>NC_091064.1:83745030-85022613 GCF_000393655.2 Nicotiana sylvestris | reverse complement strand
TGTTTCATCAACATGCTCCTAAATGTGTCCCCTCCCTTAGACTCAACATGTTTATAAAGTGTTATCCCCTTTCTAGTGTACCCCAATGTGACTCTCCCTTACTAATGTTCTATGTAAAGTAGTTGGATATCTTTAAGTGACCTAATTCTATATTAATTCTGAGGTTCCTTAACCTTTTAGCATGCTGCTGATTCTGTACGTAAGTGATCCTATAACTATGTGTTTACCTATGTGTCCCCAAATCCCTTGATCCCCTATTTGTGACTTCTGAACCTGCTTTGGTTCTATGATCTCTGGCTGTGTATGAACCTGTCTTAGGGGTGTTGTGTTTGGACTATTGTTTACTACTCCACTCTTTTTTCAAAACTGTCTTTGTTGTCTTTTGCAAAACTATTTCCAACAAGTCCCTTTCAAACTGTTTCCCTGCTTATATCATTCCAAGCACTCTTACACCTACTCTTAGGTTTTAAGTTTTTCCCCTCTAATGTGTGACTTCTTGGGGATCCCTATGAGATCCCTTTAAACTTTGATACATTAGAGCTGGCTCTTCCACAATGCACTTATTAAATTATGGCTATGAAATCTAGGTGTGAGCACTGCCCGGGATTCCTTGAGGTCCTTAGGGAACTCTGACACACCCGAATTATATGAAAGGCTATGAGGCAATCTAGAGAAATTTTCGAAATCTGGGCCTACTGGTAGGCTCCCTGTAGAGTAACTTCTTATTTTTCTTATCTACTTATGTAATTCATTCGATATTGGCCTATAATAATTTGTAAACAAACATTGGGGTTTGGATAGTGAAATGGGAGGGTAGCTATGCATGTTATAGATATCAAAAGGGTAGTAACAATTCTTTAGGTCTATATTTCCTATATGTGCAATAGAAACCATGCCCTTAGGTCTCATGTATACTGTTTTATCATCTCATTTTTGATATTCTTATCACTCAGAAATCCTGCTTTAGGATAAAGGGTCATTAAAACAAAGATTGCTACTCTCGCACACTTGGCAGCATAATGCTGTAACCTTTTCTGCATGTAGAAATCTTGCATTAGGAAATTGTGCAATCCTTCCATGCATTAGGAAATTAGGCAATCCTGCCATGCATTTAGAAATTCTGCTTTAAGCATTCTGCATATTAACCTTCATGAACATTATATATGCATCTTAGATACCATGTTTATAGGATCTCATTCGTACTTGCATTCACACTAAGTGTAAACTACTGATTATAAAAGAGGTAAAAACAGCTTCACATTTGATTATCCTATTTAAAAAAACTGATAACAATCCCTGCTTTTTATAATACCTAGAAAAGTATGCTCATAGGCAAAAATGACTTTGAACTTCTAATGTTTCTGGTAAACGCTTAGGCATGCCTTATGTACCCAATCTCTTATAAATTGGAATCTGCCTCTTTGTGTGTACTGCTTAATGATTAACGGGCTTAAAATAATAGGCAAACTGATTAGGGCCCCTGCTTTTGAGTTGTAAAAATGAACCTGCATATCTACTGTGTCTTGTTATTCACTTAGAAATCATGCTTTAGGATACAGTTTAACAAAAGGCCTTTATTTGTGTTTGAGTCGTGTTGCTTATGTGTATTATTTGAGGAGGTAAACTTGAGCCTCTAATTGCTCCCTTTTTGTCTTATGTGTTAAGGTCCTAATTGTTCTTTCCTGTCGCCTTAGTATTTTCACCTTTAAACCTTAGGGGTCTTTGTAGAATCACCTATACGTAGAGGTCCTAAAATTCCTCCAGGACCATTAAGAAGGGACGGGTAATAGCATGCAATAGAGATCGCTGACCAACACTCGCTTTAATAACCACTAAGGGGATGAGAAGGGTAGATGTGGGATATGATGACTACACGCTAATGTCACGTGTAGCCCATCATTGAGGAGTGTTTACCGGACATTGTGTGGGATGATCCCGTAGGCTAACCAACCTAGGAACCCTCCTTTCCCAAATCACTTCTATTTAAAACTTTGTTCTATATACAACTTGTCCAAAACCTTTGTCTTATTATTTGAGCCATACAAACGTGCTTTACATGTAAATTATTTGATTCAACTATTTATTTGTTAATGGACTAGTTCGTGAATATAAGTTTGATCGGGACCCACCATTGTGGACCGAGAGGGGTGCCTAACACCTTACCCTCAAGGTTATTTTGAGCCCTTACCCTAATCTCTAGTAATGAAAACAATCCAAGAGTTAATCGCTCTAGGTGCCTTAACGCACCATAACTTGTTAGGTGGCAACTCTTCAAATACCCAATTCCCAAAAGGAAATGAGTTATTACCCCCATGAATGTCGAAACCCGGACTTTTCTCGGCTGGGGGAAAAAAGGGGGCGCGACAATTGTAAGAATTTAAGGAAAGCTCTATTGAGGTATGTATGGCTAAAACTCCCTCTTCTTAGAAATTCAGCTCCCTTGGTGTCCATGCAAATGTGGTAAGCCTGAAATTTGATTGATGTAGTACTTGATATTTCAAATGAATTGATGTTGCAAGAATATATGTGAAAAATGTGTCTCAATGTGTTCAATATGCTATTCTTGGCAAATTGAGGATGTGTGAAGAATGTGAACTATGTGCTAAAATGCCTAGATTTCAAGTTAAGTTTAAACTGTGGTTATAATGCCAAACTATGTGAAATCCTCTCTATGCTTACAACCTGAATTGCTCTTGTATGTGCCTATTATCTTAAATTGCAAGGTTAATGTTGAAAGTGGAGATGATGTGAAATGTGAATTATGAAATGTGGCCAAGTGCCAGGTATGATGTGATAATTATGGCCCCAAGTGCCGATGATCTGATATATGTGAAACAAAAATTGAAGTGAGATGATTGATGGAAAAGGGAAACATCTTGGTAAGATGCCTTTGCCAATTGGGTCGTGATCGGACGCCATGCTGCACACATGGTGGTAATATGCTGATATTGAAATCGGAAAGTGAGAATGAAATTGTGATTGATGTATATGTCTCAAATGAGGCAACTTAGCCGATCGGACCGTGATCGGACTCCGGGCAAGAAAATGGTGGTATTGTGAATGATGATGTAACAATATTAAATATCCCAACCTAAAGCTATGGAAATTGTGTGAAAGCTATGTGATCCCTTATTTGATGATGTGGTGATTGTTTAAAGCTTTGTTGATCCTTATGATTTCTTTATTCTTGTATGGTTGTTCTTTCTAGTGAGATGGTGTTTAGTTGTACATACTAGTGCTATTCGACGGCATTAACGTCCCTTTTATTGGGGGCGCTACATCTTTAAATGGATGTAGATGGTTCCATAGCAAGCAGTGTTGGTCGCTGCTAGTGACGTATCTTCCATTCAGCTGACTTTGTAAGCCCCACTTCATTTTGGGGTCTTGTACCGTTTTTTATCATGTACTTTGTATTTTGAGGTATAACCGAAGCCTTGTTGCCGACATTTCCATATTACTCTTTAGTTATATTTAGAGGCTTCGTAGACAGGTTGTGGGTGATGTTTGATATTGGAAATTAAATTAGAAATATTGGTATTTGGCAAATATGTTTTTCTTCATATCTACAAAAATTATCATATTTTGGATATTATGGTTGAAATGGCTAATGGAAACAAAATGGAAGTTGTTAATGAAATATTTAAAAAGTATGATTAATGGAGTTCATCTCCTCTTTATTCATGAATTATTTTGGGTAGAATGAATATTTACAGGTTTGCTCAGTCAGGTTTACTCGATTGAGCACCGGTCGCGCCTCCCGAGGTTGGGGCGTGACATGTATGAAAATGCGGTACAAAATTTCTATGCATCTCTCTTCACTGTTGAGGGGGATCACATATGTGTGCTAGTAAATGGAGTAGACATTGTACTTGACGCTTCAGCATTTGGAAAGGTTCTCCAAATTCCAGGTGAAGGAATGTCCTCAGTCAAAGGTATTTGTGGTGCCAACTTTAGGAGAGCTATTATGAAAGAAAAAGCTATTCAACAGGAGGAACAGGTGCATAAAAGGTACTATTTCCTGAGTATCAGCTTCTCTTTGAGTTAGTTACTAAGGTGCTTTTACCTTGTTCTGAGAGGCGGTCTATTGCTACAAAGTCTGATATGGTCTTAATGGAGGCTCTTGATGAGTTTGTCCCAATCAATCTGCCAGCAATCATGATTGATCATATGCAAAAGGTGTCAAACTTTAAAGGTGTGAATCATGGGCTACCATATGGATTTTTCTTCACTCAAGTGTTTAAATTTTACAAGGTTCCTTTAGGTAATCCTAGAGTGGGAACACGCAAGCAAACCTTCTCTAAAACCACCCTGGAAGCATATGAGTGCGTAGAAAGGGTTGGTGGAAACATCTCGACCATTTCTCAGTTGATCAATGCTCAAAATGCTGCTTATAAAGAGATCAGACGGTTGAGGGCTCAGAATGCCATATTAGAAACTCAGCTTAGTAAAGCGGTTAAAGGACTCAGTTCCGTTAATGAAGAAGCTGCCCGCCTGACAAAGGAAAATGATAAGCTTTGCGCAAAACTGCTTGAAGAGCAGCTGTCTGCAAATGCCCGACTGGACCTTGTTCTCAAAACCCTTGCTGCTTCTCTCTCCTAGTCTTCCTCGTCTAGTGCCTCTTAGATACCCCCTAGTGACCAGTGTCTTCTGTTATGATATGTTGTGGCTGCTGTTTCTATTTTTATTTGTCTTTTTGCTGATGGAATGCTGGATTTCACCATTACTGCTCCTGTTTTGCTCAGTCCATTGTTAATATCAATGAAACAACTCATCTTTTTGCGTCTACAATGTTGTTTTCCCTTGGCTTCTATTTTCTGTCATGTTGTGTGCACATATGTGGCATGAGTTGCCTGTGTTAGACTTCTTTATGTTGTTTGCCTGCTTGTATATTTTTAATGATGCCAAAAGGGGGAAGATAGATATGTAGTGAGTAGTATATGCACTGTGATAGTAGGTGTATGTATTGTGAAATGGGGGATCAAAAGCAAAAGGTTAGGGGGAACTTGTGAAGTTCATGGTACCTCATCTGGTTATTTCTGCTCTAAACAAATACTATCAATGCCTAAGTTTGTCATCATCAAAAATGGGGAAATTGATGGGTTCTAAATGTCCCTGTCTTATGCTTCTTATGTTTTGATGATCTAACAAACCTATTGTTAAGAACTAGATAGAGAACCTGACTCACTTGGTACACATTTCAAACGAACGAAGTTCAGTCTGAACTCCAGCAAATGCACTACTATAAAGAGGAACACGACAGGGACCTGATCCCTTGGTGTTCTCTGACAGAAGTACAAGTCAACTATACAGCTGGAACACAACTGCAGAAAGTGACTATCTGCAACTATACATGCGACAGTGCAGCAGTCACTTCCCATTGGGAAGAAGCGTGTACCAAGAATTGACATCACCATGTGATGTGTTTTGTAGTATAACAACCTGGTGCAAGTCACAAGAACTCACTTGAGCATTTGGTTATATTCTCTCAAGCATTAAAATGTTGATCTAGCATTGAAGTCACAAGTGTGTCAAGAACAAGAAGACAACTCCACTAAAGAATCAGTTTCACAATGAGTCTATGTGTATCCGTAATTGAGTTGTAATCTTGTTATTTGTTCTTCATTGTAACTCCTATCTTTATTTCTTAGAAGCTGTGTTTTAGGAAACTCAAAATCACAAACCATCTGAGTTTGTGTTGTGACTAGAGTTAGTCATAAGTCAAAGTCTTTGTAACTAGAGAGTGACAAAATGGCTTGTGGTAAGAGTATCACAAGTTAGTTAAATTGACGTCTTTATAATTGAGTCATTACAAAGTGGCTTGCAATAGTGAGATTACAAGTTAGTGAAGTTGAAAGCCTACAATGTAGGTCATGGTTTTTGTCCCCTTGAGTGGAATTTTTCCACGTAAAAATCGTGTCACTTTTACTTACTATTTCATAAGTATTCTTAGTGAAAACTCATAGAGGATCAGGTACTTTATAGTTTGAGGGACTCATATAAACTAACAAAATGTAAATCTGGGCATTTGCCCCTATCCAAAATCACCATACAAACCTAACAAAATCATCAAATGTCCAATCTGTGGTCAAATACTCAAAAGTCAAACTTGGTCAACTTTTCCAACTTAAAGCTTCAAACATGAAATTCATTCTTCCAAACCAATTCGGTATCACCTGAGAACCAAAACCGACGATTCACACAGGTCATAATACATTATACGAAGCTACTCAGGACTTCAAATAGCTGAACGAAGGGAAAATGCTCAAAACGATCGGTCGGGTCGTTACATTCTCCCTTACTTAAACATATGTTCGTCCTCGAACGTGCCTAGAGTGGTTCCAAAGCCATCAAATCGTCGTGTAACCTTACCATGCACATACCCGGGGATGATCGCATGTCACCCGAATCCATGTAAGCCTGACAACATAACATAACTAAAGATCATTACTTAAACCATAGCCATAAGTCTTAGAACCCAATTTTCAACATCTGAAATTCCTTACAAGACCCAAATCTCGCATCTGCACACTCTATAAGTCTTAACTAACTGCATCAAGCCATAACCATAACCCAAGATATAATCAGATGAAACACCACATAACTTGCATACTCGTAGCAATAATTTTCGATCACAGTAGCATCTCAAAAACACACTCGGTACAGGTAATGGACCTCATATCAAGTAAAATCTCGTTCAAAACCTTCGTAAGCTGCCGATGATGAAAGAAATACGCAAAAACTCATAACTACCCATCAGACCAACAAGTCATGGGGCTCTCTCTCTCTCTCTCTCTCTCGTCCGACAAATACCTAGGTCAAATTATAAGTCGACTTCTGATATTATTCTTCCAAACATAACGTAATCAAATCTGATAGTATCTATTCTAGGTCCAATAAACTCATCTCATCAAACACAACTATTCTAGTGATAAGCCACACCAATACGACCTAAAGCCATAGACCGTGCAATCTGTGCACCAATAAGCAACAATTCAAATGCACTCAAACATGGAAAATGACTGAAATGAGAGAACCGTCCCGCAATCTCAACAAGTACCACCATAAACGCAAAGCTACGAACCCTTTACACATAGTAGAACCAAAACATATGGATCTAACACAAAGGATCATATCCCAACGTAACCCCACTGCAATGTGTGACCCATTCAGACACTGGTCCATATGAAATACTCAAGCCACAATGCTTAAAATCAACAACTACACGCAAGTCGACATCAAGTACATGAAGTGCATGACCATAACCATGGAGAAGCGAATAACAGCACATGTCACAAATAGGAAAGACCATAACCAATGTGTAATCAACCATTCCACACCCCAATCACCAAAGCACACGAAATCCGTTATAAGGCCAAAATAGATCCGCACCAAGTGTGCATATAACCAACGAATCACAACCCATCTTAGCATAGAAGATTAACACATAGAACATATTAAAACACGAACAAGATCAACTCTAACCAAATAGCACACTCCTTAACTCTAACAGTTCTGAGTCCACAAATCCAGCTCGATGTAGAATACACATCCTCATTGGGCCTACCAATGGGCCCCCAAATCAACTTCGTTCATCCCCAAATGGGTAAATAGCCCTCAAAAGTCCACAATGATCTAACCGTGGCACGTACTACCATCTAGCTAACTTTGGCCATCTTCAGAGTCCGCAACCATGAAACAATCTGCTTCCAAGAACTCCCAATCTCCAAATCCATATAACACATAAAGCACCATAGCCGATCCAAACTCCACCACCCGAATGACTAACACATCACTCATACATGATCATCCCGATCATAAATAATTCTATAATTCTTCTATGCCATATACCAAAATTTGAACATGAACAGTCTATCAACCTGACGACTACCACAATACCAATGAAGCATCTGTAACTCAAAACACTGTGCACCTTCTAAAATGTGCAACCTTCTAAAGTAATACCACGTAGTTATAACATTCAAAACTTGACCGCCAACTTGTACATGGAAATCTCAATCCCACAGGATGCACCGCATCTATCATGTCATCATATGAAAAGCACGAGAATCTCATAATCAACTCCGAGTCAAAAGTAGAATACAGACCTAATTAGTCAGAAACCTTCCACTTGATCCCATCCAAGAGAAAATCATAACACACAACATACTTCTCATGCCGGTAGAAAATATCAATCTCAACCCGTGGTGGAAATTATCTAGAACTATACGAAACCCACTTGCACATAACAAAGCCATCAGAACTGAATCCCTCTAACTCAACCAAGTCATGCAGGTCGCCAAGCCCAAGATTATTTCCACCAAACACCATAGAGACTCACCACATCATAAGTACCCAAAGAACTGATCCTATCAATTACTATGCTGATCCAACCTACTACCAAGCTATCCTATTTGTTTGAGTTCCTTCCGAATTATCCTCAAATTGACACTTCTCCTTGCTAGAACACCACAATCCTTACCCAAAGCTCACCACAACAGATCCTAGCATAAAACCACACCGCCCTACGTCCCATAAGCCACTATATTCCCTCTCAAGCACCCCAAAAGTACCATAACTGAGACATCCACTCTTAAGAGACCTTCTATGAATTTCAAGTTGCTCCTTTTACCCTTATGATACTAAAATGTAGAATCCATAGTGATACAAAAATACCGTAAGTCCCGACACCATCAAATACAAATCTCAGATTCTAGCCATATTCAAATCTAGAGAATTCTCAATTGCTACATATAAATCTTAAACCCATTAGAACCTTCTTAAGAGCCATCCACTATACTCAAATCTCAATTGCACCGCCCAAACAGTCCGAACGACATGTGCTCCTTTAGCACAATAACACCCAAAGAAGTAACCCCGCCTTAACGCAACCGAGAGAATTCCTACTCTATGTGCACTACATCCTTCATGAATAACAACTAAATCATTACATAATTCCCATATACCCGTCAATTGTAATACACTATGCATCTAGAAATTTCCTTGCTTAAGTCATCCTCAAAACCCACCTCTACAAGTCATAACCGATCCACACGTATGCCTTAGAACGAAACCAATACAACATGTAACCATGCAGTCAAATCGTCTATAGCAGACTTCCCCACTTGGATAAAAACCATAGATTAAAACACTCAATAACTCACAATGCCCATACTTTATTACTGCCATAATACCATAGTGAGATTCAACTAAATTCTTCATAAGCTCATGTAACACAAACCATATAATGCCTCAAATAATCTACTAAGCTCGCATTCATCTTCCTCAAGCGATCCAAACTCAAGTTGCAACACATATAACCCACACCATAAGAGAAAAATCTCCACAAAAACATCATAGGGATCACATAACCTCTGGACACCCCATAGAAGATAACCCACCTGCTTAGCCTCAAAATGGCATCTATCATGTCCTACCACAGCCACAACCACTAAGCATTCACTAAATCTTCCCGAGTGTATGCTCATCAACAAAACATAAGAATCTACTTCATCCCACGAAGGAACATGTCACGCCCCAAAAACCGAGGGGCACGACCGGCGCTCGACCGGGTAGCCCCCAGCCAAGCGGACCTGGGTGCCTTTCCTATTCCACGTGATACCCTGTGTTTCCATTACCCATTAACCAAGTGAAATAGCTATTTATAAATTTAAACACATTCTTACGAGATTTACATAGCATACATAGTTACTTAGCGTGGTTTACAAGTTATACTGCCCAAAATACATAAGTACATAACCCACATTTCCTGCCTACAGAGCCTCTAGAGATACAAAAAAGTGTTACAATACTTGCCGGTAACAAGGCTCCGGCTATACCTTACGCAAATACCAAAATAAAATTTTCGGGAGGATAAGCGGCATGAGCCACGCAGGGCCCCGAGAGGAAAAGGGGCTCACCAATTCAGCTGATGGGAGGTGAAGGAGTGCTACTGTCGGTGGGCTGGAGTACCTGTTATGGAACCACCTACAATCATAACACGAATGTAGCGTCCTCGGCAAAAGGGACGTCAGTACATTTGAATTGTACTGGTATATATGAACAAACTTTACCTCAAGTAAAATCAAGAAATACACAGATAACAAACAGTAATAGAATCAACAATCAAATGAACATGAAAGGAACAACCAAAGCCAAATAAACTCCACAATCTCTCCTTTTCCCCTTTCAACATTATTTCATCACATCAATGATTTCATAACTTTCACATATTTTTATTTCAATAGTGATTTCGATCACTTTTCCACCCTTATTACCTCGGCCACCCTTATCACCACAACCCACACCTTATAACTTCGAGTTGCGGCGCGCAACCCGATCCCACCGGACAATCATATGTCACATGGCAACAACAACTATTCACAAAGAATTTTCATAAACATCAATACCATTTCCATCATATGCAACACCCCGTACACAATTTAAGTCACAACGATAATTTCCCGTGACAAGTCACATATGATATTACCACGATTGTTTCAATTGCATCAATTACGATTTCTTTCCATCATTTGTTACACAGCTCTTACCACATAAACACATTCACACACACACTTGGTTTGTTGCCATTTACTTACACCATTATATCAGGAGACTTAACCAACAACATTCAAGGCATATTAATCACAAGAATTCGCAAATAGTCTGCATAAGTAACACATACCAATTACTCGTACACCAAACAAGGTGACTTTACAAAGGCTAAAGTTAGCCTTACATACCTGGAGTCGAATTCCCTTTTTAACTTCTACTTTCAATTCATCAACAGCCTAGTACCGTCAATCTAGTTCACAAGTTAACACATATAACTTAGAATTGAAGTTCACAAACTCAACCCGAACTTACTTAGGTTATCAACCCCTATTTTGCAAATCTTTACTTCTACCCAATTCCTCTTACTAGATTCTAGGTTTTAAAGGACATGCATGTGTATTTCAACTTCCATTTTCAAGAATTAAAGAATGAGAATCCCCCTTTTTGTTTAAATTTGAAAACAATGAAAAAGGGATGGGGATTTTACCTGCAAGAACGGAGATGAAGACAATTACTTGAAATTCCCCGGCCCGAGTGACTTTGAAGAATCAAATTGATGAAGCTAGGACTTTATCTCTCAAGAATTCTCTCTTCCCTCTCTCTATTTTTGTTCAGAAAATATGTTAAAATAAAGGGTTGGGGTGTTTTATTGAAGAAGGGGTCGGGTTTAAAATTTAGAAAAATAGGAGCCCGAGTTACGTATGCGATCGCAGAGTGGAAATGCGGTCCACAGAAAGGACCACAAAAGTGCTCCCAAATTCTGAACACACTGCCTGGGTATGTGGCAAAAATGCGGTCCGCATACCCATTATGTGGTCGCATAGTGCACCGCAGAACTGCCCTTCACAAAATCCCAAGGTAAATATGCGACGACTATGTGGTCCGCATATCCGTTATGCGATCGCATATTGGACCGCATATTTAACCTCAAATTCGACCAACACAATGATTCACTTTGCGGCTATTATGCTATCCGCATACCTGATATGCGACCGCATTCTCGACCGCAGAATCACATTTTTGGAAAACAGTATATCTTGACTTTTTATCGCATAAATCTGTACAAAAGATCCGAACTGCGGTGAGCAAGATTTCCGCGAAGAATTTTACACATTCCTAACACATATTCAGGACTTGGCACCACGAGCTACCCGGTTTTGAGTACAAGTTTTCATGGGGCCTTACAAAACAACATGAAACTTCCCTCAACATGCACATAACACGAGATTGTACAACACATCAAGATAGAAATCAAACACCGTATAGTCCTTTTGACATCCTTGACAGACTCTTCTCGTCACATCAAATCCATCTGAACACATCTTGCAGACACAACATACTCATCATTTAACAATCCAACCACTGACCAAGCCACAAGCCCCACTCCTAGGGACACAACCAGACATAAAAGTCCAAAAACACATGCTTACACAACTAAAACCACCGAGTCCAAGTTGCAGTCAAAACCCGACCTCAAGTCCTCGAGAATGCCCAACTCCAAACACAGAAGAACATATCTCCCACCTCATCTATGGAATCACAAGTCGTCGATGCACAACTAATAACGAGCACTCATAGACGTATATGAGTGAGTTGAAGGGAATTCAAAAAGGTACGTTTCAAGCTAAATCAATGTTGCACGATGAGGAAATACAAATGGGAGGTTTATCCTAAATGCTCTGTAGCCTTTCAAAGATAGGCATGGACGTCATTATACCAATCCGCAAGAATCTACTAGACACTTGCTCATGATTTATTGAACCTATGAACCTAGAGCTCTGTTACCAACTTGATCCAAAATCTAACGAGTCATGATGGCACCTAACCCATCCTGTTAGGTAAGCAAATTAACAATAGTCCAATTCAAATGAGATTTACTGAGAAAATAAATGATGAGATAACTGAACTTTTATACAACAACCTAAGGACTAGTAGTACAAATGTTGAGCTTCTAAGACTTAGAGTGTCACGCCCCATATCTAGGGAGGTATGGTTGGCACTCAGTGCCATACTCGACCCAGACGTACAACTCTATAATTGTGAACTCTTGAGGGGTAACTCTCAACTTAGGCCGATGAGGTCGGCCTTACCTGCAAATAATAATACCAATCAAGGTCGATGAGGCCATATTCTGAATCATCTAAAAATAGCATCTCTCTCATTTGAGGGGTAAACATACCCAAAGGCTCATATACATAACAATGCAAGCCCATGAGGCTGCATGAAGGTCTCCAGCCAGCAATACCAAGCTGAACATATACACATGGCTAGCAAGGTCACAATACTATTATGCAAAATACACAAGACTCGCCTACAGGCCTCTAGAGACAACTAAACTATATCATTATCGGAGCAGGGCCTTGACCTACACATCAAACCTGTATATATAAAATGGACTCCAAGTTCTCGACCCGGTAATTCTGAGGAAGTGGAGCTTACCAACCAACCTGATGTTTGACTCTGTCTGCTGGGAGGGTCTGTCCAACTACCAACGAGGACTTGCAAGCATGAAATGTAGCATCCCCAGCAAAAAGGGACGTTAGTACGAAATAACGTACCGAGTATGTAAGGCAACAAAATAACTAAAAGCTAAAACTGAATTGATAATATAATAACTGAATCTAATTGAGAGTCAAATATGATCTGAAGATATGCTTACCAGCTGATACTGACTCAACTTACTCAATATAGTAAGTAAAATAGATGTCTAGCTCTATAAGGTTCGGTACGTGTAACTGCTCTGCCATAGTAGGCTCGCTCATAGGCGCTTGGCCATACTAGGCCTATATCTCGGCCATTATGGGCTAGCTCATAGGTTGTCAACCACAGAAGGCTCGGTATATAACTTACGATTTAATCAAAGGTTGCCCAAAAGAGTCCTGCCCATCGATTATAGTTCAATAGTGGTGAAAATATATATATACACACACCCCCACCTCTGATATCTTGATTGGAATAGGACATTACTTAACTGAATATAAAGTCACGATAAGGGAGAAAACTATAACTTATGAGACTAGGATAATGTACATAAATTCAGGAATACTAACTTCTCATTATGTATTGCTATCAAATGCATGTAGTTACTGGACCATGCAAATATGACGGAAATGTTTAGCCTTAACATACCTTACCCATGAAGTTACAATTGTTTCACAAGTCTTCAAACCTCTTACGGATGGTAATCTATATCATCCAAAGGATTAGTATTAATATCAACTTCATAATAGCGAAGTTCGTTTAGTCATTTTATCGAAAAACTTATGTGCATAACTTCATAGGGTCTATAGTTCAAATTCAACACGTTCTAGCACAATGATCCTCATCTTCACTTCCATTCATACTCACCGTGATATCCATACCTTTGAAATTCCATTTGGTATCTTAAAACATGTAAAAACAACCCACATAACATAGTTTAACTTCAAGTTTCATAGTTTCTAGTTTCTTCAAGAATCCTCCAACAAAATTCAACACAACACTTGTAAAAACTTAAGATTTGGTTATGGAAAATGAAACTTGCCTCAAATATACCAAGAACCCTCTATTCATTAACTTACGTCAGCGCCAAGTCACTTCCTAAGTCCTCACAATGAGAAGAAAAAAGGGTTAATGGTAACCACAATTTTCTTTACATCAAACTTGCATGGTTTATCTTTGGATTCACATTAGGATTATGGGGGGAACCCTTGGAGAGCATCTAAGAGGGTTTAGGAACAGTTTTGTTTGAGAAACATGAGTTAAAATGACTTAGAATTGACTTAAATACAAGTTGGATTTTTACATCGACTTTGTAGGTCTCAAGGGAGGTGCACGCACAGTCTCGTAAAAATGTGAATATATCTCTACTCTGATATCGTATCATGAATGGTTTAATGAGTTAGAAACTAGACTTATGGACCTTCAATTATGTAGGTGGGGTCCCCATGATTTAAATTAAATTAGGAGAAAAGCTCAATTACATTTGACCTAATTTTCAGCACATTTAGGGATGTAACTTGTGATGACCTTTGGCAACATTTATTTCACAACTCGTTTGAATTCAAAACATAACACACAACTATGATAAGACTAAAATAACTCATAACATAACCTGCTTATCACGTTATGTACCTTAGTCTCACCTTATAAGTACATATTACAACATTTCCAACTTGTCGACTATCGACAAAAAATATTTTCTTCAATTCGTTTAGCTTCTAACCCTTCAAACCCTCTTGATACTTGTTATTCATGATCTTAAATATTTGTAACCTACAAGGTAACATGATTAAATTACTTTATGTACTTTCAAAGATGATCTCTAATAGAATGTAAGTGTCCACCAAACCCTATAAAGAACTAGGTTCTCTATTAGGTTCGACAATACACACACATAGCAGCAAATAAATGGCAAGAAGAATTTTACGTGAAAAATTCCCAGCTCAATGGGATTAAAAACCACGACCTACCCTTGTAGGAGTCCAACTTCACTACTGAGCAACTTTCAGATTACAACCTATGCAACCTAGAAATTAAACTCTTAATTCCTCACTAACTTGTAATAATCTATCACAAGCCAATTTGTAATAACTCTATTACAAAGACATTACAACATGACTAACTCTAGCCAAGACTCGAACACACTGGTTTAAGGTTTACAAAGGGCTTCCTATAGAATGCTTGTAAATAACCTAGATAGGAATTGCAATTTGAAGAACTATTACAAAGTCACAACTCAGATGTGGGAACTGGTCCGTAGTTGCTTTGTTCTTTGTTCTTGAAGTACTTGAAACTTGCTTGCTGAATAGACACGTGAGTGAGCTTGAATAAGATCTCTAAGTATTCATGTTTTTTGTTTTACCTCCCTTGAATGCATATATACATGTGTGATATCACTTACAATGATGTAAGCAAGTTAGATAAAAAGTTTTCCATGGAAAGTTGACTGTAGCACTGTTCGTGAACTGTATCGTGTGCAGGCAGCAACTTTCCAGCTGGAAAGTTCACTTCATACAGTCTCCTCGAGAATTGGTAGGGACATGTTGCCTCAGCTGTTCCTTCCACTCTAATGAGTTGAATCACAACGCACGCTGAATCATAACCTAGAACCTTGTGATGTCGAGGTCTTGTAAATGTGTAACAGGTTCCTTATCTGGTTCTGGATAGCAAGTTTGTTAGATCATCAAAACATAAAGTAAAGTACTCATAACCGAAGTACTTGTAACCTATCAATCCCATTTCTGAGCCTACATAAATTGACTTACGACGTACTCTTACGTACAAAAATATAGGGTGTAACATCATTCCCCCCTTTGGAACATTTGTCCTCAAATGTTGACTGATGTGCTTATCAGTATCATAACCTCTAACTCTTAAGAATACTTTTATATTGTCTTTTCCATCTAGGAAATGATTCTGTGAATAAATCCAAGGCCAGGGCATTTCCTTCTTTAGGCATCTTTCTTACACCATGACTTGTTGTCAGAATTCTTCCAATCTCGTAATTGTTGCTACCGTATGTCAAGCAGCCTCTACGACTTTGTCCTTATATGTGCGCCTATAAGTCTCTTCTTTCCTTTTTTTCTCTCTAGCTTTTAGCAAATCTCTAGGCCTCACTTCATGAACATATATAGAACTATGACAAGCTGTAAGGAATCTGTAAGTATACTGATAGAAGGAACCTACTCTGATACCAATTGATAGAATGTAAGGGTTGACCAAACTCTATAGAGAACCAGGTTCTCTATCAGTTTCATCAATACACACACACAACATCAAATAAATGGCAAGAGGATTTTTACATGGAAAATTCTCAGCTCAACGGGATTAAAAACCACGATCAACCCTTGTAGGATTCCAACTTTTCTACTGAGCAACTTTCAGATTACAACCTATTCAACCTAGGAATTAAACTCTTAATCCCTCACTAGCTTGTAATACTCTATTACAAGCCACTTTGTAATAACTCTATTAAAAAGTCTTTACAACATGGCTAACTCTATCCAAGACTCAAACACACTGGTTTAAGGTTTACAAAAGGGTTCCTATAGAAAGCTTCTAAATAAGATAGATAGGAATTACAATTTGAAGAACTATTACAAAGTCACAACACAACTAAGGACATACAATAACTCGATATGGGAACCGGTCTGTAGTTGCTTTGTTCTTTGTTCTTGAAGCACTTGAAACTTGCTTGTTGAATAGTCACATGAGTGAGCTTGAGTCAGATCTCTAAGTGTTTATGGTTTTTTACCTCCCTTGAATGCATATATACATGTGTGACATCACTTACAATGATGTAAGCAAGGTAGGTAAAAAGTCATCCCTGGAAAGTTGAGTGCAACACTGTTCCTGGACTGTAGCGTGTACAAGCAACAACTTTCCAACTGGAAAGTTGACTTCGTACAGTCTCCTCGGGAATTAGTAGGGACCTTTTCCCTTAGCTGTTTCTTCCACTCTGAAGATTTGAATCATAGCGCATGCTGAATCCTAACATGGAACCTTGTGATGTTGAGGTCTTGTAAATGTGTAACAGGTTCCTTATCTGGTCCTGGATAGTAAGTTTGTTAGATCATCAAAACATAAAGTAAAGTACTTATAACCAAAATACTTGTAACCTATCAATTTTCCCCTTTTTGTTGATGACAAACTTATAATTGAAAATCCTAGAAAGAGCCATAAAGAACCAGATTGTGAACTAGAAAGACCTAAATTCCCCCTGAATCTCTGCATTCCCCCTTAATCAGTACCTGAATTTTTGTGAGTTTCCATGAGTTCCCCCTAAATCTGTATTTATCCCTGTTTAGATTAGTATTCATTCATTCTATTTATGATTCAATTAAATCTTCCCTCTTTTGGCATCACAAAAAGTACAGAACGATTATGAATCATAAAGAATTCTAGCGTATTTAACTCATGCCACTTATGTGCTCACAACATGATAGAAAATAGAAACAAAAGCAAAGCAGCATAGATAACAAAAAGTTTAGCCAGATTTGGACTTTTACAGGCGGGAGCAGAATCATTATTTTCATCCACAGTCTAAAATAAAACAAAAAAATAATTTCCAGAAATAATAAAGCATCACCAAAAACAACTCTGAAACTAGACACTGAGGGGAAATTCTTTAAGGGAAACTGGAGGAAGGGGGCATGGAAAAGGAAGCAAGAGTTTGGAGGACAAGATCTATGCGAGCATTCGCGGATATTTGCTCATTGAGCAGTCTTTCTTTCACGTTCTCCACCTGTTTCCTGAGTTCAGCATTCTCTTTTGTTAGGCGTGCAACCTCTGAGCTATGAGAACTACTACAACCATGTGCCTCTTGCAACTGACTGAGCTGACTCTCAAGAATCGCGTTCCTAGCCTTTAATTTTTGGATCTCCTTTGTGGCACTATTCTAAGCATTTATCAGTTGAGAGATTGTGGAAGTTCTTCCAACTCCTCCGACGTTGTCAATACACTCACACTCCTCAAGAGTAGTTTCTGAAAAGGATTACTTTTTGGTTCCCACTTTGTCCTGTCCCAGAGGTACATTGAAAAACTCAAATACCTTTATGAGAAGGAACCCATAAGGCACTCCAGGATTCCCATCTTTAAGGTTTTCTACCTTCTGCATATGCTTAATCATTATGGCAGGGAAATTGCTGGAGGAAAAATAATCCAACTCTTTCATAAGGAATAAGTAAGCTTTAGATGCAATCGATCTTCTTTCGGTGCGGGGAAACAACACTTTGTTAACCATCTCAAAGTGCAACTGATATACTGGAAGGAGTGCCTTCTTATGCACCCGTTCCCCATGTTGTACTGCCTTGGCATAGACAATGGCATTTCTGAAGTTTGGTGTGCAGGAACCCTGAACAGATGACAGTCCTTCGGCAGGAACACCTAGAATTGACCTCAATAAGGTAGAGTCCATCACTATGTCCACCTTATTTACCAACACACATATTTGATCACCATCTATTGTGAAGAGGCTGGTGTAAAACCTCCGTACCTCCTCCTTATACACTATAGGAGCCTCACTTGTAAACAGATTGGTCCATTGTTGAGAATCACAAATGTCCACTAATTGTCTCATCCTAGCACTCTCTAGAATGTGAAAGGCAAATGTGCGGCCCCACAATACTTTCTAATTCCCCAACTTCCTTTTCTCACACCTCATAGACCCGCTAGATTTTCCTTTCTTGATGGAACCAGGTTCCTCATCATCATCATCCTTTTTTCTTTTCACTGACTTGCCAACAGACTTTTCCTTCTCCACTAACTTGTTCTGTATATGTTCACTAGATTTTTCCACTTCTTCCTTATCAGACTTGTCACCACGCTCCTTCACTGTATTTCCACCAAAGATTTTTACGAACTTTTCAGTAGAACCAGCAACAACACTCTTGGAAGAACTCTCAACACCCTTAGAGGTGTGCCTTTCGGATTGAGAGAGAGAGTGCTTCTGCCTTGAAGACTTGGAGGTCAGGGAACTAGGTTCCTCTTTGGTTTCCTCATCTACATCAACTATAGGGACATCATTTGCTTGTACAACTTTTCCATCTTTGACCAACCTTCTCCTTCTCCGACTCCTTTTATTCTTCTTAAGAGCAGACTCTAGAGCCTCCTTTTTTTGCAATCGTGTAGTAGGTCGCTTAAGAGGTGTCTCTGAAGTTACCATTGGATTAGTCCTAGCCGTGATAAAAATATCATAAACCAAATCATTTGTGTCTTCATCACTGTCAAGATTCGTTTCAGGAACCACCATATTCAAAGGCTCAACATAGAAGTGGGGGGAGAGAGTAGGATCATTACTAGCATGGGGAGATGACTTCTGAATTGGATCCTCCACTGAGGGACCAGGTTCAACATTTTGGACCCCAGTAGCATCATCTTATGCAGGTTGTTCAAATGGCATAATTTCTCCTTTTTTCTTTGATGGTTGAGGCTCTTCCCTGTAAGGCTCAGACTCTTCTGCACATTCCTCTACAATGACCCTTCTGACACACTGGAAAATGTATTCTCTATTCCCTCCTTTTCTTGTGGTTCAATGGAGATTTCAATAGACGAAGGAGTGATACCTACAGAGTCACAAATTGTCATGGTGGTCTCAGTCTCTTCATGACTAATCACCAGATCTTCACTCAAGTGACCAACCATTGATAGAGTTGAAGGTTCCTAAGTGAGGTTCCCTTGTTTACCCTGTTCACCATATTTACTCTATTCGACCGGTGAGTTTGGAGGAGGACAAACATTTTCAAACTTGCTCAGATGAGGAGTAGACTCTGAGTGAGTAGGAGAGGGAGTAAAGTCTGGAGAAGACTCTGCTTTAGGGTTTGGACTAGTGATTGTGTTGGGAGAGGAGTTCACCACTAAGATACTGACTGGTGAGGACTCAATCACATTGTTGTCAGGCACACTAAAGGTTTCTTGATTTTCATACATGATGGGATTATTCTCGAAGGACTATGGATTTGAGAATAGAGAAGACAAAAAGGGAATTTTGAGTTTGGAAGGGAAAGGGTTGTGATGTTGATTTAATTATGATGAGGGACCGGTTCTTAATGGTGGCAACCTTTTTCTTAGGAGATGTATCACTCAGAGAAGGAGTGACGTTTGGGTTGTGACGTATTGGCTGAAGAGATACGACGTTAAAGAGATTGTCACGCTAATGATGATGTGGCATTATTTTTGTCCATTTTAAATTGTGTATGAAAGAATAAAAAAGCTACTAACATGTATTAGAAAAACTAGGTTCCCTAATAGGTTTGTCAAGTGAGTTTTAACCCCTTATTCATCTGCAGCATCTACTTTTTAGTCATCATGCGTGTCTACCTATAACTATATAGAGATGATTTAGACTTAGCTAGAAAACACTTTAGGTAGCTTTTACCAGACTATGACTTTCATAACCAATCATGAGGAACCAGGTTCTCAGTTGGGTTTAATCATCCCCTAGTGCAGGGCAATTTTTCTCAGAATTCTCTCTTCTCAAGGCTTTTGGTGAAGATGTCTGCAACTTGATGCAGTCACTGTATTTGGCCCTCTTGAGATGGACTCAAGTTCTTCCAATTTGCTGCTTGGTCCACAACACTTGAGCACAATAGGAGGCTGATGATACATATTCTGCTTCAGCTGTTGAAGAGTGCTATTGAATTTTGCTTCCTTGAGCCTTATGAGACAAGATAGGAACCTAGTGAGTGTCCCATTTCAGGCGAGCTTTTCCTATCCATTACTTGGAGGACAGCAGAGAACCAGGTCATGTGTTCCTCTTAGATATCTCAAAATTCTTACACTAGCCTTCAGATTAGAATCGTTTAGATTTGATTGAAACCTTGCATAGAACCCAACTCTGAGTACGATGTCTAGTCTACTTGTAGTGTGATACAAGAGTGATTCAGTGATGTCTCTATGCATGGTTTGATTTAGAGGAGAACCAGGTTCATCCACGTCTGAACGTGTATCTATGACAATGGGAGTGTTGATGACCTGTTATGCTTTTATGCCAAAACACACTTTACAACAACTCATTTTTCAGCTTCTATTGTTGTAGACACGGGCCCCGATTCCTTGCTGGAATCAGATTTCCATCTCTTCTACCATCAGATTTTCAAAGCTGACCCTTACCATTATTGAGAACATAACAATTGTACCTAGATATCCTCAATTGAGTCAACATCTTTGGTCAGGATGTTTTCAATACCTCTATCAAATAATATTGGTCGTGCCCAATCTTCAAGAGTCCCTTTCTTCTTTTCAACAACCATCTGCTGTTGTGTTCTTTGAGCTAAGTGGTTGAGTAATTGTTCTTTGAATACATGATTCATCCACTTATGGAATTATCGTAACCTATTCCATGAGTTGATCTAATTCAAGCCACGTTTGTTTCTATCTATACCTAGATCGTCTTGACAAAATCCACAATTACTTGAAAGATCTCATCCCTGGTTCTGAAGTGTTGTGTGCCCCTTTTGGGTTTGACTGAAGATCTTACATGCTTTCCTTTTGCATAGGCATTGCACACTTCATTTTACTTGTTACTCAACTTGATCAGACCGCGAACCAGGTCCTTCATATCCAGTTTGTTTAGTTATAGACAACTAGGAATGCTCCAGTCTTCTGCCTCATAGTTCAGCATTGTCTTTAACAACTTTCAACCAACTTATATCTCAACTCTGTAGAAAATCGAGCATAGCAGCATAAGTACTCTTGTGTCTTTTGGCTACAACATCACCTCACCAGTTACAGGATTTCAGATTGCGCATATCTTGGACAAGAATTCCACTTATCTCCTTTGATACAAATCTTCCAACTCCGAGAGCGTACCCCCTTTATCCATTTTTAAAAGGGTACACTCTCTCCTTGCAGGGAATTTGGTAAAGGAAAATCGATTGTATTTCTAGTCCTGTCCTTTGAGCAGCCGCTGTTCATAAGTCATTATTGGCTGCTCTCCTTCACTACTCTCTTAGTCCAATCAGGCAAAATGTGTTTCCTATTTGATGGACCAAGTCCTCTTGCAGTAGTCACTCTCTTAGCAAAGACTATTTTTCTGATGAGATTGAACCCTGGCCATGCAGTTTTCCTTGAGGTGCCCATTGTTACCATAGTGGGTACATAGCCAATTCTCAAATACAGTAACATATTTGCTATGAGGATTGTAGGGAATCTTTTCCCTTTAAAACCCAATACCCTGCCTGTTCCCCCCCCCAGAGTTGGTGTACACAGCAGTGATAACATTAGAGGACTAGGTCCACTTAAGCGATTTTTCAAGATCACTCTTTACTTTCCCTAGATCTTCCTAAAGTTTTTTGTTTTTCTCAAGTTCAGCATACATGCTAGTCTTTACCAAATTTAACTCATTTTCAAGCTTAATGTGAGCTTCACTTGTAACTTCCTTTCCCTTTTCAATGTTTTCAGGTCTATTTGCCATTTTAAATTCCTCAATTGTTTTTTTCAAGTCTACTACCACCACTACTAGGTCATCTATTTCTTGCTCAATGATAGCAACTCTCTCATTCAAGGTTTCCTTTTCTTTACTTGCACAATCAATGTTTTCTTTTAAGTCTACCACAACTACCATTAGATCATCTCTTTCATGTTCTATACTAGCAATTTTCTCTTCTAAGGCATTCTTTTTTTTTCAGGTTCTCTATTTTTTCTTTCAAATCGACTACAACGACTACTAGGTCATCTCTGGTTTGTTTAGCTTCCCCTAGTTCCATAGTTAATGCATCTTTATCATTGATAAGACTATGTTATGCATCAATTAGCAGGAGAGTAAGATTTTAGATTTCTCTGAAAATCCAGAAAGTTTCCCTCATCGTCATTGTCATCTTCATCATCATTAGATTGAGCCATTAAAGCAAAGATTGAATCATACTCAGTTGCTTCATTTTCCACTGCCATCGTTGAACTACCACCATGGTCGTTTTCTTCTTTGGATTTGCTAAAGGAGTCTCCCCATGCAGCAAGAGCTTATTTTACAACATTGTCAGCATCATTCTTCCTCTTGAAGCATCTGTCAAAAACCTGGTTCATCTTGGCTGATTTGCCAAAGTTGTTATTATACTAATCTTGCTTTAGGAGGGGGCAATCCTTGATGAAGTGTACAGGATTTCCACATTTATGACAGAGGTCATAATTTCTTGGCTTGCTAAAGCTTCCCATTTTTGGAATGCCTCCATTCCTGCGAACCATCTTGTGGAACCTTTTTATCAAGTAGGCCATATCCTTGTCTTCACCACTTGAGTCATTGCTGACCGTCTTGAGGACCAGGTTCTTCTCGCTCTTGGTCTCTCTTCTTTTATTATCCTTCATCTTCTTCATTTCATAGGATTTCAAGTTTCCAACAAGTTCATCTATGGCCAGTGTCTGCAAGTCCTTAGCCTCTGTAATTACGTTAACTTTGCTTTCCCAAGAACTTAGCAGTATACTAAGGATTTTTCTAACAAGCTTTTTCTTGGAATAATTTCACCAAGAGAGTGAAGCCATTGATGATGAAGGTAAATCGAGTATGCATAGCTTTGATGGATTCATCATCTTTCATTATGAAGAGCTCATATTCTGTAGTGAGCATATCAATCTTGGATTTCTTCACCTGTGTTGTTCCCTTGTAAGCTGTTTGAGAGCCTCCCGGATCTCTTTTGCTGATATCCTATTATATTCATCAGGGCTAATACCACACACTAGAATTTTCTTTACACGAAAATTCTTTTCTATTGCCTTTCTATCAGCGTCATTGAATTCCTTCCTCATCTTGGGAATGGCTACAACTGGGTCGCCAAGGTTCTTTATAGGGACAAAGGGTCCGTCACATATGAAATCCGATAACTCAGAAACTTCAGCCATGATGAAGTCATGCATCCTAGTCTTCCACCACCCATAGTATTGGTCATTGAACCTTGGAGTTTTGTAAGTAGACTGGCCTTCTTCGAAGTTTGGAGGAGGAGCCATGAGGATCCTTTTTAGGTTCTAACCTATTAGAAAGAATATGCTCTGATACCAATTGATAGAATGTAAGGGTCGTCCAAACACTATAGGGAACCAAGTTCTCTATCACGTTTGACAATACACACACACTACAGAAAATAAATGACAAGAGAAATTTTACGTGGAAAATTTCCAACTCAACGGGATTAAAAACCACGACCTACCCTTGTAGGATTCCAAATTTAGTACTGAGCAACTTTCATATTACAACCTATGCAACCTAGGAATTAAACTCTTAATCCCTTACTAACTTGTAATACTCTATTATAAGCCACTTTGTAATAACTCTATTACAAAGACTTTACAACATGACTAACTCTAGCTAAGACTCAAACACACTGGTTTAAGGTTTACAAAGGGGTTCCTATAGAATGATTCTAAATAAGCTAGATAGGAATTACCTTTTGAAGATCTATTACAATGTCACAACTCAACTAAGGACATACAATAACTCGATGTGGGAACTGGTCCATAGTTGCTTTATTATTTGTTCTTGAAGCACTTGAAACTTGCTTGTTGAATAGTCACGTGAGTGAGCTTAAGTATGATCTCTAAGTGTTCATGTTTTTGTTTTACCTCCCTTGAATGCATATATACATGTGTGAAATCACTTACAATGATGTAAGAAAGGTAGGTAAAAAGCCTTCCATGGAAAGTTAATTGCAGTGGTGTTCTTGCATTGTAGCATGTGCAGGCAGCAACTTTCTAACAAGAAAGTTGACTTCATACAATCTCCTCTAGAACTGGTAGGGACCTGTTCTCTTAGTTGTTTCTTCCACTCTGAAGGGTTGAATCATAGTGCACGCTGAATCCCAACCTGGAACGTTGTGATCTAGAGGTCTTGTAAATGTGTAACAAGTTCCTTATCTGGTTCTGGATAGCAAGTTTGTTAGATCATCAAAACATAAAGTAAAGTACTTATAACCAAAGTACTTGTAACCTATCAATCTCATTTCCGAGCCTACATCAATTGACTTGCGATGTACTCCTACGTACAAAAATATAAGGTGTAACATCATTCCCCACTTTTGTAACAATCCGGTCAGTCGTTCTGAGAGTTAAAGGAATGTTTCCCCCATCTATGCTTATTTATGTGTTGTTCAGCTGTCTTAAGTTGTATCGAGCTGGTAGGTTTGGGTTCGGAGTAAACCCAACTGGAAGTTGACTTATGAGTAAACAAATTCGAATTTGGATTTTTATGATTCGATTAGCTTGGTTGGGCGATTCTAGACTTAGGAGTGTGTCCGGAATGTAATTTAGAGGTCCGTGGTAGAATTAGGCTTGAATTGGAGGAAGTTGGAAGTTTAGAAGTTCTTAGACTTAAATTCGAGGCTGATTTGGAGTTTTGGTGTTTCGGAGGTTCGACTAAGTTCGGGTAGTGAAATATGAATTGTTGGAATTATTGGTTGAGGTTTTGAGGGCCTCGGGTGAGTTTCAGATAGGTTTGGGTTGTGTTTCGCTCGTTTTTCTTATGTTTCGATGTCGTTTCTTCAAGCATAAATTATATCATATTGAACAAATGAGCTCCAATTTCTTTTTTAATTGAATCATTAGATCTGTATTGTAATTATGGACCCGTATAAAAAATAATCATTGAATTTGGACATCGTATGAGGATTTTATGGTCATTTTACTAAGAATTAGGTTGCCAGATTATTCAGATTAATTACGAAATTGCCACTGACGACGTATTTAAAAATCTGCACTATTTGCAAATATTAAAACCTACATATCTCATTCATTATAAGGTCAAATTGAGTGATTCAAAAGCCTGCCATGACTATAATTCCACAAGGAATCTATTGGGCACATAAAATACGAGTTTCGGGATCGTTTGTCATGAGAAACGAGGTAGAATAGCTGGCAGAAAATATATAAAACTAGGATTTGTTCATTCAGTCATATTTTGAGTTAGGGAGCTCGGACTTGGGTGATTTTGGAGGCGATTTTCACCATGGGGATTGGGGTAAGAGTTCTCTATTCGTTTTTGGTTATATTTCATGAATCTATCTTCGTTTTTGGGATTTGATTGATGATATCAATGTGAAATTGAGAGAGTTAGGACTTGAGTTTTGGAGAGGTTTAAGTGAGGATTGGACGGACCAAAGGGAGACCAATTTTGAAAAGTTTTATATGGATAGACTCGGGAGAGGACAAGGTCTATTATTCTACCCTATTTGACTAATTTCAAGACGCGGACTCAGGGGCTGGGTTTTGGCCGATTTCGGATATTTGGCCTATTTATGTAGTTTTTCTGTTGGAATTCGATTCTTTAGCCCATGTTGATAGTATTATTCTGATTTTGGTTAGACTCAGAGCTTTTAGAGACCGAGTCCAGCGACGAGGACATTCCGGAGTAGAATTTTACGCTATTGAGGTAAGTAACAGTTTTAACTCTAGCTTTGAGGGCATAAACCCCGAGAATTTGATATGATTTTTTGGAGGTGATACCCACTCTAGGTGACGGGCGTGTGGGTGTATACCTCGAGGGATTGATAGTTGGTCCGTCCCATGAGGTTGTGAGGCCTAATAGTTATTATCTATGGTTATGTCTTTACTTGTTTGCCTTCATGTTAGAGATCATGCTTATGCTTTATTCATGCTCGCATTATTTGTATTCAGTCATAGAAATTATTGTACATGTTTACCTCAGTCTCTATTATTTGCTAATATGCTGTGATACGTGCTGTGGGTTGTGTCCCCTTATTTGTTGATGATGGTGAGGCTAGTGAGGTATATGATTGAGTGAGGCCGAGAGCCTGATTGTGAGGATATTAATACCATAGCACATAGGTTATCCGCGTAGCACGTGATTTGACCGTGCGGGTCCAGGTATTGATACCATAGCACATTAGTTATCCGCGTAGCACGTGAGTTGACCGTGCGGATCAAGGTATTGATACCATAGTGCGTGAGTTGTCCGCATAGCACGTGAGTTGACCGTGCGGATTCAGGTATTGATATGATGGCACGTGAGTTGTCTGTGCTTAGAGCTTGGGCTTTGGGAGCCCCTCCGAAGTCTGTACACACCCCCAGTGAGCGTAGAGTGTTGAGTGGTAAGTGTGAGTGATGAGTGATGGAGTGACACTGTTGTGAGGTTGTATTTATTTGTGTTGTTGATGCATTTATCTGTTAAATTTCTTTGTGGCATTTACTGAGTTATGGAATTTACCTGTTTGTTTCTTTTTATTTTTTTAAATTGTGAAAATAAATAATTGGACTGTTTTACTTAGCTCGTCACTACTGCTCAGTTCCTTAGTTATTTATGTTACTACAGAGTCGGTTGTACTCATACTACACCTTGCACTTTATGTGCAGATTTAGGTGAGTTAGAGTGCAATGATTGTTGGGTTCAGGCCGGCTATCTGTGGAGATTTTAAGGTAGCTACTAGCATCCGTAGGACCTTGTTACTCCTTTCATCATTTCTTATTTTGGATAGTAGACCGTATATATATACTGATATTTGGGACTCGTTTCCATATTTTATATTATTTATATTTAGAGTTGGTTTAGTTTTATCAGGAATTAAATTATTGGAATTATTTTATTAAATTCTTATAATCAAATTAGTAGTAATATTTTGGGTAGAGTCTTGCCTTATAACATGATAGGCGTTATCACGACCATGGTTAGATTTTTTGGGTTGTTACAAGGTGGTATCAGATCCTAGGTTACATTGGTGTCACGAGTCATGAGCGGGTTTAGTAGTGTCTTGCGGATCAGTACAGAGACGTCTGCACTTATCTTCGAGAGGCTGTAGAACCTTTAGAAAAACTTCACCTTCTTGAATTCTTATCGTGCGTTATTGATTCAGCTTGAAGTGTAACTCCTTAAATTCCTTCCACGCATTCGTATGCCCACATGAGCACTTAGAATCAGTTGTGCATCGACGGATTATTACTCCCTGGATGAGGTGCGAGATGTGATTTCTGTGTGTTGATGTTGGGCCAGTCTGAAGGACTTGAGGCCAAGTTTTGGCTGTAGATTGAGCACTGAGGTGTTGATTGTGTGAGCGCGTGCTAGTGGACAAATATGTCCGTTAATGCCCCTATTAGTGGAAATGGTGGCTTGATGGATACGTGATGAGTATGATGTGACCGCGAGATTAGTTCATAGGATTTGAATGTGACAAGAAGGTATTGCTGAAGGTTTTACCTATCTGATACTCCAGGTGTGTTACTAGACTCGTTCGAGGATCAAGGTTTGTTTGAGATAGGGAGGATGTAATGACCCGGTCCGTCGTTCTAAGAGTTATAGCCCTGTTTCCCCCATCAATCTTTATTTATATGTTGTTCAGTTGTGTTGAGTTGTATCGAGATGGTAGGTTTGGGTTCATAGTAGATTTTGGAGTGAAATGAATATTTAGTCTCTTAGTTAGAATGCTAAGTTAGAAAAGTCAACCGGAAGTTGACTTATGAGTAAATGAATTTGGATTTGTATTTTTATTATTTGATTAGCTTCATTGGGTTAATTTAGACTTAGCAATGTGTCCGGAATATAATTTAGTGGTATGTGGTAGAAATAGGCTTGAATTAGTGAAAGTTGGAAGTTTAGAAGTTCTTAGGCTTGAATTCGAAATGGATTTGGTGTTGGTTTTGGTGTTCCGGACTAAGTTCGGTTAGTGATATATGAATTGTTGGAATTATTGGTTGAGGTTCCGAGGGCCTCGGATGAGTTTCAGATAGGTTTGGGTTGTGTTTCGCTCGTTTTTCTTATGGTTCGACGTCGTTTCTTCAAGCATAAATTATATTATATTGAACAAATGAGCTCTAATTTCTTTTTTGATTGATGCATTAGATCCGTATCATAATTACAGACACGTAGCATAAAGAATCATCAAATTTGGACATCGTATGAGGATTTTATGTCCATTTTACTAAGAATTAGGTTGCCAGATTTTTCAGATTAATTACGAAATTGCTACTGGCAGCGTATTTAAAAATATGCACTATTTGCAAATACTTAAACCTACATATCTCATTCATTATAAGGTCAAATTGAGTGATTCAAAAGCGTAACTTGACTAGAATTTCACAAAAAATTAATTGGGTGCATAAAATGCGAGTTTCGGAATTGTTTGGTATGAGAAACAAGGTAGAATAGCTGGCAGAAAAATATATAAAACTATGGTTTTTCATTCGGTCATATTTTGTGTTGGGAAGCTCGGATTTGGGAGATTTTCACCATAGCAATTGGGGTAAGTGTTATCTACTCGTGTTTTGTTATATTTCATGAATCCATCTTCGTTTTTGAGATTTGATTGATGATTTCAAAGTGAAATTGAGGGAGTTAGGGCTTCAGTTTTGGAGAGGATTAAGTGAGGATTTGAGGGACCAAACAGAATTCGATTTTGATAAATTTTATATGGTTAGACTCGAGAGAGGACAATGTTTATTATTATGCCCTTTTTGACTGATTTCGAGACGTGGACCCGAGAACCAGGTTTTGGCCGATTTCGGATTTTTGACCTATTTATGTAGTTTTTCTGTTGGAATTCGATTCTTTATCCCATGTTGATAGTATTGTTCTGATTTTGGTTAGAGTCAAAGCTTTTAAAGACCGAGTTAAGGGACATGGTCAGTTTTAACTTTGGCTTAGAGGGTATAAACTCGGAGAATTTGATATCATGTGATTGTTTGGAGGAAATACCCATGCTAGGTGATGGACATGTGGGTGTATACCTCGAGGGATTGATACTTGGTATGTCCCGTGAGGTTACGCGGCCTAATAGCTATTATCTGTGGTTATATGTTTACTTGTTGTTGAACTTGTTTGCCTTCATGTTAGAGATCATGCTTAGGCTTTAATTATGCTCACATTATTTGTAAACAATCATAGAAATTATTGTACATGTTTACCTTAGTCTTTATTTTTGGCTAATATGCTGTGATACATGATGTGGGATGTGTTCCCTTATTTGTTGATGATGGTGAGGCTAGTGAGGTACATGATTAAGCGAGGCCGAGGGCCTGATTGTGAGGATATTAATACCATAGTGCGTGAGTTATCTACATAGCACGTGAGTTGACCATGCGGGTCCAGGTATTGATACTATAGCACGCGAGTTGTTCGCGTAGCATGTGAGTTGACCGTGCGGATCCAGGTATTGATATGATGGCACGTGAGTTGTTGTTGCTTAGCGTTTGGGCTTTTGGAGCCCCTCTGGAGTATGTACACACACCTAGTGAGCGCAAAGTGTTGAGTGTTTTGAGTGTGTTGAGTGGTGAGTACAAGTGATGAGTGATAGAGTGACACAGCTGTGAGGTTGTATTTATTTTTGTTGTCACTGCATTTATCTGTTAAATTACTTTGCGGCATTTACTAAGTTATGAAATTTACCTGTTTATTTTTTTAAATTGTGAAAAAAAATAATTGGACTGTTTTACTTAGCTCGTCACTACTACTCAATTCTTTAGTTATTTCTGTTACTACTGAGTCGGTTGTACTAATACTACACCCTGCACTTTATGTGCATATTCATATGAGTTAGAGAGTGCAATCATTGAGTTCAGGACGACTATTTGTGGACATTTTAAGGTAGCTACTAGCGTCCGCAGGACCTTGTTACTCCTTTTGTCATTTCTTATTTTGGATAGTTGGACAATTTATATATCTTAGTTCATAGTTTCAGACGTTCATGAATTAGTGACACCCTGATGTTTTGGATTTGTTTCCATATTTTATATTATTTATATTTAGAGTTGGTTTAGTTTATCAGGAATTAAATTATTAGAAATATTTTATTAAATTCTTATAATCAAATTAGTAGTAATATTTTAGGAATAGGCCTGCCTTGTAACACGATAGGCGCCACTGCGATCATGGTTAAAATATTGGTCATGACAATGTGGTATTAGAGCCTAGGTTACGTAGGTCTCACGAGTCATGAGTGGTTTTAGTAGAGTCTTGCGGATCAGTACAGAGACGTTTGTACTTATCTTCGAGAGGCTGCAGAACCTTTAGGAAAACTTCACCTTCTAGAATTCTTATCGTGCGGTATTGATTTAGCTTGAAGTGTAACTCTTTAAATTCCTTCCACGCATTTGTATGCGCACATGAGCGCTCGGAATCAGTTGTGCATCAACAGATTGTGATTCCCTGGATGAGGTGTGAGATGTGATTTCTGTGTGTTGATGTTGGGCCAGTCTAGAGGACTTGAGCCCGAGTTTTTACTGTAAATTGAGCACTGAAGTGTTGATTGTGTGAGTGCGTGCTTGTGGACCTATATGTCCGGTAATGTCCCTATTAGTGAAAATGGTGGCTGGATGGATACGTGATGAGTATGATGTGACCGTGAGATAAGTTCACATGATTTGAATGTGACGAGAAGATATTGCTGAAGGTTTCACCTATTTGAGACTCTAGGTATGTTATTAGACTCGTTCGAGGACGAAGTTTGTTTAAGAGGGGGAGGATGTAACGACCCAGTCAGTCGTTCTAGGGGTTATAGCCCTATTTCCCCTGTCAATGCTTTTTTATGTGTTGTTCAGCTGTGTTGAGTTGTATCGAATTGGTAGGTTTGGGTTCAGAGTAGTTTGGATTGAAATGAACACTTACTCTTTTAGTTAGAAAAGTCAACCGGAAGTTGAATTATGACTAAACGAATTCGAATTTGGATTTTTATGATTCGATTAGCTTCGTTGGGCGAATTTAGACGTAGTAGTGTGTCCGGAATGTAATTTGGTGGTCCGTGGTAGAATTAGGCTTGAATTGGCGAAAGTTGGAAGTTTAGAAGTTCTTAAGCTTGAATTCGATGTTGATTTGGTGTTGGTTTCGGTGTTCCGGAGGTTTGACTAAGTTTGGGTAGTGATATATGATTTGTTGTTATTATTGGTTGAGGTTCCGAGGGTCTCGGGTGAGTTTCGGATAGGTTTAGGTTGTGTTTCGCTCGTTTTTTTTATGTTTCGACGCCGTTTCTTTAAGCATAAATTATATCATATTGAACAAATGAGCTCTGATTTTTTTTATTGATGCATTAGATCCGTATCGTAATTACAGACCCGTAGCAAAAAGAATCGTCAAATTTGGACATCATATAAGGATTTTATGGTCATTTTACTAAAAATTAGATTGCCAGATTTTTCAGATTAATTACGAAATTAAAACTGATGGCGTATTTAAAAATCTGCACTATTTGCAAATATTAAAACCTACATATCTTATTCATTATATGGTCAAATTGAGTGATTCAAAAGTCTAACTTGACTAGAATATTACAAGCAGTCCATTAGGGGCATAAAATATGAGTTTCAGAATCGTTTGGCCGGAGAAACGAGGCGGAATAACTGGCAAAAAAATATATAAAAACTAGGATTTGTTCATTCGGTCATATTTTGAGTTGGGGAGCTCGGATTTGGGCTATCTTGGAGGCAATTTTCACCATAGGTATTGGAGTAAGTATTCTCTACTCGATTTTCGTTATATTTCATGAATCCATCTTCGTTTTTGGGATTTGATTGATAATTTCAAAGTGAAATTGAGGGAGTTAGGGCATGAGTTTTAGAGAGGTTTAGTGAGGATTTGAGGGATCAAACGGAGTCCGATTTTGATAAATTTTATACAGTTAGACTCGGGAGAGGACAAGGTTTATTATTTTGTCCTTTTTGACTGATTTCGAGGCGTGGACCTGGGGGCTGGGTTTTGGCCGATTTCGGATTTTTGGCCTATTTATGTAGTTTTTCTGTTGGAATTCATTTCTTTATCCCATGTTTATAGTATTATTCTGATTTTGGTTAGACTCAAAGTTTTTGGAGACCACGTCCAGGGACGAGGACATCCCGGAGTAGGATTTTATGCTGTTGAGGTACGTAACAGTTTTAACTTTGGCTTTGAGGGTATAAGCCCGGAGAATTTCATATCATATGATTGTTTGGAGGTGATACCCATGCTAGGTGACGGGCGTGTGGATGTATACCTTGAGGGATTGAGATTTGGTCCGTCCCGTGAGGTTGCGAGGCCTAATAACTATTATTTGTGGTTATGTGTTTACTTGTTGTCGAACTTGTTTTCCTTCATGTTAGAGATCATGCTTAGGCTTTATTCATGCTTACATTATTTGTACTCAATCATAGAAATTATTGTACATGTTTACCTCAGTCTCTATTATTTTCTAATATGTTGTGATACGTGTTGTGGGTTGTGTCCCCTTATTTGTTGATGATGGTAAGGCTAGTAAGTTACATGATTAAGTGAGGTCGAGGGCCTAATTGTGAGGATATTAATACCGTAGTGCGTGAGTTATTCGCGTAGCACGTGAGTTGACCATGCGGGTCTAGGTATTGATACCATAGCGTGTGCGTTGTCCACGTAGCATGTGAGTTGATTGTGCGAATCCAGGTATTGATATGATGGCACGTGAGTTGTCCATTCTTAGCGCTTGGGCTTTCGGAGACCCTCTGGAGTCTGTATACACCCCCTAGTGAGCATAGAGTGTTGAGTGTTTTGAGTGTGTTGAGTGGTGAGTGCGAGAGCTTGAGTGACACTGTTGTGAGGCTATATTTATTTGTGTTGTTGCTGCATTTATCTATTAAATTTTTTTGTGCATTTACTGAGTTATGGAATTTACCTGTTTATTTCTGTTTATTATTTCAAATCGTGAAAATAAATAATTGGACTATTTTACTTAGCTCGTCACTACTGCTCAGTTCTTTAGTTATTTCTGTTACTAGTAAGTCGGTTGTACTCATACAACACCATACAATTTATGTGCAGATTTAGGTGAGATAGAGCGCGATGATTGTTGAGTTGAGGCCGACTATCTGTGGAGATTTTAATGTAGCTGCTAGCGTCCGTAGGACCTTGTTACTCCTTTCGTTATTTCATATTTTTGATAGTTAGACAGTTTATACATCTTAGTTCATAGTTTTAGAGGCTCGTGACTTTGTGATACCCTGATGTTTGGGACTCGTTTCCGTATTTTATATTATTTATATTTAGAGTTGGTTTAGTTTATCAGTAATTAAATTATTGGAAATATTTTATTAAATTCTTATAATCAAATTAGCAGTAATATTTTGGGAATAGGCTTGCTTTGTAACACGATAGGTGCCATCACGACCATGGTTAGATTTTGGGTCGTGACAAGGTGGTGTCAGAGCCTAGGTTACATAGGTCTCACGAGTCATGAGCGGGTTTAGTAGAGTTTTGCGGATCGGTACGGAGATGTCTGTACTTATCTTCGAGAGGCTGCAGAACCTTTAGGAAAACATTACCTTCTTGAATTCTTATCATGCGGTACTGATTCAGCTTGAAGTGTAACTCTTTAAATTCATTCCACGCATTCGTATGCGCACATGAGCGCTCGAAATCAATTGTTCATCGATGGATTGTGATTCCCTGGATGAGGTGCGAGATGTGATTTCTGTGTGTTGATGTTGGGCCAGTCTGGAGGACTTGAGGCAGAGTTTTGGCTGCAGATTGAGCACTGAGGTGTTGATTGTGTGCGAGCATGCTTGTGAACCTATATGTTCGGTAGTGTCCCTATTGTGTGAGAGCGTGCTTGGATACTCTATGAGTATGATGTGACCGCGAGATGAGTTCATATGATTTGAATGTGACGAGAAGGTATTGCTGAAGGTTTCAACTATTTGAGACTCCAGGTATGTTATTAGACTCGTTCGGGGACGAACGTTTGTTTAAGAGGTGGAGGATGTAACGATCCGGTCAGTCGTTCTTAGAGTTATAGCCCTGTTTCCCCCATCTATGCTTATTTATGTTTTGTTCCACTGTGTTGAGTTGTATCGAGTTGGTAGGTATGGGTTCGAAGTAGTTTTGGAGTGAAATGAACACTTAGTCTCGTAGTTAGAAACCTAAGTTAGAAAAGTCAATCGGATGTTAAATTATGAGTAAACGAATTCGAATTTGGAGTTTTATAATTCGACTAGCTTCGTTAGGTGAATTTAGACTTAGTAGTGTGTCCGGAATGTAATTTGGTGGTCCGTGGTAGAATTAGGCTTGAATTGGCGAAAGTTGGAATTTTAGAAGTTCTTAGGCTTGAATTCGAGGTTTTTTTTTCACAAATAAGTTTTTATTAATATAAAGAAAAGAAAATACAACAAATAGGAAAATTATAAATAAGGGGGACAATAGCACCGATATTATTGCCCATATGCCTTGGCTATATAATTACTCCTCTTCGCCTCACACTGCCTTTTGATAACAGCCTCATGTAGAGGATTCATGGTGTAGCTGTCGGCAACGTCTCATGAGGGCATATAATCTCATAGCCGTGTGGATATTTTTCCAAAGGCATAGGACCAAAACAACACAAACCGGGCTAAACCTTACCTTACTAAGCCGTGTGGAATTCGAGGTTGATTTGGTGTTCTGGTGTTGTTTTTGTTGTTCCGGAGGTTCAACTAAGTTTGGGTAGTGATATATGACTTGTTGGAATAATTTGTTGAAGTTCTGAGGGCCTCGGGTGAGTTTCGGATAGGTTTGGATTGTGTTTCGCTCGTTTTTCTTATGTTTCGACGCCATTTCTTCAAGCATAAATTATATCATATTGAATAAATGAGCTCCGATTTCTTTTTTGATTGATGCATTAGATCCGTATCGTAATTACGAACCCGTAGTCATAAGAATCGTCGAATTTTGACATCATATGATGATTTTATGATCATTTTACAAAAAATTAGGTTTCTAAGTTTTTCAAATTAATTACGAAATTGCCATTGACGGCGTATTTAAAAATCAACACTATTTGCAAATATTAAAATCTACATATCTCATTCATTATAAGGACAAATTGAGTGATTCAAAAGCCTAACTTGACTGTAGTTTCACAAGAAATCCAATGGGGGAATAAAATATAAGTTTCGGGATCATTTGACACGAAAAACGAGGGAGAATAGCTGGCAGAAAAATATATAAAAACTAGGGTTTGTTCATTCGGTCATATTTTGAGTTGGGGAGCTCGAATTTGGGCTATTTTGGAGGCGATTTTTACCATAGGGATTGGGGTAAGTGTTTTATATTAGGTTTTAGTTATATTTCATGATTCCATCTTCATTTTTGGGATTTGATTGATGATTTAAAAGTGAAATTGAGGGAGTTAGGGCTTAAGTTTTGGAGAGGTTTAAGTGAGGTTTTGAGGGACCAAACGGAGTTCGATTTTGATTAATTTTATATGGTTAGATTCGGGAGAGGAGAAGGTTTATTATTCTACCCTTTTTGGCTAATTTCAAGACGTGGACCCTGGGGCCGGGTGTTGGCCGATTTTTAATTTTTGACCTATTTATGTAGTTTTTCTGTTGGAATTTGATTCTTTAGCCTATGTTGATAGTATTATTCTGATTTTGGTTGGACTCGGAACTTTTGGGGACCAAGTCCAGGGACAAGGACATCTCGAAGTCGGATTTTATGCTGTTAAGGTAAGTAACAATTTTAACTCTAGCTTTGAGGGTATAATGTCACGACCCAAACTGGAGGGCCATGACTAGCACCCGACCATACTTGTCGAGCACCAACGTACATTTTATCTAACCTTTTTTTATTATCTTTTAGGGTTGACGAGATCAATATAAATGGTAGACATGGATCATGGACAACCAACAATAAAATATGATGGCATGAACATACATAGCAGGGGATAACCAGACAATCAAGAAACTACATATAAGGTACGAGCTACCACGCTACCATGAAAGACTATAAACAAAAACCAGCCGACAAGGCATACCAAACTATACATGAGTCGAAACTTATCTATGAGCCTCTAAATGAACATAAGTGTTGCAACATAGCCGGAACAAGGCCCCGACATACCCATAATGTCTATAACAAATATGCATACCAAGACCACGGCAAGTCCGGAGAAGGGATCTCGCTAATCACTATTGAACTAGACAACCTACTGTGGTGGGGGAGCTGCACCTGCCTGTCTATTAGGGCCTGCAGCACGACATGCAGCGTCCACAAACAAAAGGACGTCAGTACGACTAAAGTACTGAGTATGTAAGGCAGGAAACCATAAATACGAAAAGTAATGTAAGCAGGGATAGAGAATATACATCCTGGAACATCTAAGTACCTTTGAGGGCTACTGACATGAAATGCATGATACATATGTATGTATACATAAACTTTTAAAGCATTCGCCTCTGTGGGCATCATCATCATCATATCGTACCCGGCCATAATAGGCTCGGTAGAATCGTACCCGGCCACGTGGAGCTCGGTAAAACCCAACTGATCAGTGGTTGCACAATAGGTGTCGTACCCGGCCAACTATAGCGTGGCTCGGTAGAGTAAAATAGATACATATATATAATGCATGCTCGACTCATGGAATCACATTCTAAACCTTTCGGAGTGACGTAAGGTCGGTATCCTCTGTACACGTTATTAGGACTAACTCTTCACTATGAACCTTATAAGAATCAGGAAGTACCAACAACATTGATAACATAAGAATAAGAGAAGCAACATTAACATCAATCGTTCCATAAGAGGGAAAGCAATGTAAGTACTGCTAGCTTCTAAGAGTAGAGTATCTTTGGAAGCTCGTTCATTACATTATGTACAATCGGAGTCGTGCAAAAGAAGAAAAGGGATAGCCTCACATACCTTGTATATACTGCCCCAATCACAAGCTATGCAATTGTCACAACTCCTTAGTCTACAATAAGAGAAACGATACTATCGTTATCATTTAAGCGTCATAACTATTATGTATCGACCACAACCTATTTTACGTTGAAACGGACAACACCTCCCCTATATATATGACTTCACACCATTCAAAACAATCACCAAACAGCCCAAACAACATCAATAATAAACATATTGAGCCTCCCAAAATAGTCCACACATAACCTAATTACATCATGCATACGACGGCCACCGTAGTCGTGTCAAACGACCCGGAAATGTTATGAATAACTATCAGCCCACTACCCTAAATATATATGGTATTTATCCACACCCTTCAACCTCCAAAACTCCACAAAATAGTAGTAAAACACGCAGCCCAATAGCAACAAAAAACAGTACACGAAACAGTCCGCTACAAGTGAATAACTCGAACTCACGGCTTCCGATCACCGTCCCGTGAGTTCTTACATGTATAGAACGAATTACCATGAATTCACAGCAGAAAAAAATGTATGAAAGATGGCAGTAACTTACCTTACTTGTTGGATAACTCAGCCCTTCCCATGGTTCTTCAAACTCTAGGTTTTACCTTCAAATAGAACTTGAAAGAGAGGGAAAATAGATTAGGGTTTGTGTGGGATTTTTGGGGAGGAGTTGCAGGGGTTAACTTTGGTTTTGAGGGTCTGAAGTATGGATGAAATAACTTAGTTCATAACCCCTTAAAAAGTCCTCTCTTGGCCGACTTAGGTCTTTTAATTTTGTCCTATCATTTTGGCAAGTAGGTTATGCACCTACTTGTCATCTACCAATCTGCGCAGGCTTGCAAAATATGAATATCTCTATACTTCGAGATCGTATTGACAAACGGTTTAATTCATTCAAAACTAGACTCATAGATATTTAATTTGGTTGTAGATCACCCCGTAATTCCTTGTAATTTAGGAGAAAAGCTTAGAAACATTTAACCTAATGTTTAAGTAAAATTATGAACCTAAGTTGCGACAACGTTTGTCGACTTTTGTTTCATAACTCGTTTGACTTCAAGACTTATGATACGGATATTATATGATTCAAATACCTTAATACATGACCTCTTGAGTGTATTAAGAACCTCTAGGTTTACCTGAAAATACGAGTTACAACATCCTTGATTCGTTTAACTTCTAATACTTGTTAATCACCCTTATACACCTTTGTATCACTTAAGACCAGTAGAATTAACTTCTTATCATCGCAAAGGTAATACATTCTTGGATTTATGTTAACTAATATATGGCATGAACTAACACGTGTGGATATGGGTTTTAACACCCTTCCCCTCTTAGGACATTCGTCCTCGAATGTAAGGGTTCATTAGGAGTTTAAATCATCGTGGATTCCGGCCAAGTTTCTCCCATAAATAGAGGACAAACTTGCAAGCGGTTAACTCAACATATGGCCTTACAAGAGTATGCAAAGCATTATGGACATGTACATTATCTGCATATCGCCATTTTGTATTAAGGAAGAGTATTCTCAAGTTATTGCTTACCTCATAGAGCCATTTCACCTTCCAATGTATCATGTGTTCCACCAGCATCCTTGTTATCTTCATTCTGGAATAGGTACGGGTATTTAGACTTCATCTCCTCTTCTGCTTCCCATGTTATTTCTTCCATATTCTTGTTCCTCCACAATACTTTGATGGAAGCTACATCTTTTGTTCTCAGCTTGCGGACTTGTCGATCTAATATAGCCACTGGCACTTCTTCATATGATAGGTCCTCTGTAACCTGTACATCTTTGATAGGGACGACTCGAGAAGGGTCTCCAATACATTTCCTCAACATAGATACATGGAATACCGGGTGGACAAATTCCAATTCGGATGGCAATTCTAACTCATAAGCAACCTGTCCAATCCGTCGAAGAATTTTATACGGCCCGATATACCTTGGACTCAGCTTACCTTTCTTCCCAAAATGCATAATACCCTTCATTGGTGAGATCCTCAGGAAAACCCAATCACCAACCTCAAACTCCAGATCACGACGTCGGACATCGGAATAAGATTTTTGCCTGCTTTGTGTCGTCCTCAATCACTCCTGTATCACTTTCACCTTCTCAATAGCTTGGTGAATCAAATCTGGCCCATATAATTCTGTTTCACCGACTTCGAACCATCCAACTGGTGATCTACATCTTCTCCCGTATAGTGCCTCGTATGGGGCCATTTTAATACTGGAATGGTAGCTATTATTGTAGGCGAATTCTATGAGTGGAAGATGGTCATCCCAATTTCCCTTAAAATCTAGAACACATGCTCGTAGCATATCTTCCAGTGTCTGAATGGTACGTTCAGCCTGTCTGTCAGTCTGCGGATGAAATGCAGTGCTGAGATTCACTTGTGTGCCTAAACCCTTCTGAAAAGACCTCCAAAAGTTAGCTGTAAATTGAGCTCCTCGGTCTGATATAATAGATACCGGCACACCATGAAGCCTAACAATCTCCTTGATATACAACTTCGCATAATCTTCAGCCGTGTAAGTTGTCTTAACTGGCAGAAAATGGGCACATTTTGTAAGTCGATCAATTATCACCCAGATGGAGTCAAACTTATGATAAGAGCGAGGTAATCCAATAATGAAGTCCATATTAATCACCTCCCATTTCCAGGTCGGAATCTCTATATTCTGAAGCAATCCACCGGGTTTCTGATGTTCTATCTTTACTTGTTGACAATTGGGACACTGGGCTACAAATTCTGCAATAGACTTCTTCATGTTATCCCACCAATACTGCTCCTTGACATCATGATACATCTTTGTCGAGCCGGGATGGATGGAATATCGGGATTGATGAATCTCATTCATAATCTTCTCTCGCAACCCTGCCACATTAGGCACACATAATCGGCCCTGGTATCTCAGTGCCCCATCTCTTCCGATCTCAAAAGCCATACTTTTACACTGCTGAATGCTCTCTCTTAATCGTACTAAGATAGGATCTTCATATTGCCGTGCTTTTACCTCGGCTACCAAAGATGATTCTGATGTATTCTGTACAGTAACACCTCCGTCATCAGAGTCTAACAATCTGATTCTCATATTGGCTAGCTGATGAAGCTCTTTAGTCAACCCCCATCTACCTGCCTCAATATGTACTAAGCTTCCCATTGATTTACGGCTGAGAGCGTCTGCCACAACATTGGCTTTACCGGGATGATACAATATCTCGACGTCGTAGTCTTTCAATAATTCAAGCCACCTACGCTGCCTCAAATTCAACTCTTTCTGCTTGAAGATGTATTGTAAACTCTTGTGATCTGTGTAGATGTCAACATGGACGTCGTATAAGTAGTGCCGCCATATCTTCAAAGCATATATTACTGCAGCCAATTCCAAATCATGGGTTGAATAATTCTTTTCACGCTTCTTCAATTGTCTTGATGCATAAGCAATCACCTTCCCACGCTGCATCAATACAGACCCCAAACCTATACCTAAGGCATCACAATACACCAAATAACCTTCTGTTCCTTCAGGGAGAGTGAGCACTGGTGCAGATGTCAATCGATTCTTCAGCTCCTGAAAACTACGTTCACAAGTGTTAGACCACTGGAACTTGGTAGCTTTCTGTGTTAACTTAGTCAATGGTGATGATATAGAGGAAAACCCTTCTACAAAACGCCTATAATATCCTGCTAGCCCTAGGAAGCTGCGGACTTCTGATGGTGGTGTAGGTCTCGGCCAATTCTTTACCGCATCGATCTTCTGAGTGTCAACACTAATACCCTCGTCAGATATCACATGACCAAGGAACGCTACAGTGTTAAGCCAAAATTCACATTTGGAGAGCTTAGCATATAACTTACGATCCTGAAGCTTATGTAATACTATCCGCAAGTGGCCCGCATGTTTCGCCTCCGAACGAGAATATACTAGAATGTCATCAATGAATACAATCACAAACACATCATGATTGGGCCTAAATATAGTATTCATGAGATCTATAAAAGCTACCGGGGCATTTGTTAGCCCTAACGACATCACCAAGAACTCAAAGTGCCTGTATCTTGTCCGGAAGGCCGTCTTTGGAATATCCTTCTCCTTAACCCTCGCCTGATGATACCCTAAACGTAAATCAATCTTGGAGAAATACTTGGCACCCTGGAGTTGGTCAAACAGGTCATCAATTCTTGGAAGTGGATACTTGTTCTTTATAGTAAACTTATTCAACTGTCGATAGTCGATACACATCCATAACGACCCGTCTTTCTTCCGCACGAATAGGACTGGTTCACTCCAAGGTGAAGTGCTAGGTCTAATGAAGCCCTTATCCAGAAAGTCCTTCAACTACACCTTCAACTCTCGCAACTCTGCCGGGGCCATTATATATGGATGGATAGAGATCGGTTGAGTTTCAGGCAACACATCAATGCTAAACTCAATCTCCCTTTCAGGAAGAAGGCTTGAGAGTTCATCTGGGAAAACATCTGGGAATTCGTTGACCATAGGGATTGATTGTAAAGTAGGCGGTTTCGCCTCCGCATCCCTAACGCGAACGAAATGATAAATGTAACCTTTTGAGATCATTTTCCTTGCCTTAAGATAGGAAATAAACCTACTTTTTGGTGTAGCAATATTCCCTTTCCATTCAATGATGGGTTCATTAGGAAATTGAAACATAACCATCTTCGTACGACAGACAACATTTGCATAGCATGAGGCCAACCAGTCCATTCCCATTATCACATAAAAATTAACCATTTCTAACTCAAATAAATTTGCCGAGGTTTGATGACTACAAATCATCATAGTGCAACCTCTATATACCCTTCTAGCAATCACAGAATCTCCTATCGGAGTATATACCGCAAGGGGTTTACTTATCAATTCAGGTTCAATGCCAAACTTATTAGCCACAAAGGGTGTAACATATGATAATGTAGAACCCGGATCAATCAGCGCATATACATCATAAGATAACACAGATAATATACCTGTAACAACATTTGGAGACGACTCGAGATCCTGTCGACCTACTAGAGCATAGGTTTGATTTTGACCACCACTCAAACTCGGCACTGCACCTCTACCTCTAACACGACCTGTTGACTTTCTGAAAACCCCGTGCTGGAGGTCGAACTGATAAGGAAAAGCAGACACAGATCCAGTCGGCTGAGCCATACCATCACCTCCCCTGTTAGGACAATCCCGCATCATATGGCCAGGTTGTCCGCAAGAATAACATGCATCTGAACCTTGACGGCACAGTCCAAAGTTGGCCTTGCTGCACTGATCACAACATGGTGTTGTGGGTCTTGTCTGACTAGTATCTCTGTGATGTTGCGAGCTTGATGCCTACGAACTCTGACCTAGACCAGAATGGGTAAATCGATCATATCGAGGCCTCTAATACTATGGAGGAGCACTAGCTACTGGTGGCACCGAACTCCTCAAAGATTGGGGCCTGACGCTGCCTCTGAAGTCATTAGAATACCTTGCAAATCTCGCCCTCTTATGCTGGCCCCTATCCTACTTCCTATCTGCCCTCTGCTAGTGCTTACGATCCTCCAGGGTCTGGGCATAGGCCTGAATACGGGAAATATCCATGCCCTCCACCAAGGAGGCTGTCGTGCACTCATTTATCAGATGTGGTCCCAATCCGTTCACGAACAAATGCACCATATCACTCATCTCGGCCACCATATGGGGAGCATACCTTGCTAAAGAATCGAACTGCATACGGTACTCTCGCACACTCATATTACCTTGTCTAACGTTCAAGAACTTATCAGCTCTAGCTCGTCGTATCTCAATTGGCAAGTAGTGACGAAGAAAGGCCTCAGAAAATTCCTTCCACATAGCTGGAGGAGCGTTCGGACCCCTAGATCTCTCCCAACTATCATACCAGAGAACCGCTAAATCCCATAGCTGATAAGAAGCCAACTCTACTGCCTCTGTATCACTAATATGCATAACCCACAGTGTACGATGAACCTGGTCAATAAAAGTCTGCGGGTCCTCCTTGGGGTCTGATCCGATAAACACTGGAGGGTCTAAATTAATAAAATCATGAACTCTCGTACTAACTGGTGTGTCAGCAGCACTTGTATTCTACCTCTGAGCCTTAGCAGCTACCAAGCTAGTCAATAACTACAAAGCACTCCGCATATCCTGGTTTGTAGTGCCAGACGGAGGAATTGGAGGTGCTGGGTGCCTCCTAATATCCTCTGCAGGAGACGGGGCAGATGAGGTATGAGACGGCATCTCACTCTAAGCCTCACTTTGGCCTGCTTTGGCTTGGGGCACCTGACTGGTACCCTCTCCTGCAGCTGTATCAAGCCGTCTACTAATTGTTTGCTTCCTAGTCGAAGGCATCGCTGAAAGAAAATAAGGTGAATATTAGAGACGAACACTTACGACTCAACTCTATGCACGATCTAGATTCAGGAAGAAGGTAACAACCCTAGATGTCATGTAGCCTCCTAATTATAAATGTGGCGCGCTACACATACATAATCAAGACTCTACTAGACACGGCTCATAGACAATCCCTAGGACAGCCTGGCACTGATACCAAGTTTGTCACGACCCAAGCTGGAGGGCCATGACTATCACCCGACCATACTTGCCGAGCACCAATGTACATTTTATCTAACCTTTTTTTTATTATCTTTTACGGTTGACAAGATCAATATAAATGGTAGACATGGATCATGGACAACCAACAATAAAATATGATGGCATGAACATACATAGCAGGGCATGACCAGACAATCAAGAAACTACATATAAGGTACGAGTTACCACGCTACCATGAAAGACTATACAAAAAAAACCAGCTGACAAGGCATACCAAACTATACATGAGTCGACACTTGTCTATGAGCTCTAAATGAACATAAGTGCTGCAACATAGCCGGAAGAGGGCCCCGACATACCCATAATGTCTATAACAAAAATGCATAACAAGACCACGGCACGTCTGGAGAAGGGATCTCGCCAATCACTGCTGAACTGGACAACCTACTGTGGTGAGGGAGCTGCACCTGCCTGTCTATTAGGGCCTGCAGCAAGACATGCAGCGTCCACAAACAAAAGGACGTCAGTACGAATAAAGTACTGAATATGTAAGGCAGGGAACCATAAATACGAACAGTAATGTAAGCAGGGATAAAAAATATACAACCTGGAACATCTGAGTACCTCTGAGGGCTACTGACATGAAATGAATGATACATATGTATGTATACATAAACTTTTAAAACATACGCCGTTATGGGCATTATCATCATCATATCGTACCCAGCCATAATAGGCTAGGTAAAAATGTACCCGGCCGTCATAAGGCTCGGTAGAATCATACCCGGCCACGTGGAGCTCGGTAAAACCCAACTGATTAGTGGTTGCACAATATGTACTGTATCCGGCTGACTATAGTGTGGCTCGGTAGAGTAAAATAGATACATATACATAATGCATGCTCGACTCATGGAATCACATTCTAAACCTTTCGGAGTGACGTAAGGTCAGTATCCTCTGTACACGTTATTAGGACCAAATCTTCATTACGAACCTTATTAGAATCAGGAAGTACCAACAACATTGATAACATAAGAATAAAGGAAGCAACATTAACATCAATCGTTCCATAAGAGGGAAAGCAATGTAAGTACTGCTAGCTTCTAAAAGTAGAGTATCTTTGGAAGCTCGTTCATTACATTATGTACAATCGGAGTCGGGCAGAAGAAGAAAAGGGATAGCCTCACATACCTTGTATATACTGCCCCAATCACAAGCTATGCAATTGTCACAACTCCTTAGTCTACAATAAGAGAAACGAAACTATCGTTATCATTTAAGCGTCATAACTATTATGTATCGACCACAACCTATTTTACGTTGAAACGGACAATACCTCCCCTATATATATAACTTCACACCATTCAAAACAATCACCAAACAGCCCAAACAACATCAATAATAAACATATTGAGCCTCCCAAAATAGTCCACGCACAACCTAATTACATCATACATACGACGGCCACCGTAGTCGTGTCAAACGACCCGGAAATGTTACGAATAACTATCAGCCCACAACCCTACATATATATGGTATTTCTCCATACCCTTCCACCTCCAAAACTCCACAAAATAGTAGTAAAACACGCGGCCCAATAGCAACACAAAACAGTCCACAAAACAGTCCGCTACAAGTGAATAACTCGAACTCACGGCTTCCGATCACCGTCCTGTGAGTTCTTACATGTATAGAACGAATTTTGTCCTATCATTTTGGCAAGTAGGTGATGCACCTGCTTGTCATCTACCAATCTGCGCAAGCTTGCGAAATATGAATATCTCTATACTCCAAGATCATATTGACAAACGGTTTAATGCATTGGAACTAGACTCATAGATATTTAATTTGGTGGGTATATCACCCCGTAATTCCTAGTAAATTAGGAGAAAAGCTTAGAAACATTGAACCTAATGTTTAAGTAAAATTATGAACCTAAGTTGCGACAACGTTTGTCGACTTTTGTTTTATAACTCGTTTGACTTCAAGACTTATGATACGGATATTATATGATTAAAATACCTTAATACATGACCTCTTGAGTGTATTAAGAACCTCTACGTTTACCTGAAAATACGACTTACAACATCCTTGATTCGTTTAACTTCTAATACTTGTTAATCACCCTTATACACCCTTGTATCACTTATGACAAATAGGATTAACTTCTTATCATCTCAAAGGTAATTTCTTCTTGGATTTATGTTAACTAATATATGGCATGAACTAACGCGTGTGGATATGGGTTGTAACACCCTTCCCCCTTAGGACATTCGTCCTCGAATGTAAGGGTTCATGGGGAGTTTAAATCATCGTGGATTCCGGTCAAGTTTCTCCCATAAATAGAGGACAAACTTGCAAGCGGTTAACTCAACGTATGGCCTTACAAGAGTATGCAAAGCATTATGGACATGTACATTATCTGCATATCGCCATTTTGTATTAAGGAAGAGTATTCTCAAGTTATTGCTTACCTCATAGAGCCATTTCACCTTCCAATGTATCATGTGTTCCACCAGCATCCTTGTTATCTTCATTCTGGAATAGGTACGAGTATTTAGACTTCATCTCCTCTTATGATTCCCATGTTATTTCTTCCATATTCTTTTTCCTCCACAATACTTTGATGGAAGCTACATCTTTTGTTCTCAGCTTGCGGACTTGTCGATCTAATATAGCCACTGGCACTTCTTCATATGATAGGTCCTCTGTAACCTGTACATCATAGGGACGACTCGAGAAGGGTCTCCAATACATTTCCTCAACATAGATACATGGAATACCGGGTGGACAAATTCCAATTCGGATGGGAATTCTAACTCGTAAGCAACCTGTTCAATCCGTCGAAGAATTTTATACGGACCGATATACCTTGGACTCAGCTTACCTTTCTTCCCAAAACGTGTAATACCCATCATTGTTGAGATCCTTAGGAAAACTCAATCACCAACCTCAAACTCCAGATCACGACGTCAGACATCGGAATAAGATTTTTGCCTGCTTTGTGCCGTCCTCAATCGCTCTTGTATCACTTTCACCTTCTCAATAGCTTGGTGAATCAAATCTGGCCCATATAATTCTGTTTCACCGACTTCGAACCATCCAACTGGTGATCTACATCTTCTCCCGTATAGTGCCTCGTATGGGGCCATTTTAATACTGGAATGGTAGCTATTATTGTAGGCGAATTCTATGAGTGGAAGATGGTCATCCCAATTTCCCTTAAAATCTAGAACACATGCTCGTAGCATATCTTCCAGTGTCTGAATGGTACGTTCAGCCTGTCCGTCAGTCTGCGGATGAAATGCAGTGCTGAGATTCACTTGTGTGCCTAAACCCTTCTGAAAAGACCTCCAAAAGTTAGCTGTAAATTGAGCTCCTCGGTCTGATATAATAGATACCGGCACACCATGAAGCCTAACAATCTCCTTTTTATACAACTTCACATAATCTTCAGCCGTGTAAGTTGTCTTAACTGGCAAAAAATGGGCACATTTTGTAAGTCGATCAATTATCACCCAGATGGAGTCAAACTTATGATAAGAGTGACGCAATCCAATAATGAAGTCCATATTAATCACCTCCCATTTCCAGGTCGGAATCTCTATATTCTGAAGCAATCCACCGGGTTTCTGATGTTTTATCTTTACTTGTTGACAATTGGGACACTGGGCTATAAATTCTGCAATAGACTTCTTCATGTTATCCCACCAATACTACTCCTTGACATCATGATACATCTTTGTCGAGCCGAGATGGATGGAATATCGGGATTGATGAATCTCATTCATAATCTTCTCTCGCAACCCTGCCACCTTAGGCACACATAATCGGCCCTGGTATCTCAGTGCCCTATCTCTTCCGATCTCAAAAGCCATACTTTTACGCTGCTGAATGCTCTCTCTTAATCTTACTAAGATAGGATCTTCATATTGTCATGCTTTTACATCGGCTACCAAAGATGATTCTGATGTATTCTGTACAGTAACACCTCTGTCATAAGAGTCTAACAATCTGATTCTCATATTGGCTAGCTGATGAAGCTCTTTAGTCAACCCCCATCTACCTGCCTCAATATGTACTAAGCTTCTTATTGATTTACGGTAGAGAGCGTTTGCCACAACATTAGCTTTACCGGGATGATACAATATCTCGACATCGTAGTCTTTCAGTAATTCAAGCCACCTACGCTGCCTCAAATTCAGCTCTTTCTGCTTGAAGATGTATTGTAAACTCTTGTGATCTGTGTAGATGTCAACATGGATGTCGTATAAGTAGTGCCGCCATATCTTCAAAGCATATATTATTGCAGCCAATTCCAAATCATGGGTTGGATAATTCTTTTCATGCTTCTTTAATTGTTTTGATGCATAAGCAATCACCTTCCCACGCTGCATCAATATGCACCCCAAACCTATACTTGAGGCATCACAATATACCACATAACCTTCTGTTCCTTCAGGAAGAGTGAGCACTGGTGCGGATGTCAATCGATTCTTCAGTTCCTGAAAACTACGTTCACAAGTGTCAAACCACTGGAACTTGGTAGCTTTCTATGTTAACTTAGTCAATGGTGATGATATAGAGGAAAACCCTTCCACAAACCGCCTATAATATCCTGCTAGCCCTAGGAAGCTGCAGACTTCTAATGGTGTTGTAGGTCTCGGCCAATTCTTTACTGCATCAATCTTCTGAGTGTTGACACTAATACCCTCATCAGATATCACATGGCCAAGGAACGCTACTGAGTTCAGCGAAAATTCACATTTGGAGAGCTTAGCATATAACTTACGATCCTGAAGCATCTGTAATACTATCCGCAAGTGGCCCGCATGTTCCACCTCCGAACGAGAATATACTAGAATGTCATAAATGAATACAATCATGAACACATCAAGATAGGGCCTAAATATAGTATTCATGAGATCCATAAAAGCTGCTGGGGCATTTGTTAGCCCGAACGACATCACCAAGAACTCAAAGTGCCTGTATCTTGTCTGGAAGGCCGTCTTTGTAGTATCCTTCTCCTTAACCCTCACCTGATGATACCCTGAACGTAAATCAATCTTGGAGAAATACTTGGCACCCTGGAGTTGGTCAAACAAGTCATCAATTCTTGGAAGTGGATACTTGTTCTTTATAGTAAACTTATTCAACTGTCGATAGTCGATACACATCCGTAGCGACCCGTCTTTCTTCCGCACGAATAGGACTGGTGCACCCCAAGGTGAAGTGCTAGGCCTAATGAAGCCCTTATCCAGCAAGTCCTTCAACTGCACCTTCAACTCTCCCAACTCTACCGGGGCCATTCTGTATGGAGGGATAAAGATCGGTTGAGTGTCAGGCAACACATCAATGCTAAACTCAATCTCCCTTTCAGGAGGAAGGCCTGGGAGTTCATCTGGGAATTCGTTGACCACAGGGATTGATTGTAAAGTAGGCGGTTTCGCCTCCGCATCCCTAACGCGAACGAAATGATAAATGTAACCTTTTGAGATCATTTTCCTTGCCTTAAGATAGGAAATAAACCTACCTTTTGGTGTAGCAATATTCCCTTTCCATTCAATGATGGGTTCACCAGGAAATTGAAACCTAACCATCTTCGTACGACAGTCAACATTTGCATAGCATGAGGCCAACCAGTCCATTCCCATTATCACATCAAAATCAACCATTTCTAACTCAAATAAATTTGCCGAGGTTTGACGACTACAAATCATCATAGTGCAACCTCTATATACCCTTCTAGCAATCACAGAATCTCCTATCGGAGTAGATACCGCAAGGGGTTTACTTATCAATTCAGGTTCAATGCCAAACTTATTAGCCACAAAGGGTGTAACATATGATAATGTAGATCCCGGATCAATCAGCGCATATACATCATAAGAAAACACAGATATAATACCTGTAACAACATCTGGAGACGACTCGAGATCCTGTCGACCTACTAGAGCATAGGTTCGATTTTGAGCACCACTCGAACTCGGCACTGCACCTCTACCCCTACCACGACCTGTCGACTGCTGAAAACCCCGTGCTGGAGGTCGAACTGATGAGGAAGAACCAGACACAGATCCAGTCGGCTGAGCCATACCATCACCTCCTCTATTAGGACAATCCCGCATCATATGGCCAGGCTGCCCGCACGAATAGCATGCATCAGAACCTCGACGACACAGTCCAAAGTGGGCCTTGCCGCACTGATCACAATGTGGTGTTGGGGGTCTCATCTGACTAGTATCCCTGTGATGTTGCGAGCCAGATGCCCGCGAACTCTGACCTGGACCAGAATAGGATCGATCATATCGAGGCCTCTGAAACTGTGGAGGAGCACTAGCTACAGGTGGCGCCGAACTCCTCGAAAACTGTGGCCTGATGCGGCCTCTGAAGTCATCAGAATACCCTGCAAATCTCGCCCTCTTATGCTGGCCCCTATCCTGCTCCCTAACTGCCCTCTGCTGGCGCTTACGATCCTCTAGGGTCTGGGCATAAGCTTGAATACGGGAAATATCCATGCCCTCCACCAAGGAGGCTGTCGTACACTCATTTATCAGATGTGGTCCCAACCCATTCACGAACATATGCACCCTATCACTCATCTCGGCCACCATATGGGGAGCATACCTTGCCAAAGAATCAAACTGCATACTGTACTCTCGCACACTCATATTACCTTGTCTAAGGTTCAAGAACTTATCAGCTCTAGCTCGTCGTATCTCAACTGGCAAGTAGTGACGAAGAAAGGCCTCAGAAAATTCCTTCCACACAGCTGGAGGAGGGTTCGGACCCCTGGATCTCTCCCAACTATCATACCAGAGAACCGCTAAATCCCGTAGCCGATAAGAAGCCAACTCTACTGCCTCTGTATCACTAACATGCATAACCCGAAGTGTACGATGAACCTGGTCAATAAAAGTCTGTGGGTCCTCCTTGGGGTCTGATCCGGTAAACACTGGAGGGTCTAAATTAATAAAATCACGAACTCTTGTACTAACTGGTTTCTCAGCAGCACCTGTATTCTGCCTCTGAGCCTGAGCAGCTACCAAGCTAGTCAATAACTACAAAGCACTCCGCATCTCTTAGTCTGTAGAGCCAGACGGAGGAACTAGAGGTGCTGGGTGCCTCCTAATATCCTCTGGAGGAGAAGGGGTAGATGAGGTGTGAGACAACATCTCACTATGAGCCTCACTTTGGCCTGCTCTAGCTTGGGGCACCTGACTAGGACCCTCTCCCGCAGCTGTATCAAGCCGTTTACTAATTGTTTGCTTCCTAGTCGAAGGCATCGCTGAAAGAAAATAAGGTGAATATTAGAGACGAACACTTACGACTCAACTCTACGCACGATCTAGATTCAGGAAGAAGGTAACAACCCTAGATGTCATGTAGCCTCCTGATTATAAATGTGGTGCGCTACACATCCATAATCAAGACTCTACTAGACACGGCTCATAGACAACCCCTAGGACAGACTTGCTCTGATACCAAGTTTGTCACGACCCAAACTGAAGGGCCATGACTAGCACCCGACCACACTTGCCGAGCACCAACGTACATTTCATCTAACCTTCATTATTATCTTTTAGGGCTGACGAGATCAATATAAATGGTAGACCTAGATCATGGACAACCAGCAATAAAATATGACGGCATGAACATACATAGCAGGGGATGACCAGACAATCAAGAAACTACATATAAGGTATGAGCTACCACGCTACTATGAAAGACTATACAACAAAAACTAGCCGACAAGGCATACCAAACTATACATGAGTCGACACCTGTCTATGAGCCTCTAAAGGAACATAAGTGCTGCAACATAGCCGGAACAGGGCCCCGACATACCCATAATGTCTATAACAAAAATGCATACCAAGACCAAGGCAAGTCCGGAGAAGGGATCTCGCCAATCACTGCTGAACTGGATAACCTACTGTGGTGGGGGAGCTGCACCTACCTGTCTATTGGGGCCTGCAGCACGACATGCAGCATCCACAAATAAAAGGACGTTAGTACAAATAAAGTACTGAGTATGTAAGGTAGGGAACAATAAATATGAACAGTAATGTAAGCAGGGATAGAGAATATACAACCTGGAACATCTGAGTACCTCTGAGGGCTACTGACATGAAATGCATGATACATATGTATGTATACATAAACTTTTAAAACATATGCCTTTGTGGGCATCATCATCATCATATCGTACCTAGCCATAATAAGCTTGGTAAAAACGTACCCGGCCGTCATAAGGCTTGGTAGAATCGTACCCAGACACGTGGAGCTCGGTAAAACCCAACTGATTAGTGGTTGCACAATATGTGCAATACTCGGCCGACTATAGCGAGGCTCGGTAGAGTAAAATAGATACATATATATAATGCATGCTTGACTTATGGAATCACATTCTAAACCTTTCAGAGTGACGTAAGGTCGGTATCCTCTGTACACGTTATTAAGACCAACTCTTCATTACGAACTTTATAAGAATCAGGAAGTACCAACAACATTGATAACATAAGAATAAGAGAAGCAACATTAACATCAATCGTTCCATAAGAGGGAAAGCAATGTAAGTACTGCTAGCTTCTAAGAGTAGAGTATCTTTGGAAGCTTGTTCATTACATTATGTACAATCGGAGTCTTGCAAAAGAAGAAAAGGGATAGCCTCACATACCTTGTACATACTGCCCCAATCACAAGCTATGCAATTGTCACAACTCCTTAGTCTTACTTGTTGGATAACTCAACCCTTCCCTTGGTTCTTCAAACTCTAGGTTTTACCTTCAAATAAAACTTGAAAGAGAGGGAAAATCGATTATGGTTTGTGTGGGATTTTTGGGGAGGAGTTTCAGGGGTTAACTTTGGTTTTGAGGGTCTGAAATATGGATGAAATAACTGAGTTCATAACCCCTTAAAATTCCTCTCTTGGCCGACTTAGGTCTTTTAATTTTGTCCTATCATTTTGGGAAGTAGGTGATGCACCTACTTGTCATCTACCAATCTGCGCAGACTTGCAAAAATATGAATATCTCTATACTCCAAGATCTTATTGACAAACGGTTTAATGCGTTGGAAATTAGACTCATAGATCTTTAATTTGGTGGGTAGATCACCCCGTAATTCCTTGTAAATTAGGAGAAAAGCTTAGAAACATTTAACCTAATGTTTAAGTAAAATTATGAACCTAAGTTGCGACAACGTTTGTCGACTTTTGTTTCATAACTCGTTTGACTTCAAGACTTATGATACGGATATTATATGATTCAAATACCTTAATACATGACCTCTTGAGTGTATTAAGAACCTCTAGGTTTACCTGAAAATACGAGTTACAACATCCTTGATTCGTTTAACTTCTAATACTTGTTAATCACCCTTATACACCCTTGTATCACTTAAGACCAATAGGATTAACTTCTTATCATCTCAAAGGTAATTCCTTCTTGGATTTATGTTAACTAATATATGGCATGAACTAACGTATGTGGATATGGGTTGTAACACTATATGTGGTGCAATGACCTAGGGGAGGTCAGCAGAGGTGCTGCGATAAAAGCTTTAGGCGGGCTCATTGGTTTTTTGAAGATTAAACCAAGGTTGGACATAATTGAAGCCTTAATACCTTTTTGGGACACGGCGCACAATGTGTTCTATTTCTCTGATTTTGAGTTACCCCTACACTTGAGGAGATACCAGGCTATGTTGGCCTTAACGGGAATCTCATGAGCCGATACCCAGTGGCACCAAGGGCTGTAACACCTCACAAGTTCCCGGATCTTCTGAGTATTAGTTGGGAAGTTAAAGATGGAAATTTGGCTGAGGGACTTTGCACATTCCACTTCCTATACCGCCGTTATAGGGACCCCCACAATTTTTAGGCTTCGTATATCGGTCTATGCCATCCAGGGAATAAAGGCAAATGGGAAGCACGTCGGGGACTAGCCTTCATAGTGGAATTCTTAGGCACCTTAATCTTCCCAAGGAAGGATGGACATATAGAGTTGGGGCTCGTAGAAATGGCTGACTTCATGATCAAAAAGGCTATTGGCACCATTGTACCAATGATCCTAGCAGAAATTTATCGAGCTCTAACTATTTGCCGAGCGGGGGGAAATATTTTTGAGGGTTGCAACATGCTTTTAAAACTCTATATGGAAGAACACCTTTGCCATCACCCGGGGTACATGAACTATGGTATGACTGGTTTTAACTGCATTGAAGAACACAAAAACCAGGTAGATGGTCATGAGTTTCCAGAGGGCATGGAGGCATGGTTCACACATTTGAGTTCTTTGGCTACAAGCAAAATTGAGTGGATATATGGTTGGCTCCCGGTCAACGAAGTTATCTATACGTCGGACGATGTGTGCTATCTTTTATTAATGGGTCTTCGGAGCATTCAGCCGTATGCTCCACACAAGGTTCTATGCCAGCTGGGCAGGTACCAAACTGTCCCCCATGATGAAGATTTGATTTAACAAGTAATTGAACTAGGTCCAAAAGCTGCATTCCCGGAAGAAAAAGTTTGCCAGATTTGGCATCAATGTAGGTTATTGGAGTCGCAGACTCGAGTACGAGATTTGTCCAAGGGTGAGGTAGAGCCCAGCTACACGACTTGGTATGGTAAAATGGTTCAAGTCCATCAAGAGCCTGAACGGTCTGCCAAAAGGCCCCATGTGCAACAGTTCACTAATGAAGCGCAAGAGCAATATAACTGGTTAGCTAAAGAGAAAGGCTACATGGCCACGATAAGAAAATTGGAAGGGAAAATCCGAGATCTTAAATTTGATAGTAGTGTGCAGGCCGATGCTGATGAAGGAGAGAAGAAAAAGTTGGCTTAAGAAAACGAAGCCCTCCGAGTCCACATTCAAAGGATGAAGATAACTACTGAAAACCCAGAAAGGAGCCAAGCAGATGAAAGACTTATAAACGGTCTTAGGCGGAAAGTATGTGAGTATGGGACTAATTTGAAAAAGTTTGAAGGTAGACTAACAAGAGCCTGAGAAAAGTTGGCAAAGAACGTAGAAGGACGTGCAGAGTTTGTTAAATAATTAAAAGAAAGATATGATAGAGAGGTTGCAAATCTAAAGAAAAAGCTAACTACCCTCGAGAATGAAATTGCTAAACAAACAAAGAACATCAAGGCAGAGAGGGAACATTGTTATGCATTGATGTCTCGCCTGGAAGAGGACATGCAACAGATGCAGGAACAAAGCCATAATGACACCCAAGTTCTGGAAGCTAGATCTCAACAAATTGGGCGCCTGCTCCAAGAGAAAGGCATCATTAGAGAAAGGATTAGAGGAATTGCTGACTACATCTTCATGAAATGCCATGAGTGTGAGGACATGACTAGAATCACTTTCTTCACCATAATGATGACCTTTGTTCGGCAGATAATGGACAACCAAGATCGCCTCTAAGGAGATCTTGCACATAGGCCCGCGTCGAGACCGACTGATGTCCCGTGGGCCCCTGAAGTAGTTTTGGAGGAACTTATGTACTCCTGATTTTCTTTTTCGAGTCTGTATTTCAGTTTCCTTTTAGACTCTGTTAGTCTACTTTGAGTCTATTTTCTTTTCTTTTTAGTTCTAAAGTATGTACGATGGAGTCTTTGTAATAGAGAAAAATTAGAAGTTTTTATTTAATGGAAAATTTGAAAACCCAAAAATGTTTCTTTCTTTTATTTCTCATTTATACCCTAAACTACGTAATGATCTGATTCACGCGACATCATGATACGTAGGCAATCCCAATCAGATCCGGTTATGGCTTTAAATAACTCGAATAAGAGAGAAAATGATGAAACTAGGGCACAAGAAAAAGAGGGAAAACAATGCAAAAGAGAGAGCGCAAAGAAAAAAGAGGAAATAATGAATAGAGCAAAAGGAAAGAAAAGATTCAAAGATTCGGGAGATAACAAAAGCCGAGATGAGACACGTGACCGTTGCAAAATATGTAGAAAAACATTTAACTGTCTTGGTGCATTGCATTCCCCTATGTGCTAATTGTCTCAAAACTAACTGGTTTGTTGTGTATGCTGTTTAGAACAGGTTCTATTTTAAGGTGGTTGATTTTGTGGTAACTTGGCTTTGCACCCTTACTTTGCATGATCCAAAGGAGGTTTCGAAATGACGACAAAAAGTCATCTACCAATAATTCTCCCCTCAGAGGACAACCCGTAGTCGGTTATCCTGACGTCAAAGTCAACAACTGCTGAAGAGAACATGGCATTGCGCCTCCACATGTTCAAAATGTGGGACGCTTGGTCTAATGGTAGAGAGTCGCCTAGTGGGATACCAGGTTTTCCTGAACTGATTCCCAGAACAAGTGGGGCCTCCAACATCCCTATAAACTACCCGACCACCCTATTTGGATATCCCACTATGTCAGCCCATTTCATCGGAACACCTACTGAGGTTCGCCCCCAGCCATTGATTTTTGGAGTGGTTTCCAACATATTCACCGCACCATTAACCTCGGCTACGGCACATCCAACATTACCTAGGCCAAGTTTTGAGCCGTCATCCTTCTCTTTCCAAATACCACCATTTCCATCGGACACGTCTCATGTCACCCCAAATTTCTACCCTCAACAACCTCGGTATGAGTTTACTACGGGACAAGAGAGAACTGTAAAGAATCCCGAGCAAGAAGAGATCACTTGGAAAATGAAAAGCATAGAAAAAAGTGTCACGCCCTAACCTTGGGAGGCGTGGCTAGCACCCCGTGCCGCACTGCCCCAGCGAACCACTCAAAAACTCATTCATTCCTTTTGTAACTATCATGGGACAACAAGGCCACAACTCGTAATGGACAATTGTAAGTGGACAATATTGTATCTCTGAATCATTTTTTTCTTAAAACATGAATACATATGGGTCATCATGGCCTCTGATATACTATACAAAATGAACCTCTTTCTATAAAGCCTCTAAAATTATTTGACGTCAAATGGATAGGGTACTGGCCTAGCCATAAGTCTGTAGCAAAACTCTAACGCGATAACTCATAGACTCTGTTGCATCCCGAATGAGATGGAGTCTTACCGATCATTCGTTGAAAGCATATCGCGTCTATTACGAGGGCTCGTCAAACTAATTGTCTATACCTGCAGGCATGAATGCAACGTCCCCAGGCAAAAAGGGACGTTAGTGCGAATAATGTACCGAGTATGTAAGGCACATACTGAAAGCTAAAACTGAATTAATAATATAATAACTGCAAATAGCTAGAAGTCAAAGATAATCTGAAGATATTCTTACCTACTGATACTGACTCAACTCTCTCAATATAGTAAGTAAAATAGTTGTTCGGCCCTATAAGGATCGGTACATATATATAACTGCTCTAACGTAGTAGGCTCGATCATAGGCGCTCGACCATACTAGGCTCTGTATCTCGACAAGCTGGGCTCGCTCATACGCGCTCGGCCACAGTAGGCTCGGTATATATATAACTGCTCTGCCGTAGTAGGCTCGCTCATAGGCGCTTGGCCATACTATGCTCTATATCTCGACCAACTAGGCTCGCTCATAAGCGCTCAGCCACAGTAGGTTCGGTATAATATATAACTGCTCTACCGTAGTAGGCTCGCTCATAGGCGCTCGGCCATACTAGGCTCTATATCTCGACCAACTGGGCTTGCTCATAAGCGCTTGGCCACGGTAAGTTTGGTATATATATAACTACTCTGCCATAGTAGGCTCGCTCATAGGAGCTTGGCCATAATAGGCTTTGTATCTCGACCAACTGGGCTCGCTCATAAGCGCTCGGCCATAGTAGGCTCAGTATATAACTAACCATCTGATTAGAGGTTGCCCAATAGGGGCCTGCCCATCGATTATAGCTCGATGGTAATGAAAATAATGTAAAACTTTATATATAAACTAGAAGAAGGAAATACTCAATTGAATATGAGTCCCTATAAGGAGAATACTGTGACTTACAAAACTAGAAAAATATACGTAAATTTCGGGATATGAATATTTCTTTATGCCTCGCTATCAAATATAAAAAAAATCTTTTACTTATGTTGATGCTTTATCTTAAAATTTTCTTATTTCTATTATGTTTATCTTAAAGGAATATATCTACTTTGTAAAAGTTTCAAATGTAATATGCTTTCTAAAAGTTAAAGAAACTCATTTTCTTTTATATAAAAATTTATACAAATACCTTATAGAAAAATCACGTTCACTCAAAAATATATATAATATAATTATTCAAATATTATTAAATAATTACCTAACCATTTGATTTGAAACAAATTGTATGGTTTCTATTATGAATAAGCATAACAAATATTGCCAATGTTTTCCTCATGAATATTTATTATTCCTAGAAGAACACTAGTTGAATAGGATAAGCTCAAGAATCTAATTCATGTGCGATTTATTTATATGCGATCATGCTAAATTAAAAGAAGGGCATAGTCTTAATATACCTGGTCAACATGGCATTATAAAGTATCAGCTTAAAGCTCTCTAAACATATGAATAATGCATAATTCCTTTCAGCCTTTAGATTGATATATCATGTAAAATCTACAACACTTGAGATAGAACCAGCAATCCAAAGTTGGATTTGAATGAAATTCATATATACGTTTACATAGTTGCAAGTACTTGCAACAATATTAGACATTATCAATTAGATAGGTTATGTACTCAAATAGAAACAAGCCTTATGGGGTTTATCCATTTAAAAGGATGTCCAGCTAGAGCTCTTCTTGACAAATAAATCCTTTTGTCCAAAGTAAATTCTTTATTGATCAAATTACTAGGAAAATGTGATGACCCAAAAGATCATCACTTATTTTTAAAATGAATTCTGTGTTCCGAGGCCTTAAAAATCTTTTTCGGCATCACCTCGATTTGCGTACATGGTCCGGGTGCGTAACCAGAAAGCTATTTTGTGAAAATCTGTGAATATATTGAAATTTTGACTTAAAATACATTTTAGTTGAGTACGGTCAATATTTTGGGTAAACGGACCGGGACTTGTGATTTGACGATCCCGGAGGGTCCGTGGAAAAATATAGGACTTGGGCGTAAGCTCGGAATTGAATTCCGAGTTCCCAAGCCCGAGATAAGATAAGTGTGTGAAATTTGGTAAGAAAAGGATGCCATTTGACGTGATTCGGACCTTAAATGCAAAACTTGATGTTTTAAGAAGTTTTGAAATATTTCATTGATTTTGAGGTTTAATTCATTGTTTAAGGGGCTATTTTGGCGATTTGATCGCACATATAAGTTCATATGATGTTTTTGAGTTAGTGTAGCTGTTTGGTTTGGAGCCCCGAGGGCTTGAGTGGGTTTCGGATGGGTTTCAGAGGTTTTGAACTCATAAAAAGTTGCAGGTTGTTCAGTTTCTAATGTTCTGGTATGTCCTTCTTCGCGTTCGTGGGAGGACGCTCGCGAACGCGATGAGTTAGTTAGGCTGAAGGAGATTTCCTTCTACGCGATTGTGAGACCCACGTTGCAAATGCGAAGCTGTGGGGGTTTCCCTTCGCGAACGTGGGCCTGGTAACGCGAATGCGAAGGCTTATAAGCCTGTGCAGGGGGAGGGTATTTTACCCTACTCGAACACGTCCACACGAACGCGAACACGAAGGCTCTGGAAAATGAAGCTTCGCGAACGCGATGGTTTATTTGGCCTGACCCATCGCGAATGCGACAGGCCTGTCGCAAACGCGATGAAGGCCTGTCTAGTGATTTTAAAATAGAACCAAAACGGGATTTAACCAAAATTTCATAACTTCTTCTTCCAAACAACAAATTGGGCGATTTTTGAAAAGGGGATTTCACCACCAATTCATAGGTATGTAATCTTCGACTCATTTTCTTCAATTATCATTAACACCCATTAGATTTCTAGGCTTAAATCATGTTCTTAAAGCGTAGAAAATTAGGGATCTGGGTAGAGTTAAGGCTTTTTGTATAATTGTGATTTAGACCTCGTTTTGGGGTCAAATTTTGGAACTAATTATATATTCGGGCTCGTGGGTGAATGAGTGATCAGGTTTTGGTCCGAACCTCGTGTTTTAACCAAGCGGGCCCGTGGTCAATTTTTGACTTTTTGGGAAGAATGATGGGAAAACTATAATTAAGCATTGGAATTGGATTGTTTAGCATTTATTGATGTTATTAAGTAGATTATGTCTAGATACAATTGATTTGGAGCCGATTTCAAAAGGAAAAGCGGTGTTTGAGGCTTGAGTTGGCCGTAGAAGTTCGAGGTAAGTGTTTGGTCTAACCTTAGCTTGAGGGATTAGGAGTTGTGTCCTATTTGCTACTTGTTTCTTGTTGAGTATTATGTATAGGCATGGTGACGAGTATCTATACTTTGGTGTCGAGAATGACCGTGAGTCTTGAATTGTAATTTATTGTGTTCTTATATAATACTACGGATGCTTAAGTTGATGACTCTCTTTATTGAGAAAGGATCATGATTATTCTCGTGGGAAATACTTATGACTGAGTATTGGTGTTAGCTGAGGTAGTTAGATGTTGGAACAAGTTTGGTTATAGCTATATCTCCCTTGCCGGTTCGTTGTTACTTATACTGTCGATTTTCTTGCCGGGATAGTGTAGTTCTTTATTGATCCCTTGTCGGGCCTCTTGCTATGATTGTTGTTGATTGTATATGTGGATCGGGTTGCACGCCGCAATAATGATATATTTGGATCAGGTTGCACGCTGCAACAATGACATATTTGGATCGGGTTGCACGCCGCAACAATGATATATTTGGATCGGGTTGCACGCTACAACAATATTATATGTGGATCGGGTTGCACGCCGCAACAATGATAAATGATATAGATCGAGTTGCGCGTCGCAATAGTGTTGATATATATTAAGATCGGGTTGCGCGCCACAATAATTGTCGATACATAGTGTTTATGGATTAGATACAAATTTCTTATTGTTTTGTTGTGAAATCTAAGCTATTCTTATGTTGTTACTCTTGATTTACTGTTGATATTGGTATACCCCGCAGCATGTACCCCCCTCCCATCTTTACTTGTTTATTTCAGTTTTATTTTCCGTTGTATATAATGTAACTGCACAGGTTATTTGGTAGTCTGGTCCTAGCCTCGTCACTGCTTCACCGAGGTTACGCTAGGAACTTCCCAACAAATGGGGTCGGATTGTGCTGATACTACACTCTGCACTATGTGCAGATCCTGGAGTAGCTCTTGGACCATAGCATTTGGGTGGCTGCCTTCAGTCCAGCTAGAGATCCCGAGGTAATCATGCAGGCGTCCGCAGGCCCGACATTCTCTTCTATTTTATTATGTGCTCTGTTTTCACTTGTATCCGAGAGAGACTATATTTTCTTTTTCACACACTTGTATGTAGTACTCATATACAGCCTGTGACATTGTGATACCGGATTCTAGGTAGAGACGTATGTTGCTATTGTAGTACTGGCATTGGTTATTTTATTAGTTTAAGTCATCCGCTTGTTTATTTATCATTAATATTCAATGTTGATTACCTGTTAATCTCAATTGTTAAAAAGGGGTAAAATGAAAGGGTTAGTGATTCTTCATTTGCGCGGCTTGCCTAGCTTCTACGAGTAGACGCCATCACGACTCCCTAGGGTGGAAAATGCGGGTGGTGACAAGTTGGTATTAGAGCTCTAGGTTACATAGGTCTCACAATTCACGGACAAGTTTAGTAGAGTTTGAGGGATCGGTACGGAGATGTCTATATTTATCCCCTAGAGGCTACAGAGTTAGGAAAAACTTCACATTTGTCCTTTCTTTTCTTGCGATTTGGTTTCTCAATGCTAATTAAATTTCTACTCTGTTCTTTCGCAGATAGCGAGAATACGCGCTTCCTTATCCACCGACCAGCAGCCCGAGCCCCTAGTAGCAGCTACCACGAAGGGCAGAGGGCGAGGCCGAGGCAGGGTCAGAGCTTAGCCTAGAGCAGCAGCACTAGCAACGGAGCCTCAGGTTGATTTTGATGATGAGGTTCCAGCCCCAGCAGTTCCGGTGGGCCTAACTCAGGTCCCAGAGGGGTTTATTGCTACCCTAGTCCTCCAAGATGCTCTGGTCCATCTAGTGGGCCTTATGGAGAGTGTCACCCGAGTAGGCTTGCTTCCTGTAACACCAACTGTCTCTCGGGCTGGAGGAGGAGCCCAGACTCCTTCTACTCACACTCTGGAGAAGATGGCACCCCAGTTTCAGACTCTAGCAGCTCAGCCAGTTGGAGTGGTTCAACCGGGTGTGGTAGCTCAGACCGGTGATGGAGCAGCTATGTCTGCCGATGCTCTGTGGAGATTGGATAGGTTCACAAAGCTCTTCACTACTAATTTCAACGGCACATTTTCTAAGGATCCCCAGGATTACTAATTTCAGTGGAGAGATTATTGCTTGGCTAGACCAGCCAAATCACTAGCTTTGACTTGGGAGTAGTTTACTCAACTATTTCTGGAGAAGTTTCTCCCCATCACTCAGAGAGAGGCCTATCGGAGGCAATTTGAGCGTCTCTAGCAGGGTTCTATGACTGTTACCCAATATGATACCAGATTCATCGACTTGACTTGTCATGCTCTTATCATACTTCCCACCGAGAGAGAGAGGGTGAGGAGGTTCATTGATGGACTTATTCACCCGATTTGTCTTCAGATGGCTAGCAAGACAAGGAGTGAGATTTCTTTCTAAGAGGCGGCTAATGTGGCCTGGAGAGTGGAGTTGGTTCTGTCGTAGGGAGGTAGTCATGGGTCGGACAAGAGGCCTCGTCATTCAGGCAGATTCAGTGGTGCCTCGTTTGGAGGCAAGGATTCGTATGGTAGAGGCCATCCTCCTAGGCCCTTTCAGTCCGCACTTCAGGTTTCTCACGATGCTTCAAGTGGCCGTGGTTCTTATATGCAGTATTCTGATCAGCAGCTCTACAGTGCACCACCAGCTCCTATCATTGCACCACAGCTCTAGAGTTTTCAGGGTGGTGACTCAAGTCGCTAGGGTCAGTCTTAGTTTCCTCAGCCACAACACTCAGGTGGATGTTTTTAGTGTGGTAAGTATGGTCATATCAAGAGGTCTTGTCCGAGATTGGTGGGTACTCAGTCGTAGCAACAGGGTTCCGTTGTTATGGTTCAGGCAGCAGGTGTTCCACAGCCCACCTAGCCAGCTAGAGGTGGGGGTATAGGTGCTATAGGTGGAGGTAGAGGTGCTAGAGGTGGAGGCCAGCCAGCTGTAGGCCGTCCCAGAGATGTAGTCCCGGGTGGTGGAGCCCAGGCCCGATGTTATGCTCTTCCAGCCAGGCCTGAGGCTGAGGCTTCCGATGCAGTTACCACAGGTACTGTTCTGGTTTGTGGCCGAGATGCTTCAGGTTTATTTGATCCAGGGTCTACATACTCCTATGTGTCATCTTATTTTGCACCGTATCTGGTTATGTCTAGTGATTCCTTGAGTGCCCCTGTATATGTGTCTACCCCGGTGGGTGATTCTATTGTGGTATATTGAGTCCATCATTCTTGTATTGTGGTTATTGGGGGTCTTGAGACTCATGTAGATATGTTGCTTCTGGAGATGGTTGATTTCGATGTCATATTAGGAATGGACTGGTTATCACCTTACCACGTTATCTTGGATTGTCATGCCAAGATTGTGACCTTAGCCTTGCTGGGTTTACCTCATTTAGAGTGGAGAGGGACTCATGATCATTTTACCCGTAGTGTTATCTCTTATGTGAAGGCTCGGCGTATGGTCGAGAATGGGTGTTTGGCCTATTTTGCATATACTCGTGATTCTAATGTCGAGGTTCCTTCTATTGATTCTGTGTCTGTTGTTCGTTAGTTCCCTGAGGTATTTCCTTCAGACCTGCTGGGTTTGCCATCCAACAAGGATATTGACTGTTACATTTATTTTGCTCCGGGCACTTAGCTCATTTCTATTCCGCTGTATCGTATGGCCCCGCTGAGTTGAAGGATTAGTTACAAGACTTGCTTGAGAAGGGTTTCATTAGACATAGTGTTTCGCCATGGAGTGCGGTGGTGTTGTTTGTTAAGAAGAAGGATGAATCGATGTGAATGTGTATAGATTACTGGCAGCTAAACAAGGTTACAATCAATAATAAGTATCTATTGCCGAGGATTGATGATTTGTTTGATCATCTTCAGGGTGCCAAGGTATTTTCGAAGATTGACTTGAGATATAGCTACCATCAATTGAGGATTAGGGCATCCGAGGTTCCTAAGACAGCTTTCCGCACTAAGTACGGGCATTATGAATTTTTGGTGATATCATTCGGGGTTGACTAATGCCCTAGCTGCTTTTATGGATTTGATGAACCAGGTGTTTAGGCCTTACTTGGATTCGTTTGTGATAGTCTTCATTTGTGATATCTTGATATACTCCCGCAGCCGGGAGGAGCACGAGCAGCACCTTAGGGTGGATCTTTAGACTTTGAGGTATAGTCAGTTGTGTGCTAAATTTTCGAAGTGTGAGTTCTGGTTGAGTTCAGTTGCATTCCTAGGTCATGTCGTATCAGTAGAAGGTATTCAGGTTGATCCGAAGAAGATTGAGGAAGTCAAGAACTGGCCTAGACCAGCATCAGCTACGGAGATTCAGAGTTTCTTGGGATTGGCAGGCTATTTTCGCTGGTTTGTGAAGGGGTTTCATCTATCGCAGACCCGATAACCAGGTTGACCCAGAAGGGTGCCCAGTTCAGGTTGTCATACGAGTGTGAGGCGAGCTTTCAGAAGCTCAAGACAGCTTTGACCTCGGCACCGGTGTTGGTTTTGCCCATAGGTTCAGGCCCATGTACAGTTTATTGTGATGCAGGATGGCAAGGTCATTGCTTATACTTCACGGTAGTTGAAGATTCATGAGAAGAACTATCCGGTTCATGACTTAGAGTTGGTATCTACTATTCACGCATTGAAAATTTGGAGGCATTATCTTTATGGCGTGGCATGTGATGTGTTCATGGATCACAAGAGTCTGCAGTATTTGTTCTAGCAAAAGGAGTTGAATTTAAGGCATAGAAGGTTCTTGGAGCTATTAATGGACTATGATATCACCATCTTATATCATCCGGGAAAGGCCAATGTGGTGGTCGATGCTTTGAGTAGGAAGTCACCCAGCATGGGCAGTCTTGCTTATATTTCGGTCGGTGAGAGGCCGCTTGCTTTGGATGTTCAGGCTTTGGACGATCAGTTCGTGAGGTTGGATGTTTCTGAGCCCAGTAAGGTGTTATCCTGCACGGTCGCTCTTTCTTCTTTATCGGAGCGTATCCGTGATCGGCAATATGATGATCCCCATTTATGTGTCCTTAGAGATATTGTGCAGCACGGAGATGCCAAGCAGGTTACTTTAGGTGATGATGGAGTTTTGAGATTCCAGGGTCGCATTTTTGTGCCTAATGTGGATGGTCTTCAAGAGTTGATTTTATAGGAGTCCCATAGCTTCCAGTACTCTATTCACCTGAGCGCCGCAAAGATGAATCAGGATTTGTGGCAACATTATTGGTGGCGGATAATGAAGATGGATATCGTTGCATATGTGGCTCGGTGTTTGATTTGTCAGCAGTTTAAGTATGAGCAGTAGAGTCCTGGTGGTTAGTTCCAAAAGATTGAGATTCCTGAGTGGAAGTGGGAGATGATCACTATAGACTTCGTTGTTGGACTCCTATAGACTCAGAGGAAGTTTGATGCAGTGTGGGTTATTGTTGATAGACTGACCAAGTCAGCACATTTCATTCCTATGGCAGTCTCATATTCTTCTGAGAGGTTAACTGAGATCTATATCTAGGAGATTCTTCGTCTTTATGGTGTGCCCGAGTCTATCATTTCAGACCGAGGTACACAGTTTACCTTGAATTTCTAGAGAGCAGTTCAATGAGAGTTTGGCACATGGGTTGAGTTGATCATAACATTTCATCCTTAGACGGACGGGTAGTCCGAGCGGACTATTCAGATTTTGGAGGATATGCTCCGAGCTTGTGTCATTGACTTTGGAGGCTTGTGGGATTAGTTGTTGCTTTTAGTAGAGTTTGCCTACAACAACAATGTAAGGCCCCGTGAATTTCCTACTCAAAACCCCAAATCCCGTGGTGCCAAGTTAGGAGCATGAACAGTGCATTAAAAAGTCAAGACATAATGTTTTCCAGAGAAGTGCGATTTTGCGGTCGAGAATGCGGTCGCATATCAGGTATGCGGACCACATAGGGGGCATAGTCACCGCAAAGTGAGTCAGTGTGTTAGTCAAATTTGAGGTTAAATATCCGGTCCATTATGTGATCGCATAACCGATATGCGGACCGCATAGTCATCGCATAATTTCCTTGGGATTTTGTAAGGAGCAGTTCTGCGGTGCATCATGCGACCGCAGAACGGGTATGCGGACCGCATTTCTGCCACACACCCAGACAAAATGTTCAGATTTTGGGAGCACTTTTGCGGTCACATCTGCGAGCCGCATTTCAACTTTGCGATCGCAGACCTGACTCGGGGCTCCAATTTTCTAAATTTTAAACCCGATCCCTTATCGATATATTCGGTGTTATAACTCATTTTGAGCATATTTCTTGATGCTTTTAGAGAGAGAGAGAGGGTCTTAGGGAGGGAAGTGTTTCCCATCAAATTACTCCATGAAACCTAACAAAATCTTTGAAGATAATCAAGTGAGGGCACCTAAATCTTCATCCCAAGAGGTAAGACTTCATTACCTCAATTCTTATTCCTATGGATAGCAATAAGGGATCACTAGTGAAGTAATTCATGGGTATAAAAATGAATTTCTTGCATGCATATCACACCATAGAATATTGGGAGGTAGTGAACTAAAAGGAAAGCAAGAGGGGTATAAAATGATAGAATTTTCTCTTAAAAGGGCTTAAGATCACAATGCTCCTTTAGTGTTTGATAGTATGCTCAAAACAAGCTAGAATCTCAATCTCGTCTCTAATTCTCGATTTAATTTGTAATTCTTACACAATAGATCGAAGTGATAAAAGTTCCGGAATTTTGTAAGGAATAAGGAAAGCATTATTGAGGTATGTATGGCTAAAACCCCGTATTTTAGAAATTGAGCTTCATCATTGGTTGTGTGAGTATGGTAAGATTAAATTGAATTGTTGTATTGATTGCTATTTCAGTTGACTTGGTGATGCAACCTTATATGCGTGGAAACTGCATCTCAAATTTATCAACGTGCTATTTTTGATAATTTGAAAAGGTGCAAGGACTATGAATCATGTATCAAAATGCTTAGACCTTAGGTTGAAATTGAAGTGCATTGTTGTGCCATTTACATGAAGTCTCATCTACGCCTACAACCTTATTTGCTCTTGTGTGCCATACTTTCTTGAATTACAAACCTAATGTTGTAAATGGGAACAATTAACCAAAGATTGGAGTGAGATGAATAATAGAAAATGATAACGCCTCAGTAAGGCGGCCTAGCCGATTGGGCTGTGATCGGACTCCATGACATATACACATTTCAGTTATGCATTCATGATTGAAACTGGAAAATGTGAATAGAATATTGGTAACATCTTCGGGAGACGACCTAGCCGATCGGGTCGAGATCGGACTCCGCTCAAGATAGTGGTGGTAATGTGAATGATGTGGAACAGTATGAAATGCCAAACTAAAGGCTATGGAAACATGATGTGAAGGTTGTGAAATTCTTTCTTGTTGATAATGTTGTGATCGTTTAAAGATTTGGAGTGATCCCTATGCTTCCCTTGTTTGTGTATGAAAGTTCTTTCTAATTTGATGGTGTTTAGTTATACATACTAGTGCTATTCGATGGCATTAACGTCCCTTTTGTCGGGGTTCTATGTCTTTAAATGGATGTAGGTGTTTCTATAGTGGGCAGTGTTTGTCTCAGCTAGTGTCGCATCATCCTTTCAGCTGACTTGGTGAGCCCCACTTCATTTGGGGTCCTGTTTCATCTATTCATCATGTAGTTTGTATTTGAGGTATATCAGGAGCCTTGTTACTGTAATTTTCATATTACATTACTCTTTAGTTGCGTTTAGAGGCTCCGTAGATAGATTGTGGGTAGTGTCGAGTATTGGAATTAAAGTAGAATTATTGATGTTTGGCAAAGATTTATAAAACTTGTAATATTTCGATAATTATGATGTAAGCTGCTAATGCAAATGAAATGGAAGTTGTTAATGAAATACTTACTAAATATGATTAATGGAGTCCATCTCCTATTGAATCATGAATTAATTTGGGTAGAATGAAACCTAACAGGCTTACTCAGTCGGGTTTACTCGGTTGAGCGCCGGTCACGCTCCTCGGATTTTGGTGCGTGACAAACTTGGTATCAGATCCTAAGGTTTTGAAGTGTCCTAGGATGTCTCGGAGCTGTGTCTAGTAGAGTCCTTCTTATCGGTGTGTAGTTGACCACATCTATAATTTGGAGGCTACTTGGGCATTTAGGAATAACACCCTTCTTTGATGTTCTGGATCGTGTGATGAAAATGTCCCTCTCTAATTAGTGAAATGTTCTATCTTTCAGTAAATGGAACCTAAGAAGAAAGCAAGAATTGGCCAAGCAGCCAATGCCACCTCAAGAGTGGCTGATGATTCACTATTTGGTATTGTGGATGAGGGTAGCCGCCCAGCTATCGCTCTGCCTGATTCTTCTACTCCAGAGCAGACTGCCCCAGTTCCCACACCCGTGGAGGGTACCACCATCCCTCCCATTGATACTCTTGTCCCCTCTCTAGTGCCAGCTTCCGGTTCTAGTATTTTGGATGGGGATCTTAGAGGAGCTATTCAGATGTTGACCCAGCTAGTGGCCTCCCAAGCCCAGAGGTCGAATGTTGCGCCTAGCTCATCCACCCAGCAAGGGGATTTTACTAGTTCCAGAGTGAACAAATTTCTTCGGTTAGACCCTCCGATGTTTACAGGTGCCAATCCAGAAGAAGACCCTCAGGATTTTATTGATGAGATGCATAAGACCTTCAGGGTTATGCGTGCAACTGAGACAGAAGGAGTAGAGTTGGATGCATATGGCTTGAAAGGGGTGGCCTATTCATGGTCTGAGTTGTGGGAGGATTCCCGAGAGGAGGGGCGCCCTCCGGCAAGGTGGAGCGAGTTTGCTGATGCCTTTATTAACCATTTCCTGCCCGCTGAGACAAGGGTAGCCCTTTCGACAGAATTTGAAAATTTGAGGCAAGGTAACAGAAGTGTGTGGGAGTACCACATGGAGTTTGCTCTCTTGTCCAAGTATGCCATTCATATGTTTCCCACAATGGAGGCCAAGGTGCACTGGTTTGTTTAGGGCCTTAATTCCTTGATTATTAATGAGGCTTCTACGACTACATTGAATTTCGACATGAATTAGGGGAAGATGGTAGCATTTTCTCAGGCCACAGAGAACCGTAAATTAAAGAACAGAATGGAGAGAGAGGGTAGTAGCAAGGCCCGGTCTACGGGCAATATAGGAGAGTCACTAGTTGGGGGAAGATCAACTTTCAGCGGAGGATCATCAGGGCCTTCCCAGTCTATTGCATAGTCTTCAGCCAGTGCACCACTGTCAGGGCCCAGCCAGCAACAGTGGAGTTGTTTCAGGCCCGGTCAGGGCCGAAGGAGATCCCATCAGCGGGGTCGGTCAGGAGAGAGGCCCCAGCAGCAGAGGTCCCCGTGCCCCAGGTGCAGGAAGATGCACTCAGGGACTTGCTATCTAGAGTTACCTATATGCTATGGATGTGGGATGAGGGGTCATATTAAGATACATTGTCGTGCATCCCGCAAGGAAGCGGGTAGGGGCATAGCTCAGTATCCAGCCAGGCAGCTGCTACATCTTCAGCTCCCTCCCCAGCTCGAGGTACCCCAACACCCGCAGGGAGTGGTGCAGCTAGGGGTGGTGCGCAGAGTTCAGGAGGACCCAACCGGTTTTATGCTATTAATGGTCTCCAGACTGTAGAGGCTTCTCCAGATGTTGTTATAGGTATTCTGACTGTCCAATCTTATGATGTGTACGCATTTATTGACCCTGGTTCCACCTTGTCCTATGTTACCCTTTTTGTTGCTATGGAATTCGGGATAGAGCCGGATCAGCTTCATGAGCCCTTTTTAGTGTCTACACCAGTTGGTGAGTCTATTACAATTGTTCGGGTTTATAGGGGATGTGTTGTTACGATACGGGGAAGGGATACCGCCGCCGATCTTATTGAGTTAGGGATGGTCGACTTTGATGTAAGAATAGGAATAGATTGGCTTTATTCATGCTTTGCCAAACTTGATTGTTGGACTAGAACCATTAGGCTTGAATTTCCTAATGAGCCCGTTATTGAATGGAAGAGAGATACTGTAGTGACTAGAGGTCGGTTTATTTCCTACCTTAAGGCCGCGATGATGATCAAAAAGGGGTGTATATATCATCTAGTTCGGGTCACAGACACCAATGCCGAGGCTCCTAGCCTTGAGTTTGTACCTGTTGTGAATGAATTTCCAGACATTTTTCCAGATGAACTCCCTGGGATTCCACCGGACACGGAGATTGATTTTGGGATCGATGTGATACCAGGCACGCAACCTATATCAATTCCACCTTATAGAATGGCACTGATAGAATTGAAAGAGCTAAAGGAGCAATTGAAGGATTTGCTAGAGAAGGATTTCATCCAGCCGAGTGTGTCGCCATGGGGCGCACCAGTCTTTTTTGTAAGAAAGAAAGATAGATCGTTGCGGATGTGTATTGACTACCGGCAACTCAACAAGGTCACAATCGAAAACAAATATCCTATGCCAAGAATAGATGACTTATTTGATCTATTGCAAGGTGCTACATATTTCTCAAAGATTGACTTGTGTTCCAGGTACCATCAATTGAAGATAAGGGAGTAGGATATTCCAAAAATAGCCTTCAGAACTCGGTATGGGCACTTTGAATTTATGGTAATGTCTATTGGGCTAATAAATGCCCTAGCAGCTTTCAAGGATCTTATGAATCGAGTCTTCAAACCCTTTCTACACTCCTTTGTGATAGTGTTTATTGATGATATCCTTGTGTATTCCTGAAGTCTGGAGGACCATGTTGCCCATCTCAGGGTAGTATTGCAGACTCTTCAGCAACATCAATTGTATGCAAAATTTTCGAAATGTGAATTCTGATTTGAATCTGTCCCATTTTTGGGCCATGTCATTTCCAGGGAAGGAATTATGGTTGATCCTCAAAAGATTGCAGCAGTGAAGAATTGGCCTAGACCTACCACTCCAACTGAGATTCGTAGTTTCTTACGCTTGGCTGGGTACTATAGGAGGTTTGTGGAGGGATTTTCTACTCTTGCCTCTCCATTGACTAAATTGACGTAGAAAGCAGTTAAATTCCAATGGTTCGATGCTTGTGAAAAGAGTTTCCAAGAATTGAAGTCAAGATTGACAACAGCACCAGTGTTAGCCCTGCCAGAGGGTATAGAGGGGTTTGCAGTGTATTGCGATTCTTCGAGAGTTGGGCTTGGGTGTGTGTTAATGCAACACGGAAAAGTTATAGCCTATGCTTCTAGGCAACTCAAGAATCATGAGAAGAACTATCCAACCCATGACTTAGAGCTGGCAGCATTGGTGTTTGCGCTAAAGATGTGGCGACATTATTTGTATGGGGTCCATGTGGATGTATTTACGAATCATAAGATCCTTCAATATATTTTCAAGCAGAACGAGTTGAATCCGAGGCAAAGAAAATGGCTAGAGTGACTCAAGGACTATGACATTGATATTCTCTATCACCCGGGAAAGGCTAATGTTGTCGCAGATGCACTTAGTCGAAAATCCATGGGAAGTTTAGCTCATTTGGAGGCCCATCAGAGGCCATTGGCTAGGGAGGTTCACCATTTGTCTAGTTTGGGAGTTCGCCTTGCGGACTCTAATGAAGGAGGGGTAATTGTGCAGAATAGGGCTAAATCATCGCTTGTGGTAGAGGTGAAAGAGAAGCAATTCGTGGATCCATTGTTGGAACAACTAAAAGAGGGGATTCTCAAACACAAAACCACTACTTTTTCCTTTGGCATGAATGATGGTACCCTACGGTACCAAGACCGCCTATGTGTTCCTGATATTGACGGTCTTCGGGAAAGGATCATGGCAGAAGCTCTTACTTCCAGGTATTCCGTGCACCCAAGTTCCACGAAAATGTATCATGATCTCAAGGAAATTTATTGGTGAAATAACATGAAAAATGATGTGGCGGGCTTTGTGGCAAAATGTCTGAATTGTCAGCAAGTAAAGGCCGAACACCAAAGGTCCGGTGGATTGGCTCAAAGCATAGAAATTCCAATGTGTAAATGGGAGATGATCAACATGGATTTTGTGGTAGGGTTACCACGCACTCCGCACAAGTTGGACTCAATTTGGGTGATTGTTGATCGACTCACAAAGTCAACGCACTTCCTGCCAGTCAAATCTACCGACATAGCGGAACGATATGCTCAGTTGTATATCAAAGAAATAGTCAGGTTACATGGCACTCTAGTCTCAATCATTTCAGATCGAGGGGCTCAGTTCACAACTAACTTTTGGAATAAGCTTCAGCAAGGTTTGGGTACGCAGGTAAATCTTAGTACAGCTTTTCATCCACAAACTGATGGTCAAGCAGAGTGGACGATTCAGACGCTTGAAGACATGTTGCACGCTTGTACTCTTGATTTCAAGGGTAGTTGGGATCACCATTTACCACTCATAGAATTTGCTTACAACAACAACTTACACGCTAGTATCTAGATGGCACCATTCGAAGCACTGTATGGAAGGAGAAGTAGGTCTCTCATTGGGTGGTTCGAGGTTGGAAAAGCGAAATTGATAGGGCCAGACCTCATGTATCAGGCAATGGAGAAAGTCAAGATTATTAAGGAGAGATTGAAAACTGCTCAGAGTCCCCAAAAATCCTATTCGGATGTGCGTCACAGAGATTTAGTGTTCAAAGAAGATGATTGGGTATTTCTGAAGGTTTTCCCTATGAAGGGCATCATGCGGTTCGGAAAGAAGGGAAAATTGAGTTCGAGGTATGTCGGACCGTACAGAATCATTTAGAGGATTGGTCAGATGGCATACATGCTCGAGCTGCCACCCGAGATGTCAATGGCACACCCGGTCTTTCATGTGTCCATGTTGAGAAAGGTAGTGGGAGATCTGTCCTCTATTGTGCCAGTTGAGACTATTGAGGTTAATGAAGAGCTGTCATATGAAGAAGTTCCAGTTTCCATTCTAGATAAGCAAGTTCAGAAATTGAGGAATAAGGAAATTGTATCCGTGAAAGTGTTATGACGCAACCAACAAGTTGAGGAAGCCACTTGTGAAGCCAAGGACGAGATGAAAAAGAAGTACCCACATTTTTTCGGATAGTCATGTAATAGCTTTTATGCAATTAGCTCCTATGAACTCTTATCGTTTGATATATCTATGTAAAACTGTCCTATTTTGGTTATATATATATACATGTTACCAATGCGGCCATGGTTAGTATTGTACGAGTTATGTCATGTCTTATGTCGATGGAATGTGTACCCTCTGTTAGGATATGTTTCTAGGGCTCTCTGACAGGTGGATAAGCCTAAATACAAAGGAAACCCTGGCGAAATTTTCGGAAATATAGGGAGTTAGCTAAATTTGGAGACTGGCAACATGTTTCAAGTTATAAAGAATAGAAGATTGCACTAAGACTGTTAATAAGTGAACCTTGATCCTCATTTGAGGACGAGTGATCTAAAGTGGGGGAGGATGTAAGGCTCCGTGAATTTCCTACTCAGAACCACAAATCCCGTGGTGCCAAGTTAGGAGCATGTTTTAGGATTCATAAAAAAGTGCGATTGAACAGTTTGGCGAAATTCACAAATCCCGTGGTGCCAAGTTTGGATTGAACAATGCATTAAAAAGTCAAGAAATAATATTTTCCAGAGAAGTGCGATTTTGCAGTCGAGAATGCGATCGCATAGAGGGCGTAGTAGCCGCAAAGTGAGTCAGTGTGTTAGTCAAATTTGAGGTTAAGTATACGATCCATTATGCGATCGCATACCGATATGCGACCGCATAGTCGTCGCATAATTTTCTTGGGATTTTGTAAGGAGCAGTTCTGTGGTGCATTATGCTACCGCAGAACGGGTATGCAGACCGCATTTCTGCCACACACCCAGACAGAATCTTCAGATTTTGGGAGCACTTTTGCGGTCCATTCTGCGGGCCGCATTTCCACTTTGCGATCGCAGACCTGACTCGGGGCTCCAATTTTCTAAATTTTAAACTCGACCCCTTATCGATATATTCGGTGTTATAACTCATTTTGAGCATATTTCCTGATGCTTTTAGAGAGAGAGAGGGGGTCTTAGAGAGCGAAGTGCTTCCCATCAAATTACTTCATGAAACCTTGAAAAATCTTTGAAGATAATCAAGTGAGGGCACTTAAATCTTCATCCCAAGAGGTAAGAGTTCATAACCTCAACTCTTATTCCTATGCTTAGCAATAAGGGATCACTAGTGAAGTAATTCATGGGTATAAGAATGAAATTTTTGCATGCATATCACACCATAGAATATTGGGAGGTAGTGAACTAAAAAGAAAGCAAGAGGGTATAAAATGATAGAATAATCTCTCAAAAGGGCCTAAGATCACAATGCACCTTTAGCGTTTGATAGTATGCTAAAACAAAGCTAGAATCTCAATCTCGTCTCTAATTCTCGGTTTAATTTGTAATTCTTACACAATAGATTGAAGTGCTAAAAGTTCCGGAATTTTGTAAGGAATAAGGAAAGCTTTATTGAGGTATGTATGGCTAAAACCCCGTCTTTTAGAAATTCAGCTTCATCGTTGGTTGTGTGAGTACGGTAAGATTAAATTGAATTGTTGTATTGAATGCTATTTCACTTGACTTGGTGATGCAACCTTATATGCGTGGAAACTGCGTCTCAAATTGATCAACGTGCTATTCTTGATATTTTGAAAAGGTGCAAGGACTATGAATCATGTATCAAAATGCTTAGACCTTAGATTGAAATTGAAGTGTGTTGTTGTTCCATTTACATGAAGTCTCATCTACGCCTACAACATTATTTGCTCTTGTGTGCCATACTCTCTTGAATTACAAACCTAATGTTGAAAATGGGAACAATGTAAAACGTGAATTGTGGAATGTGAAAATTGTGGCCCCAAGTGTCGGCAAACTAATACATGTGTAACCAAAGATTGGAGTGAGATGAATAATGGAAAATGGTAACGCCTCGGTAAGGCGGCCTAGCCGATCGGGCCGTGATTGGACTCCATGACATATACACATGGCGGTGATGCATTGATGATTGAAACTGAAAAGTGTGAATAGAATATTGGTAACGTCTCCGTGAAATGGCCTAGCCGATCGGGTCGAGATCAGACTGTCACGACCCAAACTGATGGGCCGCGACCGGCACCTGGTACCTTACTCAACCGAGTATCAATGTAACGTATCTTTCTTATTACATCATTATATACACGTGAAATACTGTCCTAGTAGGCCAACATAATCATTTATAACCTCAAACATAGGCCGACAATGCCGTATAATCTTTCACGTATACGACATATGTCTACAAGCCTCTAAGAATATATAAATTTCATAGAGGTCAGGATAGAGTCCCGCCATACCAAACAATACACGTCTAAATCATACTAACCAAACAAACAACTCCAAAGCAAATGGAGCGCACCAACATCTTTCGCTGAGTTGATAGCCTACTTGGAGGGCTCTCGACCTGTCTATCGGGACCTGCGGGCATGAAACACAGCATCCCCTGGCAAAAGGGACGTCAGTATGAAAAAAGTACCAAGTATGTAAGGCACATAAATAAATACATAAGATATATGGAAGGCATATGGAGTACATGACTCAACCTGTGAGTCTGAATAACTTTGTAAATCATAAATTACTATCAGCGTCATGCATATGCGTATGAATGTCATGTCGTGCATAGGTACATGTTTCATAACATTATCAGCCTCTGAGGGCATCCCATCATATCATATCGGCCACTGTGGGCAAAATCATCATCGTATACCAGCTGATCAGGTGGTGGTGCGTATATAACGCCATAATCTTTCCCATATCCCATATACATATATATATACATACATATATATGCGTATATAACGCCGCTTGAATACATACACATATATGCGTATATAATTCCATTTGAATACATACCCATATACGCGTATATAATGCCGTTTGAATTATATTTCAGGCACTGTGGGCAACATCATCATCATATACCAGCTGATCAGGTGGTGGTGCGTATATAACGCCGTAACCTTTTCCCATATCCCATATACATATATTTACATATATACGCGTATATAACGCCATCTGGTCATGGGTAAATGCACATGAATGCAATACATGAAAAGTACGTTAATAAAATCTTTCGGAATCTCATAAGACCATTTTGCCTTTGAGTAATATCATCAAGTAAACTGTTTTCAACTTTCGTATTTTTTTTTGAGACCCATGAACAGATGATAAAATATTATGACACATGGAAATTCAAGAACATAGATATCTCTAATACTTTTATGAATAGAGTTATTCATGGAATTTGTGCATTTGCACGTTTGGTTCGTATCATATGGATCATGCCAAAAGAAAGAAGGGATAGCCTTAACATACCTGAGCCGATTCTCTTAACAATTCCTCTAACACCGTTGATTGCGACAACGCGTAACGACAGATCAAAGTAGGAAAAAAATACAATAGCGAATTGAGCAAGAGTCAAATCATTGTCAATGATACATATCTCTGAGCCTGTAAATATTGTTGGCTCATCTCCATATATCATGAAGAATATTACACATGTTCGCAACTCGATCAACATCTACAGACATAAATATCTGAATGTCTCCTTTAGAAACTTTTGATCTCTCAGCCAAACTAATAGAAAGACACTTTTGGTAAATAAGACTCATGATACTGGATCTTAGCTTGAGCTTGAACTTTGAAAGATGAATAATATAATGTGTATGAAGGAACGTTTTCAAGACAGAAGAAAGGCCCAAGGATAGTGCAAGAAAATAGTCATCATAGTGGGTTGAAATGTAAATCTTGAATTCTCAAACTTTGCCACATACTAATATGACTTTAAGAGTCATCTTAGCTAATGTTATAACGCTGCCACGTAGGGGTTGGTAGGTATTTTTAATCTTATCCAACAAATAATTAATTAATTAACTAGGTAATATCCCGCTATCCGGTAATGAACTTATTACACGAAAAATTGAAATTTATTCTCACTTATTTAAAATATTACTCACTTTCCACGTACCTTATACAACTTACTATCATGGCCATGTAGTACCTTGTATGGCACTAGTCCATAAATACCGGGTATTTTAGCTCGGGCCGTATTTTATCCCAAAGTGCCAAACTTTGACAAAATACGTTTTCTTAGACTTGCTCCCCTTTTCACTTTCATGAATTTACTAATCACTTGTGAAATTGAAAAATCCTTATAATCCCCAAATAATCTTTTCTTTGGACTGATGTCAATTACCTTACAACAAACTCAACGTAAAATACTGCAGGTGCAACACTATCGTAACTTATTACTGCAAAGCGCAACATCACCGTAATGTAATACTGTCGGGTACAACACTGTCGTAATATAATACCGCAAAACGTAATATTGCGGGGCATAACATCATTTTCCCCATTTGGAACATTCGTCCTCAAATGTTTACTGATGCTCTTATCATTTTCGTAACTTATGGCTCTTGTGAATACATTAATACTCTACTTTCCATTCAAGTAGTTGCTCTGTAAATAAATCCAAAGTCTATGGTATTTCCCCCCTTTAGTCTTTTTGCTTATATCATGACCTATGGTAAAAATCTTCCTAATCATGCAACTTCTGTTACCTCCTGTCATGCGGCCTGTATGACCCTGGCTTTGTAGGTGCACTTATGCCATTCATCTTTCTTTTTTCCTTTTTACCTTTTAGTCGATCTGTAGGCCTTACTTTGTATATACAAGTCTTAATAGGATGCCTCTTTAGGCCTCTATAAGTATACTGAAGTCCTTTGCTCGATACATTGTAGAACTTGCGAATATGGTCATATCATATTTCATAGATCTGATTATCCATTCATATGACTTTACTGCATTTACATGGGTTATACTATAGCATAATTTTTACTTCAATCTAACTCTACTGAGGTATGCTTACCAAGCTTCCAGTTACTTTTGCTGCCTATCCTTTAGGTATAAATCTCAGTCCATTAATGCTCCTTCATTACCGTTCGTCTTAAGAAAGGCAGCCTAATCTCATCTCATACTTTGTGACTTTTGTCCATCCTTTGTTGATTTGCCTCAATATTAATCTATAATATACCACTGATAACTTGAAACTTTTTATGTCATACCTTGCCACTAGGGCTTACTTTCCATCGAGGAATATTTGAAGTGATTTTCATGATCCACTTAGGGGTGATACTATACTTCAATGACCGTATTTTATAGCATCCCAATGTGATTCACTTATGTGGATATTTTAATCTCGTACAATCCATGAAATTCTCTTCAAACCATTACTCACTCGAAGGTCTAAAAGTCATCCTTTATCCATCACAATTACACCGTCATTGTACTATCAGGGCAGCGTTCCATCTTTTCTAAATGCTACTAGTCTTAGACTCCTTTGAGTTCATTCAGGCTATACTGAGCTTTATATAACTTAGAGAAACCATTAGCTCTTTTTGTTTTCATGGGCTTAATCTCGAGGACTTATCCATTCTCGTCACTTTCTCCCTCACCTTTCCTCATTCTTACTCATGTTTTCTTAAAACTTTGTCGCTCTACCATACTTTAGCTTGTGACCTATAAATATCCATTTATAATGCTCACAACTTTCCGTCAACTTGCTTGCACCATAGATTTTCTTATGTTATTCTGGAATGTTAAGCGATACATCACATTGTCTCTAACTCTTCTATACTCTTTTAACTAACCTCTAGATACGTAGAAACCACAGGCTGGAAGATATGCCACTAACGATGTCGCTATCATTCCTGGATATTGAATCCCCGTGTTTATAACCTTCTATCCGAAGTATGGACTTTTCACAACTTTCTACATTTGAGTAGCTCGTATGTTGTTCATTTTTACCTTACTTACTTATATCTTTAATCTCCTTCATAACCTCCCTTCCACCTAGGTGTAATTCACGCCCATAACTTGAATCTCTATTATAATACTTGCACCTCTGGTACATACACAGTCTGGTGGGAGCTTCGTACTGACTTCTTATAAGGCTGGTACTTCTTCTAACTATCTTCCTTGTAGAGTCCTTATAGATTATGGTTGTTGTGTTATTTCTCTTGAACATCTAATATTAAGAGTGATTCTGTCATGTTCTCCAGCACAACTTCTATAATTTTTCTAGGTCTAATAATCAGATTCCTTCTGATCAGCCTTTACGTAGTCTTAAGCTATCTTCCGATATGTGGCTCATGGTATTAGTTATTACCTCAGCCTTTCATGGGTGTTATGGAATATCCATGATACAATCTTCTAATAATTCAATCATTTGTCTATGCCCTGGGCTCAATTCTTTCTTTTAACTTATATCGGAGTCTTCTATGGCTGTATGATTATCAACAAATATGCTGCCAGTATAATGCTCCAAAATCTTGAGTGTATCCATAATGTACTAACTCTGGATCATAGATCGAATAATTCCTTTCATTTCATCTCATCTTTCTTTAAACGTGTGCAATTACTTTTCCTGGTCTTTCTACCCCTTGTTGCATCCATACTTAGCTTATATTAGTTCCCACACATGCCAGAGTTTTCGTGCAACTCATATGACCTTCGAATATTACTTTTAAATTTTCTTCCCGTTCATTATCCAAGGTAGGTGCCACTTTCCTTTGGAATGCTTACAATATTGTTGCGAGGTTGTTGTTACACAACCATTTCTTCTTTAGGTCATTGTACTTATGTTAAAGCCTTCTTTCTTATCTCCTTAGCTAGTCTTTTATTGTAGTACTTAGGGAGAACCATCGACTCTCGTAAAGTTGTGAGCTTATTACAGACCTTTTTGATGTCCTTACTTGCCTATAATCATTCTTATTTGCTTACCTTCATGCCCTTGTGCTTGTATGGTTGCTTCTGAAATGATATTTTGACTACCTTCCTAGTGGCACTTTCTTTTATCCCCGTAACACTCATACGGTACCTTTAACTACCCCAACTCTTGTTAGAATATATCTCAAGTATTATAATAATATTCTTCGAGGCTGAATTCTCCATGTTGGGTTCTACTATGTTTATCTTACATGATCTGATGACTCATCTGTAACCTCCTATTCATCCATAATTGGGATCTTCCTGACCAATTAGTAACTACTCGTTGGCCCATTCTCATATCAATATTCCTCGTAATCTTTCTTGGGTTATTTCCTTTGTCTTAACTTACGTCTCGCATGGCTCCTTATTTATTAATAACAATTCAGGCAGGAACCTTTACTTCCTCTCCTTGATGTCGTGCTTGCACAATATTCTTAAATCGTAGTGTATCTATAAGATTTTGATAAGTGTCAGCTCATTTCTCTTTCATTTATCGCATTCTTCCTTTACCATGCCATAGTCACTAGAACCACTTAATTCTGACTTAATACCACATCACTTCATATTTCCCCCTTTGAGGTGTACTAAGAGTTGAAGCCACGAGGATTTAACTATAGATGTTTTACCTCTTCATCTTTGGCGTTGTTTCACAACACCATGATCCTTACTCGCCTTGCGGCAATCCTTCTGTACCAAAGATGAAAATTTCCCTTACTCGCGAGGGTGACACTTAGCTTAACTGATACATACAGTCTCTTAAGCATAACTCTGGTCACATTGCTTGCTTTAAGGAAGCGTCTCCCTGGATGACCATTCTCTGAATTTCTCATGAATCTTCTTTTGTCGTCCATTCTATTATTGGCGGGACAAAATCTGAAATTCCCATGATGTCGAGTACTTTCCAATCATTCAGTCCCTAATTCATATTTTGTTTATCTTGTTTATCAGTCCATACTGATCTATGTTACTCTGGGGATTAACTCTCCCCTCTGGTAGTCGTGTTGGATTCCCGAACTTATTACTCGAAATGAGGATATAACCTTATGGCCTATACTCTTTTGTTGTGTTAAGGTCCATCACCTTTGTTCTCTTCCCTCATTTGACTATAGGTTCTGTAACACTCTACAATTTTCATCCATGTATCACACCTTATTCATAATGCTTTCTTATCTCTTTTCTCATTACTCTGCTAATATTTCTGCATATCCCTTTTTTTGTGAAAACTTCAATACAAGATTCTTTCACTTTTAGATTTCCCTTTGCTACATCCAATGGCTCTTTGGGTTGCTCAACATCCTCGCAATACTAGGGAGGAGAGCCACACTTAAGGTAATATTTATCCTATCCAGGCTTTCACTCCCTATCTTCTGAATGCTAGTATTCACATATAATCGTAATATTCTAGGGTTCACCATATGGGTGTCTCATAGGAAGAACTATTGGAACATTTGTAATACCCTTAGGAAATGCCAACAAATAAAAGTAATCCATTTACCAATTTGGGTTACTCTAACCCCAGTTGGATCTTGATATCCCATCCTTCTATTAACTATACCTGTTAGCCCCTACAGGGCATAACTGAAATGGGTGTGACAAATTGTACGTACCTCTGTTACTGTTGAATACAACTCAAAAAGCTTATGTTCCTCTGCCTCAATTATAAACGTTGTTAACCTTCATTAACTGGGCGCCTCGTATCCTTCTTTATCTTGCTTCTTTTTCTTGTTGAAACTTATATTTATCTTCTTAATCACTCATTGTCCTTCACCATAAATATGGATAGGCATTCTTGCCTTAAGGCTTCTTATCAGGAAGCTTACACCTTTTAGTACACCCATGATCTGCTAAATACCTCATATTTACTTATCATAAGCATGATACGAAGTCGAGTTCCTCTAATTCAACACTTCCACATCTATATCTCTTATTGTTCTTCTTTCTGAATGTAGGCATCGTCTTATTACGAATAAAAATAGAATCTCGGAACTTGAATTCTTATAAGTGAGCTCTACCACACGATCTAGAGTAAGAAGAAAGAGTGGCAATCCTAATTGCCCTGTAGCCTCCTGCTTATAAGTGTGGTGCACTACACACCCATAAACAAGACTCTACTAGACACGGCTTGCAGACTCCCTAGGACAGAACTGCTCTGATACCACTTTTGTCACGGCCCAAACCGATGGGCCACGACCGGTACCCGGTACCTTACTCAACCGAGTACCAACGTAACATATCTTTCTTATTACATCATTATATACACGTGACATACGGTCCTAGTAGGCCAACATAATCATTTATAACCTCAAACATAGGCCGACAATTCCATACAATCTTTCACGTATACGACATATGTCTACAAGCCTCTAAGAATACATAAATGTCATAGAGGTCGGGATAGAGTCCCGCCATACCAAACAATACACGTCTAAATCATACTAACCAAACAAGCAACTCCGAAGCAAATGGAGCGCACCAACATCTTCCGCTGAGCTGATAGCCTACTTGGAGGGCTCTCGACCTGTCTATCGAGACCAGCAGGCATGAAACACAGCGTCCCCAGGCAAAAGGGACGTCAGTACAAATAATGTACCAAGTATGTAAGGCACATAAATAAATACATAAGATATGTGGAAGACATATGGAGTATATGACTCAACCTGTGAGTCTGAATAACTTTATAAATTATAAATTACTTTCAGCGTCATGCATATGCGTATGAATGTCATGTCGTGCATAGGTACATGTTTCATAACATTATCAGCCTCTGAGGGCATCCCATCATATCATATCGGCCACAGTGGGCAAAATCCTCATCGTATACCAGCTGATCAGGTGGTGGTGCATATATAATGCCATAATCTTTCCCATATACATATATACGCGTATATAACACCGTTTGAATACATACACATATATGCATATATAACGCATTTCAATACATACCCATATACGCGTATATAACGCCGTTTGAATTATATTTCAGCCAATGTGGGCAATATCATCATCATATACCAGCTGATCAGGTGGTGGTGCGTATATAACGCTGTAACTTTTTTCCATATCCCATATATATATATTTACATATATACGCGTATATAACGCTATCAGATCATGGGTCAATGCACATGAATGCAATACATGAAAAGTACGTTAATAAAATCTTTCAGAATCTCATAAGACCATTTTGCCTTTGAGTAATATCATCAAGTAAACTCTTTTCAACTTTCGTATTTTTTTCTGATACCCATGAACAGATGATAAAATATTATGACACATGGAAATTCAAGAATATAGATATCTCTAATACTTCTATGAATTGAGTCATTCATGGAATTTGTGCATTTGCCTGTTTCGTTCGTATCTTATGGATCATGCCAAAAGAAATAAGGGATAGCCTTAACATACCTGAGCCGATTCTCTTAACAATTACTCTAACACCGTTGATTGCGACAACGCGTAACGATGGATCAAAGTAGGAAAAAATACAACAGCAAATTGAGCAAGAGGCAAATCATCGTCAATAATACATATCTCTGAGCCTGTAAATATTGCTGGCTCATCTCCATATATCATGAAGAATATTACACATGTTCGCAACTCGATCAGCATCTACAGACATAAATATCTGAATGTGTCCTTTAGAAACTTTTGATCTCTCGGCCAAACTAATAGAAAGACACTTTTGGTAAATAAGACTCATGATACTGGATCCTAGCTTGAGCTTGAACTTTGAAAGATGAAAAATATAATCAGTATGAAGGAACGTTTTCAAGACAGAAGAAAGGCCCAAGGATAGTGCAAGAAAATAGTCATCATAGTGGGTTGAAATGTAAATCTTGAATTCTCAAACTTTGCCACATACTAATATGACTTTAAGAGTCATCTTAGCTAATGTTATAACGCTTCCATGTAGGGGTGGGTAGGTATTTTTAATCTTATCCAACAAATAATTAATTAATTAACTAGTTAATATCCCGCTATCCGGTAATTAACCTATTACCCGAAAAATTGAAATTTATTCTCACTTGCATAAAATATTACTCACTTTTCACGTACCTTATACAACTTACTCTCATGGCCATGTAGTACTTTGTATGGCAATAGTCCATAAATACCGGGTATTTTAGCTGGGACCGTATTGTATCCCAAAGTGCCAAACTTTGACAAAATTCATTTTCTTAGACTTTCTCCCCTTTTCACTTTCATGAATTTAACAATCACTTGTGAAATTGCAAAATCCTTATAATCCTCAAATAATCTTTTCCTTGGACTGATGTCAATTACCTTACAACAAACTCAACGTAAAATACTGCAGGTGCAACACTATCGTAACTTATTACTGCAAAGCGCAACATCACCGTAATGTAATACTGTCGGGTACAACACTGTCGTAATATAATACCGCAAAACATAATATTGCGGGGCATAACACGGACTCCGCTCATGATAGCGATGGTAATGTGAACGATGTGGAACAGTATGAAATGCCCAACTAAAGGCTATGGAAACATGATGTGAAGGTTGTGTAATTCATTCTTGTTGGTAATGTTGTGATCGTTTAAAGCTTTGGAGTGATACCTATGATTTCCTTATTTGTGTATGAATGTTCTTTCTAATTTGATGGTGTTTAGTTATACATACTAGTGCGATTTGATGGCACTAACGTCCCTTTTGCCGGGGGCGCTACATCTTTAAATGGATGTAGGTGTTTCTATTGTAGGCAGTATTGGTCGCAGCTAGTGCCGCATCATTCTTTCAGCTGACATGGTGAGCCCCATTTCGTTCGGGGTCCTGTTTCATCTATTCATCATGTACTTTGTTTTTGATGTATAGTCGGAGCCTTGTTACCAGTATTTCCATATTACATTACTCTTCAGTTGTGTTTAGATGCTCCATAGACAGGTTGTGGGTAGTGTCGGGTATTGGAATTAAAGTAGAAATATTGATGTTTGGCAAAGATTTATAAAACTTGTAATATTTCGATAATTATGATGTAAGCTACTAATGGTAATGAAATGGAAGTTGTTAATGAAATACTTACTAGATATGATTAATGGAGTCCATCTCCTCTTTAATCATGAATTAGTTTGGGTAGAATGAAACCTAACATGCTTGCTCAGTCGGGTTTACTCAGTTGAGCGTCGGTCGCGCTCCTCGAATTTTAGGGCATGACAAACAACTACCAGTCCAGTATTCATATGGCTCCTTATGAGTCTTTATATGGCAGGCGATGTCGGTCTCCGATTTGATGGTTTGAGCCGGGAGAGGCTTGGTTGTTGGGTACGGATCTGGTTCAGGATGCCTTGTACAAGGTCAGGATTATTCAGGATAGGCTTCGTACAGCTCAGTCCAGGCAAAAGAGCAATGCCGACCGCAAGGCTCGAGATTTGGCTTTCATGGTCGGTGAACGGGTATTGCTTCGAGTTTCGCCTTTGAAGGGTGTGATGAGATTTGGGAAGAAGGGCAAGCTTAGCCCTAGGTTCGTTGGCCCGTTAGAGATTCTTGATCAAGTGGGAGAGGTGGCTTATAGACTTGCATTGCCGTCGAGCTTATCAGCCGTGCATCCAGTGTTTCATGTGTCCATGCTTCGGAAATATCATGGTGATCCATCCCACATGTTAGATTTTAGCACTGTCCAGTTGGACAAGGACTTGTCTGATGAGGAGGAGCCGGTAGCTATTCTAGACCGGCAGGTTCGACAGTTGAGATCAAAGAGTTTTCCTTCTGTTCGTGTTCAATGGAGAGGTCAGCCTGCTGAGACATCGACCTGGGAGTCCGAGTCTGCTATATAGAGTCGTTATCCCCATCTTTTCCCTGACTCAGGTACTTCCTTCTTATGTCCGTTCAATGACGAACAATTGTTTTAGAGGTGGAGAATGTGATGACCCAAAAGGTTATCACTTGTTTTTAAAATGAATTATGCATTCCGAGGACTTACAAACCTCTTTCGACATAATCTCGATTTGCGTGCGCAGTCTGGGCGCGTAGTCGGAAGGCTATTATGTGAAAATGTTGAATTTTTGACTGAAAATGCATTTTAGTTGACTACGGTCAATATTTTGGGTAAACGGATCCGGACCCGTGATTTGACGGTTCAAAGGGTCCTTGGAAAAAAATGGGACTTGGGCGTATGCCCGAAATCAAATTCTGAGGTCCTAAGCCCGAGAAATGAATTTTTAAAGAAAATTGTTTTCTGGAAATTTCTATGAGTTTTGGAAATGAAATCCATTTAGAATTTGATTGTATCGGACCCATACTCTGGTTCCGGAGCCCGGTACAGGTCTTATATGTGAAATAAGATAAGTCTATGAAATTTGGTAAGAAACGGATGTTATTTGACATGATTCGAACCTTAAATGCAAACTTTGATGTTTAAAAAACTTTTGAAATATTTCATTGATTTTGAGGTTTAATTCATTATTTGGGGTTATTTTGGCGATTTGATCGCACAGATAAGTTCATATGATGTTTTTGAGTTAGTGTACCTATTTGGGTTGGAGCCCCGAGGGTTTGGGTGAGTTTTGGATGGGTTTTGGGAGGTTTTGAACTCATAAAAAGTTGCAGGTTGTTTAGTTTCTGATGTTCTGGTATGTCATTCTTCGCGTTCGCGGGAGGAACCTTGCGAACGCGATGACTTAGTCAGGCTGAAGAAGATTTCCTTCTGCGCGAACGCAAGACCCAGGCCGCGAATGCGAAGCTTTGCGGGTTTTCCCTTCGCGAACGCGGGTCTGGTAACGCGAACGCGAGCCTTGTGTCACGAACTTGATGGTTTATTTGGCCTGACCCATCGCGAACGCGACAAGCCTATCGCGAACGCGATGAAGGCTTGTCCAGTGATTTTAATATAGAACCAAAACGGGATTTAGCGAAAATTTCATAACTTCTTCTTCCAAACTCCAAATTGGGCGCTTTTTATAAGGGGGTTTCACCACCAATTCATAGGTATTTAATCTTAGACTCATTTTCTTTAATTTCCATTAACACCCATTAGATTTCTAGTCTTAAATCATGTTCTTAAGGGTAGAAAATTAGGGATTTGGATAGAGTTAGGGTTTTTTGTATAATTGTAATTTAGACCTCATTTTGGGGTCAAATTTTGGAACTAATTAAATATTCAGGCTCGTGGGTGAATGAGTGATCAGGTTTTGGTCCGAACCTCGTGTTTTGACCAAGCGAGCCTAGGGTCAATTTTTAACTTTTTGGGAAGAATGATGGGAAAACGATAATTAAACATTAGAATTGGATTGTTTAGTGTTTATTGATGTTATTAAGTCGATTATGTCTAGGTACAATTGATTTGGAGCCGAATTCAAAAGGAAAAGTTGTGTTTGAGACTTGAGTTGGTCGTGAAAGTTCGAGGTAAGTGTTTGGTTTAACCTTAACTTGAGGGATTAGGAGTTGTGTCCTATTTGCTACTTGTTTCTTGTTGAGTACGATGTATAGGCATGGTGACAGGTATCTATATGTTGGTGTCGAACATGACCGTGAGTCTTGAATTGTAATTTATTGTGTTTTTAAATAATACTACAGATGCTTAAGTTGATGACTCTCTGTATTGAGCAAGGATCGTGATTATTCTCGTAGGAATTACTTATGACTGAGTATTGGTGTTAGCTGAGGTAGTTAGTTGTTGGAACAAGTTTGGGTATAACTGTATCTCCCTTGCCGAGACGTTGTTACTTATACTGTCAATTCCCTTGCCGGGATAGTGTAGTTCTTTATTGATCCCTTGTCGGGACTCTTGCTATGATTGTTGTTGATTATATATGTGGATCAGGTTGCACGCAACAACAATGATATATTTGGATCGCTTTGCACACCACAACAATGATATATTTGGATCGGGTTGCATGCCGCAACAATAATATATTTTGATTGGGTTGCACGCCGCAATAATATTATATGTGGATCGGGTTGCACGCCGCAACAGTGATAAATGATATGGATCGGGTTGCACGCCGCAACAGTGTTGATATATATTGGGATTGGGTTGCGCGCTGCAATAATTGCTGATACATAGTGTTTATAGATTGGATACAAATTTCTTACTATTTTTGCTGTGAAATCTAAGCTGTTCTTATGCTGTTACTCTTGATTTACTGTGGATATTGGTCTACCTCGCAACATGTACCACCCTCCCATCTTTACTTGTTTATTTCTGTTTTATTTTCCGTTGTATATGGTAAAACTGAAGGCTTATACATCCAAACGGACGGAACATAGAATCTGAATTACAACCTGGAATATTGCAGATAAATTGAAAGAAAATCAAAGCAAACTACCAAAACTCCTTCCTGGTGAGGAGAGGAATAGCTTCCCAATTGTTAATCTTTGCATTGGGCCCAATAAATTGCACATCCACCTTGCTAGAACCCTCTCCAGCTTCCACCATGTTCACCTCGTTGAATAATTTCTCAAACCTTTCAAGCAACTCCTTATCAGGACCAACCACAGAACTGGGAACTGTTGTTGCTGGGCTTTTCTTGGTGCCAGGCCTAACAAATGATATGGAGAGACGTGGGATGGGCTTTGGGAGGACCCATGCCCTCTGTTTCAACTTTCTGGCTCTTTTTATGTTCGCAACTATAGGCTTGAACCCTAAACAAAATGTATCCAAGTTTTTGGGGAGAGACACCGCCTGTACGATACCTTGCAGAGATGCACCCAAACCCTTGCCTGGTACAAAACCATTTTTCAACATGTCAACGTCTACCATGACTGATGCAGCAGCTACCCTCGACGTTGGAATGCATTTCCCTTCTGGAATTTTCTCTACCGACACCGTGTAAAAAACCTGATAAACCCATAGTCCCTTGTCGTCTTCAAACTCTATGAACGAAATAATGACATCACTGTGGGCACACAAATTATCCTCGCCGTGCATAACAATTTCCGTCTATCCCATTCAAACTTGACCATTTGATATAGAGTAAACGGGTCCGCTTTTGCATCATGAATCCATGGTCGACCTAACAGCACATTGTAAGAAACAGCCACATCGAGCACCTGAAACTCCATGGTAAACTCAACTGGCCCTATTGTAAGCTCAAGCACTATGTCCCCAACTGAATCTTTCCCTCAACCGTCGAATCCCCGAATGCAGATACTGTTCTTGTGAATTCTTTCATCATCCACCTTCAATTTGTTCAGAGTGGAGAGAGGGCAAATATTCGCACTGGAACCATTGTCGACTAGTACCCGGGTAACCACGGAATCTTTGAATTTCACCGTGAGATAGAGGGCTCTATTGTGCTCAGTACCCTCCATGGGCAACTCATCATCATAAAAAGTGACTCTGTTTACCTCAAATGTCTTGTTAGCTATCTTTTCCAAGTGGTTTATTGAGATTTTGTCAAGAACGTGGGCCTCATTCAGGATTTTCATCAAAGCCCGCCAGTGCTCATCTGATTGGATCAATAATGACAATAGTGAAATCTGAGCCGGTGTCTTCCTCAACTGCTTCACAATGGAATAGTCCTGCACTTTCATCTTTCTAAAGAATTCCTCTGCTTCTTCCTCGGTTACAGCTTTATTCACTAGCACCGGGTTGTCTTTGGAGATCTTAGCTTTTCTCAACTCTTCGGGGGCAAAGCATCTCCCCGATCGAGTCAAACCATAGGTCTCACAAACTTCATTTTTAACCTATTTCCCCTTGTAAGTCACTATCACTCATTTATAATTCCACAGGACCGCCTTACTGTTGACTATCGGTAATTGAGTTACCGGCTTGATAATGACAAGGTCTGTGCGGGCACCCTCCACAATTGCAACAGGCTTGTTCGTCACTCCTAGCACAAACACTTTTGCTCTTTCTTGTTTTATTGCCACATCACTTGGGGTCCCCTTCTTGGTTACTATAGATGGTTCACTGTATGCCCCGCTCAACCGGATCACTGATTTCTCACTTGTTGGCTTTTCAACCGGCCTGACTTCACTGGACCGAATCATCATAACGGTCTGTGACGGCTTCTTGGGCTCCCCTCCCATATGCACTATCTCGATCATATTTGTCTTAGGATGGGCCGGCAACGGATTCTAGTTGATATTGGGTGCCTCTAGAGCTTGGACCTCAATCCGATTAGTATCAATGATCTCTTGAATAGATGTTTTCAATTGCCAGCACTTCTCTGTGTCGTGCCCCGGAGCACCATAACAATATTCGCAACTCACAGAGTGATTAAGGTTCCTCGGGGGAGGATTTGGTAGTTATGGCTCGATCGGACTCAGCATACCGAATTGTCGCAACCTGTGGAACAAACCGGTATAGGATTCTCCCAATTGAGTGAAGGTTTTCTTCTTTTGCAACCTCTCATTCTTAAATTCTTGGTTGGGCCAGATACCAGATCCAGGAGGGTTTTGATAGGCTCTTAGGGGTGGATAGGCATTTTGTGGATCTAGGTACGTATTTTGTGGGACTAGTGCACGCCATTGTGCGTGGGTCGGAGGCTGGCTGTATGTTTGGGCATGGTGGACAGAAAAATGGGGGTCTGGTGATGGGTAGTAGTGTTGTGGTGGGCTATATAGGGTATGAGGGTAGGTTTGGTGGTGGGGTCGAAGATGGTTATAGTAATGTGATGGGCTCCTGAGTCCGAACCAAGCTCCTAAATCAATCGTTGCTACATCCTCTTTATTCTTCTTTCCAAATACTCCCCTAGTTCCGCTTTGAATGGCCTGGGTGGTTGCCTTAATAGTTGAAAAACTCATGATTTTGTTTGTCTTGAGCCCTTCTTCTACCATACCTCCCATTTTACCACTTCATTGAAGGACTTACCTATAGCTGATACTAGATGACCGTAATATGTAGGTTCTAAGTCCTATAGAAAATAATCCACCATTTCACTTTCTTTTATTGGAGGGTCAACCCTTGTTGCCCATTCTCTCCACCTAAAACCATACACCCTAAAACTCTCATTGTGCTTTTTCTCAAGATTTGTCAAAGACAGACTATCCGGAATAATCTCGAAATTGTACTGGAAGTGGCAAGAAAATGTTTGGGCTAGATCATCCCATGTGTACCATCTTCCGTGATCCTGCCGAGTGTACCACTCCAGCGCCGAACCACTCAGACTTTGACTAAAATATGCCATTAGCAACTCATCTTTCCCGCCAGCACCCCTCATTTTGCTACAAAAACCTCTCAAATGTGCCACTGGATCACCATGCCCATCATACAATTCAAGCTTGGGCATCTTAAACCCTGCCGACAATTGCACATCTGGAAATAGACATAGATCTTTGTAAGACACACTTACTTGACCTCCCAACCCCCGCATGTCCCTGAATGACTGTTCTAGGCTTTTAACTTTCCTGAACATCTCCTCATGTTCGGGATTTTTAGATGGTTTTTCAGTTTCCGCAGGGAGGTCAAAATGAGGAGTGTAGAAATAGGGTTCGGGAACCTTGAAAGTGGGCTCCGAGGGGTAATACCGGTTGTCGTGAGTCTGGAACAGAGGCTCACTGGAGGATCGGTGTAATGGAGTAGGTGGGGTTGCCACAAAAACAGGAGTGACTAGTGGAGGAGGGTACGGGACTTATTTGGGTGGTGGATCTTGTGATGTATGGGAAGTGGTTCCGTAGAATTGTTGGTAGAGGGGAAAGGCCGTAGATGAGTTCACAGTGGGAGGTTCCTGGGTCTGAGCCAATGGCGGGAAAAAAGTAGGGTTGGCGGGGTAAACTGGCGGTGGGTTCCCTTTTGCCCATGCTTGGTACATTTCATCCATCTGCTGCTTCAGCTTATACAACTCATCTTTCAGATTAACCTCCGATTCTTCCACCTTTTTTGACGGATCGACAATACTTGCCTCAAGTTCCTGGTTGGCCATGTTCAACTTGTATTTGGACTGGGTGTTGTATGAGTGAGTTGCCAGAATGCCAATCAAACTAACCACCTGCCTGAACTATAATTTCATCAATAACAAACTTGTTAGCGATTAGGGATTTAACAGATAAGCAACCGAACATTTGAGGAGTGAATTCACCTAAGCAGTTAACCGTTTCTATTATGCATTTGATCGGTTGCTTGCATCATCCCGACTTTTCCTTATTTCCATTTGCAACTTCACTTTTCTATCCTTTTTTCCTTTTCATTCTTGCCTTTCCTTGCTTGGTCTCTCTTTGTTTTTATTCTCTCATGACTCTTTCTTGATTTTCCATTGTTTCCTTCTCACTGTTTCTTATTTTCTCTCTCTTTTCTTTTCCTTCTTTCTCTTATTCTTCCTTTTTTTATCACTCTTTTTCTTTATTTTGGTTATGGTTGAATCCTATGGAGTGCCTGCGTATCATGACCCCGCATGAATCAGATCAAGCGTAGTTCTTGGAGATAAGTGCATAAATTAAATAACAAAACATTTTGGGATTTTCAAATTTTTTCCATAAAATAAAACAGTTTTGATTACAACCACTCATTCTACCAAATTATTAAATTAACAGACTCGAAAAGGGAAATTAACAGACTCTAACTCAAAACAAGACCAACAGACTATGACAGAAAGGTGTAAACAACAGACTCGAAAACCAACTAATAGACTCCAATAAAATAAAATACAGACTCGCAGACTCTAATGAAAATCATGAATACATTTATGCCTCAAATTCTCCTGGGGCCCGCGAGAGATCATTCGGTCTCGCCAAAGGCCTATATGCAAGATCCCTTTGAAGCCTCTCCAAATCACTCATTATCTGTCGGAAAAACGTCATCACTGCCGCGAAGAATATGGTGCGAGTCATATCCTCACATGCTTGGCATTTTACGAGAATGTAGTCGGCAATGGCTCTGACCCGATCTCGGATTCTACCATTTTCCTGAAGCAGACGCCCGACCTGTTGATTTCGGGCTTCTAACACCTGAGTATTATAGAGATGTTGATTTTGCAACTGTTGCATTTCTTCCTCCATCCGAGCCATCAAATCATAATAGTGTTCCCTATCAGCTTTGAATTCTTTTGCCCGCTTCGCTGCCTCATTCTTAAGAGTAGTAACTTTTCTTTTCAGGCTGGTGATTGTCCCTTCATACTTTCTCTTCATTTGTTGCACAAACTGTGTCCGACCTTTTGTGTTTTCCGCCAATTGAGCCGGGACTTTCGCTAGACTGGCCTCAGACTTTTCTAGGTCATCTTGATACTCAAGGGCTTTCTTTTTCAGACTGCTTATAAGCCTTTCATTCGCTTGGCTTCTTTCCGGGTTTCTAGCAGCTATTTTCATCTTCCGGAGTTGAGCTTTATGGGCTTCATTTTCCCGGGTTAGCTTCTTCTTCTCGCCTTCATCTACGGCGGCTTGCAACCCATTCTCAAACTGAAGGTCCTGACTTGCTTTTCCAGCCTGCCTATGGTGGCTCGGTACTCATTTTCTTTGGTCAACCAGTCCTATTGTACTTGTGTTCCGTCGGTAAATTGTTGGACATAGGGTTTCTTTGCGGGCCTTTCGGGCTCATGGTAAACTCAGGATCTTTTACCATACCAAGTAGTGTAACTAGTCTCCACCTCGCCTCTAGATAGATCTCGTACTTGAGTTCTAGGATCTAAGAATCTGCACTGATGCCAAATTCGATGCACTCTTTCTTCTGGAAAAACGGCTTTCGGTTCCAACTCAATAACCTGCCGACTCAAATCCTCATCGTGTGGTATGGTCTGGTATCGGCCTAACTAACGTAGAACTTGGTGCGGGGCATAAGGCTGGATACTCCAAAGACCCATTAACAGCATAAAGCATACCTCAGCCGACATAAAATTTACCTCACTGACCGAGAGCCACCCGAATGTCCATTCAATCTTATTTGCAGTCAAAGATCTCAAATGAGCATGCCATCTTCCGTACAATCCGGGAATTCATAACCCTCTTCCCGCTTTTCATGTTTTTCAATGCACTCGAGGCCAGTCATTCCAGAATTCAAGTATCCAGGACGGTGGAAAAGGTTTTCCTCCATCCATAATTATAACAGCATATTGCACCCTTTAAAGAACTTTCCCCCTTCCTGACAAAGGGTCAGAGCGCGATAAATTTCTGCCAAAATCATCGGCACTATGGTCCCATTTGCCTTTTTCATCATAAAGTCGGTTATCCCCACGAGTCCTAACTCTATGTTTCCGTCTTTTCTGGGGAAAATCAAAGTACCCAGGAACGCCATTATAAAAGCTAATCCTCTCTGAGCTTCCCACTTGTCTTGGTTTCCCGCATGAGTAAGACCGGTATCTGGCGTCTCGAAGCCACGGGGATTCCCGTAATGTCGGTACAAAAAGTAGAAGCTACATAATCCTTTGGCCAAATTTCCGTCTCGGATGTCCCGACTGATGCTTAACAAGTCCAAAAATTTGTGAGGGGTTATTGTTCTCGGTGCTACCGGGTATTGATTTCTAAGATTCCCCTCGAAACCGGCGTAGCCTGCTATCTCTTCCAATGTAGGAGTTAACTCGAAATCAACAAAGTGGAATACATTATGTGCTGGGTCCCAAAATGGTATCAATGCCTCAATTATGTCCTTTCTCGGCTTAACCTTCAAGAGCCCGACAAGGCCACCCAACACTGTTGTCACAACTTTTCTACTATTGTCCCCCAAATCATGCCACCACATATGTAGCTCCAATGGGATTTCTTCCCGGACTGAGAAAGGTTCATTTTGAATTGTGCTCATCCTGCACATTTATTAAGGTGATTTTACTTAAAAGAAAATTATGACTCATTTTGACTCAGGAAAATGATCATTTTTTCAAAATTTTTACAAAAATATCCGGTTTTGCCAATACAGCGTTTCAGCACTCCAAAAACGAAGATTTTAAGGTTGTGTTCGCTAACCGGCAAAAACCTTGAAAAATGACCAAAGGTGGCTATTCTTGCAAAAACGGCCTTCCAACGCCCCTTTTGGCGACATTCGGCTATTTTAGACAAGAATGGCATCACCTTACTTATTTGCAATAAAACTAAAATTTTTGTTCTTTTTGGGCTATTTTTGCAAAAAGGAAGTTGGACCCGATGAGGGTTGCCTACGTATCTCACACCCTGTGAGAATCAAGCTGGCGTAGTTCGGGCAAATAAAATAAAACCAACTATTTATCAAAACAAAACCTTTTCTTTTTTTTTCATTTTTTCTCAAAAAAATTTGGCAAAGTTTCAGTACCATTTGGACATTAGTTTTTCCAAGACAGGTGATTTAACTCACTTAACCCTCACATTGTCATTCTCTCTTTTCCAACTTTCTCCCATTATTCAAAAGCCGATCAGCATGCAAATCCAAATCAAATAAATTCACAAGTAGTAAGTAAGATGCATCAGGATGGTCTTTTTATTTTGGTACACCTGTCCTAGACAGACCCAACCCCTGTGTTGATTCTCCAAAGTCAAATGCACGTGATGCAAGCAAACGTTCCTACTGGGGATCCGGCATGAGGCTGAGTTATTCTATGTTTAAAAACCTGGGTTTATTTGTTCTAGACCTGGCTTACCCGAGCGGACAGCTCGAGCCGAAGGGGGCAGCATACCAAGAATACAGAAGTTTTACCGGCTTTGCAACTTGTCCGAACCTCATTCTAAAATTTGGGATATGACTCTAATAGAAGAGAAGTCTCATGAAGTACACACTTCTCCATGATTCAGAAGACTCAGAGAGAAGAAGGGTTTCGTAGCAGTTTATATACAGTTCACAAAATATCAAAGTGGTAAAAGCAACACTTAACACAGTAGGCCCAAACATGTAACAAAATCAGATAATTAATAAAGCCAACTATAACAATTTATCTAAGCTCGAATTCTAAAACCTAAACAAGAGATTCTGGGTTCGTTCCCCAGTAGAGTCACCAGAGCTGTCACACCTCCTTTTTACCTACACCCCTGGAAGGGTATATAAGGGAGTTTTTTCCAACTTAAAGTGACAATCGAAATGGGATTATTTATTTATTAAATCCAGAGTCGCCACTTGCGATAATTCTATGGTGTCCGAAGTCACTGGTTAAAATCCCGAATCGAGGAAAAGATTGACTTTGTATTACAGTACGCGAACATAGAAATCTTGGTAAGGAATTATGTTAACCCGGGAGAAGGTGGTTAGGCATTCCCGAGTTCCGTGGTTCGAGCACGGTCGCTCAACTGTTATAATTGGCCTATTATCTGATTTTAAAACACCTTTGAACCTATGTGCATTATTAACTTTAAAACCGCTTTTATTCGTTTTTAGGAAGATTTCAACGTTGTCCAAAACACATCTTTAGATCACGCCACATGAAATGCACCCGCGGTCCGCGACATATTTTATTTAACGTTGTCAGGATTTGGATTTGGGTCACATGAAATGCACACCCGAGTTTAAGGAGGTTAATTTAAATTATGCTCCTAAAGCAACTACGCACTTTCAAGTTTGCGAGGGCCATGAAAAATTCACTAAATGTCACACCTCAATTTCTAATGAGTTAAAATTAATTAAATGAGGGCCATGAGTTTTGAACTTTATTTGGCATGGCGCACCTCGATCCATTTTTATTAAAAGGGTTTCTATACTTAGTTTTGAGGGCCATAAATTATGTGTTTGGCTAATATGGCACACCTTGAACTATTTTCAAGAATCTAATTAATTGGTCATGGAGGCTTGAAATATTCTAATTATTTTAAATAAAGGTTTGACCCTACTTGTTAACTAATAGGCATCATACTAAGGAACCCATTATCTAAAACGGAATTGCAAAACTGCATCTGACGAGACAAAACAGGCCCAAATAGCAAAAGGTTAAACAATCCATTAATAGACGCCCTCAGGCTTGGGCCAAATGAGCCCGAATCGGTGAAACAACGAACACCTCGTGGGGGTGTGTAATTGAATTTGAGTTCGACTGTTCTTCAGCTGGGCCAACGTTAGGCCTGTTCTTATGATCCAAATGATCCATACCTAAATCAAATAATGTGAATCAACTGATACCAACATTGAGCATGAAATCGAATGAACAAACTTCAACTCTGATTTTTAAACAATCAATATAAATTAACTAAATTAGATTTCTAATTTTATCTTTCATGCATCTTTGGGTCAAATCCGCTACCAGAACAGTCCAACAACTAAACCAACGAGCTACTAGGCTCAAGAAAACGAGCCCAAATAGCAATAGCAGGCCATCTTCCCTTGCAAATGACCTCTCAATCCAAGGCTCAATGAGCCCAAAACATGTAAAGGACTAGGCTGATGGTCCTAGACTCAGCATCGAGTCCATACTGAAGCAAAGAAATCCTTTACACTCAACACAAACTGATAAATTTCATCGCTACCCAATAGCTAATACACCAGTAAACTTCGAATACTACTAAAGCATATGTCCAGAAATAACTTGTAAAAAGAAAACTAACCATAACTTAAAACTCATTCAATTAGTTAGTCCGTGAAACCTAATATTGTTTAAACATAACAAACATGCCATGACACATCATATGAATTATATAGTAGGAAGACAACTCTAATGCAATCCTCATCACATTATTTAACATGATTGCATGCAAACCTAGCTATTGATTTGATTAAGCAAGTTGTTAATCCAACTCTCGCGACAATTTAGGGTCAAAGAAGATAATAAGAGCCCAAATTGTCAAAATCAACATTCAGCTATGGGACATTTACTAGAAAATTGAATCCCCTGCTAAGTACAAGCCAAACTCAGCCCTTAGAAGAGTGCAGTACGCAGCAAACAGAATACGATGCACCCAAAACAAATCAAAACAAAGGGATTCAAGGAGAAGGAAAGAAAAATAAGACTAAACTATAAGCAAATGGTGTGATTCTATGCTTCAAAAATGTTGTTTCCATTTCATTCCTCAATTTGAGCCTCATATCAATAGGGATTCAAGGACATGTACCTGAATATAGCAAGACAGAACCAGAAACTCAGTTTTGAGATCAGGAATAAACGAACAGCAGCAGTAATCAACAATGAGAAGCATCAGTAGAAATCAACTCCAAGCCAGCAATGGAACAGTAAACCAAATAGCAAAAAACTCAAACCAAAACCTTTGCATATCCAAAATTCAATTCACTTCAACCCAGGTGTAAGATCTTATCATTTTCAGTAGTTTTAACTAAGTAATGAAGATTAGAAGCCAAAGACCAATCAAATTTTGAGCAATATTCAGCAAGGAGATGCAAGGAATTCAGGAATATTTTCCATGTTTCAGCCGTTTCAATTTTTTGATTTTTTATCTCTCTAAAATCTGCCTTGAATAATATAGTAGAGTGCCATTATAGGAAAGGAAGTAGGGCTGCACTTAGGAATTAGTTTTTTGCACTTTAGCCCTATTTGAATTTTCATTATAGCCTAGATATCCCTATTCAACTATCAGATTTTCCTATTAAGTCCCTACCCCAGCTTCTAAGAAACTTCCATTTCAGTTATACCAAGATTCCCCTAAGCAAACTACCCAAATTACCCCTCAAAGCCTTGTTAATTACCCTAAAAATCTCATGGATCATGGGTCAAATTGATCCAATAATTAAACCACACCTGGGCTCAAAAATCAACTCGAATCCCTTCTCCATTTGGGCTTTTGGATTTTCAGAAACCAAATCAACATTGGAAGCTCAAAATTCTTGAATATTCAATTACAGAGTCTTAAAGACTTGAAAAATTCGGGTCCAACAGAAGCAAAATTCTAACACATCCGGACTTAGCACCAGAACACAATTAAACACAACCTAAAACTAACATGCGAAAATAAAAAATAAAAGAAAGAGTAGAAGATGAGAAGAGAATAGAAATTAAATATAAAGAAGCAAAGAACAATACCTAAAGAGTCCCGGACAAGTAAACACTTGAGAAGAAATATCAAATCTTCAAATCTCCGGTCGATTTTGATATTAATCGTGTGTTCTTACCAAGAACACACGAATAAAGTCAAATTAGACCTTGAATTTTCAAGAAATCTCGAATCAGGGGTTTTGGGATTTTTTAGTTCAGATCTTTGATCTACTATTCGAGAGGTTCTGGGATGATTTGAAGGAAACTGGCTACGGATTTGTCATGAGGGGGTCCTGGGGGTTGCGTGGTGTTAATTTGGAGTCATTTGGTACCGACAAATGGGGAATTGTGGGAGGCTCTCTAGGTTTTTCTGGCGTGGTATCTGAGAGTGGAGAAATGAGATACGAGACGGTGGGGGGGTGAGATTTAGAGATCAACGGTCCTGATTTGGTCCGTTAAAACGGGGTCGTTTTGGTTAAGTGGGGAAAGGGACCGGGTTTAAGAGCGGTTTGGGCTTGGAATGAGGCGAGTTGTAGGAGTAAAAAACTTGGGCCTGTGGAAATTAAACTAAAAACATCCCAGACCGAATTTCCTTCTCTTGTTTTCCGTTTTCTTTTCATTTCCATATTCTAATTTCTTTTCAAATTAAAAATAAAACCCAAATTAATTTCTAATCAAATTATCCTGCTGTATTAAATTAATTAACTCTAACTAACCATTACCACAAATAATTAATGACCAACTTGAAGTACAAACTACCAAAATTCGAAATTAAAATTAAAATTAAAAAGTGCAAAAATAAACTATTTTTTTGTGATTTTTCCATTTTTATAAACAATTAATTTGTTAATTAATCCTAAAATGTAGAACTAAATCCTAAATGCAAATGCAACATATTTTTTTATTTTTTCATTAATTAAACAAATTTAACATGCGCAGACAAATGCAAATAATTAACGAAAAATGATACAAAAATCTACGAAATTGCAAATAATGGAAAAATTATTTTGTTTTGAATTTGTGGGAGTGATTCATATAGGGAAAAAATCACGTGCTCACATTTAGTAAGCTAAAACCCTATCACATTATTATCACACTCATCCATAGCCAATGACTTTTCACATGACCTCAAACTTAGGAAGATAATTTGTGAACATCCTTAGTTTGCTTTAGTTGAGTACAAATCTTTTGAAATAAATTGAGGCGTGCCATTCACAAATGAATCCCATAATCTATGAACCTCACGTTAATACAAAAACTAGTGTAGAGAAGACCTTGAACATTCATAACTAGTGTAAAAATACTTTCAACATTCGTAGTTTGCTTTAGGCGCGTTTATAATAAATCATCGTTACTATGGGTACGGTTCCCGTGGCATAGTCGTAATACATAATCCCAAATTCGGGTGTGCATTTCATGTGACCCGATCATAATAACTTTGAACATCAATATAATAAACATCTCACAAATCACGGGTGCATTTCATGTAGCATGCTTTGTGGTGTGTCCCAAAACGACAAGTGTACGACAATCGTAACTTGTTCAAGAAATAACTCCATAAATCCTAAAAGCGGTTAAAATAATTAAAAAGCAATCATAAAGATAAAAATGCAAAATAGGTTTAAAACGTGTAGTAAATCAGATAATAGGCCAATTATTAATAGTTAAGCAACTGTGCTCAAACCACGGAACCCGAAATTGCTTAACATTTTCTCCCGGGTTAACAGAATTCCTTATCTAGAATTTCTGGTTTCGCAGACTTTTAAATAAATTTAAAATTCTCCTCAATTTAGGGTTTAAAATAAACTGGTGACTTGGGACACTATAAATTATCCCATGTGGCGACTGTGAAAATTAAATTAAATAATTCCATTTCGATTTATGTCACTTTAATTGGAAAAACTCCCTTATATAGCCCCTTCTCGGGTAAAAAAGGAGGTGTAACAGTTACTACTGAGTCGGTTGTACTCATACTACACCCTTCACTTTTCGTGTAGATTCAGGTGAGTTAGAGCGCGACGATCATTGAGTTCAGGCCGACTATCTGTGTAGATTTTAAGGTAGCTGCTAGCGTCCGCAGGACCTTGTAACTCCTTTCGTCATTTCTAATTTTGGACAGTTAGATAGTTTATATATCTTAGTTCATAGTTTTAGACACTCATGACTTAGTGACACCCTGATGTTTGGGACTCGTTTCTGTATTTTATATAATTTATATTTAGAGTTGGTTTAATTTATCAGGAATTAAATTATTGGAAATATTTTATTAAATTCTGATTATCAAATTAGTAGTAATATTTTGTGAATAGGCTTGCCATGTAATACGATAGGTTCTATCATGACCATGGTTAAATTTTGGGTCGTGACAAGGTGGTATCAAAGCCTAGGTTACATAGGTCTCACGAGTCATAAGCGGGTTTAGTAGAGTCTTGTGGATCGGTACGAATACGTCTGTACTTATCTTCGAGAGGCTACTGAACCTTTAATAAAACTTCACCTTGTTGAATTCTTATCGTGCGGTATTGATTCAGCTTGATGTGTAACTCTTTAAATTTCTTCCACGCATTCATATGCGCACATGAGCGTTCGGAATCAGTTGTGCATCGACGGATTGTGATTCCTTAGATGAGGTGCGAGATGTGATTTGTGTGTGTTGATGTTGGGCCACTCTAGAGGTCTTGGGGCCGAGTTTTGGGTGTAGATTGAACACTAAGGTGTTGATTGTGTGAGCTTGTGCTTATGGACCTATATGTCTGGTAGTGTCCCTATTAGTGGAAATGGAGGCTGGATGAATGGATATGTGATGAGTATGATGTTACCGCGAGATGAGTTCATATGATTTGAATGTGATGAGAAGGTATTACCAAAGGTTTCACCTATTTGAGAATCCATGAATGTTATTAAACTCGTTCGAGGATGAACGTTTGTTTAAAAGGGGGAGGATGTAACGACCCAGTCAGTCGTTCTGAGAGTTATAGCCCTGTTTCCCCCATCTATGCTTATTTATGTGTTATTTAGCTGTGTTGAGTTGTATCGAGTTGGTAGCTTTGGGTTAAGAGTACTTTTGGAGTGAAATGAACACTTAGTCTCCTAGTTAAAAAGCTAAGTTAGAAAAGCCAACCAGAAGTTGACTTATGAGTAAATGAATTCAGATTTGGATTTGTATGATTCGACTAGCTTCGTTGGGTGATTTTAGACTTAGCAGTGTGTCCAGAATGTAATTTGGAGGTCCATGGTAGAATTAGGCTTGAATTAGCGAAAGTTGAAAGTTTAGAAGTTCTTAGGGTTCTATTCGATGATGATTTGGTGTTTCTGGTGTTCCGGAGGTTCGGCTAAGTACGAGCAGTGATATATGACTTGTTAGAATTATTGGTTGAGGTTCCGAGGGACTCGGGTGAGTTTCGGATAGGTTTGGGTTGTGCTTTGCTCGTTTTTTTATGTTTCGACGTCATTTCTTCAAGCATAAATTATATCATATTGAACAAATGAGCTCCGATTTCTTTTTTGATTGATGCATTAGATCCATATCATAATTATGGACCGGTAGCAAAAAGAATCGTCGAATTTGGACATCGTGTGAGGATTTTACGGTCATTTTACTAATAATTAGGTTGCCAGCTTTTTTGTAGATTAATTACAAAATTGCCACTGACAGCGTATTTAAAAATCTACACTATTTTACAAATATTAAAACCTACATATCTCATTTATTATAAGGTTAAATTGAGTGATTCAAAAGCCTAACTTGACTAGAATTTTACAAGGAATCCATTGGAGCATAAAATACAAGTTTAAGAATCGTTTGGCATGAGAAACGAGACAGAATAGCTGAAAGAAAAATATATAAAACTAGGGTTTGTTCATTCGATAATATTTTGAGTTGGGGAGCTCGGATTTGGGCGATTTTGGAGGCAATTTTCACCATAGGGATTGGGGTAAGTATTCTCTACTCGGGTTTGATTATATTTCATGAATCCATCTTCGTTTTTGGGATTTAATTTATGATTTCAAAGTGAAATTGAGGGAGTTAGGGCTTGAATTTTGGAGAGGTTTAAGTGAGGATTAGAGGGACCAAACAGAGTCCGATTTTGATAAATTTTGTATGGTTAGACTCGAGAGAGAACAAGGTTTATTATTCTGCTCTTTTTGACCGATTTTGAGAGGTGGACCCGGGGGCCGGGTTTTGGCCGATTTCGGATTTTTGGCCAATTTATGTAGTTTTTTTGTTGAAATTCGATTCTTTAGCCCATGTTGATAGTATTATTCTGATTTTGGTTAGACTCGAAAATTTTGGAGACCGAGTCCAGGGATAAGGGCATCCCGGGGTAGGATTTTACGTTGTTGATGTATGTAACAATTTTAACTCTGGCTTTGAGGGTATAAACCCAGAGAATTTGATATCATGTGATTGTTTGGAGGTGATACCCATTCTAGGTGACGAATGTGTGGGTGTGTACCTCGAGGGAATTAGACTTGGTCCATCCCGTGAGGTTGCGAGGCCTAATAGCTATTATTTGTGGTTATGTGTTTACTTCTTATTGAACTTGTTTGCCTTCATGTTAAAGATCATGCTTAGTCTTTATTCAAGATCACATTATTTGTATTCTGTCATAGAAATTATTGTACAAGTTTACCTTAATCTCTATTATTTGCTAATATGCTGTGATACGTGATCTGGGCTATGTCCCCTTATTTGCTGATGATGGTGAAGCTAGTGAAGTACATGATTGAGTGAGGTCGTTGGCTTGATTGTGAGGATATTTAAACCATAGTGCGTGAGTTGTCCGCGTAGCACGTAAGTTGACCGTACGGGATTAGGTATTGATACCATAGCGCGTGAGTTGTCTGCGTAGCACGTGAGTTGACCGTGCGGAACCAGGTATTGATATGATGGCACGAGAGTTATCCATGCTTAGCGCTTGGGCTTTCGGAGCCCCTCCGAAGTCTGTACACACCCCCAATAAGCGCAGAGTGTTGAGTGTTTTGAGTGTTGAGTGGGAGTGATGAGTGATGGAGTAATATTTATTTGTGCTAATGTTGAATTAATTTGTTAAATTTCTTTGTGGCATTTACTGAGTTATGGAATCTACCTTTTTATTTCTGTTTATTTTTATCAATTGTGAAAATAAATAATTGGATTGTTTTACTTAGCTCGTCACTACTGCTCAGTTCCTTAGTTATTTCTGTTACTACTGAGTCGGTTGTACTCATACTACACCCTGCACTTTATGTGCAGATTTAGGTGAGTTAGAGCGCGGCGATCATTGAATTCAGATCGGCTATCTGTGGAGATTTTAAGGTAGCTGCTAGCATCCGCATGACCTTGTTACTCCTTTCGGCATTTCTTATTTTTGATAATGAGATAGTTTATATATCTTAGTTCGTAGTTTTAGTCGCTCATGACTTAGTGACACCATGGTGTTTGAGATTCGTTTCCGTATTTTATATTATTTATATTTAGAGTTGGTTTAGTTTAGCAGGAATTAAATCATTGAAAATATTTTATTAAATTCTTATAATCAAATTAGTAGTAATATTTTGGCAATAGGCTTGCCTTGTAACACGATAGGCACCATCACGACCATGGTTAGATTTTGGGTCCTGACAAGGTGGCATCAAAGCCTAGGTTACATAGGTCTCACGAGTCATAAGCGGGTGTAGTATAGTCTTACGAATTGGTATGGAGATGTTTGTACTTATCTTCGAGAAGCTGCAGAACCTTTAGGAAAACTTCACCTTCTTGAATTCTTTTTGTGCGATATTGATTAAGCTTGAAGTGTAACTGATTAAATTCCTTCCACACATTCGTATGTGCACATGAGCATTCAGAATCAGTTGTGCATCGACGGATTATGATTCCTTGGATGAGGTGCGAGATGTGATTTATGTGTGTTAATGTTGGGCCAGTCTGAAGGATTTGAAGCCGAGTTTTGGCTGTAGATTGAGCACTGAGGTGATGATTGTGTGATCACGTGCTTGTGGATCTGTATGTCCAGTAATGTCCCTATTAGTGGAAATGGTGGCTGGATGGATACATGATAAGTATGATGTGACCGCGAGATGAGTTCATATGATTTGAATGTGACAAAAAGGTATTGCTGAAGGTTCCACCTATTTGAGACTCCATGTATGTTATTAGACTCATTCGAGGACGAACGATTGTTTAAGAGGGAGAGGATGTAACTATCTGGTCAGTCATTCTGAGAGTTATAGAACCATTTACCCCATCTATGCTTATTTATATGTTGTTCAACTGTGTTGAGTAGCATCAAGTGGGTAGGATTGGGTTCAGAGTAGTTTTGGAGTAAAATTAACACTTAGTCTCGTAGTTAGAAAGATAAGTTAGAAAAGTCAACCAGAAGTTGACTAATGAGTAAATGAATTCGGATTTGGATTTATATGATTCGATTAGTTTCATTGGGTGATTTTGGACATAGGAGTGTGTCCATAATGTAATTTGGAGGTCCGTGGTAGAATTAGGCTTGAATTGGCTAAAGTTGGAAGTTTAGAAGTTCTTAGGCTTGAATTCGAGGCTGATTTGGTGTTTTGGTGTTGTTTTTGGTGTTTCGGAGGTTCGACTAAGTTCGGGTAGTGATATATGATTTTTTGGAATTACTGGTTGAGGTTCTGAGGGCCTCAGGTGAGTTTCGGATATGTTTGGGTTGTGTTTCGCTTGTTTTTCTTATGTTTCGACGTCGTTTCTTCAAACATAAATTATATCATTTTGAACATATGAGATCCGATTTCTTTTTTGATGGATGAATTAGATCCATATCATAAATACGGACCCGTAGCCAAAAAAATAGTCAAATTTGGACATCGTATGAGGATTTTATGGTCATTTTACTAAGAATTAGGTTGCTAGATTTTTCAGATTAATTACGAAAATACCGCTAACGGAGTATTTAAAAATCTGCACTATTTGCATATATTAAAACCTATATATCTCATTCATTCTAAGCTCAAATTGTGTGATTCAAAAGCTTAACTTGACTTGAATTTCACAAAAAATCCATTTGGGGCATAAAATATGAGTTTCAGCATCAGTTGGCATGAGAAAAGAGGCTGAATAACTAGCAGAAAAATATATAAACCAGGGTTTGTTCATTCGGTCATATTTTGAGTTGGGGAGCTCGGATTTGGGTGATTTTCACCATATGGATTGGGGTAAGTGATCTCTACCCGGTTTTAGTTATATTTCATGAACCCATCTTCGTTTTTGGGATTTAATTGATGGTTCAAAGTGAAATTGAGGGAGTTAGGGCTTAAGTTTTGGAGAGGTTTAAGTGAGGATTTGATGGACCAAACCTAATTTGATTTTGATAAATTTAATATGGTTAGAATTCTGCTCTTTTTGATTTATTTCGAGACGTGGACCCGGGGGCCTAGTTTTGGCCGATTTCAGATTTTATGCCTATTTATGTAGTGTTTCTCTTGGAATTCGATTCTTAAGCCCACATTGATAGTATTATTGTGATTTTGGTTAGACTCGGAGCTTTTGGAGACCGAGTCCAGGGACGAGGACGTCCTGGAGTAGGATTTTACGTTGTTGAGGTAGTAACAATTTTAACTCTTGCTTTGAGGGTATAAACCCGGAGAACTTGATATCATGTGATTGTTTGGAGGTGATACCCACGTTAGGTGACAGACGTGTAGGTGTATAACTTGAGGATCTAAGACTTGGTCCATCCCGTGAGGTTACGAGGCCTAATAACTATTATCTGCGGTTATGTGTTTACTTGTTGTTGAACTTGTTTGCCTTCATGTTAGAGATCATGCTTAGGATTTATTCATGCTCACATTATTTGTACTAAGTCATAGAAATTATTGTACATGTTTACCTCAGTCTCTATTATTTGCTAATATGCTGTGATAGATGATGTGGGTTGTGTCCCTTATTTGTTGATGATGGTGAGGCTAGTGAGGTACATGATTGAGTGAGGCCGAGGGCCTGATTGTGAGGATATTAATACCATAACGCATGAGTTGTCCGCGTAGCACGTGAGTTGACCGTGCGGGTCCAGGTATTGATACCATAGCGCGTGAGTTAACCATGCGGATCCAGGTATTTATATGATGGCACGTGAGTTGCCCGTGCGGATCTATGTATTGATATGATGGCACGTGAGTTGCCCGTGCTTAGCGCTTGGACTTTGGGATCCTTTCCGGAGTCTGTACACACCCCCAGTGAGCGCAGAGTGTTGAGTGTGTTGAGTGGTGAGTGCGGGTGATAAGTGATGGAGTGACACTGCTGTGAGGTTGTATTTATTTGTGCTGTTGGTGCATTTGTGTATTAAATTTATTTGTGGCATTTACTGAGTTATGGAATTTAACTATTTATTTCTGTTTATTTCTTTAAATTGTGAAAATAAATAATTGGACTATTTTACTTAGGTCGTCACTACTGCTCAGTTCCTTAGTTATTTTTGTTACTACTGAGTCGGTTGTACTCATACTACACCATACACTATATGTGCATATTTAGGTGAGTTAGACCGCGACGATCATTGAGTTTAGGCTGGCTATTTGTGGAGATTTTAAGGTAGCTGCTAGCGTCCGCAGGACCTTGTTACTCCTTTCGTCATTTCTTATTTTGGATAGTTAGATAGTTTGTATATCTTAGTTCATAGTTCTAGATGCTCACGACATAGTGACACCCTGATGTATGGGACTCATTTCCGTATTTTATATTTATTATATTTAGAGTTGTTTTAGTTTATCAGGAATTAAATTATTGAAAATATTTTGTTAAATTCTTATAATCAAATTAGTAATAATATTAGGAATAGGCTTGCCTTGTAACACGATAGGCGCCATCACGACCATGGTTAGATTTTGGGTCGTGAAACCTTTGGAACATTCGTCCTCAAATGTTGACTGATGTGGTTATCATCCTCATAACCTATAGCTCTTAAGAATACTTTTTTATTTTCCTTGCCATCTAGGAAACGATTCTGTGAATAAATCCAAGGCCAGGGAATTTCCCCCTTTAGGCCTCTTTCTTACACCATGACTTGTGGTCGGAATTCTTCCAATCTCGTAACTATTGCTATCTTCTTTCATGCATCCTCTACGACTTTGTCCTTGTTTGTGCGCCTATAAGTCTTTTCTCTCATTTTTTTCTCTCCAGCTTTTAGCCAATCTCTAGGCCTCATTTTGTGAACATATAAAGAACTATGACAAGCTGTCTCTCTAGGCATCTATAAATATACTGAAGTTCTTCGCATGGTACTATGTCGAACTTATGACTATTGCTATACCTTGCTTGATAGCCTTGGTTATCTATTCTTATGGCTTTATTGCATCTAGGTATGTCATACTATACCATAACACTTACTTCAGTTATTATTACCGAGGTCTAGTACCCAACTCCAAGTTATTGACCTGCTGCTTATCCTATTTGTATAAATCTAAGTTCTTTAGTAATTCCTCATTACTGTTTATCTTAAGAATGACGGCCTAATCTCATCTCATAATTTGGAACTTTTATCCATCCAATGTTGATTCACCTTAATGATGATCTATAAACTACCACTGATAACTTGCAACCTCTTGCAAAATACATTGTCACTAAGGCTTACATCTCATCGGGGAACATCTGAGGAAATTTTCTTGATCAACCTAGGGACGATAATATACTTCAATAACCACATTTCATGGAATCCTAACGTGGTTCATCTTATGGGGGTGTTCTAATCCTGTGCAATTCATGAAATCTCTTTTCTTTAAATCATTACTCAACCAAAGGCCTAACGTTATTCTCTTATCATTTATCATAATTACACCATTATTCTACTACCAGGGAAGCATTCCATCTCTCTTAAACGCTCCTAGTCTTAAACTTCTCCGAGTTCATTCAGGCTATACTTAGCTTTTTATAAATTACGGAAACCATCAACTCTCTTGTTTTGATGTGTTTAATCCCTATGACTTACCTATTTTTGTCACTTTCTCACTCACCTTTTCTTATCCTTACTCCTATCTTCCTAAAACCTTGTCGCTCTACCATACTTTAGCTTGAGACCTACACATATCTATTAATACTACTAGCAACCTTCCTTTAAATTGCTAGTACCATAGATTTCCTTATGTTATTTTGGAGCCTCAATCGAGATATCACGTTATCTCTAACTTTTCTTTACTTTCTTAACTAGACTTCTCAGTGCCTAGAAACCATAGTCTAGAAGATATGCCATTGATGACACCACTATTATTTCTGGATACTGAATCATGTCACTTCTGGCCCTCTATCCAAGGTCTGGACTATTCACAACCTTCTGCACTTGAGTATCTCGTACCATTTTTTACCTTTACCTTTCCTACCTTTAAATCGTGCATTGTATTATTTGTCGCTTTCATAACCTCCCTTCCACATAGGTGAAATTCACGTCCACACCTTAAAGCTCTACTATAATCCTTGCACCTCTAATGCATATACAATCCGGAGGGAGCTTCATATTGACTTCATATGAGGCTAGGACTCTTCTAACTGGCATTATCGTATAGCTGTTATAGAATATGGACGTTGTACTATATCTCTTTTACCTCAGATATTAAAAGTTATTCTGCAATGTTCTAAATAAAGATTTCTACAATTATTTGGGTCTAATAATCAAGCTCCTACTTCACTTAGCCAGTGTAACTCTTTAGTTTCCTCTTCACTCTCAGCCTTTAAGTAGGCGTAAGCTATCTTCGAACATGCGGCTCATGGTATTAGTTATTACTTTAGCCTTTTGTGGATGCTATGGAACATCCATGATATAACCTTCTAATAATTCAAGGCCTTGTCTGTGACATGTACGCAATTCTTTCTTTTAACTTATACCAGACTCTCCTATATATGTATGAATGTCTTACATATATGTTGCATGGATAACACTCAAAAATTTTATGTGTGTTTATAACGTAACTAACTCTAGGTCATTGATCGAATAATTGCTTTCTTGCATTCTCAGTTTTCTTAAAAAAAGTAAGAAATTAATTTTCCTTGTCATTCTGCCACGTATTGCATGAATACTTAGCTTATCTTAGTGCCAACATATATTGAAATTCTATGCAACTCCTATTATCTCGAATGTTACTTTTGATTTTTTTTCCCGTTTATTGGTCATGATAGGTGCCACTTTATTATGGAGTGTGTATACGGATAAAAATATGTGGTTCAATTTTACGGTCACCAAGGCACCTCGAGGACACTGCCCCCTAAAGGATCGAAGCTTAGCTCGGGGACCTAGCCTCGAGGGTTATCGGTAATCTACTTCGAGGTAGTGTAAGAAACGGTCGGCCTCGAGGCAGGGTAAATCAGTGACGTTGGTGGATCGGTGTGAAGTCCCCAAAGCACGTGACTAGAGCTAGCAAAGTTTATTAGGCTAGTCCAAACCCGTACCATAGCATTAAAAGGCTGTACCAACCCCATATCTTTGTAATAAATGCATTTGTTCTATGTTGGGATTCCCCCTCATATATAAAGGGGATCCTTGTCATTTTGTAGACATCTAATGCTCAATATTGAATATACAAGAACATTCTCTCTGCTCTCTAACATATTCTCTTGATCTCATTACTTCCATTTATTGCTTATATTCATTGTGTTCTATTTATTTTTCTTCATTTATTGCTTATTATTGATCATAAAGAGACACCAGTGTAGCTATCATAATAGTTAATCATCCCCCTATTGCTCCAAGCAAGCCACTCAATGCGGCCTCGAGGCCTCACATACGATAGCTCGAGACCCCGATCTTCGGCCATTTGGTTTGACTATTGCATCGTTTCAAGCTATAATATTGCCTTATGATCTTTTATTCAGCACCCATTTCCTAACAACTAGCATAAAAATAGATCACGTATTTTTATAACAACAAAATCAAATTTAATTGTTATTACCAATTTTACGGTAAACAGTTTGGCGCCCACTGTGGGGCTAAAAATAGTAGTGATTATTTTCTTGCTGGTTTACTGCACTAAGTAAAGTATCTTTCACACTTTATCTCGTCCAAGATCTTTGATTTCAGGTCAAGATGCCTAAACCAGTAAATCTACCTGAAGATAACAGCCTCAAAGACAATGGAAAGTGCGGTATGGCTACTCTAGGTATGGGTGTGCCGCTGCAAAACCCTGAGAGTGCACCAGAACCAATTCTTGAGGGTACGACCTCATGCAACGCCCATTACGTTAATGCCGGCCCTCATATTAACATGAGCGCATGCCAGGGGGATTTAGCGAAAAACTCGAAAAAATCTGACCTGGCCAAAAAGAGAGATTCCTCAGCATTTTGTTCATATGAACATCGAGGGGAACAACATTCCCCAAAGACCCGTGACCAAACGGAGAAAAATATCCGCTGCAATAGAAGCGCCGATCCGAGGCCGCATGACCAAAGACACCCTTGCATTCAGCGAGGAGGATTTCGGGACCTTGACGTAACCACATAACGACGCACTGGTAATTTCATTTCTTTTAGGTAACATTCGAATTAAACGTGTGCTCGTGGATCCAGGTAGCTCGGCCAACATAATCAGGTCAAAGGTAATAGAACAGCTTAGGTAGTTTAATCAGATCATACCCACCTCCCGGGTCCTCCACGACTTCAGCATGGCTGACAAAATAACGAAAGGAGAGATCACCCTCCCAATTGACATGTTCGACACTGTTCAGAACACCAAGTTCCACGTCATCGGCGGTGACATGAGGTACAATGCATTTCTTGGTAGGCCGTGATACACAACATAAAAGCGGTACCGTCAACTCTACACCAGATGATGAAGTTTCCAACAAAGGACGGTATGACAACCGTATATAGAGAACACCATTCAGCGAAAGAAATGTTCGCAATTCACTGGGAGGCTTCAAATCCTATACATTCTACCATGCATGAGTCGGGAAGCGTACATACCCCTCGAGGGTGATGAAGAAGATTTCCTTGCCCCTCTAACTTTCGTTTCCCCTGAAGAGTCGGATGCAACAAAATCGGCAGTTGAAGAGCTGGAGCAAGCTGTTTTGATCGAACATCTCCTGGATCGGAAGGTATACCTGGGAATGGGATTAACCCCCAAACTTAGGAAAAAATTCATTCAATTCCTTATTAATAACATTGACTATTTCGCTTGGTCCCACTTAGATATGATAGGAATCCCGTTGGAAATAACCACCCATCGACTAAGTGTCGAACCCAGATTCAAATCGGTGAAGCAAAAAAGAAGGCCCCAGTCCGTAGTAAAACACGCATTCCTCAAGGATGAGGTAACAAAACACCTTAAAATAGGGTCCATTAGAGAGGTAAAATATCCCGAATGGCTGGCCAACGTAGTGGTAGTGCCCAAAAAGGAAAATAAGTTAAGAATGTGCATAGATTATAAAGACTTAAATAAGGCATGCCCCAAGGATTCGTTCCCATTACCTAACATCTATCGTCTGATCGATGCCATGGCCGGCCACGAGACCCTCACTTTTCTTGACGCCTACTCGGGGTATAACTAGATTCAGATGAACCTCGAGGCTAGCAAAAAGTTTTCGTTTATCACAAAGTATGGTACCTACTGTTACAATGTAATGCCCTTCGGGTTGAAACACGTAGGGGTTACGTACCAATGTCTAGTTAATAAAATGTTCGAGCATCAAATAGGCAAATCCATGGAAGTTTATATCGATGACATGCTAGTTAAGTCCCTGCGCGCAGAGGACCATTTGACTCATTTGCAGGAAACATTCGACATCCTCAGAAGTTACAACATGAAGCTTAATCCCGAGAAATGTGACTTTGGAGTGGGTTTAGGGAAATTCTTAGGCTTCATGGTGTCAAAGAGGGGGATCGAGATAAACCCCGACAAAATCAAGGCCATCAAAAAAAATGACGGTGATAAATAATGTAAAGGTCGTGCAACGGCTCACAGGGCGGATAGCGGCTATGGGCAGATTCATATCAAGGTCATCAGATAGCAGTCATCATTTCTTCTCTTTACTCAAAAAGAAAAGCAACTTCGAATGAACTCCAGAATTCCAACACGCATTGGAGGAGTTGAAACGATATCTGACTAGTCCACCTTTTCTCCACACACCAAAAGAGGATGAAACACTATATTTATACCTGGCCGTATCCGAGATAGCGGTGAGCGGTATGCTAGTTTGAGAAGAGCAAGCTACGCAATTCCTTGTTTATTATGTAAGTCGGACCTTGGGGGATGCCGAAACAAGGTATCCGCACCTAGAAAAATTAGCTCTTGCGTTAATAAGTGCATCGCGAAAACTGAAATCTTATTTTCAATGCCACCATATTTGCGTTTTCACAACATACCCTCTCCGAAGCATATTGCATAAACCCGAACTATCGGGCCGATTAGCTAAATGGACCATCAAACTCGGTGGGTATGATATCGAGTATCAACCTCGAACGGCTATCAAGTCCCAAATTCTGGCAGACATCGTGGCGGATTTCTCTCCCTCCCTCGTGCCCGAGGTTGAAAGGGAACTTTTACTAAAAATAGGCACATCTTCCGGGGTGTGGACCCTGTTCTCTGACGGCGCCACAAACGTGAGAGGATCCGGACTCGGTATAGTCCTGAAGCAGCCTATGGGTGGCATAATCAGGAAATCTATAAAAACTGCAAGATTGATGAAGCCGAGTATAAGGCTAAGATTGTAGGTCTAGAATTGGCCAAAAGCCTGGGAGCTGGTATCTTCGAAGCAAAATGCGATTCACTCCTGGTAGTAAATCAGGTAAATGGGAGATTCGAGGTCCGAGAAGACAGGATGCAAAGGTACTTGGACAAAATCCAAGTCACATTACGTCGTTTCAAAGAATGGACCCTGGTCCACATACCCCAAGAGCAGAATAGCGAGGTTGATGCCCTTACTAACCTGGGATCATCTGTTGAATAAGATGACCTACTTCCCAGGGCTATTGTCTAGATTTCTAAATCAGTGGTCGAGGAAGGTCATGCCGAGATTAATTCCACTAGCCTAACATGTGACTAAGAAATAAATATATTGACTATTTGAAAGACAGGAAACTACCCACGGATCCGACGGAATCGAGGGCCCTAGTAACCAAAGCAACCCGGTTCTTGCTCGACGAAAGTAGGATTCTGTACAGAAGAACTTTCGATAGCCCCTTAGTAGTATGTGTGGGGCCGGGAGACACAAATTATGTACTCCGAGAAATTCACGAGGGTACTTACGGAAACCACTCCGGCGCCGTTTCCTTAGTTAGAAAGGTGATTAGGGAAGGCTACTACTAGGACAACATGGAAAAAGACACCAAGGAATTCATCCGAAGGTGCGACAAATGCCAGAGATTTTCCCCTATGATTCACCGACTCGATGAACAACTACGTCCGGTCTTATCGCCGTGGCCGTTAATGAAATGGGGAAAGGAAATCGTCGAACCTCTACCAACGACACCAGGTAAAGCTAAATTTATTTTATTTATGACTGACTATTTCTCAAAATGGGTGGAAGTGCAGGCCTTCGAAAAGATAAGAGAAATAGAAGTCATTGACCTTATCTGTTACAACATTATGTGCCGATTCGGGATTCCTTCCGAGATAACATGTGACAATGGGAGGCATTTCATCGAAAGCAAAGTAACAAAGTTCCTTGAGGATCACAAAATCAAGAGAATCCTATCGACGCCCTACCACCCATATGCAAACGGTCTGGCCGAGTCTACAAACAAAACCATCATCCAAAACTTAAAAAAGAAGTTGAAAAGAGCCAAGGAAAAGTGGAGAGAAATATTTTCCAAAGTGCTATGGGCATACAGAACAACCCCAAAATCAAGCACGGGGGAGACACCCTTCTCTCTAGTATACGGTGCGAGGCTTTGATACCAGTAGAGGTCTGAGAGCCAAGCACCAGATTCCACAACACCACCGAGATTTCAAAAAAATAGGCCATGAATACGGCCCTCGAACTATTGGGTGAAAAGCGAGAAGCCTCAATGGTTCGAATGGCTGCCCAAAAAAAAGGATCGAAAGGCATTATAAAAGGAGAACTAACCTACGACACCTCAGAGTTGGGGACTTGGTCCTAAGGAAGGTTAACCTCAACACCCGAAACTCTAATAAAGGGAAGCTAGGCCAAAATTAGGAAGGACCGTACCGCGTCCTCGGAATAATCGGAAAATGGTCCTACAAACTCGGTACCATGGAAGAAGAACAACTTCCAAGTAATAGGAACTTATCAATGCTGAAACGATACTACTGATAAGGTGTCCGATGGAACATTCCGAAACACCATCTAGCTCGAAGACCTTAAGGTTTCAAAGCATACGTTGCACTCTTTTCCTCCGACCGGGTTTTTATCCCGAAAAGGGTTTTACCGGAAAGGTTTTTAACGAGGCAACATCTATATGCTACCTAAAGAAGACTCAACAAGTGATCAAGTCCTTTTTTACAATCAACCTCGAATATTGGGGGGCATCCCCCCGGAAGGTCACATACTCGGAGAAGCCAAGATGCGCTAAATGGGGTCTCGATATGAAAATAATGTACTGGGCCAAATGGTCAATCGAACCATGTCTGAATAGAATAATCGATCCCTTAACAGCAAAGACATGTATACTTGTACCAAGTAATCAAAGAATAATTTCCAAAAGTATTTCACGTTTCAAAGAAGCACGATATTTTTGCAAAAACGGCTCCTCTATTAAAAACATCCCGAACACTCGGGGACTGGCATCAACAACTCGAAACAATGAAACCCTCGGGTCGGAGCTTCAAACTCATAAGCCCTCAATGAGGCAACATCAAGATCACAAAACAAATCCATTGCCAAAAAGATCTCGAACACTCGGGGACTGGCGTCAAGAATTCAAGACCACGTGACCTTCGGGTCGGAAACCCCGAAATCATAAGCCCTCAATGAGGCAATACTAAGTTTACAAGTAATGGCTCCCGAGCCAAGAAACCCTGAATTACTCTGGGACCGTTGTCAATCGCCCACCCCCCATCGACTTATCTAAACCGAGGCCACAAGACCACATGCGGGCAACCTCGGTCTCATATGCCCTATATAAGGCAACAACAATATCTATAAGACCTCAAGCAAGGCATGAACCACACTGGTACCAAGTGACAATAACTGTAAGACCTCAAAGGAATGTAAAACTTGTTTGATATTACTAAAGGCATAATCCCGATCTTAAAGTTAAGGCTATATATTGAACTTGTAAGACCCCTAAAAAGGCATTTGGGGACTGAAAGGCTCCGTACAAACACAAATGACTACGGTCACAAGGCTGTACCAACAAAACTAATGCGACTCGAGGATACCTGACTGTCTCTATAAAATCATAGGCCTTTAATTACTTCGAAAAGAACTGGTTAAATAGACTACCCTCGACATAGGTAAAAGAACTTCGACCATGTTAGCTCTAAACTATAAGGCTTCAAGATAATCCGCCACCGAGCTAAACCTCCTGAGGTACTCGATCATCGCCATATAACGACTCATAATCGAGGCTTTAATCGAACCGTCAAAGAGTCAGGCAAACACAATTCCAAAAAGTCCTTAACGAGGGAAACATAAAGCCCATATAAAAAGTCGTATCGACCCAATACGTAAGAGCCACTGTCGCTAGCCTATACAAAAGGTCATACCGACCCAACGCGTAAGAGCCTAAGGGCCATCCTTAAATTCAAAAACTTGAGGGTCGAATGAGCTCGAGTCGATACCCAACTCGGAGACTGAACCATAAATAGTTAACTAAATATGCCTGAGATTAAAAGCGTAAGAGCTCAAACACCAACTTATACTAAAAGGTCACACCGACCCAACACATAAGAGCCTAAGGGCCAGCCTTAAATTCAATAACATGAGGGTTAAATGAGCTCTAGTCGATACTCGACTTGGACACTGAACCCAAAACATTTAACTAAATATGCCTGAGAGCAAAAGCGTAAGAGCTCAAACGCTAGATTATACTAAAAGGTCCCACCAACCCAATGCGTAAGAGCCACTGTCGCCAGCCCATACAAGCGGTAGTACCGACCCAATGTGTAAGAGCCAGTGTCACCAACCCATAAAAGTGGTCGTATCGACCAAATGCGTAAGAGCCACTGCCGCCAGACCATACAAGAGTTCGTATCGACCCAATGCGTATGAGACACTATCGCCAACACTAAAATCGAAGGTTGCACCGACTCAACGCGTGAGAGCCACTATCGGCAGTAATAGAATCAAAGGTCACACCAACCCAACGTATAAGAGCCAGGTCTAACCTGAGAACACTCGGAGACTAACCTTCGTCTATTATGAGTCGCTCAGCAATAGCAAAAACCCAAGAGTCTGACCCAATGTTTAAGATCTTGGATCGATTATCAAAAACATCACACATTATTCCCAAAAGGCAAAGGAGAAAAAAAGTGATAAAAATGAAAAGCTTTTTATACATATTGCTCACAGAGGAATGTTTACAAGGCCTTTAAAATCCTTTACAAGGAAGGAGCCAAACAGAACCCAAATCTATCATCGAGCCTAAATCATTAATGGCTCTACTAGGGGTTGTGCCCCAACGAATCCAGCTATAGCCTCAGGACCTTCAGCGGCATCTTCCCCTCTGGGGATTCCGCCTTCATTCTCATCATCTCCTAAGCCACTACCCGACGCACCTCCAGAAGCAAACATGGTAGAAACTTTCTTCTCTAGGGTCTTCATCTTCTCAAGCTCGGCAGGTAAATTGATTACCCCCCCCCCCCGTGTGTATATCTTCGAGAGTACGCCTCCAAGATTCTAACCGAGTATGCTCCACGGCTCGAGTCAATTTCAATTTGGCCTCCTCAGGCGCTCTCTTGCCTTGAGCGTCTGTTACAACGGCATCCTCTTTGTGCAAAGATATAAGTGCCTCAACTTGATCCAGGATAGTGCAACAACTAACTTAGAATGGAGACCTCTATACCTTTCACTATCCGCCCTCGCGTCATGAAGCTGGTGCCTGACTCAGGCCATCTTTTCCTGGTGGGTATCCCTCTGAGATGTTATCTTTCTCCCATGTCGTTTATGTTCGAGAACTTCGAAGTCTCTAACTCGGAGCTCGTCCCTCAGTAGGGCACCTTCCTTCTCAAACCTGCACGAAATAGATCAAAGATGTCAAAACTTTGGGATCTGGCAAACATCCAGACAATAGCAAACGAAAACTAGGTAACCTGTTCAACAAGATGAGTCTTCTCACGTTCATGACGGGTCACCTCAGCCTGAAATCGAGCAAAAGTCTGATTATAAAGCGCCCTGGCCTGAAGCTATGAAAAATACAAGCTAGAAAGATAAAGATCAGGATGAAAGTTAGGATTTACAAAAACTACCTGCTCACAAAGCATGTTTATCTCACCGAAGACGAGCGAAGCATCGAGCTTGGGGATTCCCTCGGGAGCGGCTAAAGGCCTTTCAAACACTTCTCTGCCCCCGATGGGCACCCCCACATTGGGATTTTCTTCATTTTGGGAATCTGGCATTCCCTTAGTAGGTAAGGTCGTTCCCTGAGGGGAATCACTCACGACAACTGTCACACCTCCTTTTTTATTACACCCTCGAGAAGGGTATAAAATGGAGTTTTTCTAATTTAAGTGATAATCGAAACGGGATTATTTTTATTCAAATTCAGAGTCACCACTTGGGATAATTTATGGTGTCCCAAGTCACCGGTTTAAATCCCGAATCGAGGAAAAGATTGACCTTGTTATACACACCGCGAACCATAAATCCGTGTAAGGAATTCTGTTAACCCGGAAGAAGGTGTTAGGCATTCCCGGGTTCCGTAGTTCTAGCACGGTCGCTAAAACTGTTACAATTGGCTTATTATCTCATTTTAGTACATGTTTTAGCCTATGGTGCAATTTTCAACTTTATAGCTGCTTTTATTCAATTAATTTTACGGAGAAATTCAACGTCATTTAAAATACGTCATGAACCACGTCACATAAATACACCCAAGACTCTCGACATATTTTATCTAACATTGTTGAGATTTGGATTCGGGTCACATAAATGCGCACCCGAATTTAAGAACGTAATTTATTAAAATAACGCGCCTAAAGCAGCTACACGTTTGCAACTTTGCGAGGGCCACGGATTTGCTAAGTGGAACGCCTCTGTTTCTAAGTGTTTATTAATTAAACTAAGTCCATGAAACTTAAGGTTTTGTTCGGCATGGCACACCTCCAATCTATTTGTCTAAGATTGATCAAAATATTGAAGGCCATAAGTTATACATTTTGGCTAATAGGGCGTGCCTCAACCCATTTTAAAGGGTCTAGTTAGTTAACTAAAGGTCTAAGGTGATTTGAATTCCCTCTAGGCAAACAAATAACTTAACTTTTAAGGATCAACAAAATGGAACAACATTTAGTTAACATAAAGCCTAATCAAAAGCAGGCCCAAATCACATTTGTCGTTTTTGCACGTTGGAAACAAAAGTCTAAGCTTGAACGAAATTGGCAGCGCATTGAAAGGACACTGGGCCAACGCTAAAGGCCCAGCTGCAAGATTCAGTGCCAAATCACACACAAGAACTCAGAATCGTACATAATTTATTGAATACCAATAAGCTAAAACTATATCGATCTCATGATTAAAGTAACATTTTTGATTCTTTGATTATTTAAACATAGACTCGATATCGAGTATTCTTAGAAACAAACAACATATGTTTAATCCTTTCTTCATAACAATAAACCAGGCCTCAACTTGCAAGATTTCAAGTATCATTTCACAAGATATCAACCTTAAACTTATTGATGCCTCAATTTAATCAACACTAATAGGCAAATCCACTAATCTCAACGTGAGTTTACGAACATATTTCAAAGTGCAGCTAATTCAGAGCAAGACAATACACATCATATCCTACACAAGTCATGATGTTTGATTCTACACAAAGTTGTTATCACGTAATGTAAAATCGAAATGTATAGCCAAAACTAGAAAAAAGCTGAACAACATGCCTTCAATCCAACTCATGAAACCTGACTCCAAAACATACTGAAAACCAATACATGCCACACGAGGTTGAATTACAATTTGTAATGTAAACCTCAAAATTCAAAGTGTAACTCTACTTTAAACATACTACACCCAGGAAATTAAACCAAACAAATCCAGTGGAACAAAAATAAAGACAAAAGACAGCTATTAAGAAAAGAAGGCCTTCATTTCTTCACGATCATTTCAACCATCTTACATGGCTAGAATCAGAGATATATACCTAGAAATTGAAAGGAGAAAGAAGTGAGGAAGCAGTAAAAAAGCAGCAAAATAGTGCCAAGCAGTAACAATGGAACAGTAACCACACAGCAACTCAAAACCAGCTTTAAAACCCAGAATTTGGCCATCTTCGACCTAGATAAGTATTTGTGACTTTTCAGTAATTATAGATAAATGAAAGGAGCTGAGAAAATAGAAATCAGGACTCAATTTTGGACCAGTTTTAATCAGAGAAGCAGGGAATTCATTGTTCTTCTTTTGAACTTGTCGTTTTAGTTTTTTAGGGAATTTTTCTCTCCCAAAGGTCTGCCTTCAATGCTAAGTAAAGGTGCCTTTAAAGGAAAGGCATTAGGGCAGCCTCAAAGGAATTCATATTTGCACTTTAAACCTTTTGATATTTTCCTTTTTGCTCAAATACCCTTAGCTTTAAACTCAGATTTTTAGATTAGCCCCCACCCCAGCTTCCTAGAAGTTTCCTTAGGCTGTTACAAATGATTCCCTTACCTACAATTCCTATTTTACCCCTTAAGCACCATGTTATTTCCCCAGAAACCAAAACGGGTCATGGCCAATTTTGACCCAATGGTTCAAACCCAAATGAACTGGCCATGATTGAAATTAAGGCCCGAACAAAACTCAGAAACCCATTTAACTAAATTAAATGACGTCAAACAATAGAAATCTAACTAAGCAATTGTTTTCTTTTAAAACTAATTACTGAGTCGGAGTTAATCAAATTACCGAATCAACAAAGCCTAAATTAAGCTAACTATCAAAAATGTCATAAATAACAAAACAAGCAAAGAACAGTATTTAAAACCTGAGAAGCGATGACCGAAAATCTGATGGAGCAAGTACGAACACTAAATTATTCAAAAAAAAAAGAAAACTAGGTCTGAACTTCTATCTACTTTCCAAACATCCACAGAACGGGAAGACAAAGAAGAAAGGAGTAGGAAGATGAAATGGCATATATGGGCAAGAAATAAAAATGAAGAACACTTACCGATTCACACTCGAACCCAATAATGGACCTTTAATTTAACACAATTGGTGTTAACCGCTTGTTATTTGTTAAGAACAAACAATCAACACTGCTTATGCCAAACTAGACTTCGAAAGTCTTGAAAACTCGGATGCTCATGGTCATGCAAGCCACGGAATCAAAGGCAGAACAATTTTGGCTTTTTGGGGCTTCGAACTCTGACTTTAGATTTAAGATTCGACGAGATTAAGAGGGATTCGAGGGGAGATATGTTGAGATTTGGATAGAGGGGGGTGAGAGGGTTCAGGGGTGTGAATTTGGTGGCGAACGGAGGTGGCGCCACCGTTAGTGGCAGTGGGAATTAGGGCGGCGGGTTCTCTAGAGTTTGAGTTGAAGAGAGACGAGGGGTGGATGGACTGGTGGGTGCCGTTCGGACATATATATGCTAACGGCAAGCCAGTTCCCATCCGTTGGATTAGGAACTATCAACGGCTCAGATCAAGCTTAAAGAAACGACGTCGTTTTGACTAGACGATGGGGCTAGACCAGATATTGGGGCGGGTTTGGGACAAAAATTGGGCGATTTAAAGGGGGGAACGTTTGGGCTTGGCAATGTTAGCCCAAAATAGCCCATTTCTTATTTTCATTCCCTTTCTTTTATTTCCTTTTTTTATTTTCCAAAATTCTTTTAAATTTTAATAATAAAAATCACTAATCAAATTATCATATTACATTAATTAACTCTAAATAACATTTAACACAAATAATTAAAAACCAAATTCAAGAAAAACTACCAATGTTCGGAAATAGCAAAATAAACTATTTTGTGATTTTTTCCATTTTTTATAAAACAATAAATTACCAATTAATTCAAGACTGCAAAACTAGATCCTAAATGCAAATTCAATGTATTGTTGTATTTTTATGAATTAAATAAAATAAACATGCACATACAATTGCAAACAATTATCAAAAAATGCCACAAAATCCACAAAAATTGCAAATGATGAAAAAAAGTTATTTTGTTTTGAATTTATGGGAGTAATTCATGTAGGAAAAAAATCATGTGCTCATAGCTGCCCCTCTTTGCTTGAAAACACGAAGAGTTTTCGTGCAAAGATAAAGTGAGTGGATATGAGCAATTTTTGCCTGTTTGAATACTCTGTGGGAAGCATTTTTGAAAGATTTGACTGTACCCTGCTTCCGAGGTTGCCTACATATCCTTGGTTATAATGGAATCAGGTCAGTGTAGTTCCGGAAGTTTTGGTAGCTGGGACTACCATGAAGCTGTGATTTCACTATTCCTTCTGCTGCTGCTACTGCTTACTGAACCCCTTATTACACCGTAATAAAATAAAAAAAAAGCTAGACTAGACTATAATCTATGCATTACAAAATCCTATCTACATCTTCCAACTTGCTCTTGTGGTTCTTGTTGATTTGTTGACTTGTATTCTCCCGATGAAATTCCTTTGATGCAGCCTTGACTTGCAATCTGAGATGTCTTCCTTTTCTACAGGTGGACACCTGATTGCTGAACTCGAATTGTAACCTGAGATGCTTTTCCTTTCTCCAGGTGGACGCCTGACTGCTAAACTTGAAATATACTCCCTGGTCTCTAGGCGGGCTCCTGATTGCTGAACTTGATAGTATTCCCTGCTCTCCAGGCGGGCTCCTGATTGCTAACTTGACATGTATTCCCTGCTCTCTTGGCGGGCCCCTGACTGCTGACTTAAAATGTATTCCCTACTCTCCAGGCGGGCTCCTGACTGCTAACTTGAAACATATTCGCTGCTCTCCAGGGGGCTCCTGACTTCAACAAAATAGATAAAACAAAAAAAATTCTCTACCCCGGTTATGGTGGCTGGGCACAGATGTGAGCGCAAAACTAAATCATGTTACCAAATATCAATAAGAACTTGAGAGCTAAAACTTGAATTGTACTCCCTTGTTCTCCAGGCGGGTTCCTGATTGCTGACTTGAAATGTATTCCCTACTCTACAGGCGGGCTCCTGACTTCTAAACATTAATGTATTCCTTGCTCTCCAAGAGGGCTCCTCACCTCTGAAATTGAAATGTATTCCCTGCTCTCCAGGCGGGCTTATGACTGCTGACTTGAAATGTATTCCCTGCTCTCCAGGCGGGCTCCTGACTACTGAACTTGAAATGTATTCCCTACTCTCCAGGCGGGCTCCTGACTGCTGACTTGAAATGTATTCTCTGCTCTCCGGGCGGGCTCCTGACTTCTGAACTTCAAATGTATTCCCTGCTCTCTGGGCGGGCTCCTGATTGTTGACTTGAAATGTATTACCTGCTCTCCAGGCGGGCTCCTGACTGCTGACTTGAAATGTATTCCTTGCTCTCTAGGAAGGCTCCTGACTGCTGAACTTGAAATGTATTCCCTGCTCTCCAGGCGGGCTCCTGGCTGTTGACTTGAAATGTATTCCCTGCTCTCCAGGCGGACTCCTGACTTCAACAAAATAGACAAAAACAAAGAAAATTTTTCTGCCCCAGTTTGGTGGCTGGGCACAGATATGAGTGTAAAACTAATCATATTACCAAGTATTACAAAGAATTTTAAAGCTAGGTCCCATTATCCTGTGGGGTCTTGAAAATTCTTACCTAAACGACAATTTTAAATCTAAGTTATATCTTCTAAAGGTGCGACTTCTGCTAAATCTTGTTATCTAAAAGGGTCTTTAAACTACTCCCCATTATCCAGGAGGCTCCTGAAACTCAAAGTTCAAATTTTATCTTAAGAGTGAGAATTTTTATTGCTGAATTATACTATCCTACAGCAGAATTTATGCTAAATGTTGATATTTAATCGAAATCTTAAAGCTAAGTCCCATTATTCAGGAGGGTCCTGGAAACTCCTAATTGAATCTTACCTCGAACATGCAAAATCCTAAAACTGGTTATATTCCTTTATGCTAGATTACGCTATTTCTAAACTTTACGATAGGTCCCATTTTCCAGGAGGGTCCTGAAAAATCAAAAATCAAACCTGTTTGGTGACCGACTTTCTCCACAGAGGGTTTCTCCGAAACAACCAAAATTTCTTGCCCCTATTCAATCAAAGAAAAATTCGTCAGTTTAAAATGTGGTGGTTAGTTGATGGCATTCTTTGCTGAAGGTCTTGTCGCTGCATTGTTTTATTTTGGCTGGCTTCCCCGAACTGGCCCTGAACCGCTTGACTTTCCGACTGACTCAAAACCCTATGACCCTAAATGACCCGAGTGTTTTATACCTGAACCATTGTTTCACACCTCTGACCCCTTTAACGGAACCTCTGCATCTCCCATGAAATTACCAAATCATTTTGCCGATGAAACTCTTGCTGGCACTTTATCCCACTTTACATCATGCTATCTTTGGTGTGCTCTTGCCGCACTGTGCTTTGCAATCTTGAAGCTGGTAGTGAGCTTTGAAATTCCTTCTTATTTACTTAAACAGAACTGACATTGGGAATATCATAGAGAAATAAACCCAAAAGAAATGAAATGCAATGACCTTCAGAGTTAAGGATGAGGAAATCCAAAACTGGAAGACTATATGAAGAGAAAATAGAAAAGAGACTTATCTGAGTGGAACAACTGGCACCAATGATCATGACATACAATTTGGATTAATCGGCCCAATCTGTCCAACCAATCAACTTTAAGTTGCCATACATTGTTGCTCCGGAATTTCCATAACCAGATTTCTTCACCCAAATCCTGACCTTGTTCATCATGCGGTGCCTTGAAAGGTTTTCACCAGCATACCTCTCTCATTCGTTCATCTCTCAACTCACTTTTTATTTACAGTGCCCGTGAGGGTTTTCACTAATAAGACTCTCTCATTTTTTGATTTCTCTCACCTCTCGTCGCCTTATGGTGCCCATAAGGGTTTTCACCAATAAGAATCTCTCATTTTTATTTCTCTCAGCTCTCGTCGCCTTACGGTGCCCGCGAGGGTTTTCACCAATAAGACTCTCTCATTTTTGATTTATTTTTCCTATTTGGACCAGAGTGTTGCCCCTGATATATATCACCTCTACCTGCTTTACGTAACATTTCTCGAAGATTGATCGGAAGGTCTTTCTTTGAACTGTAATGTGGATTTTGGATGGGTTTAGAAAGAAAGGATATAAAAAGCTCAAAACAATTCGAATGGGTTCAAAATTACAACTTTCGGAATCATATTTCTAATAAAAACCACAACTTCTGCCCCAGTTTCTTGTTTGGGGACTTTTGGATTTTTACTTTGACAGGACCGAACCGTGAGGCTGCCTACGTATCCTTAAAAGAAATCAGATCGCATGTAGTTCATGACATAGGAATTGCTCTGTTGTTGTGATTTTTCTTTTTCTCTTTCTTTGCTTTCTCTTTTGCTTTCTTTTTCTCTTTGCTGCTTTTTTCTTCTTTTTTCTTTTCATTCTTTTCTTTCTTTTTTCATTCTTTTCTTTATCTTTTCATTCTTCCCTTTCTATTTTTCTCTCCTTCTTTTACTTATCTTTCACGCTTGTATTTCCGATATTTGTTATTGATTCTGAAAGAGGGGTATGAAAGAAAATAAATAAGGCTCAAAGGGGGTGACAAGGGATGAAGTGTTTAGATAGCAGAACAAAATGCCTTTGTCATTTCAATATTCAAAACATGCAAAATACAAACAAGTACAATCAAACAAAGAAAATCATACATAGTATCTCTTGACTGCATCAGAGTTGATAGCCATTTCTACAGATTTGCCTTCTATATCTGTCAAGTACAATGCACTATTGGACAACACTCTAGTTACAACGAACGGCCCCTGCCAGTTTGGGGCAAACTTCCCTTTTGCTTCAACCTGATGTGGAAGAACGCGTTTCAATATTAACTGACCCACTTCAAACTTCCGTGGACTCACCTTCTTATTGTATGCTCTTGCCATTCTCTGTTGATACAACTGGCCATGACACACTGCTGCCAATCTTTTCTCGTCGGTCAAACACAATTGTTCCAAGAGGGTTTTGACCCACTCATCATCATCGATCTCAACCTCCGCGACAATTCGAAGGGATGGAATTTCCACTTCTACGGGTATCACTGCTTCGGTGACATATACCAACAAATAAGTAGTCGCCCCTACTGAAGTACGGACAGTAGTGCGATAACCCAGCAATGCAAATGACAGCTTTTCATGCCACTTCCTAGAACCCTCCACCATTTTTTGAAGTATCTTCTTTATGTTCTTGTTGGCTGCCTTGACTGCTCCATTCGCCTTGGGGCGGTATGGGGTGGAACTGCGATGTATAATCTTAAACTGTTGACACACCTCTTTCATCATATGACTATTGAGATTAGCACCATTATCTGTGATGATTACCTTCGGTATCCCGAACCGGCAAATGATATTTGAGTACACAAAATCAACCACCGCCTTCTTGGTTACAGACTTGAATGTTTTAGCCTCAACCCACTTGGTGAAATAATCTATGGTCACCAGAATAAACATGTGCCCATTCGATGCTGATGGCTCAATTGGCCTAATGACATCCATGCCCCATGCAACAAAAGGCCATGGTGATGACATCGTGTGTAATTCAGATGGTGGAGAATGAATCAAATCTCCATGCATTTGGCACTGCTGACATTTACACACGAAACTGATACAATCTCGCTCCATAGTGAGCCAATAATAACCTACCCGGAGAATCTTCTTTGCTAGCACATACCCGCTCATGTGCTGTCCACAGACTCCAGAATGTACTTAAGTTATAATAGATGTGGCATGCCTAGCATTTATGCATCTCAGCAATCAAAGATCTGGAGTCCTTTTGTACAAAACCCCTCCGCTGAAGAAAAAACGCTTGCCAATTGCCTAATTGTTCTCTTTTAATCGCCTGTGGCTTGTACTGGATACACCACCATCCTAATATATTCCTTGATATCATGAAACCAAGGCTCACCGTCGAGTTCTTCTTCCACCACATTACAATAAGCATGCTGGTCATGGATCTGAATATGCAATGGGTCGACATAAGCCTTATCCGGATGATGTAACATTGATGCCAGAGTAGCCAAGGCATCAACAACCTCAGTATGAATCCTCGGAATATGCCTGAACTCTATTGATTGGAATCGCTGACAAAGATCATGTAAACATTGTCGATACAGAATGAGTTTTAAATCCAGTGTTTCCCACTCTCCCTGAATCTGGTGCACCAGAAGGTCCGAGTTACCCAAGACAAAGACTTTCTGGACACCCATATCCACAGACATCCTCAAACCCAAAATGCATGCCCCGTACTCAGCCATGTTGTTAGTACAGTAGAACTGAAACTGAGCCATAACAGGGTAGTGATGCCCTATTTCAGAAATAAGTACCACTCCTATCCCAACGCCTTTCATGTTAGCAACCCCATCAAAGAAACATTTCCATCCTGGAATTTCGACCTATTCCAACTCATCAATGTGCAATACCTCTTCATCAGGTAAATAAGTTTTCAAAGGCTCATATTCTTCATCTACTGGGTTCCCAACCAAATGAGAAACCAACGCCTGGGCTTTCATTGCAGTCCTAGTCACGTAGACGATGTCAAATTTTATGAGCAAAATCTGCCACTTTGCGAGCCTTCCCGTGGGCATAGGCTTCTGGAAGATATACTTCAATGGATCCAAGCAAGAGATGAGGTAATTAGTATAAGATGTCAAATAATGTTTCAGCTTCTGGGCTACCCAAGTTAGGGCGCAACACGTCCTCTCAAGATGAGTGTACTTAACCTCGTAAGATGTGAATTTCTTATTGAGATAATATATGGCCTGCTCCTTCCTGCTGGTGATGTCATGCTATCCCTACACATATCCAAATGAATTGTCCAAGACCGTCAAATACAGAATCAAAGGTCTCCCTGGTTCTGGTGGGACCAACACAGGTGGGTTTCACAAGTACACCTTTATCTTATCAAATGCTTCCTGACATTCATCTGTCCACTTAACCGTAACATCATTCTTTAACAGTTTGAAGATGGGCTCACAAGTTGTCGTGAGCTGAGCAATAAACCAGTTGATGTAATTCAATCTCCCCAATAGACTCATCACCTCGGTCTTGTTCTTTGGAGGTGACAACTCATGGATAGCTTTGATCTTTGACGGGTCTAATTCAATACCTCGACGACTGACTCTGAATCCCAACAACTTTCCAGACGGAACACCGAACGCGTATTTTGCAGGATTGAGCTTGAGATTGTACCTGCGAAGCCTTTGGAAGAACTTTCTCAGATCTCTGACATGGTCATATTGCTTTCTAGACTTGACAATTACATCATCCACATAAACATCGATCTCCCTATGTATCATGTCATGGAATATGGTCTTCATTGCCCTCATGTAGGTTGCCCTGACATTTTTCAAACCAAATGGCATGACCCGATAGAAGTACGTTCCCCATGGCGTGATGAATGCTGTCTTTTCTGCGTCTTCCTCATCCATTAAGATCTGGTGGTAACCTGTATAACAATCCACAAAAGAACCAATCTCATGTTTGGTACAATTATCGATCAATATATGGATGTTCGGTAGTAGGAAGTTATCCTTGGTACTTGCCTTGTTGAGATCTCGATAATCAACACACACCCTGGTCTTGCCATCCTTCTTCGACACATGCACAACATTGGCTAACCAGGTGGGATACCGGGTGACCCGAATGACCTTGGCCTCAAACTGTTTGGTGACCTATTCCTTAATCTTCAAACTCATATCAGTTTTAAACTTCCTCAGCTTCTGCTTGATCGGGGGAAATACCAGGTCAGTGGGCAATTTGTGAACCACCAAGTCAGTTCTTAGACCTGGCATATCATCATAGGACCATGCAAAAATATCTTTATACTCGAACAATGCTTTAATTATCTCCTCTTTGAGTCGTGGTTCAAGATGGACACTTATTTTAGTTTCCCGGACATTATCTTGGTCCCCTAAATTGAATGCTTATGTATCACTCAGGTTAGGCTTGGGTTTTTCTTCAAACTGGCTTAATTCTTTACTAATCTCTTCAAAAGCCTCATCCTCATCATATTCCGATTCATCCTCACACCCTATTTCTTGAATTACTATTTCGGAATTAGATTGGCTTTTGAGACTGGGTCGGAGATTCCTCATGCATGCCATATTATTGAAACCAGCATAAAAAGAACTGCACAATGAAGAAAAGAAGAACAAAAATAAAACTATCAGAAAGGGAGAAAAAGGGAAATTACATTTCATTGAAATTAAAGACAACAAGGTTTATACATCCAAACGGACGGAACATAGAATCTGAATTACAACCCTGGAATAATCTAGATAAACTGAAAGAAAATCAAAGCAAACTACCAAAACTCCTTCTTGGTGGGGAGATGAGTAGCTTCCCAATTATTAATCTTTGCACTGGGCCCAACAAATTGCACATCCGCCTTGCTAGAACCCTCTCCAGCTACCACCGTGTTCACTTCGTCGAATATCCTCTCGAACCTTTCCATCAAATCTCCATCCATATCAACCACCAAACTCGGAATTGTCGTCACTGGGTGATTTCTGGTACCAAGACTAACAAATGATCTACAAAGACGTGGGACTGGCTTTGGAAGGGCCCATGCTCTCTGTTTTGTTTTTTTAGATCTTCTCACGTCTGCGACTGTGGGCTTGAACCCTAGACCAAATGCATCCAAGTTTTTAGGAAGAGAAACCGGTTGTACGGTACCTTGTAGAGATGCATCCAAACCCTTGCCCAGTACAAAACCATTTCTCAACATTTCAACGGCTACCATGACTGATGCAACAGCTACCCTTGGAGTCGGCACGCACTTCCCTTCAGGAATTTTCTCTACCAATACAGTGTCAAAAACCTGATAAACCCATGGCCCCTTGTCATCTTCAAATTCTATCAACGGAACAATGGCATCACCGGGAACACACAAATTATCTTTGCCATGCACAACAATTTCCTGTCTATCCCATTCAAACTTAACCATTTGATGCAGAATGGACGGGACCACTTTGGCAGCATGAATCCAGAGTCGACCTAACAGCAGATTGTAAGAAACAGCCACATCGAGCACCTGGAATTCCATAGTAAATTCAACTGGCCCTATTGTAAGCTCGAGCATGATGTCCCCGACTGAATCTTTCCCTCCACCGTCGAACCCCCGAACGCAGATACTGTTCTTGTGAATTCTTTCATCATCCTCCTTCAACTTGTTCAGAGTGGAAAGAGGGCAAATGTTTGCATTGGAACCATTGTCAACCAGTACCCGAGTAACAACGGGATATTCACATTTCACTGTCAGATAGAGGGCTCTATTGTGCTCAGTACCCTCCACGGGAAACTCATGATCAGAAAAAGTGACTCTGTTTACCTCAAATATCTTGTTAGCTATCTTTTCCATGTGGTTTACTGAGATTTTGTCAGGAACGTGGGCTTCGTTCAAGATCTTCATCAAAGCCCGACGGCGCTCGTCTGAATGGATCAATAATGACAATATCGAGATCTGACCCAGTGTCTTCCTTAACTGCTCCACAATGGAATATTCCTGCACTTTCATCTTTCTCAGGAATTCCTCTACTTCTTCCTCGGTCACAGCTGTCCTAACCAACACTGGGTTATCTTTGGAGATCTTAGGTTTTCTCAACTCTTCGGGGGCAAAGCATCTCCCCAATCGAGTCAAACCATTGGTCTCATACATTTTTTCTTTAACCTCTTTCCCCTTGTAAGTCACTGTCACTTGTTCATAATTCCATGGGACTGCCTTGCTGTTTACTATCGGTAATTGAGTTACCGGTTTGATAATGATAGGATTTGTGCGGGTGCCCTTCACAATTACCACATGCTTGTTCGTCACTCCTAGCACAACCACTTTTGCTCTTTCATGTTTTCCTGCAACGTCACTTGAGGAGCCTTTCTTGACCTCCACAGATGGTTCATTATTTGACCCGTTCAACTTGATCACAGACTTCTCACTTGTTGACTTTTCAAACGGCTTGGCTTCACTAGCCCGAATCATCATGACAGTTTGCGAAGGCTTCTTAGGCTCCCCTCCCATATGCACAATCTAAATCATATTTGTCTCATGATGGTCCGGCAACGAGTTCTGGTTGATATTGGGTGCCTCCGGGGCTTGGACCTCAATCCAATTAGTATCAATGAGCTCCTGAATAACTGTTTTCAATTTCCAGCATTTCTCTGTGTCATGACCTGGGGTCCCTAAACAATACTCACAACTCACCGAGCGGTCAAGATTTATGGGAGGGGGATTTGGCAGTTTAGCCTCGATCGGATTCAACATGCCCAACTATCTCAATCCGTGGAATAGACTAGTATATGATTCTCCCAATGGAGTGAAAGTCTTCTGTTTCTGCAACCTCTCATTCTTAAAGGCTTGATTGGGCCTGTTCCAGGGGGATTTCTGTAGGATTTTGGGGGTGGATAGGTATTTTGTGGAGTTGGGTATAGACTTTGTGGAGCTGGCGCATGCCATTATGCGTGAACGGGAGGTTGGGTATAGGTTTGTACATGATGGACGGAAAAATGGGGATCTGGCGGTGGGTAGTATTGTTGTGGTGGGCTATATGGAGTGTGGGGGTAAGTTTGGGGATAGGGTCGTGGTTGTAGTAACATGGAGGGTTCCTGGATCCGACCCAAGCTCCCAACTCAATTATCACAACATCCTCTTTCTTCTTCTTCTTCCCGAGTACACCTCCAGTACCATTTTGAATGGCCTAGGTGGTCGCTATGATTGCTGAATAACTCATGATCTTGTTGGACTTGAGTCCCTCCTCAACCATGCCTCCCATTTTTACATCCTCACAACCTCATTAAAGGACTTGCCCACTGCTGATACCAAGTGACCAAAATAAGTGGGTTCCAAAGCCTGCATGAAATAACCAACCATCTCACTTTCTTTCATCTGTGGGTCAACCCTCGCTGCTTGCTCTCTCCACCGAAATCCATATTCCCTAAAACTCTCACCGGGCTTCTTCTCAATCTTTGTTAATGACAGACGGTCTGGGATAATTTCAAGATTGTATTGAAAATGGCACGCGAAGGCTTGGGCCAAATCGTCCCATGTGTACCACCTGTTGTGATCTTGTATGGTATACCATTCTAATGCCGATCCACTCAAACATTGGCTGAAATATTCCATCAGCAATTAATCTCTTCCGCCTGCTCCTCTCATATTGCTATAAAATCCTCTTAAGTGTGCTATTGGGTCGCCATGCCTGTCGTACAGATCAAACTTAGGCATCTTCAACCCTGCTGGTAACTGAACATCTGGGAACAGACATAAATCTTTATAGGCCACACTTACTTGACCCCCCAACCCCCTCATATCTCTTAACGATTGTTCTAAGCTTTTGACCTTTCTGATCATCTCTTTATGCTCGGTACTTTTGGGTGGCTTCTCGGTCTCCGCGGGGAGATCAAGATGAAGGGTGTAAGAATATGGTTCCAGAACTTTGAAGGTGGGTTTAGGGGGATAATACTGGTTGTCATGAGTTTGGAACAGAGGTTCACTAGAAGATCGGTGTAATGCGGCAGGTGGAGGTGTCACAAAAATAGGTGTGATTGATGGAGGAGGGTGCAGGACTTGTCTGGGTGGAGGATCTTGTAATGTATGGGAAGTGGTGACGTGGCATTGTTGGTAGAGGGGAAAGGCGGGAGATGAGTTCACGGTGGGAGGCTCCTGAGGTTGGGCTGCTGGTGGGATATAAGTAGGGTTGGCGGGAAAAAACGGTGGCTCATGCCCCTTTCCCAGGCTTGGTATATTTCAGCCATTTGCTGCTTTAACTTATACATCTCTTCCTTCATCGCATTAACATCAAATTCTTCCACCTCTTTTGACGGGTCAACAATACTTGCCTCCAATTCTTGGTTGGCCATGTTCAGCTTGTCTTTTGATCGGGTGTTATATGAGTGAGTTGCCAGAATGCCAATCAACTAACCAACTGCCTGGACTCAATATATCAACAACAACCTTGTTAGTGATTAGGGCTTTAACAAATTTGTAACCGCACATTTGGGGAATGAAAGCACCTAAGCAGTTAACTGTTTCTATTATGCATTTGATTGGCTGCTTGCGTCATCCCGACTTTTCCATTTGCAACTTCCTCCTTTTTTTCTCTTTTTCTTTTCTTTGTTTTATCCTCCCATTTCCCTCTGGTTTTTCCATTGCTTCTTTCTTAGTTTTCTTATTTTTTCTCTCTTTTCTTTTCTTTTCTCTCTTGTTTTTCCTCTCTTTTCGTTTCTCTTCTTCTTCTTCTCTTCTTTTTTTTTTCTTTTGGCTATGGTCAAATCCTATGGATATTGCCTACGTATCATGACCCCGCATGAATCAGACTGGGCGTAGTTCTAGAAGATAAGTCTGAAATAAAACATTTTTGGGATTTTTAATTTCCATAAAAAGCAAATGCTTTGATTACAAAGAATCAAATCTAACAGACTTCAAAAGAAACTAACGGACACTGATGAAAAGACGAAATACAGACTCCTAAACTATCATACTCCAATAAAAAAAATACAGACTCAACAACAACTGACAGACCCCAGCAGAAATAAAATATAGACTCAAAACAACTGACAGACTCTAATGGAAAAGGAAATACAGACTCAAATGAAAAATCATGAATACACCAATGCTCCTGGTGCCCGCGAGACATTATTCAGTCTCACCGCGGGCCTATGTGCAAGATCCCTTTGAAGTCGGTCCAAGTCACTCATTATCTGCTTAACAAATGTCATCACTGCTGCGAAGAAGGTGGTGCGAGTCATATGCTCACAGACTTGGCACTTCACAACAATGTAATCAGCGATGTTTCTAATTCTCTCTCTTATGACACCTTTTTCTTGTAACAAATGCCCGATTTGCTAGGCCCTGGCCTCTAAAGTTTGCTTGGTCTCTTGATTCTGCTCCTGAAGTTGTTGCAAATCTATTTATAATTGTGCCAATGCTATATAACAATGCTCTCTTTCAACTTTGAAGTCTTTAGCCTGTTTGATCATTTTGTTTTCCGTGGCGATAACCCTTTTCTTTAATCCCGCGACCTCATTATCGTACTTTTCTTTCAACTGCTTAACCAGGCGTGCTCGTTCATCCGCGTTTTTAGCCAATTGCTTTTGAACTCTAGCTAGTTCACTTTATGTTTTGTTCAAGTCAAAACTATAGTCACTCACTTTCTGCCTCATGTTATTTATGAGTTTTTCATCTTTGGCACTTCGGGCGGGGTTCTCTGCCTCTATTTTCATTTTTTGAATTTGGGCTCGAAGGGCCTCATTTTCTTTGGCTAGCTTTTTCTTTTCACCTTCGTCTACCGCTACTTGCAAGCTATTCTCGAATTGAAGTTCTTTAACTTGTTTTTCCAACCTTCCTATTGTGGCCATGTACTCATTCTCCTTATCCAACCAAGCCCATTGTTCTTGTGACGCCTCGACGAATTCCTGAAGATGGGTTTTTTTTGCTGGCCTCCCAAACTCAATTTCTCTCCTACACCAAGCAAGGTACCCTAGTGAAACCTCACCTTTGGATCGATCACATACACCAGTATTGGCTGTTAAGTATTGACATTCGCTTCAAATTTGGTGGATTGCTGCTTCATTAAACTAACCGTTAAGTCCGATCTCGACTACTTGGGCACTAAGATCTTCATCTCTCAAAACTATTTGGCATCTTCCCAGCTGCCTCAAAACCCGATATGGGGCATAAGTCTAGATAATCCTGAGTCCCATCAGGATGAAATGAGGCCCAGTGGCTGGCATGTATATGATCTCATCCACAGGCAGCCATCCAAATGTCCACTCTATTTGGTTTGCAGTGATGGAACGGAGGCGTGCTATCCACTCTATAACCCCTTCTGGCAGGCTGATCCCATCAACCCTCGTATAAAATTTTCTATGCATGTTTTCTCTGTCGACCCATAACTCATAAATTGGGGATGATGGCATAAGTGTTCGATCATCCACATCTGCAACAACACGTTGCACCCTTCAAAAAAGTCTCCTCCGGCTTTGCATGTTGTGAGAGCGCGGAAGATTTCAGCTACTATCATGGGTGCGAGGGTGTTGTTGGCCTGAGTGAGCAAAGTGCTGACAACCCCGGCTACTCGTATGTCAATATTCCCATCTTTTCTAGGAAACAGCAGAAGTCCCAAAAAGACCACCATAAATGCAAAACATCTGTGTTCTTCCCACTTAAGGCAGTTTCCTTTGCTGCAGATTTTGTTTTCCGGCTTGTTGAACCCTCCTATATGACCATATCTGTTGTATATAAATTGCAAAGTACAAAAACCAGCTGCCAAATCTGGGTCGTGGACCCCCTGCTTATTTTCAAAGAGTTTAGGAACCTGTGTACGGCTACGGCCCTTGGAGCAATTAGGTACTGGTGTCTCAGAGGAACTTTGGGACCCCCAATATATCCGGCTATTTCTTCCAATGTTGGGGTAAGTTCAAAATCTGAGAAGTGAAATACGTTGTGGGTCGGGTCCCAGAATGTAACCAACGCCTTTATGATGTCTCCCCTAGGGTTAATCTTCAGCAACCCAGTGAGGCCTCCCAGGTATCGATTGACCGTGCCTTTTCCCGATTTAACCAGATAATCCCACCAAATATGCAACTCCAAAGGAATCATGTTCAAGACTGTTATTGGCACATTTATTAGGGTAGTTAAGCAAAAAATCACGATTCAATTGACCCAAAAAAACAAAGCTGACATTTTTCAGATTCTTTTTAAAATTTTATTTATTTAATTTTTTTTTTTCAAAAGTAAAAACCCAGCTTTGCAAATACGGCCTTTCAGCACTTCCGGGAAAAGATTTTAAGGCTGCGCTCGCTAATCGGTAAAAATTTGAAAAAGACACCGAAGGCGGTTATTCTTGCAAAAACAGCCTTCCGGCGTCCTTTTGGGGACAATCGGCTATTTTTGACAAGAATGGCATCACCTTAACCATAAAAAAAATCTTTGTTTTTTGAGCTATTTTTGCAAAAAGGAAGTTGGACCCGTTGGGGGTTGCCTACGTATCTCACACCCTGTGAGAATCAAACTGGCGTAGTTCGGGCAAATTTGTCAAAATAAAATCAACTATTTTTTCTTTCTAAAACACAAAGATTTTCCTTTTTTTTCTATTCTTTGAAAACTACAAATTTTTTTTTTCAAAATTTCGGCAAAGTTTCGGTATGTTTGGGACATTGGGTTTTCAAAACAGTCACTTATCTCTCTCAACCATCTAAGTTTTCCTTGTAAGTCGGTCAACATGCAAATTCGAAGTAAATGAATGCGCAAGTAGCAAGTAAGATGCATCCTAATGGCCTTTACATTTCGGGTACACCTGTCCTAGACAGACCCAACCCCTATGTTAAATCTCCAAAGTCAAATCCACGTGATGAAAACAAACATTCCTACTAGGGATCCGGCATGAGGCCGAGTTATTCTAGGTTCAAAACCTGAGTATTTGTTCTAGACTGTGTACTCAAGCGGACAACTCGAGCCGAGGAGGGTGCTACGTACCGGGAACCAAAAGGCCATCCAGCTTAGTAACTTGTCCGATCTTCTTTCTTATTTCAAGGTATGACACTAACATAATAAGGAGTCTCAACCAGCGAGCACATCCTCGAAGATGAGAAGAGAAAGGTTTCGTAGTAGTTTATATACAGTTCAGATAATATCAAAGCGGTAAAAGCATCATTTAGCACATTAGGCCCAAACATGTGAATAAAATCAGATAATAAATAAAGCCAAATGCAACAATTATTCTAAACTCGAATTCTGGTCTACAAAACTAGAGATTTCGGGTTCGATCCCCAGCAGAGTGGCCAGAGCTGTCACACCTTCTTTTTTATTACACACACGAGAAGGGTATAAAATGGAGTTTTTTCCAATTTAAGTGACAATTGAAACTGGATTATTTTTATTCAAATACGGAGTTTCCACATGGGACAATTTATGTTGTCCCAAGTCATCAGTTTAAATCCCTAATCGAGGAAAAGATTGACCCTATTATACAGTCCGCAAACCAGAAATCCGGGTAAGGAATTCTGTTGACCCAGGAGAATGTGTTAGGCATTCCCGGGTTCCATGGTTCTAGCACGGTCGCTCAAACTGTTACAATTGGCTTATTATCTTATTTTAGTAAATGTTTTAGCCGTCTTGAACCACGTCACATAAATGCACCCACGGCTCTCGACATATTTTATCTAACGTTGTTGATATTTGGATTTAGGTCACATAAATGCGCACCCAAATTTAAGAACGTAATTTATTAAAATAACGCGCCTAAAGCAGCTACGCGTTTGCAACTTTGCGAGGGCCAAGAAAAATTCGCTAAGTGGCACGCCTCGGTTTCAAAGGGTTTATTAATTAAACTAAGGCCATGCAACTTAAGGTTTTGTTCGGCATGGCACACCTCCAATCTATTTGTCTAAGATTGATCAAAATATTGAAGGCCATAAGTTATACATTTTGGCTAATAGGGCATGCCTCAACCCATTTTGAAGGGTCTAGTTAGGTAACTAAAGGTCTAAGGTGATTTAAATTCACTCTAGGAAAACAAATAATTCAACCTTTAAGGATCAACAAAATGGAACAACGTTTCGTTAACATAAAGCCTAATCAAAAGCAGGCCCAAATCACATTTGACATTTTTGCACGTTGGAAACAAAAGTCTAAGCTTGAACAAAATTGGCAGCGCATCGAAAGGACACTGGGCCAACGCTAAAGGCCCATCTGCAAGTTTCAGTGCCAAATCACACACAAGAACTCAGAATCATACACAATTTATTGAATACCAATCAGCTAAAACTATATCGAGCACATGATTAAAGTAACATTTTTGCTTCTTTGATTATTTAAACATAGAGCAACTAAAATTGCATTTCTGGTCATGTTTGCACCTTGGACCCACGTTTGCCTTTCACTCATGAGGCCACATCACAAGGAAAATAATCATTTGGCCCAAACGAGCCCAAGTCAGATTTCGAGGTCAATTACTGGAGGCTTAAGACTGGATATCGAGTCTTCTTAGAAGCGTACAACATATGTTTAACCCTTTCTTCATAACAATAAACCAGACCTCAACTTGCAAGATTTGAAGTCTCATTTCACAAGATATCAACCTTAAACTTATTGATGCCTAAATTTAATCAACACTAATAGGCAAATCCACTACTCTCAACATGAGTTTACGACCATATTTCAAAGTGCAGATAATTCTGAGCAAGACAATACACATCACAATAGACTACATATCCTACACTAGTCATGATGTTTGATTCTACACAAAGTTGTTATCACATAATGTAATATCGAAATGTATCGCCAAAACTAGAAAAAAGATGAACAACATCCCTTCAATCCAACTCATGAAACTTGACTCCAAAACAAACGGAAAATCAATACATGCCAAACGAGGTTCAATTACAATTTTTAATGTAAACCTCAAAATTAAAGTGTAACTCTACTTTAAACATACTACACCTAGGAAATTAAACCAAACAAATCCAGTGGAACAAAAATAAATACAAAAGACAGCTATTAAGAAAAGAAGGCATTCATTTCTTCATGATCATATCAATCATCTTACATGGCTAGAATCAGAGATATATACCTGGAAATTGAAAGGAGAATGAAGTGAGAAAGCAGTAGAAAAGCAGCAAAACAGTGCCCAACAGTAACAATGGAATAGTAACCTCACAGCAACTCAAAACCAGCTTTAAAACCCAGAATCAGACCATCTTCGACCCAGATAAGTATTTGTGACTTTTCAGTAATTATAGATAAACGAAAGGAGCTGAGAAAACAGAAATCAGGACTCAATTTTGGACCAGTTTTAATCAGAGAAGCAGGGAATTCATTGTTCTTCTTTTGAGTTTGTCGTTTTAGTTTTATAGGGAATTTTTCTCTCCCAAAGGTCTGCCTTCAATGCTAAGTAAAGGTGCATTTAAAGGAAAGGCATTAGGGCAGCCTCAAACGAATTCAGATTTGCACTTTAAACCTTTTGATATTTTCCTTTTTGCTCAAATACCCTTAGCTTTAAACTCAGATTTTCAGATTAGCCCCCACCCCAGCTTCCTAGAAGTTTCCTTAGGCTGTTACAAATGATTCGCTTACCTACAATTCCTATTTTACCCCTTAAGCACCATGTTATTTCCCCAGAAACCAAAACGGGTCATGTTGAACTTTGACCCAATGGTTCAAACCCAAATAAACTGGCCATAATTGAACTTAAGGCTCAAACAAAACTCAGAAACCCATTTAGCTAAATTAAATGACTTCAAATAATCGAAATCTAACCAAGCAATTGATTTCTTTTAAAACTAAATACAGAGCCGGAGTTAATCAAGTTACCGAATCAACAAAGCCTATATTAATCTAATTCTCAAAAATGTCATAAATAACAAAACAAGCAAAGAACAGTATTTAAAACCTGAAAAGAGATGACCGAAAATCTGATAGAGCAAGTACGTACACAAAATTATTAAAAAAAAAGAAAACTAGGTCTGAACTTCTATCTACTTTCCAAACATCCATAGAACGGGAAGACCAAGAAGAAAGGTGTAGGAAGATGAAACGGCATATAAGGGCAAGAAATAAAAATGAAGAACACTTAACAATTCACACTCGAACCCAATATTGGACCTTTAATTTAACACAATCGGTGTTAACCGCTTGTTATTTGTTAAGAACAAACGATCAACACTACTTATGCCAAACTAGACTTCGAAAATCTTGAAACCTCGGATGCTCGAGGTCATGCAAGCCACAGAATCAAAGGTAGAATAATTTTGGCTTTTTGGGGCTTCGAACTCTGACTTTAGATTTAAGATTCGACGAGATTGAGAGAGATTCGAGGGGGGCTATGTTGAGATTTGGAAAGAGGGGGGTGAGAGGGTTCAGGGGTGTGAATTTTGTGGCAAACAGAGGTGGCGCCGCCATTAATGGCAGTGGGAATTAGGGCGGCGAGTTCTCTAGGGTTTGAGTTGAAGATAGACGAGGGGTGGATGGACTGGGGGGTGTCGTTCAGACATATATATGCTAACGGGAAGCCAGTTCCCACTCGTTTGATTAGGAACTATCAACGACTCAGATCAAGCTTAACGAAACGACGTCGTTTTGACTAGGCGATGGGGATGGATCGGATATTGGGGCAGGTTTGGGCCAAAAATTGGGCGAGTTAAAGGGGGGAATGTTTAGGCTTGGCAATGTTAGCCCAAAACAGCCTTTTTCTTATTTCCATTCCCTTTCTTTTCTTTCCTTTTTTTTATTTTCCAAAATTCTTTTAAATTTTATGAATAAAAATCACTAATTAAATTATCCTACTACATTAATTAACTCTAAATAACATTTACCACAAATAATTAAAAACCAAATTCAAGGAAAACTACCAAAGTTCGAAAAGTGCAAAATAAACTATTTTGTGATTTTTTCCATTTTTTATAAAACACTAAATTACCAATTAATTGAAGACTGCAAAATTAGATCCTAAATGCAAATGCAATGTATTTTTGTATTTTTATGAATTAAATAAAATAAACATGCACATACAAATGCAAACAATTATCAGAAAATGCCACAAAATCCACAAAAATTGCAAATGATGAAAAAAAGTTATTTTGTTTTGAATATATAGGAGTAATTCATGTAGGGGAAAAATCACATGCTCAATCCAACAACAACAGGGTCAATTAGGGCCGTCTCTTATCCCTGCAGGGCTCCAGAGCTAGTTTTCTCTGACCCGCCTACCAATTGGGAGCCACCTACTCTCCGGTGTGAGGGTCGATCGGGTTTTCCCCTCCCTCGGATACTATCAAGAAATTATTTTCCCCCTCGCCTTTAGCTCGGGTACTTCCCGCTACTTCTGGAGTTAAGGATGCTGGGTCGGCCTTAGTTTCTTCCACCTTGGTCTTCTTGGATTCCGAAGGTTCATTCGATGGTTCCCTTTGTCTCTTCTTCCCTTTGCCGGGTCTCGATGTATCATCTTCGCTAGGTGACGTTTCGTTCATCAAGGGGACCTCCTCTAGACCTACACGAATGCAATAGGTAAGCATATGGAGTAAGGACACTATCAGTAGCAATTCTAATTAAAAGGTACGACTACAGCATGAGTAAAGGCTCAGCATGATCCTTGGCCTCCCATCGAGCTTGGGACAAATCACGCCACACTCGCTCAACGTATGGGAAAATCGAGTCTAGCCACCTGACCCAGCCCGAGAGGTCCGTAACCGCACCGGGGTAAACTGCTACAGCTGCATCAATAGAAGAAATTAGCACGTGGAAAGATGTACCTAAAAGAAGCATGGAGATGCTAGATAACGTATCTACTTACGTTCCATGATCCACCTTTAGGGGAACGACATCCTTTCAACCAGGGTCAGGTCGATAGTCCTAACTCAGAAGAAACAGCTCATCCACCCTACATTCCCGACTTCGACGAAGCAAGCAAAAAGGGCCCTCAAAGTTTGGCAGTGGAGCTTAATCAGACCCCCACAGAATAGACGGGGGTTGTACATCCTGACTAGATGATCAAGGCTGAAGGGCATCTCCCCAATAATGTTTACATAATACCTGATCATGTAGATAATAGGCCAGAACAAAGGGTAAATTTGGTCGAGGGTCACTCGATACCGTTGGCAGAAGCGAGAATACGAGGTCTATCCGAGGAAAGGATTGCCCCACCGGACCAAGGGTAAATGGATAATTATATGAACTAAGAAAATCGGCTTTGTATGTCGTTATATCCTCCTTCCGAGAAGGGACATCCACAAGAATCGCATCCCCCCAACGGTAATCAGTCCTCACCCTTTGACGTCTGTTATTGAGCTAATATATTGAGACATAGGCTCATGACACCCCAGCTTCGAAGAAGGTTTTTTGACCTTGAAATCGAAAGTCGTGGCAAAGGACCCTGGAACACATTCCTCAACACAAGGAGGCATTGCCATTTTGCCTTTAGATGAAAGCGAGGAGGAGGTTATATTCTCCTGAGAAGCAGAAGTGGATGTTTTCGCCATTCTTAAAAGATTTCAGAAGAAAAAAAAAGGAACTTTCATTTCAATGAAAGAACAAAAGTGAAGGTAGAAGGGACTATTTTGAGGGCTTGGTGGTGCAGTGAACAATAAAGAACGAGATAAAAGGTATTTATAGAGGCCCGATGCACATGTTGATGGAGGCAAAAGGACAGCTATCTGTTGTAATCAATACGAAGGCTTTTAAGGCCTATGTTTACGCGGCCTTTTGACACCTTATTTTATCGTCAATCCTTTGGCAAGATATGACTGCCACCGGTATGGAAGTACAAGAGGGGTAGGAATTCGAGGTCGTTTCTTATTGTTTCATTCTAAGAAACGTGAGGACTATCTGTATACGGATAAAAATTAGCAGTTTAATTTTACGGTCACCAAGGCACCTCGAGGAAACTGCCCCCGAAGGATCGAAGCTTAGCTCGGGGCCCTGGCCTCGAGGGTTCTCGGTAATCTACTTTGAGGTAGCATAAGCAACGGTCGGCTTCGAGGCAGGGTAAATTAGGGACGTCGGTAGATCAATGTGAGGTTCCCAAGGCATGTGACTAGATCTAACAAAGTCTATTAGGCTAGTCCAAACCCGTACCATAGCATTAAAAGGTTGTACCAGCCCCATATCTTTGTAATAAATGCATTTGCACTATGTTGGGATTTTCCCTCATATATAAAAGGGATCCTTGTCATTTTGTAGACATCTGATGCTCAGTATTGAATATACAAGAATATTCTCTCTACTCTCTAACATATTCTCTTGATATCATTACTTCCATTTATAACATATATTCATTGTGTTATATTTATTGTTATTCATTTATTGCTTGTCATTGATCATAAAGAGACCCCATCGTAGCTCTCATAATTGTTAATCATTCCCCGATTGCTCCGAGCAAGCCACCCAATGCGGCCTCGAGGCCTCATATACAATAGCTCGAGACCCCGATCTCCGGCCGTTTGGTTTGACTATTACATCATTTTCATGCTATAATCTTGCCTTCTGATCTTTTATTTAGCACCCATTGCCTAAAAACTAGCATAAAAATAGATCACGTATTTTTAGAACCACAAAATCAAATTTAATTATTATTACCATTTTCACGGTAAACAGAGTGCATACAATGTTGTAATGAGACTGTTGTTTCAAGATCATTTCTTCGTTAGGTCACTATCTTAGGTTGAGTCTTTTTCCTTATTTGCTCAGTGAGGCCCTCTTACTCATGTAAAGCTGAAAGCTTATTACCTCGTATATCCGACATAATTGTTTATGTTCTTACTCTCCTATAATTATACTTAGTTACTTACCTTCGCACCCTTGTGTTCGTACGGTCTCTTCTGCACCAAAATTTTGATTGTCTCCCTAGTGGCACTCTCATTTATTTCTGTAACACTTATATGGTACCTTTAACTACCCAACTCCTGTTTGAAAATTTCTCAAGGATTACAATGTCATATCTGCGAGACTGAATTCCCTATGTTGGGGTTCACTAAGTTAATCTTCTATAGTCTGTTGATTTATATGTATCCTCTTGTCTAGCCATAATTAGACTCTTCCTACATCAACTGCTAACTACTCGTTGGGCAATTCTTATATTTGCATTCCCTGTAATCTCTGTTGGGTTATTTCCTTGGTCTTAGCTTACCTCTCACACTGGATCCTTATGTATCAAGTGTTCAGTCACATTTATTTATCAATAACATCCTAGGCAGGAACCCTAACTACCTATCCCCATTGTTGTGCTTGCAAAATATTCTATAGTCACAACGTATCCATAGGATCTGAATTTTACAGTATTCTTCATTTACCATTCCATAGATACCTGAACAACTTAACTCCGAGTTAGTACCATATCACACCATCTTCGCCCTTAGGGGGAGTAGTTACATTTAATGCTCTGAAATCTTAGCTGCAAATGATTTTCCTCTTCATCTTCGGCTTCGTTTTACATCTTCAATGACCCTTACTCGCCTTGTGGTAATCCTTCTATACTAGGGAAAATTGAATTTCGTACGCACATTAGGTGATACCTAGTGTAACTAGCACATTTAGACCATTAAGCATAACTTTTCTCATAATTCTTGCCAAATGGAAACGTCTTCCTGAATTACCTTTAAAGGTTCCTCTTATGTTGTCCATTCTATTACAAAACACTATCTCTGGAATTTTCAAGAAGTTCACTATTATCAAAATCCTCCAGTCCTTAATTTTATCTTGTTTACTAGCCCATACTAATTATTATTACTCGAGGGTTTAACTTAGCCTTCTAGTAAACACGTTGGAGTCACCAACTCATTTCTCAAAGTGAGGATATAATTTTATGGCTTATACTCTTTTATAATCTAAAGGTCTGTCTCTTTTTGTCTTTTCTTTCACTTGACTACAAACTATGTCATCTAGTCATATTTTGATTTACCGTTATCACCCATTTATAACATCTTACTCATAATGTTTCATTAACTCTCTTTTTATTCTCCAACTAATATCTCTGTCTATTACCTTATTCTGAAAACCTCAACAAAATATTCTATTGCTTTTAGCTCCCCTTGCATCATCTCACTGGCTCTTTAGGTCGCCTAACATTCTCTCTTTACTATAGGCGGGAGTCATACTAAGGTAAATATTCACCCCTTCTACGATCCCACTGCCTATCTTCTAAATATTCTGAACATTCTAGTATTCATATATAACTGTACTATAACAGAGTGCACAATTTGTGTCATGCCCGCGCCCGGGGAGCGTGACCGGCGCTGAACCGAGATACCCTAGTCGAGCAAGCCTGCACAATATCATCTACCCAATTCGCCCATAAATAAAAAGAATATACATTTCATTGATTAGACAGTAAGAGGTCATATGAATAACTCCAATTCATTTCCATTAGTTACGTAATTAATAAGTCTCCAAAACACTACACTATGCATTCGTAGTTGAAGTGGTACATATGATACAATTACAACACTTTCAGTTTAACTTCCCCAAAACTAAATACAACCCACACTATGTCTATATAGACTATAACAAAAGCAAAAGAGTGCTACGATAATGCCGACAACAAGGACCTAGCTATACCTCAAAATGCTATGTACAAAGGACACGGGATACTAGACCCCAAAATGAAGTGGGGCTCACCAAGTAAGCTTAGGAGAAGTGTGCGGCTATCACGGATCAAAACCGCCTATTATGGAACCACATGCATCCATTAAAGATTCAGTGCCTCCGAAAAAAGGAACATTAGTACATATGGAATAGTACTAATATGTAAAACTATACACCTTCTCAATAGAACAAGTAACAGTAAATGGAGAAGGAAACATGAAATCATTAAGAGACTCAATTAGTATCAATGTGTCAAGTTAGGGAAAGGTAAATTTCAAGTAAGTTTCAGTATTTCTTTTAAGTTGGGAGATCTTAAGCACCGATACACCATTGTGTTTTTAGTGCGGAGTCCGATCTTAGCCCGAGCGGCTAAGCCTTATCACCCCGAGTCATCCACTTACAATACCACCATATGCGATGCATGGTGTCCGATCTCAGCCCGATTGGCTTACTGTATCACCAGAATGTTGAGTGGGTCGACATCACATCACATCTTTTTAGCAATAATCTCGTCCCATTTAAAGGGAAACATCTCAACACATTAATCTCATCCCGTATAAGGGGAAACAAACTCATCACATTAACACCGGGATTTACCCCTCATTCACTCCTGCACCGGCATGTGTAGTTTCGAGATTAGGTTATTTTGACCTATCCTTCCTCGGTGACTAAACAATACTCCCAAGCATTTATTATTTAATGGATTTACCACTAATTTCATAATCTTTTGCATATCATTCATTTCATTGGCACCAGTGGCCATAACGCAATATCATTCTTTGCATTTTGGCCACAAATCATATTTCATTCTCCCTTCTTTCAATTTCAAATGTCATCACGGATAATCAACAACAAGGTTTTTCAAATTTAGACTTTTAAATATACAAGTGAACATACAAGGGTGATAAGCACATGGAGATTTCTTACACAATTTGTGACATAACAACTTTCTTTTAAACTTGACTTGAAAATACAATATTTTAATACATGACTCATGCTTTGACACGCCCTCGAAGAGCAACATAATATCATAAGAATATTTGAAACGCATTTTAAACATATATATATGAACTTCATGGGATTTAATTATAACAGAGATGTTTAGCTAACATACCTCATCCTGAGCTTCTGTAAATTACTACAATGTTCGGAAGTATTAGCCACTTCGATCTATTTAGATATATAACAAAATTGAACAAAAATTAGGAAGGAGTTCATGGTTCCAGCTCATTTGAGCATTTTATCAAACATTAGGTGGGCATTATATTCTCTAGCTTCTCCTATTGTGGATTTCCCACACCCACAACCCAAGGTCTACCGATTTGGGCTCAACTACCTTTTCACAACTCATGATTATACATGCATGAATAGATACACTCTCATACCCAAGAATTGTTGCCTTATTACCTATTTTAAGTTAAATCTCGAAATTGTGAAGACCTTGTGATTGTTTCTTGTGAATTCTTCAAGACTTGAGCCAAGATTGGTAAACCATTAGTTTAGGAACCCCTTCTCGCTCTATAGCACTTCCCCAATCTCAAAATATTTGATTTTTACTTTACATATGGTCTCCAAAGACAATCAATATCGAAATAGGATCGGGATACAAAATTAGAAAAGATTAAGCCCCGATGCAATTCTGCAATCACATATGTGGTCCAGAAAATGGACAGCATAACGACCCTCCAGAACTGGGCCTTTTTGAGTAGGTATGCAACATGCCTGCGGTCCGCAAACCATTTATGCGGCCGCAGATGGGACCACAGAACCTCCTTCCAAAATTTCTCATGCTTGATGTGCGACGAATGTGCGACACGCATAATTGACCGAAAATTATGATCCAAAATTTGCCAAGTTTTCTGCTTCACTCTGCAGTCCACCGATCATAAATGGACTGCAGAAACGCCCTATGCTACCAAAATTTTTCTTAAACTCCCCAACACGCTATTCAACTAACCACGAAGAATCTCTACAATCATCAACGCATAAATATATCTTGGCACCACGAAACCCCGGGTTTTAGCTGAAATTTTTACGGGGCCTTACATCCTCTCCTGCTTAAGATCATTCGTTCTCGAAGGAGTGTCAAAATCTACCACTAGAAACCAATGTGACTTAGCTGCTATTTCACATATTTTGAGAATCCCATTTACAAATTTAATTGTTGTTACCATTTTCATGGTAAACAGTTTGGCGCCCACCGTGGGGCTAAATATAATAGTGATTATTTTCTTGCTGGTTTCGTCACACAAACACATGTTATCTTTCACACTTTTCTTGTCCAAGATCTTTTGATTTCAGGATAATGTTTGGCTTGGTAAGTAAAATCGAGAACGACTACCCCGAGAACCATGGCCGAAGCAGTATGGTTGTTCCAATGGTTGACGCGACACCACAGGACCCTGATGACGCATCTAGGTCGATTCAAGTGAACGCAGGCTTGCGAGCCACGCAACAAGTCGACGAAGCCTTGCGCACCGATGATAGCATACAACTCCCTAACGAACAAAAAGCTCAGAAAACCCCAGCCCGGTTGGAATGGGAAATTAATCTTCATGTTATCTTTGAGATGTTGCAAGCATAACAACTGGCCATCGCTCAGCTACAAAATCGCCCGGAGATCCCCGACGCAATAGTAATGGGGACACCTTCTTATGATGAGCCAATTTCCAAGAGGTCAAGTAACGACGAGTCGGTGACCGACCCTGGTGCAGCGAAGATGCTGAGGAATCTCCTAAAAAATATCGAATCAGGTTTGTGAAAGCTCCTACAACAACTAACTCCCAGGGAAACAACCCCGAAATTTGCTTCGCGAAATCCCGAAGCGCCGGAACTCCCTAGGCGCGATGGGACTTCGGATTCCTACGGGCGCACCACCACCCACGTGTGCTCATTTGTAGACAGCGACCCCCGAAATGACGAGTTCAAGCCCGTCTCTCTAAGTAATCTCGAAGAAACTCTCCCTAAAGAATCCACGACATAGCGCCACCGCCTGGCACCCGGCCTCACAGACTCACTCACCGTGCTAGCATGGTCCTCCGGGGAAGCACGTGCCCATACCGTCAAAGCAGTGCCGAGAAGGCCCGATACACCTGAGGCCGAACGAGGATGAAGTGAAATACCGTGAAAAGCCGCACCCCATTCCCCGATAGGACGAATGATATCGCCCCCAGTTTTGAGTGGTTGGACAGTACAGGCTTTCGCCCAAAGCCTAAACGAAGCATACCCGATGACTCCAGTATATTTCAAGCAAAGCCAAATCAGGTATCCAGCCAAGGACTGGTTGGATGACCACACCCGGTGCCAGCCATAAATCAGAGCCGTGGGGAACCATCCGGGAACCTCATCGGGCTCGGTATATCCAAGCAGACCACCGACAAAGAAGCTGATGCGAAGCAGGCGGAGGTATCATTCATGCGCAGAGAGTGAAAGGAACGACTTGAGGTGCAACCTACCTCACAACAATAGGGAGATGTCCCGAGGGCAGCATCCTCGAAGAACCTCCAATGGAACTAGATTCAACAAAGCATAGCTGGTAAGTAAACCCCGCTCAGCCAGGCGCGTTTTCAACATCGCTACACCAAACGTCGTGATAGCCATAAGCGAACTCCGAAAGTGCCAGGCAGCTCAGACCTATTCGACCAAGACCTTTACAAAAGAAATATGGCTCGGTGCAAGAACTGCAGGGCGCACGAGGTCGCCAACTTGAAAGAACAACGACCGCGCTATTCAACGAAGATCGCCATCAAGTATCATCAAGCGGTCATGCTCGGATCCGACTCCAAGGGAGGAAGGACATCAGGAAAAACGAGGCTGACAAGCCACAGCATATTGTCGTGACAACAGAAGGGCAGCGGCACCCTTCAAAGACCCGCATAATTTAGAGAGAAAGTGCTCGTCGCCAGGAAAATGCGGATACGGAGAATATACCCGAAGGGTACCCCGACATCCAGGGAAAGGGATGTCAAGACTTCGCCTCGACCTCGTATTCACGTGCTAGTAACACTTTCCCTCATTTAACCTATTCCAAGTAAAGCATGTGTTCATAAGTGCAGGTGTTTCGACCAATTACACCAACGGCGTCGGGCCAAGGCCAATAGTGCAGTTCGGACCAACTAACTAAATCACTCCCATACTTCAAACCTTTGATGGACTCCAGACACCAGTCGCCCAAACAATCTGGAAAGTAGCTCCCTCTATACAGATCGCTTGAGCTCGGACTAGAGCGTCGAGCTCGCGAAGCGCGGACATTTTGTTCAAATGGCAGCGGCTACACCACCCAGAGGCAATTGCAACCCCACTCTGCCAAAAGAATGGAATTCCCCGACAAAGGTAGGACTAAGGCATTTGACAAAAGGCTACAGGCGACGGGAGGAAGTCTCTCACCATATAACCAGCCGCAGGCGTCAAACTCTTGCGCTCTCTAAATGATCCAAGGGTAAGCGGAGCAGCATATTTGACTAAGCCTAGTTGAACGCGGAAAAAGGCCGCATTAGAGCTCGTACCTCGGAATGGTAGGAACGGACCAATCCTAAAAAACATCGCCTATAAACCCCACAACAGGGAAAGACTACTTCGTTCCTCTATTATGTATTTCCTTTTTACTAACCTAAATGCATTTATACAACCAACCAAGGCAATCAGAAATTCCAAACTCCATTAAGAGATCCAAGATCTCTACGGGACCGGCCAGGCTCTCTATCCTCGATTGAGTTTCCAGCCCAAAGGGGGATCCCGCCATCAAGTTTATTGGCAGGGCAACATACCCCCAGAAGTGGACCCGACGAGATCACTGGCCTTCCATCTATTTTCAGGCGACATACGATGGTTTTCTCTTAAAGGGCACCGTCCCCTCGTAGGGGCCAATAAACGGCAGGCTAGATCCCGAAATGAAACCATATAAGCAGGTCAGATAATCGGAGGATCCATGCCCGTGCGGGCTGAGCTCGCAGCAACAAGACAATATGTATTCACAGCCTATATCTATTCTAAGAAATAAAGAATATCTTTTCGGCATTTCATATTTCGAGAAAGATTATTTCGACACCATGCGGCAAATGCTTCTCCAACAAATGGGTCCCAATATGCTCGAAGACTTAATATAAACAATTCGACAACTTGCATGACCCCAGGGTTGGAACTCCGGGCTCATCAAGCCCCGGTAAGGCAACTTCGACCTCACGAGAAGCTGTCTTCAAGCTTAAACAAACTTGATGACTCGGAGACTGCTATCAATCACCACACACCTGACAAAATCTGAAACTATAAGTCCCTAACGGGCAGCCTTGGTATAACCAGATATATTCTACAAATTGTAAGACCTCAACAGGCATGAAAAACTGTAAGACATCAATATGCATGACAAACTGTAAGACCTCAACAGGCATGACAAACTATAAGACCTCAACAGGCATGACAAAACTGTAAGACCTCAACAGGCATGAAAATCCCGATATTTGGGCTATACGACGCATTTGTAAGAATCTCTAAAGGGCATATCCTCGATGTAGATGCCTAAGCTATCACTAGGGATCAAAAATGGATACGGTCAAATGCATACGACTATGGTCAAAAAGGCTGATACAACCAAAATAACGCGACTCGGGGATGCCCGACTATTGCTAAAAAATCGCAGGCCATTACTCCAATACACTTCAGAAAGAACCGGTTAAAACAGGCTTCCCTCCACAGGGAAAATGAGTTCCGAAAATGTCGGCTCCAAAATGCAAGAGCGTCGATCTACTCGACCTACGAGCTAAGAACCTTTCGAGGTGCTCGAAATACCGCCGACAACGACTTGAAATCGACGTTCCTTTGGAATCGATGACGGGTCAGGCAAAAATACTACAAAAAAGACCTTAATGAGCGGATGCAAAGCCTAACACAAAGCCTATGGGCAAAAAATAGTGTAAGAGCCATTGTCGCCAGCTAATTAAGCCTACGAGCAACATATTGAAAGGTCTCTACGACAAATAACGTAGGAGCCATTGTCGCCAGCTAAAACATCTTGACAACTTGAGCATTAAAATAAGCTCGAATCGTAACCTGATTCGGAGACTGGATCCAAAATAGTTAACTATGCAAGCCTACGGGCCACATTTAAAAGGTCTCTATGACCATACGGCAAAAATGCTACTGTCGTCGGAAACTAGGTGAAATCAAATGATCGATTACAGCCCGAGTCGCAAAAGCGACTCGGAGACTGGACCCAAAAATTAGAAAATGCCTAAGGGCGTGGCACAAAAGTCACTATCGCCAGCTAGAGAATCAAGGAAGCTCAAAGGGTCAATTATTGCCCAAGTCACAAAGCGACTCGGAGACTGGACCAGAAAATTGCAAAATGCCTAAGGGCGTGGCACAAAAGCACTATCGCCAGCCAGAGAATAAGGGAAGCTCAAAGGGTCGATTACAGCTCGAGTCACGACGCAATTCGAAGACTGGGCTACTAAATAGTAAAAATTGCAATACGCCTAAGGGCATGGCTCAGATGATACCGTCATTTGTCGATTGAAATCTCCAGGCCACGCACCCGCAAAATCACTTCAACCCAGAAGCAAAAGGGTCGTCATCGTCCACCGATGCATGCAAGAAAAAAACCTATGGGTAAATTGAAGCTTGAGTCAGAGCATGACCCGGAGACTGGACCCAAAGCAGTTGGAACAGCAAATGCCCAAGGGAAAAATATAAAACCAACTACCATCAGCCCGCACGGGTTCAAAAAATCTGAAGGAGGGAAGGCTCGAGCCGGAGCCAGATTCAAAGCTAAGCATGAACGGCCAGGCCGAGCATAGAGGCCCTAGCACTGGCTCACGCCAAGGATCACACTTAAGAGTCCCTAGACCGTCTGATCAATTTCGGACCGAGAAGAACTCGCCAATAGCCAAGATCAGCCTATCTGATCGAAAGCAACAAAAAAAAGGTACAGAAGAAATAAAACTCCAAAACTTCTCCTTATATATATATATATATCACATGCGCAAGAAAAAGCATATTCTCCATATATAGGGATGCCCTACATATATCCGGAGCAAAGCAACAGAACGGCAAAATCTGCACTCTACACTAATAGAACTATAACTTTGCAAAATCTCCCTCTGCAACATCAATTAGAAGCAACCGAGCATTGCGCTCATCCGCCTGTGCTCGAGCCAATTCCTCTAAGAGAACGAAGCCCCTTGTAGCAATCTCTTTGAACACACCTCTCCAGGATTTACAACGAACGTAGTCCTTGATCCTCCACTCCCGGTCAAAGGTTTGTTTCAGTTCAGCTTGGGTGTCAGCGACATCCTTCACACAAATCTCCATCTCACAATCGGCCTTGGCTCGATTTAGTTCCGCCTCCGTCCGAGCGTCAATTATCTCGGCTCTAACCTTCGAGAGATCAGATTCAAGTTGCCAGATCATATCCGCACTTTAGCATTGTCATGAGTCAAGTGGAGTTGGACCTCGATGGTATGGTCCTTGGCTGAAGCATTCATCTCCTCCAAAGCTCGAGCCTGTGCTTGAGCCCTCAGCTCCCCGCAAGCAATTCTGACGCGGTTGACGTCGCCTTTGAGGTACTCTAGAGCCTCCGACCTTTTCCACAACTGACACTGCCAAAGGGAATCAGCCTCAAGGTTAGAAAGGAGCGAAGCACACACTACAGGAAATTACCTGCTCTGCCAAATAGCTCTCATAGTTTGAGCATCGGTGCGCCTCATATCGCCAACGTTGTAGCTCGACTTCCTTCTCCTCGCTAAGGAGCCTACGGGACTCGCCCTCATCCCGAATTTTCTGAAGCTTGGCCCCTTGATGGAGCAGCTCAGACCTGAGCCTATCACAGGCCTGCACAAGGAAAGATCAATAGAGGGAGGAGGACACGGGATACATGTGAACTATGCATAAACTCACCACAAAATGAAGCCGACAGGCTTCCTCGAAGTCAAAACACACTCTTGTTGATTTTTCCCCTGCGGCCCTAGAAGAGCTAACCTCAGGCACGACATGCTCACTCAAAGGAACCGCCAGCTGGGAATCAGGCACTTCGCGAGCAGCAAACGCGGGTAGAACCCCCTCTTCGAAAATACGAGCCCGACCGGCACCTTTGAAAGCTCCATCATATCGCAAGTTCCGATCCCCCTCGTTGCCATCATCCCTCGATCCATAGACCAACAACTCCTTCCCCTTTTTAGAGCAATATTGTCTCATTCAAAGGAACCACCCGATATCTGCAAACAGTGGATCTAGCACAAGTGAAAGGGAAAAGTGTTACCTAGGGTATGCGGAGGCAAAGCAAAGGCAACATATGCACGTACCTCGGGGTTGTGTTCCCCATCCAGTACAAAGCACACTTTGGCACCTGCGTTCATCACAAGATGAATGGGTCACCAGCTCCCAGACCCAACCGGGCAGATCATGAACTTCACCCGGCATCCATGAAGTTGCTGCAGTAGAAGAAACAACGTTATTACTCAGCAGATTTTCGCTATAGACGAGATCTGAAAAAGCGCCAAACTCCTCACTCATATGCATGATTCCACCCTTCGGGAAACGGCAAGAACTCCGTAGGGATAATGTCAGAAGTCCGGACCCGGACAAACCAACGTGCCCACTCTCGATCTATGCCTTCCTCGTTGTTAATGACAAAGGGCATAGATGAGTGACACCTAAAAGTTAGAAGGCCTCGATGATGAAAGGGCCGATATAGCCTGACAAGATGATCAAGCATGAATTCAAGCCCAGTCTTCTCCGCGAAGAACCTCATCATCAACACCGTTCGCCAAAACGATGGATGAATCTGCGCTGGGTGACCCGATACTTCACACAAAATTCAAGCACAATCCTATCAGGAGGGCCAAAGGAGAAATGATATAAACACACGTTCAGGAATCCATTAGTAGAATCCGCAATACCGTCGTTGGGGGAGAGCGCCTGCAGGGCTATCCCTTCGCTCCACCCAAAGTATCTCCTCGCCATCTCCAGATGTTCTCCCCTTAGCAAAGACTTCGTCTCCAAAGCAAACTCCCTTGATTCCTGAGCACTGGGAGCAGAACCCCCGGCCCCTTGACGGATGGGCCCTAGAGCAGTTTCCACGGCCATGGTGAAGATGACAGGCCAATACAAAGGTGCGCAACAATACTTCCGCACCTAGAAAAGGTGCAATACCCTATGCCAGAATGGGAAGGTGGCTATTTGAAAGTAGTAAATTCTTACGAAGAAGCCAAAGCCGCTCCATATATAAGCGAGAAGCAGAAAAGATTCACCTGCCCGAGGCAAGCCCCGGGAAGCCAACAACTTCGATACAAATCGACGTGTCGATGTTTGATCCCGGAAGCATCCTCTAACAAGGAATCATAACTCGAAGAGTCGTTCGTATTATCCCCATGCTCGAGGTAGCACTCTACATCAAGAAACCCCGGCCCAAAAGGAGTCATGCCCCGATAATCTCTCAAGTTCGGCACAAAATGCAAGGCAAGCAACTGATCCCACAACTCAATATTTTTAAGAAGGAGGAGTAAATGTAGGAAGCTCCGATCATGAAAGTTATGCAAAGGTCCGAGGTTGCACCCAAATACATGCAAGCTCCTCAGCAGAAATCTATCTTATACAACCTAAAGGGGGCCATCTACATCCAGACTAATGGGGACCCCCAGGTACCCGAAGATGACCTGCATCCGGAGCAGCACCCCCGGAGGCCCCGGAACTCAACACATGATCTCCGAACAACTCGGGGAACTTCGATAGCCCTGACCCATCTGATCGATCTAGAGTTGTCCCGAAGTATGATGATGGGATCGAAAAAGACCCATGTTGATCAGCAAAAGATTGAAATAAACACTTGTGTCCAAAGCTAGATATCAGCGATCAACAACACAAAAAGAGACATTCAAAGAACCTCAAAGGGCATGAAATAATACAGAATCAAAGCAAATTCGAAAGTAGAAATAAACAAAGTTCATTACTTATTCATGAAAGTTTGTGTACAAGCAGCCCTAGAGGGGTCATTACATACAATTACAAAAACCCGCTGGAGTCTACACCTAAAGAGAAGGAGCGGAAGGATGTACATGTGATGAAACCCAGGTGCCCGGTCCGCCCTCGAGGCTTCATCTCCGATATCAGCATCCCCGGGAGCCACACCTTCGAGCACATATTCTTGAGGGTGACTCCTTCGATCCCCAACTCACATGGGTTCCTAGCTTAATCCCCCGAGGGATTCCTGCAGGAGAAGATGAAGAAGAGGAAAAGGAGGGGACGCAGAGGAGGTAGAGAAAAGAGACATGGCCCGCCGAAGTTAAAGATGAAGACCCGACGGGCCCCAGCCTCAATAGCAGGTGGTGCCACCTTATCCCGTGGGAAAAAAAGAACCCTAGGGATGAAGTGCCACATCAGGCCAAGGATGAAGATTGAGCAGCGGTGCATAGTCCGAGCAACTATCTACATAAGGGAGGAACCGACTCTCCCTCCACCATCATCTCGGCCCGGAAGTAACAACGACAAGGGCTAGCATGTCGACAACCGCGATGGTAGCAGGATAATGCGTCCGTGTTCGGAAAAAGGGAGCCCCGACAGAAGGCCACAAGACAGTCCAAGGAAGCTCCTCCAAATGGCTTTAAGACCATAAGCCATAGACATGATGTTCAAGGGGGAAAGAAGGAGATAATAAAATTCAAGCAAGCTAACAGAAACTTTGAGATGGTGAAAACCAAGGCCAAGACATCCACATTTATAGGGGATTACGGAACGATCATCCATACTTCAGAAGACTGACCGACGAACGCAGTTAATGCACCTATGAAAACTAAACCGGCGGCAGTACATACACCTTGTGAAGCAAAAATCAGAGAATGCAATGAATGAGGTCGAAAAGCACGAGCTAGGGGCGCATCATCGGTATGGCGTCGCCAAAAGAAGCTCTAGGAATCAAGTGTCAAAATAATTTCCCATTTCTTCGATATGGGAAAAGTAGAGGCTATTTGTACACAGTGAAATCAGAGGACTTAATTTCTCGCTGTCGAGATATTCCGGAAGCATGCCTCGGGATTTCGGGGGTAGGAGGTCGCGACCTCTTTCTCGACCTTGGGGCTCGTCGAAGACTAACTCAGAGGAAACAAAGGACAAAGCCAGGACAAAGGAAAAATCCCTCTAGGCATATGGCTATGCCTCACAAACACGGCCTACTAGGAGCCTACGCTGAAGCATCACTTCAGGCCATCCCATCGCCGTACTTTGTAGCTAACCCCAACATACTTGTAGCCAAGTCTCCCCCTCTATATAAATGGGGCTCGATCCACTTTGTAAAGGGCTGATGTTGCTCCATTTCTCCACAAGTGCAATAATATCTCTCTCCCTCTCTCTTTCTTCTAAGTCATTTATTCTCATTGGCCCGAGGCCACCTCGCATTTATTGTTTCCTTACTTGTTCTTCGCCCGTCTAGCTGTGCAATGGCCATAAACAGCCTTACTTAATCGCATCTCTGTTTGTTATCCTTTTCCTAACTATCCATATAGCTCGATCTCAACTAAAACCTCGCCCCAAGGCCTCCATCGACATGCTCCGCACTCAGGCAATTGGCCCTTTCGGTTTGCCTACTGCCTGGATTTAGCTCGTATTCTATCACCATACTTAGCATTTTTAGCATCAAATGCCCTAAAAACTAGGTCGGGAATAGATCACGTATTTTTAGAATCCAATTTACAAATTTATTTATTGTTACCATTTTCACGGTAAACACTCAACTTAAGGACTTGCCTATCAAGAATGGCAACTGCAATTTCTTCATCATCCAATTTCTCATTAACCTCAATAGTCGCAACTCGAACAACAAGCGATGGATCTCCAACCACCTTATTCAACATAGATACATGAAACACCGAGTGACACACCGAGGGAACTAATGTAGAGTCTATAAAACTATCCCGAGGTGATCGGCACGGCCCTCTTGGCTTTGTGAATATACAAGGGTATCGTCAATAAACGTTATCACAAAAGAGTCAAGGAACGTCTTAAAAACTCAGTTCATAAGATCCATGAAAGCTGCCGGGGCATTTATTAGCCCAAAACACATTACCAGAAAATCAAAGTGACCATACCGGGTTCTGAAAGTTGTTTTTCAGAATATCCTGCTCCCTTATCTTTAATTGATGATACCCGAATCTCAAATCAATTTTGGAGAAATACTTACCGCCCTACAATTGATCAAACAAGTCATCTATCCTTGGTAGTGGGTACTTATTCTTGATCATGACCTTGTTGAGTTGCCAATAGTCAATACACATTCTTAGTGACCCATCTTTCATTCTAACAAAGAGTACTGATGTGCCCCAAGGTGACACACTCGGCCGAATGAAGCCCTTTTCTAACATGTCCTTCAACTACTCATTTAGATCCTATAATTCTGCCAGTGCGGAATGGATATAGGTTGCGTTCCTGGCATCACATCAATCCAAAATCAATCTCCTTGTCTAGTGGGATTACATGGAGCTCATCTGAAAAGACTTCCGAAACATCATTCACAAAAGGCACAAACTCAAGTGTAGGTGCCTCAGCATCGGTATCTTTACTGAACCAAACGGTATATACATCCCTTGTCAATCATCTTCGTGGCCTTAAGTTAAGAAATAAACCTACCCTTCGGCACCACATCATCCCCCTTCCGTTCAATCACTGACTCATTTGGAAATTCGAACCTAATAGTCCTAGTTTGGTAATCAAGCTTGGAAAAACCTGAATAAAGCCAGTCCATCCCATTATCACATAAAAATCCACCATCCCTAATTCAATGAGATTGGTCATGGTGTCCCAACCATGCACCGTGGCAACAAAATCTTTATAAACCCACGTGGCCACAATAGACTCACAAACTGGAGTGCATACAAAGAACGACTCATGAAGTTGTTCCGATTCTATCCCAAATTCCGTAGCAACATAGGGAGTGACATAGGACAAAGTGGAACCAGGATAGATAAATGCATACAAACCATGAAATTGGACACTCAATACACCTGCGACAACATTTGGAGTATCATACGAACTCTTGTGACCCTTCATAGCATAAAAACTACTGGGTCCTCTCGACCTCTGTGTACCACCCTTAGCTATACCACGCCCTATAGGTGTTGGAGTGTCTCGAGCTGGAGGAGGTGTTGCTGATGTAGTGGCTTCAGAACCTCTGCCCATGCTCTGGTGGGACGAACAACAATCCCTCTGAATGTGAACCCTGATACCGCACCTGTAGCATATGGCATGGTCCATGAAGCAGGCCCCAAAGTGCATCTTCCCACACCTAGGACATGAGGGCCTCCGTTGTTGCTGAAATTTCCCACTAGGCCGACCCTGATGGTAGGATCCTCTGTAGCTCTGGCTGGGTCTAAAACTACTCCACTGCTATTGATTCGGCCCCGATGGATGTGCATCAACCAAAGACTAAGATGGCCCTAATGACCCTCCCCTAAATGCTTACCTGCCTCCATCACCACCAGAAGTACCACTAAAGTTGCCTGCTGACCAGGCCCTATTGCTACCCTCTCGCTCCATTCTATTCATCAATTTGCGGGTCTCTGTGTCTTGGTCAATACACGAGTTAAAGGAGGTACAATCCTACAATCAGCTTTATCGCATGACTAGAACATCAAAGAAGGGTAATATTCCTAAATGCCCAAGTAGCCTCCCAATTGTACATGTGATCGACAACACACCGATAAGAAGGACTCTACTAGAAATGGCTCTGAGACATCCTATGACACTTTAAAATGCCAGGCTCTGATAACAAGCTGGTCACGCCCCGACCTCGGGGAGCGCGATCGACGCTCAACTGAGATACCCAGGTCCAGCACGCCGTCACAATTCCATCTACCCAATTTGCCCATGAATAAAGAGAATATACATTTCATTAATTAGACAGTAATAGGTCATATGAAAAATGCCAGTTCATTTCCATTAGTTACGTCATTAACAAGCCTCCAAAACGGTACACTATACATTCGTAGTTGAAGTGGTACATATGATACAATTACAACACTTTTAGTGTAACTTTCCTAAAACTAAATACAACCCACACTATGTTTATAGAGCCTCTAATAGAAACAAAAGAGTGCTACGATAGTGCCGGTAATAAAGCCCCAGTTATACCTCAAAATGCTATGTACAAAGGAAAGGGGATACCATACCCCGAAATGAACTGGGGCTCACCAAGTCAGCTAAGGAGAGGGTGTGCTGCTATAACGGATCAAAATCACCTACTATGGAACCACCTGCATCCATTAAAGATGTAGAGCCCCTGGCAAAAGGGACGTTAGTACATATGGAATAGTACTAATATGTAAAACTAAACACCCTCTCAATAGAACGAGTGACAGGTAATGGAGAAGGAAATATGAAATCAATAAGAGACTCAAATAGTATCAAGGTGTCAAGTTAAGGGAAAGGTAAATTCCAAGTATGTTTCAGTATTTTTTTTAAGTTGGAAGATCTTTAGCACCGATACACCACCATATTTTTGGCATGGAGTACGATCTCAGCACGATCAGCTATGCCGTCTCACCCTGAGATAGCCGCTCACAATATCACCATGTGCACGGTATGTCGTCTGATCTCGGCCCGATCGGCAAAGCCATCACACCACAATGCCGTGTGGGTCGACATCACATCTTATCTCGCTAGCAATAATCGCATCCCATTTAACGGTAAACATATCAACACATCAATCTCGTCCCATATAAGGGGAAACAACCTCATCAAATTAACACGGGGATTTACCCCCAATTCACTCCTACACCGGTACGTGTAGTTTCGTGGTTAGGTTATTTTGGCCTACCTTCCTTAGTGACTAAATGCTACTCCCAAAGCATTTAATATTTAAAGAATTTGCCACTCATTTTATAATTTTTTACATACCATTCATTTCATTGACACCAACGGCCATAACGCAATATCATTCTTGCTACGTTAGCCGCACATCATATTTCATGATTCCTCATTTCATTTTCAAATATCATCATGAATAATCAACAACAAGGCTTTTAAAATTTAGACTTTTAAATATACAAGTGAACATATAAGGGTGATAAGTACATGGAGATTTCTTATACAATTTGACATAACATCTTTCATTTGAACTTGACTTGAAGTCAAAATATTTTAATACATGACTCATGCCTTGACACGACCCCGAAGAACAACATAATATTATAAAATATTTGGAACACATTTTGAATATATATATATATATATATATATATTTATGTATATATGTATATATATATATATATATATATGTGTGTGTATATGTATATATATATATATGTGTGTGTATGTATATGTGTGTGTGTTTTTGTGTGTGTATAACTTCCGATACTAAGCTTATTCGGAATAGCAAGTTTATAATGAACAACTCAGAACTTACATGGACATCGTGGGATTTAATTCTAAGAGGGAAGTTTAGCCAATATACCTCGCCTTGAGCTTCCTTAAATTACTATAATGTTCGGAAGTCTTAGCTTCTTCGATCTATTTAGAAATATAACAAAATTAAATACCAAATAGGAAGGAGTTCATGGTTCCAGGTCATTTGAGAATTTTATCAAACAGTAGGTCGGCATTATGTTTTCTAGCTTCTCCGATTGTGGATTTCCCTCACTCTATAATCTAAGATCTATCTATTTGGGCTCAACCACCTTACCAAAACATGATTGTTCATGCATGCATAGATACACTCTAATTACCCCAAGAATTGCTTGCCTTATTACCTACTTTCAGTTTAATCTCGAAATTGAGGGTTAGGGTGTAGAATCTTACCTCTAGGATGAAGATCTTGTGACTCTTTCTTGTGAATTATTTAAGACTTGAGCCAATATTGGTAAACAATTAGCTTAGGAGCCCCTTCTCACTCTATAGGACTTCCCTACTCTCAAAATATCTGATTTTTACCTTACAAATGGTCTCCAACGACTATATATCAAATAGGGTCGGGTTACAAAATTAGAAAAATTGAAGCCCTGATGCAATTATGTGGTCTGCAAAATGGACAGTATAATGGCCTCCAAAACTGGACCTTTCTGAGCAGGTATGCAACACAGGTCTATGGTCTGCAGACCATTTCTGCTATCGTAGAAGGGACCATAGAACCTCCTTCCGAAAATTCTCATGCTTTATCTACGATGAATGTGCGGACCGTGAAACTATTATGTGGCCAGTTAATTGACCAAAAATATCATCCAAAATTTTCCCAGTTTTCTACTTCACTCTGAGGCAGATCTGTGATCCACAAATTAGTTCTGCGATCACAGAATGGACCGCAGAAATACCCTACACTGCCAAAAATATTCTTCAACTCCTTAAAGCGTTGTTCAACCCAAAAGTCCGTACCGTGGCAAGCTGGGTGTTCAACACAAGAAGCGCTGTTAATCTATTTTGGCACGATGAAACCCCGGGTTTTAGGTGAAATTTTTATGCGGCCTTGCAATCTGGGTGTCTCACGAGGAGAAATATTACCATATTCGCAATATCTTTTGGAAATGTCAGCTAATGCTAACAATCTATCAACCATTTTGGGTTATTCTAATCCAAGCTAGATCTTTATATCACATCATTCTCTTAAACTATATCTGTTAGCTCCCATAGGGCATAACTGAGATGGGCGTGGCCAATTGTATATATCTTTGATAATGTTAAAAGTCACTCTGTAGGCTTATCTCTGCCTGAATTGTAGATGTTGATAATCGTCACTAACTAGGTACCACGTACCCTTATTCACCTTGCTTATTTTACTTGTTGAAGCTTGTATCTACCTTTCGATTCTCTTATTGCTTTATACCATATGGGTGGATTCGATATTCATGACTTATGGCTCCTTATAAATAAGCTTACACTTCTTAATACATACATCATCTGCTAAGACCTCACATTTACTCATCATAAGCACGATGCAAAATCGAGTGCGTCTAACTCAACTCTCCCATAACCATATTCAATCTCTTACAAAATGTGTTTCTGTATGTAGGTATTTTTGTATTACGAATAAAATAGAATTTAGGAGTTTAAATTCTTACAACTAAGCTCTACCGTACGATCTAGAGTAAGAAGAAAGAATGACAGTCCAAAATGCACTATAGCCTCCTAGTTATAAGTGTGGTGCACAAAAAACCCATAAACCAGACTCTACTAGACATGGCTTGTAGACTCCCTAGGACAAAACTACTCTAATATCACTTTTGTCACGCCCCAAACCCGGGGAGGCATTGCCAGTATCCGCTGCCATACTCGATCCGTGCGTACCACTCTGTAACTATGAACTCTGGAGGGGTAACCCTTGACTTAGGCCGATGAGGCCTGCTTGCCAAGCAATAATACTAATCAAGGCTTATGAGGCCATATTCTGAATCATCTGAAAATGACGACTCTCTTATTTGAGGGGGAAAAATACCCAATAGCTCATATACATTATTGTGCAGTTGAATGAGGCCTCCATGAATATATCCAACCAGCAATACCAAATTGAACATATACATAGGGCTAGCAAGGCCACAATACAGATATACAAAATAGACAAGACTCGTCTACAAGCCTCTGAAGATAATTGAACTATATCAGGGTCGGGAAAGGGCCTCAACCTAACCATAAACCCTGTATATATAAAATGGACTCCAAGTTATAGAACCGGTAACTCCGAGGAAGTTGAGCTTACCAACCAATCTGATGTTTGATTCTTTCTACTGGGGAGGTCTATCCAGCTATCTATCGGGACATGCAGGCATGAAATAGTGATCCCCAACAAAAGGGACGTCACTACGAAATAACGTACCAAGTATGTAAGGGAACCTAATAATTGAAAGCTAAAACTAAACCAATAATATAACAACTGAAAGTAACTGATAGTCAAAGATGATCTAAAGATATGCTTACCTACTGATGCTGCTTCAACAATCTCAATATAGTAAGTAAAATAGTTGTCCAACCCTATAAGGCTCGGTACTTGTAACCGCTTTGTTGTAGTAGGCTCACGCATAGGCACTCTGGCATACTAAGCTCTATATCTCAACCATTTTGGCCTCAGTTATAGGCGCTCGACCAAAGTAGGCTCGGTATATAACTTACCATCTGATCAGAGGTTGCCCATTAAGGGCCTGCCCACCGATTATAGCTCGATGGTAGTAAAAATATTTTAATACTATATATATATATATATATATATATATATATATAGAGAGAGAGAGAGAGAGAGAGAGAGAGAGACCCCATACTCTCTTGAGTTAAAGAAGAAAATTCTTAAATGAATAGAAAGTCCCGATAGGGGAGAATACTGTAGCTTATGAGACTTGGATAATATACATAAATTTAGGAATACGAACTTCTCATTGTGTCTCGGTATCAAACACATGTAGTTACGGGATCGTGCCAACATGAAGAAAGGTTTTATACTTAACATACCTTATCCACAAATTTACAATTGTTCCAAAAGTCCTAGCACCTATTACGGATGGTAATCTATATCATACAAACGATCTAGATCAATATCGACATCATATTCTATAAGGAAGTTCATTTATTCGATAAAGCATTACTTCATAGGGTCTTTCATTATTCGAATTCAACACATTCTAGCATAATGATCTTCATCTTCACTTCCCATCATCCTCACCATGATATCCATACCTTTACAATTCCAGTTGGTATCGTAAAACATGTTATAACAACTCACACAACATAAATCAACTTCAAGTTTCATAGTTACTAGTTTATTCAAGAATCCTCCAACAAAATTCAACCAACAGTTGTACAACTTAAGATGAGGTTATGGATGATGAAACTTACCTTAAATTTACCAAGAAACCTCTGTTCTTTAACTTACTTCAACACCAAGTCACTTCCTAAGTCGTCAAAACGAGAAGGAAAAGGGGTTAAGGGTAACCACGATATTCTTTACATCAAACTTGCATGGTTTATCTTTTAATTAACTCTAGGATCGTGGGGGAACTTTGGAGATAATCTATTAGGTTTTAGGGACTGTTTTGGTCAAGGAAAATGAGTTTAAATGACATATAATTGAGTCAAATATAAGTTGTAGTTTTACATTGACTTTGTGGGTCCCATGTGAGATGCTTGAATAATCTCGCAAAAATCCAAATATCTCTCTATCTAATGTCGTATCAACGATCGGTTTAATGCGGGAGAAACTATAATCGTAGATCTTAAATTTGATAGGTAAATCGCCCCATAATTTAAAGTACATTGGGCGAAATGCTCACCTACATTTGACCTAATGTTTAGCACATTTATGAATGTAACTTGTTATGACCTTTGCCAACTTTGTTCCACAACTCGCTTGACTTTAAAACATAATACACGACTATGAAAAGTCAAAAAATAACACATAACATAACCTCCTTATCATGTTAAGTACCATAGTCTCACCCCAAAAGTACATGTTATAACATTCCCAACTTGTCGACTTTCTTTAGAAAATGTTTTCTCCAATTCGTTTCATTTCTAAGCCTTCCAACCCCCTTGGTACTTGTTTTTTTTTCATGATCTTAAATATTTGTAACCTCTAAGGTAACATGATTAACTTAGTTTATGTACTTTCAAATATGATCTCATTTCTGAGCCTACATCAATTGACTTACGACATACTCTTGCGTACGAAAACATATGGTGTAATTTAGAGTTTACAAAGATAGTATGAAATAAATACATCATTTGTTCGAAAATATACATAATAGATTTATAAATCTAAAGCTACCAAGGACAAGAGGTAGTTGGAGTAGGAATGCAGGTACATCTTCACTTCCAGCTCCCGTCGTATACATCAACGTCAACTCCAAAATCTGCTTGCAAGATGCATAAGTATATTATGAGTACAACCGACCACATGTACTCATTAAGTAACAAATCTAACCTTATATCAAAAGCAGTGACGAGCTCAAAAAAATGGTTAGAGCCCAACACAAATAGACAAAAAAAATCTCGTTACAATATAATGAAAGCAGTACAAGTAATAACTCAAAATATAATATGCTCGGCTCATTTACAATCACGGAAAAATAGACATGCTTTTCAAGTATAACAGTAAAATCCAAACCATTTACTGAAATCACAAAAAATATGAGTATATTAGAAAATTCTGATTTTTGCCATACTTCCAACAACAGATAACATATTTCATTATTAGATAGCATGAAGAAGTACATCTCTATGCCTACATGTCAATATGCATGTCAAGTCATCAATTATCATATACCATCTAGCATGAGGAACATACATCTCAATGCCTACATGTCAAATCATGAATGTCACCATACCGTATAACATACAAAAAGATGCATCTCTATGACTATATGTCAATATGCATGTCAAGTGAATTATTTCAGGGTGATATTCCCAGGTACTATCAACCTCAACATACACAAGTTGTCTGTCTCATTTTCCACTTCATCGCACACACACACACACACACAAAATCACTCAACATTGTATGGGTGTCGGCTCATAAGCCCCTCACCAAGGCACGTGTATATATATCACAGTGCCTGCGCTCCATGTTTTTATGTCAGACTCCGGAGAGGCGGATCTTTTCCAAGCGCTAATATAAAGCCTACAAAGCCTGGTGCGAGGCGTAACCCAATCCATAATAATAATAATAATAATAATAATAATAATAATAATAATAATAATAATAATAATATGTATCAATGACTTCCATAGGTAATAATTCTGAAGAAGAAACCTGTATAGCAGGTGTCACGACCCAATTTCTCCCTCTATGAACTGTCGTGACGACGCCTAGTCTCTACGACTAGGTAAGCCTAATATTGCAGAAATTAAATGAAAACACAAAGATAACAACTAACCGATATTCGTAATAAGGAGAAACGGTACCACTCGGCATATACAATAATCATTTTTCCCAAAACCCGGAATATCGCAAGTCACAAACGACTAAGAAATCTCAACCGTTCTATACATCATTTCTACAGAAAATAAGGGAAATGAACAAGAGGGATAGAGGGGGACTCCGAGGATCTGCGGGCTCGGGCATATGTACCTTGAAGTCTCCAATAAGCAACCGCGATTGCAACTAGTGATGAAGCTGGTAAGATGAACCTTGATCTACACACGAAAAACATGTGCAGGAAAGGACATGAGTACACCACAATGGTTCTCAGTAAGTGCTATGCCTAACCTCGGTCGAGTAGTGACGAGATCAAGTCAGGGCCCGACTTGTGTAAATATAAAGAAATAAGACAGGATGAAACATCATATTAAAAATAAATATGGAAATCTAACAAGAATAGAATCATTGAAAGACAACAACTCATAACACAGTGATAACAACAGGGAATCTCCTAGGATACCGTCCCGTTGGCCCCAAAATACCGTTCTGTAGTCCCAAAGTAATTATGCAGGGCAAGGCGATCTCCCGGAATACCGTTCCATAGTCCCAAAGTAAATATGCAGTTCAAGAGGATCTCTAGAAATACTGTTCCGTAGTCTCAATGTGAATATGCAGCTCAAATAGTAGAAACAACATCTACAACACAAAATCTTACAGTTTAAACTAAGTACAAGTCAAATAGAAACATAAAACTTCACTAAACATGCTACACAGAGTTTAGATAAGAAAGTAAGGCAAGTAAGCATGCTATTTTAAGCTAACAGGATAGTACACATGCTGATATAACCCAAATAAGATGAAGAATAGGTTATTACTCGATTAAAATCGAGTTTTTACAACAATTATCCCATGTACGTACTCGTCACCTCACGTACATAGCACTCACATATCAAGAAAATATCAAATTCTAAGGGGGCTACACCTATACAAAGTTAGGCAAGAAACTTACCTCGAACCAGGCTCAAATCAATCCATAATAATGCTGTTACACCCCTTATTTTTCTACGTGAAAGTACGTCATAAGTTAATTTATGTGAGCTCAAAAATAAGATTATATTAGGAAGAATATAAAGTAAGTTAATCATGTTACCTTTGAGGTTAGGAATATTTAAGATCATGAATAACGACTACTAAGAGGGTTGGAAAGCTTAGAAGCTAAACCAATTGAAGAGAATAAGTTTCGTCGAAAGTCAACAAGTTGAGAATATTATAACATGCACTTCTGGGGTGAGACTAGGGTTCTCAAAATTATAAGAAGGTTATGTTATGAGTTATATTTTTCTTATGATATTCCTCTGTTATGTTTTGAAGTCAAGTGAGTTGTGGAACAAAAGTTGGCAAAGATCATCACAAGTTACATTCATAAATATGCTAAAATTTAGGTCAAATGTAGCTGAGCATTTCTCCCAATATACTTTGAATTAGGGGATGATCTACCTATAAAATTTAAGATCTACGAGTCTTTTTTCTAACCCATTAAACTATTCATCAATACGACATTGGATTAGAGAGATATTTGCTGTTTTGTGAGACTACACAGACTGCATAGATGACAAGTAGGTGCGTCACTAAAACTTTTTGAGAAATACATTTCGTGTATTATATAAGGTCTTTTGGGACATATTATACAACGAATTAAAGGTCTTGGAATGTGGTTTCTAATTCTCTTAACCATTTGCTCATATGAAACCCAAATTAAAAAATATAAGCGTCTGCAGAAGAGCCAATAATAGGGTGCCAAGCTAGCACCTCTTGGACTTTTCAAAAATGGATATATATATATATATAGGCCTTATGTCGTCTCTTTCTTAACTTTTCCACATAACAAGACCAGAATAATACCCCCAAACTTATCCCCAAGCCCTTCGCAAGGGTATCCAAGAATATTAACATCCCGGGTACGAAATAAAGAAGCGATAACACTAGAACGATCCCTATGACGTAAGTATCACTATATTGCCTCTCTTTTTCTTTGTAGTTTAAGTTTTGGAAGGTACTTTATAGTTAAAAAAGCTTATAATTACTTTATTTAAGCTTTAAATATCAAGAAAGATTGATAAAAAAAATTCCTAATAGTTAGAACTCACGGGACAGTGATCGGAAGTCGTGAGTTCGAGTTATTCGACTTGTAGTGGACTGTTTTGTGGGTTGTTCGTGTTGCTTTTGGGATTTCTATTTTGCTTATGTTTTATGAAGTTTTGGATGATAAAATTTGTCAATAACCACAACATAATGATGGAATGGTGGGCTGGTCATTAGTCGTTACATTTTTAGGTTGTTTGACACTACTTTTGTTGTCATTTTATGTATGAAGTGATTAGGGTGTGTGGGCTATTTTTTGATATATTGTGATGGAGATAAGGTTGGAAAATGATGCATACATGTTGTTATTGTTTTTTTTTGGTGTTTTTTGGTATATGGTATTGGAGGAGGGCCTTGTTACAAAGGAGATGCTGCCCAAATTTACGTAAACAAGCTACTAGTTTAAGTTGGGGACTTAGCCTTTACTCAACACTGATTTTGAATCTCCTTATGATGTGGTAGATTGAGTTGAGTTATTTGAAGAATTGCTTGGAAGGTATTAAGGACTCAACAGAGTTAAGGTATGTTAAGGCTAAACCTTTCTTTCATTTTGGCATGATCTAGTAACTACATGTGTTTGATAACTAGACATAAAGAGACGTTCATATTCATGAATTTATGCACATTTTCCTAGTCTCATAAGTTATAGCATTCTCCCTCATCTGGACTTCATATTCAGTTAAGTTTTGTCTTCTTTCAGAAAAGAAAGCAGATAGTCTATATATATACATTATTGAATTATTTTCACTACCATCGGGCTATACTCGATGGGCAGGCCCCTATTGGGCAACCTCTGATCAGATGGTGAGTTATATACCGAACGCCTATGAGAGAGCCCAGAATGGCCTAGATACAGATCCTAGTATGGCCGAGTGCCTATGATCGAGCCTACTACGACAGAGCAGTTACACATACCGAGCCTTATAGGACCGAACAACTATTTTACTTACTATATTGAGAGAGTCAGTATCAGCAGGTAGCATATCCTCAGATTATCTTTGACTCCCAGTTATTATATTATCAGTTCAGTTTTAGCTTTCAGTTATTTTGTTGCCTTACATACTAGGTACATTATTTCCTATTGACATCCCTTTTGCCAGGGACGCTGCATTTCATGCTTACAAGTCCTCGTTGGTAGTTGGACAGACCCTCCCAGCAGACAGAGTAAAACATCAGCTTGGTTGGTAAGCTCCACTTCCTCGGAGTTACCAGGTCTAGACCTTGGAGTCTATTTTATATATACAGGTTTGATGGTAGGTGGAGGCCCTGTACCGACCATAGTATAGTTTAGTTATCTCAAGAGGCTTGTAAATGAGTCCTGTATATTTTATATATTAGTAGATGTTCATGGAGGCTTTGTCAGCCTGCAAAGTTATATATATCAGCTTTTGGGTATGTTTACCCCACAGATGAGAGAGACGTTATTTTCAGATGATTCAGAATATGGCCTCATCGACCTAAGTTGATGACTACCCATTCATAGTTCACAGTTATAGAATGGTATGCTCGAGCCGAGTGTGGCACGGGATGCTAGCCATGCCTCTTCAAGTTTGGGGCGTGACAAATGCTCTTTCCACAGATGGCCCAAATCTTGCCATATCAATTACATAACGTAAACATAGCTACAAGAAACTAATCTAGCCAACGAAGTCAAAGCTAAGGTAAGAAATTAGAAAAATACCCAAAAAGCCTCCCCGAGCCCATGTCTCGAAATCGGGTAAAAGTTAACTAATATGAACACCTATTCACTCATGAGTTCACTCGTACCAAAATTAGCCAAATTCGATGTCTAAATCTCACTCAAATCTCTGAAATTCGATTGGGGAACTTTTTCCCCATTTTACCAACTTTCTCACTCAAATTCCTTGATTAAATGAAGAAAACAACACTAGATTAATGAAATATAACCAAAATCGAGTAAGGAATCATTACCCCAAAGCTCTCTCTGAAAATCCCTCAAAGAATCACCATTATCCAAGCTCCCAAGTCCAAAAATAGTGAAATGAATCAAACCCTGGATTTTCTCTCTTTTCTGCCTAGCTATGCTGCATATGTAGACCTTTGTTCGCACCTGCGGAAAATGCACCGCAGGTATGAAAATGACTTAAAACTCAGAGATCGCTTCTGCGATCAAGGGTTCTCATTTGCGTGTGTGCACCTGCGGACTTTTGTCCGCTTCTGCGGGTCCTGAGCGCTTGTGCGGCATTGCAGATGTGGAACCTTCTTCTCACCCGCGACCCCAGGCAGCTCCTCTCCTTTCCGCTTATGTGCCTCATATTCTTCACTTGCGAGTCTGCAGCTGCGGTCTCCCCTCCGCAGGTGCGAAAACATCAGGAACCAGCAACTCAGCAATTTGGCCTATGTCCAATTTCAACCCGTTGAGCATTCGAAACACACTCGAGGCCCCAGGGACCTCAACCAAACAAACCAACCAATCCTAAAACACCATACGAAGTTAGTCGAGCCCTCAAATCACATCAACAATGTTAAAAACACAAATCATCCTCCGATTAAAACTTAAAGAACTTGAAGCTTCCAAATTCGATAACCGATGCCGAAACCAACCAAACCACATCCAATTGAACCCAAATTTTGCACACAAGTCATATTCCAACTTCCGAAAACGAAATCCGACCTCGATATAAAAATTTCCAATACCGATCTAAAACTCCAAAAACTCGACTTTCACCATTTCAAGCCTAAATGAGCCATGGACCTCCAAATCACAATACAGACATGCCCCCAAGACCTAAATCAACCAACGAAGCTAAAAGAATCGACGAAACTCCATTCCTAAGTCGTCTTCACACAGTTCTGACTACAGTCCAAATTCTAAGACTTAAACTCCCATGTAGGGACTATGTGTCCAAAAACATTCAAAAAACCAAAACGAAACCTCCCGGGAAGTCACAATAGCAGAAATCGATATGGGGGAAGTAGTTAATAGGGGGTCGGGGCTCTAACTTTCAAAATGACCGACCGGTCGATACATCCTCCCCCTCTTAAAATAATCGTTCATCCTCGAGCGAGCATAGCGACATACCTGAAGTGGTGAAAACATGAGGGTAACAGCTGCGTATGTCCTACTCGGTCTCCCAAGTCGCCTCCTCGACCGACTGACCCCGCTACTGAACCTTTATTAATGCAATATTCCTTGACCTCAGCTTTCAAAACTGCCTGTCAAAGATAGCCACTGGCTCCTCAACATAAGATAGATCCTTGTCCAACTAGACTGAGCTGAAATCCAACATGTGGGACGGGCCGCCGTGATACCTTCGGAGCATCAAAACATGAAATATCGGGTGAACTCGTGCTAGGCTGGGAGGTAAGGCAAGCTAATAAGCAACCTCTCCAACTCATCCCAACACCTAATATGGACAAATGATCATTGGGCTCAGCTTTCCCTTCTTCCCGAACATCATGACACATTCCATAGGCGAAACTTGGAGTAAGACCCGCTCTCCAACCATAAATGCAACTTCGCGAACCCTCCAATCCACTTATCTCTTCTATCAAGACTGGGCTATGCGATGTCTATCCTGAATTACCTTAACCTTCTTCAAAGCATCTTGATCTAGGTTTGTGCATAATAATCTAGCCTCGTCTGGCTCGAACCAACACACTGGGGACAAACACCGCCTACAATACAGAGCCTCATACAGTGCCATCTGAATGTTGGACTGATAATTGTTGTTGTAGGCAAACTCCGCAAGTGGCTAGAACTGATCCCAACAACCTCCAAACTCCATCACACATGTACGGAGAATATCCTTGAGAATCTGAATAGTGCGATCGGACTACACGTCTATCTGAGGGTGAAATGCTATGATCAACTCCACTCGAGTACCCAACTTATGTTGTACAACTCTCCATAAGCATTATGTAAACTGTGTACCCTGGTCAGAGATGATAGATACCGGCACGCCATGAAGCCTGACCATCTCACGAATATAAACTCGAGCCAGCTGATTTGAAGAATAGGTAGTCATCACAGGAAGGAAATGAGCTGACTTGGTCAGCCTATCCACAATCACCCATACTATATCAAAATTTTGCTAAGTTCGTGGGAGTTCAACAACGAAATCTATAGTTATCCGCTCCCACTTCCACTTCGGAATCTCTAACTTCTGAAGCAATCCACCGGGGGCTAATGCTCATACTTCACCAGCTAACAATTTAGGCACTGAGCAACATACTCCACTATGTCCTTCTTTATCCTCCTCCACTAGTAATGTTGTCTCATGTCCTGGTACATCTTCGCGGCACCTAGATGAATAGAGTACCGCAAGCTATGATCCTCATGAAGAATCAACTGATGCAAACCATATACATTAGGCACACATAGCCTTCCCTGCATCCTCAATGCACCATCATCCCAATAGTGACCTCCTTAGGATCACCGTGCTGGACCGTGTCCTTTAGGACAAGCAAATAGGGTTCATTAACTGACGCTTCCTGATACGATCATAAATGGAAGACTGAGAGACCAAATAAAACAATAAATGACTAGGCTCAGAAATATCCTATCTCATAAACTGGCTGGCTAAGGCTTGAACATTCAATGTCATAGGATTCTTTACTGCTGGTTTATAAGCCAAACTCCCCAAACTCTCCGCCTGGCGACTCAAACCATTGGACACCACATTGGCCTTCCCCGGGTGGTTCAAAATGGTGATATCAACATCCTTAAGCAGCTCTAACCACCTCCTCTAATGCAAATTAAGATCCTTCTGCTTGAATAGATGCTGCAAACTCCGGTGATCAGTATAGATCTCACAAGGGATATCGTACAAATAGTGCCTCCAAATCTTCAAGGCGTGAACAATAGGTACTAGCTCAAGGTCGTGGGCTTGATAGTTCTTTTCATGCACCTTCTACTGCCTGGATGGGTAGGCAATCACCCTACGGTCCTGCATCAATAATGCATCGAGGCCAACTCGCGACGCATCACAATAAACTATATATAACCCCGAACCTGGTGGCAGTACCAATATTGGGGTTATAGTCAAAGCTATCTTGTGCCTCTGAAAGCTCTCCTCATACTCTTCCGTCCATTGAACATAGCATCCTTCTAGGTTAGCCTTTTCATGGGTGTTGCAATACGTGAAAATCCCTCAACAAATCGACGGTAATAACCAGTCAAACCAATAAAGCTCCGGATCTTTATAGCTGAGGACGATCTAGGTCATATCTGCACTCCCTCCACCTTCTTCGAATCCACCTTGATCCCATCACTCGATACTATATGACCCAAAAATGCCACTGAATCAAACTAGAACTCACATTTCGAGAACTTTGCATATATCTTCTTTTCTCTCATGGTCTGAAGCAATGTCCTCATGTGCTGATCATGATCTTCCCTACGTCGGGAGTACACCAGAATGTCATCAATAAAGACAATGATGAATGATTCAAGATAAGGCCAAAATACACTATGCATCAAATGCATAAATATTGTTGGGGTGTTGGTTCAACTCAAATGACATCACAAGGAACTCATAATGACTATACCAATTCCTGAAAGTAGTCTTCGGGATATCTGGCTCTCGAATCTTCAACTGATGATAACCTAAATGCCAATCAATCTTGGAAAACTTTCGAGCACCCTGCAACTGATGAAACAGGTCATCAATATGGGGCAAGGATACTGGTTCTTCACTATAAAGGCGATAATCAATGCGCATATGCATAGAACCATCCTTTTTCTTCACAAACAAGACAGGAGAATCCCAAGGTGTCCCATTGGGCCAATGTAGCCCTTATCAAGCAATTTCTGTAACTATTCCTTCAACTCCTTCAACTCATGAGGGGCCATATAGTAAGGAGGAATAGAGATGGGCTAAGTACATGGCAACAAATTAATACCAAAATCAATATTTCTATAGGGCGGCATGCTCGGAATATCAACTCAAAACACATCAGGGAAATCCCTCACTATTGGTACTAACTCAACTGTAGGGGTAACAACACTGACATCTCTCACATAGGCTAGATACGCCTCACGCCCCTTCTCAACCATTCACTGAACTTTATGAAAAGAAATACTCTGTTGGGAGTGTAATCTAAGGTACCCCTCCACTCTAATCGCGGTAAACCTGGTATATCCAATGTCACGGTCTTGGCGTGACAATCAAGAATAGCATAATAGGGCGACAACCAGTCCATGCCCAAGATAACATCAAAATCTATCATTTGAGCAATAATAAATTGACTCGGGTCTCAAAACCATTAAGAGTAATCAAACACGACCGACACGCGCAGTCCACAATAAGAGAATCTCCCACAAAAGTAGACATATAAAGAGGGGAACTCAAAGAATCCCGAGATACGCCCAAATGTGGGGCAAAATAAGATGGTACATAAGAATAAGTGGAGCCTGGATCGAATAGAATTGATGCATCTCTATGATAGACCGTAACAATTCCTGTAAGAAAGAAATCGGAAGCAACAGCCTCTGTACGAGCTGGTAGGGCATAGTATCTAGCATGTCCTACTCCTCTAAGGTGACCTCTACCTCCCCGAACTCCACCTCAATCTAGCTAAGCAGGTGGAGTGGTGACTGGTACCGTAATCATGACTTGAAAACCCTATGGAGCACCCTGTGGCTAAGAATCTATGGAGGTTCACCCCTCATAAGTATAGGGCAATCTCTCACAATATGATGAGTGTTTCCACACTCAAAACAAGCTCTTGGATGATGCGGTGGCTGTGACTTGCTCGGGCCAAGTCTGCTAGAGTGACCATTGATAGCACCCCTTGAAGGAGGCACGCTATATACTAGAGGTGCATAATAAGGCTCCTAAGGTCTAGGAGGAGCTGGAATACCATTAGCGGCTGGAAGATCTGAATGAACGGGGTGAATCAAATAGCCCCTACCATGACGAACTCTAGCTGGGGCACGGGCACCTGAATAATGGTCGGGCTTTCAAGACCTCTTGGACTCTCTCTCCTCCTATCCCGAGCAAGCATGCCCTCCACTCACCTTGCAATACTCACCACCTACTGATACGAGATATCCATCTCTAGCTCCTGGGCCATGCTAGTCTTGATGCTAGGAATGTGTCCCTCAATAAACTGGCAAAGCCTCTCTCGAATTGTAGAAACCAAAGCTGGTACATGTAATAGAATGTAAGGGTCCACCAAACTCAATAGAGAACCAGGTTCTCTATCAGGTTTGACAATAGACACACACAATAACAAATAAATGACAAGAGGAATTTTACATGGAAAATTCCCAGCTCAACGAGATTAAAAACCATGAACTACCTTTGTAGGATTTCAACATCATTATTGAGAAACTTTCAGATTTGAACCTATGCAACCAAGGAATTAAACTCTAAATCCCTCACTAACTTGTAATACTCTATTACAAGCCACTTTGTAATAACTCAATTACAACTTTCGATGTGGGAACTAGTCTGTAGTTGCTTTGTTCTTTGTTCTTGAAGCACTTGAAACTTTCTTGCTGAATAGTCACGTGAGTGAACTTGAGTAAGACCTCTAAGTGTTCAAGTTTTTTGTTTTACCTCCCTTGAATGCATATATACATGTGTGACATTACTTACAATGATGTAATCAAGGTAGGTAAAATGTATTACCTAGAAAGTTGACTGCAACACTGTTCCTGCATTGTAGCGTGTACATGCAACAACTTTCCAACTAGAAAGTTGACTTCATACAATTTCCTCGGGAATTGGTGGGGATCTGTTCCCTTAGCTGTTCCTTCCAATCTGAAGAGTTGAATCATAACGCACGCTAAATCCCAACCTGGAACCTTGTGATCTTGAGCTCTTGTAAATATGTAACAGGTTCCTTATCTGGTTTTTTATAGTAATTTTGTTAGATCATCAAAACATAAAGTAAAGTACTTATAACTAAAGTACTTGTAACCTATCAATTTCCTCCTTTTTGATGATGACAAACTTATAAATGAAAATCCTAGAAAGAGCAATAAAGAACCAGATTATGAACAAGAAAGACCATAAGTTTCCCCTGAAGCTATGCATTCCCCCTTAATCAATACATGAACTTTTGTGAGTTTCCCCTGAATGAGTTCCCCCTGAATCTGTATTTCTCCCCCTTTAGATTACTATTCATTCCCTTTAGATTACTATTAATTTATGCTCTTTACGATTCAATTAAATCTTCCCCCTTTTGGCATCATAAAAAGCACAGAACGAGTATGAAGCATAAAGAAGTCTAGCGTATTTAACTCATGCCATTTATGTGCTCACAAAATGATAGAAAACTAAAACGAAAGAGCTAAAACATTAACCAGATTAGGACTTTTACAAGCGGGAGCAAAATCATTGTTTTTATCCACTGTCTAAAACAAACAAAAAAACAACTGCTAGAAACAACAAAAACATCACCAAATTAAGAAGATAGACTCTGAAATTGGACACTAAGGGGACATTCTTTAAGGGACACTAGAGGAATGGGGCTTGGAAGAGGAAGAAAGGGTTTGGAGGACAAGATCCATGCGAGCATTCGCGGACATTTGCTCATTGAGCAGTCTTTCTTTCAGGTTCTCCACTTGCTTCTTGAGTTTAGCATTCTCCTTTGTTAGGCGTGCAACCTTTGAGCTGTGAGAACTACTTGAACTAGGTTCCTCTTGCAACTGACTAAGCTGACTATAAAGAATTACGTTCGTATCCTTTAATTTCCGAATCTCCTATGTGGCACTATTCTGGGAATTTATTAGTTGAGAGATTGTGGAAGTGCTTCCAACTCCTCCAACTTTGTCAATACACTCACACTCCTTAAGAGTAGTTTTTGAAAAGGATTGCTTTTTGGTGACCACTTTGGCCTGTCTTAGAGGTACTCTTAAAAAAACAAACACCTTTGTGAGAAGGAACCCATAAGACAGTACAAGATTCCCATCTCTAAGGTTTTCTACCTTCTGCATATGCTCAATCATTATGGCAGGCAAATTGATAGAGGTAAAATTATCCAAGGCTTCCATAAGGAATAAGTCAGCTTTGGATGCAATAGATATTCTTTCGGTGTGGGGAGCAACACTTTGTTTACCATCTCAAAGAGCAACTGATAAACTGGAAGGAGTGCTTTCATATGCACATGTTCCCCATGTTGTACTGCCTTACCCTTGACATTGGCATTTCTGATGTTTGGTGTGTAGGAACCCATAACAGATGACAGTCCTTCGATAGGAACACCCATAATTGACCCCAATAAGGTAGAGTCCATCACTATGTCCACCCCATTTACCAACACAGATTTGATCACCATCTAGTGTGAAGAGGCTGGTGTAGAAACTCCGTACCTCCTCCTCATACACTATAGGAGCCCCATTTGTAAGCAGACTAGTCCACTGTTGACAATCACAAATGTCCACTAATTGTCTCATCCCAACACTCTCTAGAATGTCAGAGGCAAATGCGCGACCCCACAGTACTTCTGATTCCCCAACTTCCTTTTCTCAGACCTCAAAGACCCGTTAACTTTTCATTTCTTGATGGAACCAGGTTTCTCATCATCATCATCCCTTTTTCTTTTAACTGACTTTCCAATAGACTTTTCCTTCTCCACTAACTTGTTCTGTATATGTTCACCAGATTTTCCATTTCTTCCTCATCAGACTTGTCACCACGCTCCTTCACTATCTTGTCACCAGAATTTTTTACCAACTTTTGACTAGAACCAGCAACATCAGTCTTGGAAGAACTCTCAGCACCCTTAGAGGTGTGCCTTTTGGCTTGAGAGATAGAGTGCTTCTTCTTGAAGACTTGCGGGTCAGGGAACTAGGTTCCTCTTTGGTTTTCTCATCCACATCAACTACAGGGACATCCTTTGCTTGTACAACTTTTCCATCTTTGACCAACCTTTTCCTTCTCCGACTCCTTGTACTCTTCTTGAGAGAAGACTCTAGAGCCTCCTTTTGCTGCAACCGTGTAGTAGGTCGCTTATGAGGTGGCTCTAAAGTTACTACTGGCTTAGTTGTAGCCCTGATAAAACTAGCATAAACCAAATCATTTGCGTCTTCTTCACTGTCAGGATTCGTCTCAAGCACCACCATATTCAAAGGCTCAACATAGAAGTGGGGTGAGGGGGCAGGATCAATATTGGCATGGGGAGATGACTTCTGACCTGGATCCTTCACTGAGGGATCAGGTTTGGAGGTTGTTAAAATGGTACAATTGCTCCATTTTCTTTTGATGGCTGAGGCTCTTCCCTCTAAGGCCCAGACCCTCCAGCACATTCCAATACAATGACCCCTTCTGACGCAATGGAAAACATATTCTATATTCCCTCATTTTCTTGTGGTTCAATGGCGATTTCAATAGACGTAGGAGTGATACCTACAAAGTCACAACTTGTCATGGTGGTCTTAGTCTCTTCATGACTAATCACCAGATCTTCACTCAAATTCCCAACCATGGATAGATTTGAAGGTTCCTGAACAAGGTTCCCTTGTTTACCCTGTCACCATGTTGACTCTGTTGACCGGTGAGACTAGCGGAGGACAAACATACTCAGACTTGCTCAGATGAGGAGTAGAGTTGGAGTGAGTAGGTGTGAGCACGTGATTTTTTCCCTATGGGAATTACTCCCATAAAATCTAATAAAATAATTTTTTCCCAATTTTTGCAATTTTATAGGATTTTGTGGGAATTTGTATTAATTGTTTGCATTTTGTGCATGTTTAATTTTCATTAAAAATCATGAAAAATGCCAAAATACCATGCACTGCATTTAGGTTTTATTCTTACATTTTTAGGATTAATTAGATAATCATTTGTTTCATTAAAAAAAAGAAAAACACAAAAATGGCCTATTTTACATATTTATACAAAAATGGCCCATTTTACATTTTTACCTTTTAATTGCTAGATTATCGATTTTTCTTTTCGATTTAGGATAAGGGAATTTTTATAATTTTTAGGAAATTGGTTAGTTTACAATCTAGATTAATTTAATATCTTAATTTGGTTTTTTTAATTAAAGAAACAATAAGAAAAATGGGGTTTGTTTTAATTTTATTGGGCCAAAGCCAAAACATTTTTGCCTAAACCCGCCCCAAAATCCAAGCCCAAGAACCAATTACCCGGTCCAGGCCCCCACTACACCCAAAACGACCCTGTTTCGCCCTGGCTTCATCTCAGCCATTGGATCCTAGTGATCCAACGGTCCACAACTAAGGACCCTCTAACTATAAAACTATCTGAAGCTCTCTCACCCCCCTTCCAATCCCTCTCACCCCATATCTAACCCCAAACCCTAGAGACCAGCTGCCCTGAAATCCCCCACTGTCTCTACCTTACTCCGCCCCTGGAAATCGCCCCGCGGCGGCGATGATGCTTCAAACTCCTCCAAATTTGTACCATGCAACCCTGAGACCATCCTCAACATCATTCCATCGTTAATTTCCCCAAAATCACCACCCAAATACACCAATTCCATATCTAAAATCTAAACCTAGAAACCCAAAAACGCCCAAATGGCCCCAAGTTCAAATCCCACAATCTCCTCCTCCTCCTCATCCCATATTCCATTTTAGTTCCTCTCAAAAAACCCCAAAACTCTTTAAGTTTTGGATCTGAAAATGGTCAGAAGATGTCAAGTGTATTCTTCGATATCTACGTCGATTTAGCACGCCTTGAGTCTAAAACTAACATTAGCTAAATGGCTTTTGTTTAGATCCATTGATTAATGTAAGTTTAAACTCATTTCGGAGTCGCAAGAATCCGGTTGATTTGCTTTTGAACGGACAGAATGCATGTGAGTTCGAGAGCTGGTATCTTTTCCCTTCTCCTCTGGATTTGTTAAATGGATTTTGAAGCTTAATTATATTTTTAGATTATTTTAGGTTAATTGATGAAAATCTTCTAACTCCGGATTTTGTTCCTTCATGATTTTTGTTTGCTTCCTGGGTAATTTTTCCTTTCCGTATTTGTTTTTTTTACTTAGTTTGCATGTTTAGTTTAGGTCAATTTTAGTGTATGTATTCCTGCTTACTAGATTTTTGTTAGGTCCTTATCTCAGTAGTCGGTTTCAATGAATTTTGTTTCTTTTGAGACTTGTTTTGGTTTTAGGTTTGAATATTTCTATTTTCGTTTCTTTTCTGATATGGTTTATGTTAAATGTATTTAGGGTTGGCCTAAAGGTCCAATGACTTGTTGATTTTGTTCCTTCGATCTTGGTTTCGTACTGTTCTTTGCCTGATATTGTTAGTCCTAATTTGGGAATAGACAATAACATATAGGGTGTTTATTGATCAATTGAAATCTTAAGGGAGGGGGGGTAATTTGGGAGTTAGAAATGAGAATTTTCAGATAAGGTATCTAGAATGTTCTGGGGCATGGACAACTGGTGTTATTCTGCCGGTACAAGTTGCTGAAGCCAATTAGAAATGGCTAGCTGTCCAATTGCTGTTAGAAAAGATGCATTTTTCAGGTTGGGGAATATTTCCCTGATTTGGATGTTGAGCACATGGCCTTTGAGGCCTATAAGTAGTGCCTTTCATTCATACAAAAATTGATTTCATAGCATTATTCTAAGCACAAAAGTCCTGAAAAACACATCAGAGATTGATACCCTGAAAATACAAAAAGGTTTTCTGCATCTATCATTAAGATGGCTCGGATTGCCAACTGAGTTTTCTTTTTAGAACTTAAAGGTTTTCTTATGAAAATTGCTGGTTTTCCAAGCTGAAAATAGTTGGTCATTGAAGTTGATTGGTTCTGATTCTCATTGTTGTTCACTGTTGCTAAATACTGCTGATCTCATTATCTTTTTGATGAAACTTTTTTTCTTTTTTTTTGGCTATATCCATGTATCTTTACAACCCCTGAAAAGATAAGTTGAAGTTTTAACATTGTTTAAGTGTGAATGGACTTTCAGATCATGTTTTCCTTTGTTTAGCATCTATTATGTTATTTGGTTTGGTAATTACTATTTTTTTAGTTGTGGTTAAGTGTTGGCATTAGTATTCTATTTCCTAGTAAGCTCCATAAAGTACAACAGTTTATGGCTTAAGTTAGTGTAGCGTTCTAGTTGTAATTTATGGGGACTGTAATAGGAGACTGTTGAGTATATAATGTGTGTATATGGGGGATCATGTTGAACTATTCCGAGTACCAATACTGATTAATTGATGGTTGTTTCAGATCCAGGGTAGTGTATGAATTGAGAAAGTAAACCCTTGCTAGTTTGGTCTATGGGTATATTGACGGTGATGTAAGGCTATGTTAAATGTCAATAAGCCTTTCTTTATTAGCATGTTACTAGCTGTGCTTTATCTTGATCTTAAGCTCGAAGTAATTTAACTAAATAACGTCTGATCTTTTTTTTGCTATTCCTAATACTGTTGGGATTATGACATAGATGTATAGCCCTTTTACTTCGATCGATTCTCAATTGTTGGGTCAAATTTTGATTCAGAGTAAAGGGAGTCTCAATTGGGCTTGATTCAAGCCCAAGTGAGGCAGCTCGGGCAATTTCTAACTTAAGATAGCCTTGTTGCTCATTTTCACCTTTGGGCTCTATTTTGAGTCCAACTAGCTTGTGGCCGCCTAGTCCTTAAATCTCCTTTGTTTGGCATGACAAAATGGTCTTCCACCTTTGGATGTTTATATCTAAAAAACTCGACCTGATGCATAGTTAAACCAAAGCTATTACAGCCACCTATACCCCCTTTTCGCATCCTTGGGGCTTGATTCTGAGCCCAGCTCTGCCATCCATGCTTCTTTCGAAAGGATCCTTTAAATGTATCAGGCCTGCTAGTGGCCCACTTACTTTGAAACAACTGAAAACCTGTTTGTTTTAAAACTGCTACAATTCGATACTTTTTTCCTTTAAAATGGGTTGGGGTGTGCCATTTAAGATTAGATCACCTATGGCCCTCTTCAAATGAATCAAGAGAAGAATGGATTGAGGTGTACCATCCACATTTAAACCACTCATGTCCCTCACAAATATTATAACTTGGTTATAAAAATGAATCTCGTAATTTCCTTCAGGCGCGTTAATTAAACATTTATCATGACTACAGGTACAGTTCTCGTGACATAGTTGTGACTTATAATTGCTAAAATCCCGATGTAAATTTCATGTGACCCGGCTCCAATTTTCAACAAGGTTAAATAAAGTGTGTCGTGATCCGCGGGTGCATTTCATGTAGCATGGCTTACGATGTGTTTTAAATAACTTTGAATTTTACTAAAATTATTAAAAAGCGGTTAAAAGGTTTAAAAATGCACGTAGGTTTAAAACATGTGATTAATCAGATAATTAGGTCAATATTAATAGTTAAGCGACCGTGCTAAAACCACGGAACCCGGGAATGCCTAACACCTTCTCTCGGGTTAACAGAATTCCATACCCGGATTTCTGTGTTCACAGACCATAAATAGTGTCAATCTTCCTCGATTCGGGATTTTAAACCGGTGACTTGGTACACCATAAACTATCCCAAGTGGCGACTCTGAACTTAAATAAATAATCCCGTGTCTATTGTCATTTCAATTGAAAAAAACTCCCTTATATCCCTTCCGAGGGTAGAAAAAGGAGGTGTGACAGCTTTGGCGACTCCACTGGGGACAAGAACCCAGAATCTCTTGTTCAGGGTTCAAGAATTCGAGCTTAGAATAATTGCTATATTTTGCTTTATTTTTTATCTGATTTTATTTACATATTTGGGCCTAATGTGCTAAATGTTGCTTTTTACCACTTTGATATTATCTCAACTGTATATAAACTGCTACAAAACCTCTCTCTTCTAATCTTCTGAGAAGTGCACGCTGGCATGACTTCTTTTTGTTAGTGTCATACCATAATTTAGAACGAGGTCCGGACAAGTTGCAAAGCCGGATGATCTTTTGGTTACCGATATGCTGGCCCTCCTCGGCTCGAGTTGTCCACTCGGGTAAGCCAGGTGTAGAACAATACACCTATGTTTTAAACCTAGAATAACTCAGCCCCATACTGGATCCCTAGTAAGAATGTTTGTTTGCATCATGTGCATTTGACTTTGGTGACTCAACACAGGGGTTGGGTCCATCTAGGACACGCGTACCCGAAAATAAAAAGACCAACCTGATGCATTTTATGTGCTACCTGTGCATTTAATTTGTTTCGGATTGCATGTTGACCAGCTTCTAGATTAAGTGAGAAAAACCAAAAGAAAACCAAGTTTGAGGTATGAGAGAGGATTTCACTCATTTCCAAAATTGGTGCCCAAAATATTCCGAAACTCTGCTGAATTTTTTAAAAAAAAAGAGAAGAAAGAGATTTCTTCAAAAAAAGAAGAAAAAAATGGGGGTTTCTTGAGAAAGAAAAGAGTTAGTCCAAAATGGTTTATGTTTTTCTTTTTCGTACCAAAACTAGCCAAACTATGCGGGTTTGATTCTCACCGGACGTGGGATACGTAGGCAACTCTCATCGGTTCCAATCCCGCTTTTTGAATGATTTTGAAAACAATATATATGAAGTATCGTCATTCTTGTCGTAAATAAGTGGGTGATGCCATTTTGTCTAAATAGCCGAATGTCCCAGCGGGACACTGGAAGGCTACTTTGCAGAACTAGCCACCAATGGTTTCTTTATTAATTTTGGCCATTAGTGAACACAGCCCTAAGAACATCCATTCCGAAGTAATGAAAGGTAGTATTCGCAAAACTAGCCATGATTTATTTTATTTTTGCAAAAAATAGTCTTTTGTCAGTTTTCAAATAAGATTCACTTTGTCTTTAAACCAATCGTCGTAATCTAAATGTGCAGAATGAGCATGAGTCAAAATTTACCAATGAAGGTCATGTCTAAGATTCCGTTGGATCTACTGATGTGGTGGGAAGATTTGGGTAAAGAACGACGAGATGTGGTCAACCTTTATTTGGGAAGGCTCACCGAATTGCTGAAGATCAGGCCTAGAGGAGACATAACAAGGGAACTTGTAACATTTTGGGACACAGATCACAACGTCCTACATCTCTCAGATTTTGAACTCACACCCACCTTGGAAGAGATAGCGAGTTGTGTGGGAAGTACTGAAGGTCTAAGGCGTAAGTACCTGGTCGCTCCAAGGCCCGTTACCCCTCACACGTTCCTGGATTTCCTAAGAATAAGCAGGGGGGTCCAGTATGTAGACTTGGCGGTTGGTTTTTCCACTCTATGCTTCATATACCAGAGGTACGGGCATGTAGGAGGATTTGACAACCCATAAAGTAGGATTTGTAGCAAAAGGAACCGATCGAAATGGGATGAGCATAGGCGCTATCTTTCATGGTAGCTTTCTTAGGTCTCGTGGTGTTTCCCCGGAAGGATGGGAATATTGATCTGCGGGTAGCTGGAGTCATTAATATTTTGATTACCAACGCCGTGAGCACCCTTGCCTCTATGATAGTGTCTGAGATATACTAAGCTATCACGGCTTGTAAAGATGGGTTAGATTTTTCGAGGGGTGCAATTTTCTACTATAAATATGGATGATTGAGCATCTATTTTACCGACCTCAATATATGAATTATGTATCTACGGGGAAAATCTGCATTGAAGAGTTCGACACAAGGATCTCAAGGTTCAAATTGCCAGAAGGGTTTGGAAATTGGGTATCCTGCCTTCGCTCCATAACTGCGGGGCAAATAGAGTGGACACTGGGTTGGCTTCCTGTTGAAGGAATTGTGTATATGCTTGCCACAGGTCCTTACGTCCTCCTAATGGGCCTTTAAGGAATTCAGCCTTATGCTCCATACCGGGTGATGAGACAGTTTGGGAGATGCCAGGTGGTGCACCCGGATGAAGATCTTAGTGTTTATGCGGTTGAACACTCGGACGGCAAATTTCATGAAGAAATAGTTCGTCATATTTGGAATGAGTGCAAGTATTTGATGGCAAACACCCGAGTGCATGACTTGTTTAAAGGCGAGGTCTCACCTGTCTATCTTGCTTGGTATAGAAAGAAGAACACTGCAAGGGCTGAACCTGAAAGACCAACCAAAAGGCCCCACATCTAGGAATTTGTTCAAGTATCGTAAGAACATTGGGCCTGGTTGACCAAAGAGAAAGAGCACATGGCCATATTAGGCAAGTTGGAAAAACAAGTCAGGGATCTTCAATTTGAGAATGGTTTGCAAGCCGCCGCGGATGACGATGAAAATAAAAGGTTAGCCAAAGAAAATGACGCCCTCCGAACCTAAATTCAAGAAATGAAAATAGCAGAACCCTGCCAGAAGTGCAAAAGATGAAAAGCATACAAATAACATTACACGGAAAGTGGGTGAATATGGTTTTGATCTTAAAAAGACCGAGGGCGAACTGACAAAGGCTTGAACAAAATTGGCTAAAAATGTGGAGGAACGAGCGCGCTTTACTCAACAGTTAAAAGGAAAATATGACATTGGAATCATGGGGTTGAAGAAAAAGATCACCGTCCTTGAGAACGAAATGATCAAGGAGGCAAGAGATTTCAAAGTTGAAAGGGAACACTGCTATGCCCTGATGTCGCAGCTAGAAAAAAACCTGCAGCAGCTTCAAGAGCAAAATCATGCAGTCGAACAAGTTTTGGGGGCCAAATATCAGCAGATCAGACGGTTGCTATAAGAGAAGTGTATTATTAGGGAAAGGGTACGGAGGATTGCGGACTTGTCACGACCCAAACCAAATGGGCCGTGACGGGCACCCGGTGCCTTACCCAACCGAGTACCAACGTAAAATATATTTCTTATCATACTATCATAGGTAAATGGGCCAGGAAACTCGTCATGAGATAACAAGAATGAAACATAAGAGTATACTTAACATATGACGACCCAACATGATATGCAAACTTATACATGTGACATACGGGCCTATAAGGCCGACATGACCATTTGTAAACTCAAAACATAGGCCGACAAGGCCATGAAAGTATCCATACACCTGGAATCTATCTACAAGCCTCTAAGAGTACCTAATATCATAAAGGTCGGGACAGGGCCCCGCCATAACAATCAATACATATCCAAAGCATACTGACCAAATAGGCAACTCTAGAGAAAGTGGAGTGCACCAACACCTTCCGCTGAGCTGATAACCTACTTGAAGGAATGTCAACCTATCTATCAGAACCTGCGAGCATGAAACACAGAGTCCCCAGGCAAAAGGGATGTCAGTACGAATAAAGTACCGAGTACGTAAGGCAGGAAAGCATAAACAAGAACAGTAATGTAAAGAGAGATAGAAAGGATACAACCTGTAACATCTAAGTGCATCTGGGGGCTACTGACATGAAATGCATAATGCATATATATACATAATCTTTTAAAAAGAATACGCCTCTGTGGGCATCATCATCATCATATCGTACCCGGCCTCAAAGAGGACTCGGTAAAAACGTACCTGGCCATCATAAGGCTCGGTAGAATTGTACCCGGCCACGTGGAGCTCGGTAAACCCAACTGATCAGTGGTTGCACAATAGGTGTCATACCCCACCGACTATAGTGCAGCTCAGTAGAGTAAAATAGATACATATATATAATGCATGCTCGATTCATGGAATCACGTTCTAACCCTTTCGGAGTGATGTAAGGTCATTGCACCTTCGATTAACATTATGTACATCCCTACCATCAATATTAACCTTAGTAGGATTTAAGGATCATGCACACTTTTTTAGAATAACTTTATAAGGAAAGAACAACTTGGACAACCTTAGTTTCTAGGAGTAGATACGTTATGAATTAGCGTACCGCTTATGTTCATGTCACTTTAGATCATGCCAAAATAAAGAAGTATGTGCCTTAACATACCTTGTATATTCTTCCCAACCTCACGCTATGCAATTTTACGGCTTTTTAGTCTACAATAAGAGAAATGACACTATCGTTATCATTTAAGCATCATAACTATTACGTATCGACCACAACCTTTTTTACAATGAAACGGACAACACCTACCCTATATATATGACTTCACACTAGTCAAAACAATCACAAACAACCCAACATACCCCTATCACTTCATCCACAACACAACAACCATAATAGTGTCAAACAATCCGAAAATGTTACGACGAACGACCAACAAACAACCTTGCCATTATGTGGTGTTTCTATACACCCTTCCTCATCTCAACTCCATAAAATAGTAGTAAAAGATAAAACCCAATACAAACACGAAACATCCCAAAAACAGTCCCACAAGCTCGTCAACTCAAAAATAATTTTTCAGTTTACTTAAACATGTTTCGACTTATCTTTTCTTTCAAATTGAGAAATACAACCAAAAGTACATCATTATGCCTATTATCCAATAAATCATACATGACTTAAACTTAGAAATAAGTTCACAACCAGCCAACCATTACACAAGAACAAACAACATAACATTCTTTCGAAAGTAGCTAGGTCTATTCTTTACGATCGAGTTACAACTCGCAAACGCATAGATAATGGAAGGAGAAGCATAAACTTACCTTGTACTGAGTGTAACCCACGAAACCTGGTCCTTTTTCATCAAAAATAAGTTCCTCAACATGGCTACAAGTAGGAGAAAGAGAAACTAGCAAGTTGTCAGGACTTTTCAGCACTAGAATCGCATCGTAACACCCGGAATACCCTAGGGTTTGTGTGGGATTTTGGGGAGGAGTTGCAGGGGTTCAATTAGGTTTTATTGGTCTGAAAGATAGGTCAAATAAATGAGTTGATAGTCCCTTAAAAATAAGCTCTTTTCCAACTTTGGGGCTTTTAATTTTGTCCTCTCATTTTGGAAAGTAGGTGATGCACCTACTTGTCACCTACCAATCGGCGCAGTCTCGCGAAAATGCAAATCTCTCTATACTCCAATATCTTATTGATGAAGGGTTTAATGCTTTAAAAACTATACTCATACATCTTTAATTTGGTAGCTAGACCATTCCCTAATTCCAAGTATATTGGGAGAAAAACTCAGTTACATTTGACCTAATTTTCAGAACATTTATGAATGGAACTTGTGATGACCTTTTCCAACTTTTGTTCCGTAAATCGCTTGACTTCAAAACATAACACCAACTATCATACGACTAAATAACACATATTATAATCTCCTTATAATGTTAATAACCCTTGTTTCACCCCAAAAGTACATGGTAAAAATATTCCAACTTGTCAACTTTCGACGAAACTTATTTTCTTCAATTTGTTTAGTTTCTAAGGCTTCCAACCGCCTTGCTACATGGTATCAATCATCTTAAATATTTGGAACCTACACGTTAACATGATAAACTAACTTTGTAAACTTTTCAAAGATGATTCTATTTCTAAACTTACATTAATTGACTTATGGAGTACTCTTACATACGAAAACATGGGGTGTAACAGGACTACATTGTGATGAAGTGCAATGAATGTGAAGACATGACCAGCTCCATATTCTTCGCTTCATTATGATTTGTGTCCGGCAGATCATGGATGACCTATTTTGCCTCCAAGAAGATATGGCACATAGGCCCGCTGCGAGACCGACTAATGTCCCGCAGGCCCCTGTAGCAGCAGTTGAGGCACTCATGTATTTGTGATTGTATTGTTCGAGTCTGTATTTTTAGTTTCTTTTGGAGTTGGTTAGTCCACTTTCGAGCCTATATTTTCATTTCTCTTTTGGAGTCTGTTAGTCCACCTTTCGGGTCTGTTAGTTTTTATGTTTAACTCTGTAGGAGAAGTCATTGTAATCAGTATGTTTTTGTTTTTATTTCATATATGAAAATTTAAAAACCCAAAAAATGTATCTTTCTTTTATTTTGCACTTATCCCCTAAACTACGTAATAATCTGATACATGAAGCATCATGATACGTAGGCAATCCCCATAGGATTCGATCATAGCCATAAAATGAAATAGGAAAAGAGGAGATCAAATAAGAGAAAGATTGAGTGGAAAGAAACAATGGCAAAACAAGAGAGGAAGACGAGTGCAAAATAAAAGGGAAGCAACCAAAAACAAGTGGGAAAGGCCAATAGTGATTAAAAAGGGATTATAGTGAAAAGAAAAAAAGAGAGAGAAGAGAAAATGCAAAATGATAAGAGTGTTGAGACCAAACGCTCACGCAAGTGTACGTGGTCTTCAAGTAATAAAGTGACTAAAAGTCGGATGTCGATCCCACAAGGACTTGTGATTAACTATTAACTAAATTAGACTATCCTAATTATCTAAACAAGAATTAAACCTAGAAGTAATTGATTCTAAACTAATTAAATATATAAATATAAATAATGAACTTTGAATAGAAGAAGAGCAGATTTTTTATGTTATCAATGTGATGAAAACGAACTAGGGTTATGGGCTATCTATCATTCCTCATGTATTCTTCAATTGAATTGTCTAACTAATTTATCTAGTTTATTGGTTAACATGGTTAATATTTCTCATAAGAATATGTCGAGTTCTTACTCGCCTATTCAAGCTAACCTAACGCCTCTATGTCTATGGAGTTAGAATCAACAAGAACGCATTAATAATTCCTGTAAATCAACCAAGCAAGGAAATTAGGTATATGTCTATCCTAACCGCGAATTCGTTCCCCGATGCACAGGTTCAAGAACTTGCTCTACTCAATCCAATATGCAATCTAGAATTCCCACTTTCGATTTCAATTCTAGATTCGTAGATAGTATTCAATTGGTGATCAAGCAATCAAATAATTAAGCACAAGATTGAATAAATAAACCAATACGATAAACTGAGAAATCAAAATCAATTTTCGAATAACAATAGTCATGAAAGAACCACAACCCTAGAACGTGAAGTTTAGATCCACATATACATGGTAGCAAAACAACAAATCATACAAAGAAACATAAAAAGACTAAGTTGGTGGAGGAAAGATGAATCCCGACCTCTATGGCGGCTCCGTTATCTCCCTAGGTCTAATTCCCTTCTAAAAGTGTGTTAGATCCCCTAAAAGAGGTGTTTTTGGCTTATATATTGCGTACAAAAGTCGTGGCCCAAAGTTCTTCTAATCCTAGTCTGATTCTGCTTCAGGGATTGATGCATCCATCTCGTCCTTCGCTTCTCAGCTTTGCATGCTAGGGTGGATGCTTCGCATCCACCCTTTATTACTCCATCTCTACTTTGCCCAGGTGCGGATGCTATGGGCCGACTTCACTGCTAAAGGGTGCACCAAGTAACCTTCTTCCCAAGGTTGGATGCGACGCATCCACCCGCTTCTTCTCTAGTTGGAGCATCTCTTCTTCATATTTTTGCTCTCCAAACACCCTAAATCATCACACATAACTTCATTAGTCATAAAACCAATAATTAAACCATGTTGGACATTTTTAACACGAAATAGCAACAAAAAGAGATTAAAACATGTGTAAAGTAATATCAAATCATATAGAAATATGCCCAACATCAAAGAGTTAGTTAAAAGACGGGATGCAACATGCAATCGTTCAATATATGATAGAAGCTTTAACTGTTTAGGTTCATTGCATCACAAATGTGCAGTTGCCTATCTGTTAAATATTAAACCCTACCAAGTTGTTGTTGTCATTGAGAACAGGAAGGTAGTTAGTTTGTTTGGTATTCTAGCAACCCATCCGTACAACACCAGGTCTAAACGCAAGTTGAACATGGCTTGCCAAGAACTGGACGCAAGTATTACTGATCCACCGAGAGAGGTGGAGGAGTCTTAACCGGGCTTGAAATAGGAGTTACACAAGTTGAAACACCAAATGGCCGAAATGTACCAGGCACGGATCAAGGGCCATCCCCCACCATCATACCCTGTCAACCCTGCTTTCATCCCACCGCTAGCTAAATCCTAACAACCTCCCACTGCCGATTCATCCTCACAACATGCACCAAACATCAGCCCTTACCACCACTATAATGGCACCACTTCCTGAACCATACAAGCTCCACCAGCCAAAACAACCCCATACCTCCCTCCACCAATTAACCCTATTTTCATAGCACCTCTACCAGCTATGCTCCACTCCTCCAGTGAGTTGTTATTCCAAACCTAAGAGAATCAGTATTATCCATCAGAACCTACCTTCAAAGACCCAGATCATTAATCCTGCACTCCTCGTTTAGACCTTCCTGTTGAGATTGAGAAACCACCTAAGAACCCGAAATAGGAGGAGATGTTTAGGAAGGTAAGAAGCTTGGAACAATCGCTCAGAAACATGCAAGGGTTGGGAGGTCAAGTGAGTATAGCCTACAAAGATCTGTGTTTTTTCCCTGACGTACAATTACCTGTTGGGTTCAAAATGCTCGAATTCGACCTGTATGAATGACACGGAGATCCCATGGCCCACATAAGGGGATTCTGTAGTAACATGAGAGGAGCCGGTTAGAAAGATGAGTTGTTAATTGTATACTTTAGCTAGAGTCTGAGTGGCGCGACATTAAAGTGGTACACTCATCAGGATCACCATAGATGGTGTACCTGGGATTATTTGGCCCAGGCATTCGCTCGTCATTTCCAATACAACATCAAGATTGTTCCCGATCGTCTGTCTTTGACTAAGATTGAAAAGAAGCCTAGTGAAAGTTTCAGAGAATATGGTTTCCGCTGGAGAGAACATGCAGCAAGGGTTAACCCTCCAATAGAGGAGAACGAAATGGTGGAATAATTTCTTCAGGCCTTGGAGCCTACTTACGTTGGTCATTTGATCTCAGCCCTAGGTAAGTCTTTCAATGAAGTAGTAAAAATGGGAGGAATGGTAGAGGAAGGGCTCAAATCAAGAAAGATCATGAGCTACTCTGCCATCAAAGCAACTACGCAAGCAATCCAGAATGGCACTGGAGGCCTGCTTGGGAAAAAGAAGAAAGAGGATATCGCTATTGTCATTGCAGGATCATGGCACGAACCAAGGGATTCTCCTATCCACTACACCCAACCTCGACCCCAGCTTCAAGCCTATACCCCAACTCCATATAGTTCATCCCAACACTACTTCCCACCACCAGAGCCTCAATACTCAGTTAGGCCACCCCAATATCATGTTCATCATGCACAGTCATATGCTCAACCCCCTCCTCACCCACAATGGCGTACCCCACCTCCACGAAACCTTTTCCCACCTCCACAGCATACCGAAACCCTACTAGCCCAAATTTTCGAGCCAAGCCAGAATTCAGGAATGAAAGGTTGCAGCGGAAGAAAACCTTTACCCCATTTAGGGAATCTTATACCAGCCTACTTCAAAGGTTGAGGTAGTTGGATGTTTTGAGGCCAATCGAGTCAAAACTACCAAACCCCGCTCCAAAGAACCTAGATTAGTATCCCAGGTGTGCGTACTGTTCTGATACTCCGGGGCACAACAAAGAAAAGTGTTGGCATCTGAAGAACGCCATCCAAGAGCTCACTGATATGAACCAAATTGTAGTCTAGAGCCCAGAAGCACCCAATATCAACTAGAACCCATTGCTGGCCCATGATGAAATGCACATGATTATGATAGTGCACAAAGATGGAAAGCCCAAGAAGCCTTCACAATCTGTCATGATGATCCGACCTAGTGAAAGTATGTCGATCAAGGACACGGTTGTCACAAAAGCAACCTCTTTGATAGCTGAAGGATTGTCGGACAAGTTGAGCATGATAAATGATAAGCCAGTTGTGGTAGTTGAAAAGAGGTCCCCAAGTGATGTTATAGCAAAGCAAGAAAAGCCAAAGGTGATCGTGTTGGGGGTAGAAAGTAAACCAGTCCTAATTGTGGAGGGTTCTCGCATGGACCCTATCATTATCAAACCTGCGACCCAGCTGCTGGTAGCTAACACCAAGACTATCCCATGGAACTATGAGCGAGTAACAGTAACCTATAAGGGTGAGGAAGTGAAAGAGGAAGCTAACGAGGCCCAAGGATTAACTCGTTCGGGGAGATACATTGCCCCGGAATAGTTAAGGAAAGCTAAACACTCAAGGAAAATCCAGTTCTAGTGAAGAAACCGGTCACTGAAGAAGAGGCGGAGGAGTTTTTGAGAACAATGAAGGTATAATATTACTCTATCATAGAACAGTTGAGAAATACTCCTGCTCATATTTCCCTGTTATCATTGTTGATCCATTCAAATGAGCACCGAGGGGCCCTGATGAAGATTCTGAATGAAGCTCATGTCCCCGACAAAATCACAGTGAACCATTTGGAGAAGATTGCCAATAAGATATTTTAGTCTAACAGGATCACATTCTCAGATGGATTTGCCTCTGGAGGGTACAGAACACAAACGAGCCCTCGATCTCACAGTGAAATGTGAAGATTCTATGGTCATAAGGGTGTTAATTGACAATTGTTCTAGTGCAAACATCTACCCTTTATCTACTCTGAACAAGTTAAAAGTTGATGATAAAAGGATTTACAACAACAACATATGCATTCGAGGTTTTTACGGAGAGGGAAAAGACTCTGTTGGCGACATCATGCTCGAGTTGACAATAGGACCAGTTGAATGAAGTATGGAGTTCCAGGTACCGGATGTGGCTGTTTCTTACAATTTGTTATTGGGTAGGCCTTGGATACATGTTTTCAAGGACTTGGATACTGACTTGGTGGTTCACAAATTGCCCACTGACCCGGCATTCCCTCCCGTCAAGTACAAATATTAAAGTTCAAAACTGACATGACTATGAAAATCACAAAACAGTTGGATGAAAAGGTCATTAGATCCACACGGTACCCCACTTGGTTAGCTAATGTTGGTCCAGTGCCAAAGAAGGATGGATAGACATGGGTGTGCATTGATTACCGCGATCTCAACAAACCAAGTCCAAAGGATAATTTTCCATTGCCAAATATCCACATTTAGATTGACAACTGTGCCAAACATGAGATCGGTTCTTTTGTGGATTGCTATGCGGGATACCACCAGATTTTGATGGATGAGGAAGATGCAGAAAAGACAACATTCATCACACCATGGGGAACTTATTGCCACGGGGTAATGCCATTTGGTCTGAAAAACGATGGGGCAACTTACATAAGGGCAATGACTACTGTGTTCCATGACATGATACACAAGGGGGTTTGAGGATTATGTTGATGATGTGATCGTAAATTCAAAGCAACCGGCTAACCATGTCGGAGATTTGACGAAGTTTTTCAAAAGTCTCCGCAGGTACAATCTTAAGATCAACCATGCCAAGTGTGCATTTGGTGTTCCATCTGGACAATTGTTGGGATTCATAGTTAGTCGTCGAGGCATTGAGTTGGACTCATAAAATATCAAAGCTACCCAAGAATTGCCACCTCCAAGGAACAAGACTGAGGTGATGAGTTTGCTCGGACGATTGAACTACATCAGCAGGTTTATTGCTCAACCGACGACAACTTGTGAGCCTATCTTTAAGTTGCTGAAGAAGGATGCTGCAATCAAATGGATTGATGAGGTCCAGGAGGCATTTGATATGATCAAGGGTTACTTGTCAAACCCATCTATGTTGGTCCCGCCGGAACCCGGGAGGCCTTTAATTCTTTATTTGACAGTCCTGGACAATTCGTTTGGTTGCGTACTGGGTAAACATGACATCACCGGCAAAAAGGAGCAAGTCATCTATTATCTCAGCAAGAAGTTCAGATCATATGAGGTTAAGTATACTCCCCATGAAAGGACATGTTGTGCCCTGACATGGGTGGCACAAAAGTTGAAGCATTATTTGTCGTCCTACAATAATTACCTCATTTCTCGTCTGGACGCTCTAAAGTATATCTTTCAGAAGCCTATGCTCAAAGGAAGACTTGCAAAGTGGCAAATTTTGCTCATAGAGTTTGACATTATCTATGTGACTCGGACCTTGATGAAGGCCCAAGCATTGGCCGATCATTTGGCCGAGAATCCAGTGGATAAAGAATATGAACCATTGAGAATATATTTTCCCAATGATGAGGCGATGCATATTGACGAGGTGGATCAGGTTGAAAAACCAAGTTGGAAACTTTTCTTTGATGGAGCCGTAACATGAAAGGTGTCGGAATAGGGGCTGACCTTATTTCTGAAATAGGGCATCACTACCCTATTACGGCCCAACTTCGTTTCTATTGTACCAACAATATGGCTGAGTACGAGGCATGCATTTTGGGATTGAGGTTAGCTATAGATATGGGAGATCAGGTAGTCTTGATCTTGGGAGACTCGGATCTTTTGGTGCACCAGATTCAAGGATAATGGGAGACTTAGGATTTAAAGCTCATATCGTATAAACAATGTTTGCACGATCTTTGTCAACTGTTTCGATCAATAGAATTCAGGCATATTCCAAGGATCCATAATGAGGTTGCCAATGCTTTGGCTACCTTGGCGTCAATGTTGCATCATCCGGACAAATCTTATGTTGACCCTCTGCATATTTAAATTTGTGATCAGCATGCCAACTAAATGTGGTTGAGGAACAACTTGATGGTGAACCATGGTTCCATGATATCAGGGAGTACATCAAGATGGGGGTATATCCGGCACAAGCCACAGGGTATCAAAAGAGAACAATTCGACGTTTGGCTAGTGGATTTTTCTTGAGCGGGGGAATTTTGTACAAAAGAACTCAAGATCTTAGGTTGTTGAGGTACATCGATGCTAAGCAAGCCACGACTATCATGACCAAGGTACATATCGGAGTTTGCGGGCCGTATATGAGCTGGTATGTTCTAGCAAAGAAGATTCTTTGAGCATGGTGTTATTGGCTCACCATGGAACGAGAGTGCATTACCTTTGTGCGCAAGTGTCATCAATGCCAGGTACACGAAGATCTAATTCATTCTTTGTCATCTGAGTTGCACACAATGTCCGCACCTTCGCCTTCTGTTTCTTGGGGCATGGATGCATTGGACCAATTGAGCTCGTGACATCAAACGGGCATAGGTTCATTCTAGTAGCCATCAATTATTTTACTAAGTGGGTTAAAGCGAAGACTTTCAAACCTGTGACCAAGAAGGCAGTGGTCGATTTTGTTCATTCAAATATCATCTGTCAATTCGAAATCCCAAAGGTGATCATCACAGATAATGGTGCTAATCTTAATAGTATTTGATGAAAGAAGTATGTCAACAATTTAAGATTACGCATCAAAATTCCACCCCGTATTTCCATAAGACGAATGGAGCAGTCAAGGCAGCAAACAAGAACATAAAGAAGATACTTCGGAAAATGGGGCAAGGTTCCAAGCAATGTCATGAAAAGTTGCCATTTGCTTTACTGGGTTATCGCACTACTGTTCTCACTACAGTAGGTGCAAATCCTTATTTGTTGGTATATGGCACTGAAGCAGTGATACCTGCGGAAGTTGAAATTCCATCCCTTCGGATTGTTGTTGAAGCCGAAATTGATGATGATGAGTGGGTCAAAACCCATTTGGAACAATTGAGTCTGATTGATGAGAAAAGATTGGCAGCAGTGTGTCATGGCCAGTTGTATCAAAAGAGAATGGCAAGAGCATACAACAAGAAGGTGCGTCCCCGGAAATTTGAAGTGGGTCAGCAAGTATTGAAACACATCTTGCCACATCAGGCTGAAGCGAAAGGCAAGTTCGCCCCAAATTGGCAGGGGCCATTCATTGTAACGAGAGTGTTGTCCAATGGTGCTTTATATTTAACAGATATAGAAAGAAAATGTGTAGATATGGCTATAAATTGTTGTTTGTACTTGGCATGTTTTGAAGATTGGACTGACGAAGGCATTTTATTCTACTATCTAAACACTTTATCCTTTGTTACCCCTTTGAGCCTTATTTATTTCCTTTCATACTCCTCTTTTGGAATCAGTAGCAAAGTTCAGAAACACAGACGCAAAAGGTAAATAAAGAAGGAAAAGAGGAAAAGAGAAGAGAAAAAGAGAAAGAAAAGAATGGAAAGAGTGAAAAAAAAGAGAGAAGGAAAAAAGAAGAAAAGAAAAGAAAGAAAGAGAGAAAGAAAAAGAAAAGAGAAAATAACAACAACAAAGCAATTCCTATGACATGAACTACATTTGACCTGATTCTTTTAAAGGATACGTAGGCAGCCTCATGGTTCAGTTCCATCAAAATAAAAATTCAAAAGTCCCCAAGCAAAGAAACTAGGGCAGAAGTTGTGGTTGTATAAAAGATCTGATTCCAAAAGTTGTAATTCTGAACCCATTCAAGTTGTTTTGAGCATTTATAATATCCTTTCTAACCACATCCAAAAGCCCACATTGCAGTCCAAAGAAAGACCTTCTAACCAATAGTTGAGAGTGCCAAGTCAAGCGAAATAGAGGTACGATTCGCATCAGGGGAAACACTTCATTCTGCACGAGGAAAATGAGTAAATGAGAGAGTCTGATTGTTGAAAACCCTCGCGGTCACCGTAGAGAGATGGAAAGATGAGAGAAATCTAAATGAGAGAGTTTTATCGGTGAACACCTCCACAGCACCGTGAGGCGACAATGAGTTGAGAGATGAACAAATGAGAGAGGTTTGTTGGTGAAAACCCTTCAGGGCGCCACAAGCCAAACAAGATTGGTGACTTTGCAAAGAGATTGGGTCGAGAAAATCCCGGGGCATAAAGTATGAAAGCTGAAAGGTGACTGGTTGAACGGGTTGGGTTGATTAATCCAAAATGCATGTCATGATCATTGGTGCCAGCTGCCTCACTCAGATAAGTCTCTTTCCTTTTCTCCCTCAAACAGTCATGATGTTTCAAGTCTTCTTCTTTATTTCTAACTCTCGAAGGCATTGCATTTCATTTATTTTGGGTTTATTTCTCTATGACTTTTCCAATGTTAGCCTTGTTTATGTAAGTAAGAAAGGATTTCAAAGCTTATTACCAATATCCAAATTGCACAAAGCAAAGTGTGGCGAAAGCATAGCAGAAATAGCATGATGCAAAGTGAAAAATAAGGTGTTAATGAATGCTCAAGTGGTCGGGTGGTTTGTAAATTTTGTGGGAGATACAGAGGTTCAAATTGGAAGGAAAGAAATATAAAACAGTGGGTTGAGCGCAGGTCACTTAGTCATTCAGGTTCCTATTGGTTGAAATTCAGTCAGAAAGTTAAAAAATTCTTGGCCAGTTCAAGGCAGCCAGTCAAAACAAAGCACGGTAGTGAAAGAGCCACCTTTAGCAAGAATGCCGCAAACTAATCACCTCATTTTCAAACTAATAAAATTTTCTTTGATTGAAATAGGTGCAAGAAATTTCGTTTGTTCCGGAGGAACCCTCTTTGGGGAAAGCATGCACCGGACAGGTTCAACCGTAAATCTTCAGGACCCTCCTGGATAATGGGATTTAGTATAAAAATTTTGAGGGCCTTCCTGGATAATGGATTTAATCTTAAAAGTTCTCAGGACCCTCCTAGATAATGGGACTTAGTTGAATTCCAAGACCTTCATAGATAACAAGATTTAGCATAAGCTCTACCTTTAGGAAATATAAGTTGACTATAAAGCTTTCACTCTTAAGATGAGATTCAATTTGTCATGGCCCTCGCATATAAGTTGACTATAACGACTCATGGCCCTCACAAATATTATAACTTGGTTATAAAAATGAATCTTGTAGTTTTCTTTAGGCGCATTAATTAAACATTTATCATGACTACGGGTACGGTTCCTGTGACGTAGTTGTGACTTATAATTGCTAAAATCCGCGTGTACATTTCATGTGACCCGACTCCAATTTTTAACAAGGTTAAATATAGTGTTTTGTGAACCGCGGGTGCATTTCATGTAGCGTGGCTTACGATGTGTTTTAAATAACTTTGAATTTTCCTAAAAGTATTAAAAAGCAGTTAAAAGGTTTGCAAATGCACATAGGTTTAAAACATGTGATTAATCAGCTAATTAGGCCAATATTAGTAGTTAAGAGACCGTGATAAAACCACGAAACTCGGGAATGCCTAACACATTCTCCCGGGTTAATAGAATTCCTTACCCGAATTTCTGTGTTCGCAGACTGTAAATAGAGTCAATCTTCCTTGATTCGGAATTTTAAACCGGTGACTTGGGACACCATAAACTATCCCAAGTGGCAACTCTGAACTTAAATAAATAATCCTGTCTCGATTGTCACTTTAACTGGAAAAAACTCCCTTATATCCCTTCGAGGGGCAGAAAAAGAGGTGTGACAGTAGGATAAGGAGTTGATTGTGGAGGAGACTCTGCTTTAGGGTTTAGGCTAGAGATTGTGTTGGGAGAGGAGTTCATCGCTGAGATACTGACTGCTGAGGACTCAATCACAGTGTTGTTAGGCACACTGAAGGTTGCTTGACTTTCAGACATGATGAGATTATTCTCGAAGGATTATGGATTTGAGAAGAGAGAAGACAAAAAGGGAATTTTGATTTTTGAAGAGAAAGGGTTGTTATGTTGATTTAATTATGAAGAGAGACCGGTTCTGAAAGGGCAGCAACGCAGATGTATTGCTCAGAAAAGGAGTGACATTTGGGTTGTGACGTATTGGCTGAAGAGATACAACTTTAAAGAGACTGTCACGCTACTGGTGAAGTGGCATTGTTTTTGTCCATTTTACATTGTATGTTAAAGAACAAAGAAGCTAATAACCTGTATCAGAAAAACTAGGTTCCCTGATAGGTCTGACAAGTTAGTTTTAACCCCTTATTCATCATGCATTGCAGCATCTGCTTCTGTAGTCATCATGTGTGTCTACTTGTAATGGTATAGAGGTGAGTTAGAATTAGCCATAGAACACTTTAGCTAGCCTTTACCTGACTATGACTTTCATAACTAATCATGAGGAACCGGGTTCTCAGTTGGGTTTTATCATCCCCCAGTGCAGGGCGATTTTTCTCATAATGCTTTCTTCCCAGAGCTTTTGGTGAAGATGTCTGCAACTTGATGCAGTCACTGTATTTGGCCCTCTTGAGATAAGCTCAAGTTCTTCCAATTTGCTGCTTGGTCCATAGCACTTGAGCACAATAGGAGGCTGATGATACATATTCTGCTTTAGCTGTTGAGAGTGCCATTGAATTTTGCTTCCTTGAGCCTTATGAGACAAGACAGGAACCCAGAGAGTGTCCCATTTCAGGCGAGCTTTTCATATATATTACTTGGAGGACAGTAGAGAACCAGGTCATGTGTTCCTCTAAGATATCTCAAAATTCATACACCAACCTTCAGATGAGAATCCTTTGGATTTGACTTAAACTTTGCACAAAACCCAACTCTAACTACTATGTCTAGTCTACTTTTAGTGAGATAAAAGAGTGATTTAGTGATGTCTCTATGCATGGTTTGATTTAGAAGAGAACTAGGTTCATCCATGTGTGGACGTGTAGCTGTGACAATGGGAGTGCTAATGACCTATGATGCTTCTATGCCAAAACTCTCTTTCCAACAACTCATTTTTTAGCTTTTGTTGTTGTAGATGCGGGACCCGATTCCTTACTAGAATCAATGGGCGTTCTCTACCTTGATCAGTATTTCTGTTCTCCTTTGAGATGAGTACATCAGGAAGATTTATCCATCTCTTCTTCCATCATATTTTCAAAGTTGACCCTTCCCATTGTTGAGAACATACCAATTGTACACAGATATCCTCAATTGAGTCAGCAACTTTTGGCAGGATGTTTGCAATCCCTCTGTCTAATAATATTGAACGTGCCCAATCTTCAAGAGTCCCTTTCTTCTTTTCAAAAACTCCATCTGATGTGGTGTTCTTTGATAATTCTTCTTTGAATACAAGATTCATCAACTTATGGCATTATCCAAACCTGTTCCATGATTTGATCTGATGCGAAATTAACCTTGAAATTTCTTTTATATTTTCAAGTGTGTATTTTAAGTATTTAATATCTTTAGTTTTTTGATATTCTTCTATATTTTTTTCTAATATTATTTTTGACATATTTATATGTTTTAGAATTTCTAACCAGTACTTAAAATATTTGTAACTATCAATTTTTGATTTGTTCATATTAATACTGAGATGTATACCATATTTTAATAAGTTATACTGAACAATCTTTTCTGGTCACTACCATGTTTTTCATGCTTCAATCATTTACCCTAACAGCGCCTCAACTCTGTGTACTCCCCTAAACGGCTTCCTTGCCTACTGGTTTCCACTTTAGGATGGCATAGTCTGGGCTTAACTACTCTCAGCATTATTAGACAGGCAAACTTTCTCAAGATGTTCTTTATAACAGTACTATAACATGATAAACAATTATGATTTTTAAGAGATTATAAGGAATATAAGAGTTTAGTTAAACATGATTATAAATAAACTTACCTGGTTTTGTAACTCGTTTGAATGCTCCATAGCTGTTTTAGATACTTGTAATTAACTCAGATATTTCTTACAAGAGAGAAGATAAGAGAGAATATTAGAGAGAGAAGGTAAGGGTGAGGATGTCCTCCTTCCTCGGATTTACATTCTATATAAAGAAAATTAAAACGACTCTTACTGTTTACAAATGACTCCTACTATTCATGAACGACCTTTACTGTTCATGATTATGACATATACTATTTACTTTATGACTCTTACTATTCATGAACGACCTTTACTGTTCATGAATGCGACTAGTACTATTTACTTTACATTATATGTTTCCAGTAGCTGTCTTCTTCTTTTGTCTTCTTGTTGATACCTTCATTCTAGTTGGACTTCTGGTACATAGTTATCATCTCCGTTGCACTTTGAACATATGTGGTCTGGATATTTGTGTCCTACTAGTTTGCAGTATCTTGTTAATAACTCGTTTGAAATAAATTCTTTTTTCAATGCTCTGGTAGTTGGTTGCATTTCTGGTTTTAATAATGATAAAATCCATTTCTGGACTTCATCCATATCTCCTTGTCGTAGTTCCTTCGAGTTGGCATATATCATCAATTGGTCTCTGGAATAGTAGCTCCAGATAGCATTTCCTTGTAGATAATTGTTAGCTAGTTCTTGAATAATAGTTGCTATACCAATTATTCTTTTATTAGCATAGAAACTTGGTATCTCCATTTTCTGTATCTCCGGTTGTTTCTCTATCTCTTCCGGTATTATCATATCTCGTGTTAGTCCTATTTTTATCACCTGTATTATGGGTTTTATTTCATCATATAGTATTTTCGCTGGTGCTGTATAGAATTTGATGAAGAATAGGTTGCCTTTTGTAATTCTCTTGAAGGTGACAAATGCTTTGTATAGCTCTGGTATTCCAATTATTTCTTCTCCGTCATGGGTATATACTGTGCTAAGTAGTCCGTAGTTGTAACATGTTTTTACTAGGTTTGCTTTTGTTTTTGGCTGGGCTATAAGCCTATTATATCCCTGTAGTTTTTGGGTTACATAATCTTGTGTTGGATCTGTAGTAGTTGTTGATCTAGGGTTTAGGTTCAGAAATGTCTGGATTTTATATATATTCTCAATATATGTTTGAGTAATATGGTTATATACCTTTTTGTTGTGGTGTAGGCTATTAGCATAGGTTGAAGTTTGTGGGGCTATAACTATTGCTTCTCTTGGCTTTTTTGATGTAAATGGCTTATCAAATACGGTATTTAGGTTTACATTGATATGTGGCTTTTTGCTAACTTGTTTGCTTGTACCTGCAGCTGTATATAAAGCAACTGTGTTATGGGTTTTTTGGAGTTTCCCAACGTCTCCTTCTACCTCTGGAAGTTTAGAGTCTTCCGATTGACTTAGCTCCGCATTTTTATAGTCATGCTGCTGACTTTCTAGCTGTTGTAATCTTTTTCCCATACTCTCCATCTGTAAGGATAGAGTAGTAAGGATTGTAAATATGTCTTTTGATTCTTGGCTTTCATCTGTTTGGGTACCTTTGTCTTGATAGGTAGTCTGCAATAACATTCTTGTCAGTCCGTATTACTTCAATTGTAAATGTAAAATTTTGTATATTTAATACAAGTCTCCTTATTTCCTTTGTAGTTACTGAATCCTGTACTTTCCGAGTTATCCACCATTTTACTTGTGTATTATCTGTTCTTACTATAAATTTGTTATAAACAATATATGGCTCAAATGCTAACAAACATTTATATAATCCAAATAGTTCTTTCCTATTTATTTCCCATTTTAATTGTGGTTCCGTGTATGATCCGGAATAATATCTACAATGGTGTTCAATTTTTTCATTATCATATTTATATTTTAGAACTCCTCCGTAGCTGTGATCACTAGAATCAGTTTCTACAATATATGTAAATTGTTTCTTTTCATCTGGAAAATATAGTTTTGGTAATTTTTTACACATATTTTTTATCTTCTGTATATGTATTTTATCTTTTTCGTCAAAATGATATTCTATGTCCTTTTTTAATTTTTTCTGTAATGGTTTTAAGTTTTCTGCTAATTTAGGAATATATTCTCTTACTTGGTTAACCAATCCTAAAAATGATTGTAACTTCTTTTTTGTATCAAGTGTTTCATTCAAGTTAATTATTTTTTGTACTACATGGGTTTGCATTTTTATTCCGTTTTTATCTATTTGTATACCTAAAAATTCTATTTGATTTTTCATTACTTCTGCTTTCTTTTTACTTAAACTTATTCCTGATATTTCTACAATGTGTATGAATTTTTCTAGTAGTTTTATATGTTCGTTCTCTGTTCTAGAATATAGCAATATATCATCTATATATATTATACAATTTTCTAATTGGTTGAAGTAATTATCCATAAAATGTTGATACCTACCTGGTGCATTTTTATATCCAAAAGGTAATACGTTCCATTCGTAAAATCCTTGTGGTACTGTGAATGCTGTTAACTTTTTAGATTCATCTTCTAGTTTTAAATGGTAAAATCCTGATTTACAGTCAAATTTACTAAAATAGTTATATCCTTGTATTTGTCTAATTTTTAGTATTTTATTTGGTATCGGATAATTATATGTTTTTGTTTTTGCATTTAAGTTTCTATAATCTATAACCATACGGCTTTTTCCTCTTTTTTGTTCACTATGCTTATTTACTATAAATGCTGGGCTAGTATGTTTACTATTACTTTCTTGTATGTAGTTATTATCTAATAATTCTTTTATATGCATTTTAAATTCTGTTAAATCATTAAAATTGTATTTTAAAGGTTTTTGTGTTATTATGCTATTTTCATCTATTAGTTCAATCTTTATTTTTGTTTGATGTTTTTCCCATCCTTGGAGTGGATTATCATTATATAGTAATTCTAGTTTATCTTGTAGTGGTTTTATCTTATTTATTGAGAAAATGATTATCTCTATATTATGGTTACTTTGTATTACATTTTCTAATTTTTGGGTAATCTTTTCACTTCCTTTAATCCAGGGTGTTGTTTTTCTTACTTTATTATTTACTCTTTTTGCTCCTAATTTTTGTTTACACGGGGTAGTAAACCACCAATGTGTTTTTGTTATAATATGTGGGTATAATTTATCTAAAAATGGCATTCCTAATAATATATCTTTATTTGTGAATTCGTAACTATATATTTCTTCTATGGTTAATATTTTATCCCATATTTGTATTTTTATATTTCTTGCTTTATATGTTATCATACTTCCTTCATTATTAAATCCTGTTACTACTATGGGGGTTTTTAGCTTTTCCCATTTACTTTCTGGTAAACAATTATGTCTACACATATTAGCTTCTGCTCCTGTATCCACCATAGGTGTATAATATCTATTATAATATCCTTCTACTATTATTTTGGAAAGTATGTATATCTTTGGCATTATATCAAAGTTCTTTTTATTATTATTTTCTTATTTTCATAACTTATTGTTAATTGCCTATCTTCTAATTTATATGGTTTGACTTTTTCTAACCATTTTATCCCTAGTGTAATATTTTTATCTCCTTGATATATTTTAAAATTTATTAATATTGGTATTCCTCCAATAATTAATTCTTTTTCAGTTGTTTCTTCGTTTTTTCTTAACGCTTTTGGTAGTTCTGAATTTTGTTGTTCTATTGTTACTATCTCTTGTTCTGGTATTAGTTCTCTTATAACATAATTCTCTTCCTGCCCTGTATTTATTAGTATTAAATATTTTCTTTGGTCCATTATTCCTGTTATATAATAATGATGTGGGTTTATTTCTTCTATTTTTTGTTCTATTAATTTTTGTGGAGTGGTATAATTTATTCTTTTTGATGTACTTCTTGATGATGTTTCTGGCATTTCATTATTTATTCGTTTTGATGTGCTTAATCTTTCTTTTACTATTTCTAAATCTTCATCCATGTCTATTTCTGTATAACTGTAATCATTGTTGTCTATAACTGATACTATTCTTTCGAATGGATTTTCTATTTTTATTTTATTTATTTTATTTTTAGCTGTTATCTTATGTTTTGTTGTTAAGACATATAGATTTTTACATCTTGCTGTGAATATTTTACTTCCTGGTGCTAATTCTATTCCAGACATTTTCCAGTATAATACTAATGATTTATCTATATTTTTATCATCTACTGCTACTGAATAGTTAGCACTTACTATAAATTTAAATTTTTGGTATATTAAGTTACCTCTTACAGCACTTATTATACTCTTTTCTATAGGTTGTACAATCCTATCATCTGCCAAGTATATTTCTATAGGGGTATCTATTCCTTCCCTAAAACATGCTTTTATTAGGATCTCCGTTCCTCCTAAGTGTACATATTTTATTGGATTTTTTGCTTTTATATCTTGTATTTCTTTATTTAGTAGTCTTTTATTTAAAATTGGTATTTGTGCTTTACCTTTGATGTATTTACAATCTATTATATGTTCTCTTTGGCTTACTACATAGTATTCTTCTTTTTGTCTTTTAAACCAATTCTTTATTGTTGGTACTTCTAATATTTTGTCTATACTTAGATCCAATTCTTTTCCTTTTATTTGTTCAAATATATTAGCGTCAAATATTATTTTTTGTTCTGAAGATTGTTCATCTTGGTGTTCTTCTTGTTGTATAATTTGTATATCTTTTTCAGTCATAATTTTCTTCATCTGACTCTTCTATATCCTTGTTTATTTCATTTTCAGAGAACTCGTTTTCTGATATCTCATATATGCTGTCTTCACTGCTTAATTCATAATCTACATATTCTACTTGTGTATATTTATCATTATCTATCAATATTTCGGTAATTTGTTTCTTCTTTGGGTTTTTTGGTAATTTACAATCTTTGGCTAAGTGTCCTAGCTTTCCACAATTATAGCAAGTACATTCTGTTAGTTTTTTCTTTTTCCTATATGGTTTTTTATGTTTATAATTTTTTACATAATATCTTCTTCTTGGTTTCCTATATTTATATTTTGAATATTTTGATTTAAATTTCTTTTTCTTTCCTTCTTTTTTGTAATATTTATCTGTGCAGCCAAATTGGGGTGCTATTCTACTTTTGCAACATGCCAAATTTTTTACTAATATTTTTTCCATTTTCATGTTTTCTTTATATTTTTCACATAATTCTATAAACCAGTTTTGTAGAAATTTTATCCTTACTCCTAATGTATCTGCTAGTCCTGCTTCGTTCCAACTTTTTATTATTTTTGAGCTAAAGGGTTCTGGTAATTTTGTAAAATATAATTTTCTTATCTCTTTACTTTCATCTGGACTATATGTTCCTTTATAATAATAGTCTCTAAATGCACAAGTATATTCATCTATATAACACATATTACATATTGCTAATTTTGTCATTAAATTTCTATTTGTAATTTTTTCTTTATTTTGTTCTTCTACTTCTGTTGTCATACTACTAAATTCATTTCTTATTGCTATTTCATATTTATTTAATATATCTGTAACTGTTGTTGTAGTTGTACCGTCAAGTTTTTTATTACTCCTTAATGTGTCTAAGCTTTCACTTGATAAATTTTGTAACCATAATTTTACAGTTCCTATTAATGTTCTTTCTATATATCCTGGTGTTTCCGTTATTGTTATTTTATTATCTATTAGTTGTTTTGAGATATATCCTATCCATAATTGTATTGTTTTATTTATATCTGCTACACAATCTAGATCTAAAAAATTATATTGTTCAGTTATCTGTCTTGGTGCCCATTTCTTATTTAACCTTTTATCCCATAATGTTTTGTTTCTGTCATATGCATCATAACTTACTCTGTAATAGGTTGGGTTTAATTGTTTTGGATTTTTTATTCCTGATATGCTTGGTTTATCTTCGTTCATATCTCCTGTATTTATTTCTGGGTTTATTTTTATCTTTTCTGTTTTTTCTATAAGTTCTGTGTATGTTTCACTTGTTTCTGAATAGTTTTCTCCTAGTTCTGTGTCTTTATCACTTTGGTCATTTATTTCGTTTATACTTATTTTTGATGGACTCTCATGTACTTCTTCTAACTGTAATTTGAATCTTTCTATCTCATTTGTTAGTTTTAGTTCTTCTTCTTCTTCTTTACGTTTTTCCTTTTCTTTTAGTTTATTTGCATACATCTGTTTTAGCATCTCTAATTCTTTTTCTAATTCTGTTATTTTAGTGTTTTTTACTTCCTCTATCTGTTGTATTTTTTCTTTAGCTTGCTGTTGTATTTCTTTAATCTCTCGTTTTCTATCTATTTCTTCGTTTTCTTTTGTTATTCTAACCATGGCGGTTAAACTATCCTCTAGTTTTACAGTTTCTTTTTCTAACATTAAGTTTAGGTTATTTCCTATTTTTTTATATCTTCTTCCTAAGTTAGAAAATATTATTGTTATTTTTAATCCTTCTGGATTCTCATATGTTTTCTCTTCTAATGCGAATTCTTCTTTATTCATCTTTTATCCTTTAGATAACAAACATATTTATATTCTGTTTTAGATATTATATCGATTAATTTGGACAGCCTAGCTTTGTTTATTTTTGTGATACTTAAGTATTCATATTCTATATATAGTTTCTTTAGTTTCTTCCTAATTTTCTGCGATTTCTTAGTTATTTTGATTGTTTCACTGTTTTGCGGGTTTGTACTATTAATGTCAGTGTTATTTTTCATGATTTGCTTCTTAATATAAATGTTTATTTTTCATAGTAAAATATGATAAACTCTATGATAAACAAAGAGGTTAGAGGGAATATGTTTAGTAAACACATGATAAGGATAAATAATAAATCTAAATGAACAACCACACGTATTTATTAGAAGAAAATATTGACTACAAAATACTTATGTTATATATCTTTAAGAGACTTAATAACGATGTTAAAAGAAAAATTTACGATATTTTAGTTATTTTTGAAATAATATATGTAATGGAACAAGCATTTACGGAACTAATTGTATCACATGAAATAGATATATTAGATCTATATGAACTAGATTTATATTCAGACTAATGATCACATATCAAGTTAATAAAATCTTTTTATAAATGAAACATAACACTTTTCATTATATAAGATTCTATAATACCCAGAAATGGAAACTTCTTAAAAACCTCAGTAACATAAATAGAAAAATAGATTGTGTTAAATACAATATTAAAACCTGCAAAGATATTATTAGATATAATAAATTACGTAATAAAGCTTTATTAACTATAGAAAATGAAATTGAATTTTATGAAGATAAACTTGAAAGTTATCAACACAGAAAAGAAATAACACTGAGAAATATAGAAACCATGGATATATGTATCAACAGGTATACATCTCAGTATTAATATGAACAAATCAAAAATTGATAGTTACAAATATTTTAAGTACTGGTTAGAAATTCTAAAACATATAAATATGTCAAAAATAATATTAGAAAAAAATATAGAAGAATATCAAAAAACTAAAGATATTAAATACTTAGAATACACACTTGAAAATATAAAAGAAATTTCAAGGTTAATTTCGTTAGCTACAGATAATCATGAAAAAGCATTTAATTCTACAACTACATAAAAAAGATCCTATGAAAAATAAGATGAACTCAAACAACCCCCCCTTTTGCATAGGCATTGCATACTTCATGTTACTTGTTGCTCAACTTGATCAGACCACGAACCAGGTCCTTCAGATCCAATTTGTTTAGTGCTCGACAACTTGCAATGCTCCAGTCTTTTGTCCCATAGTTTAGCATTGTCTTCAACAGCTTTCAACCAACTTATATCTCCACTCCATAGAAACTCGAGCACATCAGCATAAGCACTCTTGTGTCTTTTGGCTACAGCATCACCTCACCAGTCACATGATTCGAGATTGTGCATATCTTGGACAAGAATTCCATCGTATTTCCTTTGACACAAATCTTCCAACTTCTAGAGCGTACCTCCTTTTAGCCATTTTCGAAAGGGTACCCTCTCTCCTTGCAGGGCTTTTAGAGAAGGAAAATTGATTGTATTTCCATTCTTGTCCTATGAGCAACCGCTGTTCATACGTCATTATTGGGTGCTCTCCTTCACTGCTCCCTGAACACGGAAATTAAGGGTTAGATATAGGAATCCAAACGAGTTTGGGTCCCTTATTAGGAGAAAAGGGATGAATGAGTACTTTTTTAGTCTAAGCAGGCAAAATGCGTTTCATATTTGATGGTTTCCTATTTGGCGGACCAGGTCCTCTTGCAGTAGTTACTCTCTCAGCAAAGACTCTATTTTTCTTATGAAACTGAACCCTGGCCATGCAGTTTTCCTTGAGGTGCCCATTGTTACCGCAGTGAGTACATAGCCAATTATCAAATATAGTAACATACTTGCTATGAGGGTTGTAGGAAATTTTTTCCCTTTGAATCCCAAACCCCTGCCTGTTCCCCTAGTTCTTCCTGACGCTTTTTGTTTTTCTCAAGTTCAGCACACAGACTAGTCTTTACCAAATTTAACTCATTTTCAAGCTTAATGTGTGCTTCACTTACAACTTCCTTTCCCTTTTCCTAGTTTCCAGGTTTATTTACCATTTTAAATTCCTCAATTGTTTCTATCAAGTCTACTACCACCACTACTATGTAATCTTTTTCTTGCTCAATGATAGCAACTCTCTCAGCCAGGGTTTCCTTTTTTATTACTTGCACACTCAATGGTTTCTTTCAAGTCCACCACAACCACCATTAGATCATCTCTTTCATGTTCTATACTAGAAATTTTCTCTTCTAAGGCATTCTTTCCTTTTTCAGGTTCTATATTGTTTCTTTCAAATTGACTACAACGACTACTATGTCATCTCTGGTTTGTTCAGCTTCACCTAGTTCCATAGTTAATGCATCTTTATCATTGATAAAACTATGATATTCCTCAATTAGCACATTTGCTAATGATATGAGCTTTTTAGAAGAGTAAGATTTTAGATTTCTCTAAACATCCAGAAAGTTTACATCATCGTCGTCGTCATCTTCATTGTCATCAGATTAAGCCATTAAAGCAAAAATTGAATCATACTCAGTTGTTTCATTTTCCACTGCCATCATTGAACTACCACTATGGTTGTTTTCTTCTTCAGATTCCCTGGAGGAGTCTTCCCATGTAGCAAGAGCTTGTTTTACAACATTGTCAGCATCATTCTTCCTCTTGAAGTGTTTTTCAGGAACTCGGTTCGTCTTGGCTGCTTTGTCAAAGTTGTTACTATACTGATCTTCCTTTAGGAGGGGGCAATCCTTGAAGAAATGTCCTGGCTTGCCACTTTATTGAAGAGGTCATAATTTCTTGGCTTGCTAGAGCTTCCCCTTTTTTTCAAATGCCTCCATTCCTGGGAACCATCTTCTGCAACCTTTTTGTCAAGTAGGCCATGTCCCAACTTCACCACTTGAGTCATTGTTGTCCATCTTGAGGACCAGGTTCTTCTCCCTCTTGGGATCTTTTCTTTCATTGTCCTTCTTCTTCTTCATTTCATAGGTTTTCAAGTTTCCAACAAGTTCATCCATAGTTAGTGTCTGAAAGTCCTTAGCCTCTATAATGGCGTTAACTTTGCTTTCCTAAGAACTGGGCAATATACTAAGGATTTCTCTGACAAGCTTGTTTCTTGGAATACTTTCACTAAGAGAGTGAAGCTCATTGATGATGAAGGTCAATCGATTATGCATATCTTAGATGGATTCATCAACTTTCATTATGAAGAGCTCATATTCTGTGGTAAGCATATCAATCTTTGATTGCTTCACCTGTGTTGTTCCCTCATGAGCTGTCTGAAGAGCCTCCCAAATCTCTTTTGCTGATTGACAAGTTGATATCCTGTTATATTCATCAGGTCCAATGCCACACACAAGAATTTTCTTTGCACAAAAATTCTTTTCTAAGGCATTTCTATTAGCATCATTGAATTCCTTCCTCATCATAGGAATGGCTACAGCTGGATCGCTAAGGTTTTTAGTAGGGACAAAGGGTCCGTCACATATCACATCCCATAACTCAGAATCTTCAGCCATTGATGAAGTCGTGCATCCTAGTCTTTCACCACCCATAGTATTGACCGTTGAACCTTGGAGGTCTATAAGTAGACTGTCCTTCTTCGAAGTTTGGAGGAGAAGCCATGAGGATCCTTTCAAGGTGTTAACCTGATAGAAAGAACTTGTGCTAATACTAATTAATAGAATGTAAGGGTTCACCAAACTCTATAAAAAAATAGGTTCTCTATTAGGTTCGATAGTACACACACACATCAACAGATAAATGACAAGAGGAATTTTACGTGGAAAATTCCTAGCTCAACGAGATTAAAAACCATGACCTACCCTTGTAGAATATCAACTTCACTACTGAGCAACTTTCAGATTACAACCTCTGCAACCTAGGAATCAAAATCTTAATCCCTCACTAACTTGTAATACTCTATTACAAGCCACTTTGTAATAATCTATTAAGAAGACTTTACTACATGACTAACTCTAGCCAAGACTCAAACACACTAGTTTAAGGTTTACAAAGGGGTTCCTATAGAATGCTTCTAAATAAGCTAGATAGGAATTACAATTTGAAGAACTATTACAAAGTCACAATTCAACTAAGGACATACAATAATTCGATGTGGGAACTGGTCCGTAGTTGCTTTGTTCTATGTTCTTGAAGCACTTCAAACTTGCTTGTTGAATAGTGACGTGAGTGAGCTTAAGTAAGATCTCTAAGTTTTCAAGATTTTTTTTACCTCCCTTAAAAGTATATATAAATGTGTGACATTAATTACAATGATGTAAGCAAGGAAGATAAAAAGTCTTCTTTTGAAAGTTGACTGAAGCACTATTCCTACACTATAGCATGTGAAGGCATCAACTTTCCACCTGGAAAGTTGACTTCGTATAGTCTCCACGGGAACTGGTAGGGACCTGTTCCCTCAACTGTTCCTTCCACTCTGAAGAGTTGAATCAAAGCGCACGCAGAATCCCAACCTAGAACCTTACGATCTTGAGGCCTTGTAAATGTGTAACAGGTTCCTTATCTGGTTCTGGATAGTAAGTTTGTTATATCATCAAAACATAAAGTAAAGTACTTATAACCAAAGTGCGTGTAACCTATCAGAATGTCTAGCTAATTCATTGAAATGTACTGCATACTCCAAAACAGTCATAGCACCCTGGCACAACTGCTCAAATTTTCGCCCCAAATTTTCTGTCTTTTCTGCCCAACTAAGCCACATCTGCGGCCGCACCTACGGAAAACACATCCCAGGTGCAAAAATGGCATAAAACACATAGTCCTCTTTTGTGATCAAGGGTTTGCATCTGAATGTGCGCACTTGCGAACTTTTGTCCGCCTCTACGGTCTTTTTCCACTTCTGCGGGTCTTGAGCACTTCTACGGCATCACAGATGCGGAACATTCTTTGCACCTACAACCCCAGGTAGCTCCTCTCCTTTCTACTTTTGCGCCTCTTATTCTACACTTGCGAGTCTGCACCTGCGGTCTCCCCTCTGCAAGTGAGAAAACATCAGGAACCAGCAACTCAGCAATTTGGCCTAAGTCCAATTTCAACCCGTTGAGCATCCGAAAAACACCCGAGGCCCCCGGGACCTCAACCAAACATACCAACCAATCCTAAAATACCATACTAACTTAATCGAGCCATCAAATCTCATCACACAATGCTAAAAACACAAGTCATCCTCCGATTCAAACTTAAAGAACTTGAAACTTCAAAATTCGGCAATCGATGCCTAAACCAACCAAACCACATACAATTGACCCCAAATTTTGCACACAATTTATATAAACCACTACAGACCTACACCAACTTCTAGAAACGGAATTTGACCCCGATATCAAAAATTCTGCTACCGATCCAAAACTCTAAAAATTCGACTTTTGCTATTTCAAGCCTAAATGAGCTACGGAGCTCCAAACCACTATCCGGGCATGCCCCTAAGCCCAAAATCACCCAACTATGATAACAAAATCGACGGAACTCCATTCCGGAGTCATCTTCACACAGTTCTGACTACGATCCAAATTATAAGACTTAAGTTCCCATTTATGTACTAAGTAAGTGTCCCAAAACACTCCAAAAACCAAAACGAAACCACCCGCAAGTCACAATAGCATAAATACATACGGGGGAAGCATGTAATAGGGCATCTAGGCTCTAACTCTCAAAATGACCGGTCGGGTCGTTACAGTAGGAGAAGCTCAGGGAAGCCAAAGTGCAAATGTCATCCTTGATGAAATTGAAGAATTCTTGATATATATGAAAGAAGGCGTAGAAGAATCTTCTGCAAAAAAAGAGAATAATAATATTATTAATAATAATAATAATAATACTAATAACAAAGCCAATAAGGAATGCTACATCGTGCAGGCTGATCCACAATAACACTCACAACACAGCTCCCAGGCACACCTTAGTCATAAACCTCTCAATTCTTAAGGGCAAACAATCTCTACCACTCAGCCCAAATAATGATAACATGTCGTGCAACAAATAATGATAAATAGAGTCTAACATATGATATGCAAATGATGAACCATGACTGAGTATATAATTGCAGTTAAAATAGATAACTCAAAACAACAAAAAAACCTCATTAGGTATCAATCGAATAAGCACATAGCCTAAACATAATTTCTAGCATGAATCACAACTCAATTACACTAACAAATAGGAGTTTCACAGATAAAACAAAACTGGATAGCAACTCCATACAAAAATTAACCTGGTTAATGTTTACTACGGTGCACGCCATGTGCCCGTCACCTAGCACGTGTGTCACCCCAACACAACACCAACAACACATTTCATATGGATAAATACACTCAATTCACACTTTACAAGTGTCACTAACATCGAACAAGCCCGATCCAATACCAAGCAAGCCAAACAATACTTTAGAAATGTCATCTCGCGCGGAACAACCTCTAAACGGCTCGAAACTAGCCAAAATCAACTCAAATACATCAAATAATGCCTAAGAAAAAAAAATCAAATGATAAAGGTCGAATCTTTACACATTTACTCAAAGTTAACCAAAATATCAAACCTCGGTCAGCACATTAGAACCCGACAAGACTCATAAAATTCGATAACTCGTTCAATTACAATTCCAACCATACTAATTTCAGTCAAATCCGTCTATGAATCGATTTACAAACCTAAAAAATTCACTTTAGGAAAGTTTAGATAAAAACCCATAATTTCTTTTTTGAAATCATTAATCAATGCAAAAAACGAAAATAGATTCATGAAATATAATCATAACCGAGCAGAAAACACTTATCCCAATCAATGTGGTGAAAATCGCCTCCAAAATCGGTTATATACGAGGTTCTCAACTCAAAATATGACCAAAATGAACAAACCCACGATATTATATGCTTCTGCCCAGTCATTTCGCAAATGCGAAGAAATAGTTGCACCTACGACCTCTATTTTGTCGGTAAAAGACACGCACCTGCGAGAAAGCCTCAACCCAATACTTGTTGCTTCTGTGACACTCAAACATGCTTCTCCGATTGTTCTTCTGCAGTAACGGTGACACACCTACGGCCTCACAGAAACGTCTACACTCCACATCATTGACCGTCTCGCCCATAATCCATTTTCGCTTCTGCAATCAAAATGTCAACATCTACAGACACGCGCCCAAACATCTGCACCTGCGGGCTCATCACCCAAGACATAACATCTGATTATGCAGCTCCTTTGCTGCTTATACGGTTTTGCATCTGCGTCTATAGCTCCGTAGGTGTGGTCACACCAGAAACCCTGCCAAGCCAACATAGCCAAAATGATCCAAAACTTTTTGAACATCGTCTAAAACACATCCGAGCCCCTCGGGGACTTACTCGATGCCTCAAATCACACATAACAACATCAAAACCATGAATCGCACTTCGAATCGAACCTAGAGAACTTTTGGACTTTCAACTTCCAAGACTTGTGCCGGATCATATCAAATCAACTCGTAATGACCTTAATTTTTACACACAAGTCCTAAATGACATAACGAATCTATCCCAATTTCGAAAACCACAATCCGAACCTTATATCATCAAAGATAACTCCCAGTCAAACCTATAAACTTTCCAAAGCACCAAATTGCCAACTTTCGCCAAATGTTGCCGAAACCTTCTAGGAACATCCAGACGCAAATTCGGGCATACGCCTAAGTCTAAAATCACCATTCAATCCAAACTGAACCAACAAAGCTCCAATCCGAAGTCAAATACTAAAAATTCAAACTTGGTCAGCTCTTCCAACTTAAAAGCTTTCTAGTAAAGAATCATTCTTCTAAAGCAATCTTAAATTACCTGAAAGCCAAAACCGATGATCCACACTAGTCATAATACATTATATGAAGCTACTCAAGACTTTAAATAGCTTAACGGAATGCAAATTCCAAAAACAACCGATTGGGTCATTACAATTTTAATATTAAATTTTTATATCTTATCTTATATTGTTGTATGATAAGCTTACCTAGTCGTAAAGACTTGGTGCCATCACAATCCTAAAGATGGAATTTTGGGGTCGTGAAAGTTTTATTTTTTTTAATTAATTAAATTTACATAAAAAAGAGAACTAGATAGAAAATTTTGGTTGTTGATTGTTGATTCACAGAAAGTTTTTTGATCTATCACCGAAAAAACATTCACACCGGAAATATGGACTCCTTCAAATTCTAACCACCATTTTTTATTTTGCCTTTCTTTGTTTCTTTATTTTTCTCTTCCTCCCACGCATAAATCACACCTTCAAAAAAATAGCAAATAACACTTAGATGTAGATGAAAAAAATCTGTCACCAGAAAAAAAAATCGCGTATGAAAAAATGGAGTCCTTGAAATTCCGACGACCACCATTTTATGAAATTGTGAAATCAAGAAAGAAGAAAAAATTAATAACATCACCTTAACAAAATCAATTTTTTTTCATAATTTTGTTCCATTCTATAATTCTAAGCATTTATTCTTATAGAATCTAAAAATAATATTTCTTAACTTGTCTACTTTTCCAACTAAGTGTATTGTTGAATTGTTAAACAATGATATATCAAAATTTATCTCTATTGTTATGCCACTGGTGACCAAAATAAAAGGAAAGAGAATTAAAAAACAAAAAAATAAAAACAATAATAGAATGATAAGAAATAAGAAAAAAGAAAAAGAAGAAAGAAGAAAGAACGATAATAAATAAGAAAAAGGAAAAAGAAGAAAGAATTAAAAAAATTACTAAATATACACGTGGCAGTGCATGTTGTTCATAACTTACCAAAAGTTTAGGGAGGTAATAGGACCCCGTAAAGATAAGGTGAGTGGTTAAAAATCCGTCTATAAGGTCAGTGAGGGTACTCATGCATTTTCTCTTTTCTTTACTAACATTGTTATAAAAACATGTAAAGACCCGACAATCGTTTTGAGTATCTTATCCTCTTTCACCTATTTATTGTCTTCTATGTGTTATATTCTAGATGTGGCTTGGCGTAGTGGTTGGTTGGGCTTCAGGTGAGTTTCGGAGTGGATTGGGATACCTAATCCCAAAGTTAGAAGCTTAAGTTGAAAGAGTTATTAGGAGTTTGACTTTTGTGTAGACAACTTTGAAATAGAGTTTTAATTATATATGGTGATTTTGGACTTAGGATTGTGTTCGGATATCGATTTTGAGGTTCATAGGTCGTTTTGAAAAAAGTTAAAAAGTTGAAGGTTTGGACGGTTGAGGAGTTTCATCGAGGGTTGACTTTGTTGATAGCCGGTCTAGATTTTGGTTTCGGGAATTCAAATAGGTTTGTTGTGTCCTTTATGACTTATGCACCAAATTTGAGGACAATCGCAGTTGGTTTTGTATGAATCGGCATTAGTTTTGAAATTTTAATGTTCAAGGATTCAATATGTTTAAAATGGGGTGCGATTCGTAGATTGCATGTTGTTCGATGTGATTTTAGTTCTTGTGTAGGTGTGTTATGTGATTTGGGACTTGATAGTATGTTTCAACGGGGTCTTGGGGGCCCCAGGTATGATTCATATTGTTTCGATCCATTTTCTGGTTTAGAAGGATTACTGCACAACTAAGGTTCTAGTGCAATCACACATGCGCAATTTTGCCGCAAGTGCGACTCCGCATAATCGGTCTAGTGAACGCAAGTGTGAAATTGGCAGGTTTGAGCTAGCATCGAAGGGGTGGACACCTTAGCGCAGGTGTGCACCCACATAAGAAATTATTTGTATGCAGTGAAATAAGGGGGGTATATTTCCTGCCGTTAAGGTACATTCGGGAAGTCATGTCAACATCTCGAGGCTGTAGGATTACGATCGATCTCCCTCCCTCAAGGATCATCCGCGACCTAGCAAAGACTCCGAGGATAAGGAATCTGTCTGCGACCCAACGAAGGTTCAAAAGATAGGGGATTCCCGAGGCAAGCGGCTAAAGTCAATAGATGCTAGTACCATGCCTAGCTGTCCCATCCCCGTGTCTTTACATTAAATACACTTTGTACTATATGGTATTCCCTCTCCTATATAAGGGAAATCCATGCCACTTTGTAAAGGGTTGATGTTGCTCCATTTTCTCCACGAATGCAATAATATCTCTCTCTCTTGTTTCTCTTTTCTTTCTATCTTATTTGTTCTCACTAGCCTGAGGTCACCTTATATCCATCGTTCTCATACTTGCTCTTCATCATATAGCTCTTTATTGGCCGTAAAAAGCCTTGTTTGATTACATACTTAGTTGTTATCCCATTCCCGATTATCCTCGATATCTCGAACTCAACCCTGTCATCGACCCCGAGGTCCCCCATCGACAAGACCTACACCAGGGCAGCAGGCCCTTCGGTTCGATTACTATCTCATTTTATCTTGCGTTCCATCATTAAACTTCATATTATTAGCATCAACTGCTCTAGCAACTAGCTCGAGAATAGATCACATATTTTTAGAATCTCATTAATAAATTTAATTGTTGTTACCATTTTCACGGTAAACAACTTGGCGCCCACCGTGGAGCTAAAAATATTAGTGATTATTTTCTTACTGGTTTCATTGCACAAACGCACATTATCTTTCACACTTTTTATTATCCAAAGATCATTTGATTTCAGGTCAAAATGTCAAGCTCGGTAAACGGAGTCGAGAACGAAAACCTCGAAAATCACGGGGAAAATGGCGTGACTGTCCCGGCCGCCAGAGCACCACTACAGAATCCCGATAACGCGCCCGGACCGATTCTAGTGGACATGGATTCACAGGACGCACAGCAGGTCGACGAAACCCCTCATGCCGACAGGAGCATACGACACAGCGACGGACAGGAAGGCCAACAAACCCCAATTCGGGAAACACGAGAAGTTAGTCTTCATGATATTTTTTTGAAATGTTGTAGGCACAGTAGTTGGCTATCGCTTAGCTGTAGAGCCATCCAAAGACTCCCAGCACAGTAGAACCGGAAACAGCTCTCTATGCCGAACGAGTACCCGAAAGATCGGGCAACAACGGATCGATAACAGACCCCTCCATAATGAAGATGCTAGGGGATCTCTCCAAAAGGATCGAGTCAAGTTCGAGGAGGTTCAGGCAATAGTTGTCCCCCGAGGAAGTGGTCCCGGAACCCGCTTCAAGGAAATCCGGAATGCCGGAACTCCCTAGGTTCGACAAGACCTCGGATCCCAACGAACGCACCACCACTTACACATGCGCAAAAAAAGACAGCGACCTTCAAGATGATGAGTTTGAGCTCATCTCGTTGAAAAAACTCGGGGAAACACTCTCGAAAGAAACCATGATGTGGTATCGCTTACACTGCGCTAGTAGATTCCTCCGTAGAAGCACACGCCTATGCCATCGAAGCAGTAACGGAAGAGCCCGACACATCTGAGGCCGAACAAAGAGAGAATGAAACACCACAAGAAGTCGTGGCTAGTTCCTTGATAGGATAAATGAGATCGCTCTCGATTTCTGATGACTGGGCAACACAGGCCCTCGCCCAAAGTTTAAACGAAGCATGCCCGATGACTTCGGGTCATTTCAAACGAAGCTTGATCAAATACACAGCCGAGATCTGATCGGATGCCCGTGCCCGGCACCGGAAAATGAATCAGGGCTGTGGACAACCGTCCGGGAACCTCTACGGGCTCGGTATACCCAAGCAGGCTCCCAGCAAAGAAACTAATGCCAAACAGATGGAGGTACCATCCATGCTCCAGGAATGGGAGGAACACCACAAGATGGAACCTACCTCACAATGGTAGGGAAATAGCTCGAGGGCAACATCTACGAGGAACCTTCAGTGGAACCAGATCTGATGAGGCATAGCCGGCAGAGGGACCCCGCCTAGCGGAGTACAATTTTAATAATACTATACCAAACATCGTGATCACCATAAGCGAAACCAGGGGCGCTGAACGACTCAGGCCTATTCGACCGAGACCACTTCAAAAGAACCACAACCCGGCATGGGAACCGCAGGGCGCGCGTGGCCGCGGGATCAAAAATGGCCACCGGCTCAGAAGGACGATATCCGTGCTACTTAGTAAAAAATCACCGCCGAGTACCATCGAGTGGTCAGGCTCGAGTTCAGCCCCAAGGGAGGAAGGCAACCGGGAAGGATGAATCGAACAAGCCATGATGTATTACCACAACAGTGAAGAAGTAGCGACACCCTCCGAGGACTCATAAAATGGAAAGTTAAAATGTTCGCCGTCAGGGAAAAACGGGCCCAGGGAAATATTCCGGAGGACACCCTTACATCGAGGGAAAAGGACACCGGGACTCCGCCTCGGCATCACACTGACACATTGGTAACCCTCTCCCTCATTTGATATATTTCGAATAAAACATGTGTTTGTGAATTCAGGTGGTTCGATCACGTACAACAATGATGTCGGACCAAAGTCAATGGGGCGGTCCAGACTAACGAACAAAACCGCTCCCGCATCCCGAATCCCTAGCAAATACCAAACGACAATCGCCACAAAGACAATTCTCTTGATACAGGCCATCTGAGCTCAAGTTGGGACGTCGAGCTCCGTATCATCAGAGGAGGCGCAAAGCATGGACGTCTTGTTTAGACGACTGCCGGCATACCACCCGGGGACAGTGTCGGTGCCATTTTCGCCAAAAGAATGAAACCCCTCGCAAAGGGGAGAACTAAAATAGGTCGACAAAAAGCAATATGCGACGAGAGGAAATTCTTCACCATATGGCGCGTTACCGGCATAAATGCCCCCACCCTCAGAAAGATCAAAGGGTAAGCAAACCACATCATTGGCCAAGCCTGATAAGACATAGCGGAGGGATTTATAGGGACTCATGCCTCGAAAGGGTAGGAACTCACCAAATCTCACAACGTCGCCTACGCATCCCACGGTGAGGAAGAACTACTTTACTCCCTTGTTAATTTTTCACTAACTTGTATGCAGACAACTGGCCAGGACATTCAGAAGTTCTAACTCTACCTGGAGATCCCTAGGCTTTTAAAAAAAAGAAAAGGGGCCAGCCACGCACTTTCCCCTCAATCGGACTTCCGCCCTGAAGAGGGCCTCGTCAGCAAGATTATTAGAGGAGCAACATACCCCTAGATGAGGATCCTATAAGGTCGCATGCCTTCTTCTACAGTCCGACGATGAGCAATGATCTTCTCATAAGGGCACCATCCCCTGGGGAGGACGGAGAAGCGGTAGATTAAGTCACAATAGGGAATTATGTACCGGATCGAATGGTCCGAGGAGCCACACCCGTGCAGGCCGAGCTCATAACAATGAAACAATGTATGTTTTACCAAACAATAAAGAATATCTTTTGGCATCTCATACTCCAGAAAGGGGAATTTTAACAGGTGAAGGCCTCTCCACCAAACGCGTCCTGAGATACTCGAAGACTTAATGTCAGCAAATCAACACCCGCACAACCCCAGGGTTTAAACTTTGGGCTCATAAAGCCCCTACAAGGCAACTCCAAGCTCACGAGAAGTGGTCTTCAAGCTTAAACAAACTCGATGACTCAGAGATTGCCATTAATCCCCTTACACTGGAAAACCCGAAACTGTTAGACCCCTAGCGGGCGGACTCGGCGTAACCAGTTCTATTCTACATTACAACAAACACTATAAGACCTCAATAGGAATAACAAACTGTAAGACCTTAACAGGCATAAAAATACCAAAGTTTAGGCTATATGTCGCATTTGTAAGAATCCCGAAAGGGCATACCCTCGGTGTAGATGCCTAAACTATCACTCGGGATCAAAAAAGGCTCCAGCCAAACACATATGACTACGGTCAAAATGGTTGATACAGCCAAATTAACGCGACTCGGGAACGCCCCACTATCACTAAACAAAAATCGCAGGCCACTATTTCGAATATACTTCGGAAAGAACCGGTTAAAACAGGCTTCCCTCAACAGGCAAAAACAAGCTTCAACCATGTCAGCTCCAAATCACAAGGCGTCGATCTACTCGACCTACAAGCTAAAAACCTTCCAAGGTGCTCAAACAACGCGGATAATGACTTGAAATTGAGGTTCTCCGGAACCGACGATGGGTCAAGCAAAACTATTTCAAAAGACCTTAACGAGGGTAAAACAAGCCTACAAGTAGACCACGGGCAAAACAGCATAAGAGCCATTATCTCCAGCCAAGCGAGCCTACGAACCACACACTAAAAGGTCCCTACAATCGAAAATATCGTAAGAGCCATTGTCGCCAGCTTGAAAATTGATAACTTGAGTATTAAAATGAGCTCGAATCGTAACCTGATTCTGAGACCGGATCCAAAATAGTTAACTATGCAAGCCTCCAGGCCACATATTAAAAGGTCTAAACTACCAAAATAGCGTAAGAGGCACTATCGCCGGTTTGAAGATCGAAAAAACTTGAGGGTCAATTAAAGCTCGAATCGCAACACGACTCGGAGACTGGACCCAAAAAAGTTGAAACAACAAATGCCCAAAGGCAAGAAATAAAAACCGTCATTGCTGGCCCAAACAAACACAAAACCCTAGGGTAAATTAAGCTCGAGTCGGATCCCGACTCGGAGACTGAACCCAAAGATAGTTAAAACACATAAGCCTAAGGGCAAATCCGGGTCGAATCGATCTATTTGAAACTCCACAAGTAGAAATATAGAAGATACAAGTTGCGGGGTTCCACCTCTTATTTCTACATATTGACGACGGAGTGTAATCTCATCCTACATCATATAGTGAAAGCTATATATATATACACAACAAAGAAGGTAGGTAGTAGTCATTCCGCTTTTTTCTAGCAATTATATCCCGGCAGCCTCCTCCTCATCGTACTCTGCATCGGACAGTACGAACTTGGCATCATACTCCTCTCCTTTGGCTTGCTCGATCTCCCCCGAGAGATCAAAGCCCCTAACGTGAATCTCCTCAAGGATTTCCCTCCGGGATCTGCACCTCACGTACTCCTTGATGTTGCTTGCATGATCGAGTGTCTTCTTCAGCCCAGCTTTAGCAGGGCCAGCGCTTCCTGAATAAGCCGCCATTTTTTGTCCTGCCCTAGTGTTGTTCATCACAACCTCTGCCAGACATTCACCACCTCAATTTTTTTCCTTGAAAGCCCAGATGAGTGTCTCACGATCATATTCGCCCAAGCAGAATCATTCACACGAGCGGCCAGAATTTGTGCCTCAAGAGCAGAAACCCTGGCCTGAGCACTCTCTTTGGCCTCAAAATGGGTATTCACATGTGCTTGCAGCTTGGTGAATTCACGTTTGGCTCAGCCAGCCTCGCCCCAAAATTGTTCTAGCTCATCTGCCTTATCCTTCAACTGAAACAGCAACAAGTCAAGACAGTGAGACAGAAAGGGAATACAGGCCAGCACGAGATGCAAGATACCTATTTTTCCAATAGGGCCTCCTGGGCCTGACTCCGGTCTACCTCACACCGAAAAGAGACGAGCTCGCTTTCTTTTGCCGTACAAAGAAGTCTGATGGATTTCTCCCTATCTCGAGCATCCCGCAATGGGGCCTCACAATGAAGCAGTTTGGCTTTGAGCATATCAAAAGCCTGAGAAAAAAAGCCAGGTACATAAAAAGAAAAGAGAGGAGCGCAGGTTGAAATTCACCATAAGGCCAAAGCGCTGAGCCTCGTCGAAGGCCAAAGCAACGTCCGACGATGCATCAACCCTGAAAGGTTGCCGGTGGGCGGAATCGCTTCCCCTCGCCACAAGCCATCTCACACACTGGGGCATCTTTCCTTTTACTGGTGCTACTTGACCCCGGGTCCAACAATCTCTCCTCTTCCCTCAGGGAACTCGGCCTTACTTCAAAAGGACTCTCGGCACCTACAGCAAATAAATCAGATGAGCCTACAAGAAGGAAGCAACCTCTTAGGGGGTGGAATGCTAGGTACCAGGTACCTACCATGATGCTTCGCCTCCCATCTCCCTTTTAATAGATCTCTCCATCGGCGCCTATCGTAAGTCGAGCAAGCTGCTAACTTACGAGACCACTCAGCTAAATCAGGGACCTTGCTGGGAAACCAATGAGTTACTATAAACAAAGAACAGAAAGATGTCGTTACGGGGCCAACCCCATGTTGAGATAAAGACAGTTTAAACAAAGCGCTTACGCGTGAAGTTCCGTTTCTCGGGGAACGGCACAAAATTCTCCAGGGATAACATTGGTTGTCAGGATTTGAATGAACTGATTCATCCATCCACGGTCCTCATCCTCCTCGTTGCCGATCACAGGAGCTCGGGTGGATCTACGCTGAAGAGCAATCAGTCCTCGATAGTGAAATGGCTGATACAATCTCACGAAGTGGCTGAGGGTGAATTCTAACCCAGATCTCATCGACTGCACTATTCTCCAAAGAAAGGGATGAACCTATGCCAGCGTTACTTGATATCTTCTGCAAAAATCAAGCACGACCCGGTTTAGGGAACCTGGCACAAGAACATGAATATACACACTCAAGAACCTCTCAACGTATCTCATGAGACTCTCCTCGGGGGAAGGTGCTTGCAAAATCATGCCTTCCCCCCATCCTCATTCCTTCCTGACCATCTCAATTTTTTCCTCCCTCACCGATGAAATAATCCTCGACAAGTGGTCTCGATGGCCTGGAACATTGGCAAACCTCCCCGGTGTGATAGCCTTCTTCGAGGCAGGGCAACCCGAGTCTCGCTCTCCTGATATCGGGGGCGAGCCACTAGTACCGACAAAAGGCGGAGCACAGTAGGGACTCCCCTTCGTCCGAGGATCAGGCACCGAAGCGACAACCATGATTACAATAGAATAAGGGGAATAAGATGAGGATCCAGGCAAAAACTTTCTGAAGCAGGGAAGCGAAAGGGCTAACACAAAGCGCCAGGCTCTGCAGAGGAGATAGGCTTATCAGAAACTGCAAAATCGCTGCTTAAAGGGCGGATGAGCAAATATATAGAGGCTAAGTGACAACTGCTCATTTGCCCAAGAGGGCCAATTAATTCTAGCCGCGTTAACGTCACCTTCTCCTTGGGGAGTGCACTGGCAGAATCATTCTAGGCTCCCACATAACTCATAAAACCAAGGGACCTCGAGAGATCCCAAACGTCATAAATATCGGTTCGGGAGGAGCTATCGATTGGACCTCGAGATGTGGATAGTCTTGGGACCCCCGGTCTGTCCCACGAGAAGGCCCTGAAGGGCCGATTTCAGAATGCATAAACAAAAAAAGAAAGGAGAAGGGCTGATAGGATAAAAGCTCTTTTTATACATTGGCAAATAGAAAAAATGCCTTTACACTATTTGTTTCCCGGGGGAGAACACATGAAGCAAAAATAAGGCATACAAAAAGTGCTCGGGTACTAATCCTCGCCACTATTGTCTTCACCATTATAAGAGGAAATCAAGAGCGCCAATCTTCCCTACACCGCACGAGCCTCCTCCTGATCGGCAGACAGCTCGAAGCCTCTAGCCTCAAGTTCTTCCAGGGTCTCCCTCCTCGCCTCCGCTTTGGCATGCTCGACAGCTCGAATTAGTCTCTGCTCAGCTGCCATGGACATGTCAAGAACCATTGTATGTGCTATGGTCGCATCCTCCTTATAAGTGGCAGCATGTCGCTCGGCCTCAGACTTAGTCGCGGCCAAAGTAACAATGTCCCTGCGAGTGTCCGTGAGAAGATCTTGGGATGCCACTAATTCCCCCGGCCACTAATCCGCGAGTCACTCTACTCGACCTACGGGAGAAGGGAAAGTCGATAAATATATGAATCCAAAACATGTGTGAATACGGGGTAAAAGGACGGGTATGAGCGAGGTAGAGTACCTGAGCAGCAAGAGCATCCTTCTCCTGGAGCACCGCCTCCAAAGGGGCCCGAAGTTCTCCCAACTCTTTATCTCCACGGGCACAACGAGCCTCCGAGTTTTGTAGCTTTGAAGCAATGTTCTTACGCTCCTTCTCGTGGCAAAAATGTTCCATGCGGAGCCGAATAATGGCATGGTCATATATCTCCTTACACTGCGGCACAATGGGAAAGTTAAGAAATAACGCTTGAGGATGAAAATAAATACGCAAGGGAAAACTATCACCAGCTGCATGGACTTCTAACGGTGCAAGAAATATCAAGATCAGCCCTGTCGATTACGCCATCAAAAATGTTGACAATAAAATCTCCCCCTTTGGGAGGAGTCCCGGTTGTGATGCTGATCATCCTTTCGGCATCCCTCAACTCCCCTGATGAATACAGAAAGTTCTAAATAAGGCGTTCGGTTCGCCGATTTCTCAAATTGGCAACCCACTTTCCTGGAAGGCCCTGAGATTCGGTCCCTCATGATCAACGCCAACGGTCCTCCTACCAGAAGCTACGCCGAATTTGGCCATACGATTCGAAGCTACATCAGCATCCTCTTCGAGGACCCTCGGCTCACCAGTCCGGCCAGAGCCAACCGTTCCGGACTCAGCAGCCTCCGATCAGGGCATCTGTAAATCTCTCGCACTGGACCTTGTTCTCCTCCTCAACGGACGATATCAGGATTTGACTCGGAGGTTAGAGCAGCAGTCCCGTTAGGTTGGGCAACGTCTGCCTTACTTTTCCTTTTTTGTTCATACCAGGCATTAAGGCCTCTGCTTCACCATTAGGGCGCAGCCTCTTCTGCATATTCTCGCTAAGACCTGCACCAGTATAATAACCGTGATACGTTTTTGCTAAGGGCTCGGAAGGAAACACAAAATGCGAAGCGCAGGCGGTAAAGGATTCTCACCATGATTCTTGGCCACCCAATGCTCCTTAGCCAGGACGGTCCAAGACCGAACGTGGTACGGGAACTTCTCGCTCAAATGCCTGATCCATCCCGACAAATCTGGGACCACCTCCGGATGCCAAACAACGACTGCAGAAAGCACAAAGAGGTTATTATGATGAACAAAAGAGTAGTCGAGAAGCGGTTAAAGGGAAATTCTCTTACATCGGGCATTCCACTCCTCCGGAAAGGGCATTCTCTAGGCCGGGATGATGTTCGAGGTCCTCACCCGGATAAGCCTGCTCATCCATCCTCAGTCTTTCCCCTCATTAACACTCGTGAAAAATGATTTTTTGGACTGGTGGCGGAGCTTGATTAAGCCTCGATACAGCTGAGGGCGGTACAGTCTGATCAGATGGTTAAGGGTAAAAACCTCACCTTCAACCCTTCAATGAAATGTCTAAGCATTAACATTATCCTCCAAAAAAGATGGGTAGATCTGACCAAGTGTCACCTGGTATCGGGTGCAGAAGTCAAGAATAACCGGGTCGATTTCCAAGGGAGGAGACTCGACGGATTTATCAGGGCCCAGGGCTAATGGGTAAGTGTACATACAAATGAAGCCAGCCTTGAAGTCAGTAATATTATCGTTGGGGTTGGGAATCACTTCCTCCACTACCTTGCTCCATCGGCAGTCCTCCTTCACATTGTTAATATCGGTCACGACGCTCACGTATCGAGACATATGCTCACACCGGCCCGGCGTAGATGAGGGAGTCTTGATGTCAAAATCTTTCGACGTATCAACATCGTGTTGGGTACATTATTCTAAAGTGGGAACCAATCTGTTTTCTCCCTCAAGTAATCGGGACGACGATGCAGTGTCGTTCCGTCGGGAAACCGTCCTAGAAGTCCAAGCCATGTAAAATGGTAAAAATCCTTCTGTGAAAAGAGGAAAGGGTGTCAAATAACAAAATTCTGACTCGCATGCTTGTATAAAGGGTGAAGATGGGAAGTATCTAGCAACTAGTGCATTTATAGGAATCGCTGGGGAAGCAGAAGAGACGAGCCGATGGCACTTCGTGGGTTTCTCTATTACCGCATCTGACGGCGGCCCTGCACAGTTCTATGGGCATGGCATTTAATGCTCTTAGATAGTTGACGTCATGGAAATAATGGCCTTGAGATGATAATTCAGTATCGTTTCTTATTACTTCATTCTAGGAAACGCGGAGACTATTTGTATGCAGTGAAATCAGGGGGGTCTATTTCCCGCCGTTAAGGTACATTCGGGAAGTCATGTCAGCATCTCGACGCCATAGGATTACGATCGAGCTCCCTCCCTAGAGGATCGTCCGAGACCCAGTAGAGACTCCGAGGATAAGGAATCTGTCCGCGACCCAACGGAGGTTTCGAAGACGGGGGATTCCCGAGGCAAGCGGCTACAGTCGATAGACACTAATACCATGCCTAGTTGTCCCATACCCATGTCTTTACATGCAATACACTTTGTACTATATGGTATTCCCTCTCCTATATAAGGGGAATCCATGCCACTTTGTAAAGGGCTTATGTTGCTCCATTTTCTCCACGAATGCAATAATATCTCTCTCTCTCTTTCTCTTTTCTTTCTAACTTGTTTGTTCTCACTAGCCCGAGGCCACCTTATATCCATCGTTCTTTTACTTGCTCTTCATTATATAGCTCAGTATTGGCCGTAAAAAAGTCTTGTTTGATTATATACTTAGTTGTTATCCCATTCCCGATTATCCCTGATAGCTCGAACTCGACCCTGTCATCGACCCCGAGGTCCCCCATCTACCAGACCTACACCCGGGCAGCAGGCCCTTTGGTTCAAATACTATCTTGTTTTAGCTTGTGTTCCATCATTAAACTTTATATTATTAGCATCAACTACTCTAGGAACTAGCTCGGGAATAGATCACGTATTTTGAGAATCCCATTTACAAATTTAATTGTTGTTACAATTTTCACGGTAAACATTATCTTTCCGTAGAAGCAGACCATGGTCAACTGCTTAAGGACCACATGTGTGGTCGAGCGTCTGCAGAAGAGATCATTGTCCGACGAAGAAGTTTTGTCCACATAAGCGAAAATTCCTAGGCTTAATAAAAAGCCGCACCTATGATGGATTTCTGCCGAAGTGGCTATTGGTCTGCAAAAGCGAAATAATTGGGCAGAAAAGGGCTGGATCAAGGGTGTTGTTCCATTTTTTTACTTATTGAGTTATAGAGCTTGGTTTTGGGTGATTTTGCAAGAGATTTTTAAGGAGTTCATCGGTGTAAGTATTTTTTACTCGGATTTGATTATTATTCATAAACTCATCATTATTTTTATCATTTAATTATTATTTTGAGTTGAAAAAATTGGGAAATGTTGTGAAAACTAACTAAACTATAAATTGAGAAGTTGAAGGTCATTTTGAGGTCAAAATTGGATAATTTTAGTATGTTTAGTCTCGTTATTGAGTGGGTGTTAAGATTTTGTAAGTTCGGTCAGGTTCCAAGATGCGGGCTTGGGGTTGACTTTTTTAGCTGACTTTTTGATTTTCTTTAAAGCTTGCAACTTTATTATCCTAAATAGTTTCCTATGGTTTGTACTTATAGTATTAGGTTATTTTGGATAGATTTGAGCCGTCCTTGTTTTCTTTCATTATTAATCATTTATTTGACATTTTTAATACTTTATCCACCTCTTACTTGTTATTTTGCTCTTATATGCCTATGTTTATGTTATTGCCTTCCTTGTTTTCTTGTTACTTCTTTAATTGCTTAACTACTTACTTGAAGTTATTATTTCATGGAATTTCTTCTTGTTTAGTTATTGGTGTTGAAGTTGTAAAAGTTGTTATCACTTTAAGGCGAAGTTGTTAATTGTTTGGATATCATTCTTGTTGAGCTATTCACCATTATTTTTTTATTGTCGAGACTCTTGTACACATTGTGGTTGATCCATGGGTTATTTGTTGTGGAACCCATTGGTATTATTGATTCTTTTGACAAGTTGTGGCATTTGAGTATTTATGGTGAGATTTGTGATTATGTGGTGATATTGATGTACATGCAGCGATATAAAGATATGGGTTAACGTGCATGCTGCGACATAAGGTGGGATCTATGTGTGTGTTGCTAGTAAGGGAATTACTTGAAGGCACGCGTCGACATAAGGTGGGCTAAAGTGCATATAGCCATTTCAAAAAAAAATCAAAACTATCTAAATGTAAGGCTCACGTGGCTGTTTAAGGAAATATTGTGATTGTGATTGTGAAATGAGATTTTGAGGTAGTACCTCGGTTGTTATTCTTGTTGTTATCTCTCATTTATCTCACTTGTATTTTTCCACTTTGTTTTCTTAATGTTCTTATTCCGGACCCCCCCCCCCAAAGATAAGGTGCGTAGTTAAAAATCTGGCTATAAGGTCAGGAAGGGTACTTATGTCTCACGACCCAAAACTCAACCCGTCGTGACGACGCCTATCATGGGACTAGGCCAGCCTTAAACAAACGCAATCCGATACCATAGTGTAAATATTAAAAATCATTTGCTGAAAACTTTCATCATTTTCAAAACAAATTGTTAAAGACATAAAAGAAAGATTTATATTACGATACAATCATCCCAAAACCATGGTGTCACGGAGATCATGAGCAACAACAACAACAACAACAACAACAAAAAACCTAGTTTGATCCCAACAAGTGGGGTCTGGGGAGGGTAGTCTGTATGAAGACCTTACCCCTACCTAATGCACGTAGAGAGGTTGTTTCCAATAGACCCTCGGCTCAGGAAGAGCAAAAAGAAGAAGAGGAAAGCAAGGGATAAAGAAAGATGGAAGATAAAAGAAAAAGAGAGAGATAAAGTATAAGTGGTACAAAATAATAGCAATAGGGAATATAATACCTGAGGCGAACAAAACCACATAACATAGTAAAAATCTCATAATATGAAGGGACATACATACTACTAGGACTATCGGTGAACAACTATAAACTACCTACTATCCTTCTACCTTAATCCTCGACATCCACACACTCCTATCAAGGGTCATGTCCTCAGTGAGCTAAAGCAACGCCATGTCCTGCCTAATCAAATCTCCCCAATACTTCTTAGGCCTACCTCGACCTCTTATCAAACTCCCCATGGCCAACCTCTCACACCTCCTTACATGAGCATCAATACTTCTTCTCTTAACATGTCCGAACCATCTCAACCTCGACTCCCGCATCTTGTCCTCCACGGAGGCTACTCCCACTCTATCCCGGATATCTTCATTCCTATTCCTATCTCTCATGGTACACCCACACATCCATCTCAACATCCTCATCTCTGCTACTATCATCTGCTGCATGTGGGAGTTCTTGACTGGCCAACACTCAGCCCCATACAGCATAGACGGTCAAACTACCACCCAATAAAACTTACCCTTAAGTCTTAATGGCACATTCCTATCACAAAAAACACCAGAAGAGAGCCTCCACTTCATCCATCCTGCTCCAATGCGATGCATGACATCATTGTCAATCTCCCCGTTACCCTGGATAATAGACCCGAGATACTTAAAACTCGCTCTCTTGGGGATAACTTGAGCATCAAGCTTAACCTCTATATCTGCATCATGGGTCCCACCACTGAACTTGCACTCCAGTATCCTGTCTTGGTTCTACTCAGTTTGAATCCTTTAGACTCCAAGGTTTGTCTCTAAACCTCCTGTTGATACCCAATTTTTCCCTATATATTTTCAATATGCAAAATAACTTCAAAATAGCTTATGGATGCATATATAAGTATGTCCAAATGTTTTATTATTTTTCCTTAATTTTTAAAAGTTTTTAAATCAATTTATTTCCCCTTTTATCCATTAAAAAACCAATAATTATTTCCAAAATTATTATTTTTGGTGATTCATTCATTGGAATTTTATATGTATGCTAAAATATAGCTAATGTAATTTTTTCATATTCTTACAAATTTATTTAGTATTTTAAAGCAAAATTGCATATAATTACAATATTAGCCTCTTTTAGGATTTAATTGCATTTATATTCATATAATTAAGTCCAGTATTTTTAAATTGATAATTATATGTTATAAATCATTTTAGTACTTTCAATTTATTTCCAGAAATTAATTTACTATTTTTATAATTTTAAAAAGAGAAAACTAGCTATTTAATGATAGCCCAATTTCATTTCAATTGTAGCCTAATTTGAACCCCAAATCAGACCCAATTCCCCCGGCCCAATTTTGTTTAAACCTGACCCCTAACCCAACTAAACTGACCCAACCCGGATCCCCACCAAACCCCGTTAATCCTAGCCGTTGATCATTTAGATCAATGGCCATTATACGCCCTTTCCTTTTTTAACCCTGAACGGCCCCTAAACCTAAATCATTTCTCTACACCCACTGCCTTTGAATCCCTTTTCCTTCTCAATTCTCTCTGAAACTTAACACGAACCATAGCCTCCGCCATCAAACTACACCCTAATCCACCCTAATACATTCCTAATCTATGGCCCCTCATGATCATTTGAGATATGTATCAGCCTCCGATGACTCTTGGGTGTTTATTTCTATGGTTTCATGGCCAGTCCTCAAAGGAATCTGGTCCATCCTTGCTCGACTGGTGTTCATGGCTTTTCTCCGGCCATCCACGACCTTTCTCCGGCCATTCATGGCCTTTCAAGGCACGCCCTTGACTTTCCTAGTTAGATCGAAAACATTCAAGGACTTTCTCACCTTTTCTGGGTTTTTCGAAACCCTAATCTTTTAGATCTTTTGATTTTCTTTCTGATCTACTTTAGATCTATATTTACTATGAATGTTTTAAGTGTTTTTCTCGAAAGGTCTTCAGCTTTTCTTTCAAAATGACTTTTCGTTAAGGTTTTCCATTATGTTTTTCAAAAGATCTCTTCTCCGATTTTTAATGTTGTTTGTGATTCTGCTATGTTTTGCTCATGCTATTCTTCTGTCTGAATCAGCATGTTGAAAACTCTAATTTCTTTTAGGTCTCATCCGAGTTCTGAGACTGTTTGGTTTAAATGTTTACTAGTTTGATTAAGTTCTTCGTTCTTGTTTGACTTATTAGATTCTGAGTTTTACTATCTTTTAAACTCGATTATTATGGAAAACCCTAGGTATTTTGGATTGAGATTGTTTGTTTGAAAGTATACTTTACTCGATTACAGGTTCCCTATTTCAGACTCTCTTTTCTTTATGTGACTTATCCGATTCTGTGTTTTTCTCGACTATTGTTGAAACCCTGACTTCTCAAAAGGTTTCCTCACTTGTTGTTGTGAGACCTTTACTTGTTTTCTGATTCTCTTTACCTGTTGCTATGATTTCTTCACTGTTGATTCTATATGACTACCTAACATACTTGACTATTATGCTTCGAATATTTTTCTTACTACTAAATCCTATGCTTATTTCTGCTAAACTTGCATGTTGTTTCTTCTGCGAATGATCTTGGCCTCGCATGTCTGATGCTTCTGTTCACTCTATTTATATAATGATTGATCTTCCTTGATTGATCTTTATATTGAGATTGATTGCAAAAAGTTTTCTTACGAGCCTTAATTTCTACTCATCTGTTTAAAGCTAATTGATTTATTTCCTTTACTATGATATTTTATCTTACTGAATTTTTTTCAAAATAAGCATATTTTTCGTACTTAGACTCGATTGTTTCCTTCATGCTTTCACTGCCCCTTTTATGGCAATAATCAATCTGTTTCCAAACTGATTTTCTTTCCTTAATTAGACATGTTGCTACCCGTTAAACAATGATTCCTTAATTAAAGGAAGTCACTTGTGGTAATTGATTCTGACTTGTGATTGTTTCCATGTTTGTGTTAGAACTTTACTTATTACCTTATTCTTCACCTGTTTTCAAAACTATAAATACTTACCCTCTTTTCTTGCAAAAAAAACGAACCATCTGAGTTCAGAACACACACTTCACTCAAAACTCTCTCTCTTTTTCCTATTACTACTTGTGCTACTACTTTGTCTAGCCAGTTGAAATCCAAGGCTAGGCTGTGGAAATTTGCTTACTTTTTCTTTATGCACTTTACTTCTTACTGGTATGTCCTAGTTAATCTACAAGCATCAACAACAACATGTTTCCTTAGCTGTTTCAGTTTCCTTCACTCTTGCCTGCATCTGCTTATGTTTATGCAATCAAGTTATATTACTAAGCATGCTATAATCTGCTCCCTCCCCTTCTAAATTAATGTTTTCCCTTATGCATGTACTTTTTCAGTCACTTGTTATATGATTTGCTGACTTATGAATCCCAAACCCCCATATCCTCCTATGTGCTTGTGTTCTCTATCTTGTTTGTGGGCATGCCGGCATCATCTGTTGTTGTGCATGTTCCAAACCTGACCCCTTTTGTGCAATTACTGATTTTGTGTAATTTAAGTTTTACTACTACTTTTTTCAAATCACCCTTACCCCTTACTATTCTCAAACCAGTTTTAAATAAATCTCTGTTTCTGCACATTCACTATACTCTTAGAACTTAGGTTCTGCCCCTCTTGTGTGAGCCTTGCCTTGGGACCCTTGAGCTTCCTCTAAACTTGGACACATAAAGGCTGGCCCTTCCATATTACACTCATCTCTATCTGGTTATGCAAACCTGGGTGTAAGTACTGCACGGGGTCCCTTGAGACCCTTAGGGAACTTTGACACACCTAGGTCTAAGAAAGGCTTTGAAACAAGTGGTACTTGGGGTGGTTTATTCTATAGCTCAGAGAAGAAGTCAAGAATCAGGCTTCCTATGTTTGTAAATTCCATTTTTGCACTTTTCTAATGTAATTCAGTATTTGGTCTGTAATAATTTGTAATAAATATTGGGGTAGGCTAGTAAAGAGGGGAAGGGTAATTATGCATGTTTTGCTATTATAAGGGTAGAGAACATATCTATAGGATTTGTTTCTTTAAATTCTGCATGTTTTAATTCTGCATTTAGATAACATGCCTATAGGACCTGTTTTAAATTCTGCATGTTTTATTACCACACTTAGACACCATGCCTATAGGATCTAAACAGCTATAATCAAACATCATGTTCATAGGTTAAAATCTGTATTTTTCATAGAAATCATGCCTATTGGAATTTCAAGTAAATCCTGCCTACTTCGTTTCAAGTTCAACTAGATAACATGTCTATAGGAATTAAAAAATCAACAATAATAGAGATCAAGCCTATAGGATGTGAAACTAGCCTAGTTTAAAATCATTTTGACTCGTACTGTTTTGAATTAGTCTTAACAACCTACTCATTTTATTAATACGGTTTAGAAAGCATGCCTATAGGATCCCAAATCGCTCGATTAAAACTGTCACTATTTTGCTACACTCCTAATCGGTAATAGGCATCATGTTTATAGGATCTCACCAAACACACTTAGGCTAGCCTTAGGTGATAACAACAAAACTGAATCCGCCTTTGTTACTTAGTAACTGCTACAACCAGCAGGCAGGCCTGATTCGAACTTCTTATCTGAGTTATGCAATAAATTAATATGCTTCAACAACTAAAACTCCCCTGTCTTAGTATTTTAAATTATGACGCTAAATGTGCTTGACTCGTGCTATTTATGTGCTTTACTTGATGAGGTATATATGAGCCTCTTAGTTGCTTACATGTTTCCCCTAATATGTAGTCCTATGTGTTTTAAATGTCGCCTTAGTCTTTTTACCTTTAAAAAACCTAAGAGTCAGCCTAAAATGCTCCCTCTTATAGGAATAGTAGTCCTAAATTCCTCCGGGACTGATAGGAATGGGACGGGTAATAGCATACAATAGAGGTCGAGACCAATCCGCGCTTTAATACCTTAACGGGGTGGGAAGGGTAGATATGGATATGATGACCGGTGCGCTAATACCACGTGTATCCCCTCTTCTGAGGAGTGTCATACCGGGTATCACATTGATGTGATCCCTATTGTAAATAAACCTAGGACCCCCCCCCCTTCCTTTCCTTTTCTTTTCTTATATTCTCAAGTATTTGTAGAACTATGACTTCTCTTCAAAATTCGTCTTTTAATAATTGCTCTTTCAAGATCTTATGTGTTTAAACTCAAATCCCTACTATTTGAGCCTATACTTGTCTATGTGCTAATTGTACAAAATCACAAAACTGCCTGGCCGGGAACCACACTAGTGGATCCTGAGGGGTGCCTAACACCTTTCCCTTAGGATAATTTCAAGCCCTTACTCTATCTCTGGTTATCAAACTAACTTAGAAGTGAACCTTATAGGTGTCCTAATGCACCTTAAATCATTAGGTGGCGACTCTTCAAATGCAATACCCATTTCCCAAAAGGAATGAGTTGTCCTATACCCAAAATGTCATAAACCCGATTTTTCGATGCAAAGAGGGAAAAAGGGGGCGCGACAGCATGGTGACTCTGTTGAAGACTCTAGGCTTTTACCACTTCAGATTGTTCTTGTGAATTTGTACCTCTTTATGTGAAATTACTTGTTTAATTCCTTTAAGCATTTAATTTCTTTTCAAAAAGCAAAACTGACTTATCTTTTTCGTTTCTTTCCTTTATTACAGCTTTATATTATGTAACTGCTGTATTTATCGCTTTCTTATCGTGCAAATATGTGCCAACATGTTTTTAATTATTCCATAATCATGTTCAACATCATACTCCACTTGTGCCAAACAAATACTATAGCAACTCTTATATTTGCCTTTGACGGTTCTGTTGCCTTCCCCTTGAGTTGTCTTCTCAAGGGTACCAGTCTAAAACCCCATAGAAACCATTACTCTATTCAAATTGTGCATGCATCATGGTCGAACCTAGCCGGGTCAGTTATGTTGTCCACATAATGATCCTTTAAGATAGCCTTGTCCAATGTCCACTAGGTTTCTCTAAACCCAAACGGACATCATCACGTTTTGTGCATTTATTTGGAGAACAAAATGCTTCATGCTTATTGTTGTTATTAAATAGTCGAGTTTGGTGGGGGTAAGGGCCTAACCCTTTTGTTTTGTAGAAAATGAAGCATGAATTCCCTAGATTCGGCATGGTCACCAACATCCACCCAAGACTGCTAAGCTGGTGGAAAGATCTTCACTCTAATGATCAAACCCTTGTCCAAAAATATCTAGGAAATCCACCATCCCTTCTGGAGATCCAACCTAACAACAAGATCATAGAAGCTGCCACACTGTTTTGGGATTGTTAAAGGGCTGTGTTCCGTTTTGAGGACATCGAAATGACACCCTTTCTAGAGGAGATAGGAGGATTGGCCCGTCTCGCGTGGGAAACGTCGGGTCTGCTTATGCCTGAAAACTGCCAAGGCAAGCGTTTCCTCAAAATGATGGGTTTGAAGAAAAATCCAGAATTGACATGCCTGAAGGAATCCTACATCCCTCTTGACTATTTGTATGAAAGGTATGGTCACAGCAAATCCTACCGTACCTACCCTAACGAGTTTTCCATCACATCCTTGGGGCACATCCATCGTAGGGTTTTCGTCTTCATGTTTTATTTTCTGGGCCTGATTGTATTCCCAATGAAGAAAGCAAGAATCCATACCAGACTGGCTATGGAAAATAAGACCCTAATGGAAGGGATTGGTGGGCAGCCTTTCAACATCGTGCCCATGATCATTGCCGACATATATCGAGCCTTAGAGAAGTGTCAACGAGGAGCAAAATACTTTGAAGTCTGCAATTTATTACTTCAACTTTGGCTCATGGAACATCTCCAAAGAGGCGAATACCGACAAGAGACTTAGCGAAGGAACTGGGATGATCACATCACTTTCCATTATCCGAAGCGAATGAATTACATCCCTGATATGTTCACTCAACCGGAGGATACCAAAGGATGGGTGGAGCTATTTGATAATCTGGTTGAAGAACAGGTTCAATGGATGTTTGAGTGGTTTCCGACTGAGGAGTTCATCGCCCGATCCAGAGATGCACCTTTCCTGATATTGATCGCTCTGAGGGGAACATATCCTTATGACCCTCTCCGAGTAGTGAGATAAGCTGGTATGAAGCAGGTTATGCCCAGGGTCGACAAGATGAGTCATTTCTGGGCTAACTTCCAGAATGGTGATAGTCCTTACAAGTGCCAAGCTCAGCATATGTGGCACTGCAAGATCATAATGGGGAGAGATACCATCGAGCCAGACAGGTATTATGCTGGTTGCGGTCCTTTCTACTCCGGTTGGTTGGAAGACAATCATGATGGTCTGGGCCAGCAAGGGTTTGCTCGAGGTCACAGGATTATAGATGAAATGGCCAAGGCACACGTCAAATACAACCAACTACGCAAAAGGATCCGGGAGTACGAAAGCGAACATCGCGAGATACAAGAGTCCAACCAGAAGCTGATTGAGGAATGGAAGGACATGGCTATTAGTGCCAATAAGAGACTAGGATACTTGGAGCGAGGCATAGTGGAATTTGAGAGAAAGTTTCTCAAAAGGGTTGAAGATTGTCAAAATGCTGAAGGGACCGAAGGTAGACACCTGGCCAGAGCATACCTGTTGTTGGGACTTCGCGAGTTGGGGAAGCTGTTCAACGGAGCCAAGGATGCTGAATCTGGGAAAGTTCCTTCAGGGACCAAGTAGATAGGAGTTTATCTTTTCGCTTTATAAAATGTAATAAGGCCAATGGCCATTAGTGACTTTTTATTTCCTATTTGTTTAGTGTCGGTTTGGGATTCGTCTTATTTTTATCAATGAAATGAGGAATTTAGCATTCTAAGTTCTCCAAATTAATTTGTCGCTAGGCCTACCTCAGGCACAAAGAAGTCCCCAAATTAGGACGCATTTTACATTCCCGCACTATATGTTCAAATACTGCAATACTTTTATGATCCTAACTAACTTGGTTACCTTTTTTGTTTTTGTCTTTATTATTCCCTTTCCCAAAAGTTAGTTCGTACACTCTGGCAACATCATCCTATTCTACGAGATCCAGGGGACCTCCGCCCACTCTTCATCTTAGTCTTGTCAAAAACAAGAACTAAGGCAAAATAGATGATTTGAACAACGTCAGAAAGGAGAATTCAATTGAACGGGTAGAGGCCGCCAATGGCCATGGTACTCAGGTTCATAAGGAGAATGTATCCCAACTTGAACAGAAATTTTTGAGATTCCAAGAAGTGCTCGATCAGGTTCAAAATCTGGCAAGCCTGTCATTTTCCCTCAGCACCCCAGATCACCTTTCCCAATACTCAAAACCCTACACCGCCTCAAAATATCCCAAAGCAACAGAATCATCCTGCTCCTCATACTATTCCACCAAAGACCCAATGCAACACATGCCATAACCCAAACAACACTCCACTACTCAATCTAGAACTCCAAACCTCCACAAATGACCTCTTTCACACCCACCATAACACCCCCATCTACGTGAAGACCATGCCACACTCCACCCAATCTATCTCAAGCACACCCGAGTATGATAAAAAAGACTTGTTTATCAAAAACCTGGCTGAGGAGCTTAAGAAATTAACTAGCCAGATTCAGGGCATTGAGGGAAGCAAGGGAATTGAAGGGATGAACTATGAGGACCTCTATATACAACCTGATGTCGAACTGCCAGAGGGGTACAAACCTCCTAAATTCGAGATGTTTGATGGTACGGGTGATCCAAGGATCCATTTGAGGACGTACTACGACAAGCTAGTTGGAGTAGGGAAAGACGAGAGGATCCGCATGAATCTGTTCATGAGGAGATTTAAAAAAGATACGTTGTCCTGGTACATCAGCCAAGATCCAAAGAAGTGGTCAAGCTGGGTAAGCATGGCATCCGACTTTATGGACAGGTTCAGGTTTAACACAGAGAATGCTTCGAATGTGTTCTATATTCAGAATCTAAAGAAGAAGCCTACAGAAATGTTTTGTGAGTATGCTACTCGCTGGAGGTCCGAAGCTGCTAAGGTCAGATCCACCTTAGAGGAGGAATAGATGAATGAATTCTTTGTCCGGGCTCAGGACCCACAGTATTATGAACGACTGATGATGATCTAGAGCCACAAGTTCTGTGACATTATCAAACTGGGTGAAAGAATTGAATGGGGTATCAAAAGCAGAATGGTTACAAACTTCGAGGCCTTGCAAGCTACAAATAAGGCCTTGCAGTTTGGTGGTGTGTCCAAGAAAAGGGACGTAGGGGCCATAATGGTTGCACAGAGGACCAAATCTTCCCTCAAATACCAAAATTACCCATCACCTCACTCATATATCAGCCAACTCCGAACTAACAAACACTCTCACCCTCCTACCAAGATCCACCACCACCTTATCAATCACCTCCACCTCCCACATATCAGCCTACTTCACCCAGATACTCCCAAGATGCACATGTCTACCAAAACTTCAATGCTCAACCATCCTACTATCAATCACCTCCTGCACGCCAAAACGTCCCTAGACCCCGACCCAATTTTAACCGCAGACCTCCAAAATAATATACAGCCATCGCCGAACCCATTGACCAGTTGTATGAGAGACTCAAATCCGCTGGTTATATCACCCCCATCCCTGCTGCAACACCTGAGAACCCATCTCAGTGGGTTAACCCAAACAAATCTTGTGAATACCACTCCAGCATAAAAGGGCACACCATCGATAAATGTCATTCTTTGAAAGACAAGATCCAGTCCTTATTGATAACAAGATTATTATGGAAAAGGAACCCACTCCAAATGTCCGCAATAATCCTATGCCAGACCATAAGGGTGGAGGTATTCACATGATTGAAATAGAAAATGATAAGGATCTCGAGGGATCAATCGGGTTGATCGTAGAAGGTGATGACCCAAAGAAGCCAATAGTTACTCTCAATCCAATCATAGTCCAGATTGAACCATTTGAGGATGCTGAAGTGAACTTGTCTGTACCACTTGAATTTGAAGCAACATCGTCCGCTAAGATGCTAGCCCCAATTGAGGCCGAATTCGTGTCTCCGGCAAATGCACCCACGCCGTTTGAAGTTGCAGTTTTACCACCCAAGGCATGTGCTCCGTTCGGATTAAGGATAGCCACACCGATCCTAGTGGCAATGTCGAACATGGCAACATTCCATACAAAGGTTGTACCTTGGTATTATACAGCCTAGGTGAGGAGGAAAGGCAAGGTCAGGTTCGGAGAGACTGTTGCAGCACAGGGTATGACAAGAACTGGTAGAGTCTATACCTCTGAACATCTAGTCGAGTCGAGCAAGCAGGCCTCCAACCAACCACCCGCCATTGAGACAGGTCCAGACGACCTTTGGAGAAAGATACAAGCTAAGGAATACTCGGTCATCGACCAGTTGAACAAAACACCGGCGCAAATCTCCATTCTTGCTTTCCTACAAAATTCTGAGGCACACAAGAATGCTCTGCTAAAGGTGTTGAGTGAAGCATATGTACCAAGCAACATCTCCGGTGGGGAAATGGCTAACATGGTAGGACAACTGTTGGAGATCCATAAGATCACCTTTCATAAGGACGAGCTACCACCTGAAGGTTGGGGGCACAACAAGGCACTGCACATTACAGTACAATTCAAGGACTATTTTATCACCATGATCCTGATCGATGGAGGTTCCAGTCTCAATATTTGTCCACTGGTAACACTTAAGAAGTTGGGTAAGGGACTACACGAGATAAAGGATGGAGCAATCAATGTGAAAGCTTTCGATGGTTCTCAAAGGTCTACCATTGGTGAGATTGTCCTATGCTTGCAAATGGTACCAACATGGTTCAATGTCGATTTCCAGGTGATAGACATGCAAGCATCTTACAACATGCTGTTAGGGCGGCCATGGATTCATTCTGTTGGGGACGTAGCATCAACACTGCATCAGCTAGTAAAATTCGAATGGAATCACCAAGAGGTGATCATTCACGGCAACGGTAGCAACCCAAAATACAGTCGCCAGACCATTCCGGCAATCGAAGGAAGAAGGAAGTTAGGTGGAGAGACTTACCACCACATTGAACGGGTAAATGTTGTTGACAAAGACAAATGGCGGGATAACAAAATCGAGAATATACTGAATCGGAGTGGGTACGAACCTAGCAAGGGACTCGAAAAGAACCTCCAAGGAATCGCTAAGCCCATAAAACTCAAGAAACATGGCACCACTTTCAGTCTGGGATACGATTACACCTAGGAAGAATTCAACAACTGGTTGCCACCATGGCGTGGACCTTACTATCCACTAGAGTAGCCAATACCACATCTGGAGTAGACCTTCCAACTGGCCGATATTATTTATGGGTCAGATGAAGATGAGGCACTAGAAGTAGTGAAGAACTTATTCCTAGAAGACAATGACATGGACTGTTGTGTTGTTCTCGAGAAGGAGTGGGAGGAAGGACTCAATAAATGGACTATCAGGACAACCAGAGCCCGGCGAGCCTCGGGGTAGCAAGGCTAAAACAAGCACCATGCACTATTTTTATTTACTAAATTATTTTCTTTTCTTATTTTTTTCAATTCCCGTAATAAGATCTCCAATGTTCAAAATAGTTATGCAATTTATTAAAGCATTTTTACTTTTCTTATGAATCAACACTCATTATTATTTTTCTCTCATTACTTATACAGAATTATTATTACTTATCTTGATAAACCAATGACTGTGACATGTAATGAGACAACGCAACAAACAAATATTGATTTAGAGGAATATGACATAGCAGATGAGATTATCAAAGAAGTTGAGAACTTTGAAAACAAACCTAAGTCCAACCTGGACGAGACCAAAATTATTAACCTGGGAGATACAGAAAATGTCAAAGAAACATGAATCAGTGTTCACTTATCGCCATCAGAAAAGATGGAAGACACAAAATTTCTAAAGGAATATGAGGACATATTCGCCTAGTTGTATGATGGCATGACTGGTCTGAGTACGTCTATTGTGGCTCACAAACTGCCAACTGATTCAACATGTCCTCCGGTAAAGCAAAAGCTCAGAAATTTCAAGCCTGATATAAGTTTGAAAATCAAGGAAGAAGTCACTAAGAAAGTCAAATCTAAGGTTCTCTGGGTAGTAGAATACCCGACATGGTTAGCCAACATCGTGCCAAGGCCAAAGAAGGATGGGAAGGTCCGAGTCTATGTCGACTACCGGGATCTCAATCGAGCCAATCCAAAAAATGACTTCCCTTTGTCGAACATACACATCCTGATTGACAATTGCGCCAAGCATGAGCTGCAGTCATTTGTAGATTGTTTAGCGGGTTATCATCAGATCTGGATGGATGAAAAGGATGCCGAGAAAACGACTTTTATTATGCCGTTGGGAATGTACTGTTACAAGATGATGTCATTCGGTCTACAGAATGCAAGGGCCACCTGCATGAGGGCCATGACTACCATTTTTCATGATATGATGCACAAGAAGATTGAGGTATATGTAGATGATGTCATCATCAATTCCAAGAAGGCCATTGATCACATGGAATATTTGAGAAAGTTCTTCAATATATTGCGAAGGTACAACCTGAAACTGAATCCCGCAAAGTGCGCATTTGGGCATCCTGCTGGAAAATTGCTTGGGTTTATTGTGAGTCGTCGAGGAATAGAACTGGATCCATCAAAAGTCAAAGCTATTCAAGAATTGCCACCGCCAAAGAACAAGAAGGATGTGATGAGCTTCTTGGGGAGACTCAACTACATCAGCCGGTTCATAGCATAGTCTACAGTTATCTGTGAGCCAATCTTTAAGATGTTGAAGAAGGACGCTGCCACCAAATGGACCGATGACTGCCAAAAAGCCTTCGATGGAATCAAAGAGTACATATCAACACCACCAGTCTTGGTCCAGCCCGAGCCAGGTAGACCCTTATTACTCTACCTTGCAGTATTGGATGGAGCTTTCGGTTGCGTTCTGGGGTAGCATGATGAAACAGGGAGGAAGGAGCAGGCCATTTATTACCTCAGTAAGAAGTTCACCCCATATGAGGCCTGGTATTCTCTGTTAGAGCGCACCTGTTGTTCCTTGACTTGGGTAGCTCAGAAGCTGAGGCATTATTTATGTGCATATACTACATATCTCATATCAAGGATGGATCCTTTGAAGTACATCTTTCAGAAGCCCATGCCCACTAGCATATTAGCCAAGTGGTAGATCCTGTTGAGTGAGTTCGACATTGTGTATGTAACTCAGAAAGTGGTCAAGGGACAAGCACTCGCAAACCACCTTGCGGAGAATCCCGTGGATGGAGAATATGAACCCCTTAAAATGTATTTTCCTGATGAAAAGGTATCATTCATAGGAGAAGACATTGCAGAATCCTATGATGGTTGGAAAATGTTTTTCGATGGAGCGGCAAACTTCAAAGGGGTTGGCATAGGAGCAGTCCTAGTATCAGAAACCGGTCAGCATTATCCGGTGTCCGCCAAATTCAGGTTCCCGTGTACCAACAATATGGCCGAGTATGAAGCTTGCATCTTACGACTCAAAATGGCCATTAACATGAATGTTCAAGAGCTACTAGTAATTGGAGATTCAGACCTACTTATACATCAGGTATGAGAAGAATGGGAAACCAAGAACTGCAAGATACTCCCGTATTTGCATCATGTACAAGAATTGAGGAAAAGGTTCATGAAGACGGAGTTCTAACATGTTCCTAGAGTCCTGAATGAGTTCGTTGATGCATTGGCTACCCTGTTATCTATGATACAGCATCCAGACAAGAATTTCATTGATCGCATTCTAGTAAAGATCCATGATCGACCAGCTTATTGTGCCCATGTAGAAGAAGAAGTAGATGGAAAGCCTTTGTTTCACGATATAAAGGAATATTTTGCAAAAGGAGAGTACCCAGAGCTTGCAAACCCTACTCAGAAATGTACAATCCAGAGATTGTCCAACAACTTCTTTCACAGCGGAGGAATCCTGTATAGGAGGACTCCTGATTTGGGATTACTAAGGTGTGTCGACGCAAAGGAAACATCCAAGATACTAGAGGAGATCCATGCTGGGACCTGAGGTCCGCATATGAATGGTTTTATCTTAGAAAAGAAGATACTCCGAGTGGGTTACTTTTGGATGACTATGGAAACGGACTGCATCTAGTATGTCCGAAAATGCCACCACTGTCAGATACATGCAGACATGATAAAGGTACCTCCAAATGAGCTTAATGCAACAAGCTCACCATGGTTGTTCGTCACTTAGGGAATGGATATTATTGGGCCAATCGAGCCTGCCGCTTCTAATGGACACAGGTTTATCCTAGTAGTCATAGACTATTTCACTAAATAGGTCAAAGCAACATCTTACAAAGCAGTAACTTTTGTCCGCGACCACATTGTTTGTCGATTCGGGATTCCAGAGTCGATCATTACTGATAATGGCTCCAACCGCAATAGTGACTTAATGAAAGCTATGTGTGAAACTTTCAAGATCAGACACAAGAATTCCACAACCTACAGGCCTCAAATGAATGGAGTTGTGGAAGTCGCCAATAAGAATATCAAGAAGATATTGAGGAAAATGATAAAGAAGCATAAACAGTGGCACGAGAAGTTATCATTTGCCCTATTGGGGTACCGCACCATAGTCTGCACATCAACTAGGGCAACCCTCATAGTCCCGCTGAGGTAGAAATTCCTTCCCTAAGGATCATACAAGAAGCTGAGCTTGACGACGCGGAATGGGCGAAAGGTCGTTATGAGCAACTAGCCCTTATCAACGGAAAGCGAATGAATGCATTCTGCCATGGCCAACTCTATCAGAATAGAATGTCCAGAGACTTCAACAAAAGATTCAAGCCGAGACAGTTCACACCAGGGCAACTGGTGTTAAAGAAAATTTTTCCGCATCAGGATGAAGCCAAAGGGAAATTCTCTCCCAACTGGAAAGGCCCATACATGGTTCACCGGGTTCTGACAGGAGGAGCCCTCATACTCACATAAATGGATGGAGAAGTCTGGCCAAAAGCGATCAATTCAGATGCAGTCAAGCGTTACTATGTGTAATCTTTATGCTTTCCTTTTATGATGTAATTTGAACTACGCCTGACCTGATTTCCGTTTAAGAGGGGATACGTAGGTAGCCCTATAGGTTCGGTCACAATTCAATAAAATTTCATCTGCCCCCACAATTGGAAACTAGGGCAGAATTTTGAGGAGGACCCTCAAAATTCCGAAGTAATTTCAGCCGATCGTCGTAAGCAATAGTCAGTAGCATCAACCCATTAAACTGGGGCAAAGTTTTGGGGTAGACCCTCAAAATTCCGTAGCAAGAGAGGTTGCAATGTCCCGAACCATGTCACAGTCGTCAGTTCATCCAAAAAATTATTATGCCACATTTTTACAAAATCATGCATATTACTGAAATTGCTTTGTTTAGCAACGCTACACTAATGATACATACAGTATCACCAGATCAGAGCCGAGCAGGTCAAGCAAAGCCAGCGGGGATACGAACTAGCCTCCCCTTTACAAAACTCACGATTTTTCTTTGGATGCTGACACTTGGATTGCGAAATCATCAAACATACTATACACCTGTGGGACAAACATTATTCAGGAATACAACTCTCAAAACTGTTTCTACTTACAAACATTTGCTATCCACACACACCCGTGATATTCCGTATGTCATAGTGTCCCCAGCAATCACAATGTCGCAATCTGCTATCAGCTAAGAAAGCTCTACTACCATCTGCCATTTTATTTCTTGCATAAGGCTACCATTCTACCTTCCAAGGTTAAGCTCTACCGCCATCTACATTTGCATTGCATAAGGCTACCATTCTGCCTTCCGAGACTAAACGATGTCTCCATCTACATTTTTGCATTGCATAAGGCTACCATTCAGCCTTCCGATGTTAAGCTCTACCTCCATCTGCATTTGCATTGCATAAGGTTACCATTCTGCCTTCCGAGACTAAACGTTGTCTCCATCTGCATTTTTGCATTGCATAAGGCTACCATTCTGCCTTTCGAGGTTAAGCTCTACCTCCATTTGCCTTCATCCTTGCATAAGACTAAGCACTACCTCACTGCATTGCATGGCTGAAAGATTGCCTCATACTACATCTCATAGGCTGAAAAATTGCCTCACACTGCAGCCGCATGGCTGAAAGATCGCCTCACTGCATCGCATGGCTGAAAGATCGCCTCATACTATATCTCATAAGCTGAAAGATCGCCTCATACTGCATCTCATTGGCTGAAAGATCGCCTCATACTGCATGGGCTGAAATATCACCTCATACTACATCTCATGGGCTGAAAGATTGCCAAATTATCCAAAGGCGTCAACATTAGGAGGAATCATCTTTATAGCCCGAGAACACCATGTTATGGCCTGAGGACCCCTTTTAATCTTTTGCATATCATTATTCAAAGGCATCATGGTTCGGAGGCACCCTCCTCATAGCCCGAGAGCATCATTTCATGGCCTGCGGATCCTTTATTGTACACTTCATGGCCTAGGACGTCATGGTCTGAAGGACGTCATCCTAACCGTCCAAAGACAACATTCATGGTCTGATGGGAATTTGCATTATGTTTAAATTTATGCACAGTATACACTTTTATTGTTTCTAATTGTAGGTACACCAGCAAGCAACGGCCATATCGGCAGGAGCAAGCCTGCTCCAATTCCCACAGCCATATCAAACCTTAACCATTCTCACAAGCCGCCCACTCACCCCGTCCTGGATATTGCATCCGTTCTTGGAAAGTCTCCATCGGCATACTCCACCGACGGATCCTGAACTACATATGGCCTGATTCCTGTAAAATTAGGAATATGTAGGCAGCTCAGAAGCAAGGGCGTGGCCTATCTTCTTTGAACCGTTTCGTTCGGTCAAAATTGGCCATCATAACTTTACTCAACTACTCTTTCATCCTTCCCGGGTAAAGAAGGGCAGCTGTTGGTACCCAATTTTTTCTTATATATTTTCAATATGCAAAATAACTTCAAAATAGTATATGTATGCATATATAAGTATGTCCAAATGTTTTATTATTTTTTCTTAATTTTTAAAAGTTTTTAAATCAATTTATTTCCCGTTTTATCCATAAAAAACAAATAATTATTTCCAAAATTATCATTTTTGGTATTTGTTGGACTTTTATTTATGCTAAAATATAACTAAGGTAATTTTTGCATATTTTTACAAATTTATTTAGTATTATTAAAGCTAAATTGCATATAATTGCAATATTAGCCTCTTTTACGATTTAATTGCGTTTATATTCATAAAAATTAAATCCAGTATTTTTAAATTGATAATTATATGTTATAAATCATTTTAGTACTTTCAATTTATTTCCAGAAATTAATTTACTATTTTTTATAATTTTAAAAATGGAAAACTGGCTATTTAAATGATAGCCCAATTTCATTTCAATTGTAGCCTAATTTGAACCCCAAATCAGACCTAATTACCCCGGCCCTATTTCGTTTAAACCCGACCCCTAACCCAACTAAACCGACCAAACCCAGATCCCACCTAACCCCTTTAATCCTAGTCGTTGATCATTTAGATCAACAACCACTATACGCCCTTTCCTTTTTTAACCCTGAACGACCCCTAAACCTAAATCATTTCTCTACACATGCCGCCTTTGAATCCCCTTACCCTCTAAATTCTCTCTGAAACAAGGTTTTCCTTTATGTTTTTCAAAATATATCTTCTCCGATTTTTAATGTTGTTTGTGATTCTGCTATGTTTTTCTCATGTTATCTTCTATCTGAGTCAGCATGTTGAAAACCCTAATTCCTTTTTGGTCTCATCCGAATTTTGAGATTGTTTGGTTTAAATGTGTACTGGTTTGATTAAGTTCTTCGTTCTTGTTTGACTTAATTGATTCTGAGTTTTACCATCTTTTAAACTCGATTATTGTGGAAAACCCTAGGTCTTTTGGCCTGAGACTGTTTGTTTGAAAGTATACTTGACTCGATTAAAGGCTCCCTATTTCAGACTCTCTTTTCATTATGTGACTTACCTAATTCTGAGTTTTACTCGACTATTGTTCAAAAGGTTTCCTCACTTGTTGTTGTGAGAACTTTACTTGTTTTCCGATTCTCTTTACCTGTTGCTATGATTTCTTCACTATTGATTCTATGTGACAACCTGACATACTTGACTACTATGCTTCGACTATTTTTCTTACTACTAAATCCTATGCTTGTTTCTGCTACCCTTACGTGTTGTTTCTTCTTCCGATGAGTTTGGCCTCGCATGTTTGATGTTTCTGTTCACTCTATTTATATACTGATTGATCTTGATATTGAAACTGATTGCAAAAAGTTTTCTTACGAGATGCATGTTGTGGACTTTTAAAGGTGGATCGGTCTTCGGGCTTTCACCTTGCGTGTGCATACCTTTGTCTCTTCCTTAGGCGTAGACCCCTGTAGGCTTTTGCAATTAGTATGTAACGACCCCTCGAGGGCTGCTTGTACACAAACTTTTATGAATAAGAATATACCCCGTTGATTTCTGCTTTCCTTACTTCTGTATGCTTTTGTTCCCTCTGAGGCCCTTTGAATGCTTTCTTTTGTTTGTTGGCCGCTGATATTGGGCGGCGTCCGTCCAGGTCTTCTGCTGATCGGCATGGTTCTTTTCCAAACCCATCATCGTACTTCGGACCAATATTGGATCGATCTGATAGGTCTAGGTTGTGGAGGCCCTCCGAGTTGTATGGAGATCATGCGTCGAATTTTGGGGCCTTCGGGAATGCTACCCTAGATGAAGGTCATCTTTGGGTATCCGGGGGCCCCTATTGATCTTGATGTAGATAGCCCCATTAAAATGTATAGGGTAGACCTCTGCTGAGGGGTTTGCCTGTATTCGGGCGCTTCCTTGGACCTTCGTTGAGTTTTCGCGATCTGAGCTTCCTGTGTTTAATCCTCTTTTTAGAAAGATGGGATCAGAGACCAAGTACTTGCCTTGCATCAAATGTTGGCGTTTAAGGCTTCCCAAAGTCCGACTTCTTTGGGCCGGGAATTCTCGACGTAGAGTGATATCTTGAGCTAGGAGATAATACGAACGGCCCCTCGAGTCTTCACTTCTCGTCGAAGGATGCTTTCTGGATCAGGTACTGACCCGTCGATCTGTATCGAGGATGTTGGCTTCCCGGGGCTTGCCTTAGGTAGGCGATTCGTCGCTGCTTCTCGCATATATGTGGGGCGGCTTCAACTTTTTCGCAAGACTTCACTATTTTTAGATAGTCGCATTTCTACTTTGGCACGGGGTACTTCATCTCTTTAGGCACAAAAATATTTGGTGCACGCCCTTGCTTTGACTTCTTAGTTTCACAATAGTCATGGAAACCATGTCGGGGCTGATCCGGTTAGGGACGGGGGGTGCTGCTCCTAGTGCTCAAGAACCGAGGGAGTTCGCTCTAGAGATGGCGTCCTTGATAAGAAAGGAATACTTGGAGATGGCGAGGAGATACTGCGGGTGGAGCGAGGGGATAACACTGCAGGTGCTTTCCCCATATGAGGGCATTGCGAACTCCATCGATGGATTCTTGAGTGTATACCTATACCCTATCGCATTTAGCCCCCCTTATAGGGTTGTGCTTGATTTTTTCTTGAAGTATCGGGTTACCCTGGCACAGATTCATCCAGCGTTTTGGCGAACGGCATTGATGATGAGGTTCTTCGCGTAGAAAGTCAGGCTTGAATTCACGCTTAATCACATTGTCAAGCTATATCGGCCCTTCCATCATTGAGGCCTGCTAACTTTGAGGTGTTGTTTGTCCACGCCCTTTGTTATTGATGACGAGGAATGTGGGGATCGAGAGTGGGCCAGTTGGTTTATCCGTGTCCGGACGACCGACAATATCCTTGTGGAGTTTTTGCCATTTCCCAAAGGGTGGAATTATGCACGTGAGTGAGGCGTTTGGCGCTTTTTCAGGTTTCACCTATAGCGAGAATCAACTGAGTAATAATGTCGTCTCCCTTGTTGCAGCAACTTCGTGGACGCCGGGCAAAGTCCATGATCTGCCTGGCTGGGTTCAGAAGCTAGTGACCCATTTGTCCTGCGACGAGCACAGGTGGCGAGTTGTACTTCATACCGGATGGGCAGTGCGGTACCAAGGTATGTGCGTATGCTGCCTTTGCCTTGACTTCGCATACTCGTGGTAATATTTTCCGCTTCTATTTGTGTTGTATTTGCCGTTTGCATATATCGGGAGGTTCTTTGGGATGGCGCACCCGCAGTGTGATCGAGCCTTTAGTGTTGCTGGTTGGGCTCACATTTCTAAGGAAGGGGCGTCGCCCAGGTCTGCTGCTCCCGGAGCGCCTGACTCCCGACCAGCGATTCCTTTGAGCGAATACGTCACGCCCGAGCTCGGTTCTTCTAGGGCCGCAGGGGCAAGATTAACAGGAGTGTATTTTGACTTCGAGGAAGTCCGTCGGCATCACTTTGTGGAGAGTTCATGTACAGTTTCCCTGTGCCCCGTGCCCTCCTACCTCTATTGAACCTTCCTTATGCAGGACTGTGATAGGCTTAGGTCTGAGCTGCTCCGTCAAGGGGCCAAGCTTCAAAAAATTCTGGATGAGGGAGAATCCCTTAGGCTCCTTAGCGAGGAGAAGGAAGTTGAACTGTAGCATTGGCGATATGAGGCGCACCGGAGCTCAAACTATGAGAGCTATTTGATGGAGCAGTTAACTTTCTGTAGTACGTGCTTCGCTCCTTTCTATCCTTAAGGCTAACCCCTTTTGCCGTATCAGTTGCAGAGAAAAGCGGAGGCCTTGGAGTACCTCAAAGGCGACATCAACCGTGTCAGAGTTGCTTGTGCGGAGCTAAAAGCTCAAGTGCAGGCTCGAACTTTGGAGGAGATGAGTGCCTCGGCTAAGATTCTTGCCTTCGAGGTCCAACTCCATTTGACACATAACAACGCCAAAGTTCAAGTAGATATGATTGGGAAACTAGAATCTGATCTCTCTAAATTCAGAGCCAAGATAATTGATGCCCGGGTAGAAGCGACACTAAGCCAAACCAAGGCTGATCGTGAGATAGCGATTCATATGAAGGATGTTGTTGATGCCCAAGCCGAGCTGAAGCGAGCCCTCGACCAGGGAAGAGGATCAAAGAATATGCTCGTTGTAGATCTCTAAGAGAGGTGCTCGAGGAGGTCGGTGGAAGGGGCATCGTCCTCTCGGAGGAATTGGCTCAAGCAAAGGCAGACGAGCGTGATGCTCGGCTATTTCTTGTTGACGTTGTAGTGGGTGAATTTAACAAACTATAGCCCTTTAGCGCAGAGTGTAAACTTTGCCATTTTGTCGCTCTAGATTTTTTCATTTTGTCGCTTTAGATTTCGCTATTTTGTTGTTTTGCCTCTGATATATGTACGGTATGCCTGTATATGGAGAATGCGCTTTTTTTGCGCATGTAATATATAAGAAGAAACTTGAGGCTTTATTTCTTCTATACCTTTTTTTTTGTTGTTGCTTTCGAATGGGCAGGCTGGTTTTGGTGTTTGGCAAGGTTCTCATAGGTCCGGAACGGATCGGACAAACTCGGGGGCTCTTAAGTACGATCATTGGTACGAGTAGGTGCTGGGGCCTCCGTGCTTGGCCCGACTGTTTAGGCTTAGTCTCTGAGTCGGGCTCCGGCTCGAGCCTCCTTGTCCTCGAATTTTGTGAGCCCGTGTGGATAGATAGTAATTGTTTTTATCTCTTCCCCTTGAGCATTTGCTGTTCCAACTGTTTTGGGTCCAGTCTTTGAGTCGCATTGTGACTCGAGCTTCAATTGACCCTCAAGCTCTTTCCTGCCTGCATGGGCGAATGATGATGGCCCTTTATGCTCTAGGTCGAAGTGACCCTACGGGCGCGTGGCCCGGTGGTTTACTCGGCCGGCAATAGTGGCACTTATGCCATGCCCTTATGCATATTGTAGTTTTCAGGTCCAGTCTCTGAGTCGCATTGCGATTCGAGCTGTAATCGACCCTTAAACTTCCTCGATTTCCTAGCCGGCGATAGTGGAACTCATGCCCTTAGGCATATTGTAGTTTTCGGGTGCAGTGTCCGAGTCGCATTGAGATTACTATTTGTATGATGTAGAATAGATCTGGTTATATCGAGTCTGCCCTCTAGGGGTCTTACAGTTTCGTATTTTCAATGCTCGGCGATTGGCGACAGTCGCCGAGTCATCTAGTTTGGTTAAGCTTGAAGACCGCTTCTCATGAACTCAAAGTTGCGACAAGGGAGTTAGAACTTATGAATGCCCCGGCTGACTGCCTGCACATAGGTTAGAAAAAGAAAAGAAACGACAAGGGAGTAGAGTAGTTCTTCCCTGCTGCGGGATATGTAGGCGACGTTTCGAGGTCTGGTATGTTTCTGCTGTTTCCAGGCGCAAGCCCTTAATATAGCCTTCTGATGTGTTCAACCAGTCTTGGCCGAAGATGTAGTTCTGCTCACCCTCTGTTCCCTTCAAGGGCGGAGGCATTGATACTGGCGATGGGTCATATGGTAAGGGATTTCCTCTCATCGCATATAGCTCCTTGTCAAATAGTTTAGTCCCACCTCTATGGTGGAGTTTCATCCCTTTGGTGGAGTGTGGTCGAAGTCACCTCTGGTCGGTGTGCCCATTGTCATTTGAATGAAACATCCGTGTTTTGCAGGCTCGGCATTCCATCCCGAGTTCAGGCGGGCTGTATAGAGGGAGCGACCTTACTGATTGTTGTGGTGATCGGCATCTGGAATCCATCAAAGATTCGAGGTGTGGGATTGATTTGGTTCGTTAGTCCGAACCGCCCCATTAGCTTTGGTCTGACATCGTCGATATATTTGATCGAACCATCTTCACTCATGAACACATGTTTTATTTGAAATAGGTCAAATGAGGAAGGGGTTACCAATCGCGTTAATACGAGGTCGAGGCGAAGTCTCGGCGTCCCTTTCCTTGAATGCAAGGGTGTCCTTTAGGTATATTACCCGGACCCGTATTTCCCCGACAATGAGCCCTTTCACTCTATATTTTATGGATCTTTGAAGGGTGTCTCCGCCCCTTTACTATCGTGGCAATATGCCGTGTCTGGTCAGCTTCATTTTTCCTGATCTCCTTTCTCCCTTGGAGCTGGATCCGAGCCTGACCGCTCGATGATACTTGGTGGCGATCTCTATTGAATAGCAAAGTTGTCGTTCTTTTGATCCGATGACCGCACGCGCCTTGTGGTTCCTGTGCTGGCATTCCCGATTTTGCTTATGGTGATCACGATCTTTGGTATAGCAATGTTGAAATCGTACTCGGCTGGGCGGGGTTTCCCTGCTAGTTGTGCCTTGTTGAATCTGGTTCCATTGGAGGTTCCTCAAGGGTATTGTCCTCAGGCTATTTACCTATTTTTGTGAGGTAGGTTGCATCTCGAGTCGTTCATTCCATTCACAGCTCATGGACGATACCTCCATCCGTTTGGCATCAGCTTCTTTATCGGGAGTCTGCTTAGATATACCAAACCCGAGGAGGTTCCCGGACGGTTGTCCACGGCCCCGATTCATGGCCGGTGCCGGGTGTGGGCATACGACCAAACCTCGGTTAGGTATCTGATCAGGCTTTTCTTGAAATGTCCTGGAGTCGTCGGACATGCTTCGTTCAGGCCTCTGGTGAAGGCCTGTGTTGCTCGATCGTCCGAAATTGGGAGCGATCTCATTCGTCCTATTAGGGAATGGGGTGCAGCTTCCCGCGGTATTTCATTTCTTCTTCGTTTGGCCTCAGGTGTATCGGGCCCTCTCGGTACTGCTTTGACGGCATCGGCACATGCTTCTACAGAGGACCACGCTGGTATGGTAAGCGAGTCTGTAAGGTCAGGTGCCAGGAGGTGGCGCTACATCATGGATTCTTTCGAGAGAGTTTCTTCGAACTTCCTCAACAGATGGGCTCAAACTCATTATCTTGGAGGTCACTGCCTTTGAATAAGCTCGCGTAAGTGGTGGTGCGCCCGTAGAGATCTGAGGTCCTATCACACCTAGGGTTTTCGGCGTTCCGGATTTTTGTGAAGCGAGTTTCGAGACCGTTTCCTCGGGAGATGTTTGCTGTAAGAGCTTCCACTAACCTGATTCGATCATATCGAAGAGATTCCCAAGCATCCTCATTTGGCGGGGTCGGTTACCGATCCGTCGATACTTGATCTCTCGGGTACCAGCTCGGCGTAAGGAGGTGTCTCCGGCGCTACTGCGTTGGGAGTCTCTGGGCAATTTTGCAGCTGAGCGATAGCCAACTACCGTGCTTGTAAAATTTCAAAAATAACATGAAGATTAACTTCCTTTTCTACCCGGGCCGGGGTTTTTTGATCTTCCTGTCGGTCAATGCGCTGTATGCTGTCATCGGTGCGCGAGGCTTCGTAGACCTGTTGCACGCCTTGCAAGATCAGTGGCATTTTGGGAAGAAATTGAAGAGGAGATCAATGGGTAACAATTCTTTAACATTTTCTAGTTATATTCCATCAATCTATAATTAGTTTCATCATTTAGTTTGGGATTGGAGATGAAAATTGGAGAAAAGTTGAAGAAAGTTCTTAGACCTAAAATTCGAATGTCGATTGGGAATTTTACCTTAGATTTGGACAATTTTGGTATCCATGAACTCGTGAGAGTATGAGGATTCTAAAAATATAAATTTTACCCAATTTCGAGATGTGGGCCCGAGGGGCATTTTGGTCATTTTACCTAATTTCGTGTATTAGCTTAAAATTTCTTTGTAGAATCAGTTACTTGAAGTGTTATTTACATTATGAAATTGAATTGAATAGATTTGGGTCATTTGGAGTCGAGTACTCGTGGCAAGAACGTGGTTTCGAGTTGATTTTGAGCTGGTTCGAGGTAAGTGCCTTGTCTAACCTTGTGTGGGGGTCCTTCTCCTTAGAATTTGGTATATTTGGTAATTGAAATGCCTTGTACATGAGGTGACGAGTGCGTACTTGTGCTAATTGTTGGAAATTCTGTTTTCATTAAGTAATTACTAGTATGTTTCCTTTCCTGTTTTTATCACCTGCACTATTAAGTATGTTGTTAGCTTAGGGAAGCATGTCTAAGTGACTTAATTGATTTACCCGCTCAAACTGCCTTACCTGAATTCTGTGCAGCATGCTAGGATAGAATTACTTGTTTGCCTTAATATGAAATTTGCCATTTCTGAATATTTTTCCTGTTGTTGTTGTGCATTTACATTGGGACTACGCATGTGGGATTCCGGTAGCTCCCCCTTGTCTATTTATTTTGGGACTACAGATGTGGGATTACGGTGGATCCCCGTGCATAGTTATATCGAACTATGGGAATGCACCTGTTAGACTCCCCTAGTACTGGGTATTTACATTTGGGACTAAAGAATGGGATTTTGGTAGATCCCCACGCACTATGAGATGGACTACGGGATGGGATCCCGACAGATCCATTGGATATGTATATTTGGGACAACAGGATGGTATCCTGGGAGATCCCCGATTGTTATTTTGGTGATGAACTACATTTCTTTTTGTGTTTACCTTGCCTCTGTAATAGTTTTTGTCGCCCTTTATACCTTGTGTTACTTTTATTACTGTACTTATTTATACTGTTATGTTCTACACTATTGAAACTTATATTTTATTTAACCTCAGTAGGGCCCTGACCTTCCTCATCACTACCCGACCGAGGTTAGGCTTGGCACTTACTGAGTACCGATGTGGTGTACTCATGCCCTTTCTGCGCATGTTTTTCATGTGCAGATCCAGGTACCTTCACGCACACTTACCATCTTGAGGTTAGGTGACCATTCAGAGACTTCGACGTATGTCTGTCGCGTCCGCAGACCGAGGAGTCTCTCTCCATTCTCTCTTATAGTTACCGCTCTTCTGTATTTAGTTTGTTTTAGACTATTCTAGAGTTAGAGCACTATGTAGTGATCCTTAGCTTGTGATTTATGGGTTTTCGGGTCTTAGAGATCTGTATTGGTTTCTGAGAGTTAAATATTGTGTATGTTGAGAGGCACTTTTAAGAACAGTCTTATTACTCTAATTCTGTTTTAAATTGTTTTACTTCCGCAAATTGGTTTATTTTCCGCAATTTAGGCTTACCTAGTCGTAGGGACTAGATGCCATCACGATGGTTCATGGAGGGCAAATTGGGGTCGTGACAAGTTGGTATCAGAGCTCTAGGTTCATAGGATTCATGGATCACAAGCCAGTTTATTAGATTCTCATTGATCGATATGGAGACGTCTGTAGTTATCTACTAGAGGCTATGTAACTGTTAGGAAAATGCGATATTTTGACATCACAATTCTACACTTCTGTCTTCTATTCTCTCACAGATGGTGAGGACACATGCTACCCAAGATGATCAAGCACTCGGGCCCCCTACTACAGCCGTCAAAGGCCGGGGCTGGGGTATAGGCCGAGGACGCGCACGTGGTGTAGCCAGAGCACCTGCGCGAGCTACCGCTGAGGTACCACCAATAGTTCTAGCCGGAGTCCAGGCACCTGACACGCCTACTGCTACTACTACTCCAGCTCTTCAGGAGACTCTGGCACAGTTTATGAGCATGTACACCACTCTGGCTCAGGCAGGGTTGCTTCCCCTTGCTGCAGCTACGTATGTTTCTACTCCTGTAGTAGATTCTCTTGTTGTGGACCGTATTTATCGGTTGTGTTTGGTTGCTCTTAGTGGTTTTGAGACCAGAGCCGATTTATTGTTGCTCAGCATGGTAGATTTTGATATTATCTTGGGCTTGGATTTGTTGTAGCCCCATTATGCTATTCTTGATTGACACACCAGAACCGTGACACTGGCTATACCAGGCATGCCGCGTGTTGAGTGGAGGGGTACTTTAGATCACACTCCCAGTAGAGTTATTTCTTTTCTTAAAGCTCAACATATGGTTGAGAAGGGGTGTGACGTGTATTTAGCTTATGTGAGAGATGTCAATATTGATACCCCTCCAGTTGATTCAGTCCCAGTAGTACACGATTTTTCTAATATGTTTCCAACTGATCTTCCGGGCATGCCGCATGATAGAGATATTGATTTTAACTTTGATCTATTGTCGGGCACTCAGCCCATTTCTATTCTTCCATATTGTATGGCTCCTCCTGAGTTGAAGGAGTTGAAGGATCAGTTGTAGGAATTGTTTGATAAGGGTTTTATTGGCCCAGTGTATCACCTTGGGGCGCTCCTATCTTGTTTGTGAAGAAAAAGGATGTTTCTATGCGTATGTGTATTGATTATCGCCATTTGTACAAGGTCATAGTGAAGAACCATTATCCTTTGCCTCGTATTGATGATCTATTTGACTAGCTTCAGGGCGCACGAGTGTTTTCTAAGATTGACCTGCGCTCAGGTTACCATCAGTTTAAGATTCGGGAGCCAGATATCCCGAAGACTGCTTTCAGGACTCGGTATGGTCATTATGAGTTCCTTGTTATGTCATTTGGGCTGACCAATGCCCCAGCAGCCTTTGTGCACTTGATGCACAATGTGTTCCGGTCGTATCTTAACTCGCTCATCATTGTCTTTATTGATGATATTCTGGTGTATTCCCGGAGTCAGGAAGATCATGAGCAGCACCTGAGGACTGTGCTTCAGACTCTAAGAGAGAAGAAGTTATATGCTAAGTTCTCGAAATGGGAGTTTTGGTTGGATTCAATGGCATTCTTAGGCCACGTGGTATCGAGTGAGGTTATTCAAGTGGATCCGAAAAAGATAGAGGTCGTGTAGAGTTGGCCCAGGCCATCCTCAGCTACCGAGATTCGCAGTTTCCTTGGCTTGGCGGTCTACTACTATCATTTTGTGGAGGGATTTTCATGAATTGCAACACCTATGACCAGGTTAACCTAGAATGGTGGTCCGTTCCAATGGACAGAGGAGTGTGAGGAAAGCTTTCAGAAGCTCAAGATAGCTTTGACCACAGCCCCAATTTTGATACTACATGTCATGCCCCAACCTCGGGAGGCGCAACCGGCGCCCAATCGAGCAGCCCCCCAATTGAGCAAGCCTTATCAAACACTTCCTACCCAACTCGATACGAATAAGGAAACCATGCTTTCATTCATTTATTTAGACGAGGAATGAGGGTGCATTCTACAATGTTAGATCATTTTAAATCATAACATTAAACCGTCGATAAGTTCCAAGATTCCATGCAAATACACTTTAGCAAAAGCGAGAATTTCAATTACATCATAGATCGTAGACCATCCAACACACGTACATAACCCACACATATGTCAACGGAGCCTCTAAGGATGAAAAGACAAGTTATGACAATGCCGACAATAAGGCCCCGGCTATACCTCAAAAGTAGAAGTCTACAACAAAAGATGTGCAATATAACCCCTTGAAGGAGATAGGGGCTCACCAAGACTTCAAGAAGAAGGTCATCCTCTACGCGCGATCCGCACTATCTGCAATGGATCCACCTACATTCATTTAAAAATGTAGAGCCCCCGGAAAAAGGGACGTTAGTACCATTGAATAGTACTAGTATGTATAACTAAACACCATCTAGTTAGAAAGAACTTTCATACAAGAATATGAAATCACAAGTATAACTCAAGCTTTAAACGATCACCACCTTATCAAATAAAATAATCATACAACTTCCACATCATTTTTACATAGCTTTTAGTTTGGGGCATTTCACACTATTCATCATTGTTCACAATACCACCGCTATCTTGAGCGGAGTCCGATCTCGACCCGATCGGCTAGGTCGCCTGATTTGAGGCATATATTTCTATCACAATCTCATTTTCCCTTCCAGAATTCATTCACAATACCACCGCTATCTTGAGCGGAGTCCGATCTCGGCCCGATCGGCTAGGTCGCCTTTCCAGGGCATTGTTCCATTCGCATTAATCACTTCGTTTCACATATACCATTTCATAGGCACTTGGGGCCACAACTTATCACATTATCCTTGGCACTAGGCCGCATATTTACATCGTTCCCACATTTAATGTTAGATTTATAATTTAGGATAATAAGCGCACACAAGAGCAATTAAAATTGTAGGCATAGAGGAGACTTCACATGGATGGTGCAACATACGCAGCTTCAATTTCAATTTGAAGTCCAAGCATTTCGATACATAATTCATATCCTTTCCCTCTTCAAGTTTTAAAGACAACACGTTGATCATGTTGAGACACATTTTTCACGCATATAAAATTACAACATCAATTCATGTAAAATGACAAGCAATGCAACAATTCAGCTTTAATCTTACCATATTCACACAAACGCCGATAGAGCTCAATTTCTAAAAGATGGGGTTTTAGCCATACATACCTCAACCGAGATTTCCTTAATCCTATAATGTTCCGGAATGTTCCCACTTCAAACTATTTAAGCAATATAGCACAATTTAACTCATAATCAAGAAAATATCATAATCTTAGCTCTCTTGAGCATTTTACCGAGCATTTAGTGTTCATTAAGGCCTTATGGTTATTTTGTGCAAGATTACACTAGCCCATTACCCATGCCTCCTCTTTTATAATTCCTCATACTCTTCAAGAACACATGCATGCAATGCAAACCCCCTTATCCCCATGAATTACCTCACCAATGACCCTTTGTAGCTATGTGTAAAAATGAGAGCTGAGGTGATGAAGCCTTACCTCTTGGGATTAGGGTTTAGGTCCCTCACTTGATTATCTTCAATGATTTACCAAGGATTCGTGGAGTAATTTTGATGGGAAGCACTTCCCCTCTCTATCTCTCTCTCTCTCTAAAAGTGTCACGAAATGGGCTCAAAATGAGCTATTGCACAGGATATAACAACAGGGGGTCGGGTTTAAAATTTAGAAAATTAGAGCCCCGACTCGGATCTGTGATCGCATTTGCGATCGCAAATTGGACATGCGGCCCACATAATGGACCACAAAAATGCTCCCCAAGACCTGAACACACTGCCTGGGTATGTGGCAGAAATGCGGTCCGCATATCCGTTCTGCGGTTGCATAATGCACCGCAGAACTGCCCCTTAAAAATCCCAAGGAAATTATGCAACGACTTTGTAGCCCGCATATCGATTATGCGATCGCATAATTGGCCGCATAGTTGACATCGATTTGGCCAACACACATCCTCCCCCACTTAAGATCATTCATCCTCGAATGAGGATCAAGGTTCTCTTATTAGCAATCTCTTATGCAACCTTCTGATTTTTTTCTCAACCTAAATATACTATTAGTCTCCAAATTTGGCTAACTCCCTGAATTGCCGAAAATTTCGCCAGAGTTTCCTTTGTATCTGGGCCTTATCCACCTATCAGAGAGCCCCAGAAACACATCCTAACAGCAGGTACACATTCCATAGGCATAACATAACTCGTACAATACTAACCATGGCCGCATAGGCAACATATATATATAACCAAAACAGGACAATTTTACATAGATTAATTCAAAAGATAATAGTTCATAGGAGCTAAGTGCATAAAAGCTATTTTATGACTATTCAAACAAATGTGGGTACTTTTTCATTTCATCCTCGGCTTCCCAAGTGGCTTCCTCAACTTGCTGGTTCCACCATGACACTTTCACAGATGCAATTTCCTTATTTCTCAATTTCCAACTTGCCTATCAAGAACCGCAACTAGAACTTCTTCATATGATAGCTCTTAATTAAACTCAATAGTTTCAACTGGCACAATAGTGGACGAATCTCCTACTACCTTTCTCAACATAGACACATGGAAGACCGGATGTACCAATGACAACTCGGGTGGTAGCTCGAGCTTGTATGCCACCTGTCCAATCCTCTTAATGATTTTGTATGTCCGACATACCTCGGACTCAATTTTCCCTTCTTCCCAAACCGGATGATACCCTTCATAGGGGAAACCTTCAAAAATACCCAATCATCTTCCTTGAACTCTAAATCTCTACGACGAACATCCAAGTAAAACTTTTGGCGACTCTGAGCAGTTTTCAACCTCTCCTTAATAATCTTGACTTTCTCCATGGCCTGATGCACGAGGTCCGACACTATCAATTCCGCTTCTCCCACCTCGAACCATCCAATGGGAGAACTACATATCCTACCATACAATGCCTCAAATGGTTCCATCTGGATACTAGCATGGAAACTGTTGTTGTAAGCAAATTCTATGAGTGGCAAACGGTCATCCCAATTACCCTTGAAATCAAGAGTACAAGCATGTAACATGTCCTCAAGCGTCTGAATGGTCCGCTATGCTTGTCCGTCGGTTTGAGGGTGAAAAGTTATGCTAAGATTTATCTGCGTGCCAAAACCTTGCTGAAATTTCTTCCAAAAGTTGGCGGTGAACTGAGCCCCTCGATCGGAAATGATTGAGACTAGAGTACCATGCAACCTGACTATTCCCTTGATATACAACTGGGCATATTGTTCTGTTGTGTTGGTAGCTTTAACGAGCAAGAAGTGCGTTGATTTTGTGAGTCGATCCACGATTACCCAAATTGAGTCGAACTTGCATGGAGTGCGCGACAACCCTACCACAAAATCCATGTTAATCATCTCCCACTTCCATATTGGAATTTCTATGCTTTGAGCCAATCAACCGGGCCTTTGATGTTCGACCTTCACTTGCTGACAATTCGGACACTTTGCCACAAAGTTCGCCACATCCTTCTTCATGTTGTTCCACCAATAAATTTCCTTGAGATCATGGTACATTTCGTAGAACCTGGGTGCACGGAATACCTGGATGTATGAGTTTCTGCCATGATCCTTCCCCGAAGATCGTAAATATAAGGAACACATAGGCGGTCTTGGTATCGTAGGGTACCATCATCCATGCCAAGGGAAAAAGCTTTGGTCTTGTGTTTGTGAATCCCCTCTTTCAGTTGTACTAATAATGGATCATTGAATGGTTTTTGCTTCACCTTCGCCATAAGCGATGATTCAACCCTATTTTGCACAATTACCCCTCCTTCATTATAGTCCGCAAGGCGAACTCCTAAACTAGCCAACTGGTAAACCTCCCTAGCTAACGGCCTCTGACATGCCTCTAAATGAGCCAAACTTCCCATAGATTTTCGACTAAGAGTGTCTGCCACAACATTAGCCTTTCCTGGGTGATAGAGAATATCAATGTCATAGTCCTTGAGTAACTCTAGCCATCTTATTTGGCTCAAATTCAACTCCTTCTGCTTGAAAATATGTTGAAGGCTCTTGTGGTCCGTGAATATATCCACATGGACCCCATATAGATAATGTCGCCAAATCTTTAGTGCAAACACCACTTCCACAAGCTCTAAGGCATGAGTTAGATAGTTCTTTTCATGATTCTTGAGTTGCCTAGAAGCGTAGGCTATTACTTGTCGTGCTGCATTAATACGCACCGAGCCCGATCCTGGAAGAATCGCAATACACCACAAATTCCTCTATACCCTCCGACAGGATTAGTACCGATGTTGTAGTCAATCTTGATTTTAATTCATGGAAGCTCTTCTCACAAGTGTCTGACCACTAGAACTTAACTTCTTTCTGGGTCAATTTATTCAATGGAGAGGCAAGAGTAGAAAACCCCTCCACAAATCTCCTGTAGTACCCAGCCAAACCCAAGAAACTGCAAATCTCCATTGGAGTGGTAAGTCTAGGCCAATTCTTCACTGTTGTAATCTTTTGAGGGTCAACCATAATTCCTTCCCTGGAAACAACATGACCCAAGAACGCGGCAGATTCAAGCTAAAATTCACATTTTTAAAATTTTGCATACAATTGATGTTGCTGAAGAATCTGCAAAACTGCCCTGAGATGGTCATATAGTCCTCCCAACTTCGGGAATACACAAGAATATCGTCAATGAATACTATCACAAAGGAGTCTAGAAAAGGCTTGAAGACTCGATTCATAAGATCCATGAAAGTTGCCAGGGCATTTGTTAGCCCAAAGGACATCACCATAAATTCAAAGTGCCCATACCGAATTCTAAAAGCCGTCTTTGGAATATCCTGCTCCTTTATCTTCAATTGATGATACCCGGACCGCAAGTCAATCTTTGAGAAACACGTAGCACCTTGAAGTTGATCAAACAACTCATCTATTCTTAGTAGAGGGTATTTATTTTTGATTGTGACTTTGTTGAGTTGCCGGTAGTCAATACACATCCGCAGAGACCCATCCTTCTTCCTTACAAACAGGATCGGTGCACCCACAGTGATACGCTCGGCCAGATGAAACACTTTTCTAGCAAATCCTTTAATTGTTCCTTTAGCTCTTTCAATTCTGTCGGTGCCATTCTGTATGGTGGAATTGATATAGGCTGCATGACTGGCATCACATCGATCCCAAAATCAATCTCCCTGTATGGTGGAATCCTAGGGAGCTCATCTGGAAAGACATTCAAAAATTCATTCACAACTGGTACAGACTCAAGGCTAAGCGCCTCGGCATTGGTGTTTGAAACCCGAACTAAATGATATATACACCCCTTCCTGATAATCTTTGCGGCCTTAAGGTAGGAAATAAACTTGCCTCTAGGCACTACATTATCTCCCTCCCATTCAATAGCGGGCTCATTAGGAAATTCAAGCCTCATAGTTCTAGTCCGACAATCAAGCTTGGAAAAACATGAATAAAGCCAATTCATTCCCATTATTACATCAAAATCCACCATTCCCAATTCAATAAAATCGGCCATGGTATCCCTACCACACACCGTGACAACACAACTTCTATAAACTTGAGTAGCCAAAATTGACTCACTAACCGAAGTAGACACCGAGAATGGTTCATGAAGTTTCTCTGGTTCTTTCCCAAATTCCATAGCAACAAAAGGGGTAACATATGATAGGGTGGAACCTAGGTGAATAAGTGCATACGCATCATGAGACTGGACAGTCAGAATACCTGTAACAACATCTGGGGAAGCCTCTGTAGTCTGGCGTCCACTCATAGCATAGAACCGGCTGGGTCCTTTTGAACTCTGCGCATCACCCCTAGCTGCACCATGTCGTGCAGGTGCTAGGGTACCTCGAGATGGAGAGCAGGCTGAAGATGTAGCAACTGCTAGGCTGGCTGGTTGTGCTATGCCCCTACCTGCTCCCTAGCGGGACACGCGACAATGCCTCTAAATATGGCCCCTCATCCCACATCCATAACATACGGGCAACTCCATGTAGCAAATCCCCGAGTGCATTTTCCCGCACCTGGGGCACGGGGACCTCTGCTGCTGCTGGAACCTCTCTCTTGACCGACCCCGCTGATGGGATCCCCTGTTGCCCTGACCGAGCCTGAAATGACTCCACTGCTGCTGGCTAGGCCTTGATGGCGGTGCACTACCTGAAGACTGTGCAACAGACTGGGAAGGCCTTGATGATCCTCCCCTGAAAGCTGATCTTTCCCCACCTAGTGACTCTCTCATGTTGCCCGTAGATCGGGCCTCGCTGTTACCCTTTTTCTCCATTCTGTTCTTCAATTTACGGTTCTCTGTGGCCTGAGCAAACACCACTATCTTCCCATAATTCATGTCAGGATTCAATGCAGTTGTAGAAGCCTCATTAATAGTCAATGAATTAAGGCCCTGAACACACCCGCGCACCCTGGCCTCCTTTGTGGGAAACATATGAATGGCATACTTGGACAAGCGAGCAAACTCCATGTGTTACTACCACACACTTTTGTTACCTTGCTTCAAATTTTCAAACTCTGCTGCACGGGTTGCCCTTGTCTCAGCAGGCAGGAAATGATCTATAAAGGCATCAGCAAACTCGCTCCACCTCACCGGAGGGCGCCCTTCCTCTCGGGAATCTTCCCACAACTCAAACCATGAATAGGACACCCCTTTCAAACGGTAGGCAGCCAACTATACTCCCTCCGTCTTAGTTGCACGCATAACCCTGAGGGTCTTGTACATCTCATCAATGAAATCCTAAGGGTCTTCTTCTGGATTGGCATCTGAAAACACTGGAGGGTCTAACTGAAGAAATCTGTTCACCCTAGAACTAGTAGAATCCCATTGCTGGCTGGATGAACTGGGCGCAACATTTGACCTCTGGGCCTGAGAGGCCACTAGCTGGGTCAACATCTGAATAGATCCTCTAAGATCTCCATCAGAAATACTAGAACCGGAAACTGGGGTAGAAGGCGGGACAGTGGTATCAACGGGAGGGATGGTGGTACCCTCCACGGGTGTAGGGACTGGGGTAGTCTGCTCTAGAATAGAAGAATCAAGCAGAGTGATAGGAGGGCGGCTATCCTCACCCATAGTATCAAGTAGTGATTTATCAGCCACTCTAGAAGTGGCATTAGCATTAGCTTCCTGTCCAATTCTTTCTTTCTTCTTAGGTGACATTTACTGAAAGATAGAACAATGCACTAATTAGAGAGGGAACAGTGTCACCGCACGATCCGGAATATCAAAGAAGGGTGTTATTCCTAAATGCCCACGTAGCCTCCAACTTATAGATATGGTACTACACACCGATAAGAAGGACTCTATTAGAGAGGGTGCATTCTACAATGTTAGATCATTTAAATCACAACATTAAACCATCGATAAGTTCCAAGATTCCATGCAAATGCACTTTAGCAAAAGCGAGAATTTCAATTACATCAAAGTTGGCAGACCCATCCAATACCCGTACATAACTCACACATATGTCTACGAATCCTCTAAGGATGAAAAGACAAGTTATGACAATGCTGGCAACAAGGCCTCGGCTATACCTCAAAAGTAGAAGTCTACAACAAAAGATATGCAATATAACCCCTTGAAGGAGAAAGGGGCTCACCAAGACTTCAAGAAGACGGTACTCCGCTACACGCGATCCGCACTATCTACAATGGAGCCACCTACATTTATTTAAAAATTTAGCACCCCCGACAAAAGGGACGTTAAGATCATGAAATAGTACTAGTATGTATAACTAAACACCATCTAGTTAGAAAGAACTTTCATACAAGAATAAGAAATCACAAGTATAACTCAAGATTTAAACGATCACCACCTTATCAAATAAAAGAATCATACAAATTCCACAACATTTTTACATAGCTTTTACTTTGGAGCATTTCACACTATTCATCATTGTTCCCAATACCACCGCTATCTTGAGCGGAGTCCGATCTCGACCCGATCGGCTAGGTCGCCTAATTTGAGGAATATATTTCAATCACAATCTCATTTTCCCTTCTGTAATTCATTCAGAATACCACCGCTATCTTGAGCGGAGTCCGATCTCGGCCCGATCGGCTCGGCTAGGCCGCCTTTCCAAGGCATTGTTCCCTTCGCATTAATCACTTTGTTTCACATATATCATTTCATAGGCACTTGGGGCCGCAACTTATCAAATTATCCTTGGCACTAGGCCGCATATTTACATCGTTCCCACATTCAATGTTAGATTTGTAATTTAGGATAATAAGCGCACACAAGAGCAATTAAAATTATAGGCATAGAGGAGACCTCACATGGATGGCGCAACATACGCAGCTTCAATTTCAATTTAAAGTCCAAGCATTTCGATACATAATTCATATCCTTGCCCTCTTCAAGTTATCAAGACAACTCATTGATCATGTTGAGACATTTTTCATGCATATACGATTACAACATCAATTCATGTAAAATGACAAGCAATACAATAATTCAGCTTTAATCTTACCATATTCACACAAATACCGATGAAGCTCAATTTCTAAAAGACGGGGTTTTAGCCATACATGCCTTAACCGAGCTTTCCTTAATCCTATAACGTTCCGGAATGTTCGCACTTCAATCTATTTAAGCAATATAGCACAATTTAACTCATAATCAAGAAAAGATCATAATCTAAGCTCTCTTGAGCATTTTACCGAGAATTTAGTAATCATTAAGGCCTTATGGTTCTTTTGTGCAAGATTACACTAGCCCATTACCCATGCCTCCTCTTTTATAATTCCTCATACTCTTCAAGAACACATGCATGCAATGCAAACCCCCTTATCCCCATGAATTACCTCACCAATGAACCTTTGTAGCTATGTGTAAAAATGAGAGCTGAGGTGATGAAGCCTTACCTCTTGGGATGAGGGTTTAGGTCCCTCACTTGATTACACTACTAGAAAATAGACCTATTGCAATGGTTTATTATCAACGGTTATATAAACGTTGCAAAAGATAATCTATGGCAACTGTTATAACCGTTGCATAATTCTATCAGGGCTAGTGAGATAGTTAGTACAATAAACCGTCACATTAGGGGAATAACCCTTGCCATAGACAGGTCTATTGGGACGATTTATTTAAACGTGGAACTATATATATCTATGGTGACGGTTATTTAAAAAAAAATACAATTGCAACAGTGTTGCATTCCCTCCTTATATTGCCGCTTCCCAATTTACTAACCCGCCAATTTTTTCAAGGAAAAGATAAGAGACGGAGAGGAAAAAAAGAAAAACTAAAATTAATGTCCTAACAAAGATACACGGTACCAAATCCCTAATCAACATAGTTGATCCACTAACGAAGATCTGAAGAAATTCCAACAGGTTCTTCTCTCTTTCTCTCCCCCTTGCCCTAACGCCTTTGTACCTTTATTCTACAACAATTTTTTTCATTACTTCGTTGCTCTCTCAGTCTTTGCCACTAAGAATATTGAGGTAATAATCATACTCACTTCAAATCAAAAGGGTTAGTACTTTATTATATGAAAATCCTTGATGATTTGTCTTTTGTTTTATTGATAGAAAAATGTATGCGATGAGTTTGCCTTTCTATTTATTGAAAAATTGCAATATTTGGGTTTGCTTTGAATAAAGTTTTGGTTGATGGGTTATTAGATTTTTAGGTGGTTTTGTTTGATTTTGGGTTTAGGTAACGATATTTTTTAGGATGAAATTGAATGTTCATTGGTGAATGGGTTTATTTTGCTAGTTAACTAAAAGGCAGTATGCACTTATTGAATTCATTCTTGTAGGTCTGCTCTTCCTTTATACTAGTTAAGTTTCATTTTTTTGTTCTTATTTATTTATTTATTTTGCAAGTGAATGGAAAATTGAAATAAACCATGGGAATAGCTGCTTTATTTGTCATTGCAATTATATTTCACTTGTAAGATCAGTTGAAGTATAATGCGCAATGTCCAATTTGCTTTTCTTCTATGCTTATAAAGTACTTGTTGGGTCTTTATCAAAGGGAGGAAAAATGAAGGTATTAGATATCAGTGAATTTCTATTTGCTTTTGATCCATATGAGAAAAATAACTTATCAAAAGAAGAGGAGAAAATGAAGTCCTGCAAAGACCAGTGATTAGGGAGTTAATTGAGAAAAGTGTAATATGTGACATAAAGGGTGGGTAATTAGTTGCTTTTTAATTAATTTGAATGGTATGATTGAATAGTTGCTTTAAAGTAAAATAGTCTTCATTGTGTAGTAGGAACTGAAGATATTTCTCTTGGTATCAATTTATGGTAACTCTTCAATAATATAAGAAAGCTAACAGGTTTTATTGCTGAAAGATACATAAAATCCCACCAAGCATTGAAAATATAGATAACTAACTCATTAATCTGTATCTACCACAATTGCAAAACATAATAATTTAGCTAGATGTACTAAGTATTCTATTTCTTTTGAATTACTTAGTTGCTAGATTTGCTTGTTTCTTATGTATTTTTTTATTCAACGTGTGGGTGATTTTATTCTCTTACTGCTTTATTGAAAGGTTAAATAGTTTAGTGGTCTGTTGATTGAAAGTTTTATTTAGAAAGTACATGATATAACCTTTGTTATGACTCTTCATTTCAGACTATTCAGCAGATTATGCAAGTAGGATGACATATGTTATTTTCACCAATGAAATGGTTTCAAAAGTTTAAAAAAATAGTTCATGAGTAAGTAAACTATATTAAATTTGCTGAGCTTTAGCTCACCTGATAACAAATGGAAAAAATTCGTTTCCTCTCTTATAAGTAAGTCTCTTTATTTGCATTTTTGTTGCTTTCTGTCAATGTGTATATTTTTTTCCCAAGTCATAAAAGTGGGTAACAAACAAGATAGATAGATTTTGTTAATTAAACCTTATTCGTTGTAAGGGCACCACTCTTTTCCTTTTTTCTGATAAGGAAAAGTTTATCAGAAAAAGTATCAGTACTTATCGTGAACCCAATGAAAAGAAACAAATTAATGAAGGATCAGACTAAACCATTTAAAATCGCTTGATACTCTACCTTATATTCTTTTTGCTTCAAACCCTGTATGCCAATTATGAAATTGGATCATACATTGAACTTGTTGATAGTGCTATTGAACAGATCTTTTTTAAAATTTACAATTTGAATATTGATTTAAGTGTTTTGCTCGTATCATGTAGGATACCCAATGGATAATGGAGATAAAAATTGGATGGGTCTTCGAAGATCCACCGATGAGTATATTCGTGGAGTAAATGATTTTCTTGATAAAGCATTTGAACGATCTTCCCAAGGAAATGAAATATTATGCCCATGTAAAAAGTGCTTTAATCGTAATTGGCATTATAGAAATATGGTGGAGGATCACTTAGTTGCTTATGGGTTTACATATGGATACACCAAATGGGTTTTTCATGGAGAAGGGTTTTCCTCCAGAGATTTGTCACATCCAACCAATGATGATGATGATGGTTCTGATATGCATGACGATATTGATGGTCTGCTTCATGATACTTTTAGAAATGTAGAAAGTGACTTGAGCCGTGAAGGAGTGAGAGAGGGACCATCTGAAGATGCAAAGAGATTTTTTAAATTAGTGGAGGAAGGAAAACAAGAGTTGTATCCAGGGTGTGAAAGTTTCTCTAAACTGGATTTCACTATTCGGTTGTTCTTGTTTAAATGCATTCATGGGTTGAGTAATGTGGCCTTTTCAGACTTGTTAGACTTGATAAAAGAGGCATTTCCATTTGCTAAATTACCTGAGTCTTTTCACAAGGCAAAAAATATGATAAAAGATTTGGGTCTTCATTATGATAAAATACATGCATGCCCGAACAATTGCATGTTTTTTTGGAATGAGAATGAGAAGGCAGATAATTGCTCTATGTGTGGATCTTCTAGATGGAAGAATGTGTGTGATGGCTTGACTAATAGGAACACCGAAGTTGCTGCAAAGGTTTTAAGGTACTTTCCTTTAAAGCCTAGGCTTCAGAGGATATTCATGTGTTCTGAAACAGCTGTATCAATGAGATGACATGCTACTGAACGACCTAAAGATGGAAATATAAGACATCCTGTTGATGGGGAAGCTTGGAAGGATTTTGACTTGTTGCACCCGGACTTCTCTAAAGATCCTCGTAATGTTAGATTGGGTCTTTCAAACGTTGGTTTTAACCCATTTCGAACCATGAGCATTTCCCATAGTACATGGCCAGTCATGTTAATGAACTATAATTTATCACCATGGATTTGCATGAAGCCGGAGTATATAACGTTGTCAATGATCATTCCAGGTCTATCATCTCTAGGAAAGGATATAGATGTGTACCTACAACCACTAATTGTTGATTTGAAGGAACTGTGGGAAATTGGAGTAGAAACATATGATGTTGAAACTAACCAAACATTTCTAATGCGTGCAGCCTTATTATGGACAGTTAGTGATTTTCCAGCATTATCAATGCTTTCCGGATGGAGCACCAAGGGAAGATGGGCATGCCCCACTTGTAATTATGATACTTGCTCTCAATATCTCAAACATAGTCGTAAGATGTGTTACTTGGGGCATCGGGCATTTTTACCGCATGATCATCCATTTCGGAAAGATAAGAAATCATTCAATGGTGAAGAGGAGCATCGAGCCATGCCCACTCCCTTATCGGGGGTAGAAATGCTCGAAGAACTACGTGAATTCTATAATGTCTTTGGAAAAGGCCAAAAGAAAAGGCCTCGGCATAATGACGGTCCATGGAAGAAAAGATCCATCTTTTTTGAATTGCCATATTGGGCACATAATAAATTGAGGCACAATCTTGACATGATGCATATAGAGAAGAACATATGTGATAGTTTGCTTGGGACTTTGTTAGATATACCTGGAAAATCCAAGGATCATGTAAATTCTCGCTATGACTTGCAAGAAATGGGGATACGCAAGGAGCTTCAACCATTAAAAGATGATAAAAAATGGAAAAGTTCATCTAGCTAAAGCTTGTTACTCTATGAAATCGGAAGAAAAAAGATTATTTTGCACTGTCTTAAAAAATGCCAAATTACCAAAAGGGTGTGCCTCAAATATATCACATCGAGTGCAAGTGGATGAGATGAAAATATTAGGATACAAGAGCCATGATGCTCATTTCATAATGCATTACTTGCTCCAAGTTGCGGTTATAAAAGTGTTACCCAAGAATGTCTCTTTGGCCTTGATTAGGTTGGGTAATTATTTTAGAACCATGTGTAGTAAGGTTGTAAAGCAATAGGATCTTGATAAAATGCAGTCTGAAATTATAGATATAGCATGTGACCTCGAAACAATTTTCCCGCCAACCTTTTTTGATATAATGACACATTTGCCTATCCATTTAGTAAATGAAATTAAGCTTGGCGGTCCGACTCATTTACGTTGGATGTATCCCTTAGAGAGAAACCTGTGTAAGTACAAAGCATTTGTTCGTAATCGAACTCATCCAGAAGCATCAATAGCAGAGGGATTTTTGGCAGAAGAGTGATTGAACTTTTGTTCGAGATACTTACATGATGGGGTGAAGATAAGATTCAGTCGCTATCAAACTGAGGATGATGAAGGCATTCAAATAGAGGGAGATAATTCTTCACCTATATTTCCTAATATAGGCCATCCAATCGGAAGTAAGAATAAAAGGAAAGGCAAGACTTTTGACATGGATTTACAGTTATGGTCTGAAGCACATCGATATGTTTTGTTCAATACTGGAGATGAACAAGTTGAGGCATTTATCAAGTAAGATAAAATATATAACTGTCATTTGTAGTTTAAACTTTATTTTTTTCATGATAATATATTTTAAACTTTTTCTCAAATGGTGTAATGATTAAATTTTATATTTATACTTACAAAGAGCATAAGAATTTCATTGGCAATCATACTAAAAGAAATGCATGGCTAAAAGCACGAATTCATAGTCGAGAATTTGAAAATTGGCTTAGAGAGAAAGTTAAAAATGTTGAAGTGCCCAATCATTTAAGATGGCTAGCTAAAGGGCCTAATACAGTGGCTAAAAGATATACTGCCTATTTCATTAATGGATATCGATTTCATACAATGGAACGAGATGCTCCATGCAAGACTCAAAATAATAGAGTAACTTTGTCAGCAACAACAAATAGTTTTGCTAGTGCTAGGGACCAAAATCCCATCGGTGGAACGGTTATCTACTATGGAGCTATTCAGGATATAATTGAAATTGACTATTAGGACTATTTTAGTGTTGTACTATTTAGATGTGATTGGTTTCATAATGAAATTGATGGATATGGATTAACGCGGATGTACTTCAACAAAAAATGCAGTACAAATGATACTTTTGTACTAGCATCTCAAGTACATCAAGTTTTTTATGTGGAGGATCCAACTGAGAAAGATGTTTATTATGCAAGAAATAATGTCCCTGTTGATCTACATGATTTGGAAGAAGAGAATTGTCCTAATATTGGAGAAACGTTTTTGGAGAGAGCCTGATGATGATATTGGTTCATCAAATAGATTACTCGATGTGGATGTTAGATGGTCGAGAGAAGATATACCTGTTGATATCATTGATATGCCTTCCCAATCACAAGATACAACTATGGAAATATCGGAAGAGGAGGATGAGTATGATGATACTGATTGGAATTGAATGGAGGTTGATGATTGATGAAGGATCTTCTAAACTTCTTTAAATATATACTCATCATTATTTTGTAGTGAGTAATAATGCCATTTTTAGAAATATTATGTGACTGTTTTTCTTGTTTATATGTTTTTAGTCCTTTTGCATTTGTTTATCTCTTAGAGTTTTATTCTGAATTACTTCAATTTTACAGGTTATATACCAACAAGTGTTACTGATTGTAGATTACAATCCATGTAAGTTGCATAAAGTTTATTTTTCAAGTAAGTGGCACAAATTATTTCAAGTACTTATTATAGATATAATGCTCATGCTTTTTCTTCCTTTTTTTTGTAATTTTCAGTGTCATTATTGTGTCGTCTACCTGATGCTTCAACTAACCTTCTTCTAACCTGATTAGCTTTGATTGTCTTACATATACAGATTTAGATAGTTATGGGTCAAGAAGGGTCTTCAAGAAAAAATAAAAAAAGGAAAAAGTCTGTCATATGTTCAAGCTGGAAGTTTGTCATGTTTGGCAAAAAAAAGAGAATGTCATTTACAACAAAAGAAACTGTTCAAACTATACGGTTAGAGAAAGAGCATCTGTTAAAATTAATTGAAGAACAACCAACAATAGGACCACGATCTGAAGCAAATGAACGACATGTAGAGGAGCAATCTTTAGAGGAGCAATCTGTAGAGGAGCAAATTGTAGATGAGCAGATGCAAATAGATTCTACCACTCCTACAGCTAATGAACAATCTGAAGAACAAGGCAAGACCACATAACTTAGAATCTGACTGAATTCATCCATGACCTCTGATTTTTTGTATTTTATTGTAGCTTCTGGTCTTGAGACTCAAAAAAGAAAGAGAGGCAGGACACAAATGCGTAGTGTCCATGGCCGAAAGGTGCGTAAGGTGATCACACTTAACAATCTCAATCAGCCCATTGGTCCTTCTAAAAAAGATGTAAGAGAGTTTGGTAGCTTCCTTGGTACATTGGCAAGGACTGCAACCCTTTGCCCACTGGATATATTGGACTGGAGGAAAATGGACACAAAAGATGATTTATGGACATATACCAAGGTTTAAGTTCCGATCCAAATGTTCATTTACTTGTTAAAAGTATGTTACAATTTTCGCTAATCAAATGAAATCAAATTGTAGTCGAAGTATGATATTCCAGATGCTGCAAAAAATGGACTTTATATTCAATTGGAAATGCTTGGAGAAGGAATAAAAGTCAACTGAAGAAAGATCATTATGATGCCTATCAAAATGATGATGTTCGAATGACAAAAAGGCCCGATTATATACCAGAATATCAGTTTAAAGAACTCCTGAAATATTGGAGTTCTGATAAACTACAGGTAAATATAAACCATTGTCTTGATAATAGTCTCCACAATTTGTAATATCTGTATATAATGGACATGTCCAGACCTGTAGAAACCATTAGGAACTCTTTTTCATCTTCTTTAATTGGTTGTTGGATAGAGATCATGACAAAGATTCTTACTATGTCTAGATGATTGAATTAATAAGACTGTGATTGAATTAATAAGACTGTGATAGAATCAAGGTTAGTATCACTTTATTCCTAGGTTAAAATATATATTTTACCAACTGCAAAGCTGCTTTTTTTTTGCTTAAAATCTGCAGTCAAACTACTGTTTTTTAAAGTTAAAAACTATTGATTTTTTTAATAAAATCTGCTCTTTTTCTGCGTTTCTTCCAATCATGAAATCATGCTGATATGAAGCATTATAGAACCATTAATATTTCTGCAGATAGTGTTTAGTATAAACTTTATTAGTATATTTTAATGCTATCATCTTGTGTGACTGAGTTCATATTACTAGAGGTTCAAGTTCATATTGAAACATGGGGTTCTCTTGGAATTCCAAATTGTTAATCACTGTTAGTGTGACTGATAAAAGAACCTCTATTAGTGTGATTGATAAAAGAACCTCTTGATCCAAGGTGTACTTGTAATTTACCAACCAGCAGTCTACTATGAAGAGAGTTGCACAAAAAAAATTCTGAGTAGAGTGAAGAGAGTTGCCTGCAAAGCTGTTGTAACCTCTGGTATAACAACCTCTAGTTTCTACTTTCTACATTTGGAGATTGGACTATGTGTGGTCTATGAAGATCTTAAATTTAATTATTAAATTGAATAGGTCTTTATGAAGATCTTGACATTTGGAGATTGAATACGTTTGATCTTCAATTATCATTCTCTTGTATGTCACACTAGATACTTTGTTGTATTTTCAACTGCGAATACTTTTTGTCCTATTCAAGTTTTTTTTTTGTTTGTGATATGATAAATCTTATTCTACAGAGTGTGTCTATCCAAATTCTTTTGTTTGGTTTGGATTATGCGGACTATTACTGTATATAAGTGCCTGTGACATAATCGATTAAAACAACACTTTTCTCGAATAGCTCCAAAAAATTGGTGTCTATGATTAATGAAATTGATTGAACCGGTAAAACTTGATTCATTAAGATAAATCAAACCAATAGGCCCTAATTTTAAATGTCATTATGGTTTGTTCTTAGGTAGGAGATTTTTTTCCTGCTTGCTTGTTTTCAGTAAACACATTGAATTACTGTTGTTATTTTTGCTTTCTTCTTGAGTGGTGGTGTTAATATTACTATAAATGGGGACATGTTGGGTAGGAATACATGACACATTAACTCAAAACTTTCCTTGTTCCTTCTTGATACTTGATCTTTGTCCTTTTTCTGAACTTTATTTTGAAAGTTACTTTTGCTTTAATCTCCGAAGGTCTATCGAAAACGGCCTCTCTACCTCGCCAGGTAGGGGTAACGTCTGCGTACACTCTATCTTCCTCAGATTTCACTCGTGTGATTATACTTGGTATTTTGTTGTTGTTGTAGTATATCAAAAATAGGATCTATTATTTCTGTTGGTGTTTCCATTGCTTCACATTTCACAAAGACAATTGAACTTTTTTTAGAAAGAATCTTGTTGTCTTGTAGATTCTCTGAGATCTTATTGAATGAGAAATATTTTGGATTATCCCTTCCCTATAACTATTAGATTGTTGTGTCTTATTACGTGACATGACATCGATATTCCTATATGTTTAAATGAAATCCTTTTATAAAACTTTTGCTAAATTATTTGTTTTTTAACTATTTGCAGGTGGAGAACTTGAACAAGGAGACGAAAGTGATGAAGATCTGACTTAGGAGTATTAGCTTGATTCATGAAGAAACTTTACATATGATGTAGGAATGTTTTGTTTTTGAACACTTTGGAAACTTATGTGTTCCAATTCACTGGCAAATATTGTTATATATTTTGCTTTTTTGGATATTACACCTACCTGGATTCTTATTTTATTTATAATTAGATTTTTCTCGTAAATTATATATATTTCAAGGTATGTTACATTGTCGGTTTGTTTAACTGTTGCAATAGAGCTACAATAACCGTTGCAGTAGCCTAGAAAATAACTGTCGTAATATAACAACATAACCGTTGCAAAAGACATGAGTCCCAAATCGCATAAGCCAAAAGTGACCGTTGCAATATCATAAAGTACCATTGCAATAGTATTAAATAACTGTAGCAATAGCCTCAGCAACAATTGCAGATAAACTCTATTTCAACGCTTTTTAACCATTCTTCTAGAATCGCAAAATTTGCTGTAATATAAATCAAGAACAACCGTTGCAATAGGCTTTCTATTGCATCGGTTATTCAACTGTTACTAAAAACCGTCGCAATAGATCTATTGTAACGAGCACAAAAACTGTCGCAATAGCGTTGTGGCAACGGTTTTCCTGCCTGCCGCAACGGTTGGGGAACCGTTGCCATAAGCCTAATTTCTAGTAGTGTTATCTTCAATGATTTACCAAGGATTTGTGGAGTAATTTTGATGGGAAGCACTTTCCCTCTCTTAGACCCCTTTCTCTCTCTCTCTAAATGTATCAGGAAATGGGCTAAAAATGAGCTATTGCATAGGATATAACGACAGGGGGTCGGGTTTAAAATTTAGAAAACTGGAGCCCCGACTCGGATCTGCAACCGCATTTGCGATCGCAAAGTGGAAATACGGCCAGCATAATGAACCGCTAAAATTCTCCCCAAGACCTGAACACACTGCCTGGGTATATGGCAGAAATGTGGTTCGCATACTCGTTCTATAGTCACATAATGCACCAAAGAACTACCCCTTACAAAATCCCAAGGGAATTATGCGATGACTTTGCGGACCGCATATCGATTATGCGATCGCATAATTGGCCGCATAGTTGACATCGATTTGGCCAACACACTGCTTCACTCTACGACGACTATGCGGTCTGCATTCCTATTATGCGACCGCATAGTGGACCGCAAAAAGGGCACTTTTCTGGAAAACATTATTCTTTGACTTTTTAATGCATAGACTAGTTATAAAGGCTCGCCGCGAAGAATTTTACGCATCTCTAACACATATTCCTAATTGCCACTATGAGCTTTCGGGTTTATAGTGGAAATTTTCACGGGGCCTCACATTGCCTACAGGTTCGGGGTCTTATACGGTCTATTGTGATGCCTCGAAGATTGGCCTTGAAGCGGTGTTGATGCAAGACGGTAGGGTGATTGCCTGCGTGTACAGACAGTTGAAGATACATGAGAAGAATAACCCTGTCCACGACCTTGAGTTAGCTGTCATTGTTCACGCCCTGAAGATCTGGCGCCATTATTTATACGAAGATCCCTGTGAGATTTACACTGACCATCAGATCTTGCAGCACCTGTTCAAGCAAAAGGATCTAAATTTGTAGTAGAGGTGGTGGTTAGAGTTGCTGAAGGACTATAACATCAGTATTTTGTATCAACCGGGCAAGGCCAATGTGGTGGCCAATGATTTAAGTCGCAGGGCAGAGAGTTTGGGCAGTTTGGCTTATTTACCAGCATTAGAGAGGCCTATGGCGATGGATGTTGAGGCCACCAGCCAGTTTGTGAGATTGGATCTTTCGGAGCCCAGTCGGGTTCTAGCTTGTGTGGTTTCTCGGTCTTCCTTATTTGATCGTATTAGGGAGCATCAATATGATGAATCTCATTTGCTTGTACTCAAGGACAAGGTTCAGCACGGTGATGCCAGAGATGTGACTATTGGTGATGATGGAGTAATGAGGATGCAGGGTCAGATTTGTGTACCCAATGTTGATGGGCTTTGGGAGTTGATTCTGGATGAGGCCCACAGTTCGCAGTATTCCATTCATACGGGTGCCACGAATATGTATCAGAATTTGAGGGAGCACTATTGGTAGAGGCAGATGAAGAAACATATAGTAGGATTTATGGCTCGGTGCCTCAACTGTTAGCAGGTGAAGTATGAGCACCAGAGACCGGGTGGGTTGCTTCAGCAGATAGAGATTCCGGAGTGGAAGTGGGAGCGAATTACCATGGACTTTGTAGTTGGGGTCCCATGGACTTTGAGAAAGTTCGATGGTATTTGGGTGATTGTGAATCGGCTGACCAAGTCCGCTCACTTTATTCCTTTGTGTACTAATTACTCCTCAGAGCAGTTGGCGGAGATATACATCCGGGAGATTGTTCGTCTGCATGGTATTCCGGTTTCCATTATTTCAGATAATGGTACTCAGTTCACATCACGATTCTGGAGAGTTGTTCAGCATAAGTTGGGTACTCGGGTGGAGTTAAGTACAGTATTTAACCCTCAGATGGACGGACAGTCCGAGCGCACTATTCAGATTCATAAGGATATGCTCCGCGTGTGTGGATTGAGTTTGTAGGGTCTTGGGATCAGTTCTTGCCATTGGCGGAGTTCGACTACAACAACAACTATCAGTCCAACATTCATATGACATCGTGTGAGGCTTTATATGGGAGACGGTGTAGATCCCCGATGGATTGGTTTAAGCCAGGTGAGGCTGTATTGTTGGACATAGACTTGGTTTAGGATGCTTTGGAGAAGGTTAAGGTGATTCAGGATAGACTCCATACAACCCAGTCTAAACAGAAGAGTTACGCGGACCGGAATGTTCATTATGTTTCCTATATGGTTGGAGAGCGGGTTCTGCTTCAGGTTTCGCCTAAGAAAGGCGTTATGAGATTCGGGAAGAAAGGAAAGTTGAGTCCAAGATTTATTTTTCCTTTTGAGATATTGAGGCATGTTGGGGAGGTTGTTTATGACGGGTAAACATGGCCCGGTATTTCATGTTTCGATGCTCCGAAGGTATCACAGTGATCTGTCGCACGAGTTAGATTTCAGTTCAGTCCAGTTGGACAAGGATCTATCTTATGTTGAGGAGCCAGTGGCAATATTGGACAGGCAGGTTAGAAAGCTAAGGTCAAAGAACATTGCATCGGTAAAGGTTCAGTGGTGGGGTTAGCCAGTCGAGGAGGTGACCTAGGAGACCGAGCAAGATACGCAGCTGTTACCCTTATATTTTCATTACTTCATAAATGTCTTTATGCTCGTTCGAGAATGAACGAATGTTTAAGTGTAGGAGGATGTGACGACCTGGCCGGTTGTCTTAAGAATTTACGCCATGATCCCTCATTAACTGCATTCCCCGAGTTTATTTCTGCTATTTTGATTTGCCGGGATGTTCGGTTTTGAGTTTCGGAGAGTTTTGGGACACTTAGTCCCTAAATGAGAGCTTAAGTGTTGGAAATTTGACCGTAGTCGGAATAGTGTGAAGACAGTCTCAGAATGGAATTCCGATGGTTCCATTAGCTCCGTTGGGTGATTTTGGGCTTAGGGGTGTATTCAGATTATGTTTTGGAGGTTCGTAGTTAATTTTGGCTTGAAATGCCGAAAGTTGAATTTTGAAGTTTCCGGTTCGATAGTGAGATTTTGATCCGAGGGTCGGAATGGAATTCCGGAAGTTGGAGTAGCTCCGTAGTGTTGAATGTGATGTGTTTGCAAATATTCAGGTCATTCAGACAAGGTTTGATAGACTTTTTGATCGAAAGCGTATTTTGAGAATTTTGGAGTTCTTAGGCTTGAATCTGTGGTTGATTTGTCGTTTCGATGTTGTTTTAGCTGCTTTAAGGATTGGTATAAGTTGGGACAGTGGTGTTAGACTTGTTGGTGCTTTTGGTTGAGGTCCCGGGAGCCTTGGGATGATTTCAGATGGTTGACGGAAGGAATTTGGAGTTAGAAGTTTGCAGCTTCAGCTGCTATCTATCATAACCGCACCTGCGGTTTGGGTTTCGCAAGTGCGGAGCCGCAGAAGCGGTGAACCAACCGCAGAAGAGAAATTGGGGGTTATCAGCAGGTTCCGCAGATGCGGGAGACTTACCGCAGAAGCGGTACCGCATCTGCTAATGGGTAATCGCAGGTGCGGAATCTAGCCTTTAAGTGAGAAGTCGCAGATGCGATCTTGACTCCGCAGAAGCGGGACCGCAGATGCAATAACGGCTGGGCAGAAATATGAAATTTCGAGGGTTTAGTTTCAAAAGTTGGAAATTCGATTTGTAGCTCGGGAGAGGGCGATTTTGGGAAGAAATTAAAGAGGAGATCAGTGGGTAACAATTCTTTAACCTTTTCTAGTTATATTCCATTAATCTATAGTTAGTTTCATCATTTAATTTCGGATTGGAGATAAAAATTGGGGAAAAGTTGGAAGAAAGTTCTTTGACCTAAAATTCGACTTTTGATTGGGAATTTTACCTTAGATTTTGATAATTTTGGTATGCATGAACTCGTGAGAGTATGAAGATTTTGAAAATATAAATTTTACCTGATTCCGAGACGTGGGCTCCAGGGGCGTTTTGGTAATTTTACCTAATTTCGCGTATTAGCTTAGAATTTCTTTGTAGAATCAGTTACTTGAAGTGTTATTTACATTATGAAATTGAATTGAATAGATTTTGACCATTTGGAGTCGAGTACTCGTGGAAAAACATGGTTTCGAGTTGATTTTGAGCCGGTTCGAGGTAAGTGACTCGTCTAACCTTATGTGGGGGACCTTCCCCATAGGATTTGGTATATTTGGTAATTGAAATGCCTTGTACGTGAGGTGACGAGTGCGTACTTGTGCTAATTGTTGGAAATCTGGTTTTCATTAAGTAATTACTAGTATGTTTCCTTTCCTATTTTTATTACCTGCACTATTAAGCCTGTTGTTAGCCTAGGGAAGCATGTCTACGTGACTTAATTGCTTTACTTGCTCAAACTGCCTTACCTGAATTCTGTGCAGCATGCTAGGCTAGAATTACTTGTTTGCCTTAATATGAAATTTGCCATTTCTGAATATTTTTCTTGTTGATGTTGTGCATTTACATTGGGACTACGGATGTGGGATTCCGGTAGCTCCCCCTTGTTTGTTTATTTTTGGACTACGGATGTGGGATTCAGGTAGATCCCCTTGCATAGTTATATGGAACTACTAGAATGCACCCGGTAGATTCCCCAAATACTGGGTATTTACATTTGGGACTACATAACGGGATTCCGGTAGATCCCCGCGCACTATGAGTTGGTCTACGGGACGGGATCCCAGGAGATCCATTGGATATGTATATTTGGGACTATAGGACGATATCCTGGGAGATCCCCGATTGTTATTTTGGTGCTGAACCGCATTTCTTTATGTGTTTACCTTGTCTCTGTAATAGTTGTTGTTGCTCTTTATATCTTGTGTTACTTTTATTTCTGTACTTATTTATACTGTTCTGTTCTACACTGTTGAACTTTATAGTTTATTTAACCTCAGTAGGGCCCTGACCTTCCTCGTCACTACTCGACCGAGGTTATGCTTGGCACTTACTGAGTAGCGCTGTGGTGTACTCATGCCCTTTATGCAGATGTTTTTCATGTGCAGATCCAGGTACGTTGACTCAGACTTACAATCATTGAGGCGAGGCAACCATTCAGAGACATTGAGGTATATCTGCAGCGTCCACAGACCGAGGAGTCTCTCTCCTCTCTCTCTTATAGTTACCGCCCTTTTGTATTTATTTTGTTTTAGGCTATTCTAGAGTTAGAGCACTATATAGTGATCCTCAGCTTATGATTCATGGGTTTCAGGTCTTGGAGATAAGTATTGGTTTATGAGAGTTAAATATTGTGTATGCTGAGCGGCACTTTTAAACACTATCTTATTACTCTAATTCTGTTTTAAATTGTTTTACTTCTGCAAATTGGTTTATTTTCCGCAATTTAGGCTTACCTAGTGGTATGGACTAGGTGGCGTCTCGATGGTTCATGGAGCGCGAACCGGGGTCGTAACACCCTCTCTCAACAATAGCAGTTCGGAGTCGACATATCTGACTTGATGCAAAACACACATCCATATTGGCATACCAATGAACCCCAAATCAACTCTAGTCACCCATAATAGATAAATAACTCTCCGAAAGTTCATAATGACTGAATCATAGCATATACTATTATCTGACTAGCTTGCCACATCTTCACAGTCCACAACCACAAAATAACTTGCTTATGAGGACTCCCAGTCTCCAAATCCATAAAGCACACGAATCACCATATCCGATCCCAACTCCACTGCCCGAACATCTAACACACATCTAATATTCGATCATTCCACAAGAGATACTCCGATAATTCTTTTGTGCCTCCAAGCAAACTTGAATATCAACAATGGATCCAATAAGAGAGTGTAGCAATACTAATGATGTATCTCTAACTCAAGCACATCGCCTTTTCCGAAATGTAAATCCTCATCAAGCCACACCAATCAGTGATCTCATTTATCTAGTCATCTGAACCTGTCTATGATGTCTAAGAACTTATGACCTTCCCTTCAAAATTGAACTGTGACCTTACACATGCAATCTCAACCCTACACAACATACCACATATACCATACCATCCTATGATAAATATGCGAACTTCATAATCTACTCCGAGGTACAAGCAGTTATGTACTCAACCGGCTAAGAACTTATCCATTGATCCCATCTAGGAGAAAATCACTATACATCCCATGCTCCTCACGCCAGTAGAAAATGTAGACCTCCAACTATGGTAGAAATCATCAAGAACTCTCTGAATCCCCTTTGCACAAAACCAAACCATCAGGACTGACTCCTTCTAACACAACCAAGCTACGCAAGCCATCAAAACCTAAGAGCATTGCAACGAAACAACTATATAAACCCACCGCATCATATGCACCCAAGAACCGATCATATCTATTACCATACCAATCCAACCCACTACCAAGCTATCCTAATTCTGTGAGTTTCCTTCCGAATTACCTTTAGCTAGATATGTTTCCTCACCATAATACTGCAAATCCTTAGCTCAGACTCACCACACGAGACCTAATCATAAGACCACACCGCCCTAAGGCTCATAAACCGTTGTATTCTTTTGAAGCACCCCCAAAAGTACTAAAACCAAGATACCCGTTCTGAAGAGACCATTCTGCGAATCTAAATCCATTACCTTCGCCTTCCTGATACTTGTATGTAGAATCCATAATGATACAGAAATGCCACAAGTCCTGACATACTCCCATATAAATCTCAATTTCTAGCCAGCACACATCCTGAAGATTCCCAATTGCCAAGTATAAATCTTGAACATATTAGTACCGTTCTCGAGAGTTAGCCACTATGCTTAAATATCAATTAGACTAATCGAACGAACCGAATGATCTATGCCCCATTAGCACTCCAACACTTAATTAAGTAACCCACCTTAATGCAACCAGATAAATCCTTGCCCCTCGCACATTACATCCTTCACCAATAACAACTCAATCATTCCATGCTTCTCACATACCTATAGAGTATAACACAACCTTTATCTGAGATTTCCTTTACTCAAGCCATCCTCAATCTCAAACCTTTCAAGCCACAACTGATTCACTCGTATACCTCAAACTGAAACCAATACAACACATAACCGTGCAATCAACTAGTCAATAGCGAACTCCCCCACTTGGCTCAAAGCCATAGATCAAAACACACAAAACTCGCAATTCCCATACTCTATTACTACCATAATACCAAAGTGAGATTCAACTGAATCCTTCACAAGCTCATGCAACACAAACCATCTAGTGTTTCAATCATCTGCAATTCTCGCATTCACCCTCGTAATAGTCAAGCTCATTATCCTAAGTGATCCAAACTCAAATTGTATTACATATGGTTTGTGAGCACGTGATTTTTGCCTTACGAAAACTACTCCAAAATAAATCAAAAAATAAAATAAATTTCTTTTACTGTGTAATTTTTGAATTTTTGCGTGGTGTTAAATATTTGTGTTATGTCCGTAAATGTTACTTTGTCATAATGAAATGAAAATTAAAATAAAATACATGTTGCATGCATATAGGATTTAATTATGCATTTGAAAGATAATTTAAATAAAAATATATGCATTCGTTCTATTTTTAAATATGTTTCACTATGTGATTAATTTTTTTTATGTGTTAATAATTGTTAAAGACTGATTAGTATTGTAAAGTTAATTCTTGTTTTTATAATCTTAATTAGGATTTTAATAATTAAATTAAAAGAAGTGGAAATTAAGAGGGTAAAACGTATCTGGGCCAAAAATCTTGAAACAAAAAATCAGGCCCAAACAATTTTAAACCCTCCGCAGCCCAATCAAAACAAGCATGTCCGGTCCAATTCAGCTACGTCAAACGACGACGTTTCATCATCCTTCATTAAGGGCCGTTGGATTAAATCCATCCAACGGCCGAGATCTCATCACCCTAACCCGAGACCCTTACCCGATCTAATACCCGGTTCAACTCGTCCCCCTTACTTAAACCAAACGACATCGTTTGGTTAAGTGAATAGATCTTAGCCGTCTATCCTGCCTAATCCAACGGACAATGTCAATCCACCCCACCCCTATATAAGGCCCAAAACCTTACCCCGGCCACCCTAGCCAAACCCCCCCTCCTTCCCTGTTCATCGTCCCTTCCGAAACTCACCCCTAACCCTAGGCGCCCTAGGATCCCACCGCCTGAAACCCGGCGGCAACAACGCCGCCGGTCACCAAAATAACACCCTAGAACCCCCTGAACATCCTCTACACAGATCTGACCTTAATTTCCTTCGAATCAGACCCCAATTCTTCGAATACTAAATCGAAGGTGGGTCTGAAAACTCCAACCTTTCCAATGGCTTCCAAAATAACACCATAGCTTCCCCTAACTACCCTAAGTATAGATCTGTTGTTTGTTTGGTTCGAATCCTCTCAGAACTCTTCAAATCTTCTTTTGAAGATTCGGACCAAACAAGAACTTACCCAGACCTGTTCCAAAGTGACACCAAATGACCCCTAGGCTTCCCTCACCCTTGTGTCGTACTTGGTTCTCCTCGAATCTGACCAGAAATGGTTAAGTCCCAAATCGAACTTTCAAGAACCTTAAAAATACCAGACTTTTGGATTCTGTCCAGATTGAATAAAGATTGAGGTTTAATCGACCTTAGTCGAAGTATTTTTAGTGGAAAATAATTCGACTAAGGTCTGTTTGATTTCAAACAAAATCCGAAGCCAAGTTGAGTTCGAGTTTGATTAAAATTCAGAGGTACTTTTCTATTTCTGTTTGTGTACTCTGTATGTATTTTCGTTTGTTTTAATAACTTGTTAATTTTTCATATTTTTGTTTTGATTAATTCTGTCATCTTTGTCTCATGCCCGTCTATATGATCAAAATATGAAACTGTTTCTGTTGGTTGTGATTATTCACAATGTAAGTAATCGACTCGATTAAGTTCGTCGATTAGTTATATTATGAATTCTCATTTATGATGATGCTGATTGAAACAATCTGCTTCTATTGTTTTAAACTGATTATGGACAAATGTTGTAAATAATCAACTGATTAATACTCGTCAATTAAATCATGTTTGTTTACAAATCAGTAAATTCAAATGTATGATGTGTATGTATTGTTTTCTGAACAGGGCATTGTCAGTATATTGACAATGCTCCTGTGTGTGTTTGATCTTGGTTCAATGTTAAGTTCCAGTCTGAATTGTTATAATAATTTCAGTAATATGTTGTTATGATGTTAGTTCTGAATTCAGTGTGATTTTACAAATGTTGATTAGATGTAATTGTGTTAGAAGGTTACATTCTTAGTTAGGATTCAGTCTAAAACTTTAGGATTGGTTATAGCTGCTTAAACAGATTTTAAAATCTGTATTGTTAGATTCTGAATTTAAGGCAGTAATAACAGTAATTACAGTAGGAAATCTGGGACATTTTTTGGGACAGAATAGTGAGGGTAATGTGATAGAATAGTGGACTGAAAGTGGAATGTTGGTTGGCTATAATTTAAGATACTAATGGGAAACAAAGGGTAATGGGCTGCTGAAAAATCAGGATAAGAGCACTTAGATTTAAAGTATTCAAAAGCAGTTTTAATGGAAAACTTTCTGATTTTTAAAAGGAGAAAAGGGTCCAGGCAGCACTAGAAGGGTACAGGATAGCCCTGTATAAATAGAGGGGGATTGGGACTGATTTAAGGGCAGATTTTGAAAGAGAAAAATCTGATAAGAGAGATTTTTTTTTTAAAGAGAAAAAAAATCAGATTTGAGGGCACATTTTGAAAGAGAAAAATCTGATAGAGGCAGATTTTAAAACAGAAAGATTTTAAGAAGAAAAATCTGATTTTGAAAGGAGAAGAAATCTGATTTAGGAGCTCTTTTAGAAAAAGAAATAGAAAAGAAAGTATTCGCACACACACACACACACAGTGAAGCTGAAACAGAAAAAATAGAAAAGAAAAGAAAAAATCCGAAACTTTGTTGTTCTTTTTGGAATCTGTCCGGGTCTGTGTACTGATACTATTTGGTCTTAAAATCTGAAATTCTTTAAGAAGCTTTAGTCTTGTGAATCTGGGTTCTCGGGTCTTGTTATTGCTCAAATCTGTGGAAATACTGATATTCTGCCAGTATTTTGTTACTGCTGCTACTGCTGAAATTTACTTCTTCTACCTTCATTTCCAGGTACTTATCTTTTGAATTTTATGTTGAAAAGAGATTCAACATGACAAATCCATGAAGCCTGAATTGCAATTCTGTTTCCAATTGTCCAAGTTCATTAGTTTAAATTTCATTTTTTTTGTTTCATGTTAGTTAACTAGTAGTGAATTCAATTTGATAGCTATGAGTTAATTGTCTTATTTTGAAATTCATATAAAGCTTTGTAATAATGTTAGCCATTCCGAAATCTCATTGGTATAGGTATATGTGAATTGTCAAAACAGGGAGTAAGGCATAAAAATGGGCCATTGATTACATCCCATAATACCATTAGCTAAATGTAAAGTAGAATGGAAATATTAAGAAGTTACATTAGTAGTATATCTTGCAACAAATATGATTTTGTTTAGATTGGTATAAGTTATTATATGGTATGATGACAGGTATAATCATATGAGTTGTATAACTCGTCATGATGTTAAGAATATTATGAATGTTTAGGCGTACAACTATGTTGTATGTAATACAATTCGAATTGAATCAATTTGAATAATAACTCTTTTCTCATCAATTTGATTATTTATCGTTATAAATAAACTGAGCAATTATAATTCTGGATCAAAAACAAGCATGTGAGAATGAGGTGATATGTATAAGAACAAATCGCAACACTTTATATCAATGGTAAATAAAAGTAGAATTTGCACTAATTAAAATAAATAAAAATTGTTCAAAAATACTTCTTCCCTTCATAAATTATTTTTGTGAGTTTCATATGGCATTCATCCTTTGGTATATGTATATGTTGTATTTGTGAAGAATAGTATTAATCATGTTCTTATTTTACTTTGAATTTGAATAGTCTTGGGATGAACATAATTAATACTCGGAAATTATAGTCAACGGGCAATACTTAATAAATTGTGAATTCTTTTAAGAATTTAAAGGCATCCCCTAAAATATGAATTTTACAGGAATTTCATATAAAAAATGTGTAGATATAATAAACAATTTTGTGGAAAATCCATAATATTATTACAAAAATTTTTACGCAATTAGGGATGCGTTCGCATACCCTGATTATTTTTTTAAAAAAGCAAATTCAGATTATGCGTACGCGCAATTTCGAGCGAATATTTAAGAAAAGGATTTTTCCAAGGATGTTAAAATAATTTCATATAACCCGAGGTGTGCAGTTCATTATTTAAATAAAAAGGGTGATGATGTTCCTGATTTTATTTTAAATTTCGAACATATATTTTTTATAAAAACTATAACATGGACAATTTTATTGTGTACACGTACGCGTGGCATGATCCCCGGTAATTATAAAAAGTATATAATACGAATATACGTACGCGTAATTCGTCCATATAATTGTAAACAATAAGTAAAAAGCGGTAGTAAAATCATGCAATAAAAACGTATTTAGTAAAATCAAGATAATTAAGCCAATAATAAAAACAGTTAAGCGACCGTGCTAGAACCACGGAATTCGGAAATGCCTAACACCTTCTTCCGGATTAACAGAATTCCTTACTCAGGATTTCTGGTTCGCAGAATAATAAACAGAGTCATATTCTCCTCGATTCAGGGATTAAAATTGGTGACTTGGGACGCCTTAAAATTCCCAGGTGGCGACTCTGAAATAATTAAATAAATCCCGTTTCGACTGTCCTTCAATTGGAGAAAACTCCCCCACGCGCTCCGCGGGCGCGGTAAAAAGGAGGTGCGACAGCTCTGGCGACTCTGCTGGGGACTTTACAGTGTAAACTGTAACCCAGAACCATTGGTTCAGGGTTTAAAGAATTCGAGCTTAAAATATCTGTGTTAATTGGCTTTATTTACTATATGATTTTCAACTATTTATATGCTAATATGCTAAATGTTGCTTTTTACCGCTTTAATATTATTTGAATTGTGAATATATACAACTGCTACGAAACCCCCTTCTTTCTGAGTCTTCTGAATTTATGGTGTACACGTGCGCGTGACCCACCTTTCTGTTAAAGTCATACCAAATAAGACGGAGTTGGGACAAGTAACTAGGCCGGGCAGACTTTCGTGCTCCCGGTACGTTGCCCCCGCTTCGGCTCAAACTGTCCGTTTGGGTAAGCCAGGTTTAGAACAATCAACCTCAGGTTTTACACTTAGAATAACTCAGCCATGTACCGGATCCCTAGTAGGAACGTCTATTTGCATCATATACATTTGGCCTTGGAGACTCAACACAGGGGTTGGGTCTGTCTAGGACAGGTGAACCCGAAACAAAAAGACCATCCTGATGCATCCTACTTGCTACTTGTGCATTCATTTGCCTCGAACATGCTTGTTGACCAGCTTAAACGAAATCATGGTGAGAAGAGAGGAATAAAATGGGTTTTTTTTTTAATCTTGAAATAAAGATAATTTAATAAATAAAATGATTTATCTTTAGTGTAAATTTTCAAAAATATAAAATTTTGAAAATAGTTTTTTTTCTATTTTCAAAATGAGTCTTAACTTTATTAAATTAAACTTCAGATACAAAATGAGCACCACACAAAGCCCCTCATCCACGAGTACAGAAGAATTTCTCTTTCAGCTTCAAATATGGTGGTATGATTTAGGCGAAGACGGTCAAAGATGGGTCGTCAAGCATTTGGGAAACCTCACGGATATTATGAAGGTTAAACCCCGTGATGATCTGATTGCGGCATTAGTAACTTTTTGGGACCCTGCTCACAATGTCTTTCGTTTCTCTGACTTCGAGCTTACTCCTACATTAGAGGAAATAGCTGGATATGCTGGTTTTGACGGAAGTCTAAGAAATCAAAGCCTGATATTCACAAAGGCTCCTTCGGTACTTCGATTCTTCGGCCTTCTGAACATCAGCAGTCAAATCAGGAAAAGCAATGTCATCAATGGATGTTGTTCCTTTAACTTTTTGTATTCAAGGTTCGGAAAGTCAGATGGGTTCGAAATTCATGAGAAAGGCCTTACTAACAAGCAAAACAAAGACATCTGGCAGATTCACCGTCGCTTTGCCTTCATGGTGGCTTTTCTAGGAATCGTGATCTTCCCAAACAAAGAGCGAACAATTGATATTCGCACCGCAAAAATTGTGCAAATCCTCACCACCAAAGAAAATCACACCCTTGTCCCCATCATTCTATCAGACATTTATCGGGCTTTGACTTTATGTAAATCAGGAGCAAAGGTCTTCGAAGGATGCAAAATTTTGTTGCAAATGTGGGTGATGGAACATCTCCAACAACAGCCCAAGATCATATAGTATGGGTCAAACAATGATAATTGCATCGAGAGCTATGAGGAAAGAACAAAAAATTATCAGGCTCCAGAAGGAATAGAAGCATGGGTATCTCATCTAAAGGCTTTAACGGCAAATCAGATTGAATGGACTTTGGGATGGCTCCCGATGAGGGAAGTAATACACATGTCAACCTCAAATAGTTATCTACTACTATTGGGATTGAGAAGCATTCAGCCGTATGCGCCACTAAGAGTCTTAAGGCAACTAGGGAGATATCAAGTAGTTCCTGATGATGAAGATTTGAGTATGCAAGTAATCGAATTACACCCAGAAGCCACTATTCCCGAGGCTCTACTTCAGCAGATGTGGAATGGATGTCGATACTTAAAAAGTGATACTCAAGTCCCAGACACTACAAAGGGTGAGATAAATCCTGGATATGCAAGGTGGTTTGAAAAACGGTCTCGCGTGGATGATGTACCAGAGCCTGAGCTAAGAAGGCCAACAAAAAGACCCCATGTTCAAAACTTCAATGATAAAATCCAAGAGCGGTTGATCTGGGGAGAAAAGGAAAAAGGGTACAAAGCAACTATCCATGCCCTAAAAGAAAATCTGAGAAGCCTCAGTTTGGAGAAAGATTTGCAAGCACAAGAAGCCGAAGGCGAGAAGAAGAGTCTAGCTTGTGAGAATGAAAATCTTCATGCTCGATTCCAAAAAATGAAAAGAGTTTCTGAAACACCAAAGAGGAGCTGGAAGGATCAAAAAACCATCGCCAATCTTTTTGAAAGAATGCAAGATTATGATTCTATTCTTGCAGAAAACGAAAGGACGTTGAGCAAAGCAAAAGAAAGGATCCAACGATTAAACGAAGAAGCCATGTCTAATAAGGAACGCCAAGATAGGCAATCCGAAAAAGACAGGGCACAATTCAAGAAGGAAAAAGACCATTGGATACGATCAGAAAACCAGCTTCGTGCACAACTAGAAGAGGCAAGAAGATGCAACAGAGAACATCAACAAGCAGACCTCGACAGAGAAAGAGCGCAAGCAAGATTAGAGCAGGCCAGACTCCGAGATCTGTTAGAATCAGCTCTAGATCGTGAAAACCGTGTCAGAGATATAGCCACCACTCGTCAGCAGCAATTGCAAGACCAAGACCAACGTCTCCAAGGTTTCAGGGCACAAATCCACGACCTGGCAGTCTTCACATCTCAAAGTTATGTAAACTGCCAAGGAATGGATTATGAAAGGTTTACAGAGCATGCGCCCACTTTTGCTCGTCATCTAGCAATGGAGTTGGAAAGGATGTATCGTACGCTGGGAGGTCATCCAGGTCAAGCTCCACATTGAGCAAATAGTCTAATAATATACAACACAAGTGGAAAGTGGGGCACGTTGTGAGATGTTAAGAATTGTATCTTTTATTTTGATTTAAGTGTGTGTGTTTCAAACCATTTTCTTAAAAGTTTTCAAATGTAATTCCATCTTTGTATAATGAATAAAAGTGATTGCCTTTAGTCCGAACTACGCAAGGTCTGATTCATGTAAGGGCATGATACGTAGGCAATCTCTATAAGATTCGACCACCACGATAAAAGATATATATAATAAATAGAAGTGAATAACAATAAAAATTTCAAGAAAGCTGGGACGACACAAGCAGCCGAGCAAATGCATAATAGAAAGGGATTATTTGTCTAGGAGCATTGCATCTCAACGTGTGATTATATATGTGTTAAACTCTCAAAACTAACAAGTTTGTTCATTTTCAGAATTCAAGCAGTTAGTTTCTCTAAAGAGTATACTGGCATATTATCACTATCACACAAGATCAAAAGGACCAATACCCGAAAGTATGTCTATCCCAGATGTTGACACAGGTATGGAGCTAGAGGAGATGGATGTCGGGAAAATGAAAGAAGAGATGTTTAAACTCAAGCAGCAAATGGCTGAGATGTACCAAGCCTGGTCTACAGGACAGTTACCCCCATCTTACCCAAATAACCCTGCTCCATCAATGACCCAAACTCAGGATAATATTACCACTGAATTATCCCCAAACTTCCCCATTTACCAGCACTACCGAGGCACCACCTCTCAGACACCACAGTCTCCACCTCCGAAACCAGTTCCATACTTTCCTCCACTTATGACTCCTGTTTTCGTAGCACCTCCCCCTGCTACATTTCACAAATCTCCTAGTGAGCCTACATTCCAGGCCTAGGACAACCAATATTACCCCCCGGAACCCACCCTCAAAGCCTCCGAAATTAATTCAACTGCTCATCGTGTTGATCTCCCAACCGAAATTGACAAGCCAGCCAAAAATGCTGAACAAGAAGAGATGTTCAGGAAGGTCAAGAGTTTAGAACAATCGTTCAGAGACATGCGAGGATTAGGTGGGCAAGTCAGTGTAGCATACAAAGATTTGTGCTTATTCCCCAATGTACAATTACCAGTTGGCTTCAAGATGCCCAAATTTGACCTATACAACGGGCACGACGACCCAGTAGCCCACTTAAGGGGTTTCTGTAGCAAGATGCGAGGAGCTGGGGGAAAGGATGAATTATTGATGGCTTACTTCAGTCAAAGTTTAAGCGGATCAGCTTTGGAGTGGTATACACGCCAGGACCATGGGAGATGGTACACCTGGGATGACCTGGCACAGGCATTCGCATACCATTTCCAATACAATCTGGAAATCATCCCAGATCGATTATCTTTGACAAAATTTGAGAAGAAACACAATGAAAGTTTCAGAGAGTATGGTTTTCGGTGGAGAGAACAGGCAGCAAGAGTGGATCCTCCTATGAAGGAGAGCGAAATGGTAGACTACTTCCTCCAAGCCTTGGAGCCAACTTACTATGCCCATCTGGTTTCAGCGGTTGGAAAATCATTCAACGAAGTGGTGAAGATGGGAGGTATGGTGGAAGAAGGTCTCAAAACAAATAAAATTATGAGCTATTCAGCAATTAAGGCAACTACTCAAGCTATTCAAGGCGGGGTAGGAGGAATCGGAAGAAAGAAGAGGGAGGAAGCAGCGGTAGTTGATTCAGGAATTTGGTCGGGACCCAGAGGTTCACCGCTTTACTATAATCAACAACGACCTCGCCAATCAGCTTACCACCATGATTCATCCCAACACTACTATCACCCTTTGGAGCCTCATTTCTCCATTAACCATGCTCAAGCATACAATCAGCCACCTGTTCACACCAATTGGCGTGCTCCTGCCACACCAAGTACTTACCCACGAGCCTATCCCGGACCAGGTTTCAGGCCGAGGCCAGCGTTCAGGGGGGAAAGAGAACAGAAAAAGAAAACTTACACTCCATTGGGAGAGTCTTACACTAGTCTGTTCCACAGGCTGAGACAGCTAGACATGCTGAGACCAATACAATCCAAGCTACCCAATCCTCCTCCAAAGAATCTGGATTACACCATTAGCTGTGAATATTGCTCCGGTGCACCAGGCCATGATACGGAGAAATGCTGGCATTTAAAAAATGCAATACAAAAGCTGATTGATACTAATAAAATCGAGGTTCAAACCCCCGAAGTCCCAAATATCAATAGAAATCCAATGCCAGCCCATCAAGGGGCTAATATGATAGAAATCATACAAGCTGATGGGGAGACAAAGAAGCCGTCACAAACTGTCATGATGATCAAGTCTCATGAACCCAAATCAGATAAGCAGTTAACAGAGGAGAAGTCGGTACCTAAGTAGAACAGAAATGGTGATGGACCATCTATGATAATCGAGGAGGGATCATCGAGCAAAGTTGCCGCAAAACAAGAAAGGCCGAAAGTGATAGTACCAGGGGTTGCTAACAAACCCATTGTATTCGTGGAAGGAGCCCGTACAGATCGGGTTATTATCGCACCTGTAATCCAGCTGCCGGTCATCAACAACAAAGCCATCCCATGGAACTACGAACGGGTGACTGTAATGTACAAAGGAAAAGAAGTCAAGGAAGAAGTGTGTGAGGTGCAAGGCTTGACTCGTTCGGGAAGATGTTTTACGCCCGAAGAGTTAAGAAAAACTAAAAACAATCCAACACCAATAAAGAGAGCTGTGACGGAAGAAGAGGCGGAAGAGTTTTTAAGAAAAATGAAACTCCATGATTATTCTGTTGTGGATCAATTAAAGAAGACGCCCGCTCAAATTTCATTGTTGTCATTACTGATTCATTCAGAGGAGCACCGTCTGGCTTTGATGAAAATCCTGAATGAGGCTCATGTTCCTGAAAAGATCTCCGTAAATCATTTAGGAAGAATAGCCAACAGAATCTTTGAGACAAACAGAATTACATTTGCTGATGATGAATTACCTGTGGAAGGTACTGAGCACAACAGAGCTCTTTACCTCACCGTGAAATGTGAAAACTCCGTAGTAACCCGGGTATTGGTTGACAATGGGTCAAGTGCAAATATCTGCCCTCTCTCCACTTTAAGCAAATTAAAAATTAAAGAGGAGAGGATCCAGAAGAATAGTATCTGCGTACGGGGGTTTGACGGTGGAAGCAGAGATTCATTTGGCGACATAGTGTTGGAACTAACAATAGGGCCAGTTGAATTCACAATGGAATTTCAAGTGTTGGACATAACTGTCTCTTACAACTTGTTGTTGGGCCGACCATGGATCCATGCTGCTAAAGTAGTCCCGTCAACACTACATCAGGTTGTCAAGTTTGAATGGGATCATCAAGAAATAGTTGTGCATGGGGAAGAAAATTTAAATGCTCGCAGCAGTACCATTGTACCGGTCGAGGGAACAGAAAATGACAAGGGACCATGGGTATACCAAGTTTCCGACACAGTGTCGGTAGAGAAAATTCCAGAGGGGAAATACCTTCTGAATCCAAAGATATGCTCTGCATCAGTCATGATAGCTTATGAAATGTTAAAAAATAGTTTTATACCCGGCAAAGGCCTGGGCTTATCTTTGCAAGGAATTATACAACTAGTATCTCTCCTCGAGAACTGGGGAACATTCAGATCGGGGTTCATACCCACCGTAAATGACGTGATAAAGGCCAGAAAGTTGAAACATAAGGCATGGGATCTTCCAAAACCAGTCCCACATCTGTCAAAATCTTTTGTCAAGACCGGTGCTAGAAATCGCCCGATAACAACAATTCCTAAATCCCGGGTCAATCCTGAGGAGAAGTTGATTGAAAGATTCGAGAAGTTGTTTGATGATGTGAATATGTTGGAAAGCGGAGAAGGGTGTAGCAACGCGGAAGTTCAATTCGTTGGGCCAGAAACAAAGCTTAATAATTGGAAAGCCACTCCTCTCCCCATTCGAAAGGAGTCTTGGTAGTTTATTTTGATTTTCTTTCAAGTTTGTTTGGGTTACTTCAGGGTTGTAATCCCAAAGCTTATCTTACAGTTTGTTTGAAGTGTGCAAACCTTGTTATCTTTCATCATCCAATAAAAAGCAGTTTCCTTTTTATTGTCATTCCTGATAGTTTTCTTTTCTTTTTCTTTTTTCTGTACAGTTCTTTTTACGCTGGCTCTAGTGATATGGCATGCATGAGGAATCCTCAGCCCAGTCTTAAAAATCAATCTGGTTCCGAAGTAATAATTCAAGAAATATATTGTGATTATGAATCAGAATATGATGAAGATGAGGTTTTTGAAGAGATTAGTAAAGAGTTAATTCACTTTGAGGAAAAAATCAAACCTAACTTGAGTGATACCGAGGACATCAATATAGGGGACACGAGTAATGTCCGGGAAACTAAAATAAGTGTCCATCTCGAACCAAAAATCTGAGAGGAGTTAATTAAAGCACTCATAGAATTCAAAGATGTTTTTGCATGGTCGTATGACGACATGCCGGGCCTGAGCACTGATTTAGTGGTTCACAAATTGCCCACCGATCCAACGGTGCCTCCTGTCAAGCAAAGGCTGAGAAAATTCAAGCCTGACATGAGTGTGAGAATTAAGGAAGAAATCACCAAACAATTGGAAGCAAAGGTCATTCGAGTCACTCGATATCCTGTTTGGTTGGCTAATATCGTTCCTGTACCAAAGAAAGACGGCAAAATTAGAGTATGCGTCGACTACCGCAATCTCAACAAAGCAAGTCCAAAGGATAATTTCCCATTACCCAATATCCATATTTTGATCGACAATTGTGCCAAGCATGATATAGGATCTTTCGTGGATTGTTATGCCGGGTATCATCAAATTCTAATGGATGAAGAAGACGCAGAAAAGACGGCATTCATCACACCATGGGGAACTTATTGCTACCGGGTAATGCCATTCGGTTTAAAGAACGCTGGAGCAACCTATATGAGAGAAATGACCACAGTGTTTCATGATATGATACACAAGGAGATTGAAGTATACGTGGACGATGTGATCATAAAATCAAAACATCAGGCCAACCACGTTGGGGATTTGAGGAAGTTCTTCTTAAGACTTCGCAGGTACAACCTCAAGCTTAACCCTGCCAAATGTGCATTTGGAGTTCCATCTGGAAAGTTGCTAGGATTCATAGTCAGTCGACGAGGCATCGAGCTAGACCCATCAAAAATCAAAGCCATCCAAGAATTGCCACCTCCCAGGAACAAAACTGAAGTAATGAGTTTGTTGGGAAGGTTAAATTATATCAGCAGGTTTATTGCTCAGCTCACAACAACTTGTGAGCCAATTTTCAAATTGTTGAAAAAGGATGCTGCGGTCAAATGGACCGATGAGTGTCAAGAAGCGTTCGATAAAATAAAAGGGTACTTGTCGAACCCACCCGTGTTGGTCCCGCCAGAGCCAGGAAGACCTTTGATTCTTTACTTAACGGTTTTGGAAAATTCATTTGGTTGCGTATTGGGGCAACATGACCTCACTGGCAGAAAAGAACAGGCCATCTACTACCTTAGCAAGAAGTTCACAGCTTATGAGGTTAAGTATACTCATCTGGAAAAGACATGTTGCGCCCTAACATGGGTAGCTCAAAAATTGAAACACTATTTGTCATCCTACACTACTTACCTCATTTCTCGGTTGGATCCATTGAAATACATTTTTCAAAAGCCTATGCCAACGGGAAGACTTGCAAAGTGGCAGATATTGCTCACAGAATTTGACATCATCTATGTGACTCGAACTGCAATGAAGGCTCAAGCACTGGCCGATCATTTAGCCGAAAACCCGGTCGATGAGGAATACGAGCCGTTGAAAACCTATTTTCCTGATGAAGAAACAATGCATATCGACGAGGTGGAGCGAATTGAAAAACCTGGCTGGAAACTTTTCTTTGATGGAGCCGCTAACATGAAAGGAGTCGGGATAGGAGCCGTAATCATTTCTGAAACAGGGCATCACTATCCTGTTACGGCTCAATTGCGATTTTATTGCACCAATAATATGGCTGAATATGAAGCTTGCATTTTGGGGTTAAGGCTAGCCGCAGACATGGGTATCCGAGAAATCTTAGTCATGGGAGATTCGGATCTTTTGGTACATCAAATTCAAGGAGAATGGGAAACTCGAGACTTGAAGCTCATACCATACCGACAATGTCTACATGATCTTTGTCAGCGGTTTCAATCAGTGGAGTTCCAACATATTCCAAGAATCCATAATGAGGTTGCCGATGCATTGGCTACCCTGGCATCAATGTTGCATCATCCGGACAAAGTTTATGTAGATCCGATACATATTCAAGTCCACGATCAGCACGCTTATTGCAATATGGTCGAAGAAGAATTTTATGGTGAACCATGGTTCCACGACATCAAGGAGTATATCAGGATATGGATATATCCCGCACAAGCCACAGGAGATCAAAAGAGGACCATTAGACGATTGGCAAATGGATTCTTCTTAAGCGGAGGAGTTTTGTATAAAAGAACACCAGATCTTGGATTATTAAGATGCATAGATGCCAGACAAGCTACAGCTGTCATGTCTGAAGTACATTCGGGAGTTTGCGGACCCCACATGAGTGGATATGTATTAGCAAAGAAGATCCTCCGTGCTGGTTACTATTGGCTTACCATGGAGCGAGATTGTATCAGTTTTGTGTGCAAGTGTCATCAATGCCAAATACACGGAGATTTGATTCATTCTCCACCATCCGAATTGCACACAATGTCGGCACCATGGCCCTTCGTTGCTTGGGGCATGGATGTGATTGGACCAATTGAGCCGGCAGCATCCAATGGGCACAGGTTCATTCTGGTAGCCATTGATTATTTTACCAAATGGGTTGAGGCCAAGACATTTAAATCAGTGACCAAGAAAGTTGTGGTCGATTTTGTCCACTCAAATATCATATGTCGATTCGGAATCCCGAAGGTGATCATCACAGATAACGGTGCTAATCTTAACAGCAACTTAATGAAGGAAGTATGTCAACAGTTTAAGATTACACATCGCAACTCTACCCCATATCGGCCCAAGGCGAATGGAGCAGTAGAGGCAGCCAACAAAAACATAAAGAAGATACTTCGGAAAATGGTAGAAGGTTCAAAACAATGGCATGAAAAATTACCATTTGCATTATTGGGATATCGCACTACTGTTCGCACTTCAGTAGGAGCAACTCCTTATTTGTTGGTATATGGCACTGAAGCAGTAATTCCTGCAGAAGTTGAGATTCCTTCCCTTCGGATCATCGCCGAAGCAAAGATTGATGATGATGAATGGGTCAAAACCCGTCTGGAACAGTTAAACTTGATTGATGAAAAACGATTGGCCGCAGTATGTCATGGTCAATTATATCAAAGAAGAATAGAAAGAGCATATAACAAAAATGTGCGTCCACGGAAGTTTGAAGTGGGTCAGCATGTGCTGAAACGTGTTCTTCCACATCAGGTTGAGGCGAAAGGCAAATTTGCCCGAATTGGCAAGGACCATTCATTGTGACCAGAGTATTGTCGAATGGTGCACTATGCTTAACAGATATTGAAGGCAAATGCATGGACATGGCGATCAGTTCTGACGCGGTAAAGAGATATTACGCATAACTTTTGAATATTTGTATTTAGCATTATTTCGAAGATTGGAATGACAAAGGCAATTTATTCTGCTATCCAAACACTATACCCTTTGCTTCCCCTTTTGAGCCATATTTGTTTCGTTCCTACCCTCTCTTGGAATCAATGAAAATCAAATTGAAGTAACAATAATAATAATAATAAAAAAAAAGAAAAAAAAAGAGAAAAACACTATTATTTAGTGAACTACGTTTGGCCTGATTCCTCAAAGAAGGATACGTAGGCACCTCGCGGCTTGGTCATAGGGTGCACAACATACACAATGTGCACGAAAAGAAACATTAAGAGACCCCAATCAAGAAACTGGGGCAGGAATTGTATTGGAAATAAGAAAAGATTCCAAGAGTTGTAATTTTAAACCCATACCAAAGCTATTTAGCTTTTAATACCTTTTCCATTTCTAACCCCATACCAAAAAGACCTTTCGATCAATCTTAGAAAAATGCTGAGACAAGCAAATGAAGATGGTTCATAACACTCTGGTACAAACAAGAAAAGAAAGTAAAAATGAGAGAGTCTTATAGGTGAAAACCCACACGGGCACCATAAGGCGACGGAAGTTGAGAGAAAAGTAAAAATGAGAGAGTCTTATTGGTGAAAACCTTCGTAGGCACCATAAGGCGAAAAGGAAGTGAGAAATGAACAAATGAGGAAGGTTTATCGGTGAAAACTCTTTGAGATATTGCAAGTCCAACAGGTCTGTGAAATGAAAAATGAAGTTGGATTATGGAAATTTTGGGGAAAACGAAAATAAGACAATTGAGAGGAGATTGATTAAAAGACTGGGTTGATTAATCCGAAATGCATACCCTGATCATTGGCGTCAGTAACTCCAATCAGATAAGTTTTATTCCTTCTCCGACAGTCATCCAAATTTGGATTTTTCTTTTCATTCTATAATTGTCGAAATCAGCGCGTTTCGTCACTAATAATCTTACTTTTCTAAAGCTTTGAGATAAGTTTTATTCCAAACAAATAAGAAGGAATGTCAAGGTATACTACCAAGATTCAAGGTTACATGATGCAAAATACGACCATGAAAGGCGGGAGATAAAAAGATATTGGTGTAAGAAAAGTGAAATCAAAAGTGGATCAGCAAAGTCAGAAGGGACATATGATTACAGTTAAAAGGATTTGAAGGAAAACATATAGAGGGAAATCCTATAGTCAAGGATCAATTACAAGGACAAAACGATCTTTTTCAACCATTCCAAGGCAACAAAAAAGAGACGAAGAGAAGCCTCACCATCGGCAAGAATACCCCAGTTAACCACCCTGCTTTAAACTAACGAAGTTTTCTTTAATTTAAAACAGGGGCAAAGACAATATTTGTGTCAGGAAATACCTGGTAGAAAAGAAGAAGTCAGGCGTCCACCTGGAGAACGAGGATAACAATTAAAGAAGTCAGGCGTCCACCTGGAGAATGAGGATGAAGAATTAAAGAAGTCAGGCGTCCACCTGGAGAATGAGGATGAGAAAAGAAGAAGTCAGGCGTCCACATGGAGAATGAGGATGAGAATTAAAGAAGTTAGGCGTCCACTGGAGAATGAGGATGATAATTGAAAAGAAATCAGGCGTCCACCTGGAGAATGAAGATGAGAATTAAAGAAGTCAGGCATCCACCTGGAGAATGAGGATGAGAATTGAAGAAGTCAGGCGTCCACCTGGAGAATGAGGATGAGAAAAGAAGAAGTTAGGCGTCCACCTGGAGAATGAGGATGAGAATTGAAGAAGTCAGGCGTCCACCTGGAGAATGAGGATGAGAAAAGAAGAAGTCAGGCATACACCTAGAGAATGAGGATGAGAATTAAAGACGTCAGGCGTCCACCTGGAGAATGACGATGAGAATTAAAGAAGTCAGGCGTCCACCTGGAGAATGAGGATGAGAATTAAAGAAGTCAGGCGTCCAACTGGAGAACGAGGATAAGAATTAAAGAAGTCAGGCGTCCACCTGGAGAATGAGGATGAGAATTAAAGAAGTCAGGCGTCCACCTGGAGAATGAGGATGAAGAAGAAAAGAAGAAGTCAGGCATCCACCTGGAGAACGAGGATAAGAATTAAAGAAGTCAGGCGTCCACCTGGAGAATGAGGATGAAGAATTGAAGAAGTCAGGCGTCCACCTGGAGAATGAGGATGAGAATTAAAGAAGTCAGGCGTCCACCTGGAGAATGAGGATAAGAATTGAAGAAGTCAGGCGTCCACCTGGAGAATGAGGATGAGTATTGAAGAAGTCAGGCGTCCACCTGGAAAACGAGGATGAGAATTAAAGAAGTCAGACGTCCACCTGGAGAACGAGGATAAGAATTAAAGAAGTCAGGCGTCCACCTGGAGAATGAGGATGAAGAATTGAAGAAATCAGGCGTCCACCTGGAGAATGAGGATGGAGAATTGAAGAAGTCAGGCGTCCACCTGGAGAACGAGGATAATAATTAAAAAAGTCAGGCATCCACCTAAAGAATGAGGATGAAGAAGTTAAAAAGAAGTCAGGCGTCCACCTGGAGAACGAGGATGAAGAAAGAAAAGAAGCAGTCAGGCACCCACCTGGAGAACAAGTGAATACAATTGAAGTATTGAAGTCAAAAGCCTGCTCATATGATAAAGGAGCACACTTATAATCAATAAAGTAGAGGAGTCCAACAAAATCCCCAGCAAGAAACAACAAGAGTCCCAAACAGATGAAGAAAATACGGGACACAATGAAAAGGAAAACGAAAAAAGCCAAATGCCCAAGAGTCACCAAGATATCAAGACAACAAGAAACGCAAGGGCATGATCTAGATAAGATTTTATAATTCATGTACCATAGTCTAGTTTAGCTTTTTGTATTACCTTGGAAGTAAGGTGTAATAAGGAGGTCAGCAGGCAGTAAAAACAGCACGAAGCAGCAGTAACATCACAGTCCCACGGTAGTCCCAGTTACCCCAAAACTTCCCGAACTACATTGACCTGATTCCTTTATAGCCAAGGATATGTAGGAAACCTTTGAAGCAGAAGTTCGGTCAAATCTTTCAAAAAATGCTTCCCACGGAGTATTTGAACGGGCAAAAATCGCTCGTATCTGCTCACTTTATCTTTGCACGAAAACTCTTCGAGTTTACGCGCAAAGAGGGGCAGCTGTGAGCACGTGATTTTTGCCTTACGAAAACTACTCCAAAATAAATCAAAAAATAAAATAAATTTCTTTTACTGTGTAATTTTTGAATTTTTGCGTGGTGTTAAATATTTGTGTTATGTCCGTAAATGTTACTTTATCATAATGAAATGAAAATTAAAATAAAATACATGTTGCATGCATATAGGATTTAATTATGCATTTGAAAGATAATTTAAATAAATAAAAAATATATGCATTCGTTCTATTTTTAAATATGTTTCACTATGTGATTAATTTTTTTTATGTGTTAATAATTGTTAAAGACTGATTAGTATTGTAAAGTTAATTCTTGTTTTTATAATCTTAATTAGGATTTTAATAATTAAATTAAAAGAAGTGGAAATTAAGAGGGTAAAACGTATCTGGGCCAAAAATCTTGAAACAAAAAATCAGGCCCAAACAATTTTAAACCCTCCACAGCCCAATCCAAACAAGCCTGTCCGGTCCAATTCAGCTACGTCAAACGACGACGTTTCATCATCCTTCATCAAGGGCCGTTGGATTAAATCCATCCAACGGCCGAGATCTCATCACCCTAACCCGAGACCCTTACCCGATCTAATACCCGGTTCAACCCGTCCCCATTACTTAAACCAAACGACATCGTTTGGTTATGTGAATAGATCTTAGCCGTCTATCCTGCCTAATCCAACGGACAATGTCAATCCACCCCACCCCTATATAAGGCCCAAAACCTTACCCCGGCCCCCTAGCCAAACCCCCCTCCTTCCCTGTTCATCGTCCCTTCCGAAACTCACCCCTAACCCTAGCCGCCCTAGGATCCCACCGCCTGAAACCCGGCGGCAACAACGCCGCCGGGCACCAAAATAACACCCTAGAACCCCCTGAACATCCTCTACATAGATCTGACCTTAATTTCCTTCGAATCAGACCCCAACTCTTCGAATACTAAATCGAAGGTGGGTCTGAAAACTCCAACCTTTCCAATGGCTTCCAAAATAACACCATAGCTTCCCCTAACCACCCTAAGTATAGATCTGTTGTTTGTTTGGTTCGAATCCTCTCAGAACTCTTCGAATCTTCTTTTGAAGATTCGGACCAAACAAGAACTTACCCAGACCTGTTCCAAAGTGACACCAAATGACCCCTAGGCTTCCCTCACCCTTGTGTTGTATCTTTGGTTTCCCTCGAATCTAACCAGAAATGAGTAAATCCCAAATCGAACTTTCAAGAACCCTAAAAATACCAGACTTTTGGATTCTGTCCAGATTGAATAAAGATTGAGGTTTAATCGACCTTAGTCGAAGTATTTTCAGTGGAAAATACTTCGACTAAGGTCTGTTTGATTTCAAACAAAATCCGAAGCCAAGTTGAGTTCGAGTCTGATTAAAATTCAGAGGTACTTTTCTATTTCTGTTTGTGTATTCTGTATGTATTTTCGTTTGTTTTAATAACTTGTTAATTTTTCATATTTTTGTTTTGATTAATTCTGTCATCTTTGTCTCATGCCCGTCTATATGATCAAAATATGAAACTGTTTCTGTTGGTTGTGATTATTCACAATGTAAGTAATCGACTCGATTAAGTTCGTCGATTAGTTATATTATGAATTCTCATTTATGATGATGCTGATTGAAACAATCTGCTTCTATTGTTTTAAACTGATTATGGACAAATGTTGTAAATAATCAACTGATTAATACTCGTCAATTAAATCATGTTTGTTTACAAATCAGTAAATTCAAATGTATGATGTGTATGTATTGTTTTCTGAACAGGGCATTGTCAGTATATTGACAATGCTCCTGTGTGTGTTTGATCTTGGTTCAATGTTAAGTTCCAGTCTGAATTGTTATAATAATTTCAGTAATATGTTGTTATGATGTTAGTTCTGAATTCAGTGTGATTTACAAATGTTGATTAGATGTAATTGTGTTAGAAGGTTACATTCTTAGTTAGGATTCAGTCTAAAACTTTAGGATTGGTTATAGCTGCTTAAACAGATTTTAAAATCTGTATTGGTAGATTCTGAATTTAAGGCAGTAATAACAGTAATTACAGTAGGAAATTTGGGACATTTTTTTGGGACAGAATAGTGAGGGTAATGTGATAGAATAGTGGACTGAAAGTGGAATGTTGTTTGGCTATAATTTAAGATACTAATGGGAAACAAAGGGTAATGAGCTGCTGAAAAATCAGGATAAGAGCACTTAGATTTAAAGTATTCAAAAGCAGTTTTAATGGAAAACTTTCTGATTTTTAAAAGGAGAAAAGGGTCCAGGCAGCACTAGAAGGGTACAGGACAGCCCTGTATAAATAGAGGGGGATTGGGACTGATTTAAGGGCAGATTTTGAAAGAGAAAAATCTGATAAGAGAGATTTTTTTTGAAAGAGAAAAAAAAATCAGATTTGAGGGCACATTTTGAAAGAGAAAAATCTGATAGAGGCAGATTTTAAAACAGAAAGATTTTAAGAAGAAAAATCTGATTTTGAAAGGAGAAGAAATCTGATTTAGGAGCTCTTTTAGAAAAAGAAATAGAAAAGAAAGTATTCGCACACACACACACACACAGTGAAGCTGAAACAGAAAAAATAGAAAAGAAAAGAAAAAATCCGAAACTTTGTTGTTCTTTTTGGAATCTGTCCGGGTCTGTGTACTGATACTATTTGGTCTTAAAATCTGAAATTCTTTAAGAAGCTTTACTCTTGTGAATCTGGGTTTCTCGGGTCTTTTATTGCTCAAATCTGTGGAAATACTGATATTCTGCCAGTATTTTGTTACTGCTGCTACTGCTGAAATTTACTTCTTCTACCTTCATTTCCAGGTACTTATCTTTTGAATTTTATGTTGAAAAGAGATTCAACATGACAAATCCATGAAGCCTGAATTGCAATTCTGTTTCCAATTGTCCAAGTTCATTAGTTTAAATTTCATTTTTTTGTTTCATGTTAGTTAACTAGTAGTGAATTCAATTTGATAGCTATGAGTTAATTGTCTTATTTTGAAATTCATATAAAGCTTTGTAATAATGTTAGTCATTCCGAAATCTCATTGGTATAGGTATATGTGAATTGTCAAAACAGGGAGTAAGGCATAAAAATGGGCCATTGATTACATCCCATAATACCATTAGCTAAATGTAAAGTAGAATGGAAATATTAAGAAGTTACATTAGTAGTATATCTTGCAACAAATATGATTTTGTTTAGATTGGTATAAGTTATTATATGGTACGATGACAGGTATAATCATATGAGTAAAGTGAGTTGGTATAGCTCGTCATGATGTTAAGAATATTATGAATGTTTAGGCGTACAACTATATTATATGTAATACAATTTGAATTGAATCAATTTGAATAATAACTCTTTTCTCATCAATTTGATTATTTATCGTTATAAATAAACTGAGCAATTATAATTCTGGATCAAAAACAAGCATGTGAGAATGAAGTGATATGTATAAGAACAAATCGCAACACTTTATATCAATGGTAAATAAAAGTATAATTTGCACTAATTAAAATAAATAAAAATTGTTCAAAAATACCTCTTCCCTTCATAAATTATTTTTGTGAGTTTCATATGGCATTCATCCTTTGGTATATGTATATGTTGTATTTGTGAAGAATAGTATTAATCATGTTCTTATTTTACTTTGAATTTGAATAGTCTTGGGATGAACATAATTAATACTCAGAAATTATAGTCAACGGACAATACTTAATAAATTGTGAATTCTTTTAAGAATTTAAAGGCATCCCCTAAAATATGAATTTTACAGGAATTTCATATAAAAAATGTATAGATATAATAAACAATTTTGTGGAAAACCCATAATATTATTACAAAAAATTTTACGCAATTGGGGATGCGTTCGCGTACCCTGATTATTTTTAAAAAAAGCAAATTCGGATTATGCGTACGCGCAATTTCGAGCGAATATTTAAGAAAAGGATTTTTCCAAGGATGTTAAAATAATTTCATATAACCCGAGGTGTGCAGTTCATTATTTAAATAAAAAGGGTGATGATGTTCCTGATTTTATTTTAAATTTCGAACATATATTTTTTATAAAAACTATAACATGGACAATTTTATTGTGTACACGTACGCGTGGCATGATCCCCGGTAATTATAAAAAGTATATAATACGAATATACGTACGCGTAATTCGTCCATATAATTGTAAACAATAAGTAAAAAGCGGTAGTAAAATCATGCAATAAAAACGTATTTAGTAAAATCAAGATAATTAAGCCAATAATAAAAACAGTTAAGCGACCGTGCTAGAACCACGGAATTCGGAAATGCCTAACACCTTCTTCCGGATTAACAGAATTCCTTACTCAGGATTTCTGGTTCGCAGAATAATAAACAGAGTCATATTCTCCTCGATTCAGGGATTAAAATTGGTGACTTGGGACGCCTTAAAATTCCCAGGTGGCGACTCTGAAATAATTAAATAAATCCTGTTTCGATTGTCCTTCAATTGGAGAAAACTCCCCCACGCGCCCCGCGGGCGCGGTAAAAAGGAGGTGCGACATGGTTCACTGATAGAAGAAAATTCACTACTAAACAACATAGGGATCACTCACCCTCAGGACACCCCGCAGGAAATAACCCACCTGCTTAGCCTTAAACCGATGTCTCTCTATACTCTTCAATAATCATAACTATTACACAATCACTTAATCTTCCTAAGTCCGAACTCATATCACAACATGAAATCTACTTCACTTCCCAACTGGACAACATGAAAAGGTACTTCAACACACCCACAACTCGGGGCTATGCCTCAAACACGATGGAATTCAAGCACTAGATAGTTCTTTCTACCTTCAAGTAGACTCTTCTTGTCACATTCAAATCATATTAACACATCTCGCAGTCACATCATACTCACCACGTAGCTATCCAGCCATAATTCCCACCAATAAGGACACAAACAGATATATAAGTCCCAAATGCACGTGCTCACACAATCAAAATCTTAGTACTCAAGCCACAGACAAAACTCGGCCTCAAGTCCTCAAGACAGGCCCATCATCAACATGCCAAGATCACATCTCGCACCTCATCTAGAGAATCACAAACCGTCGATGCACAGCTAATACCGAGAGCTCATGTGTGCATACAAACGCGTGGAAGGAATTCAAAGAGTTACACTTCAAGCTGAATCAATAACTCACAATAAGAATTCATAGTGTGGTATTTCCTAAAGGTTTTGCAGCCTCTCGAAGATAAGTACAGACGTCTACCGATCCGCAAGACTCTACTAAACCCGCCAGCCTCAAACCAACGCAATCTAATACCACAATGTAAATATTAAAAATCATTTGCGGAAAACTTTCATCATTTTTAAAACAAATCATTTAAGACATAAAAGAAAGATTTATTTTATGATGCAATTGTCCCGAAACCACGGTGTCACAGAGATCATGAGCGTCTAAGGTAATTACATAGTCTATTAAAATGTCTAAGAACCATCAGAAAAATACAACTGGAAATGAGAAGGAGAGTCAAGGTCTGCGAATGCCATGCAGATATCTCATCAACTTCACAGCCTGCGACCTCAATCAACGGCTACTACTAGGACCATAGATACCTGGATCTGCACACAAGGTGCAAGGGGTAACGTAAGTATACCAACTCAGTAAGTAACAAGTCCAAACTATGGACTAAGAAGTAGTGACGAACTCAACCTCTTCATAAGATAAACAGAAATATCGTACGGAAATGTAGGCATTTCTTTCAGTTAATTAAACAGCTCAAAACAAGGAAGTAAAGCATATATGAACATGGTAAAGGAGTATAACTCCGTTAAATCTACATGCCAATGCACATACTCTATGAAATGTACTATGCCAAGCACCCCATGTGCCCAATAACTCAATGCTCGTCCACTCAGTACTGTATATGGATCATAAGGCCCATGGAAGATCCTTCCTTAATGTATACACATCTCTGACAGTAGTCACTCAGTACTAAAGAAGGCCAATCTAGCCGACGGAGAAGATCCATCTCCAAATATAAGTACTTCAGACAAGATCCATATCCAGAGAAGATCCATCCCTCAATATTAATAATAATAACAACCTCACAACCACTCGGTACTGTATATATGGCTCACAAGGCCCAGGGAAAATCCATCTCGGAATATATACACATCACAGACCATCACTCTCCACTACCGAGGAATACGCCAATCCAGCCTCATGGAGAAGATCCATCTGCAAATATAAGTACTTCGGACAAGATCCATGTCCTGGGAAGATCTATCCCTCAATAATAACTAGTCGTTCCCATTGTGGGTGTGCAGACTCCGGAGGGGCTCCTACGTCCCAAGAGCTATAACATAGCTAGCGAAGGAATGTATCATATTGTTGAAACTAGCCCAAAATAATGATATGATGTGCCAAATAATAATAACTGAGACTTAGATATGATATGATATGCATGAATAAGACAGAGTACAGAATATCAATGAATGTAATGAGATAATAGCAAGAAACGACCACTCGGGTATCAACAATATCGGCGTAAAACCCTAACATGATATCTAGCATGATTCATAGCACATTTACTTAATCACATGATAGAAACATGGATATCAACAAGAAAGAGTTACTACGCGATGCCATGGAATGAACCAGGCCGCAATCTTCACGGTGCACGCCCACACGCCCGTCACTTGGCATGTGTGTCAACTAAATACCACCATATAGCACATAGTTCGGGGTTTCAAACCCTCAGAACTAAGTTTGAAAGCGTTACATTCCTCAACCAAGCCAACATCCTACTCCACGATTCCTTTGCCTCTCAAATTGGCCTCTGGATGCTCCGAATCTAGCCATAACAATACGATAAAATCAACATGAGCTAAAAGAATGAATCCCATTATGAAATGCTAAGCTTAAGGCCAAAAGTCAAAAATTCAACTCAAAAGACAGGCCCCGACCAAAGTTTCAAAATCTGATAACTCATTCAATTACGAGACTACCCATACTAGTTTCACTCAATTTCGACTCTGAATCGGCTTTCAAATCACAAAAATTCATTTTATGAAGCTCCACAATTTATCCCAAATTTTCATCCCAAATCTCTACTCAAATGATGAATCCAACGTTATAATCATATACCGAGGCCGTCATTCCAGCTGAGGTAGAGATTCCTTCTTTAAGAATTATACAGGAAGCTGAACTCAGCGATGTAGAGTGGATAAGGAGCCGTTATGAACAATTGGCCCTTATCGATGGAAAGAGGATGAACGCGGTATGTCACAGCCAACTTTATCATAACAGAATGTCCAGAGCTTTAAACAAAAGGGTCAAACCAAGATAGTTCGCACCAGGGCAGCTGGTATTGAAGAAAATCTTCCCGTATAAAGATGAAGCCAAAGGGAAATTCTCTCCCAACTGGCAGGGTCCATACATGGTCCATAGGGTGCTAGCATGAGGAGCACTCATACTTATAGAAATGGATGGAGAAATCTGGCCAAAACAAATCAATTCAGACGTAGTCAAGAGATACTATGCTTAGATTATGAACATTTCCTCATCTAATATAATTGAACTACGATTGACCTGATTCCCGTTTAAGAAGGGATACGTAGGCAGCCTTATGGGTTTGGTCATATCATAATAAAATTTTCATTTCCCTCAAGATCAGAAACTGGGGCAAAATTTTGAGGAGAGTCCTCAAAATTTGGGATCAAGTCTAACCAATGCCAATATATGTCAGATGGTTAGTAACCAGTTAAGAAACTAGGGCAGAATTTTGAGAAGGATTCTCAAAATTTCAGAGAAGGTTCGGCAAGATCCATTATCCGCAAACGGTCAAATATCATCTACCAAACTAGGGTAGAATTTTGAGGAGGACCCTCAAAATTCCAATATGAGAGAGTTGCAATACCTTCGAGATGTGTTACAGTCACTAGTTCATAAAAATTTCTTGATGTATCAATGCGTTCCCAAAACAACTCTATTTTTATCAATAATTGCATATTTTCAAAAATTCTATTTCCATAACAGGCAGGTGTCACCTAGGTAAACTCAAAAGGCTTTCAGAACGGAGGAAAGCAAGGACAGCGGACGGAGCACAAACCAACCTTCCCTCACAAAACATACAATTTTTCTTTAAACGCAAGCATATTTGATGTAATGATAGCATTCGCAAAACATGTATACACAAAGATAATTCACTATCAATCAGGCCATCAGACATCGAATACATCTCCAGCTAATACATATACTACTCTTATTTGCTACTTGATCTCTACATGAGGCTAATCCTTGCCTCCATACTTGCATGAGGCTAATCCCTGCCTACCCATTTGCATGAGTCGAATCCCTGACTCCACATTTGCATGAGGCTAATCCTTGCCTCTCTATTTGCGTGAGTCTAATCCCTGACTCCATACTTGCATGAGGCTAATCCTTGCCTCCCCATTTGCATAAGGCTAATCCTTGCCTCCATACTTGCATAAGTCTAATCTTTGACTCCATGAGGCTAATCCCTGCCTCCACTTGCATGAGGCGAATCCCTGCCTCCCTATTTGCATGAGTGTAATCCTTGACTCCTTATTGGCATGAGGCTAGTCCTTGCCTCCACACTTGCATGAAGCTAATCTCTGCCTCCATATTTGCATGAGTCTAATCCTTGACTCCATACCTGCATGAGGCTAATACTTGCCTCCCTATTTGCATGAGTCTAATCCTTGACTCCATACCTGCATGAGCTAATACCTGCCTCCCTATTTGCATGAGTCTAATCCTTGTCTCCATACCTGCATGAGCTAATCCCTGCCTCCCTATTTGCATGAGTCTAATCCTTAACTCCATACCTGCATGAGGCTAATCCCCGACTCCCTATTTGCATGAGTCTAATCCTTGACTCCGTACCTGCATGAGGCTAATGCCTGCCTCGATATCTGCATGAGGCTAATCCATGCCTCCCTATTTGGATGAGGCGAATCCCGGCCTCCCTATTTGCATAAGTGTAATCCTTGACTCCCTATTAGCATGAGGCTAGTCCTTGCCTTCACACTTGCATGAGGCTAATCCTTGCCTCCCTATTTGTATGAGTCTAATCTTTGAATCCATACCTGCATGAGGCTAATCCCTGGCTCGATATTTGCATGAGGATAATCCTTACCTCCCCATTCGCATAAGGACTAAGCAATGTCCCTTTTCGCACAAATTTCGCTCTATTTCTAGCACTATCTATTCGCTCTTCTGTTGGGCTAAGCTCTGCCCTCCATTTCACAAGAACTAAGCTTTGTCTTATTAACATCATTACTGCATATCATGGGTTGAAATATAGCCAATCTATCCGAAGGCATCATAGTCCAAAGGAACCATCCTCATAGCCTGAAGACACTATTCCATGGCATGACGATCTCTCAAATTTGCATATCATTATTCAAAGGCATCATGGTTTGGAGGCACCGTCTTCATGGACCGAGAACATCATTTCATGGCATGCAAATCCCTTACCAAACAATTCATGGCCCAGGACGTCATGGTCTGGGGACGACATCTTTAACTGTCTAAAGACAACCTTCATGGTCCAAGGGAACTTGCATCATGTTTAATTTTTCGCAAATACATGCTTGTAGAATATTCTATCTGCAGTTAACTAGTGAGCAACCGCTATCATAGCAGGAGCGATCTCGCTCCAATTCCCTCCAATCAACCCGAGCTTTAACCGCTCACCATAGCCGGTTCGGCATCGCGTGTCCGTTCTTGCAATAATTTCATCGGCATATTCCGCAGATAAACCCAGAACTACATATGGCCTGATTCCTGTAAAACCAGGTATATGTAGGTAGCTCAAAGAATGGAGTCCGACCCCTATCTTCCAAGGCATCCCGCCGGTCAATATTAGCCATCATTTCTTTACCCGAAAACTCTTTCATCCTTCCCAGGTAAAGAGGGACAGCTGTTGATACCCAATTTTTTCCCATATATTTTTTAATATGCATAAATACTTTCAAAATAGCATATATATGCATATATAAGCATGTACAAGGATTTTATAATTTTTCTATAATTTTAAAGATTTTAAATTGATTTATTTCCTCCCTTTTTACTCATAAAATCCCCGATAATTACCCTCAAATTATTATTGTGGTAATTTAGTCATCTAAATTCTATATTTATTCAAAACTATTGTTAAAATATTTTTAATGCATTTTTATAATTGCATTTTTGCATTTTTCAAAACTAATTTGCATATAATTGCAATATTAGTCTTATTAGTGTACAATTACATTTATATGCATAAAATTTATATTCTATATTTTTAAATGTTAAATATATAATTTAAATCATTTTACTACACAAAATTGCTTCCTAGGAATTATCTGTTATTTATTATAAATTATATGGGGATAAATTGGCTATTTAAAATCTAGACAAATTGCATTTCAATTTTAGCCTTAATTTAACCCAACACCCCAGCCCAATTTTGGATTAAATAACCTGACCCAGGCCCTAATTACCCCTACCCGACCCAAAACCTATCAAATCTTGGCTGTTGATCTAAAAGATCAACGACCCTCGTTCGTTCTTGCCTTTTTTATTCCAAATAATCCCCCAACCCTAACCATTTTTCCAAATCCGCCACCCTAAGATCCTCTCTTTTCTCAGTAACTCTCAAACAAACCCTAGCCCTTTAACTGCCGACCTCTCTTCTCCAGTCATCTCTGGTGACCTCTCATCATCTCCTAAGCCTCCAATGGTTTCTCTCATGTCAAGCCTGCCTTCTCTAAGGTCTTCAAGGGCCTAAGGCCATGCCGACTTGCATCTAGGGTTCGTCACTTGTCTGTTCTCGGATACTCTAGTGTGATTTCGAGCAAAATTATGTTGTATCTGTTACGATCAATGGGATTCTAGACAAGTTCTTTCATCTCTCTATGAGTTTCTTCTGAAACCCTAATTTCTTCCTATATCTCTTAGATCTGTATAGATCTATGACGATTTGAGTTTGTTTCTTTAATGTTTTACACTGTCCTTGGAACTCTTTTGCAAGAATCGTTGATTTCAATTGTTTTTCACCCTCTTCTAAGAATTAGGGTTTCGGAACTTCTTTTAAAATTTTGTTTAACTGATTCTTTGTGTTTAAACTTCTATTTCTTGCATACTTTTGACTGATTCTATGATTATACTACTTCTTCAATTCCTCTAGGTTGAAAGCCCTAACTTTCTAGGTTTCCTTATTTAGTTCTATGTATTAGCATGACTGATCATTTCTTGTTTGAGTTCTGTGACTATCTTGCCTCGAATATGTTCCTACTGAATTTTTAGCCTAACTTATATCACTTCTATGTGCTTGTGTCCATCTTGACTGTTCAAGACTTGCTTCTTTCTATCAGTGTTGTTTAGCCTTCGTGTTTGGTATGTCTGGTTGTTCTTATCTTATTCTACTTATATGTTGAACACTGAATCATGACTTTCTCTTTGATTGATTCTGGATTCCCTATTTCATGGTTTGATTGGAAGACCTTCCTTTAAATCTTCTATTCTTACTCTTTCCATTCAAATTGATTAATTTGCTTACCTTGCCTGCATTAGTATTTTATTCCTACTGATTATCTCCTTAATTACAGTTTCTGAACTTAGCCCTAATTGTTTACCCTATACTTACTGAATTTGAAATCTTTCCTTATTGGTCATACATTGATTTCTTTCCTTATTTGTTACTTGTTCTTACCGTTTGAACTGATTCCCTTAACTTATGGTAATACTTGTACTGATTTTGCTATAATTGGTTCTGAGTTCCATAATTACTATACTATCGTGATTCTTGCCTTAGTTTACCTAGTTTCGAACTACTATATATATCTATTTTCTCATTGACGCAAACACGACCACATTGGTTCAAACATTCTCTCTTTCACACTAAAAGTTTTCTGCTCTCTTTTGAGTTACTTACTACTGTCTAAAGTCAGCCGGCTGCAAGCCAAGGCTAACTACTGGTTTCTCTTTCACTTTGTGCTTACTATCCCCTTACTGGTATGTTCCAATTTTAATTCAAGTCCCAAAACAATACTTCTCCAATTACTTCAATTTGTCATGTTTCTAATATGCTTCTACCTATGGTTTTGTTGTTCAACATGCAATTAACATATATACTTCATTGTATTCTTTGTTGCATGCTATATACCCCTTAGGATCCCCTTCTAGTAAGACCCAATATGACTATGTTTCTCTGATCCCTGACATGCACCTTCCTGTATGAAGTAATTGGCTATCCTAAGCCTATTGATTTTGTATTAACTCTACAGTTCATGCTATACTTTAAAAGCCTTGACCGCTTTTGAGGATCCTCTGACCCTGTACCTATGTGCATCTATACTTACTATGTGCCCTACGCCTACCCCAAACCCATTACCCTTAAGTGGATGTGTGAACATGTTTGACTCATGTATTGAAGTGATGATGAACCTCTTTCTGGTTCTCTATTTGGTTTGACGGATTGTTAGTCACCTTAACTTTTTAAACTGTCTCATTTAGTAGCTCCATATGGGTTTTCTCACAAAACTATTTCAAGCAATTCCCTTTTAACACTGTTTTCCCACTAAAACCTTTCAAACAGTGTCAAACACTCTCACTCTACTCCTAAGTCACTAGTTTCTACCCCCTCCAGTGTGTGTACTACCTTGGTATCCTCTTGAGAACCCTCTGAACTCTGTCACACTGAGGCTGGCCCTTCCACACTGCACTTACTCTATTTGGTTACAAAGTCTAGGTGTGAGCACTCCACCGGATCCTTGAGATCCTTAGGGAACTCTGACGCACCTAGACAATGATATTGTCTATGAAATTGTCATTTGAGGCTATTGGAGATCTTGGGAAATCATTTGGGCCTGCTTTAAGCTCCCTATATTTTAGCTTCTTCTTCTTCTTTTTTTATCTATTTATGTAATTCATTCATTTGGTTTGTAATAATTTGTAAACAAATATTGGGGTAACTAGTGAAAAACGGTGGATAGCTACATATTTGTGGGGTAATATGGGTAGAAACCATGCCTATAGAATGTTATATTTGCTATGCTTTCCTTACCATGTTACAAATCATGTCTACATGTTTCAAGTGGTTCCAATAATAGAAATCGTGTTTATAGGTCTTAAAATCAATTTCACAAGTAGATACCATGCCTATAGGATATGATCAAGTTCAACTTCTGTTATAACGAGTGTTTACATCTGTTTTCATTTGTTATCATGCCTACAAGTTTCTAATATCAGCTCTTAAACAATTAGATGGCATGCCTATTGGAAACAACATCAGAAACTCTGTCTAGATATAAAATTAGTTTAGTTTAAATAAGTCAATCCAGTTTTTGAGTAGTTTGCTTTGAAGTTGGTCTAATTAACGCTTTGTTTTCCTGAAATGAATTCTCTCAAAATAATGTTTTAATTCACTATTAGAAAGCATGTCTATATGGACTCAAGAGTCAGTTTTAAAATCTGCCCACTGTTTTACTATGTCAAGCGTAGTTATTATCCTCTTAGGATACCACTATTCAGCGTGTAGGCAAGCCTATAGGACGTTTTCAAATCCCGCGGCTCTAAAACTGTTTCTTCCACTTAATGTTGTTCTGATTTTAAAATTAGTAGGCAAATGGATAGGGCCATTACTTCAGAGTTTATAAAAATAAAAATTGAATATCTCATGTATTCTGATATTCGCCTAGACATCATGTCTTAGGATACTGTTTAACAATATTGCCCTTATTTGTGTTTGAGTCGTGCTGTTTATATGCATTATCTGTGGAGGTTAACATAAGCCTCTAACATAAAAATTGTTCTTACCTGTCGCCTTAGAATTTTCTTCTTTTAAGCACCTTAGGGGTCGTCTCGAACTGTCCAGATTTAGAGGTCCTAAAATACCTCCAGGGCCATAAGGAAGGGATGGGTAGTGCACGCGTAGGCATCGTCAAGTTTACTAGCACACTTTAGGCTAAGACCACGGGGTGGGAAGGATAGATATGGGATATGATGACCACGCGCTAATGTCACGTGTAGCCCCTCATTGAGGAGTGTTTACCTGAAATTGTGTGGGGTGGTCCTGTTGGCTAACCAGCCTAGGAGCCTTCCTTTCCCAAATCCCTTCTATTTAAAACATTGTTTTATATGCAACTTGTTCAAAATCATTGTCTTATTATTTGAGTTATACAACGTCCAACGTGCTTTACTTGTAAATTATTAAACTATTTATTTGTTAATGGACTAATTTGTGAATATATGTTCGGCTGGGACCCACCATTGTGGACCGAGAGGGGTTCCTAACACCTTCCCCTCAAGGTTATTTCAATCCCTTACCCTAATCTCTGGTAATGCAAACTAGTCTAAGAGTTAATCGCTCTAGGTGCCCTAACGCACCATAATCCGTTAGGTGGTGACTTTTCAAATACCCAATTCCCAAAAGGAAGTGAGTTATTACCCCCATGAATGTCGAAACCCGAACTTTCTCCGCGGAGGACAAAAGGGGGCGCGACAGTACCCGGGTTGTTATTATTGTTGTTATCTCTCATTTAACTCAGTTGTATTTGTCCGCTTTATTTTCTTGATGTTCTTATTTCGGGTCCCTTCCTTGTTGCATTTACTACATTAAATTCAGTTGTAGCTTACCTTGTTATATTGCTTTATTGCCACTATTTCCTGATTTTCATTATTAGACTATACTATACTTGTTCAGATTTTTTCTTATCCTAGTAGGACTATTGACTTGGCCTCGTCACTACTCGAACGAGGTTAGGCTTGATACTTACTGGGTACCGTTGTGGTGTACTCATACTTCTCTTCTCTACATTTTTGGGCAGATCTAGGTACTTCGACCCAGCCTAGGCACCAGTGAGGAGATCATTCAATTCAGAGACTTCAAGGTTTACCTGTCCGGCATTCGCATGTCTTGGAATCACCCTTTGTCCTTGTTTTTCTACTGCTTACTCTTTATTTAGAAAGTGATATATTAGGAATTTTTACAGTATATTCGTGTAGAGCTTATAACCTAGTCTCACCAGATTTTGGGAATTATTGTCAGTGATATTGTTTAGTTCTTTTATGATAGCTAGATAGCTTAAATTTGAAGTTCTATTATTATTTCCGCTATTTCTCCATGCATGTTAGGCTTACTTAGTCTTAGAGACTAGGTACACTCACGACATCCTCCGATGAGAAATTGGGGTCGTGACAAAAAGTTTTAGAAATATTAAAATGATAATCAATTAAAAAGGTAAGCTTCTATATGGAAGGCATAAGTCATTATTTAATCAAAGCGAAAGCAAAATATCCTCAACTAAAGATTAAATTTTAATGGTCAAATAAACTATGGTTTCAATTTGCAAATTGATTTTAATATGGTTGGTCAAATTTGGTGACTAAAATTTGATAAGGAAAAATAAATGCAACTTTATGCTTGAAAATAAACTCATATATCTACTTAGGAAAAAAAAGAGAGAGATAAAATACAACTAGCATATACTTATTGATAATTGGCCAAACCAAAAAGCAAAAGGGTGTGTGATAGACAAACATATATGATGAATTCCAGCACCTGTATCCTTATACGGTCCCACAACTTTACTTTTGTATGGTGGCCCACCAATTCTATTTTCCTTTTTGTGGGGTCCCTTCCATTTGATGCCAGCAAATCAAAAGGTGATTTTGGATCCAAAGCCACCTTCCTCATTAAAAAGACTATTTCTCTTTTAAATAAATAAAAATAAAAATAAAAATAAATTTAACAAAAGGAGAAAAGAAAAGTAGATCGTTTCCCACTTTTATGTTTTCAAACATATAAAAACGATCACTTTTCAAAGAAGTGAAGCCGTCTAATTACGGTAGCTTATGTCAATACCTGTTACTCTATTAAGATGTATCTACAATCTTAAAGTAGAGATAGTATGGCGAGGGTTCTTAACGGGAAATTTATGTAGTTTAAATTTTGATTTTTTTGTTTGAACTATGTGTAAATAACCTTAAAATATAAATCTTACAGAAAAAAATTGTATAATTATTAGATATTATCTAACAAATAAAATATGAAACTATTACTCAAATCTCGTAGTGGATAATCATTTCTTTAAAATATTTGTAATAACCCTATTCCTTGATTTTAGTACTTATATTTTATTTTGGTGTCATATTAAAAAATAGTAAACATGTCATGTTGTTATTACTCTCAACTTAGAACATTATGACATATTATTTTAACAAAATTCCTACTACCATTTTATTTTTAATCTCAAATTCAAATAAGTCTTATTCTTCTCTATTTTTACACTTTTTTTGCTCGTTCCTTATCGTTATTATATTATTCATTACTTAATATTGTAATATTGTCATCCAATTTTTTATTAGCTTACCAAGTGACTGACTTTCTTATTACCCTTTTAATAATCACTTATAAGTATAATTTTTTTATTCTTGAAAATTTAATGTATTTTTATGGTTTTATCATATTCCACAAAACTCTTCTATCATTTAAATCTATTAGTAATATTTTAAGTATTATTTAATTTATGTATTCTTTAATTTAATTCCAAGTATATGTATCCTTGCACTATATTTATTTTTCTTTTTATACATTCTCTAACCTACTATAATATTTTAGTTAGTTTTTTACATTAATAATATACATATAATTAAAATAATATCACATTTTAGTTTAGATTGTAATGTTGAATTAGTTTTTGATTATTATGTGTCAAATCTATTTCGTTTTATTATAATTTTTATTACATGCAATTAAATTTTTGTTCTCTTTTAATTTCAAGATACAAATTTGACTTTTAATTGCATTAGTAAAATTACCTACATTATACATTCAATTTGCATTTTTAACATTTTAATTTGTTATTAGATTTTTAATTTTCTGTATCCAATAACACTTTAGTTTCTTGGTCCTATCCTTAGTTTGAGTATACTCGTCATAATTTTAAGAGCTTTCAAATCTCAAGTTCAAATAGTCCTTTTTATTTCTAATATTAAAATTTAAATTATTTTTTAATCTAGCAATTAAATTATCTAATATATAATAATATCACATTTTAACATGGCTTTTTATTAACTTATCACTTTATTTAATACAATTATTTGTTACTATTCTTCAATATAGTATAGATAGATACGTAATACTTTAATCTTGAAATAAATATTTATTTTATTTTAAAAGTACTACTCGAAATTCTTAAATTATTAAATTTATCAATAATGTTTTTAAGTATTTGTATACGGCTAAAATCGAAGAGCCCGATTTTGTGATCATTGTGTCTTTCCGTAGCTTCGCCTTGAATGTCCGGGATACAGTTCGAGGTTCGACCTCGAGGGTTCTTTATGTCCAACCTCGGGGCAGCACAAATCGATGGTTATCATGGATAAGCGGGAAGTTCCCTAGGCACGTGGTCAAAACTGGCAACACCTGCAAGGATAGTACTAGTATGTACTAGACTGCCAAGTAGTTGTACCAACTACATTTCTTTGTAATAAGTGCATATGCATTATATTGGGATTCCCCTCCTATATAAGGGAGACCTTTGTTATTTCTAACACAACATTGAATACAAGAACATTCTCAGCTTTCTAACTTAAACACATTCTCTCTTGATTCTATTGCTTACATTTATTGTGTTTTATTAATTGTTCATTTATTACTCGTTATTGATCATAAAGAGCTCTTATCAAAGCTCTTAGAATTGTTTGTCATTCATTGGCCTTTCATAGCCTAACGCTTAGCTCGACCTCGAGGCACCGTATAGGCCAGCTCGAGGACCCGATTCTCAGGCCCTCAGTTTGCTTAACATACTGCCCTCAAGTTCTTATCTTATTTTCTAGTCTCACACTTAGTATCTATTGCCTAACAACGAGCATAAAAATAAATCACGTATTTTTAGAACCACAAAATAAATCTAATTGTAATTATCATTTTCAAGATAAACAGTGTGGCGCCCACCGTGGGGCTAAAAATAATAGTGATTATTTTCTTGATGGTTTACAACATAACGCAAGTTATCCTTCACACATTTTTCTAGCCCAAAAGTCTTTGATTTCAGGTCAAAATATATAAATTCGTGAATACACATGAAAATAATAATCCTAAGGACCATGAAGAGAAAGATATAACAGTTCCAAGTATTGGTATATCATCGCAAAACCTTAAGATTGCACTAGAACTGATCCCCGTGGGTACGGTCTCACACAACGTCCAACACGTTTATGTCATTTCCCACATTAATGGGAATACACATCAAGAAAATCAACAGGAAACTCGAAAAAATCCCACCAGGAAAGAAAGAGAGGCAGACAGGGTAAACGAAGGGGGAAAATCTCAGCACATCATTCATATGATCATTGGGGGGACCGACATTCCCCAAGGACCCGTGATCAAACGTGTAAAAGTGTCCGCTACAACGGAAGGGTTAATTTGGGGCTGCATGACCGAAGACGTCCTTGCATTCAGCGAGGAAGATTTTGAGACCTTGACTCGACCATATAACAATGCGCTGGCAATTTTATTTCTCTTGAATAACATTTAAATTAAATGTGTACTCATGGATCCAGGTAGCTCGGCTAACATAATCAGGTCAAATATGGTAGAACAACTCGGATTGCTCGACCAGGTTGTACCTACCTCCCGAGTCCTCAACGGCTTCAACATGGCCGGCGAAGCAATGAAGGGGGAGATCATCCTCCCGGTCAACATGTCCAGTGTAGTTCAGGACGCCAAATTCCATGTCGTCGGAGGTGACATGACATACAACGCATTGCTTGGTAGGCCGTGGATACATAACATGTAGACAGTACCGTCAACTCTACATCAGATGATGAAGTGTCCAATAAAGGACGGTATAAAGACGGTATATGGAGAACAACATGCGGCAAAAGAAATGTTCGCGATCCACTGGGAGGCATCAAATCCTATACACTCTTCCTCGGAAGAGCCGAGAGGCAAACAGACCCCCGAGGATGATGAAGAAGACTTCCTTGCTCCACGAACCTTCATTGCCCCTGAAGAATCGGATGCAATAAAGTCGACTATTGAAGAACTACAGCAAGCTGTTCTAATCGAACATCTCCCAGATCAGAAGGTATACCTGGGACCAGGACTAACCCCGAAATCAGGAAAAAACTCATTCACTTTCTTATTAATAACATCGACTGCTTTGCTTGGTCCCATTAAGATATGACAGGGATACCACCAGAAATAACCACCCATCGACTAAGTGTCAACCCCGGATTCAAACCGGTGAAACAAAAAAGGAGACCCTAGTCCGAAATAAAACACGCATTTGTCAAGGATGATGTAGCAAAACTACTCAAAATAGGGTCTATTAGGGAGGTAAAATATACCAAATGGCTAGCCAATGTGGTGATAGTTCCCAAAAAGGGAAACAAGTTAAGAATATGCTTATATTACAAAGACTTAAATAAAGCGTGCCCTAAGGATTTATTCTCATTGCCTAACATCGACCACTTGATCGATGCCACAGCCGGTCGTGAGACCCTCATCTTTCTCGATGCCTACTCGGGGTATAATCAAATTCAAATGAACCCCGAGGATAGGGAAAAGACTTCGTTCATCACAAAGTATGATACATATTGTTACAATGTAATGCCCTTCAGGCTGAAAAACGCAGGAGCCACGTACCAACTCCTAGTTAATAAAGTGTTCGAACATCAAATAGGCAAATCTATGGAAGTTTATATTGATGACATGCTAGTTAAGTCCCTACGCGTAGACGACCATTTGATTCATTTGTAGGAGAAATTTGACATCATCAAAAGCTACAACATGAAACTCAATACCGAGAAATGTGCTTTCGGAGTGGGTTTGGGCAAATTTTTAGGCTTCATGGTGTCAAACAGAGAATTGAGATCAGCCCTGACAAAATCAAGGCCATCGAAGAAATCATGGTGGTAAATAATGTGAATGTCGTGCAACGGCTAACCGGGCGGATAACAGCCCTGGGCCAATTCATATCGAGGTCATCAGACATGAGTCATCATTTCTTCTCCTTACTCAAAAAAGAAAAACGACTTTTAATGGACTCCGGTGTAATGACCCGGCCGGTCATTTTAAGAATTATGCTCAATCCCCTATTAACTGCTTTCCCCGTATTTGTTTCTACTATTTTGATTTACGGGGATATTTGGTATTGAGTTTCAGAGTGTTTTGGGACACTTAGTCCCTAAATGAGAGTATAAGTATTAGAATTTGGACCGTTGTTGGAGTAGGGTAAAGACAACCTCAAAATAGAATTTTGTTGGTTCTATTAGCTCCGTTGGGTGATTTCGGGCTTAGGGGCATGTTTGGATTGTATTTTGGAGGTCCGTAACTTATTTAGGCTTGAAATGCCGAAAGATGAATTTTTTAAGTTTCCCGTTCGATTGTGAGATTTTTATATCAGGGTCGAAATGGATTTACGGAAGTTGGAGTAGCTGCGTAGTGTTGAATGTGATGAGTGTGCAAAGGTTCAGGTCATTCGGACAAGGTTTGATAGACTTTTTGATCGAAAGCATAAATTGAGAGTTTTTGGAGTTCTTAGGTTTGAATCCGATATTAAATTGGTGTTTTGGTGTTTTTTTGAGCATTTTGAAGGTTGGAACAAGTTTGAATGATGTTTTAGGATTGGTTGGCATGTTTGGTTGAGGTCTCGGGGGCTTCGAGTGTGTTTCGGATGCTTAACGGACCATTTTTGGACTTGGAGAAGGATTAGAGTTTTGCTTGTTCTTGTTGTAGATTTTTCTTCATCGCGATCGCGTGATGATGCTCGCGATCGTGAAGGATTAGATGAGACAGAGTGAAATTTTGCTCTTTGCATTCGCGTGTAGAGGAATGCGAACGCGTAGCTATGGGCAGTGCTTAATCGCGAACGCATGGGCTAGGCTACGTTCACGTAGAAGAAATAAGGCGGTAGTGGATTTTAAGTATTTCTCTACGCGGTCGCGTGAAGCCAACCGCGATTGCGTAGGTCTGAGGGAGCTACAACATCACGTTCATATGAGGGGTTCTGCGTTCGCATAGTGTTAACTTGGGAGCTAGCAAAGTTTTTCTTCGCGATTGCGTGGAAGCTTCCGCGATCACGATTAAGGATTTACCTGGGCAGTATTAAACATTTCAAAAATGAGGGTTTGGCCATTTTTATTAAAACTTAAGCTTGGGAACTCGGATTTGAACTAACTTTTGAGGGATTTTCAGAGATATCGACTGGGTGACGATTCTTAACTCCTTTTTGCTTGTAACCCATTAATCTAAACATGAATTCATCATTTAATTTCGAAATTTGTATGAAAATTGGGGAAAAGTTCTTAGACCAAAAATTCGAGTTTTGATTAGGGATTTGACATTAGATTTGGATAATTTTGGTATGGTTAGACTCGTGAGAGTATGAAGATTCTGAAAATATAAATTTTACTCGATTTCGAGACATGGGCTTGAGGGGCGTTTTGGTCATTTTACCTAATTTCGCGTATTAGCTTAGAATTTGTTTGTAGAATCAGTTACTTGAAGTGTTATTTACATTTTGCAATTGAATTGAATATATTTGTGCCATTTGGAGTCGAGTACTCGTTGCAAGAACGTGGTTTCAGGTTGATTTTAGGCCGGTTCGAGGTAAATGACTTGCCTAGTTTTGTGTAGGGGACATTCCCCTTAGTATTGGTATTGTGGTAATAGAAATGCCTTGTACATGAGGTGACGAGTGTGTACTTGTGCTAATTGTTGAAAATCCTGTTTTCACTAAAGTAGCTTTAATTGTGTTTTCCTTTCCTGCTTACATTACTTGAAATTTAAGCCTGCTGTTAGCTTAAAGAAGCATGTCTTATTGACTTAACTGCTTTATTTGTTTAAACTACCTTATTTGTATTATGTAAAGCATGCTAGGTGAGAATTACCTGCTTTACCTTGGTACAAAGTTGAGTTTAATTGAGTATTCTTTGTGTTATTGCTGTGTGTTTCACTTTGGGACTTTGAGACGGCATCCCGGGAGATCCCCTATATGTATTTTGATTGGAATAGAAGTGTGGGACACCGAGAGATCCCCAGCATGTATATTGAGGATACTAAGAGATCCTTGGGATACCAAGAGATCCTTAACATCTATTTAGGATACCAAGAGATCCTCGGGATACCGAGAGATCCCCGGCTGTTATTTCCGTGTAAGCTGTATTCCTTTCTATCATTATGTTGTCTCTGTTATAATTGATGTTATTCTTCCTATTATGTGTTATTTTCTACTGTTGCACTTAATTATACTGTCTCATTCTTTACTGTTATACCTTGTATTTTATTTAACCTCAGTAGGCCCCTGAACTTCCTCATCACTTCCCGACCAAAGTTAGGCTTGGCACTTGAGTACCGATATGGTGTACTCATGCCTTTTCTGCGCATGTTTCTCATGTGCAGGTCTAGGTACTTCCACTCAGACTTATCACGCTTGAGACGAGGCGCTTGTAGGGACTCCAAGGTATATCTGTTGCGTCTGCAGACTGAAGAGTCCCTTTCTATTCTCTTTTTAAATATTAGCCCTTCTGTATTTCATTTCTTTGTTAGATATTCTAGAGTTAGACACTTGTAGACATTCAAAAGCTTGTGTTTCATGAGATTCCGGGTTTTGGGAAATGTTGTTAGTTTCGAGAGTTGTTATTGTATATGTCGAGCGACATCTTATACACTGTTTTATTTTACTATTTCGGTTTTTAGTTATTTGTTCCCCAAATTTTTGTTTATTTTCCACATTATTAGGCTTACCTAGTCGTAGAGACTAGGTGCCATCACGATGGTTCACGGAGTGCAAACCGAAGTCGTGACAAGTTGGTATCAGAGCTCTAGGTTCATCGGGGTCATGAATTACAAATCGGTTTATTAGAGTCTCATAGACCAGTACAGGGACATCTGTACTTATCTGTGAGAGGCTATGTAACTGTTAGGAAAATTCCACTTCATTTGATTTCCTTGTCTTGCGAGATTTTGATGTCACAACTCTAAACTTCTATCTTCTATTCTCTCACAGATGGTGAGGACACATGCTACCCGAGATGATCAGGCACCCGCACCCCCTACTGCAGCCATCAGAGGCCAGGGTCGGGATAGAGGCCGAGGACTTGTACGTGGTGCAGCTAGAGCACCCGCACGAGCTACCATTGAGGTACCAACAATAGTTCCAGCTGGAGTCCAGGCATCTGATACGCCTACTACTACTACTATCCAGCTCTTCAGGAGACTTTTGCGCAGTTCATAAGCATGTACACCACTTTGGCTCAGGCAAGGTCGCTTCCCCTTTCTGCACCCACATCTCAGGCCGGGGGAGGAGCACAGACTCCCGCTGCCTGCACTCTTGAGCAGCGAGTGCATGTTGATCAGGTCCCAAAGATTACTCCTATACAACTTGTAGTCCCAGGTCAGCTCGAGGACAGGGTAGCGATTTTATAGGATGAGCAGCGGAGACTTGAGAGGTTCAAGAAGTATGAACCTCTTGTATTCAGTGGGTCAACATCAAATTATGCTTTAGGATTTCTGGAGGAGTGTCACTGTATTCTCTGCACTATGGGCATATCAGGATCAAGTGGGGTTTCCTTTACTGCCTTCTAGCTTCAAGGAGCTGCCTATGAGTGGTTGTGTACCTATGAGTTTGACAGTCCGGATGCGGAAGCTTCACCGACTTGGACTCGGTTTTCAGATATGTTCCTGAGGGAGTTTGTTCCTCAGAGCCTCAGGGACGCATGGCGCACAGAGTTTGAGCATTTGCGCCAGGTTACTATGACTATCTCGGAGTATGCTGTCCGTTACACTAGCTTGGCTAGACATGCCCCAGCGTTGGTTTCTACTATTCGCGAGAGGGTTCACTGGTTTATTGAGGGGCTTTTTCCTAGCATTAGGTCTAGTATGGCTCATGAGTTGGAGATGGATATTTCTTATCAACAGTTGGTGAGCATTGCGAGGAGGATTGAGGGTATGATTGCTAGGGAGAGAGAGGAGAGGGAGGCCAAGAGGTCGCGAGAGTGGGGCCATTATTCTGGTGCCCATGCCCTAGCTGTAGGTCGTCATGTTAGGGGTTATATGAGTCGCCCCATTCATTCAGCTCTTCCAGCAGCCAGAGGTATTCCATCTCTTCCTAGTCATTAGGAGCCTTATTATGCACCTCTAATATCTAGTGCGCCTCCTACGCGAGTTGCTTTCAGAGGTCAGTCCAGCAGACTTGGCCCGAGTCAGTCACAACTGCCACATCCTCCCAGATCTTGTTTTGAGTGTGGTGACACATTCCATGTGGTGAGGGATTGCCCTAGACTTAGGAGGAGTGCACCTCCAAAGACTTCTTAGCCAAAGCGTGCCCCGCAGAGTTCTCAGGCTATGGTTACAGCTCCAGTTGCTACCCCACCTGCTCAGCCAACTAGATGTGGAGGTCGGCGAGGTAGAGGTCACCCTAGAGGGGGAAGCCATGCCCGATACTATGCCCTTCTTTCCTGTATCGATGTTGTTGCCTCCGATTCTGTCATCACAGGTATTATACTGGTTTGTCACAGAGATGCTTCGGTTCTATTCGATCCAGGCTCCACTTATTCTTATGTGTCTTCTTATTTTGCTCCGCATTTGGGTGTACCTCGGGATTCATTGAGTTCCCCTGTTTACGTTTCTACTTATATGGGAGATTATCTTGTTGTGGACCGCATTTATCGGTCATGTTTGGTTGCTTTTAGTTTTTTTGACACCAAAGTCGATTTATTATTGCTCAACATGGTAGACTTTAATGTTATTTTGGGCATGGACTGGTTGTCACCCCATTATGCTATTCTTGATTGTCATGCCTAAATTGTGATGCTGGCTATGCCAGGTGTACCGCGATTAGAGTGGAGGGGTACCTTAGATCATACTTCCAGTAGAGTTATTTCTTTCCTTAAGGCTCAGTGTATGGTTGAGAAGGGGTGTGATGCGTATCTAGCCTATGTGAGAGATGTTAGTATTGATACCCCTTCAGCTGATTCAGTCCCAGTAGTAAAGATTTTCCCGATGTGTTTCCAGCTGATCTTCCGGGCATGCCACCCGATAGAGATATTGATTTTGGCATTGATCTGTTGCCGGGCACTCAGCCCATTTTTATTCCTCAATATCGTATGGCTCCTCCTTAGTTGAAGGATCAGTTATAGGTATTCCTTTATAAGGGTTTTATTAGGCCTAATGTATCACCTTGGGGTGCTCCTGTCTTGTTTGTGAAGAAAAAAGATGGTTCTATGCATATGTGTATTGATTATCGCCAGTTGAACAAAGTTACAGTGAAGAACTAGTATCCTTTGCCTCGTATTGATGATCTGTTTGACCAGTTACCAGGTGCACGAGTGTTTTCTAAGATTCACTTGCGCTCAGGTTACCATTAGTTGAAGATTCGGGAGCCAGATATCCCAAAACTACTTTCAGGACTCGGTATGGTCAGTACGAGTTCTTTGTTATGCCATTTGGGCTGACCAATGCCCCAACAGCCTTTATGCATTTGATGCACAGTGTGTTCTGGCCATATCTTAACTCGTTCGTCATTATCTTTATTGTTGATATTTTGGTGTATTCTCGGAGTCGAGAAGATCATGATCAGCACTTGAGGACAATGCTCCAGACTCTGAGGGAAAAGAAGTTATATTCTAAGTTCTCGAAATGTGAGTTTTGGTTGAATTCCGTGGCATTCTTAGGCCACGTGGTATCGAGTGAGGGTATTCAGGTGGATTCGAAGAAAGTGGAAGCAGTGCAGGGTTGGCCCAGACCATCTTTAACAATGGAGATCTGCAATTTTCTTGGCTTGGCGGGTTATTACCATCATTTTGTTGAGGGGTTTTCATCTATTGCAGCACCTATGACCGGGCTAACCCAGAAGGGTGCTCCGTTCCAGTGGACAGAAGAGTGTGAGGCGAGCTTTCAGAAGCTCAAGACAGCTTTGACTACATCCCAAATTTTGATATTGCCTATAGGTTCGGGGTCTTATACTGTCTATTGCGATTCCTCGAGGACTGGCCTTGGAGCGGTTTTGATGCAGGGCAGTAGGGTGATTGACTCCGCGTCCGAATAGTTAAAAGTACATGAGAAGAATTATCCTGTCCATGATCTGGAGTTAGCTGCCATTGTTCACGCCCTGATGATCTGGCGTCATTATTTGTATGGTGTCCCTTGTGAGATTTATACTGATCATCGGAGCTTGCAGCACCTGTTCAAGCAAAACGATCTAAATTTGCGCTAGAGGAGGTGGTTAGAGTTGCTAAAGGACTATGATATCACTATTTTGTATCACCCGGGCAAGGCCACCGTGGTGGCCGATGCTTTGAGTCACCGGGCAAAGAGTTTGGGGAGTATGGCTTATTTACCAGTAGTGGAGAGGCCCATGGCAATGGATATTCAGGCATTAGCCAACCAGTTTGTGAGATTGGATCTTTTGAAGCCTAGTCGGGTTGTAGCTTGCATGGTTTCTCAGTCTTCCTTATTTATTTGTATCAAGGAGCGTCAGTTTGATGACCCGCATTTACTTATCCTCAAGGATAAGGTTCAACACGGTGATGCCATAGATGTGACTATTGGTGATGATGGGGTATTGAGGATGTAGGGTCGGATTTGTATACCCAAAGTTGATGGGCTTCGGGAGTTGATTCTAGAGGAGGCCCATAGTTCACGGTATTCCATTCATCCAGCTGCCGTGAAGAAGTATTAGGATTCGAGGTAGCACTATCGGTGGAGGCGGATGAAGGAAGATATAGTTAGGTTTGTAGCTCGATGCCTCAATTGTCAGCAGGTGAAGTATGAGCACCAGAGACTGGGTGGGTTTCTTCAGCAGATAGAGATTCCGGAGTGGAAGTGGGAGCGGATCACCATGGACTTTGTAGTTGGGCTCCCACGGACTTTGAGGAAGTTCGATGCCATTTGGGTGATTGTGGATCGGCTGACCAAGTAGCACATTTCATTCCTGTGTGCACTACCTATTCTTCGGAGCGTCTAGCGAAGATTTATATCCGGGAGATTGTTCGTATGCATGGTATTCCAGTTTCCATCATTTCAGATAGAGGTACTCAATTCACATCACGGTTCTGGAGGGTACAACATGAGTTGCATACTTAGGTGGAGTTGAGTACAACATTTTACCCCTAGACGGACGGATAGTTCGAGCGCACTATTCAGATTCTTGAGGATATGCTCCGTGCGTGTGTGATTGAGTTTGGAGGTTCTTGGGATCAATTCTTTCCATTGGCGGAGTTTACCTACAACAACAACTATCAGTCCAGCATTTAAGTGGCACCATATAAGGCTTTATATGGTAGGCAATCTAGATCCCCGATTGGTTAGTTTGAGCCGGGTGAGGCTAGATTATTGGGAACAAACTTGGTTCAGGATGCTTTGGAGAAGGTTAAGGTGATTCAGGATAGACTCCGCACAACCCAGTCCAGACAGAAGAGTTACGCGCACCGAAAGGTTCGTGATGTATGGTTGGAGAGTGGGTTCTGCTTCGGGTTTTGCCTATGAAGGGCATTATGAGATTTGGGAAGAAGGGAAAGTTGAGTACGAGGTTTATTGGCCCTTTTGAGATATTGAGGCGTGTTGGGGAGGTCTCTTATGAGCTTGCCTTACCTCCTAGCTTGGCAGGAGTTCATCCAATATTTCATGTTTCGATGCTTCGAAGGTATCACTGTGATCCGTCGCACGTGTTGGATTTCAGTTCAGTTGGACAAGGATCTATCTTATGTTGAGGAGCCAGTGGCAATATTGGACAGGCAGGTTAGAAAGAAAAGATCAAAGAATATTGCATCAGTGAAGGTTTAGTGGCGGGGTCAGCCAGTCGAGGAGACGGCCTGGGACACCGAACGGGATATGCGTATCCATTACCCTCATCTTTTCACTACTTCAGCTATGTCTCTATGCTCTGTTACAACCCATATCCACATGCGTTAGTTCATGCCATATATTAGTTAACATAAATTCAAGAGGGAATTACCTTTGAGATGATAAGAAGTTAATCTTATTGGTCTTAAGTGATACAAAGGTGTATAAGGGTGATTAACAAGTATTAGAAGTTAAACGAATCAAGGATGTTGTAACTCGTATTTTCAGGTAAACCTAGTGGTTCTTAATACACTCAAGGTCATGTATTAAAGTGTTTGAATCATATAATATCCGTATCATAAGTCTTGAAGTCAAACGAGTTATGAAACAAAAGTCGACAAACGTTGTCGCAACTTAGGTTCATAATTTTACTTAAACATTAGGTTAAATGTTTCTAAGCTTTTCTCCTAATTTACAAGGAATTACGGGGTGATCTACCCACCAAATTAAATATCTACAAGTGTAGTTTCCAACACATTAAACCATTTTTTAATAAGATCTCGGAGTATAGAGATATTCATATTTTCGCAAGCCTGCGCATATTGGTAGATGACAAGTAGGTGCATCACCTACTTGCCAAAATGATAGGACAAAATTAAAAGACCTAAGTCAGCCTAGAGAGGAATTTTAAGGGGTTATGAACTCAGTTATTTCATCCATATTTCATACCCTCAAAAACAAAGTTAACCCCTGCAACTCCTCCCCAAAAATCCTACACAAACCCTAATCGATTTTCCTTCTCTTTCAAGTTCTGTTTGAAGGTAAAACCTAGAGTTTGAAGAACCAAGGGAAGGGCTGAGTTATCCAACAAGTAAGGTAAATTACTTCCATATTTCATACATTTTTCTCTGCTTAGAATTCATGGTAATTCGTTCTATACATGTAAGAACTCACGGGATGGTGATCGGAAGCCGTGAGTTCGAGTTATTCACTTGTAGCGGACTGTTTTGTGTTGCTATTGGGCTGCGTGTTTTACTACTATATAACTAGGGTTGTGGGCTGATAGTGATTCGTAACATTTCCGGGTCGTTTGACACGACTACGGTGGTCGTCGTATGTATGATGTAATTAGGTTGTGTGTGGACTATTTTGGGAGGCTCAATATGTTTATTATTGATGTTGTTTGGGCTGTTTGGTGATTTTTTGGAATGGTGTGAAGTCATATATATATATAGGGGAGGTGCTGTCCGTTTCAACGTAAAATAGGTTGTGGTCGATACATAGTAGTTATGACGCTTAAATGATAACGATAGTATCGTTTCTCTTATTGTAGACTAAGGAGTTGTGACAATTGCATAGCTTGTGATTGGGGCAGTATATACAAGGTATGTGAGGCTATCCCTTTTCTTCTTTTGCACGACTCCGATTGTACATAATGTAATGAACGAGCTTCCAAAGATACTCTACTCTTAGAAGCTAGCAGTACTTACATTGCTTTCCCTCTTATGGAACGATTGATGTTAATGTTGCTTCTCTTATTCTTATGTTATCAATGTTGTTGGTACTTCCTGATTCTTATAAGGTTCATAGTGAAGAGTTAGTCCTAATAACGTGTACAGAGGATACCGACCTTACGTCACTCCGAAAGGTTTAGAATGTGATTCCATGAGTCGAGCATGCATTATATATATGTATCTATTTTACTCTACCGAGCCACGCTATAGTTGGCCGGGTACGACACCTATTGTGCAACCACTGATCAGTTGGGTTTTACCGAGCTTCACGTGGCCGGGTACGATTCTACCAAGCCTTATGATGGCCGGGTATGTTTTTACCAAGCCTATTATGGCTGGGTACGATATGATGATGATGATGATGCCCACAGAGGCGTATGTTTTAAAAGTTTATGTATACATACATATGTATCATGCATTTCATGTCAGTAGCTCTTAGAGGTACTCAGATGTTCCAGGTTGTATATTCTCTATCCCTGCTTACATTACTGTTCATATTTATGGTTCCCTGCCTTAAATACTCAGTACTTTATTTGTACTGACGTCCTTTTATTTGTGGACGCTGCATGTCGTGCTGCAGGCCCTAATAGACAGGCAGGTGCAGCTCCCCCACCACAGTAGGTTGTCCAGTTCAGCAGTGATTGGCGAGATCCCTTCTCCGGACTTGCCGTGGTCTTGGTATGCATTTTTGTTATAGACATTATGGGTATGTCGGGGCCCTGTTCCGGCTATGTTGCAGCACTTATGTTCATTTAGAGGCTCATAGACAAGTGTTGACTCATGTATTGTTTGGTATGCCTTGTCGGCTGGTTTTTGTTGTATAGTCTTTCATGGTAGCGTGGTAGCTCGTACCTTATATGTAGTTTCTTGATTGTCTGGTCATCCCCTGCTATGTATGTTCATTCTATCATATTTTATTGTTGGTTGTCCATGATCCAGGTCTACCATTTATATTGATCTCGTCAACCCTAAAAGATAATAAAAAAAGGTTAGATAAAATGTACGTTGGTGCTCGGCAAGTATGGTCGGGTGCTAGTCATGGCCCTCCAGTTTGGGTCGTGACAAACTTGGTATCAGAGCAAGTCTGTCCTAGGGATTGTCTATGAGCCGTGTCTAGTAGAGTCTTGATTATGGATGTGTAGCGTGCCACATTTATAATCAGGAGGCTACATGACATCTAGGGTTGTTACCTTCTTCCTGAATCTAGATCGTGCGTAAAGTTGAGTCGTAAGTGTTTGTCTCTAATATTCACCTTGTTTTCTTTCAGCGATGCCTTCGACTAGGAAGCAAACAATTAGTAGACGGCTTGATAGAGCTGCGGGAGAGGGTACTGGTCAGGTGCCCCAAGCCAGAGCAGGCCAAAGTGAGGCTCAGAGTGAGATGCCGTCTCATACCTCAGCTACCCTGTCTCCTCCAGAGGATATTAGGAGGCACCCACCACCTCCAGTTCCTCCGTCTGGTGCTACAAACCAGGATATTTGGAGTGCTTTGCAGTTATTGACTAGCTTGGTAGCTGCTCAGGCTCAGAGGCAGAATACAGGTGCTGCTGAGAAACCAGTTAGTACAAGAGTTCGTGATTTTATTAATTTAGACCCTCCAGTGTTTACCGGATCAGACCCCAAGGAGGACCCACAGACTTTTATTGACCAGGTTCATCGTACACTTCGGGTTATGCATGTTAGTGATACAGAGGCAGTAGAGTTGGCTTCTTATCGGCTACGGGATTTAGCGGTTCTCTGGTATGATAGTTGGGAGAGATCCAGGGGTCCGAACCCTCCTCCAGCTGTGTGGAAGGAATTTTCTGAGGCCTTTCTTCGTCACTACTTGCCAGTTGAGATACGACGAGCTAGAGCTGATAAGTTCTTGAACCTTAGACAAGGTAATATGAGTGTGCGAGAGTACAGTATGCAGTTTGATTCTTTGGCAAGGTATGCTCCCCATATGGTGGCCGAGATGAGTGATAGGGTGCATATGTTCGTGAATGGGTTGGGACCACATCTGATAAATGAGTGTACGACAGCCTCCTTGGTGGAGGGCATGGATATTTCCCGTATTCAAGCTTATGCCCAGACCCTAGAGGATCGTAAGCGCCAGCAGAGGGCAGTTAGGGAGCAGGATAGGGGCCAGCATAAGAGGGCGAGATTTGCAGGGTATTCTGATGACTTCAGAGGCCGCATCAGGCCACAGTTTTCGAGGAGTTCGGCGCCACCTGTAGCTAGTGCTCCTCCACAGTTTCAGAGGCCTCGATATGATCGATCCTATTCTGGTCCAGGTCAGAGTTCGCGGGCATCTGGCTCGCAACATCACAGGGATACTAGTCAGATGAGACCCCCAACACCACATTGTGATCAGTGCGGCAAGGCCCACTTTGGACTGTGTCGTCGAGGTTCTGATGCATGCTATTCGTGCGGGCAGCCTGGCCATATGATGCGGGATTGTCCTAATAGAGGAGGTGATGGTATGGCTCAGCCGACTGGATCTGTGTCTGGTTCTTCCTCATCAGTTCGACCTCCAGCACGGGGTTTTCAGCAGTCGACAGGTCGTGGTAGGGGTAGAGGTGCAGTGCCGAGTTCGAGTGGTGCTCAAAATCGAACCTATGCTCTAGTAGGTCGACAGGATCTCGAGTCGTCTCCAGATGTTGTTACAGGTATTATATCTGTGTTTTCTTATGATGTATATGCGCTGATTGATCCGGGATCTACATTATCATATGTTACACCCTTTGTGGCTAATAAGTTTGGCATTGAACCTGAATTGATAAGTAAACCCCTTGCGGTATCTACTCCGATAGGAGATTCTGTGATTGCTAGAAGGGTATATAGAGGTTGCACTGTGATGATTTGTAGTCGTCAAACCTCGGCAAATTTATTTGAGTTAGAAATGGTTGATTTTGATGTGATAATGGGAATGGACTGGTTGGCCTCATGCTATGCAAATGTTGACTGTCGTACGAAGATGGTTAGGTTCCAATTTCCGGGTGAACCCGTCATTGAATGGAAAGGGAACATTGCTACACCGAAAGGTAGGTTTATTTCCTATCTTAAGGCAAGGAAAATGATCTCAAAAGGTTACATTTATCATTTCGTTCGCGTTAGGAATTCAGAGGCTAAACCGCCTACTTTACAATCAATCCCCGTGGTCAACGAATTCCCAGATGTTTTCCCAGATGAACTCCCAGGCCTTCCTCCTAAAAGGGAAATTGAGTTTAGCATTGATGTGTTTGCCTGACACTCAACCGATCTCTATTCCTCCATACAGAATGGCCCCGACAGAGTTGCGAGAGTTGAAGGTGCAGTTGAAGGACTTGCTGGATAAGGGCTTTATTAGGCCTAGCACTTCACCTTGGGGTGCACCAGTCCTATTCGTGCGGAAGAAAGACGGGTCGTTACGGATGTGTATCGACTATCGACAGTTGAATAAGTCTACTATAAAGAACAAGTATCCACTTCCAAGAATTGATGACCTATTTGACCAACTCCAGGGTGCCAAGTATTTCTCCAAGATTGATTTACGTTCAGGGTATCATCAGGTGAGGGTTAAGGAGAAGGATATTCCAAAGACGGCCTTCGGGACAAGATACGGGCACTTTGAGTTCTTGGTGATGTTGTTCGGGCTAACAAATGCCCCAGCAGCTTTTATGGATCTCATGAATACTATATTTAGGCCCTATCTTTATGTGTTCGTGACTGTATTCCTTGATGACATTCTAGTATATTCTCGTTCGGAGGCGGAACATGCGGGCCATTTGCGGATAGTATTACAGACGCTTCAGGATCGTAAGTTATATGCTAAGCTCTCCAAATGTGAATTCTGGCTGAACTCAGTAGCATTCCTTGGCCATGTGATATCTGATGAGGGTATTAGTGTCGACACTCAGAAGATCGATGCAGTAAAGAATTGGCCGAGACCTACAACACCATCAGAAGTCCGCAGCTTCCTAGGGCTAGCAGGATATTATAGGCGGTTTGTAGAAGGATTTTCCTCTATATCATCACCATTGACTAAGTTAACACAAAAAGCTACCAAATTCCAGTGGTCTGACACTTGTGAACGTAGTTTTCAGGAGTTGAAGAATCGATTGACATCTGCACCAGTGCTCACTCTTCCTGAAGGAACAGAAGGTTATGTGGTATATTGTGATGCCTCAGGTATAGGTTTGGGGTGCGTATTGATGCAGCGTGGGAATGTGATTGCTTATGCATCAAGACAATTGAAGAAGCATGAAAAGAATTATCCAACCCATGATTTGGAATTGGCTGCAGTAATATATGCTTTGAAGATATGGCGGCACTACTTATACGGCGTCCATGTTGACATCTACACAGATCACAAGAGTTTACAATACATCTTCAAGCAGAAAGAGTTGAATTTGAGGCAGCGTAGGTGGCTTGAATTATTGAAAGACTACGACGTCGAGATATTGTATCATCCCGGTAAAGCCAATGTTGTGGCAGATGCTCTCAGCCGTAAATCAATGGGAAGCTTAGTACATATTGAGGCAGGTAGATGGGGGTTGATTAAAGAGCTTCATCAGCTAGCCAATATGAGAATCAGATTGTTAGACTCTGATGACGGAGGTGTTACTGTATAGAATACATCAGAATCATCTTTGGTAGCCGAGGTAAAAGCACGACAATATGAAGATCCTATCTTAGTACGATTAAGAGAGAGCATTCAGTAGTGTAAAAGTATGGCTTTTGAGATAGGAAGAGATGGGGCACTAAGATACCAGAGCCGATTATGTGTGCCTAATGTGGTAGGTTGCGAGAGAAGATTATGAATGAGATTCATCAATCCCGATATTCCATCCATCCCGGCTCGACAAAGATGTATCATGATGTCAAGGAGCAGTATTGGTGGGATAACATGAAGAAGTCTATTGCAGAATTTGTAGCCCAGTGTCCCAATTGTCAACAAGTAAAGATAGAACATCAGAAACCCGGTGGATTGCTTCAGAATATAGAGATTCCGACCTGGAAATGGGAGGTGATTAATATGGACTTCATTATTGGATTACCTCGCTCTTATCATAAGTTTGACTCCATCTGGGTGATAATTGATCGACTTACAAAATGTGCCCATTTTCTGCCAGTTAAGACAACTTACATGGCTGAAGATTATGCGAAGTTGTATATCAAGGAGATTGTTAGGCTTCATGGTGTACCAGTATCTATTATATCAGACCGAGGAGCTCAATTTACAACTAACTTTTGGAGGTCTTTTTAGAAGGGGTTAGGCACATAAGTGAATCTTAGCACTGCATTTCATCCACAGACTAACGGACAGGATGAACGTACCATTCAGACACTGGAAGATATGCTACGAGTATGTGTTCTAGATTTTAAGGGAAATTGGGATGACCATCTTCCACTCATAGAATTTTCCTACAATAATAGCTACCATTCCAGTTTTAAAATGGCCCCATATGAGGCACTATACGGGAGAAGATGTAGATCACTAGTTGGATGGTTCGAAGTCGATGCAACAGAATTATATGGGCCAGATTTAATTCACCAAGCTATTGAGAAGGTGAAAGTGATACAGGAGCGATTGAGGACGACACAAAGTAGGCAAAAAGCTTATTCCGATGTCCGACGTCGTGATTTGGAGTTTGAGGTTGGTGATTGGGTTTTCCTGAGGATCTCACCAATGAAGGGTATTTTGCGTTTTGGGAAGAAAGGTAAGCTGAGTCCAAGGTATATCGGGTCGTATAAAATTCTTCGACGGATTGGACAAGTTGCTTATGAGTTAGAATTGCCATCCGAATTGGAATTTGTCCACCTAGTATTCCATGTATCTATGTTGAGGAAATGTATTAGAGACCCTTCTCGAGTTGTCCCTATCAAAGATTTACAGGTTATAGAGGACCTATCATATGAAGAAGTGCCAGTGGCTATATTAGATCGACAAGTTTGCAAGTTGAGAACAAAAGATGTAGCTTCCATCAAAGTATTGTGGAGGAACAAGAATATGGAAGAAATAACATGGGAAGCAGAAGAGGAGATGAAGTCTAAATACCCGTACCTATTCCAGAATGAAGATAACAAGGATGCTGGTGGAACACATGATACATTGGAAGGTGAAATGGCTCTATGAGGTAAGCAATAACTTGAGAATACTCTTCCTTAATACAAAATGGCGATATGCAGATAATGTACATGTCCATAATGCTTTGCATACTATTGTAAGGCCATACGTTGAGTTAACCTCTTGCAAGTTTGTCCTCTATTTATGGGAGAAACTTGACCGGATTCCATGATGATTTAAACTCCCCATGAACCCTTACATTCAAGGACGAATGTTCCTAAGGGGGAAGGGTGTTACAACCCATATCCACACGCATTAGTTCATGCCATATATTAGTTAACATAAATTCAAGAAGGAATTACCTTTGAGATGATAAGAAGTTAATCCTATTGGTCTTAAGTGATACAAGGGTGTATAAGGGTGATTAACAAGTATTAGAAGTTAAACGAATCAAGGATGTTGTAACTCGTATTTTCAGGTAAACCTAGAGGTTCTTAATACACTCAAGGTCATGTATTAAAGTGTTTGAATCATATAATATCCGTATCATAAGTCTTGAAGTCAAACGAGTTATGAAACAAAAGTCGACAAACGTTGTCGCAACTTAGGTTCATAATTTTACTTAAACATTAGGTTAAATGTTTCTAAGCTTTTCTCCTAATTTACAAGGAATTACGGGGTGATCTACCCACCAAATTAAAGATCTACGAGTCTAGTTTCCAACTCATTAAACTATTTGTTAATACAATCTCGGAGTATAGAGATATTCATATTTTTGCAAGCCTGCGCAGATTGGTAGATGACAAGTAGGTGCATCACCTACTTTGATGTTGGTGTTTTGATGTTGTTCTGAGAATTTCGAAGGTTGGAACAAGTTTTAATGATGTTTTAGGATTGATTGGCATGTTTGGTTGAGGTACCGGGGGCCTCGGATGTGTTTCGGATGCTCAACGGACCATTTTTGGACTTGGAGAAGGATCAAATTTTTACTGGTTTTTATTGCAGAAATTTCTTCATCGCGATCGCGTGATGATGCTCGCGATCAAAAAAGCTTAGATGAGGCAGAGGGAAATTTTTCTCTTCGCGTCCGCATGAAGAGGAATGCGAACGCGTAGCTATGGGCAGTGCTGAATCGCGAACGCGTAGGCTAGGCCGCGTTGACGCAGAAGAAATAAGGCGGTTGTGGATTTTAAGTTTTTCTCTTCGCGGTCGCGTGAAGCCAACCGCGATCGCGTAACTCTGAGGGAGATAAAGCATCGCATTCACATGAGGGGTTCCGCGCTCGCGTTGAGTTAACTTGGGAGCCAGCGAAGTTTCTCTTCGCGGTCGTGTGGAAGCTTCCGCGGTTGCGATTAAGGATTTACTTGGGCTGTATTAAACATTTCAAAAATGAGGGTTGCCATTTTTATCTAAACTTAACCTTGGGAGCTCGGATTTGAGTGATGTTTTGAGGGATTTTCAGAGATATCGATTGGGTAACCATTCTTAACTTCTTTTTGCTTGTAACCCATTAATCTAAACATGAATTCATCATTTAATTTGAGAATTTGTATGAAAATTGGGGAAAAGTTCGTAGACCAAAAATTCGAGTTTTGATTGGGGATTTGACATTAGATTTGGATAATTTTGATACGGTTAGACTCATAACAGTATGAGGATTCTAAAATTGTAAATTTTACTCGATTTTGAGACATGGGCCCGAGGGGCATTTGGTCATTTTACCTTATTTTGCGTAATAGCTTAGAATTTGTTTGTAGATTCAGTTACTTTAAGTGTTATTTACATTATTCAATAATAGATTTGGGCCATTTATAGTAGAGTACTCGTGGCAACAGCGTGGTTTCGGGTTGATTTTGAGCCGGTTCGAGGTAAGTGGCTTGCCTAACCTTGTGTGTGAGACATTCCCTTTAGGATTGGTATTGTGATAATTGAAATGCCTTGTACATGAGGTGATGAGTGCATACTTGTGCTAATTGTTGAAAATTCTATTTTCACTAAAGTAGCTTTAATTGTGTTTTTTCTTTCCTGCTTACATTACTTGAAATTTAAGCTTGCTGCTAGCTTAGAGAAGTTCATTGAGGATACTAAGAGATCCTCAAGATACCGAGAGATACCCAGCTTAGAGAAGTGCATCTCCCCCATATGTATTTTGATTAGAACTGAAGTGCGAGATACCTAGAAATCCCCAGCATGTAGACTGAGGATACTAAGAGATCCTTAGTATACAGAGATATCCCTAGCATATATTGAGGATACCAAGAGATCCTCGGGATTCCAAGAGATCCTTAGAATATATTGAGGATACCAAGAGATCCCCGGCTGTTATTTCCGTCTAAGCTGTATTCCTTTCTGTGATTATCTTGTCTCTGTTATAATTGATGTTGTTCTTCCTATCATGTGTTATTTCCTACTATTGCACTTAATTATACTATCTCATTCTATACTATTATACCTTGTATTTTATTTAACCTCAGTAGGGCCCTGACCTTCCTCATCACTACCCGACAAAGGTTAGGCTTGGCACTTATTGAGTACCGTTGTGGTGTACTCATGCCCTTTCTGTGCATGTTTTTCATGTGCAGATCTAGGTACTTCCACTCAGACTTACCATGCTTGAGATGAGACGCTTGTAGAGACTCCAAGGTATATCTGCCGCGTTCACAGACCGAAGAGACCCTTTCTATTCTCCTTTTAAGTATTAGCCTTTCTGTATTTCTTTTCTTTGTTAGATATTCTGGAGTTATACACTTGTAGACATTCAAAAGCTTGTGTTTCATGAGATTTCGGGTTTTGGAAAATGTTGTTACTTTAGAGAGTTGTTATTGTATATGCCGAGCGGCATCTTAAACACTATTTTATTTTACTATTTCGGTTTTTAATTATTTCTTCCGCAAATTTTTGTTTATTTTTCACATTGTTAGGCTTACCTAGTTGTAGAGACTAGGTGCCGTCATGATGGTTCATGGAGGGCGAAGCGAGGTCGTGACACCCGGAATGTCAACGTGCCTTAGAGGAGTTGAAGCGATATCTGACCAACCCACCTTTACTCCACACCCCAAAGGAGGATGAAACATTGTAGTTATAACTGGTCGTGTCCGAGATAGCAGCGGTAAGTGGTGTGCTAGTTCGAGAAGAACAAGGTACCCAATTCCCTATTTATTATGTAAGTCTGATACTGGGAGATGCCAAAACCAGGTATCCGTACCTAGAAAAATTATCTCTTGCATTTATAAGCGCATCACAAAAATTGAAGCCTTACTTTCATTGCCATCATATTTGTGTTTTAACAACATATCCTCTTCGAAGCATATTGCATAAGCCCGAATTATCAGGCCGACTGGCCAAATGGGTCATCGAACTCGGGGGATATGATATGATACATGCCTGAGGGCCACATCAATATTCCGAGGATTCCTACCAATGCGGAAACCAGCTCGCCTGGTCAAAATCAAGACAAAAGTATATGAAGGGTGTAAAGCCGCAAGTTTTTCTTTCATACACATGCAAGAATCACAACCTCCAGCTACAAACATGCTGTGAAAATATTACATACAGATGACAAAATCTATGCCCCCCTCCTAGGGGTTATAGCCGACAGGTCTCATCCTTGCTTTCCTCGGCATCAGGCAAAAGCAACCGAGCATCACGCTCTTCCGCTCTTGCTAGAGCCAATTCTTTCGAGAGGGCAAAACCCCTATCAAGGATCTCCCCGAGGGTCTTTCTGTGAGACTTGCAGCGAGGATATTCTTCAATCCTCCCTTCACGGTCGAGGATATTTCTCAGCTCGGCTTGAGTATCGGCAACATCATTTGAGTAGATCACCAACTCCTGGTCACCATTAGTCCGGCTCATTGCAGCTTCTGCCCGGGCATCAATGATTTCAGCCCTAACTTTTGAAATTTCGGACTCGAGCTTTGCAATCATTTTTGTCTGAACCAAAGCATTGTCACGAGCTAGGCGAAGTTGAGCTTCAAAAGTAGGATTTTTGGCCAAAGCATCTTCCCCCCTAGAGCCTAAGCCTCCGCCCGAGCATTCAATTCATCACATTCACGCCTGGCCCGACCAACTTCATCTCGAAGGCGTTCCAAGGCCTCCATCTTTTTCTGCAACTGAAATAAACTAAGCATTATCCCCAGAAGCCAGGAGGCGGAATGCACACTCACCCGGGACAGAAGACTACCTGCTCCTTCAGGTGGTTTTCGAAATTCAAGCTCCGGCCTGCCTCATAGTGCAAATGTACCAACTCGAATTCTTTTTAATCACAAAGGAGCCTTAGGGATCTCTGGCTTAACAGCGAAGCAGCCCGGACTTATGCTTGTCGAATGCCTGCAAAAGAAAACTCAATAAGGAATGGAATGCACAAAAGCTCGAAAAACCTATGCCAAAAGTAACCGGAAAGTGAAGCCGTTGGGATTTCTCGAAAGCCGAATGCACAATTTCCAATCCAGTCCCTTCGGCCCTAAAAGAGCCTACTCCGGTCGAAGCACGGTCGCTCGGTGAATGTGATCCTGGGTTTCTAGTATCTCCTGAAATGCTATCGACGGAAAAGGAAGGTGATAGCAATGGAGAAACCCTCTTTCCAGAACCAGGAGCTGCGGGTACGACAGGATCGGATGATGCTTCTACTTTGAAGCCCCGTCCCGCTCTGCCTTACTTTGAGCAGCATCGCCCTATGAAAGCACCTCTCGTTCATTGTTACCGTTCTTCAGCCCGGGAGTTGGCAACCCTTCCCCCTCTCCGAAGGAGCGTGGCCTCGCCTCGAAAGGCTCTCCAATATCTACAATAGTAAGATTAATGCACATGAAGGGGATATGCTTCTCCACATGAAAGAAGGGAAAGGAAGGAATAGCATAACACTCACTATGGTATTTTGCTTCCCATCTGCTCCGGGACAAAGCTCGCCACTTGCGCTCATCATAGGTCGAGTGGATTGCTAATTCTCAGACCCAATCCGATAGATTAGGAACATCGCCCGGCACCCATGAAACCACTACATAATAGGAAGGGAATGCACGGTTACAAAACCAGTTCTCACTATATGCAAAACTGAGAAAAGCGCGAAATGCACCACTTATGTGTGTAATCCCATTCCTCAAGAAATGGCATAAGCTCCACAGGGATAATATCAGAGGGCCACATTCGGACGAAACGACCCATCCACCCCTATTCTCAATCTTCCTCGACATCAACAACAAAGGTCGTGGTCGATCGGCATCACATAGTTAGCAGAGCTTGATAGTGAAAGGGCTGGTACAGCCTAATAAGATGACTAAGCGAACATTCATGCCCCGCCTTCTCCACAAAAAATCTCACCATCAACACCGTTCGCCAAAACGACAGATGGACCTGCGCCAAGGTAACTTGGTACGCTAAGCAGAAGTCGAGCACAACCCTATAGAGGGGGCACAGTGTGAAGGGATACGTGTACACATTCAAGAACCCATCAGCATGATCCATGATGCCTTCGCCCGGGGGAAATTCCAGTAACATCACTTTCTCCCCCCATCCGTAGTCTTTTCTCACTAACTCAAGATGCTCATCTCCTATCAACAAAGCAGTCTTCAAGGTGTATTCTCGTTGATCCTGATGGCTAGAGGTGAAGTTCTCCCCTCCCTATCGGACGGACCCCGACATAGCGGCCATTGCTATGACGAAATTAGAGAACTAAAAAGCATGAATATGTGCAGACACGTTAGTGCTAAAGTGCCGAAAGGCTGGCGCAGAAAAAGAAGGGCAATTTCTTAAAATGATGGAACCCCCGAAAAAGCAGAAACAACCCCATTTATATATAGGAAAACAACGATGGTTCGCCTGTCGCAATGCCGGTTAAGAACACCTTCTCCAGTCTCGAGGTGGTACCCGACCTCGAGGACCTCCATCAAAACATAGATAGGCTCTAGAAAGCAAATAATGCCTTATCCAGTCCTGAGGTGGTACCCGATCTCGAGGACCTCCATCAGAACAATGTTAGGCTCCAAGAATGCAATAATACCTTCTCCAATCCCGAGGTGGTACCCGACCTCGATGACCCCCATCAGAACAAGGTTAGGCTCCAAGAAGCCAATAACACCTTCTCCAGTCCTGAGGTGGTACCAGACCTCGAGGACCTCCATTAGAAAAAAAGGAGCTAGGCTTTAAAAGGACAACGCAATAATCGCCAACCCCGAGGCAATATCTGACGTCGAGGATCTCCATCCAAAAATTGTTAGGCTCGAAGAAGCTTTAAACAACACTACAAATATCCTCCTGAATCATGCAGTCCCTCATCTGGAACCTATCTAAAATACTCTTATCTGGGTTCGGTATTAGCAACAACAGACAGTGTCGTGCACGCAGAATCTCCACAAACGCAATAGAATACAGCAAGCATCAAAGATCAAAATTGAGGAATATCTATGTATTCATGAATATTCAGTTACAAAAGCCTGCAAGGGGTCCTTAGATATGATTATAAAAGCCTATGAGGGGTCCTTACACAAGAAAAAAGAAGAAATAAGGTACATATGTATTAAAAGCCTATATCCAAGTCTACTATCGAAGGTTTATCTCCAGTAGCAGCATCTCTGAGCATTGCCTCCTCGAGCTTGCACCCTCGGCGGTGATACCTTTAACCGCCACCTCCTTTAGGTTCCCAACTCAATCCTAATGAGCAATAACTCTGAGGGCGAAGATGAAGAAGAGGAAAGCGGAAAGGCAAAGAAGGGGAAGGTGATGCAGACGAGGCAGAAAAAAGAGACATAGCCTGTCGAAGCCAAAGGTTGAAGATTCGGTGGGCCTCAACCCTACTCGCACGGCCGCTCCGAGTCCACCTTCCGGGACATCGTGCCATGTGAGCTTAACATCCGGTTGCACCATTTTATCCTTTGGGAAAAATTGGAGGGATGAAGCGCCACACCAGGCCAGGGTAGGAGAGTGAGCAGGGGTGTATAATCCGAACACTCCCCTGAGCAGTGGTGTAGAGTCCAAATGTCCTCCTAAGCTGAAACAGGCCGACCCCCTTTACCTCGTCACCTCGGTCCAACGACGACAACAGCGTAGCCGTAACAATAACAACAACAAGATAGTATAGTCTTGCTCGGTGCATGGGAGTCGGAGTCCAGGTGGGAGGCCATGCTGCGGCTGGTAAGAACGCCATCATAAGATCTTAAGGTCAGAAACCCCAAACATGAAGGGTAGCAATAAGGGAATGATGATGAGAATGAGAAGAAAGGAATGGAAAGATGTTGAGAAACACTTGAATAAAAGTTAGCATGGAAAAGCCCCACTTATAGGGGATGATAGTGTGGCCTATGATGCCATTAATGCCTTTGGAAGACATGTCGACAAGCGTAATCAATGTGCCATTGGAAATTGGATCAACAGTGATGCAGTCACCTAGAAGAATGGGAATCGGCAACACATTGAATGACGCTGAAAAGACAAGTCCATGGGATGTACCAGTTATCGTGGAGACTTGCATCATAAGTATGATATGGTCAGCATGACATCACTATGGGAAGCCTGAATGGTTAGGTGTCAAAATTGTTTCTTATCACTCATCTCTAATAAACGCGGGGACTATCTGTATACGATGAAATCACAGGGCCCAATTTATCATTATCAAAGCACCTTGGAAGACTGTCTCGAAGTCCCGAGGTTACAAGGCTACGATCGAGACTCCTCCATTGAGGTTCGTCGATGCTCGATATTGTGGTAGCGTCAACCACGGCCACAACGAAAAGGGGGAGTTCCCAAGGCACGTGGCTAGGACTGATAAAGCCTAGAGAGCTACTCTGAGACCTGAGTTAGGGTGTCTTTTAGTTGTCATGTCTCCGTACCCTTGCAATTAATGCTGGTTGTACTATGAAGGGATTCCCCTCCTATATAAAGGGGACCCTCCCCATCTTGTAAATTCTGTTTCTCCAATTGCTCCACATGAAATATACAAGAACATCCTATTTACTCTCTAACATATTGATATTATTACTTCCATTTATTGTCTTCATATTTGTTCATCATTTATTGCTTATCATTGGCCATTAAGAGCCTCTATTGATTTTATTATAATTGTTAGTCAAATTTCGACACCTCTCGATAGCTCACAGTCGAACTCCGGAATCGACCTTGAGGCCCCGAATCGACAGGCTTGAGGCCCCGATAATTGGCCCATCTGTTTGGCTATCACTTCACGCCTTTCTTTTATTTCGTTTCTAAACTTCACACATGACACCAACTGCTTAACAAACTAGCATAAAAATGGATCAATTATTTTTAATGTCCCATTAGCAAATTTAATTGTTATTACCATTTACATGGTAAACAGACGAAAAACATATATACTTGTGCCTTGTAATCAAAGAATATTTCTCCTCCATCAAAATGCTTTGCGCTTCAAAGACGTATGTTATTTTTAATGGCTCTAGGGCTAGAAATTTCCCGAACATCCGGGGTCTGACATAAAATATTAGAAGCCATATGACCTCCGAGTCTGAAACTTTGAACTCGTCAGCCCTCAATGAGACAACACCAAGTTTAAAAAGAACGGTTCCAGAGCCAAAAAACTTTTGATGTCTCGGGGACTGTCGTCAACTATCATCCCATTGAGCTATCAGAAACTCAAGGCCGTAAGACCCCAAACGGGAAACCTCGAGGCCAAAAGCCCTCCATGTGGCAATAGTATAAAATGTAAGACCTCTATGAGGCATTATCAACAGTATAAGATCTCCATAAAGCAACACCAAAACTATAAGACCTCAAACAAGGCACGAGTTTCACTTGTACCAAGTAACCAAAACTGTAAGACCTCAAGCAAGGAATGAGTTACACTTGTACCAAGTAACCAGATCTGTAAGACCTCAAGTAAGGCATGTTAAAATTTGTAAGACCTTACAAAAGGCGCAATCCCAATCTTAGAGTTAAGGCTATATATCCGAACTTATAAGACCCCTAAAAAGGCATACCCTCGATATAAGTTCTGAAACTACTTCACTCAGGGACAAAAAGGCTACAGCCTAACACAATGACCATAGTCACAAGGCTCCGACCAAACTCAAATGACTCGGCAATGCCCGACTATTGTTAAAAAATCACAAGCCTTCTATTCCTTCGAAAAGAGCCGGTTAATCAGGCTACCCTTAGCATAAGTAAAAGAGCTTCGATCATATCAACTCCAAACAACATGCTTTGAGACAATTCATCCATTGAGCAAAACCTCCCAAGTTGCTCATTTATCGCTGCATAACGGATCACAATCGAGGTTCTTATTGAACCGTCGAAGAGTCGGGCGAACACAAAAACTTCAAAAAGTCTTTAACGAGGGAAAAATAAAGCCTACATTAGAGGTCGTACCGACCAAACGCGTAAGATCCACTTTCGCCAGCCCATATTAAAGGTCGTATCGACCTAACGGGTAAGATCCTAAGATCCAGCTAAAAATTAAAAAAATTAAGGGTCGATGAGTTTGAGTCGAAGTCCGACTCGGAGAGTGAGCCCGAAACAGTAAACTAAAATGTACCTAAGGGCAAATGCGTAAGAGCCTAAGCGCCAACCTATATTAAAGGTCGCACCGATCCAACGTGTAAGAGCCTAAGCGCCAGCCTATATGAGAGGTCGCACCGACCAAATACGTAAAACCTCAAAAGCCTGCTCAAATAACCTCAAGGCCAATATGGTAGACCTAAAGGTCAATAAACTCAAGTCGAAACGTGACTCGGGGACTAAGCCCCAAAAGATCAACTTTTGGCCATTACAAAATGCTCAGAGGTGGCAGGAAATCTACGGGTTCAAATATGAGGTCCAAAATTTTGGATCAATTGTCAAACAAGCATCACAATTTATTCCGAAAAAAGCAAAGGAAAAATGATGAAAAACGAAGAGTTTTTACATATATGTTGAAAGGTTCACGAAGGTGCATTTACAAGGCCTATGTCTGAAGCCCTTACGAAGGCAAAGAGCAAATAAAACCATTATCTACCACCGAGGCTATGCTTTTGATGGCTCCCTCAGAAGTTGTGCTCTTAACAGCACCAACCATGACACTCGGGTTTTCAACGGCCTCTTCCCCTTCAGGGATCTCACCCCCGTATTTATCATCTCCCGAGTCACTACTCCACTCACCTTTACAAGAAAGCATAGCCGCAACCTCCTCTTCTAGGGTCTTCACCCTCTCAATCTCGGCAGACAAATCGATGCCCCCCATATATATCCTCGAGGACCTGTTTCCAAGATTCCAACCGAGCGTGTTCCACAGCTCGGGTCAATTGCAGCTCGACCTCCTTGGACACCTTACTGTCCTGAGCATTTGCAGTAGCAACATCATCTTTGTACGAGGATACGAACTCCTCGACTTCAGCCCTAACCTCGGATAACACATCAACCAACTTAGTATGAAGATCCTTATACTTATTACTCTCCACCCTTGCATCATCAAGTTGATGTCCGACTGAGACCACCTCCCCCTAAAGGGTATCTCTCTCGGAAGCTATCTAAGTTACTTGCCGTTTGAGTTTGAGAATTTCAAAATGCCTGGCTCGAAGTTCCTCCCTCATTAGGACATCTTTCTTCTCAAGCTGCAAAGATCGACCCAAAGGTGTTAAAACACTGAAGTTGGATAAATATGTAGACAAAAAACAAATAAGAGCTATATAACCTGCTTAGTAAGATGAGTCCTTTCTCGGGATGCCGCCTCCAAACAATCCCGAAGGCCGTAGATTTCCACCTCCCTCTTGGTAGAAAAAGCTCTAAGCTCATCAGCTTCCAAGGTGCGTCATCATGTGCTCACTTTTGTAATGAGTCAACTCTGTTTGAAACTTGGCAAAGGTTTGATTATAAAGAACCTTGGCCTGGAACAATGAAGGAAACAAGATTAGCAAAACAAATAATCAGGGCACCAAGCATTATTTTATGAAAATATTAACTGCTCACAAAGCCTATCGATCTCATTGAAAATAAGTGAGACGTCAAACTCAGGCTTTTCCTCGGGCGCAGCAAAAAGCCTCTCAAACACATTCTTATCTCCGACGGGCGCCACCGCATCGGAACACTCTTTATTTTGGGTGTCCTGCATCTCTCTCTAAGGAAAAGCCGATCCCGAAGGGTAATCACTCACTTCAATAACCAAGACTGGATGAATCAGGTGTCACGCCCCTTTTTCCTCACGGAGTTCGGGTTTCGACATTCATTGGGAACAACTCATTTCCTTTTGGGAATTGGGTGTGGAATTTGAAGAGCCGCCACCTAGCCGATTTAATGTGCGTTAGGGAACCTAAAGCAAGTAACTCTTAAAACTGGTTTGCATTAATAGAGATTGGGTAAGGGCTCGAAATAAACTTGAGGGGAAGGTGTTAGGCACCCCTTGAGGTCCACAACGGTGGGTCCCGACCGAACTCAAATTGGGTGAATTAGTGTTAAGCAAACTAAGTAATTTGGACAAAATAGACATTTTGCTTAAAACAAGGAGTAAAGGGAGTCCTAGTTTTTTAGCCTATAGGATCACTTCTGTGCAATACTTGGTAATCGTCCTCAAGTTGGGGTGCTACACATAGTATTAACGCACATGCCATCATATCCTTTACTACCCAATTACCCTCCCCTTAGTGGTTATATAAGCAATTCTAATCTAAACGTACCCTATGCGCGCATTACCCCTCCCTTACTTATAGTCCTGGAGGTGTTTAGGACTCCTAGTTAAGGTGGATACCTTCCTATAGTGCTTAAAAGGAAAATCTAAGCGACAAGCAAAACAAATAGGATTGTCAGCTAAAGGAACAGTAAAGGATCATATTTACATCCACAAATAAGCAAGCAATTACACGTCTCAAACAACAGTATTTCAGACACTTTAAAAGTCCTGTAGCAGAATATCTAGGTGAGCATAAAGTAGGATATATGTAGTGTTTTATTAAACGTGAAGCAGAAGGTACTTAATCAGTTGCCCACTGATTTTTAGGACTATCTCAATCTTGGCTAACAAAGCACAATTTTATAGTTTTAAAGGTTTTAGTCACCCTACAGGCTTTCATAAGCGTGTATCAGTAATGTCCTATGAACGTGGTATCTAGTCATTAATCAGAAGCGCAACAAACCAGTAAATAATTTTAAGTAGGTAGTTTGATTTATTAGATCCTATTGGAATGTTGTCTCGTTGTAGAGACTGATTTTAGACTTATAGACATGGTATCTAGATGTGAGAACTGATTTAAACCTTATAGGCATGCTGTCAAGGTGTAGAAACTGATTTTAGACTTATAGACAAGGTATCTAAATGCGAGAAATGATTTAAACTTTGTAGGCATGCTGTCTAGGTGTAGCAACTGACTTTAGACTTATAGGAATGGTATCTAAATGCACATAATCAAACAAACATCACGGTAACCTATAGGCATGGTATCTAAATTAGGCACAGTATCTGAATGTACATTAGCAAACAAACATCGCAGCAACCTATAGGTATGATATCTAGAATGCGGGACTGATTTTCGACCTATAGGCATGGTATCTAAATGTATATAAGCAAACAAACATCACAACAACCTATAGGCGTGGTATTTATATTACGCATAGTATCTGAATATACATAAGCAAACAAACACCACAGCAACCAATAGGCATGGTATCTAGAATGTGGGACTAATTTTAAACCGATAGGTATGGTATCTAAATGTACATAATCAAACAAACATCACATCAACCTATAGGCACGGTATCTAGAATGTAGGGCTGATTTTAAATCCTATAAGCTTAGTATCTAAATGTACATAAGCAAACAAACATAAAAACCTATAGGCATGATATCAAGAATGCATGGCTGATTTAAATCCTATAGGCATAGTATCTACCCTTTCCCAACAAAATATATATAAGAATCCCTCCCAGTTTTACTAATATCCCCAATATCTGTTTACAAAGAAATTATTATTACAAACCAACATAGATAATGAATTACAGAAATGAAACTGCTAGAATTATAGGGAGCTTGAACATGCCCAAGTAGTAAACCTAAAAGTCAGGCCTTCAACCAAGTATGACCATGCCAATACTCTCATAGTGAACCCAATGGTATCCTGGTATGTAAAAGTTCCCAAGGATCTCAAGGACTCCTAGCCAATGCTCACACTAGAAGGGGCAAGACCCTAGGTGTCCTAAGAGTAGGAGTTGAAAACAGGAGATAGTTTTTAAGAAAATAGTTTTGGATTCTCAGGAAGTAAGGAGCAAACAGGGTCATTCAATTCTAGTGACTCAAACAAAGGTCCCAACAATCAAACAATAGAAATAGGATCACTTAAAGTTTCAACTTAGTTTATTAGCTGTTACTAGGTGAGCAAACACTAAACAAAGACATTGCATGCTGGGATCAATCAGACAGTCACATACAAAGGGGTAGCAGGGATTGGGAGCAATGTTGGTCAGAAGTCAGTGAGAGGTGAACATTTAAAAATAAGATAGAAAGAACATGGTAGTGGAGAAATAATCATACATATGTCTAGTTTAGATATGAGCAAGTATACAGACTTGCTGAAAGAAGAAGCACATAGGTCTAGCTAAAACAAGAGTAAATAGGTTGATATCAGGAGACACATAGGCTTAATCAAACAGAAGTAGATATGCTATTGTAGTAAACACATAGGTTGGACAGAAGTAGACATGCTATTACAGTAAACACATAGGTTGAACAGAAGTAGACAAGCTATTGCAGTAAACATATAGGTTTGATTAAGTAGAAGAAAGGCTTGTTGATTATAAGGAAACACATAGGTCAAATTTAATAGCAAGAAGCATATAGTCTAATTGAATTGTAGTAAACATGCTGGTTAGGAACTATAAACATGAAACACAGGGATCTAATGAGATAATGTAGACATGCTGATAACAGGGCACATAGTTAAATTGAATAGCAGTAGACATGCTGAGTAGGAAAAACATATAGGTTCAGAAGAAAGACATCCTGATTATAAGGGAACACATATTGGTTTAATGGAATGAGAGTAGTGGAAGCATACTAGATAAGAGATAGCAATAGAAGAGTGAAGTAAATAGGGTCCAAAGGTCTAGCCTTGGCTCCAAGCCGGCTAGAGAAATGTAACAACAAAGAGCTGAAGACTGTGATAGAGGAAGAGAGCAAGAGCTTTGTGTGCTTTTCTATGTCTGTGTGTGTTAAAGAAAAAGAGTGAGACTTATATAGCTTTGAGCAGAGTAAACAAATAAGGCAAGGAAAATTAACGGCATATAAATAAAGTATGCAAATCAATTAACCAGTTAGTTAGGGCTAACCTAATCAAATAATATCACTTAAATCATGGAGAATCTCATACAAAATCAGTCAGCAAGTATGATTGAAGTTAAATAAGGTAAGCAATAAGTCTAAAGACCATAGATTAGACTAATTAATCTAAATAATGCAGGTAGTACTAATTAAAAGTTATAAATGAGGAAAATAGGTAAAATCACGTGGAAGTAGTAATTTTAACAGGAAAATATGATTCGAAACCTATGTAAAATCAGTCAATCTATTTTGATAGACAGAGATAAACAATAACGGGAAAAATTGAAGTGGACAGTGAGACAAATCAACAAACAAAGGACTAGTACATAAGAGTAAAGATAACCAGCTTCAAACACTTAGAAACTCTTAGAAATGTTTTTGTAGAAGAACAAGTGGAACCCTAGTTTAGAGAAACATTTATGATCGATTAACGGTAAGGAAAACAGAAAACCTTTAAAGAAAAATGCTATAGAAACTCGAAACCACTTAAAATCTACATCAAATAATAAAGAATAAAAAAATCCTAATTTGGAGGAACATTAAAGTCAGTCGATGATAAAAAAAACATAAATTTTTTAAGGAAAGATAGCGTATAAACTCAAAAATGTTTTAGATCTACAAGGATCTGAATAAATTCAAAGTGTAAGAAATGAGGGTTTTGAGAAAGTGACAGAGACAAAAGAAAATCTGGTTTGGAACCGGAGATTCGAGCCATAAACACAAGATAATTGTACTCACAAACAGAGATGGCCATAGGTGGATTCTTAAACGGTTTCGAACAAAATCTAGGTTCGATCTCTTCGAGATCCCTTCATGAATCAATAAAATCGAACAACCAGAAGACGTAAGAGGCCGGTAGGGGCATCAAATGACTAGGGAACCCCATGGAACGGGTAATAATCGAAGGGTTTGGGGGAAAATTGAGGTGATGGCGCTAGGGTTAGGGTTAGTTTAAGAGAGAACTGGATAAGAAGGGGATCTAAAGGCGGCTGATTGTAACAAATGAATAGGGTTAGGGGGTCGTTTGGGTTAAAAATGGAAAGAATGAATGAGGGTTGTTGATATTAGAGAACAAAGACCAAGATTAGAGGGGTTTGGGGCCGGATAGAGGTCTTTTGGTTTGAGATGGGGTGTTTTGGGCCTGGATTTAATTAATTTATATGGGGGGGGGGGTCCAATATTTGGTATACATTAGGGGCTATTTGTTGAATACCCATTTTACTAAATAATATAATTTTTAAAATAGCTAATTTAATGATAAAAATGATTTTCATGCATGAAAGTGATTTTAAATAATTACTTAGTATTATAAAAATATAAAAAGTCATTTTCTGTATGGATAATGTAGTTATGCATATGTATAGGCTATTATCGCAAAATATGCAATTAAAGTCTAAAAATGCAAATGTAACTGTAAAAAATAAAAATTAAAATATTTGAACACTTATATGAGCCTAAATGATGAATTTAGATGATTAAATCATCATAAAGTAATATGAGAGATGGTTTTTTTGATATTTACATAGTAAAAATGCAGAAATAAATTGATTCAAGGCTTTTAAAAATTATAGAAAAACTTGTAAAACACTTGTGCATATTTGTAAATGCATGTACAGTATTTTGAATGTATTTACGCATATCTTAAAATGTATGAGGGAAAAATTGGGTATCAATAACTACCCTTTTTTACCCGGGAAGGATCAAAGAGTTTTCAGATAAAGAAATGATGACCGATTTTGATCGAATAGGTGTTTTGAAAAAAAAAGAAGCCGAACCCTGGTCTCTGAGTTTCCTACATATCCCTGGTTTTACAGGAATCAGGCCATGTGTAGTTCTGGACCCAACGGTGAATGAAGCCGGTGGAAAGGTTCTTTTGTGAAGTGTAATGTCGGATGGAGTTATGATTGTGAGTTTGGAGTGTAGCGGATGCATTATAAGGAAGATATCTGAATGGTCAAAGAGTAAGGTCGGTAATTGATGAACGGTTACCTCCTGGATTACCTGTAAAACTTAAAATACGATGCATGCAAAACTTAAAATACGATGCATGCAAGTATATATGTGATTTTGAGTATTTAAATGTGATGCAAATTCCCTTTGGACTATGAAAGATTGTCTTCGGACAGTGCATATGACGTCCTTAGATTATGATGTCCTGGGCCATGAATTATGAGATAGGAGATTCGCAGGCCACGAAATGATGTTCTCAGGCCATGAGAATGGTGCCTCTAAATCATGACGCCTTTGAATAATGATGTGCAAGTATTGAGAGCTCCTCAGGCCAAGAAATGGTGTCTTCAGGCTATAAAGATGATGCCTTCAGACTATGACGCCTTTGGACATGTTGGCTATATGTCAACCCATGAAGTGCAGAGATATGATACTAAAAGTGATATCAAGAAAACACTTAGTCTTGTGCGGAGTTTGGGGGTAGTTCTTAGCCCGAGGGAAGAAGATAGTGACAAGAATAGAGTAACATTTATGTAGGGAGGGACAATGCTTAGTCTCGTGAGAAGGAAATGCTTAGCCTTATGCAGATTCGGAGGCAGACTTAGCGTCATGCAATATTTAGAATAGGGCTTAGCCTCATGCAATATTGGAGATAGGGCTTAGTCTCATGCAAAAAGAAGACAGTGCTTAGCATTATGTAGATATGGAGGCAGGGCTCAGCCTCATGCAAGATTGGAGACAAAGCTTAGTTTTATGCAAAGGGAAAGCAGTGCTTAGCCTTATGCAGATATGAAGGCAGGGCTAAGCCTCATGCAAGATTGGAGACAGGGCTTAGTCTCATGCAAAGAGAAGGCAACGCTTAGCCTTATGCAGATATGGAGGCATGACTTAGCCTCATGCAAGATTGGAGACATAGCTTAGTCTCATGCAAAGAGAAGGCAACGCTTAGCCTTATGCAAATATGGAGGTAGGGCTTAGCCTCATGCAAGATTTGAGACATGGCTTAGTCTCATGCAAAGAGAAGACAATTCTTAGCCTTATGCAAATATGGAGGCATGGCTTAGCCTCATGCAAGATTTGAGACAGGGCTTAGTCTCATGCAAGATTTGAGTCAGGGCTTAGTCTCATGCAAAGAGAAGGCAATGTTGAGCCTTATGCAGTGAACAAGTAGCAAATAAGAGTAGAATATTTCTTACCTAGAGCTATATTTGTGTTTGGTGGCCTAATTGTTAAGACTTTGATATGTGTATGTTTGTGAATACTTCTGTTATGTTCACCATGCCTGCATCCAAAGAAAAATTGTAAGTTTTGTAAGGGGAGGTTGGTTCGTTCCTTCATCTACGGGCTTTGCTTCGCTCCATTCTGGAGGCCTCGTTTGAGTTTCCCTGGGTAATGCCTGGCTATCACGGAAATAGAGTTTTTGAAATATGGACTTATTGATGAAACTAGAGTTATTTTAGAAAACACAGTGAACTATTGACTAATTTTAGATGAACTATTGATTGTAACACATTTCAGATACATTGCATCTTTCTTATATTAGAATTTTGAGGGTCCTCCCCAAAATTCTGCCCCAATTTGGTAAATGATCATTCGGCCGTTTTGCGTGTGACGAACCTGCTGAACCTTCTCCGAAATTTTGAGAATTCTTCTCAAAATTCTGCTCTAGTTTCTTAACCAATTTCTGACCGTCGGGCATATAATGGCGTTGACTGGACTTGCTCCGGAATTTTGAGGGTCCTCCTCAAAATTCTGCCCTAGTTTCTGGTTCTGGGGGAAAAGAAAATTTTATTAAGATATGACCGAACCCACATGGCTGCCTACGTATCCCCTATTAAATGGGAATCAGGTCAAGCGTAGTTCAATTACATCGCATGAAGGAATGTAAACAATCTAAACATAATATCTCTTGACTGCGTCTGAATTGATTGGTTTCGGCCAAACTTCTCCGTCTATTTCTGCAAGTATGAGTGCTCCTCCTGTTAGCACCTGGTAAACCATGTAAGGACCTTGCCAGTTGGGAGAGAATTTCCCTTTGGCTTCATCTTGATGCGAGAAGATCTTCTTCAGCAACAACTGTCCTGGTGCGAATTGTCTTGGTTTGACCCTTTTGTCGAAAGCTCTGGACATTCTGTTCTGATAAAGTTGACCGTGACATACTGCATTCATTCTTTTTTCGTCTATAAGGGCCAGTTGCTCATAGTGGCTCCTTATCCATTCTGCATCACTGAGTTTGGCTTCTTGTACAATCCTTAAAGAAGGAATTTCTACCTCGGCTAGAATGACAGCTTCAGTACCATAAACTAGTAAATAGGAAGTTCTCCAGTTGATGTGCGGACCGTAGTGCGGTACCCAAAAAGGGCAAAGGGTAACTTCTCATGCCATTGTTTATGGTTTTCTACCATCTTCCTTAGTATCTTCTTGACGTTCTTGTTGGCAGCTTCCACAGCTCCATTCATTTGAGGTCTGTATGTTGTAGAGTTTTTGTGCTTGATTTTGAAGGATTCACACATGGCTTTCATCAGATCACTATTGGGATTGACGGCATTATCAGTGATGATTGACTCGGGAACCCCATATTAACAAACAATACGATCTTTGACAAAATCCGTGACAACTTTCTTGGTTACAACTTTGTAAGATGAGGCCTCTACCCATTTTGTGAAATAGTCAATGGCTACCAAAATGAATCGGTGCCCGTTTGAATCAGTGGGCTCGATCGAACCGATGACATCCATTCCCTAGGCAGCAAAAGGCCAAGGTGCACTTGTTGCATTGAGCTCGTTTGGTGGTACCCTTATCATGTCTGCATGTACTTGTCACTGGTGGCATTTCTGTACGTACCAGATTCAATCCGTTTCCATGGTCATCCAAAAGTATCCAGCCCTGAGTATTTTCTTGGCTAGAATAAAACCATTCATATGTGGTCCACAAGTTCTGGCATGTATTTCTTCGAGCAATCTGGAAGCTTCCTTCTCATCAACACACCTTAACAGCCCCTGGTTAGGATTTCTCCTATACAAGGTTCCTCCACTTTGGAAAAAATGATTGGATAGCCTCCGCAGCTTGCGTTTATGAGTGTGGTTTGCCTGCTCCGGATATTCTCCTTCTGCCAAATAATCTTTGATGTCGTGGACCCAAGGCTTTTCATCCGTTTCTTCTTCAACATGAGAACATTAAGCTGGCTGGCGATGGGATCGATGAAATTCTTTTCTGGGTGTTGTATCTGTCACGGCCGAAACATGGGGAGGCGTGGCTGGCACCCGGTGTCGCACTAGCCCAAGCAAACCACTTTGCAACTCTTTTTTTTTCTTTGTACTATCATGGGCCAATATGGCCACAACCTGTACTGTATAACTATAGGTGGGAAACACTGTATCACCGAACCATTTTTCTTAAAACATAAATACATATGGGCCGTCAAGGCCCCTGACATACTGTACAAAATGATCCTCTATCTACAAAGCCTCTAAGATTATTTAACATAAAATGGGACAGGGTAGCGGCCTACCCATAAATCTGTAACAAAATTCTGACATGATGACTAATAGACTCGGCTGCACTCTAAATAAGGTGAAGTCTTACCGATCCTTCGCTGAATGTTAATCTCGTCTACTATGAGGGCACATCAAACTAATTATCTATACCTGCAGGCATGAACGCAGTGTCCCCAACAAAAGGATGTCAATACGAATAATGTGCTGAGTATGTAAGGCATTTAAATAAATATATAAAGAGCATGGAAGAAACATGGAGTAAAGGACTCAACCTGTAAGTCTAAATAGCTCTGTAAATCGTGAAATATTTATAATGTCATGCATCTGTATGTAAATGTCATGTAATGCATAGGTATGTACGTACATAATATCATCAAGCCTCTAAGGGCATCCCATCATATTATCTCAGCCAATGTGGGCAAAATCATCAACGTATACTAGATGATCAGGTGGTGGTGCGTATATAACGCCGTAATCTTTTTTTCCATATCCCATATACATATATTTACATATATACGCATGTATAATGTCATCTGGTGTCACTTTGGGCAAAATCATCAATGTATACCAGCTGATCAGGTGGTGGTACATATATAACGCCGTAACCTTTTTCCATATCTCATATAAATATATATACATATATAAATATATATACATATATATATATATATGCGTAAATAACTCCGTCTGAGTTATAGGTAAATGAACATGTAAATGAATGCAATGCATGAGAAGTACATTAATAAAATTACTCGGAACGTCATAAGACCATTATACCTTCGAGTAATATTATTTTGTAGGAATGAATAACGTAGACATCCTTAATTGTTAAGAATAGAAACATTTATGAAATAGCATTACGTTTACGTGTTGTTACTTGAATCATGCCAAATGAAGGAAGGCCTTAGCCTTAAAATACCTCAGTCGGTTCTCTGAACAATCCCTTTAACACACGATAATCGTGACAAAACACGTGACGACAAGATCATAGTAGAAAAATCCATACTATATACTTAAGAAGGATTGCACCGTACTCCCATAAAATCGTAAAAATTTAGTTGCTATTACGCCGTATAATTTCGTATGAAATTTTGCTTAACCAAGAACTCCCGGTGCTGTTACATTATGGAGTCTTGTTGAATTTTTCAAATCCCCTCCAAATAAATTTTGATCTCAATTGAAGATAAATGTAAAGATGACTAACGTAATCATTTGTTTCCAAGCAAACTATGGAGTTTGATGATCAATTCATCTTCTTCTTCAGTGAAATTCCCTCTTTTCAAATCAGGCCTTAGATAATTTATCCACCTCAATCTGCAGCTCTTTCCACACCTTTGCAATCCTGCGGATTTAGGGAGAGAACGCCAACAACCTTCACCATGAGAACGAATATAATTAACATGGCGTTGATCTTCTTCTTTAGTCCAAGCTCCTTTGTTTGTATGAGCTTTCTCACAACAAGGTGAATGTCCCATTCTATTCCTTCAAATACTTTATATTAATTGGATTTTTGAGAGCAAAAACAAAAATGGATAAGAAAGAAACAAAGAGAGTTGGATAAGTACTCTCATTTTCTTTTCTCTTTCGTGATAAGACTAAAACTAATTTGTGTGTCCTTATTGTTTTATTGCATAAAGTCAAGAGTCGTTACTCTTTCTCTACTTGCTTCCACGTGGGGGCTTTGTCCCCACCTAATTCATAAATCCTTAGTTACATGGTTAAATTTCCATTAAATCAATAATTAAGTAATTACCCACATAATTAAGAATTATCTCAAATTACTTAAAATACTACTCATATCTTACTATAATGGTAATGTGGTACAAAAAAAAAATATATACACTATTATTTTATTAAAATATCCATGTAAAAATACATATATTTTCATAACTTATAATTTTCCTAATCACATATGAAGAGTAAAATTTTTTGTATGCTAAATTCTTAAAATGGTAAAAAAAGATAATCTTCTTTTCTTGTGAGAAAATATTTTTTTATCTTTACAATAAAGAAAATCTCATTTATAAACTTTCTCATATTATATGTATAATTTACCATATTCGAAAATAGTAATATTGGTAACTATCCAAAATTATACTTATAAAACTTTTACTAAAATATTCCACTTAAAAAAAAATACAACACTAAGATAATATCTAACATATCAAGGTTGTAAACTTAGAGGTTCTCATAATAATAATGTCTTAAACCCTCTGTAACCTCCTAATAGACATAATCCCTGCAAACTCATGTGGATTTACTACATCACATCCTAATGCTAAGGTACAGGATGTAACATCATTCCACCCTTTAGAAACATTCGTCCTCAAATGTTAACTCTTTGAGATTTTCAAAACTTTCGCTAGGGTCTCCTTTGTATACTAAACTAAAACCAAAACTATGTCTGATGTCTTGATTATTCACAACCTTTTGTACTCGAGTATCTCGTATCTTCTTCACTTTTATCTTACTTACTTCTCAATCTCACATCGTATCTTCTATTTCTTTCATAACATCTCTTCAACATTACGCCTTAAAGCTATATTGTAACACCTGCACCTCTGGTGCATATAAAATCTGGCAAAAGCTTCATAGTGACTTCTTACGACTTAGTTCTATGGCACGATCTGAAAATAAAAGAAGGGTAATATTTCCTAAATTCCCCATAGCCTCTCAATTGTAAATGTGGCACACAACACACCCATAAGTGAGACTCTACTAGGCAAGGCTTTGTAGACTCCCTAGAACACGGCTCGCTCTGATACCACTTTGTCCGGCCCCAAACCTGGGGAGGCGGGCTGGCACCTGGTGTCGCACTGGCCCGAGCGAACCACTCTGCAACTCTTTTTTTTTTCTTTGTACTATCATGGGCCAATATGGCCACAACCCGTAGTGTATAACTATAGGTGGGAAACACTGTATCACCGAACCATTTTTCTTAAAACATGAATACATATGGGCCGTCAAGGCCTCTGACATACTGTACAAAATGATCCTCTTTCTATAAAGTCTCTAAGATTATTTAATACCAAATGGGACAGGGTACCGGCCTACCCATAAATCTGTAACAAAATTCTGACACGATGACTCATAGACTAGGAAGCACTATGAATGAGGTGGAGTCTTACTGATCCTTCGCTGAATGCCAATCCATTTACTATGAGGTCTTATCAAACTGATTATCTATAACTAACGGCATGAACACAGCGTCCCCAACAAAAGGACGTCAATACAAATAATGTGCTGAGTATGTAAGGCATTTAAATAAATATATAAAGAGCATGGAAGAAACATGGAGTAAAGGACTCAACCTGTAAGTCTAAATAGCTCTGTAAATCGTGAAATATTTATAATGTCATGCATCTGTATGTAAATGTCATGTAATGCATAGGTATGTACGTACATAATATCATCAAGCCTCTAAGGGCATCCCATCATATTATCTCAGCCAATGTGGGCAAAATCATCAACGTATACTAGATGATCAGGTGGTGGTGCGTATATAACGCCGTAATCTTTTTTCCATATCCCATATACATATATTTACATATATACGCATGTATAATGTCATCTGGTGCCACTTTGGGCAAAATCATCAATGTATACCAGCTGATCAGGTGGTGGTACATATATAACGCCGTAACCTTTTTCCATATCTCATATAAATATATATACATATATAAATATATATATATATATATATATGCGTAAATAACGCCGTCTGAGTTATAGGTAAATGAACATGTAAATGAATGCAATGCATGAGAAGTACATTAATAAAATTACTCGGAACGTCATAAGACCATTATACCTTCGAGTAATATTATTTTGTAGGAATGAATAACGTAGACATCCTTAATTGTTAAGAATAGAAACATTTATGAAATAGCATTACGTTTACGTGTTGTTACTTGAATCATGCCAAATGAAGGAAGGCCTTAGCCTTAAAATACCTCAGTCGGTTCTCTGAACAATCCCTTTAACACACGATAATCGTGACAAAACACGTGACGACAAGATCATAGTAGGAAAATCCATACTATATACTTAAGAAGGATTGCACCGTACTCCCATAAAATCGTAAAAATTTAGTTGCTATTACGCCGTATAATTTCGTATGAAATTTTGCTTAACCAAGAACTCCCGGTGCTGTTACATTATGGAGTCTTGTTGAATTTTTCAAATCCCCTCCAAATAAATTTTGATCTCTATTGAAGATAAATGTAAAGATGACTAACGTAATCATTTGTTTCCAAGCAAACTATGGAGTTTGATGATCAATTCATCTTCTTCTTCAGTGAAATTCCCTCTTTTCAAATCAGGCCTTAGATAATTTATCCACCTCAATCTGCAGCTCTTTCCACACCTTTGCAATCCTGCGGATTTAGGGAGAGAACGCCAACAACCTTCACCATGAGAACGAATATAATTAACATGGCGTTGATCTTCTTCTTTAGTCCAAGCTCCTTTGTTTGTATGAGCTTTCTCACAACAAGGTGAATGTCCCATTCTATTCCTTCAAATACTTTATATTAATTGGATTTTTGAGAGCAAAAACAAAAATGGATAAGAAAGAAACAAAGAGAGTTGGATAAGTACTCTCATTTTCTTTTCTCTTTCGTGATAAGACTAAAACTAATTTGTGTGTCCTTATTGTTTTATTGCATAAAGTCAAGAGTCGTTACTCTTTCTCTACTTGCTTCCACGTGGGGGCTTTGTCCCCACCTAATTCATAAATCCTTAGTTACATGGTTAATTTTCCATTAAATCAATAATTAAGTAATTACCCACATAATTAAGAATTATCTCAAATTACTTAAAATACTACTCATATCTTACTATAATGGTAATGTGGTACAAAAAAAAAATATATACACTATTATTTTATTAAAATATCCATGTAAAAATACATATATTTTCATAACTTATAATTTTCCTAATCACATATGAAGAGTAAAATTTTTTGTATGCTAAATTCTTAAAATGGTAAAAAAAGATAATCTTCTTTTCTTGTGAGAAAATATTTTTTTATCTTTACAATAAAGAAAATCTCATTTATAAACTTTCTCATATTATATGTATAATTTACCATATTCGAAAATAGTAATATTGGTAACTATCCAAAATTATACTTATAAAACTTTTACTAAAATATTCCACTTAAAAAAAAATACAACACTAAGATAATATCTAACATATCAAGGTTGTAAACTTAGAGGTTCTCATAATAATAATGTCTTAAACCCTCTGTAACCTCCTAATAGACATAATCCCTGCAAACTCATGTGGATTTACTACATCACATCCTAATGCTAAGGTACAGGATGTAACATCATTCCACCCTTTAGAAACATTCGTCCTCAAATGTTAACTCTTTGAGATTTTCAAAACTTACGCTAGGGTCTCCTTTGTATACTAAACTAAAACCAAAACTATGTCTGATGTCTTGATTATTCACAACCTTTTGTACTCGAGTATCTCGTATCTTCTTCACTTTTATCTTACTTACTTCTCAATCTCACATCGTATCTTCTATTTCTTTCATAACATCGCTTCAACATTACGCCTTAAAGCTATATTGTAACACCTGCACCTCTGGTGCATATAAAATCTGGCAAAAGCTTCATACTGACTTCTTACGACTTAGTTCTATGGCACGATCTGAAAATAAAAGAAGGGTAATATTTCCTAAATTCCCCATAGCCTCTCAATTGTAAATGTGGCACACAACACACCCACAAGTGAGACTCTACTAGGCAAGGCTTTGTAGTCTCCCTAGGACACGGCTCGCTCTGATACCACTTTGTCCGGCCCCAAACCTGGGGAGGCGGGCTGGCACCCGGTGTCGCACTGGCCCGAGCGAACCACTCTGCAACTCTTTTTTTTTCTTTGTACTATCATAGGCCAATATGGCCACAACCCGTAGTGTATAACTATAGGTGGGAAACACTGTATCACCGAACCATTTTTCTTAAAACATGAATACATATGGGCCGTCAAGGCCTCTGACATACTGTACAAAATGATCCTCTTTCTATAAAGTCTCTAAGATTATTTAACATCAAATGGGACAGGGTACCGGCCTACCCATAAATCTGTAACAAAATTCTGACACGATGACTCATAGACTAGGAAGCACTATGAATGAGGTGGAGTCTTACTGATCCTTCGCTGAATGCCAATCCATTTACTATGAGGGCTTATCAAACTGATTATCTATAACTAACGGCATGAACATAGCGTCCCCAACAAAAGGACGTCAATACAAATAATGTGCTGAGTATGTAAGGCATTTAAATAAATATATAAAGAGCATGGAAGAAACATGGAGTAAAGGACTCAACCTGTAAGTCTAAATAGCTCTGTAAATCGTGAAATATATATAATGTCATGCATCTGTATGTAAATGTCATGTAATGCATAGGTATGTACGTACATAATATCATCAAGCCTCTAAGGGCATCCCATCATATTATCTCAGCCAATGTGGGCAAAATCATCAACGTATACTAGATGATCAGGTGGTGGTGCGTATATAACGCCGTAATCTTTTTTTCCATATCCCATATACATATATTTACATATATACGCATGTATAATGCCATCTGGTGCCACTTTGGGCAAAATCATCAATGTATACCAGCTGATCAGGTGGTGGTACATATATAACGCCGTAACCTTTTTCCATATCCCATATAAATATATATACATATATATATATATATATATATATATATATATATATATATATGCGTAAATAACGCCGTCTGAGTTATAGGTAAATGAACATGTAAATGAATGCAATGCATGAGAAGTACATTAATAAAATTACTCGGAACGTCATAAGACCATTATACCTTCGAGTCATATTATTTTGCAGTAATGAATAACGTAGACATCCTTAACTGCTAATAATAGAAATATTTATTAAATAGCATTACATTTACGTATTGTTACTTGAATCATGCCAAATGAAGGAAGGCATTAGCCTTAAAATACCTCAGTCGGTTCTCTGAACAATCCCTTTAACACACGACAATCGTGACAAAACATGTGACGACAAGATCATAGTAGGAAAATCCGTACTATATTCTTGAGAAGGATTGCACCGTACTCCCATAGAATCGTAAAAATTTAGTTGCTATTACGCCGTATAATTTCGTATGAAATTTTGCTTAACCAAGAACTCCCGGTGCTGTTACATTATGGAGTCTTGTTGAATTTTTCAAATCCCCTCCAAATGAATTTTGATCTCAATTGAAGATTAGTGTAAAGATGACTAACGTAATCATTTCTTTCCAACAAACTATGGAGTTTGATGATCAATTCATCTTCTTCTTCAGTGAAATTCCCCCTTTTCAAATAAGGCCTTAGATAATTTATCCACCTCAATCTGCCGCTCTTTCCGCACCTTTGCAATCCTGCGGATTTAGGAAGAGAACGCCAACAGCCTTCACCATGAGAACGAATATAATTGACAAGGCGTTGATCTTCTTCTTTAGTCCAAGCTCCTTTGTTTGTATGAGTTTTCTCACAACAAGGTGAATGTCCCATTCTATTCATTCAAATACTTTATATTAGTTGGATTTTTAAGAGCAAAAACAAAAATGGATAAGAAAGCAACAAAGAGAGTTGGATAAGTACTCTCATTTTCTTTTCTCTTTCGTGATAAGACACAAACTTATTTGTGTGTCCTTATTGTTTTATTGCATAAAGTCAAAAGTCCTTACTCTTTCTCCACTTGCTTCCACGTGGGGGCTTTGTCCCGGAACAAAGCTGGCCACTTGTGCTCATTACAGGTCGAGTGGGTCGCCAACTTCCGAACCCAACCCGGCATATCGGGATCGTCGCCCGGCACCCATGAAATCGCTGCAGAAAAAGAAAAGAAGGCACGGTTACGAAACCTGTTTTCGCCATAGACAAGACTGAGAAAGTACGGAATTCACCACTTACGTGTTTAGTTCCATTCCTCAGGGAACAACATAAGCTCCACGGGGATAATGTCAGCGATCCGCACTCGGATAAAGCGACTCATCCACTCCCGGTCTTCATCTCCCTCATCTTCAACAACTAAGGGCATGGTCGATCGGCATCGTAAGATTAGCAGACCTCGATGGTGAAAGGGCTGATACAGACTAATAAGATAACTAAGCATAAGTTCAAGCCTCGCCTTCTCCGTAAAAAATCTCATCATCAACACTGTTCGCCAAAATGACTGCTGGATCTGTGCAAAGGTAACACGATACTTTAAACAGAAGTCGAGCACAACCCTATCAAAGCGCCCCAGTGTGAAAGGACACGTGTACACATTTAAAAATCCATCTGCACAATCCGTGATGCCCTCATCCAGGGAAAATGTCTGTGACACCACTTTCTCCCCCATCTGCAGTCTTTTCTCACTAACTCAAGATGCGCTTCTCCTATCAAAGAAGTAGTCTTCAAGGTGTACTATCATTGGTCTTGAATGACAGAGGCGAAGCTCTCACCTCTCTGCCGGACAAACCCCGACGTAGCAGCCGTGGCTATGGCAAAATTAGAGAACTAAAGTAGGAATCTATGAAAGTACGTTAGTACTGAAGTAATGAAAGACTTAACGCAGAAAAAGAAGGGTAACTACTTAAAATGGCGGGATCTCCAAAAGAGCAGAAACAACCCTATTTATATATGAAAAAATTGCGACGATCTGCCTACCTCAAAGCCAATTAGAATCACTGACCGATGTCACCAAATTGCCTCAACAACTTAGATACCATATCGTACATTAGGTGACGCCATGTAAATGTTTCGAGAGCGGAAATCCGCGTATCACAGCAAGTCTCGAGGTGGTACCCGACCTTGAAGACCTCCATCAAATGAGAAGTTAGGCTCTAAGAGGCCAACGTCATCATCGCCAGTCCCGAGGTGGTACCCGACCTCGAGGACCTCCATAAAAAGTGAAGTTCGCTCCTAAGAACCCAATGGCATTATTGCCAGTCCCGAGGTGGTACCCGACCTCGAGGACCTACATCAAAAAAGAAGTTAGGCCCTAAGAGGCCAACGAGATGATTGGTAGTCCTGAGGTGGTACCCGACCTCGAGGACCTCCATCAAAAAAGAATTAGGCTCTAAGAAGCCAACAACATCGCCGCAAGTCCCGAGGTGGTACCTGATCTCGAGGACCTCTATCAAAGAAAAGTTAGGCTCTAAGAAGCCAACAACATCATCGCATGTCCCGAGTTGGTACCCGACCTCGAGGACCTCCACCAATGAAAGGTCAGGCTCCAAGAAGCTATTGGTGTCACGACCCAAACCGATCGGCCACGACGGGAACTCGGTACCTTACTCAACTTAGTACCAATGTAACATATCTTTATTATTACATCATTATATACACGTGACATACGGGCCTAATAGGCCAACATGATCATTTATAAACTCAAAGCATAGGTCGACAAGGCTGTACAATCTTTCACGTACACGCATATGTCTACAAGCCTCTAAGAGTACACAAATGTCACAAAGGTCGGGATAGAGTCCCGCCATACCAAACAATACATGTCTAAATCATACTAACCAAACACACAACTCCGAAGCAAATGGAGTGCACCAACATCTTACGCTGAGCTGATAACAAACTTGGAGGGCTCTGGACTTGTCTATCTAGACCTGCAGGCATGAAACGCAGTATCCCCAGGTAAAAGGGACGTCAGTACAAAAATGTACCGAGTATGTAAGGCACATAAATAAGTACATAATAAACATGGAAGAAATATAGAGTACATGACTCAATTTGTAAGTTTGAATAACTTTGTAAATCATGAAATAATTATAGTATCATGCATATGCATATGAATGTCATGTCGTGCATAGGTACATGATTCATAATATCATCAGCCTCTTAGAGCATCCCATCGTATCATCTTGGCCACTGTGGGCAAAATCATCAACGTATACCAGCTGATCAGGTGGTGGTGCGTATATAACGCCATAACCTTTTCCATATCTCATATACATATATATATATATATACATATATAAGCATATATAACGCATATATACGCGTATATAACGCCATCTGGTCATGGGGCAATGTACATGAATGCAATGCATGAAAAGTACGTTAATAAAATCTTTCAGAATGTCATAAGACCATTTTGCCTTTGATTAATATCATAAAGTAAACTCTTTTCAACTTTCGTATTTTTCTGAGACCCATGAACAGATGATAACATATTATGACACATGGAAATTCAAGAACATAGATATCTCTAATACTTCTATGAATAGATTCATTTATGAAATTTGTGCATTTGAACATTTCATTTGTATCATATGTATCATGCCAAAAGAAAGAATCTGCTTCTGTGAAATTTACACACGAAATTTGGCTTTGGATTTTTTGTTGAAATTTTAGATGAACTGCTTCTGTTCTTACTTTAGAACTTAAATGTTCTTGGTTGATTTTTGAAATCTCACTTGAAATCTTGGCAAGACTTATAAAGTCTTTTCCAATTAAACAATCTACCCATTAGCTTTAATTCAATTCCTTGCGTGAGATCAAAATCTTGGAAACAGAAGAAATTTACGTTTTCTTGTTCTTGTCCAAAATGAAACGGACAAGACTTTGAAATTAAGTCTTTTCCTATAGAATTCCAAGTGTCCTTAGGTAGCGACCTAAGCAAATAACCCTTAGTCATTCCTTGAATTGTGGTTTCTTGCCACATGTAATTCCTATCCACTTATTGGTTAACTTGGTAATGTCTTGTCACCCGGTAATTAATCAATGACCCATATAATTTAAAAATTATCTCAAATTATTTAAATATTACTCTCTTTTAACATACCTTGTACACCTTACTAGCATGGCCACGTGGTACCTTGTATGACACTAGTCCATAAATATCGAGTATTTTAGCTCGGGCCGTATTTTATCCCAAAATGCAAAACTTCAACAAAATTCGTTTTATTCGATTTTACTTACCCTCTTAATTTCACGAATTTACTCATCACTTATAATCCTTATAATCCCCAAATAATCTTTTACTTGGACTGATGTCAATTTCCTTACGATAAATTCAACGTACAATACTATAGGTGCAACATCATCGTAACTTAATACTATAAAGCGTAACATCATCGTAATGTAATACTGTTGGGTGCAACACTGTCATAACATAATACTGCAAAGCGTAACATCACCGTAATGTAATATTGTTGGGTGAAATACTGTCGTAAATTAATACTGCAAAGCGTAACATCATCGTAATGTATTACTACAGGACATAACATCATCGTAATGCATTACTGCAGGATGTAACATCATCGTAATATGTAACTGCAGAGCATAACATCGACGTAATACTACAGGGCGTAAAAATTGGCATCGTTACAAAACTCAAGAAGGAAATAAGCACTTAAACTCCACCCATATGGGCTTGGCCCCGGGGTACCATCTGAGTTCGAGCAGACCCTCTTTCGGGATCTATCTATATTGCCTTTAGATTATCTACACTAAGCTCAAAGGCTGTCCCCATCCTTGGGCCTCCGAGCAAATTTCCCCTCAAAGACTACCGCGGGGCCTAAGTGATAAATCACGGTCTCAAGGCTCGAAGCCTTACTTTCATTCAACTCGAAATAAGGATCCTAACGACCCGAGTTTATTAGTTCAATCTAGGCTCGATCCAAGGAACGGCGAAGTGTTCCGCAAGAGGTCGTATTAGTCAATCAAAGGTCAGGAAAAATACTCTCACCTGGGTTCGATATTGGCTGTAGCCGATAGAGTCACACATTCAAAGTCTCCATAAGTGAAAATGAAAGGAAACATAGCAAGCATCGAAAACAAAATTGAGGAAATATCTTCACATTCATAAAAAATTGATTACAAAATCCCACGAGGGGTACTTACATATGATTACAAAATACCACAAGGGGTCCATACACAGAACAAAGAAGAGAAAAAGTACACATGTTGCAAAAGACCATAGCCTAATCTATTCTCAAAGGTTCATCCTCGGCGGCAGCATCTTCGAGCACAATCTCTTCGGGCATATATCCCTAGCGACAATATCTTCGATCGCCTCCTCCTCTTGGGTTTCATCTCGGTCCTCCAGAATAATATCTCCGAGGGCGAAGATGAAGAAGAGGAAAAGGCGAAGATGAAAAAGAGGAAAGTGACGCAGAAGAAGCAGAAAAAAGAGATATAGCCCGCCGAAGCCAGAGGTTGAAGATTCGGCGGGCATCAGCCCTACTTGCATGGTTGATCCGGGTCTGCCTTCCGGGACATTGTTCCATGCATGTCTAATGGCTGGTGGTGCCATTTTATCCCTTGGAAAACCAAGGGAATGATCTGCCACACCAGGCCTGGGTAGGAGAGTGAGCAATAGTGTATAGTCTGAACGCTCTCCCAAGTAGCGGTGTAGAGTCCAAACATCCTCCTAAGTCAGAAGATGTTGGGCCCCTCTATATCATCATCTTGAACCAATGACGATAGCAGTAACAACCATAACAACAACAAAAATAGTGACACGGCTGTATAATCTCGCTTGGCAAAGAAAAGCCCAGGCAAAATGCCATGGATTGGCTGATGAGAACGTCACCATAAGACCTTAACGCCGTACACCCCAAACATGGTGGGTAGCAATGGAGGAGGATAGTGGGAAGAAAGGTATGGAAAGGTGTTGAAAGGAACTTGGATAAAAAGATAGTACCGGAAGGCCCCCATTTATAGGGGGTAATAGTATGGCCAATAACGCCATCAATGCCTTTGAAAGACGAATCGGCAGGCGCAATCAATGTGCCATTGGAAATTGGATCAACAACGATACGGTCACTTTGAAAATGGGAACCAACAGTGTATTGAATGACGCTAAAAAGTCAAGTGTATGGGATGTCTCGGTTATCGTGAAGGCTTACGTCATAAGTATGATATCATCAATGTGACATCATTGCGGGAAGTCCGAAGAGTTGGATATGAAACTCGTTTCTTGTCGCTCCTCTCTAAGAAATGTGGGGACTATTTGTATACGGTAAAATCGGAGGGTCCAATTCCTCGTCATTGAGGCACCTCAGAAGATCATCTCGAAGCTTCGAGTCTACAAGGCTATGGTCGAATTTCCCCCCTCGAGGTTCATCGACGCCCGACCTTGGGTTAATGTCGACCACAACTATGGTAGAAAAGGGGAGTTCCCAAGGTACACGGCTAGGACTGCCAGAGCCCATTGGTCTACCCTAACTCTGAATCAGGGTGTCATCCAGTTGTCCCATCCTCTTATCTTTGTAATAAATGCACCTTGTACTATGTCTGTATTTCCCTCATATATAAAGGGGATCCTTATCATTTTAGAGACCCATATTGCTTCAGTTGCTCCACACAAAATATACAAGAATATTCTCTTTTCTCTTTAAAACATTCTTTTCATATTATTGCTTCCATCTATTATCTTCATTATTTTTCTTCATTTATTGCTTATTATTGGCCATAAAGAGCCTTTGTTGAGTTTACTATAACTGTTAGTCATACTTCGATTACTTTCGATAGCTCACAACCAAACTCCGTAATCGACTTCGAGACCCCCAAATCGGCAAGTTGGAGGCCCCGATTGTTAACCTATCGGTTTGGTTATCACCTTATTCTTAACTCTTATCTCCTTTCTAAGTCTCGCGCATAACATCATCTTCTTAACAACTAGCATAAAAATAGATCACGTATTTTTAGAGTCCCATTATAAAATTTAATTGTTATTACCATTTTAACGGTAAATAGGGATCACCTACTCCGTCAATCATTTCGAACTTGGGAGGTTTGTAACCCTCCGACAGTTCCACGTCTAGTTGTATGCACAGATCCTCATAATTTAGACCTTCTATCCCTTTACCTCCCTCAACACCCTAAACTCGACTTGTCAATTTCTTGAGTTCCTCGACCATATTCTTCATAAGCAGGTCCTTCTCAGCTAATTTTGGTGTATAGGATGTTGGTTGAGTAGAGTGATGTACGGTTTCCACATATATAGGATTGTATTGGTGAATGCCGGGGACTTGGGTGTAGTGGTGGTCATTGGTTGAGTTTTGAGGGTTGGGAATGGGTTGTGGTGTGTTCTGAGGAGTGTGATAGGTAGTGGCTTATAGGTACTAGATTGGTTTAAGATGGTGTTGTGGTGGAGTTGGTATTGGTAAAGGATTGGGATTTTGAGGTGGAATTGCATATTGATGGGGTGCGAGAGGATTTTGTGGATGCTGGTTTGCCGTATTTTGGGGAGATGCTGGGTTTTTGGTATTTTGTTGGTTGATGTCGGGGACGTTCAGGGTGAGGGAGAGGTTTTCTAAGTTGTGGACCTTCTCAAGTTATCCCTGTAACTCCAGTATATTTTGTTCCAACCGCAAAACCAAATCATTTAGTGCCGAAATACTCCGACCGTCTGAAGTTTTCCGCATTCTCAGCATTTTCCTTTCAAATATCACTCATGTCATCCATCTTAGCTTTTCCTCTGCTTTTCGTATTACTTGGAGGAGGAGGAGGTGGAGGGCCTCTAGATCTGGTGTGATATGCTAATGATGCCAGTATGTGCGAACCAACTTTAGGGGATGGGAATAGTAAAGAATAAAGAAAAACAAAAGGTAAACAAGTCAGTAAGGGTTCTGAAAAGTTTGCAGTATTTAAACACATATTGCAGGAATGTAGATTCATGTCCTAATTTGGGAGACGCGTTGTGCCCGAGGTAGTCCTAGCGACAAATAGGTTTGGAGAAATTTAGTGCTAATAATTGCCACATTTCATTAATGTAACAAATAGACGACACTAAAGAAGATAAGTCACTAATGGCACTTGGCCTTATTACATTTGAAAAGCAAGTAAACCTAATCTACTTGGTGATATAAGGACCTTCTTCAAGATTTATGCTCTTGTAGATCAGGTCCCCCAGTTCATGCAGATTCAGTAGTTAGAATGCCTTTGCCAAATGTCCTCCTTCGTTTCCCTCAGTGTTTTGGCAATCGGTGACTCTCTTCCTCATTTTTCCTTCCAATTCCATCAGACTGTACTCCAGATATTCCAGCCCTTCGCTGGATTTAACAACCCTCTCTTTCCATTCATTGATCATTTCCATGTCGTCCATATGTTGCTCCATATGCTTGGCTTCAGACTCGCAAACTCTTTTGCGCAATTTTTTTATACTTCACCTGTGCTTTGGCAACTTCATCTATGACCCTGTTTTCTAGACCAACTCTTGGCTCGAATATTCCTGATATGTTTTCATCCAACCATGAGGGGTAGAAGTATGCATGACCAGCATGATATCGATCCGGATCGATGGTATACTTTTCAACAATAATCTTCAAGTGCCACATGTGTTGCGCTTCATTTTTGTATGGAATGGCATCACCTTGGAAATCAACAATGAAGTAACTCATTTTAGCAACTCACGGTATGACCTTCCTCCTACCTACCTGTCTCATAACCTTGAGGGGGGCATAAGGGTATATACCCCTTAGCCCAATCAATACCAAGTGTGGAACATCCCTAGATCTGATGATGAACTCGTTGGTAGGGAACCACTCAATCATCCATTAAACCTAGTCCTCGATTAAATTGTTGAAAAAGTACACCCATCCTACAACATCCTTTGGTTGAGCAAACATGTCTGGGATATAGGTCATTATCTTGGGTTGATGAAAGGCTATATGATCATTCCACGACCTTCGTGAAAACTCCTAATGGTATTGACCTTTTTGGAGATGCTCTAACAACCAAACCTGTAGCAGCAAGTTGCAACCTTCAAAGTATCTGAACCCGTTCTGACGATGCTCCAAGGCTCGGTACATATCTGCGATGATCATAGGGACAATGGTATATGTCTGCCCCTCGATCCCGTCCATCAGAGTTTTGGCCGCCATAACCAGCCTGGTGTGAATTCTGTCCCCTTGGATCAGGAATACTAGCATACCCAAGAAACACACGATGAACACAAAGACCCTGCGGTGAATCCAACCTAAGGAGGTGATGGAGAATTCATAATGAAAAATACGGTAAGACCTGCTGTGACCATATCGTTCATGGAGGAAGTCGAAGGGTATATAGGGGTTTTTCAGTCACTCCAAGTCATCATTCTTCTTTAACCCCATCATCTTTAGAAATCCCCTAATGGTACGATTTTCAGGCACCAATAAACCAGTGCTATCCCAAGGTAGCCCAGTAAATCCCTCTATTTCTTCCAAGAGGGGAGGTCATTTATATGTTTCCAAAGTGGAACACAACCCTTTTTTTGTCCCACAACACGGTGGAAACCTCGATCAACATTTTGTTTGGCTGAAGATCCAACAAAGAAGGCAAATTTTCTAAGACCCTTTTCATATGATTTTGGTCACTTGAGGGAAGATCTCTCCACCAATCTAGCAATTTTGGTCGACGACCTTCTTCGTCTTTTCTTCTCTTCACCAGGTTGAGAGGTATCTTCTTCACCAAGCAGTGCTTCCCTCATCAAGGAGACCTCCCCCATACCTGCACAAATGCATAATATAAACACAGGGGATGAAGACGCTATCAGTGATAGTTCTTTTGTGAAATACAATTACAGCAGAAGTGAAGGCTCACCGTGGTCCTTCGCTTCCCATCGAGCCTGGGATAGATCGCGCCACACGCGCTCAACGTATGGGCAAATCGAATCCAGCTGGTTGACCTAACCCGAGAGGTACTTTACCGCATTAAGGTACACTACGACGGCTGCATCACTGGAGGATGTCAGTTCGAAGGGAGATTTACCTAAAAAGAAACAGGAGATCATTTAATTAACATATCTACTTACGTTTAATGTTCCACCATTCAGGGAACAACAACCTCTCCACTGGAATTGGGTCCGAAGTCCTAACTCGGTCAAAACAACTCAACCATCCTCCGTTTCTAACCTCATCGGTACATGCAAAAAGGGCTTTCGAGGCCCGACAGTGGAGCTTAATCAGGCCCCCACGGGAGAGTCGGGGACTATACATTCTGATTAGGTGGTTGAGGGTGAAGGGCATCCCCTTAATCATGTTCGCGTAATATTTGTTCATATAAACGAAGAGCCAAAATAAAGGATGAATTTGGTCGAGAGTCACTCGATATCGTTCGCAGAAGTTGAGGATCACGGGGTTTATTGAAGGCGAGGATGACTCCACCGGGCTAAAGGTAAATGGATAAGTATACACATTGAGGAAGCTGGCCTTGTATGTCATTATGTCCTCCCCCGATAAGGAATCTCCAAAAGCACCGCGACCCCCCAGTGGCAGTATATCCTAACCCTTTCAACGTATTCGAAGAAGGTTTTTTGGTATTGATAATGGAGGTCGTTTCAAAGGCTCCTGGAATGCATTCCCCAACTCGAGGGTGATTGTTGCTTTACCTTTAGACGAGCACAAAGAAGAGGAAGGCACATCTTCTTGAGGGACAGAGGTGGATGTTTTTGCCATTCTTGTCAAAAGATTTCAGAAGAAAAACAAAAATTGCATTTCAGTAGAGAACACAAGAGATAGGTAAGAAGAACTCTTTTGAGGGATTAGTGGTGCAGTGGAAAATAAGGAGCAAAAGAAGAAGTATTTATAGAGGTCTAACGTGAATGTTGTAGCGGACCAAAGGACAGCCAAACAATATAATTAATTCTAAAGCTTTTAAGGGCTATGTGTACGTGACCTTTAGGCACCTCACTTGGCCACGTCAATCGCTTGGTAGGGCGTGACTACCGTCATGGTAGAAGTATCGAAGGGGAAGAAATTTGAGATCGTTTCTTATTGTTTTTACCTTAAAAACACGGGGACTATCTGTATATGGCTAAAATCAAAAAGCCCAATTTTGAGATCATTGTGTCTTTCTGTAGCATCGCATTAAAGGCCCGAGATACAGTTCGAGGTTCGACCTCGAGGTTTCTTTATGTCCGACCTCGGGGAAACACAAATTGATAGTTATCAAGGATAAGCAGGAAGTTCCCTAGGTACGTGATCAAAACTGACATGACCTGCTAGGATAGTACCAGTCTGTACCAGACTACCAAGTAGCTATACCAACTACATTTTATTGTAATAAGTGCATATGTACTATATTGGGTTTCCCCCCTATCTTCTCTCTGATGAAGGTTCTCGAGGTCGGGTACCACCTCGGGACTGGCGAAGGTGTTTTTGGCTTCCTAGAGCCTAACTTCTCTCTGATAGAGGTCCTCGAGGTCGTGTACCACCTCGGGGCTGGCGATGATATTGTTGGCTTATTAGAGCCTAACTTCCTTTTGATGGAGGTAATCGAGGTTGGGTACCACCTCGGGATTGGCGAAGATGTCTTTGGCTTCCTAGAGCCTAACTTCTATCGAATGTAGGTCCTCGAGGTCGGGTACCACCTCGGGATTGGGGAAGGTGTTTTTTAACACGCTTTGAGGCAAGCGGATCGTCGCCTTTATTTCAATATATATATATGAGGATATTTTGCTTTTTTTAAGATCCCACAATTTTTAAGCAATTGCAATTCTCTTTCCGCATCAAACCTTTCATTATTTCAGTAGTAACGTACTTGCATAGATTTCCTCTTTAGTTCTCCAATTTCGCCATTGCCATGACTGCTGTATCGAGGTCTGCCTGGTAGAGAGTGGAGAGCTCCATGTCTGGCATTCAGGACCAACAAGAGTATGCCATGAAGATTGCTTCTATAGGAGAGGAACATCTTGGGTTAGTGAGAAAAGACTGTTGATGGGGGGGGGAGGAAAGGTAATGTTACAGATAGTTTCCTTGGGCGAGGGCATCAGGGATCATGCCGATGGATTCTTGAATGTGTACACGTATCCTTTCACACTTGGTCCTCTTGATAGGGTCGTGCTCAACTTCTGTTTAGAGTATCAGGTTACCTTGGCATAGATCGATCCGTCATTTTGGTGAACAGTATTGACGGTTAGATTTTCTGCGGAGAAGGCGGGGCTTGAATTTATGCTCAGTCATCTTATTAAGCTGTACCGACCCTTTTACCATCGAGGTCTACTAACCTTGCGATGTCGATCGGCCACACCCTTCGTTGTTGATAATGAGGAAGATGGAGACCGGGAGTGGATGAGTCGCTTCATCCGAGTGCGGACCGCTGACATTATCCTCGTTCAACTTATGTCATTCCCGGAGGAATGGAACTATACTCGTAAGTGGTACATTTTATGCCTTCTCAGTTTTGCCCATGGTGAAAACTGGTTTCGTAATCGTGCCCTCTTTTCCTTTTTTGCAGCAGTTTCATGGGTGCCGGGCGACTTTTCTGATTTGCCGGATTGGGTCCGAAAGTTGGCGACCCACTCGACCTATGATGAGTGCAAGTGGCGAGCTTTGTCTTGGGGCAGATGGGAAGGAAGACATCATGGTGAGTGTTGTGCAATACTTTCCCCTTCCTTCCTTAATTTGGAGAGACATTTTCCCTTTATGCGTGTTAAACTTATTGTTGTCGGCATCAGAGAGCCTTTCGATGCTATGGCGCGCTCCTCTGGAAAGGGGGAACGGTTGCCAGCCCCCGGGCTAAAGAACGACAACAATAAGCGAGAGATGATTTTACAGGGCGAGGGCGCTCAAAGCAATGCAAAACAGGACCGGGGCTTCGGAGGGGATGCATCATCCGAGTCTGCCGCATCCGTGGTTCCTAGTTCTGGAAAGAGCGTTTCTCCATTTCTATCTCCTTCTTTTTCCGTCGGCAGTACTTCGGGAGATACCAGAAACTCGGGGTTGCATACACCGAGGGACCTTGCTTCGACCAAATTCGACTCTTTCAAGGATGAAGGAACTGGATTGGCAGGTGTGCGCTAGGCCTTTGAGGAAGCCCGGCGGCTTCACTTTGTGGTGATTTTTCTCACATGCCTTTCAAGCTTCGTGCCTTCCCTTCCTTATTAGGTTTTCTTTTGTAGGCCTTCGACAAGCTTAAGTTCGGGTTACTTCATCATGAAGCCAGGCTATGGAAAGCTTTGGATGAGGAGAGATCTCTTTGGCTCCTTTGCGATGAAAAGGAGGTCGAGTTGGTATACTTGCGGTATGAAGTGGGCCGAAGCTTGAATTATCAGAGCTACTTGAAGGAGTAGGTAATTTTCCGTTCTGGGTGAGTGTGCATTTATCCTTCTAGTTCTGAGGCTAACGCTTCATTTATTTAAGTTAGAGAAAAAGACGAACGCCTTGGAGCGCCTTCAGGGTGAAGTTGGCTGGGCCAGGCGTGAGCATGATAAGCTAAAAGCTCGGGCGGAGGCTCAGGCATTAGAGGGGAAGTATACTCTAGCTAAAGTTCCCGCTTTTGAGTCTTAACTTAGCTTAGCTCGTGATAATGCTTCGGTTATATTAAAAATTATTACGAGGCTTGAGTCCGAGATTTAGAAGGTCAGGTCTGAGATCATTAATGCCCGGGCTGAAGCTGTAATGAGCTGAACTAAGGCTGACCAGGAGATGACGATATATTCAAAGGATGCTGCCGGTGCTCAAGCTGAGCTGAGAAGGATCCTCGATCGTGAAGAGAGGATTGGAGAATATAATCGCTGCAAATCTCGAAGAAAGACCCTTGAGGAGATCCGTGCTAGGGATTTTGCCCTTTTGGAATAGTTGGCGCGAGCGAGGGCGGACGAGCATGATGGTCGATTACTTTTGCCCGATGCTAAAGAAAGCGAAGATGAGGACGGCAGGTTGTAGCATTTTTATAGCATATTCGTAGATAGAGATTGCGTTTGTTGGCATATGTGTATAAAAGAAAAACTTGCAGCTTTATTTCTTTTGTATCTGTTTCTGTTTTGGCCAGGTGAACTGGTCTTTGAGTTGGTAAGAATCCTTAGAGTCGTGGTATGGCCTTGGGGCTCATTAGGCTAGCCCGTAGGCTCTTACACGCTTGGTCGATACGACCTTTTATGTGGGCTGATGACTATGGCTCTTACGCCTTGGGCTGATACGACCTTTTAGTATGGGCTAGGGACAATGGCTCTTATGCCTTACTCTTAGGCAAATTTAGTTAACTATTTTGGGTCTAGTCTCCGAATCGGGTTACGACTCGAGTTCATTCGACCCTTAAGTTTTGTATTTGTGCGGGCTGGCGACAATGGCTCTTACGCCTTGGGCCGATGCGACCTTTTATGTGTATGGCCGTAGGGCTCATTAGGTTGGCGACAATGGCTCTTACGCTTTGGGTCAAAGCGACCTTTTATGTGGGCTTTGTTTTTCCCTCGATAAGGATTTTTGAAATATTGTTTGCCTGACTTTTCGACGAATTTTTGAAATCTCAAAGCCAATGTTTAGAAGCTGACATGGTCGAAGCTCTTTTGCCTGTATCGGGGGTAGCATGTTTAACCAGTTCTTTTTGAAGTAGATTCAAAGTAATTCGATGTAATTGAAGGCCTGTGATTTTGTAGTGATGGTCAGGCATCCCCGAGTCACGTTAGTTTGGCTGGTACAACCTTGTGACCGGAGTCATTTGTGTTTGGACGGAGCCTTTGAGTCCCGAGTGAGATATTTTTGGCATCTATATCGAGAGTATACCTTTTCAGGGGTCTTACAAGTTCGATATATAGCCGAAACATTGAGATCAGTTTTATGCCTTTAGTAAGGTCTTACAAGTTTTACATGACTTTGAGGTCTTACAGTTTTTGATACTTGGTACAAGTATTGTTCATGCCTTGCTAGAGGTCTTATAGATATAGTTGTTGCCTTATGTAGGTCTAACGAGACCGAGTCTGCTCGCTCGGGGTCTTATGGCGTCTGGTTTTTTAATGAATAGCGTTTGGCGACAGTCACCGAGTCATCGAGGGTATCTTGGCTCGAAAGTCGTTGTTTGCAAACTTCGTATTGCCTCATTGAGGGCATACGATTTCAGAGATCTTGACCCTGAGGTCGTTCCTTTTTTTGAGATTTATACGCTATTCCCTAAGTATTTGGGGCACTTTCGGCCTTGGAGACGTTTTGTAATTTTCATGTTGCCTCATTGAGGGCTTATGAGCTTGGAGACCCAACCTAGAGGTCGTTCAGGTGTTGAATCATTAACGCGAGTCCCTGAGTTTTCGGGACATTTACGGCAGAGAAGTCATTTTTGCGGTGGTACCGAGCTTCTTTTGTAGCGTGAAATTCTTTAATAGAAGATATTTTACAATTAGTTGGTACAACTGTACATGTTTTTGCCGTCAGGGGCCCGGCTATAGGGACATGGTTCGTTTGACTATTTGGCCCGGTAGATCATTTTCCTATTGGGACCTCATTTGGCATTTCTTAGCTTTTCCGAGCGGATGGCCTTTCGGGGGGGATGTCCCCTAGTGTTCGAGGTTGATTGCAAAAGAAGCCTCGAATACTTGTTGAGTCTTCCTTAGGTAGAATGTGGAGGTTGCTTTATTAAAAACCTTGCCGGCAAAAATGCTTTTCGGGATAAAAACTCGGCCGAAGGAAAAGAGTGCAACAGATGCTTTAAAACCTTAAGATCCTCGAATAGGTTAGAACTTTGACAGTTTCGGCTGGGCGCCTGCATAAGAGTTAGTATGAAATACAAAAATAAAAAGGAGATGGTTATACCTTCATATAGGATGTGCTGGCGACATTTCGAGGTCCGAGATATCCTAGTTACTCGAGATGAGGACGTGGTGCGGTCCTTTGCTTTATTTAATCGGTCTTAATCGAAGATGTAATTTGATTACACTTTGTCTCTTTCGTGAGTGGAGGTATTGGTGCCAGTGCCACGTTGTGCACCGCGAATATCTCCCTCGCCGCATGCTATTTCCCGTAGATGATTTTAATCCCATCCTTTGTCAAGAATTTCATCAGTTGGTAGAGGGTGTATGGTAGTGCTCTCATGTAGTGTATCCACGGAGGCCCGAACAAGGCATTGTACCTCATGTCCCCTCCGATGAAATGGAATTTGGCATTTTGGATCAGGTCGGCCACGTTGACTGGGAGGGTGATTTCTCCTTTCGTTATTTCACTTGCCATGTTGTATCCGTTGAGGACTCGAGTGGCAGGCACAATTTGGTCAAGCAGTCTGAGCTGCTCTATTACCCTCAACCTAATAATGTTGGTCGAGCTACCTGGATCCACGAGTACACGTTTTATTTGAAGTGTATTTACAAGGAAAGAGATTACCAGTGCATCGTTGTAGGGTTGAGACAAAGTCACAGTGCCTTATTGGCTAAACATAAGGGCATCCTCGGGTATGTACCCCCGAGTTCGCTTTTCTTTGGTGATGGATATTTTTGTCCTTCTCATCACGGGTTCCTATGGGGCATCGATACCTCCCACGATCATGTGGATGACATATTGCGGTTTATTCGCTTTGTTTTTCTTGGCTGCCTCTCTTTCCCGGAACTAATTTTTGGCCCGGTCGCTTATGAATTCTCGGAGGTGACCTTTATTGAGTAGTCTGGCTACTTTCTCTCGGAGTTGGTGGCAATCCTCGGTCCTGTGGCCATGCGTGTTGTGGAATTCACATACTAAGCTATGATTACTTTGTGAAGGATCTGATTGTATAGGCATGGGCCACCTGGCGTCTCTGATTTTGCTGATGGGGAATACAATATCTGATATGTCGACGTTGAAGTTGCATTCTAATAAGTGAGGTGCCTCCGTTGGCCCTGCATTCCTACCAAATCCGGCTCTGTTGATAGGTCCATGAGGATTCTATAGTCGGTCTATCCTTCGGTCAATGCGAGGTGGGTTACGCCTTGGGGTGTTCCTTCTGTCTTCGGTGTACGGCTGATATCTTTCTTTGTTTGGCTTTGGCTCCTTCGCCAGAAGGCTGATTGGGTATACTGAGCCCGAATGGGCTCTTAGCTAGTCATCTTCGACTGGTATCGTTTGTGGACGTCCGACTAGGTCACAGCGGGATACTCGACCAAATTCTATTTCAACTACTTTGAAGCTACCGAGTTTCGTTCATTCAGACCTTGATTGAAGGCCTACACCGCCCAGTCATCAAAGGCCAGTGGTAGTTCCATTCGTTCCGTTTGGAAGCGAGATACGAACTCCCGTAGCATTTCGTTCTCCCTCTGCTTGATTTTGAACACATCAGATTTTCTTATTGTTACTTTGATGGCACCAGCATGTGCCTTTATGAAGGAGTCTGCCGGCATGGCAAATGAGTATATAGAATTAGGAGCTAGGTTGTGATACCACATCATGACCCCCTTCGAGAGTGTTTCCCCGAACTTCTTCAGTAAGACGGACTCGATCTCGTCGTCCTTTATGTCATTGTCCTTCACTGCGCAAGTGTAAGCAGTAACGTGCTCATTGTGGTTTGAGGTCCCGTTGTATTTTGGGAGCTCTGGCTTCCTAAACTTCTTTGGAATGGGTTTCGGGGCTGCTTCCTCTAGGAACGACCTTTGTATGAACTTCTTCGAATCCACACCTTTCAGGACCGGGGGTGCGCTCGGAATTTGGTCGACCATGGAGTTGTAGGTTTCGACCTTTTGTAGTTGGCTACTATCATTCTTTTGCCCGATTAGATCCTCCTGGTTAGGTCCTCGAGCATTTTTACGATGATAGGGTCGACCATCGACCCGTTATTGCTCGATCTCTTTGGTACCTGTTCGGCTGGGTGAGCTATCCCCGGTGCTACTGTGCTAGGAGTTTTTAATGACTTTGAAGCTGAGCAAAAAGTAGCTATTGTGCCTACAACATTTTGATAATAACATGGAGGCTAACCTCACGTTTTTCCCTAGTTGGGGTTTTTTGAGCATCTTGTGGATCTCCTTGATGCAAGCTCCTGTCTGTGTGCGAGCTTATATTGACCTATTGGGCGACGCGCGAGACCACGTCCACGGGGATCGGTTCTGGCATGTTTCTCCATGGTTCTCCATCTATGCCATTTTCTCCTGGAACATCTATGCCATTTTCTTCATGTTTCTCCATATTGTTGTTTACTAAGTCGGACATTTTGACCTGAAATCGAAGATCTTTGGACAAGAAAAGGCATGAAAGATAACTTGCGTTGTGTAGCTAAACCAATAAGAAAATAATCATTCTTATTTTTAGCCCCACGGTGGGTGCCAAACTGTTTACCGTGAAAATTGTAATAATAATTAAATTTTATTATGGGACTCTGAAAATACGCGATCTATTTTTATGTTGGTTGTTAAGAAGTTTATGTTATGTATGTGAGACTTAGAAACGAAATGAGAGTTAAGGATCGAGCAACAATCAAGCTGTTAGCCCAATTATTGAGGCCACGAGCTTGTCGATTCAGGGCCTCGAGGTCGATTCTGGTGCTCGATTGTGAGCTATCGAAGGCTGTCGACATGTCGCTAACAGTTGCAATAAAATTAACGGAGGCACTTTATGGCCAATGATAAGCAATAAATGAAGAACAATAATGGTGATAATAAATGGAAGCAATAATATCAAGAGAATATGTTAGAGAGCAAATAGAATGTTCTTGTATATTTCGTGTGGAGTAGCTGAAGCAACAACCCCCTACAAAGTAAAAGGGATCCCCTTTATATAGGAGGGGAATCCCATCATAGTACAACAAGCATTAATTACAAAGATACGGAGTTGTGACAACTAGATAAAACCTTGATTCAGGTCTGGGAGTGGTTCACTAGGCTCTGTCAGTCCTAGCCGTGTTCCTAGGGAGCTTCCCATTTCTACCATTACTGAGGTCGTCGTTATCCTGAGTTCGAGTGTCTATGACCCTCAAGGGAGGGTACTCGGTCCGTGGTCTCGAGCCTTTAAGGTGATCTTCCGAAATGCCTTAACAACGAGAAATTGGCCCCTCCAATTTCTCCGTATACAAATTCTAAAAGAAAAGTTTAGCCAACATATCTCGTCTGGAGCTTTTAAATTACTACGATGTTCCGGAATAATTAGCCACTTCGATCTATTTGGAAATATAGTAAAATTGAACATAAATTAGGAAGGAGTTCCTAGTTCCAGCTCACTTGAGCCTTTTATCTGTCACGCCCCAAACTCGAAGAGGCGTGGCCGGCACCCGGTGCCCTACTCATCCTGATATATACATAATATACAGGACTCGTCTACAAGCCTCTAGAGATAGCTAAAACTACCCATTAAATATGTTTATATAAAATGGATTCCAAGGACTAGACTTGGTAACTCCAAGGAAGTAGAGTTTACCAACCAAGATAATGTTTGACTGTCTGCTAAGAACTTCTGTCCAATTGTCAATGAGAACCTGCAGGCATGAAATGCAGCATCCCTAGCAAAAGGGAAGTCAGGCAACAAAATAAGTGAGAGTTGAAACAGAACTGATAATATAATAACTGAAAGTAACTGGGAGTTAAAGATAATTTGAAGATATGCTTACCTGCTAATACTAATTTAACTCTCTCAATATAGTAAGTAAAATAGGTTTCCGGCCTTATAAGGCTGGGTATGTGTCACGCCCCAAGTTCGGGAGGCGCGACCGGCGCTCAACCGAGTGAACCCGGCTTAGAAAGCTTGTTGGACACTTCCTACCCGTCTCACTTACGCTTGCTAGAATACATGATTTTATTAATTAGACAATAGGAAATAATACAAGTACATTACTAAGCCATTTCATTAATAACATCATTGTTGAGCTGTCAAAATACATACACCCTACTATTTAGTGAAAAAATAATCCAAACACAACATCATCCTTTGACTTCCCAACCCCATATACAACCCACATAATATCTACAGAGTCTCTAAGTATATATAAAAGAAAGTACTACAAAAGTACCAGCAATAAGGCCCCGGCTATACCTGAAAACGTGGTAATCATATAAGCAAAAGATGTATTACATGACCCCGAGAAGGAATGGGGCTCACTAAGACTGCTGGGAAGATGAAGGCAATCACCTCTAGCCATGATCAAAACTGTCGGCTATGGAACCACCTACATCCATTAAAAGATGTAGCGCCCCCGGTAAAAGGGGCGTTAATACCGTGTAATAGTACTAGTATGTCATTCTAAACACCAATCATAATAGAATGAACAATGAAAAAAAAAGAAATAAAAAAGGCAGGCCGTCATGATATACAATAAGTGCTTCAACACAAATCAAAACATCAGGCAAGGATCACATTATTTCCGGACAAGTTCCCATCTTATTTAGGTTTGATAATCTCAGTTCCATGTGCCATAATCCACAATACTACCGTGTCCCTACATGGAGTCTGTTCCAGGGGGATGCCCCCCACTGTTCGAGGTTGATTGAAGACAAGCCTTGAATACTTGTGAAGTTCTCTTTAGGTAGCATATAGATGTTGCCTCGTTAAAAACCTTGCCGGTTAAAGCCTTCTTGGAATAAAATCTGGTTGAAGGAAAAGTGTGCAATGTAGGCTTTAAAACCTAAGGTCTTCAAGCTAGACAACGCTTCGACTGTTCTGATCGAACACCTGCATAAAGGTTAGTGTAAGATGTAAATAAAAAGGGATATAGTTATACCTTAGCGGCGATGGCGTTTTGAGCCTCGATATGCTTCAAAAGTTTGCTCTGGGGATGCGGCATGGTCCTTTGCTTGTTTTATTCAGATGTAGCCGAGAATGTGTCTCGTGATTGCTACTTCACTATTTGCTTATCCTTTGGCTCCTTCGATATTGAAGGCATCGATGTTGGTGCCACGTCATGCACTGCGAACATATCTCTAGCTGCGTGTTGTTCTCCGTACACAGTTTTTATTCCGTCCTTTATTGAAAACTTCATCATTTGATGAAGAGTGGATAGTACTGCTCTTATCCAGTGTATCCATGGAATCCCGAGCAAGGCGTTGTACCTCATGTCTCCTTCCATGACATGAATCTTAACATTTTGGGTTGTGCCGGCCACGTTGACTGGGAGGATGATTTCCCCTTTCGTTGTTTCACTCACCATGTTGAATCCATTGAGGACTCGAGAGGTAGGCACGATCTGGTCGAGCAGTCCGAGCTGCTCCACCACTCTAGACTTGATAATGTTGGCCGACCTACCTGGATCTACAAGCACATGCTTAATTTGAAATTTATTGACAAGAAAAGAAATTACCAAGGCATCGTTAAGAGGCTGAGACAGGGCCTTTATGTCCTCGTCACTGAATGTGAGAGCATCTTCGGGTATATAACCTCGAGCTCGCTTTTACCTGGGGATGGATATTTTTGTTCTTTTGACAATGGGTTCCTGTGGGATGTTAATTCGTCCAACGATCATGTGGATGACATATTGCGGCTCATCTATTTCATTTTTCTTGTTCGCCTCTCTTTCTCGTAACTGATATTTTGCTTGGTCTCTAAGGAACTCTCGGAGGTGCCCTTTGCTAAGTAGCCAGGCTACTTCTTCTCGGAGCTATCTGTAATCTTCGGTCCTATGGCCGTGTGTGTAGTGAAATTCGCACACTAAGTCAGGGTTCCTCTGTGACGGATCTGATAGTACATGTCTTGGCCACCTGGTGTCTCTAATTTTACTAATGGCAGATACGATGTCGGAAACATAAACATTGAAGTTGTATTCAGTCAAGCGGGGTGACTCCATCGGTCCTGTATGTCTGTCGAATCCAGCTCTGCTTACTAGTCCCCGGGGATTCTGACCTCGGTCTATCCTTCGATTATTTTGGGGTATGTTATGCTTCAGGGCATTTATCCTATCTTCGGTGTATGGTTGGTACCTTGCTTTGTTTGGCCTTGGTTATTTTGTCGGAAGCCTACTAGGATATACTGAGCCCAAAGGGGATCCTAATTGGTCGTCACGACAGGATATTCAACCAAATTCTGCTTGAGCTACTTTGAAGACACCGAGCTTTGTTCATTCAAACCATGGGTTAAGGCCTACACTACCTAGTCATCGGAGATTGGTTGTAATTCCATTCGTTCCATTTGAAAGTGAGATACCAACTCCTGCAACATCTTGTTTTCTCTTTATGAAAGAATTTGCCAGCATGGCAAATGAGTCTATCGAATTCGGGCTAGGCTATGGTACCACATCATGGCCCCTTTCAAAAGTGTTTCTCCGAACCTTTTGAGCAGGACGAATTAGATCCCGTTGTCCCTCAGGTCGTTGCCCTTCACCGCACAAGTGTAAGCAATGACGTGCTCATAGGGGTCCGAGGTTCCATTGTACTTTGGAAGATCGGGCATTTTGAATTTCTTTGAGATGGGCTTTGGAGCGGCATTTTATGGTAATGTCTTTTACACGAACATCTTTAAATCTACACCCTTTAGGCACACCAATACCTGGAACAACTATACCATTCTCCCCATGGTCCTCAAGATCATTGTTTTCATGTGCGTTCACTGAGTTAGACATTTTGACCTGAAATCAAAGAATATTGGCCAAGAAAAAGTGTGAAAGATAACCTGCATTATGTAGTAAACCAGCAAGAAAACATTCACTATTATTTTAAGCCCCACGGTGGGCGCCAAACTGTTTACCTCAAAAATGGTAATTACAATTATATTTGATTTTGTGGTTCTAAAAATATGTGATTTATTTTTATGCTAGTTGTATGGCAGTAGATTCTAAGTGTGAGACTAGAAAATAAGATAATAGCTTAAAGGGAGTATGTTAAGCAAACCAAGAGGCTGAGAATCAGGGCCTCGAGCTGTGGCCTATACAGGGCCTCGAGGACGAGCTAAGTGTTGTGTTTTGAACGGATGATGAAGGACTAACAATTCTAAGAGCTTTGATCTGAGCTCTTTATGGCCAATAATGAGTGATAAATGAAGAACAATTAATGGAACACAAAAAATGTAAGCAATAAATGTAAATAATAGAACCAAGGGAGGATGTGTTTAAGTTTAGAGAGCAGAGAATGTTCTTATATTGAATGTTGTATCCCTACAAAATTACAAGGGTCCCATTATATATGAGGGGGAATCCCAACATATTACAAATGTATTTATTACAAAGATATATGGCTGGTACAACCATTTAATGCCACAGTTCGGGCTTGAACTAGACTAATAGTCTTGGTCAGCTTTAACCACGTGCCTTGGGAACTTACCGTTCGTCCATCATAGCTATTATTTTGAACTGCCTCGAGGTTTATCAGTGAGAAACCATGGGGTTGAACCTCGAGCTGAGCCTTGAGCCTTCCAGGGGCGGTCTCACAAAGTGCTATAACGACCGTAAAATTAGACTCTCCAATTTTGGCCGTATATAGTTACTTACTGAGTTAGCGTACTCACGTTACTCCCTGCACCTTGTGTGCAGATCTAGGTGCCCGAGCATTAGAGTGAGAGCTTTCAGCACCTTCAGAGTCTTATCCGGAGATCGCAAGGTAGCTGAACGGTATTCGCAGCCCTTCCTTTCTCTTTCCTATCCTAGTACTTTGTATTTCTGACTTACTTTGTATTAAGGAGGTAGTGTTGAGTTGTACTTAGTGGCTCATGACTAGTGATATCAGATTAGGGCTGTGTTGATGTATTTTCCTACTTGTTTCCGCGTATTTCTTTTGATATTTTTAAAAATGAAATATTTGAGACTTAATCTGTTTAGAAAAGTAAATTTTGTAAATGATCTCCGTATTGTTCGTATTGCTTTGGGCTGGCCTAGTACTGTGATAGGTTCCATCACGATAGGGGTGTTTGGGGTCGTGACACTTCCACAACAAGCAATGATTCAGCCTTATTTTGCACAATTACCCTCCTTCACTAGAGTCCGCAAGATGAACTCCCAAGCTAGCCAACCGATGAACCTCAGTGGCCAATCAACCTTTGATGTGCCTCGAAGTGAGCCACACTACTCATAGTACTCCGGCTAAGAGTATCCGCCACAACATTGGCTTTTCCCTGGTGATATAGATTTTTGATGTCGTAACCCTGGAGTAACTCCAACTATCTTTTCTTCCTCAAATTAAATTTCTTCTGTTTGAATGTATATTGAAGACTCTTATGGTCCGTGACTATATCCACATGGATCCTATACCGACAATGGCGCCAAATCATTAATGCAAATACCAATGGTGCAAGTTCTAAGTCATGTGCTGCATAGTTCTTTCCATGATTCTCGAGTTTCCTAGAGGCATAAACTATTACCTTATCACGTTGCATCATTAGTGGAACATATTTATCATCTTTCTCTTACATAAGACCTCCCACAAATTGAGTTCTACAATACTCTCCCTGATATGGTTATAATCTCTTGTGAATACTTGGAACTAACTCTTCCAAATTCTTAACAAAAAACATTACTGAATGAGTTTTTTTTTCATAGGACTTTCTGTATCGAATGAATAACACCTGCTAACTTGCGCACATACCCTGATAACATCATCCTGCACGACATTACATCAAATGTAAGGTAACATTTTGCTCCGACTTTTCTTAGCCAACCTCTTCTCCCCTTATGTGCCTTATAGAATTCAAGAAACCGCACTACTTCCCCCGTGAACATTCTCACGATCACTCTTTATGGTTAAACACCTCTCAAAACACATATCAACACCCTTTATATATATACAATTTAGGAAGAGTCATTGGCCCCAACAGGGCATTCTCTGAAACTTCAGATCCTTCTCAATTCTTCATCAACGACTTTTGGTTTTACTCTTAAGTATAAGACCTTGTCCACCCGATTCCATCCTCGATGAGTAACTCACCACATTCCACGTATTGTAGCTACCAATAGAGTTCCTTGATATTGCGGCTTAAAAGTTACCATGTTAAACATGTCTCGTCCGTAACAAGTGTTCATCCTCTTTCAATCTATTTCAAACCTTTTATTTGCCCTTTGGGCAGATTGTGTTGTCTTTTCCTTTTTGATCACCTTTTGGCCTGGACAATATGCTGGTACCATCTTTTCTTTATAACCAGAATATTCATTCCTATTCTATTTTGTTCATAGTGAATAGTTGATAGCCTTATTGTGCCACACACTTGTCTACCTCGCGTGAACTTGTAATATCAATGTGCCTGGTTTAATGAATTTATCATACCACAACTTCTCCACCAGTATTATCACTTTCCATTGTATGTAGACATGAACTCTCTATAGATCCTTTAGTTGATAATCAGTGTCATCCAAGTCGGTTGCATTACAATTAGTCCTTTATAACTTATATAAACACTTATCCTCTAAGCAAGTCCACCATTCCGATACAAGATATTTTATGATAACTATGACCATCTCAATTTATAGGTTTTCTTCCCATTTCTTCTCGCCTCATGCTTCCTAGCTAGTAAATAGCCATGCACTCTTTCATATGTTATGTGGTCTTTTCCCTTAGTTGAAATTGCATCCCGCTCACCTCTTAACTCTTGCTGGAATATCTGTGGGAATGTGTGTTCATCCGCATATCACTTAATACTTCTTTTGTTGTAAGATTCTTTAGAGGCTCTCCATCAAGCCCAAATAACCTTTTGGGTTATTATGGCCTCACATTTATTTCTCCCACTCATTCTGCCTTTCTTAACACCTTGGAACTTTGGTTAAATCGCAAATCTATGATTAAACCATTCAAAAAACTCGCAACCTTCCACATTTGACCTGAAGTACTACCTTAGGTTCCATTGTTCCTGACCCTCTAACAAGTATAAAATTCCTTTACAAACATACTCTTAGTTTCTAGGATCATTGACCCTATAATTCACATTTCCATGTGTGAAGAATTTACCTTCCTTAACCTTCCGCCTTTTTAGGTCATTAGTGGTCTATCATTAGCATATCCTTTCAGAGAATCACATTATCCATTAACACTTTTCTAGACTACGCATGTCTTCAACAAAATATTCAAATATCATAGCTACATGGTCTTACTATTGTTTCATTTTATATAAGTGGCCTCACTATGGCCCTTCCTCCCCCACTTGGGGCGAATGACCCGTATTTTGACACAAGTCTTAAAATTATCAACTTTAGGGACATATGTCTCACATCTCTATCCCTCATATATATGTTCAACTATTAGGATGATTTAAATCACCATGGTATTAACCTCATATGTTCTCTGCTTTTATTCAGCCACACGTGTTTGGGATTCCAATTCCTCATGTCAATATCCTTTACGAGTGTAATATCACTTCGTACACTTTTGGATTTTTATAAAGTTCGTAGCACATGGGTCTTCTCATCGTCAGTTCAATGACTGTCCTTTCATAACTTCTTGTCTCCTAGGAGAGACCTTCACTCTCATCATTAATCTCCTGGTCATGCCTCCCTTATATCACGTGTTTATATAACAAATTTTCTTTCACACCTTAGGATCATTTGGATACTTCTCACACTACCCACATGTGCTATTCAAGCTTACATATCACTTATCAATTCAATATTTCTTTGGAGGTGGTAATAATTTTTAACACTTTTCTCGAATAAATTATGCTTATGGTACTATGTACTTATCCTATATACCCATACAATTCATTCAACAAGATACATGTGCAATCTCGTTAATATTCATGCCTTTGCTCATTGGTCATGCCATATGACAACATTACTTGGAATAGACAAAAGAGCGTTTAAACCTACCTTGAATCTCAATGCATGAATTAGAAGACAATTTTATAGTCAAGCTTTATCACACGAGCTAGAGTGTTGAAGAAGGGTAACATTGATAAATGTACATGTAGCCTCCAACTTATAGATGTGGTCGACAACATAGCGATAAGAAGGTCTCTACTAGATATGGCTCCGAGACATTTTAGGACACTTTAAAACCTTAGGGTCTAATACCAAGTTTGTCATGCCCCAAGTTTGAGAGGCGCGATCGACGCTCAACCGAGTGAACTTGGCCGAACAAGCCTGCTGGACACTTCCTACCCATCTCACTAATGCTCGAGAGAACACGTGATTTAATTAATTAGACAATAGGGGATCATACAAGTACATTACTAAGCCATTTTATTAATTACATCGTTGTTGAGCTGTCAAAATACATACACCCTACTATTTAGTGAAATAACAATCCAAACACAACATAATCCTTTGACTTCCCAACCCCCATATGCAACCCACATAATGTCTACGGAGCCTCTAAGAAGATATAAAAGAAACCACTACAAAAGGGGCGGAAACAAAGCCCCAGCTATACCTCAAAATGTGACAATCATATAAGGAAAAAGATGTATTACATGACCCCGGGAAGGAATGGGGCTCACCAAGACTGCTGGGAAGATAAAGGAAAGTACCTCTAGCTGCAGTCATACCCCAACCTTGGGAGGCGTGGCTGGCACCTGGTGTCGTACTGGCCTGAGCAAACCAATTAGAAACTCATTCATTCCTTTTGTAACTATCATGGGCCAATACGGCCACAACTCGTAATATACAACTATAAAAATGGGTCATCAAGGCCTCTGACATAATATAAAAATGGACCTCTATCACAGGGTACCGTCCTACCCATATGTCTGTAGCAAAACTTTTACATGATGACTAATAGACTTGGCTGCACTCCAAATGAAGTGGAGTCCTACTGATCCTTCGCTGAATGCTAATCTCGTTTACTATGAGGGCTCGCCAAACTGATTATCTATACCTGCAGGCATAAATGCAGCGTTCCCAACAAAAGGATGTCAGTACGAATAATGCACTGAGTATGTAAGACATGTAAAAAATATATAAAGAGCATGCGAGAAACATGGAGTAAAGGACTCAACCTACAAGTCTGAATAGTTCTGTAAATTATGAAATACTTATAGTGTCATCCATATGCGTATGAATGTCATGTAATGCATAGGTATGTACGTATATAATATCATCAAGCCTCTGAGGACATCCCATCATATCATCTCAGCCACTGTAGGCAAAATCATCATCGTATACCAGCTGATCAGGTGGTGATGCGTATATAACGCCGTAACCTTTTTTTCCATATCCTATATCTATATATATGCATATATATATATATATATATATATATATATATATATATATATATATATATATATATATATATATATGCATATATAATGTCGTCTTAGTCATGGGTAAATGCACATGTAAACGAATGCAATGTATGAGATGTTATGGGATATTTTGGCATGTTTGGTTGAGCTCCCGAGGGCTTCGGGTGAGTTTCAAGTGGTTAAACGGATCAATTTTGGACATTGGACTTGGCAGTTTTTGTTGGTTTTTGTTGCAGACGAATTGTTCTTCGCGTTCACGAAGGGTGTTTTTGTGTGATGATATTTTTATTCTATGCGTTCGCGATGAAGCGAAGATGGAGGCTTCATGTGCATCGCGGACGCGAGACTGGGGTCGCGTTTGCGAAGAGGAGTACGGTCGTTGGGCCACCCCGGCCCATGTGTTATACGTTCGCGAGAGTTGTGTCGTATTCGCAAAAGCCTGGTATGGCAAAGCATCATGTTCGCGTGGAATTGTTCGCGTTCGCGAAGGGAAAAGTGGAGAGGCAGTGAATTTGGTCTACGCAAATGCGAGAGGCCGGTCGCGTTCGCGAAGAAGGTAATTTTACCTGGGGCAGAAGGTTTAAAATTGAGTTTCGCGATTTTTAGTCTATTTTCTCCATTGTTGAACGATTTTTGGAGCTTTTGAGAGGGATTGAAGAGGGAATCGAAGGGGAACACTTGGAGGTAAGATTTTTGAACTCTATACTCGATCCTGTATTGATTCTTACTTGTTTAATCATGAAATATGTGGAAATTAAAGCCTAAAATTTGGGAATTAGGGCTTGAATTTGGAAAGTGTAAATTGGGAATTTGAGGGGGCAATTGAAGTCCCATTTTGATCTTCTTGGTATATATAAACTTGTGAGAGGTTGAGGATTCTATTGATGTGACGTTTATCGGATTCCGAGACGTGGGCCCGGGGGCCGGGTTTGAGCTATTTTGGGATTTTTGATGTAAATTGGATATTTTTGAGAGGGCTTTTTCCCTTAGCATATTAATGGTTATGTACTGACTGTGGCTAGATTTGGAGCATCCAGAGGTCGATTCGTGAGGGCAAAGGCATCGCGGGCTAGAGTTTGGACTTGATCGAGGTAAGTAATGATTGTAAATACTGTCCTAAGTGTTTGAAACCCCGGATTTCACATTGTTGTGCTACTTTGAGGAGACGCACACGCTAGATGACGAGCGTGGAGTCGTGCACCGTTGGGGATTATGACTTGGTTCGTCTCGTACAACTGTTAAGTTGCGTATTTGATTTGAAATCTTATGATATTCCATATTTTAGAAATTGATATTATATTTTGGTTTGTATGCCATGTTTGGGGCCTTGTGCCGACCTGTTGAGACCCTTAGGGGCATTTTCACTATTTTTCCTCACTCTGTTTGTTTAGAAAGCATATCCTCAGTCATGTTTTACCTGATTATTGTTTAAATCTAGTTTTATCACTTTACATCTTAAAATGTGTAAACTATTTGCGCTGAGTTCCCTGATTTACTGATGGCCAGAGTGATTGTGAGGTTGATGACTGAGATAGACCGAGACTGTGATTGTGAGGCTAATGACTGAGATAGACCGAGTGTTTGATTGTGAGATTAATGACTGAGAGAGGTCGAGAGCCTGATTGTGAGGATTATATATTTATGGATTGGACTGCACGCCACAACAATATATATATATATATATATATATATATATATATATATATATATATATATATGGATCGGGCTGCAAGCCGCATCGATATGTTGGATCGGGCTGCACGCCGCAGCAATATAGCGCTTGGGCTGTAGGAGCCCCTCTGGAGTCTGTATACCTCCAGTGAGCACCGTCGACAAGATATATGGATTGGGTTGCGCGTCGCAGCAGTTACTATATGGTACCTATTGAGTGTGAGTCCTGAGTGTGAGCGTTGATTGGTAAGAGTTGAGTCATGAGTGACTGAGAGGCTTGCCCGATGGGTTTATATATATGTATATACGTGCATGAGTGATGCGTTTCCTATGGGGCCTTCTTATGAACTCACTGTTTTTCACTCCTCCTCAAAGTGAGTTTCTATCGAATATGTTGATTTAATTACTGCTTTCACTCTTTTCTAGACTGAGCCTTTATTGAAAATGTTGAAAAAATGGTTTAAACAACTTTCATTTAAACTGAAGTTTTTAAGTTATGAAATATGTATGAATTTCTGTTTTGCCGAAGGGCTGTATACGAACTATGTTTCGCCCGAGGGGCCGATTATTATTTTCATCACTTTCACTGTATACATATTTCATAAAACCTATATTGAAGAGGTTGAAAAGATAATTTTTAAAGGATTTTACTGAAGTTGGGAGTTTAACAAAATGATTTGAATGGTATTCTGAATTGGGAACATGTTGTAATCACTGTGGTGCTATGAGATGGTTGACGTGTTTTCTTACTGCTCAGTCTTTATTTACTCTTATTACTTACTAGGTTGGAGTACTCACATTACTCCCTGCACCTCATGTGCAGATTCATGTATTTCGGAACCCGATAGCGGGTGTTGATTGCTTAGTGGCAGAGTCATCAGAGTCAGCAAGGTGGTTGCACGACGTTCGCAGCACTACTTTCCTTCCTCTCCTTTTCATTACTGTATTTAGTACATTTTTAGACACTTGTTGTATTCAAACTTTAGTAGATGCTCATGACTAGTGACACTCCGATGTCAGGCTTGTGTAATTATTCCGTACTTCTATTTTAAATTTCATTATGAGTTTATTGGTTTATTAATGGTATAAAAATGACTTTTATTGGAAAATGGTTGGTTCGGGAGTTGTGTTGGCTAGCCAAGTTTTCGTATGCTTAATTCTTAAAATGGTAAAAAGATAATCTTCTTTTACTATGAGAAAATAATTTCTATCTTTATAACAAAAATCTCATAAGCTTTCTCATATTATTTGTATAATTTAAAACATATTCGAAAGTAGTAATATTAATAACCATATAAAATCATATATTTTTTTCAAACTATTTTTTTTCTTTACAAAAAATGTTCCACTCAAAATACCATATCAAATATATATATATATATACATAACGACATCAAGGTTGTTAAACTTACGGGGTGTAACAACTGCGATCAACATTGTCGGCTATGGAACCACCTACATCAATTAAAAGATGTATCGGTGATCACACCCAACTCTAGTCCTAAAAAGGATAAGCGATCGCTGCAAATATAATCCGATCTAAAAAATCCGGAGTCGAATCCCACAGAGAATTAAGGCTTAGCTATATTTGTTTAATATCACTATAAAGACAAGTTTGAATTTTTTTTTAAATTATAAAGATTGAGATTTATATTTCTAACTAATTATCTAGCAAATACTAGAAAGCGGTAAGATTATCAACTAACGAGACAAAGGGTTGGAGACTAAATTAAGGAGGTCTAGAGTTATGATTTTTCCGATTGTCAGAATCCTTCTAGCTATGTTACCTACAATTTCGCCAATGTATTCTCTACTGATCGTGATCACTTTAGGTGTCGTAATTCTCTCTCGAGTAACCACAACAATTTACTAGATATATTCTCTCGAACTATACTAGTTGGCTTTATCTAACCACTCACTATGACCACGTCAAGGCTTTGTTATTTCTAAACCTACCTGTAACACCCCATATTTTCGTACATGAAAATATGACATAAATAAATTGATGAGAGCCCAGAAGTAAGGTGTCACGTCTCGTAGTACTACAATACGACGATGTTGCACCCTGTAGTGTTGTACGTTGAATTTGTCATAAGGCAACTGACATCAGTCCAGGGAGAAGATTATTTGGAGATTATAAGGATTATGTTATTTCAAACAAGTAACAAGTAAATTCGTAAAGGTGAAAGGGGAAGCAAGTCAAAGAAAACAAATTTTCGTCCAAGTTTGGCATGTTGGGATAAAATACGGCTCAAGCTAAAATACTCGGTATTTGTTAACTAATATCATACATGGTACCACATGACCATGATAGTAGTATGTATATATATATATATAAAGTGTGTTGAAAGTGAGTAGAATTTTAAGTAATTTGAGATAATTCTTAATTATGTGGGTAATGATTTAATTACCGGATAACGGGATATTATCTAATTAACTAATAAGTTGGATATAGATTAAAGAATCTTTCCACTCCCACGTGGAAGCACCCCTCATTTACATTTGATGACTCTTAATCTCTTACCTATGTGTCACACTTAGGGAATTAGGTGAATCAAGTTGTTCATGGGCTTTATTTAGTGGTAGTTGACTTACACTTAGTCTACAGTGTTTAACGGGATATTGGCATCTTCTAATAAATATGGCAATGTAATTTCTACTGTGGGGAGTGTTCAAAGAATTGCTATGTGGGTCTTCTTATATGTAACAAAGTTTCTATTTGTAGTATGTGATTTCTACAATAGAAGGTGCTGATTAGATGTTGTTGAGTAAGCAATATTGAATTATTTATCCAAAATATAGACAAATTACATGTCGTGTGCTTGGAAGTGGGGGTTACCATTGTCAGAAGTGCTGGCTTCCCTCACAAGATTGTATGTGCTCAAAACGTATTTCATGTCCTCTTTGGCATCGAGTACGGTTTTGGTTGTATATACATCCAAAGGATTTGGTCCGACAAAATAACCTAGGGAAGTTGTTGTAAAAAGTATTTGGCATTAAAGCTGCTACTTTGTGCCTCTATGGAATAGCTGAACATGAGGAAATGATGTGGGACGCATTGAAGCTTGCAGGTCTTCATTTTATTTTAATTTGTTTGGCAATTTAATATTCTAGTAGAATGAAGCAGCTAGAGAGCTTGTCCAAGCATAATTCCTTGAAGTTGTCAGAAAAGTCCTCGAAACTACCACATGATTGCAAAAAAAATCGATGCTTATGTATTATATGAAAAAGGTTGCTTACTATAGAATTTTGGAGTAGACCTCTTGTTGTGGTTGGTAAAATGATACACAAAAGACGGGGTGTTAGAGCGATTGTTAAGAGAATCGGTCCAGGTATGTTATGGCTATCCCTTCTTTCTTTTGGCATGATCCATACGATACGAACGAAACGTGCAAATGCACAAATTCCATAAATAACTCTATTCATAGAAGTATTAGAGATATCTATGTTCTTGAATTTTCATGTGTCATAATATTTTATCATCTGTTCATGGGTCTCAGAAAAATATGAAAGTTGAAGAAAAAAGAGTTTACTTTATGATATCATACTTTTCATATCATAAAGTAAACTATTTTTTCATAAAGTAAACTCTTCATGCATATTTTTAACTTTAAAAAAAGTACATGAAAAGTAAAAATATGAAAGATTGTATTAACGTACTTTTCATGCATTTTATACACGTGCATTGACCCATGACCAGATGGTGTTATATACGCATATATATGTAAATATATATATATATATATATATATATGGGATATGGAAAAAGGTTACGGCGTTATATACGCACCACCACCTGATCAGATGGTATATGATGATGATGTTGCCCATGGTGACTGAAATATGTTTCAAATGGCATTATATATGTGTATATATGTATGTATATATATGTATATGGGATATGGGAAAGGTTATAACGTTATATATGCACCACCACCTGATCAGCTGGTATACGTTGATGATTTTGCCAACAGTGGCCGATATGATATGATGGTATGCCCTCAGAGGCTGATGATTTTATGAGACATGTACCTATGCACGACATGACATTCATATGCATATGCATGATGCTAAAAGTAATTTATGATTTACAAAGTTATTTAGACTTACAGGTTGTGTTATGTACTCTATATTTGTTCCATGTCACTTATGTATTTATTTATGTATCTTACATACTAGGTACATTATTCGTATTGATGTCCCTTTTGCCTGAGGATGTTGTGTTTCATGCCCGCAGGTCCCGATAGATAGGTCGAGAGCCCTCCAAGTAGGCTATCAGCTCAGCGGAAGATGTTGGTGCGCTCCATTTGCTTTGGAGTTGCTCGTTTGATTAGTATGATTTAGACGTGTATTGTTTGGAATGGCGGCACACTGTCCCAACCTTTGTGACACTTATGTACTCTTATAGGCTTGTAGACATATGTCGTGTACATAAAAGATTGCACGGCCTTGTCGGCCTATGTTTTGAGTTTATAAGGATCATGTTATCCTATTAGACCCGTATGTCATGTGTATATGATGATGTAATAAAAAAGATACGTTAAGTTGGTACTCGGGTTGAGTAAGTGTTACAACCATGTTTTCGTATGTAAGAGTACATCATAAGTCAATTAATGTAAGCTCATAAATGGAATCATCTTTGAAAAGTTTACAATGTTAGTTCATTATTATAACGTGGAGGTTAAAAATATTTAAGATCATTAATACCAAGTAGCAAGAGATTTTGAAGGTTTAGAAGCTAAACGAATTGAAGAAAATAAGTTTCGTCAAAAGTCGACAAGTTGGAATGATTTACCATGTACTTTAGGGGTGAGACTAGGGTTCTTAACATTATAACGAGATTATATTATGAGTTATTTTAGTCGTACTATAGTTGGTATTATGTATTGAAGTAAAGAGAGTTGTGGAACAAAAGTTGGAAAAGGTCATCACAAGGTCCATTCATAAATGTGCTGAAAATTAGGTCAAAAGTAACTGAGATTTTCTCCCAATATACTTCGAATTAAGGGATGATATACCTACCAAATTAAAGGTATATGAGTCTACTTCGCAACTCAATAAACCGTTTGTCAATACGATCTCTGAGTATAGAGATATTAATATTTTCGCGAGCCTGCGCAGATTGGTAAGGTGACAAGTAGGTGCATCACCTACTTGCCAAAATGAGAGGACAAAATTAAAAGCCCCAAAGTCGGACGAGAGGGGAATTTTAAGGTACTATAAACTCAGTTATTTCACATATCTTTCAGACCAAGAAAACCAAATTTAACCCCTGCAACTCCTCCCCAAAAATCCCACACAAACACTAGGGTATTCCGGGTGTTACGACGCGATTCAAGTGCTGAAAAGTTCGGACAGCTTGCTAGTTTCTCTTTCTCCTTCTTGTAACCGTGTTGAGAAACTTATTTTTGATGAAGAAGGACCAGGTTTAGTGTATTATACTCAGTACTCGATCGTAACCATTACACGGTAAGTTTATGCTTCTCCTTCCATTATCTATGCGTTTGTGAGTTGTAACTCGATCGTAAAGAATAGACCTAGCTAGTTTCGAAAGAATGGTATGTTGTTTGCTCTTGTGTAATGGTTGGCTGGTTGTGAACTTATTTTTAAGTTTAATTCAAGGCTGATTTATTGGATAAGAGGTATAATTATGTACTTTTGGTTGTATTTATCAATTTGAAAGGAAAGACGAGTCGAAACGTGTTTAAGTAAGCAGAAAAATTATTTTTCAGTTGATGAACTTGTGGGATCGTAGCTCCAGCTCTTAGTACTCCCCTAAAGGGGGGAATATGGAGTGATGTGGCACGAAGTCAGAATTTAGTGGATCTAGTAATCATGGAATGGTAAAAGAAGAATGTAGTAATGTGAAAAAGGGAAGATATTAAACTTATACAAAGCCTACAGATATGCTATATTACCAGTGCATTATGCAAACACGACATCAAGGAAAGTAAGTAAGGGTTCCTACCCAAAATGTCATTGATAGATAATGAGCTAGTGCAAGAGGTAAGTTAAAACAAAGGAAATAACCCAAGAAAGATTACGCGGAACATTGATGTGAGAATAGGCCAACGAGTAGTTGGGAGTTGATTAAGGAAGAGCCTAGCTATGGCTAAACAGGAGGTTATAGACGAGTCAGTAGATCGAGCAAGATAAGCATAGTAAAACCCAATATAGTGAATTCAGCCTCGCAGTAATGTCATTGTAATACATAAGAAATATTTAGATAGGAGTTGGTGTTGTTAAAGGTAACGTATGAAAATTACGGGAATAAAAGAGAGTGCCACTGGGAAGACACTCAAAATATCATTTCGGAAGCAACCCAATAAGCACGAGGGCGTGGATGTAGGTAACTACGGATAAGTAGAAGGGAGGAAGAACATCAAAAAAATTTCATCAGGTATACAATGTATTAAGATTACAACTTTACAAAAGTCAGATGGTCCTCTCTAAGTACTACAATGGAAGACTAGCTGAGGAAAATAAAGAAGAAGGCTTCAACCTAAACATAATAACCTGATGGAGAAATGGTCAGGTAAAAGCAGTCTCACAACCAAAATTGTGAGACCTACCTTGACACCTACTGTGGCTAGTGAACATAAAGTAAAATCACAAGTAATATTCGAAGATCATATGACTTGTACGAAAATTCCGGCATGCGTGAGAGCTATGATAAGCTAAGTATGCACGCAACAATGGGGAAGAAAGACCAGGAAAGGTAATAGCTGACATTTAAAGAAAACTGAGAAGGAACGAAAGCAAATCTATGATGCAAGCAATTTGAAAGGTTGCGAGTAATATAAATAAGATATGTGTGGGTTGCAAGCTATTGTATGGTGAAGTTACAAGGTTCTAGAAGAAAAGAGTACGAAAAAGAACGGGCGAGTGAGAAGGTAACGAAAATGGATAAGTCCTCGGGATTAATCCCATGAAAACAAGAAGAGCAGACGGTTTCCCTAAGTTATACAAAGCTCACTATAGCCTGAATGAACTCAAAGGAGTTTAATACTAATAGAATTTAGAAGAGATTGAATGCTGCCCAGGTAATAGAATAAGGGTGTAATCGTGATAGATAAAGGATGACGTTTAGGCCTTCGATTGAGTAATGATCTGATGAAGAAAAGAAAGGGATCTCATGAATTGTACAGGATTAAAATACCCACGCAAGTTGAATCAACAATGAATGGATAAAAGATATAAAGTATAAGATGAGATTAGGCCGTCATTATTAAGATGAACAGTAATGTGTAAGCTTTAAGGGACATAGATTAATACATATTGGATAAGCAATGAAAGTAACCTGGAATTTGGTAACAGACCTCAATAACGAGAAATCGAGGTAAGAATTATAGTATTGTATGACCTACTTAGATGCAGTAATGTCATATGAATGGATAACCGGGTCTATGAAATAAGATATGGCAATATTCGTAAGATTAACAAAGTACCGAGCGAAGAACATTAGTAGACCCATAGATGCCCAGAGGGACAACATATCAAGTTCTATATATGTTTACAACGTGAGACCTAGAGATTGGCTAAAGCTGGAGGAAAAAGGAGAGAAGAGTTGCATATGCCCACATAAAAGTACACGGTTGTACATGATGCATGTTTGAACGTAACAATAGTAACGAGATTGAAAGAATTCCGACAACATGTCATGGTATGAGAGAGAGGCCTAAAGGGGGGAATACCCTGGACTTTGGATTTATTTACAAAACAGTTTCCTAGATGTCAAGGACAATATTAAAGTATTCGTAAGAGCTACAGGTTATGAGACTGATAAGCGCATTAGTCAACATTCGAGGACGAATGTTCCAAAGGGGGAAATGATGTTACACCCATATTTTCGTACGTAAGAGTATATCATAAGTCAATTTATGTAAGCTTAGAAATAAAATCATCTTTGAAAAGTTTACAAAGTTAGTTCATCATGATAACGTGTAGGTTACAAATATTTAAGATCATTAATACCAAGTAGCAAGAGGATTTGAAGGCTTAGAAGCTAAACGAATTGAAGAAAATATGTTTCGTCAAAAGTTGACAAGTTGGAATGTTTTACCATGTACTTTTGGGGTGAGAATAGGGTTAGTAACATTATAAAGAGATTTTATTGTGAGTTATTTTAGTCGTATGACAGTTGGTGTTATGTTTTGAAGTCAAGCGAGTTGTAGAACAAAAGTTGGAAAAGGTCATCACAAGTTTCATTCATAAATGTGCTGAAAATTAGGTCAAATGTAACTGAGCTTTTCTCCCAATATACTTTGAATTAGGGGATTATCTACCAACCAAATTAAAGATCTTTGAGTCTAGTTTCCAACTCAATAAAATGTTTATATTTTTGCGAGCTTGTGCAGATTGGTAAGGTGACAAGTAGGTACATCACCTACTTGCCAAAATGAGAGGACACAATTAAAAGCCCCAAAGTCGGCCAAGAGGGGACTTTTAAAGGACTATCAACTCAATTATTTCACCTATCTTTCAGACAAAGAAAACTAAATTAACCCTTGCAAATACTCCCCAAAAATCCAATTCAAACCCTAGAATATTCCGGGTGTTACGACGCGACTCTAGTGCTGAAAAGTCTGGACAGATTACTAGTATCTCTTTCTCCTTCTTGTAGCCATGTTGAGGAAATTATTTTTGATGAAGAAGGACCAGGTTTCGTGGGTTATACTCAGTACAAGGTATGTTTATGCTTCTCCTTCTATTATCTATGCGTTTGCGAGTTGTAACTCGATCGTAAAGAATAGACCTAGCTAGTTTCGAAAGAATGGTATGTTGTTTTTTCTTGTGTAATGGTTGTCTGGTTGTGAACTTATTTTTAAGTTGAATTCATTGTTGGTTTATTAGATAAGAGGTATAATGATGTAATTTTTGTTGTATTTCTCAATTTGAAAGAAAAGACAATTTAAAACGTGTTTAAGTAAACTGAAAAATTATTTTTGAGGTGATGAACTTGTGGAACTATTTTGGGCTGTTTTGTGTTGGTATTGGGTTGTCTAATTTGCTACTTTTTTTATATATTTTATAGGAGGAAGGGTGTGGAGAAACACCACATAATGGCAAGACTGTTTGCTGGTCATTCGTCGTAACATTTTCGGATTGTTTGACACTATTATGGTTGCCGTGTTATGTATGAAGTGATAGAGGTATTTTGAGATGTTTGTGATTGTTTTGATTTGTGTTAAGTCATATATATAGGGGAGGTGATGTCCGTTGCATTGTAAAATAGGTTGTGGTCCATACATAATAGTTACGACGATTAAACGATAACGATAGTGTCATTTCTCTTATTGTAGACTAAGGAGTCGTGACATTTGCATAGCTTGAGGTTGGGCAGTACATATACAAGGTATGTGAGACGATCCCTTTTCTTCTTTTGCATGACTTCGATTGTACATAATGAAATGAACGAGCTTCCAAAGATACTCTACTCTTAGAAGCTAGCAGTACTTACATTGTTTCCCCTCTTATGGAAAGATTGATGTTGATGTTGCTTCTCTTATTCTTATGTTATCAATGTTGTTGGTCCTTCCTGATTCTTATAAGTTTCATAGTGAAGAGTTAGTCCTAATAATGCGTAGAGAGGATACCGACCTTCTGCCACTCTGAAAGGTTTAGAACGTGATTCCATGAGTCGAGCATGCATTATATATATATGTATCTATTTTACTCTATCGAGCTACGCTATAGTTGGCCGGGTATGGCACCTATTGTGCAACCACTGATTAATTGGGATTACTGAGCTCCATGTGACCGGGTACGATTCTACTAAGCCTTATGATGGCCGGGTACTTTTTTTTACCGAGTCCTCTTTAAGGCCGTGTACGATATGATGATGATGATGCCCATAGAGGCGTATGCTTTTTAAAAGTTTATGTATATATATGTATTATGCATTTCATGTCAGTAGCCCCCAGAGGCACTCAGATGTTATAGGTTGTATCTCCTCTATCTCTCTTTATATTACTGTTCTTATTTATGTTTTCCTGCCTTACATACTCGGTACTTTATTTGTACTGACGTTCCTTTTGTCTGGGGACGCTGTGTTTCATGCACGCAGGTCACGATTGATATGTTGACAGTCCTCCAAGTAGGCTATCAGCTCAGCGGAAGGTGTTGGTGCACTCCACTTGCTTCGGAGTTGCCAATTTGGTCAGTATGCTTTGGGTATGTATTGATTGGTATGGCGGGGCCCTGTCCCAACCTTTATGAATTTATGTACTCTTAGAGGCTTGTAGACGGATGTCAGGGGTATGGATACTTGTATGGCCTTGTCGGCCTATGTTTTGAGTTTACAAATATTCATGTCGGCCTTATAGGCCCGTTCTTCATATGTATAAGTTTGTATTCCCTCATGCTTTACTCCGGTTCATTTGCCTACGATAGAATGATATGAAAGATACGTTATGTTGGTACTCGGTTGAGTAAGGTACCGGGTGCTCATCGCGGCCCATCGATTTGCGTAGTGACAAAAGTGATATCAGAGCAGTTCTGTCCTAGGGAGTCTACAAGCCGTGTCTAGTAGAGTCTTGTTTATGGGTATGTCGTGCACCACACTTATAAGCAGGAGGCTGCAGGGCATTTAGGAGTGTCACTCTTTCTTCCTACTCTAGATAGTGTGCTAGAGCTCAGTTGTAAGAACTCAATTTTCCAAACTCTATCTTACCTATAGTACGACGATACCTACATCTAGAAAGACGGTTGGTAAGAGATATAGTTGTGGAAGACATGAGTCAGAGAAACTCAATATTTTGCATCATGGTTATGATGGACGAATATGAGGTATTCAGCAAATTATGTGTATACTAAAATATATAAGCTTCTTGATAAGGATCCCTAAGGGAAGAATACCTATCCACTTTTACGGTAAAGAGGAATAGGAGGGAGACACAAGTTTCATCAAGTAACAAAAGCAAGGTGAAGAAGTTGAAGATTATCAGTATTACAGTTCCGGCAGAAAAAAATATAAGCATTGTGAGTTACCTTTAACAGTAACAGAAATATGCATAATTGGCCACACCCATCTCATTTATACCCTATTGAGGGCTAACATGTGTATATTAAGAAAAGGACGAGATATCAGGATCCGGTTGGGGTTAGAGTAACTTATATTGGTGAATTGATTGTTTGTGTTAGTTGACAATTTCTGAAGGATAACGCAAATGTGCTAATAGATCTCCTTGTGAGATACGCAGAGGACACACTCTAAAATAGTACAGCTAGATATGAGTACTATAAAGATAGCCACTGGAAGCCTTGAAGGGATAAATATTACCTTAGCGTGGCTTGCGTCACTAGTAGAGAGAGAATATAGGCAATCCGAAGAGTAGTGGATGAAGCAATGGGAAGCTAAAAGCAAAAGAATGTCTTGTTGAATTTTTTAAAATAAAGTGATAGACATAAATGTTAGCAGGAAAATAAGAAAAGAGTTAATGAAGAATTATGAGTAAGATGTCAACATGGATGACAACGGTGGATCAAATAAAAAATGATGAAAATGACAGAATTATAGAATCTGTAGTTAAGTGAAGGAAAAAGATGATCGGTGACAGGCCTTGAAACAACAAAGACGTATAGGCCATAAAGTCATATCTTCATTTCAAGAAATAAGTTCGCAACTCTAACGCGATTACCAGGAGGAAAAGATATACCCCAAAGTAGTAGAAATCAGTATGGGCTGGTGAACAAGATAAACTAAACGTGAACTAGGGACTGAATGATATGATAATAGTCGGCATCAGGAGAATTTCAGAGGTTACGTTCCGGCGATAATAACATGGATGACAAAAGAATACCCTTTAATGGTCATTCAGGAATTCACTTCCCTAAAGCAAGCAATATGAGTAAAGTTAAGCTTAAGGGACTATGTGCGCCAGTTACACTAAGTGTCATCATCGCGAGCAAGGAATTTTGTTATCCTTGGTACAAAAAGCATTACCACAAGGCGAGTAAGGGTAATCGATGATGTGAAAATATGTCAAAGATATAGAGGTAAAACATCTATTGGTAAATCATCGTAGCTCCAGCTCTTAGTACTCCCCTAAAAGGGGGAATATGGAGTGATGTGGCACGAAGTCAGAATTTAGTGGTTCTAGTAATTATGGAATGGTAAAAGAAGAATGCAGTAATGTGAAAAAGGGAAGATATTGAACTTATTCAAAGCCTACAGATATGCTATATTACCAGTGCATTATGCAAACACGACATCAAGGAAAGTAAGTAAGGGTTCCTGCCCAAAATGTCATTGATAGATAATGAGCCAGTGCAAGAGGTAAGTTAAAACAAAGGAAATAACCCAAGAAAGATTACGCGGAACATTGATGTAAGAATAGGCCAACGAGTAGTTGGGAGTTGATTAAGGAAGAGCCTAGCTATCGCTAAACAGGAGGTTATAGACGAGTCAGTAGATCGTGCAAGATAAACATAGTAAAACCCAATATAGTGAATTCAGCCTCGCAGTAATGTCATTGTAATACTTAAGAAATATTCAGATAGGAGTTGGGGTTGTTAAAGGTACCGTATGAGTATTACGGGAATAAAAGAGAGTGTCACTGGGAAGACACTCAAAATATCATTTCGGAAGCAACAATACAAGCACGAGGACGTGGATGTAGGTAACTACGGATAAGTAGAGGGGAGGAAGAACATCAAAAAAGTTCATCAGGTATACAATGTAGTAAGATTGCAACTTTACAAGAGTCGGATGGTCCTCTCTAAGTACTACAATGGAAGACTAGCTGAAGAAAATAAGGAAGAAGGCTTCAACCTAAACATAATAACCTGATGAAGAAATGGTCAGGTAAAAGCAGTCTCACAACCAAAATTGTGAGACCTACCTTGACACCTACTATGGCTAGTGAACAGAAAGTAAAATCAAAAGTAATATTCGAAGATCATATGACTTGTACAAAAATTCCGGCATGCGTGAGAGCTAAGATAAGCTAAGTATGCACGCAACAAGGGGGAAGAAAGACCAGGAAAGGTAATAGCTCACATTTAAAGAAAACTGAGAAGGAACGAAAGCAAATCTATGATGCAAGCAAGTTGAAAGGTTGCAAGTAATATAAATAAGATATGTGTGGGTTGCAAGCTATTGTATGGTGAAGTTACAAGGTTCTAGAAGACAAGAGTACGAATAAGAACGGGCGAGTGAGAAGGTAACAAAAATGGATAAGTCCTCGGGATTAAGCCCATGAAAACAAGAAGAGCAGACTATTTTCCTAAGTTATACAAAGCTCACTATAGCCTGAATGAACTCAATGGAGTTTAATACTAATAGAATTTAGAAGAGATGGAATGCTGCCCAGGTAATAGAATAAGGGTGTAATCGTGATAGATAAAGGATGACGTTTAGGCCTTCGATTGAGTAATGATCTGATGAAGAAAAGAAAGGGTTCTCATGAATTGTACAGGATTAAAATACCCACGCAAGGTGAATCAACAATGAATGGGTAAAAGATATAATGTATAAGATGAGATTAGGCCATCATTATTAAGATGAACAGTAATGTGTAAGCATTAAGGGACATAGATTTTTACATATTGGATAAGCAATGAAAGTAACCTAGAATTTGGTAACAGACCTCAATAACGAGAAATCGAGGTAAGAATTATAGTATAGTATGACCTACTTAGATGCAGCAATGTCATATGAATGGATAACCGGGTCAATGAAATAAGATATGGCAATATTCGTAAGATTAACAAAGTACCGAGCGAAGAACATTAGTAGACCCATAGATGCCCAGAGGGACAACATATCAAGCTCTATATATGTTTACAACGTGAGACCTAGAGATTGGCTAAAGCTGGAGGAAAAAGGAGAGAAGAGTTGTTGCACACATACAAGTACACGGTTGTACATGATGCATGTTAGAATGTAATAATAGTTACGAGATTGAAAGAATTCCGACAACATGTCATGGTATGAGAGAGAGGCCTAAAGGGGGGAATACCCTGGCCTTTGGATTTATTTACAAAACAGTTTCCTAGATGTCAAGGACAATATTAAAGTATTCGTAAGAGCTACAGGTTATGAGACTGATAAGCGCATTAGTCAACATTCGAGGACGAATGTTCCAAAGGGGGAATGATGTTACACCCATATTTTCGTACGTAAGAGTATATCATAAGTCAATTAATGTAAGCTTAGAAATAAAATCACCTTTGAAAAGTATACAAAGTTAGTTCATCATGATAACGTGTAGGTTACAAATATTTAAGATCATTAATACCAAGTAGCAAGAGGATTTGAAGGCTTAGAAGCTAAACGAATTGAAGAAAATATGTTTCGTCAAAAGTTGACAAGTTGGAATGTTTTACCATGTACTTTTGGGGTGAGAATAGGGTTATTAACATTATAAATAGATTATATTATGAGTTATTTTAGTCGTATGACAGTTGGTGTTATGTTTTGAAGTCAAGCGAGTTGTAGAACAAAAGTTGGAAAAGGTCATCACAAGTTTCATTCATAAATGTGCTGAAAATTAGGTCAAATGTAACTGAGCTTTTCTCCCAATATACTTTGAATTAGGGGATTATCTACCAACCAAATTAAAGATCTTTGAGTCTAGTTTCCAACTCAATAAACCGTTTATATTTTTGCGAGCTTGTGCAGATTGGTAAGGTGACAAGTAGGTGCATCACCTACTTGCCAAAATGAGAGGACACAATTAAAAGCCCCAAAGTCGGCCAAGAGGGGACTTTTAAGGGACTATCAACTCAGTTATTTCACCTATCTTTCAGACCAAGAAAATGAAATTGAACCGTTTCAAATACTCCCCAAATATCCAATACAAACCCTAAGGTATTCCGGGTGTTATGACGCGACTCTAGTGCTGAAAAGTCTGGACAGATTACTAGTATCTCTTTCTCCTTCTTGTAGCCATGTTGAGGAACTTATTTTTGATGAAGAAGGACCAGGTTTCGTGGGTTATACTCAATACAAGGTATGTTTATGCTTCTCCTTCTATTATCTATGCGTTTGTGAGTTGTAACTCGATCGTAAAGAATAGACCTAGCTAGTTTCGAAAGAATGGTATGTTGTTTGTTCTTGTGTAATGGTTGGCTGGTTGTGAACTTATTTTTAAGTTGAATTCACTGTTGGTTTATTAGACAAGAGGTATAATGATGTACTTTTGGTTGTATTTCTCAATTTGAAAGAAAATACAATTCGAAACGTGTTTAAGTAAACTGAAAAATTATTTTTGAGTTGATGAACTAGTGGAACTGTTTTTGGGCTGTTTCGTGTTGGTATTGGGTTGTCTATTTTGCTACTTTTTTATAGATTTGAGAGGAAGAGGGGTGTGGAGAAACACCACATAATGGCAAGGTTGTTTGCTGGTCATTCGTCGTAACATTTTTGGATTGTTTGACAATATTATAGTTGCCGTGTTGTGTATGAAGTGATAGAGGTATTTTGGGATGTTTGTGATTGTTTTGATTTGTGTTAAGTCATATATATAGGGGAGGTGCTGTCCGTTGCATTGTAAAATAGGTTGTTGTCGATACATAATAGTTACGACGATTAAACGATAACGATAGTGTCATTTCTCTTATTGTAGACTAAGTAGTCATGACATTTGCATAACTTGAGGTTGGGCAGTACATATACAAGGTATGTGAGTTCATCCCTTTTCTTCTTTTGCATGACTTCGATTGTACATAATGAAATGAACGAGCTTCCAAATATACTCTACTCTTAGAAGCTAGCAGTACTTATAATGTTTCCCCTCTTATGGAACGATTGATGTTGATGTTGCTTCTCTTATTCTTATGTTATCAATGTTGTTGGTACTTCCTGATTCTTATAAGTTTCATAGTGAAGAGTTAGTCCTAATAATGTGTACAGAGGATACCGACCATTTGTCACTCCGAAAGGTTTAGAACGTGATTCCATGAGTCGAGCATGCATTATATATATGTATCTATTTTACTCTATCGAGATGCGCTATAGTTGGCCGGGTACGACACCTATTGTGCAACCACTGATCAGTTGGGATTACCGAGCTCCACGTGACCGGGTACGATTCTACTAAGCCTTATGATGGCCGGGTACTTTTTTTTACCGAGTCCTCTTTGAGGCCGTGTACGATATGATGATGATGATGCCCACAGAGGCGTATGCTTTTTAAAAGTTTATGTATATTTATGTATAATGCATTTCATGTCAGTAGCCCCCAGAGGCACTCAGATGTTACAGGTTGTATCTCCTCTATCTCTCTTTACATTACTGTTCTTATTTATGTTTTCCTGCCTTATATACTCGGTACTTTATTCGTACTGGCGTTCCTTTTGTCTGGGGACGTTGCGTTTCATGCATGCAGGTCACGAATGATAGGTTGATAGTCCTCTATGTAGGCTCTCAGCTCAGCGGAAGGTGTTGGTGCACTCCACTTGCTCCGGAGTTTCCTATTTGGTCAGTATGCTTTGGGTATGTATTGATTGGTATGGCGGGGACCTGTCCCGACCTTTATGATTTTATGTACTCTTAGAGGCTTGTAGACAGATGTCAGTGGTATGGATATTTGTATGGCCTTGTCAGCCTATGTTTTGAGTTTACAAATGTTCATGTCGGCCTTATAGGCCTGTTCTTCATATGTATAAGTTTGTATTCCCTCATGCTTTACTCCAATTCATTTACCTATGATAGAATGATATGAAAGATACGTTATGTTGGTACTCGGTGTAGTAAGGTACCAGGTGCCTGTCGTGGGCCATCGGTTTGGGTCATGATAGTAAGGTACTTGGTACCCGTCGCAGCCCATCGGTTTGGGTCGTGACAAAAGTGGTATCAGAGCAGTTCTTTCCTAGGGATGTCTACATGCCGTGTCTAGTAGAGTCTTGTTGATGGGTGTGTCATGCACTACACTTATAAGTAGGAGGCTACATGGCACTACACTCTAGATCGTGTGGTAGAGCTAACTTATAAGAATTCAAACTCCGAAATTCTATTTCATTCGTAATAAGACGATACCTACATCCGGAAAGAAGGTTGGAAAGAGAGATAGTTCAGAAAGAGTTGAGTCAGAGGAATTTGATTTTTGTATGATGCCTACGATAAGTAAATGTGGGGACTTTAGCAGATCATGGGTGTACTGAAAGGTGTAAGCTTCCTGATAAGAAGCCTTAAGGTAAGAATGCGCACCCATATTTATGGTGAAAGTCAATAAGATATTAACAAGATAAATACAAGTTTCAACAAGCAAAAGAAGCAAGATGAAAAATGATACACGACACCCAGTTATTAAAGTTTCACAACGTTTATAATTCAGGCAGAGGAACATAAGCTTTTTGAGTTATATTCAACAGTAATAGAGGTATATACAATTAGACGCACCCATTCCAGATATGCCCTATGGGGGTTAAGATAAGTAGTATAAGAAGATATGATGGATGAATTGTTTGCGTCAGTTGACATTTCCGAAGGATATTACAAATATGCTAATGGATCTCTTTATGAGACACCAAGATGGTACACTCTAAAATAGTGCAGCCAGATATGAGTACTACAAAGATATGCACTATAAGCCTTGAGGAGATATATATTACCTTATTGTGGCTCGTGCCCCTAGTAAAGCGAGAACGTTAAGCAACTTGAAGAGCCACTGGATGGAGCAAAGGGAAGCTAAAATCAAAAGAATGTCTTGTTCGAGTTTTCAGAATAAAGTGGTAAGCATAAATGATAGCAGGAAATAAGAAAAGAGTTAATGAAGCATTATGAGTAAGATGTGGTACATGGATGACAACGGTCGATCAAAATATGACAATATTACAAAATCTATAGTCAAGTGAGGGAAGAGATGAGGGTTGACAGGCCTTAGGGCAAAAAAGAGTATAGGCCATACAATCATGTCCTCATTTTGAGAAATAAGTTCGCAACTCTAGCACGATTACCAAGAGGAAAAGTTAGACCCCAGCGTAATAGAAATCAGTATGGGCCGGTGAATAAGATAAACTAAATATGAATTAGAGACTGAGTGATTTGGTAATAGTCAGCATCATGAGAATTTCATATTGCATTCCGGCAATAATAGGATGAACAACAGAAGAAGGTTCATGAGAAATTTAGAGGATGGTCATTCTGGAAGACGCTTCCTTAAAGCAAGAAATGTTAGCAAAGTTAAGCATAAGGGACTGTATGTACCTATTACATTAAGTGTCACCCTCGCGAGTAAGGGGATTTGTCATCCTTGGTACAAAAGGAATGCCAGAAGGCGAGTAAGGGTTGTTGATGACGTAAAAGGATATCAAAGATGAAGAGTAAAAACATCTGTAGGCAAATTGTTATATCTCCAAGTCTTAGTACTCTCCTAAAGGGGGGAATATGGAGTAATAAATGAAGAATGCGGTAAAAAAGAAAAAGGAATGAGATTACACTTATTCAGTTCCTACGTATATGCTACAATTCTAAAACATTATGCAAACATGTGACGACCCGGCCGGTCGTCTTAAGAATTAATGCCCTGATCCCGTATTAACTGCTTTCCCCAAGTTTATTTCTGCTATTTTGATTTGCTGGGTTGTTCGGTTTTGAGTTTCGGAGAGTTTTGGGATACTTAGTCCCTTAATGAGAACTTAAGTGTTGGAAAGTTGACCGTAGTTGGAACAGTGTGAAGACGACCTCGGAATGGAAATACGGTGGTTCTGTTAGCTCCATTGGATGATTTTGGGATTAGGAGCGTGTTCGGATTATGTTTTGGAGGTCCGTAGCTAATTTAGGCTTCAAATGCCGAAAGTTGAATTTTTGAAGTTTCCGGTCCGATAGTGAGATTTTGATGCGAGGGTCGGAATGGAATTCTGGAGGATGGAGTAGCTCTGTAGTGTTGAATGTGATGTGTGTTCAAAATTTCAGGTCATTCGGACGCGTTGTGATAGACTTTTTGATCGAAAGCGTCTTTTGAGAAAATTTGGAGTTTTTAGGCTTAAATCCTTGGTTAATTCAAAGTTTCGATGTTGTTATATGTGTTTTAAGAATTGGTACAAGTTTGAATACAAAATTAGGTGATGTTTGTGCTTTTGGTTGAGGTCCCATGGGCCTCGGGGTGATTTCGGATGGTTAACGAGAAAGTGAGGAACATGTTGCAGCTGTTGTATTTTGCTTCTTCTGGTATTTTTGCATCTGCGGTTTGGGGACCGCAGATGCAGCACCGCAGAAGCGGCTGAGGGGCCGCAGAAGCGGATTTTGGTCATTTCTTCAGGAACTGTAGAAGTGGTACCTCATCTGTGGATTTAGAGTCACAGATGCAGAATCTAGATCGTTAAGTGAAAGTCGCAGATGTGACATGTGTTATGCAGAAGCGGGACCGCAGATGCAGAAACTGCTGGGCATTATATTAAAAGGGGTTCCGCGACTTAGGGGTTTATTTCTACCATTTCTAATCGTTTTTGGAGCTCTTTGAAGGGGATAGATGAAGGATTAGAGGGGAATCGCTTGGAGGTAACATCCTTGACTTCATAACTCATTTTTATGTGATTAAAAACCAAATTACTGGTGAGAAATTTTGGAAAAATGGTTAGTTAGGGCTTGAGATTAAGAGGCCTTTAAATGAGGATTTGAGGGGTCATTTGGACTGCGATTTCAGTGTTCTTGTTATGTATAGACTCGTGAGAGTACGAGGTTTCTGAAAATGTAAATCTCACCCAATTTCGAGACGTGGGCTCGAGGGGCATTTTGGTCATTTTACATAATTTCGCGTATTAGCTTAGAATTTAATTCTAGAATCAGCTACTTGAAGTGTTATTTACATTATGCAATTGAATTGAATAGATTTGGGCTATTTGGAGTCGAGTACTCGTGGCAAAGACGTGGTGTTGGGTTGATTTTGAGCCAGTTCAAGGTAAGTGGCTTGTCTAACCTTGTGTGGGGGACCTTCCTCTTAGGATATGATATATTTTGATAATTGAAATGCCTTGTACGTGAGGTGACGAGCGTGTACTTGAGCTAATTGTTGAAAATCCATTTTTTCCTTAAGTATTTCAATTAAGTTCTTTTTTCCTGTTTTATTCTACTTGTTAATTTAGCATGCTGCTCGTTTAAAAAAGCATGTTTAGTTGACTTAATTGCCTATTTGCTTAAAATGCCTTAATTGCATTACGTGAAGCATGTTACGCTAGAATTAACTATGTACTTGGTATGATCACAAGGGATTAGAGATAAGTAACTACGGATAAGTATAGGCAAGGAAGGACAATAGAAAGTCCGTCAAATATACGATTTAATAAACTCGCATCTTTACAAGAGTCAGAGGATCCTCCGTAAGTACTAGAGTGAAGGGCTAGCTTAGTAAATGAGGAAGAAGGCTTCAACCTAAGCATAATAACCTAATGAAGAAAGGGTCATGTAAAAGGAGTCTCACAACAAAAATTGTATGCCCTACAAAAGAAAGTGGCACCTACCCTGGCTAATGAACTGGGAGAAAGATCGAAGGTAATATTCGAGACTGTATGAATTGCACAAAAATTGTGGCATGTGTGAGAACTAGGATGAGTTAAGTATTCACACAACAAGGGGGAGAAAGACCAGGAAAAGTAATTGCATATGTTTTAAGAGAGCTGACATGGAACGAAAGGAATTATTCGATCAATGATACAGAGTTAGTACGTTATGGACACACTCAAGATTTGAAGCATTATATTTGTTGGCAATCATACATATATAAAAGACTCTGGTATAAGTTAAAGAGAAGATTGAGCCCAGGGCATAGACAAATGATTGAATTGTTAGAAGATTGTATCATGGATATTCCATAACGTCCATGAAAGGCTAAGGTAATAACTGATACCATGCGCCACAAATCAGAAGTTAGCTTAAGTCTACATAAAGGCTGATTGGAAGGAAGAGAAAGCTAAAGAATCACATCACCCAAGTAAATCAAGAGTCTGATTATTAGACCTAGAAAAATTATGGAAGTTATGATTAAAAACATAGCAGAATCACTCTTAATATTAGTGGTGGAAGATAGATAGCACAACAACTATGTTCTATAACGGATCTGCGATAAAGCCAGTTAGAAGGGTACCGGTCTCATAAGAAGTTAGTTTGAAGCTCTCACGAGAATGTGTAAAAAGGTGCATGTATTATAATAGAAGTTCAAAACGTGGATGTGAAATATATTTATGTGGAGGGAAGGTCATGAAAGGATAGAAGATGTGATGTGAGGCTTTAAGGAAAGTAAGGTAAAGGTGAATAATGAACGAGACACTCAGAGGGAGATGGTTGAGAACATTCCATACTTGGGGTAGAAGGTTAGAAGCGCGAGGATTCAATATCCAGGAATGATAGCAGTGGCATCAGTAGCATACCTTCAATCCTATGGTCTAGGTATCGAAAAGCCTGATTATAAGAGTAAAGAATAGTTAGGGACGATTTAATGTCTCGCTTGATATTCCAGAACAACATAAGGAAACCTATGGTGCAAGTAAGTTGAAGAAAGGCCGCGAATAGTAAAAATCGATATGTATAGGTTCCAAGCTAAAGTATACTAAAATGACAAAGTTTTATGATAGGATGTATGAACGAGAAAGGGCAAGTGAGATGGTGACGAGAACAGATAAGTCATCGGGATTAAGACCCATGTAAACAAGAAAGCTAAAGGTTTCTCTAAGTTATAGAAAGTTTGGTATAACCTGAATGAACTCAAAGGATTTTAAGACTAATAACATTTAGAAGAGATGGAATGCTGCCCTGTTAATAAAATGAGGGTGTAGTTATTATAGACAAAAAAAAAATTGATTGACATTTGGGCCTTCGATTAAGTAATGATATAACGAATAAAAGAAAGGAATCTCATGAATTGGACAAGATTAAAATACCCACGCAAGGTGAATCACATTGGGTTGCCGTGAGATACGGTTAATGAAAGCAGGTATTGCCCCAAGTGGATCATTCTAATCATTTTAGGTGTTCCCCGATAAAATGTGAATCCTAGGAGCAATATTACATAAGAGGTTATGTTATCAGGGGTAGATTATGAATCGAAATTGAGGTGAATCAACAATGGATGGATAAAAGTTATAAAGTATGAGAGGAGATTAGGCCGTCATTCTTAAAGATGAACATTAATATGGAGGCATTAAAGGACATAGATTTATACGTATGAGATAAGCAACGAAAGTAATTTGAGATTTGGTAGCAGACCTCCGTAACGAGAAATCGAGGTAAAAAGTTATTGTATAGTACGACCTATGTAGATGCAGTAAGGTCATACGAATGGATAACCATGTCTATAAAATATGATATAACAATATTCGTAAGTTTGGCAAATACCAAGCGAAGAACTTGAGAATTGGCTAAAAGTTGGAGGAAAAAGGAGAGGAGAGTCACATAAGCACACTTACAAGGTTGGTATCATAGAAGCTGCATAATGGAAAGTAGAAACGGTTATGAGATTGGAAGGAATTCAATCACAAGTCATGGCATTGGGAAAGAGGCCTAAAGGGGAATGCCCTGGCCTTTGGACTTATTCGCAGAACAATTGCCTAGATGGTAAAAGGACTACTAAAGTATTCGCAAGAGCTATGGGATATGAGGACGATAAGCGCATCAGTCAACATTCAAGGAAAAATGTTCCAAAGGGGGGAATGATGCTACACCCCATATTTTCGTACATGAAAATACACCATAAAGAGTCTGAAACTGAGGTGTCGCGTCTCACAGTACTACATTACGACGATGTTGCACCCTGTAGTGTTGTACGTTGAATTTGCCATAATGTAACTGACATCAGTCTAAGGAGAAGATTATTTGGAGATTATAAGGATTATTCTATTTCAAACAAGTAATATATAAATTTGTAAAGGTGAAAAGAGAAGCAAGTCAAAGAAAACGAATTTTCGTCCAAGTTTGGCATGTTGGAACAAAATACGGCTCAAGCTAAAATACTCAGTATTTATTGACTAGTACTATACAAGGTATTACATGCCTAGGATATATATATATATATATATATATATATATATATATATATATATATATATATATAGTGTGTTGAAAGTGAGTAAAATTTAAGTAATTTGAGATAATTCTTAATAATGCGGGTAATGGGTTAATTACCGGGTAATGGAATATTATCTAATTAACTAGTAAGTTGGATATAGATTAAAGATTCTTTCCACTCCCATGTGACAGCACCCCCCATTTACATTTGATGACTTTTAATCTCTTACATATGTGTCACACTTAGGGAATTAGGTGAATTAAGTTGTTTATGGGTTTTATCTAGTGGCAGTGGACTTACACTTAGTCTACAGTGTTTAACGACTTATTGACAGCTTCTAATAAATATGACAATGTAAATCCTAGTGTGGGGAGTGTTCAAAGAACTGCTATGTGGGTCTTCTTATATGTAACAAAGTTTCTATTTGTAGCATTTGATTTCTGCAATAGAAGGTGCTGATTAGATGTTGTTGAGTAAAGGCTATTGAATTATTTATCCAAAAGCTAGACAAATTGCATATTGTGTGCATGGAAGTGGGGGATACCTTTGGAAAAAGTGTTGGCTTCCCTCGGAAGATTGTATGTGCTCAAAACGTATTTCATGTCCTTTTTAGCATCGAGTACAGTTTTGGTTGTATATGCATCTAAAGGATTTGTTGCGACAAAATAACCCAGGGATGTTGTTGTGGCAAGTATTTGGCATTCAAGCTGCTACTTTGTGCCTCTATGGAACAACTGAACATAAGGAAATGATGTGGGATGCGTTGAAGCTTGCAGGTCTTCATTTTATTTTAATTTTTTTGCTAATTTAATATTTTAGTAGAATGAAGCAGCTAGAGAGATTGTCCAAGCATAATTCCTTGAAGTTGTTAGAAAAGTCCTCGTAACTGCCACATGATTGCAAAAAAAATGGATGCTTATGTTTTATATGAAAAAGGTTGCTTACTACAGAATTTTGGAGTAGACCTCTTGTTGTGGTTGGTACAATGATACACAAAAGACGGGGTGTTAGAGCGATTGTTAAGAGAATCGTTCCAGGTATGTTAAGACTATCCCTTCTTTCTTTTGGCATGATCCATACGATACGAACGAAACGTGCAAATGCACAAATTCCATAAATGACTCTATTCATAGAAGTATTAGAAATATCAATGTTCTTGAATTTTCATGTGTCATAATATTTTATCATTTGTTCAAGGGTCTCAAAAAAATATGAAAGTTGAAGAAAAAAGAGTTTACTTTATGATATTGCTCGGACAAAATGGTCTTATGAAATTCCGAAAGATTTTATTAACATACTTTTCATGCATTTCATACATGTGCTTTGACCCATGACCAGATGGCGTTATATACGTGTATATATGTAACTATATGTATATGGGATATGGGAAAAGGTTACGACGTTATATGCGCACCATCACCTGATCAGCTGGTATATGATGATGATGTTGCCCATAGTGGCTGAAATATGATTCAAACGGCGTTATATACGTGTATATATGTATGTATATATATATATATATATATATATATGGGATATGGGAAAGGTTATGGCATTATATATGCACCACCACCTGATCAGCTAGAATACGTTTATGATTTTGCCCACAGTAGCCGATATGATATGATGGGATGCCCTCAGAGGCTGATGATGTTATGAGACATGTACCTATGCACGACATGACATTCATACGCATATGCATGACGCTAAAAGTAATTTATGATTTACAAATTTATTCAGACTTACAGGTTGAGTCATGTACTCTATATTTCTTCCATGTCTTTTATGTATTTATTTATGTGTCTTACAAACTCGGTACATTATTAGTACTGACATCCCTTTTGCCTGGGGATGCTACATTTCATGCCCGCAAGTCTCGATAGACAAGTCGAGAGCCCTCCAAGTAGGCTTTAAGCTTAGTGGAAGATGTTGGTGCGCTACATTTGCTTTAGAGTTGCTCGTTTGGTTAGTATGATTTAGACGTATATTGTTTGGTATGGCGGGACTCTGTCCCGACCTTTATGATATTTATGTACTCTTAGAGGCTTGTAGACATATGTCGTGTACATAAAAGATTGCATGGCCTTGTCGGCCTATGTTTTGAGTTTATAAAGGATCATGTTGGCCTATTAGGCATGTATGTCATGTGTATATGATGATGTAATAAGAAAGATAAGTGACATTGGTACTCGGTTGAGTAAGGTACCGGGTGCCCATCGCGGCCCATCAGTTTGGGTCGTGACACTGCCTTTAATCCCGTTGTATTGATTTCTCACATACATTAGGAGTGACGTTGTTCAACAACCACCTAAATATGTATCCTTTCTGAAGCAACACATAATAAATAGGCACAATCAATCGATGGCCATTCAATCAACAACAATAAATACGTAGGTAAACAAGTAGAGAAATCCAACGGCTTAATTATATAAAAACATAACAAGAATTTATCCTACAAAAGGTTCTATCAAAACCCTAGATAACAAATTAGCTATTCATAATGGTATGTAAAACTAAAACACTAAAAGTCATAACCAACAATGAAAAAATAGGAAGAGGAAGGAAAAACTCGTAGAATAATTCCCCACCTTGCTCCTATTGTGTCTCTGCCTCCCTAGGTCGAATCTGTGTCAAAAGTGTGTCCAACCCTGCTCAAACTACCATTTTTCCATGTATATATACCAAGTAGGGTTAGTCCCAAACAATTACACCTTCTCCTACGCAAAAAAGGATACATCTTCCAGACAGGTTGTGCGTGCCCCCACTCCAACCGCGCTCGGACCGTGCATATCCACTTTGATTCTGCCTGACGAGCGCGGCCTAAGCGCGGTCGTGCACTTGATGCGCACTCTTCACCCTGTTCTATTAGGAATTTAGAAAAACGTAAAACATGAAAGTTGTAGCCCTTTAAATTAGATTTCCAACCACAGATTGTGGAGTCCAAATGGAGGCCTGCGCAAAAGGGTATGTGTATTTTACTAGACAGTGCTAATATGCCTACTGGATTCTTCATTCATTCTAACTATCATCCGTTGATCCCCGAACACGATCCTGACTTAATTCCTTTGGCTTTTACTCAGACTTCTAAGCTCCAAATCACTTGAATTCATTCCATAACAGCTACATAGCTCGGAATCACTCCTACAAGGCATAAAACACACCATTAGTGATTAAAGCTCAAACTCAATTAAAGTCTAGTAAATTAGAGTGTAATAAGCGACTAAAGTATGCAATTATAGCCTATCATCATCACCCCACACTTAAACAATTGCTCGTCCTCGAGTAATACAACTGCACTTTATATTGACACGACATTTTTAAACAATTCTCCTAACTCATCATACCAAGAGTATTTAAAATAGACTAAGCACAAAAGCGTAACATCTTCACCTCAAGATTTGACTCGCAAGTACCACGCATTATTCACAACTCACCCACTTACTCTAACATACAGGTCAGTGACATTACCTTTCCTTCATGAATTAAGTGCCCTTACACAACAAAAGAGAGTAGTTCCACACAATAAAAATTTAAGAGCACTTAGGAACTCAAGATTGAAAGAATTCACTCACTCTCAGAAATAACAATCATATGCCACAAAAGATGCACCATAGGCTTCCCCGTAGTGTACTACTCTACTAATCGAGTTCAATCAGTCTAGGATCAAGTAGGACATTGTTTGGTTGTAATGTAGGCTGCGGGATGGGTAAGATACATTTATATATAAGAGTGACTACACCTCCCTAAGCAATTTAATATATTAACATTAACATTGAAACCCCATACTTATGTCAAACCAAACTCCACCTTCATATCAATGTATATTACCCCATACTTCTTTAAGAACAATTACATCAATAGTCACCACTTATAAAGGAATACTTTTTTTTCACAGCAATACAACTATATTTTTTTCAATTCAAGTGGCTCTTACTTTTTCAAAATAGTGCACCTTTCTCATTATTTCATTAGTTCCACTCAAAAGCCAAACCAGTCACCCCACACTTTAACTTTTACACAGTTTATAAACAATTCAAGTGCTCATGAGAGGTTACACTGGTTCAATTGGTTAATTGAAACAAATGGGTAAGGCTTGTAATGTGGTTGCAAGAGAAACAAGATTACAGGCTCAAAGGGGTTAACTACGATACATAACAATTAGGCGGGTAAAATATACATATCTAGCTCAACAAAGAAATTCCTATATCACTTCCCAAACGGAACAAAACTACTATTTTGCTTTGCAAACACACAGGGCAAGTTCTAGGCATCAAATACAATGCACAAAATATAACAAATCCTTACACAAACATGACATATAACTCACTCAGGATTGTACTCATCAAGACACTCTAGTCAATATAGTTAAGCAAATTTAAGATCATACAATTTAAGGTACTTATACAAGAGTCAAAAACTGAGCCTAAGCATCACAACCAAAGTACTCAATATTTTCGAGGCATAACAAAGTCAACAGATATTACTTCAATTCAAAACACAACACAATGGCTCCTACTCCCAAAACTTATACCGGAGTCTGCTATAGCTGTAGGAATGTCAACATATAAACTGCATAGATAATACTCCGAAATATTATGTGTATCATAATGTAACTATATTTGGGTCATTGATCGAATAATTCTTTTTGCTCCTTCTCATACTTCTTGAAAAAGTAAGCAATTAATTTTTCTACTGGTTCACCGGTTTATTGAGGGAGATGGATATTTCTTATCAGCAGGTGGTGAGCATTTCTTGGAGGGTTGAGGGTATGCATTCTAGGGAGAGAGAGGAGAGGGAGTCCAAAAGGTCTCAAGAGTCGGCCCATTATTCTGGTGCTCGTACCCTAGCTGCAGGTTGTCATGGTAGGGGTTATATAAGTCGCCCTGTTCATTCAGCTCTTCCAGTAGCCAGTGGTATTCCAGCTCCTCCTAGAACTCAGGAGCTTTACTATGCACCTCCGGTATCTAGAGCGACTTCTACGTGGGGTGCTTTCGGAGGTCAGTCCAACAGACCTGGCCCTAGCCAATCACATTCGCCACGTCTTCCCAGAGCTGGCTTTGAGTGTGGTGAGACACGCCACGTGGTGAGGGATTGCCCTAGACTTGGGAGGAGTGCACCTCCATAGACTTCTCAGCCACACTGTGCCCCGTAGAGTTCTCAGGCTATGATTACAGCTCTAGTTGCTACCCCACCTGCTCAGCTAGCTAGAGGTGGAGGTCGGGGAGGTAGAGGTCACCCTCGAGGGGGAGTCCAAGAAAGATACTATGCCATTCCTACTCATACCGAGGTTGTTGCCTCCGATTCTGTCATCGCAGGTATTGTCATGGTTTTTCATAAAGATGAATCGGTTCTATTCGATCCAACCTCCACTTACTCTTATGTGTTTTCTTATTTTGCTCCGCATTTGGGTATATCTCGGGATTCTTCGAGTTTCCCTGTTTATGTTTCTACTCATGTCGGAGATTCTCTTATTGTGGATATCGCTATCGGTCGTGTTTGGTTGCTCTTAGTGGTTTTGAGACCAGAGCTGATTTATTATTGCTTAGCAGGGTTAATTTTGATATTATCTTGGGCCTAGACTGGTTGTCGCCCCATTATTCTATTCTTTATTATAATGCCAAAACCGTGATGATGGTTATGCCAGGTGTACCGCGTGTTGAGTGGAGGGGTACTTTATATCACACTCCTAGTAGAGTTATTTCCTTCCTTAAGGGTCAGCGTATAGTTGAGATGGGGTGTGATGCGTATTTAGCTTATGTGAGAGATGTTAGTATTGATACCTCTTGAGTTGATTCTGTCCCAATAGTACGGGATTTTCCCGATGTGTTTCCAAATGATCTTCCAGGCATGCCGCTTGATAGAGATATTGATTTCGGCATTGATCTATTGTGGGGCACTCAGCCCATTTTTATTCCTCTGTATCGTATGGCTCATCATGAGTTAAAGGAGTTGAAGGATCAATTGCAGGAATTACTTGATAAGGGTTTTATTCAGCCCAGTGTTTCACCTTGGGGTGCTCCTACCTTGTTTGTGAAGAAAAAGGATGGTTCTATGCATATGTGCATTGATTACCACCAGTTGAACAAGGTTATAATGAAGAACCGTTATCCTTTGCCTCGTATTGATGATCTATTTGACCAGCTTCAGGGTGCACAAGTGTTTTCTAAGATTGATTTGCGCTCAAGTTACCATCAGTTGAAGATTCAAGAGCCAGATATCCTGAAGACTGCCATTTTAGCTGACCAATTCCCTAGTAGCCTTTATGTATTTGATGCATAGTGTGTTCCGGCCGTATCTTGACTAGTTTGTCATTGTCTTTATTGATGATATTCTGGTGTATTCTAGGAGTCGGGAAGATAATGAGCAGCACCTGAGGATTGTGCTTCAGACTCTAAGAGAGAAGAAGTTATATGCTAAGTTCTCGAAATTTGAGTTTTGGTTGGATTCAGTGGCATTCTTAGGCCACGTGGTATCGAGTGAGGGTATTCATGTGGATCCGAAGAAGATAAAGGTCGTGCAGAGTTGGCCTAGACTATCCTCAGCTACAAAGATCCATAGTTTCCTTAGTTTGGTGGGTTATTACCATCATTTTGTCGAGGGGTTTTAATCGATTGCAGCCCCCATGACCAGGTTCACCCAGAAGGGTGGTCTGTTCCAGTAGACGGAGGAGTGTGAGGCAAGCTTTCAGAAGCTCAAGACATCGTTAACCACAGCCCCAGTTTTGATACTGCCTACATGTTCGGGGTATTTTACGGTTTATTACGATGCCTCGAGGATTGGCCTCGGAGAGGTGTTGATGTAGGACGGTAGGGTGATTGCCTACGCGTCTAGAAAGTTGAAGATACATGAGAAGAACTACCCTGTTCATGGACTTGAGTTAGCTTCCATTGTTCACGCCCTGAAGATTTGGCACCATTATTTATACGGGGTTCCCTATGAGATTTATACCGACCATCGGAGCTTGCAGCATTTGTTCAAGAAAATGGATCAAAATTTGCGCCAGAGGAGGTGGTTGGAGTTGCTAAAGGATTATGATATCACTATTTTGTATCACCCGGGCAAGGCCAATGCAGTGTCTGATGCCTTGAGTTGCCGGGCGGAGAGTTTTGGGAGTTTGGCATATTTACCAACATCGGAGAGGCCTACGATGATGGATGTTCATGCCTTAGCCAGCCAGTTTGTGAGATTGGATCTTTCGGAGCCCAATCAGGTTCTAGCTGCGTGGTTTCTCGGTCTTCCTTATTTGAGCATATTAGGGAGCGATAGTATGATGACCCCCATTTGCTTGTCCTTAAGGACAAGGTTCAGCACGGTGATGCCGAAGATGTGACTATTAGTGATGATGGGGTATAGAGGATGTAGGGTCGGATTTGTGTATCCAATGTTGATGGGCTACGAGAGTTGATTCTAGAGGAGGCCCATAGTTCGCGGTATTCCATCCATCCAAGTGCCGCGAAGATGTATCAGGATTTGATACAACACTATTGGTGGAGGCAGATTAAGAAAGATATAGTTGGATTCGTAGCTCGGTGTCTCAACTGTCAGCAGGTGAATTATGAGCATAAGAGACTAGGTGGGTTGCTTCAGTAGATAGAGATCCCCGAGTGGAAGTGGGAGTGGATAACCATGGACTTTGTAGTTGGGCTCCCACGGACTTTGAGAAAGTTCAGTGCTATTTGGGTGATTGTGGATCAGCTGACCAAATCAACTTATTTCATTCCTATGTGTACTACTTAGTTTTCGGAGCGGTTGGCAGAGATTTATTTCCGGGAGATTGTTCGTCTGCATGGTATTCCGGTTTCCATCATTTCAGACAGAGGTACTCAGTTCACATCACGGTTCTAGAGGTCTGTTCAGCATGAGTTGGGTACTCGAGTGGAGTTAAGTACAACATTTCACCCTCAGACGGACGGACATTCCAAGCGCACTATTCAGATTCTTGAGGATATGCTCCATGTGTGTGTGAATGAATTTGGAGGGTCTTGGGATTGATTCTTGCCATTGGCGGAGTTTGCTTAAAACAATAGTTATCAGTCCAGCATTCAGATGGCACCGTACGAGGCTTTATATGGTAGGTGATGTAGGTCTTAGGTGGGTTGGTTTGAGCCGAGTAAGGCCAGATTAATGGGCACAGATTTGGTTTAAGATGTTTTAGATACGGTGAAGGTTATTCAGGACAGACTCCATATAGCCCAGTCTAGGTAGAAGAATTACGCGGACCGAAAGGTTCGTGGTGTTTCCTATATGGTTGGAGAGCGGGTTCTGCTTCGTGTTTTGCCTATGAAAGGCATTATGAGATTTAGGAAGAAAGAGAAGTTGAGTCTGAGGTTTATTGGCCCTTTTGAGATATTGAGGTGTGTTGGGGAGGTTGCTTATGAGCTTGCCTTTCCTCCAAGCTTGGTAGGAGTTCATCCGGTATTTCATGTTTCGATGCTCCGGAGGTATCACGGTGATCCGTCGCACGTGCTGGATTTTAGTTCAGTCCAGTTGGACAAGGATCTATCCTATGTTGAGGAGCCTGTGGTGATATTGGATAGGCAGGTTAGAAAGCTGAGGTAAAAAAACATTGCATCAGTAAAGGTTCAGTGGCGGGGCCAGCCGATCGAGGAGGCGACCTGGCAGACCGAGCAGGATATGCGCAACCGTTACCCAGATTTTTTCACTACTTTAGGTATGTCTCTATGATCGTTCGAGGATGAACGAATGTTTAAGTGTAGGAGGATGTGACAATCCGGCCAGTCGTCTTAAGAATTAACGCCCCGATCCCCTATTAACTGCTTTCCCCAAATTTATTTCTGCTATTTCGATTTGCCGGGATGTTCGGTTTTGAGTTTCGGAGAGTTTTGGGACACTTAGTCCCTAAATGAGAGCTTAAGTGTTGGAAAGTTGACCGTAGTCGGAACAATGTGAAGACAACATCTGAATGGAAATTTGATGGTTTCGTTAGCTCCGTTGGGTGTTTTCGGGGTTAGGAGCGTGTTCGGATTGTGTTTTGGAGGTTCGTAGCTAATTTAGGCTTGAAATGCCGAAAGTTGATGTTTTAAAGTTTCCGGTCTGATAGTTAGATTCTGATCCGAGGGTCGGAATGGAATTCCGGAGGTTGGAGTAGCTCTGTAATGTTGAATGTGACGTGTGTACAAAATTTCAGGTCATTCGGATGTGTTGTGATAGACTTTTTGATTGAAAACATATTTTGAGGAAATTTGGAGTTCATAGGCTTAAATCCTTGGTTAATTTGAGGTTTCGATGTTGTTTTAGGTGTTTTAAGGATTGGTACAAGTCTAAATAAGGTATTAGGTGATGTTTGTGCTTTTGGTTGAGGTCCCGGGGGCCTCGGGGTGATTTCGGATGGTTAACGAGAAAGTAAGGAACATGTTGAAGCTACTGTATTTTGCTGCTTCTGGTATTTTCGCATCTGCGGTTTGGGGACCGCAGAAGCGGCTAAGGGGCCACAGAAGCAGATTTTGGTCCTTTCTTCAGGAACCGCAAAAGGGGTAGAATTACCGCAGAGGCGGTACCGCATCTGCGGATTTAAAGTCGCAGAGGTGGTACCGCATCTGCGGATTTAAAGTCGCAGATGCGGAAGATAGCTCGTTAAGTGAATGTCGCAAATGCGACATGTGTTCCGCAGAAGCGGGACCGCAGATGCGGTCCCATAACCGCAGATGTGAAAACTGTTGGGCATTATTTCAAAAGGGGCTCCGCAACTTAGGTGTTTATTTCCACCATTTCTAATCGTTTTTGGAGCTCTTTGAAGGGGATAGAAGAAGGATTTGAGGGGAATCGCTTGGAGGTAACATCCTTGACTTTATAACTCGTTTTTATATGATTAAAGACCAAATTAGTGGTGAGATATTTGGGAAAAATGGTTAGTTAGGGCTTGAGTTTAAGAGGCCTTTAAATGAGGATTTTGAGGGGTCATTTGGACTAAAATTTCAGTGTTCTTTTTATGTATAGACTTGTGAGAGTACGAGGTTTTTGAAAATGTAAATTTCACCCGATTCCGAGACGTGGGCCCTAGGGGCGTGTTGGTCATTTTACCTATTTTCGCGTATTAGCTTAGAATTTAATTGTAGAATCAGTTACTTGAAGTGTTAATTACATTATGCAATTGAATTGAATAGATTTGGGCAATTTGGAGTCGAGTACTCGTGGCAATGACGTGGTGCTGGGTTGATTTTGAGCCGGTTAGAGGTAAGTGGCTTGTCTAACCTTGTGTGGGGGACCTTCCCCTTAGGATATGATATATTTGATAACTGAAATGTCTTGTACATGAGGTGATAAGCGCGTACTTGAGCTAATTGTTGAAAATCCGTTAATTTTTCTAAAGTATTTCAATTGAGTTCTTTTTCATGTTTTATTCTACTTGTGAATATAGCCTGTTGCTAGTTTAGAAAAGCATGTTTAGTTGACTTAATTGACTATTTTCTTAAACTACCTTAATTGAATTATGTGAAGCATGTTAGGCTAGAATTAACTGTTTACTTGGTACAAAATTTAGCTTCTTTGGGTATTCTTGTGTTGCTACTGTGTGTTTTTAAATTGGGACTACGGGACGATATCCGGGGAGATCCCTTGTATGTATTTATGATCTGAACTGAGGCGTGGGATACCAATAGATCCCTGGCACGTATATTAAATATACCAAGAGATCCTCAGGATACCAAGAGATCCCTAACATTTATTGAGGATACCAAGAGATCCTCGGGATACCGAGAGATCCCTAGCATATATTGGGGATACCAAGAGATCCTCGGGATACCGAGAGATCCCTAGCATATATTGAGGATACCAAGAGAACCCTGGCACATATATTGAGGATACCAAGACATCCCCGATTATCATCCTTGTTATGAGTGCTATTCCCTTGTAGTTTGCCTTCATCTCTATTTCTGTTATTGTACTCTTATTACCCTGTGTATATTCTTGCTGTAGATTTTCAATTGTACTTCTTATCTTATCCTTTCATATTTATATTTATTTAATCTCAGTAGGGCCCAGACCTTCCTCGTCACTACCCAAACGAGGTTAGGCTTGGAACTTACTAAGTACCACTGTGGTGTACTCATGCCTCTTCTGCGCAAGTTTTTCATGTGCAGATCCAGGTACTTCTACTCAGGCCTACCATCCTTGAAGGAGGCAACTACTTAGAGACATCGAGGTACATCTGCCGAGTCCGCATACAGAGGAGTCCCTTTCGATTCCTACTTAGTATTTAGCCCTTCTGTATTTTTCTGTTCTTATTAGACATTCCGGAGTTAGAGTTATGTAGTATTGATCTTAGCTTGTGATTCATGGGTTTCTTAGTCTTAGATTCAGATATTGGTTTTTGAGACATATATATGGTGTATGCCGAGCGACACATTTAAACACTATTATTGTTTTATTTCTATTTTAAATTGTTTTACTTCTGCAAGTTTGGTTATCTTTCGCAATTTAGGCTTACTTAGTCGTAGTGACTTGGTGCCATCACGATGGTTCATGGAGGGCAAACCGGGGTCGTGACAAAACACGACATCAATGAGAGGAAGTAAAGGTCCCTTCCCGAGATGTTATTGATAGAAAAGGAGTTAGTGCGAGACATAAGTTAAGACAAAGGAAATAACCCAAGAAAGATTTTGCAGAATATTGACATGAGAATGGTCTAACGAGTAGTTTGTAGTTGATTTAGGAAGTGCCTAGTCACGAATAGACAACAAGTTACAGACAAATCAGCAGATCATGCATCTTTAGGCAATGGAGTAGAGGTAAGTAACTACGGATAAGTATAGGCAAGGAAGGACAATATAAGGTCCGTCAAGTATATGATTTAATAAGCTCGCATCTTTACAAGAGTCAGAGGATCCTCCGTAAGTACTACAGTGAAGGGCTAGCTTAGAAAATGAGGAAGAAGGCTTCAACCTAAGAATAATAACCTAATGAAGAAAGGGTCATGTAAAAGGAGTCTCACAACAAAAATAGTATGCCCTGCAAAAGAAAGTGGCTCCTACCGTGGCTAATGAACGGGGAGAAAGATCGAAGGTAATATTTGAGACTGTATGAGTTGCACAAAAATTCTGGCATGTGTGAGAACTAGGATGAGTTAAGTATACACACAACAAAGGGAGAAAGACCAGGAAAAGTAATTGCATATGTTCTAAGAGAGTAGAGATGGAACGAAAGGAATTATTCGATCAATGATCCAGAGTTAGTACGTTATGGACACATTCAAGATTTTGAAGCATTATATTTGTTGGCAATCATACAGCCATAAAAGACTTTGGTATAAGTTAAAGAGAAGAATTGAGCCCAGGGCATAGACAAATGATTGAATTTTTAGAAGATTGTATCATGGATATTCCATAACGTCCATGAAAGGCTAAGGTAATAACTGATACCATGCGCCACAAATCGAAAGTTAGCTTAAGCCTACATAAAGGCTGGTTGGAAGGAAGAGGAAGCTAAAGAATCACATCAACCAAGTAAATCAAGAGTCTGATTATTAGACCTAGAAAAAATATGGAAGTTATGATTAAGAACATAGCAGAATCACTCTTAATATTAGAGGTGGAAGAGAGATAGCACAACAACTATGTTCTATAACGGATCTGCGATAAAGCCAGTTAGAAGGGTACCGGTCTCATAAGAAGTTAGTTTGAAGCTCTCACGAGAATGTGTAAAAAGGTGCATGTATTATAATAGAAGTTCAAAACGTAGATGTGAATTATATTTATGTGGAGGGAAGGTTAAGAAAGGATAGAAGATGTGATGTGAGGCTTTAAGGAAAGTAAGGTAAAGGTGAATAATGAACGAGACACTCAGAGGCAGATGGTTGAGATCATTCTATACTTGGGGTAGAAGGTTAGAAGCGCGAGGATTCAATATCCAGGAATGATAGCAGGGGCATCAGTAGCATACCTTCAAGCCTATGGTCTAGGTATCGAAAAGCCTGATTATAAGAGTAAAGAATAGTTAGGGACGATGTAATGTCTTGCTTGATATTCCAGAACAACATAAGGAAACCTATGGTGCAAGCAAGTTGAAGAAAGGCCACGAATAGTAAAAATCGATATGTATAGGTTCCAAGCTAAAGTATACTAAAATGAAAACGTTTTATGACAAGATGTATGAACGAGAAAGGGCAAGTTAGATGGTGACGAGAACGGATAAGTCATCGGGATTAAGACCCATGAAAACAAGAAAGCTAAAGGTTTCTCTAAGTTATAGAAAGTTCAGTATAACCTGAATGAACTCAAAGGATTTTAAGACTAATCACATTTAGAAGAGATGGAATGCTGCCCTGTTAATAAAATGAGGGTGTAGTTATTATAGACAAAAAAAAATTTGATTGACATTTGGGCCTTCGATTAAGTAATGATATAACGAATAAAAGAAAGGAATATCATGAATTGGACAAGATTAAAATACCCACGCAAGGTGAATCACATTGGGTTGCCGTGAGATACGGTTAATGAAAGCAGGTATTGCCCCAAGTGAATCATTCTAATCATTTTAGGTGTTCCCCGATAAAATGTGAATCCTAGGAGCAATATTACATAAAAAGTTAAGTTATCAGGGGTAGATTATGAATCGAAATTGAGGTGAATAAATAATGGATGGATAAACGTTATAAAGTATGAGAGGAGATTAGGCCGTCATTCTTAAAGATGAACAATAATGTGGAGGCATTAGAGGACATAGATATACGTATGAGATAAGCAACGAAAGTAATTTGAGATTTGGTAGCAGACTTCCGTAACGAGAAATTGAGGTAAAAGTTATTGTATAGTATGACCTATGTAGATTCAGTAAAGTCATACGAATGGATAACCATGTCTATAAAATAAGATATAGCAATATTATTAAGTTCGACTAATACCAAGCGAAGAACTTCAGGATTGGCTAAAAGTTGGAGGAAAAAGGAGAGGAGAGTCACATTCTAAGGTTGATATCATAGAAGCTGCATAATGGAAGGTAGAAACAGTTACAAGATTGGAAGGAATTCTATCACAAGTCATGGCATTGGGAAAGAGGCCTAAAGGGGGGAATGCCCTGGCCTTTGGAGTTATTCACAGAACAATTACCTAGATTGCAAAAGGACTACTAAAGTATTCGCAAGAGCTATGGGATTTGAGGACGATAAGCGCATCAGTCAACATTCGAGGACAAATTTTCCAAAGGGAGGAATGATGTTACACCCCATATTTTCGTACATGAAAATACACCATAAATAAATTAACGAGAGACTGGAAGTGAGGTGTCACGTCTCGCAGTACTACATTACGACGATGTTGCACCCTGTAGTGTTGTACGTTGAATTTGTCATAATGTAACTGACATCAGTCCAAGGAGAAGATTATTTGGAGATTATAAGGATTATGCTATTTCAAACAAGTAATAAATAAATTCATAAAGGTGAAAGGGGAAGCAAGTCAAAGAAAACAAATTTTCGTCCAAGTTTGGCATATTGGAACAAAATACGGCTCAAGCTAAAATACTCGGTATTTATGGACTAGTACCATACAAGGTATTACATGACCATGATAGTATGATTTATATATGAAGTGTGTTGAAAGTGAGTAAAATTTTAAGTAATTTGAGACAATTCTTAATAATGCGGGTAATGGTTTAATTACCGTGTAATGGGATATTATCTAATTAACTAGTAAGTTGGATATAGATTAAAGATTCTTTCCACTCCCACGTGGCAGCACCCCCCATTTACATTTGATGACTTTTAATCTCTTACATATGTGTCACACTTAGGGAATTAGGTGAATTAAGTTGTTTATGGGTTTTATTTAGTGTCAGTGGACTTACACTTATTCTACAGTGTTTAACGACATATTGACAGCTTTTAATAAATATGACAATGCAAATCCTAGTGTGTGGAGTGTTCAAAGAACTGCTATGTGGGTCTTCTTATATGTAACAAAGTTTCTATTTGTTGCATTTGATTTCTGCAATAGAAGGTGCTGATTAGATGTTGTTGAGTAAACGCTATTGAATTATTTATCCAAAAGCTAGACAAATTGCATATCGTGTGCATGGAAGTAGGGGATACCTTTGGAAAAAGTGTTGGCTTCCCTCGGAAGATTGTATGTGCTCAAAACGTATTTCATGTCCTTTTTGGCATCGAGTACGGTTTTGGTTGTATATGCATCTAAAGGATTTGTTGCGACAAAATAACCTAGGGAAGTTGTTGTGGCAAGTATTTGGCATTCAAGCTGCTACTTTGTGCCTCTATGGAACAGCTGAACATGAGGAAATGATGTGGGATGCGTTGAAGCTTGCAGGTCTTCATTTTATTTTAATTTGTTTGCTAATTTAATATTCTAGTAGTATGAAGCAGCTAGAGAGATTTTCCAAGCATAATTCCTTGAAGTTGTTAGAAAAGTCCTCATAACTACCACATGATTGCAAAAAAATGGATGCTTATGTTTTATATGAAAAAGGTTGCTTACTACAGAATTTTAGAGTAAACCTCTTGTTGTGGTTGGTACAATGATACACAAAAGACGGGGTGTTAGAGCGATTATTAAGAGAATCGGTCCAGGTATGTTAAGGCTATCCCTTCTTTCTTTTGGCATGATCCATACGATACGAACGAAACGTGCAAATGCACAAATTCCATAAATGACTATATTCATAGAAGTATTAGAGATATCTATGTTCTTGAATTTTCATGTGTCATAATATTTTATAATCTGTTCATGGGTCTCAAAAATATATGAAAGTTGAAGAAAAAAGAGTTTACTTTATGATATTGCTCAGACAAAATGGTCTTATGAAATTCCGAAAGATTTTATTAACATACTTTTCATGCATTTCATACATTTGCTTTGACCCAAGACCAGATGGCGTTATATACATGTATATATGTAAATATATGTATATGGGATATGGGAAAAGGTTACAGTGTTGTATACGTACCACTACCTGATCAGCCGGTATATGATGATGATGTTGCCCACAGTGGCTGAAATATGATTCAAACGGCTTTATATACGCGTATGTATGTATGTATATATATGTATATGGGATATGGGAAAGTTTATGGCATTATATATGCACCGCCACCTGATCAGCTGGTATACGTTGATGATTTTTCCCACAGTGGCCGATATGATTTGATGGGATGACCTCAGAGGCTGATGATGATATGAGACATGTACGTATGCACGACATGACATTCATACGTATATGCATGACGCTAAAAGTAATTTATGATTTACAAAGTTATTCAGACTTTCAGGTTGAGTCATGTACTCTATATTTCTTCCATGTCTCTTATGTATTTATTTATGTGTCTTACATACTCGGTACATTATTCGTATTGACATCCCTTTTGCCTGAGGATACTACGTTTCATGCCTGCAGGTCCCGATAGACAAGTCAAGAGCCCTCCAAGTAGGCTATCAGCTCAGTGGAAGATGTTGGTGTGCTCCATTTTCTTTAGAGTTGCTCGTTTGGTTAGTATGATTTTGACGTATATTGTTTGGTATGGCGAGACTCTGTCCCGACCTTTATGACATTTATGTACTTTTAGAGGCTTGTGGACATATGTCGTGTAAAAGATTGCACCGCCATGTCGGCCTATGTTTTGAGTTTATAAAGGATCATGTTGGCCTATTAGGCCTGTATGTCATGTGTATATGATGATGTAATAAGAAAGATACGTTACGTTGGTACTCGGTTGAGTAAGGTACTGGTGTGGGAAACCTTACTGCCTCTCCCCGGCGTCGTGCTTGCATAGTGTTCTGGAGTCGTAGTTACCTCTTTATCTTTGGCATCTTTTCACATCTTCACCGACTCTTACTCGCTTTGCAATAGGGACAATGGAATTTCTTTCGCGCGAGGGTGATACCTAGTATAACTGGCACACTTAGTCCCTTAATTTAACTTTGCTCAAAGTTTTTGCTTTAGCGGATCGTTTTCCTGACTGACCTTTAATGGTTATTCTTGCGTTATCCATTCTATCATTTCCGGAACACTACTTTTGAAATTATTACAATGCCGACTATTATCGAATCCTTTGGTCCCTAAATCATGTTCGATTATTTTTTCTTGTTTACTAGCCTATGTTGATTTCTAATATTCCGGGGGGTCTAACTTAGCCTTCAGGTAATTACGTTGGAGTCACCAACTCATTTTCTTAAAATGAGGATATGAATTTATGACTTATACTCTTTTATAGTCTCAAGGACTACCACCTCTTGTCTTTTCCTTTACTAGACTATAGACAATGTCATCCTCTCGTATCATGATTTATCCCTACAACCCTTTTATCACATCTTACTCGTAATACTTCATTTACTTTTTTCTTATTCTCCTGCTAATATTATATTTAATACCTTATTCTAAAAACATCAACAAAATATTCTTTAACTTTTATCTCCCCTTTCTCCATCTCACTGGCTCTTCGGGTCGCCTACTATTCTCTTTTTACTAGGGGATGGAGTCATACTAAAGTAAATATATATCCCTTCTACAATGCCACTACATGTCTTCTGATATTTTTGAACGTTCTAGTATTCATATCTGACTGCACTATTCTAGAGTGCACCATCTGGTATGTACGATCTAGTAGGGCCTCAAACAGGGCCACGTTGTCACGAATTCTCTCTCTACTAATGCCCTTACTTGTTGTTGTATTAGCCCTCTGGCTAGGTGTGATTTTTCTAATTACAAGCATCTCTATAATTTGCAAACATTAGTTTTGGCTCGAACTCTTATAACTCAGCTCTATAGCAAGATGTTGACTTCAAATAAGGGTAACAGACTCCTAAATGCCTTGTAGCTTCATGTTTATATAATGTGGTGCATAGAACATCTATAAACAAGGCTATACTAGACACAACTTGTAGACTCCATAGGACAGAACTGCTCTGATACCAAGTCTGTCACACCCCAAACCTAAAGAGGCATGGCCGGCACCCAGTGCCCTGCTCGGCCTGAGCGTATCACTTTATAACCGTGAACTCTTGAAGGGTAACCCTCAACTTAGGCTGATGAATCCTTATTCTACATCGTCTAAAAATAACGTCTCTCTCATATGTGGGGTAAACATACACTAAATCTGATATATATAACTGTGTAAGCTAATAAAGTCACCATGAACATCTACTGATATATAGAAAATATGCAGGACTCATCTACAAGCCTCTATAGATAACTGAACTGTACCGTGATCGGGACAGGGCCTCGACCTACCCATTAAATCTGTATATATAAAATGGACTCCAAGGTCCAGACTTGGTAACTCCGAGGAAGTGGAGCTTACCACCAAGCTGATATTTGACCCTGTGTGCTGGGATAGTCTGTTCAACTATCAATGAGGACCTGCAAGCATGAAATGCAGCGTCCCCAGTAAAAGGGACGTTAGTACGAAATAATGTACTGAGTATGTAAGGCCAGAGAATAACTGAAAGCTGACACTAAACTGATAATATAATAACTAAAAGTAACTAAGAGTCAAAGATAATTTAAAGATATGCTTACCTGCTGATACTGACTCAACTCTCTTAATATAGTAAGTTTATTAAATGTCCGACATTATAAGGCTCGTTATCTGTAACTGCTCTGCCGTAGTAGGCTCACTCATAGGCGCTCGACCATACTAGACATTGTATCTCGGCCATTCTGGCTCGCTCGTAGGCGCTCGTCCACAGTAGGCTTGGTATATAACTCACCATCTGATCAGAGGTTGCCCAATAGGGCCTGCCTATCGATTATAGCTCGATGGTAGTGAAAATACTATAATACTATATATATATATATATATATATAGAGAGAGAGAGAGAGAGACTCTCTACTCTCTTGGATGAAATAAGACAAAACTAAACTTAATATGAAGTCCCGATAAGGGAGAATACTATAGCTTATTAGAGTAGGATAATGTACATAAATTTAGGAATAAGAACTTCTCTATATGCCTCGGTATCAAACACATGTAGTTATGAGATCATGCTAAAATGAAGGAAAGGTTTAGCCATAACATACATTAACTCTGTTGAGTCTTTAATACCTTCCAGGAAATTCTTCAAACAACTCAACACAATCTATCACAACATAAGGAGATTCAAAATCAGTGTTGAGTAAAGGCTAAGTTTTCAACTTAAACTATTAGCTCGTTTACGTAAATTTGGGCAGCATCTCCCCTGTAATAAGGCGCTCATCCAATACCACATGCCAACAACACCAAGAACACAACAATAAAAACATGTATGCATCATTTTCCAAATTTATCTCCATCACAATATATCACAAAACAACCCACACACCCTAATAACTTCATACATAAAAGGACAACAAAAGTAGTGTCAAACAACCTAAAAATAATGTAACGACGAATAACCAGCCTACCAATCCTTCTTTATGTGGTGTTTCTTCACACATTTTATCCTCAAACACTCCATAAAACATCAGCAACATAGACAGCCCAAAGGCAACACGTAACAACCTACAAAATAGTCCACTACAAGTCGAATAACTCGAACCCCCGACTTCCGTTCACTGTTTCGTGAGTTCTAACTATTAGAAAACAAATTTATCAAAATTCTGATATTTAAGGCTTAATTACATAAATTAGACATTTTTTAATTGTACCTTAAAAAACTCAAACTACAAAGAAAAAGAGAGACGATATAGCGATAATTACATCGTTGGGATCGTTCTAGTGTTATAGGTTCTTGGTTTCGTACTTGAGATGTTAATATTCTTGAAAACCCTTGTGTATAGATTGAGTGTAAGTTTAGGGGTCTTATTATGTATGTGGTATGTGGAAATGTGAAGAAATAGACGACATAAGGCCTATATATATCCATTTTTGAAAAGTCCAAGAGGTGCTAGCTTGGCACCCTATTATTGGGTCTTCTTCAACTGCCTATATATTTTATCTGTATATCGTATGAATGAATGGTTAAGAGCGTTAGAAACTACATTCCAAGAACTTCAATTTAGTATATAATATGTCCCAAAAAGACCTCATATAACATACAAAATAGATTGCTCAAAAAGCTTTAGTGACACACCTACTTGTCACCTATGTAGTCTCGTGAAACTACAAATAGCTCTCTACTCCTATGTCTTATAATTGAACAGTTTAATACGTTACAAAATAGACTCATAGATATTCAATTTTGTAGGTACATCATCCCCTAATTACAATTATTTTGGGATAAAATCTCCCCTACATTCGACCTAATTTTCAGTATATTTATGAGTGTAACTTGTGATAATCTTTGCCAACTTTTGTTCCACAACTCGCTTGACTTCAAAACATAACACACGACTATCATAACACAAAAATAACTCATAACATAAAGTCCTTATAAATTTGAGCACCCTAGTCTCGCCCCAGAAGTACATGTTATAATATTCCTAACTTGTCGATTTTTTACGAAACTTATTTTCTTCAATTGGTTTAGCTTCAAAACCTTCCAACCCTCTTGGTACTTGCAGTCCATGATTTTAAATATTTGTATCCTCCAAATTAACATGATTAACTTACTTTATGTACTTTTAAATATGATCTCATTTTAGAGCTTACATCAAGTGACTTATTACATACTCCCACATACGAAACTATGGGGTGTACCATCATAAAACACTATGTGTGCATTAAGTTTCAAGGTCCTCCTATGTTGGATTCTTTCACCTTACTACCCAAAGGTTACTCAAAAGAGCTCAACAATCATCCCACTACCCTTGATGGAACATGTATGTAAAATAAACAACTCCCACACCTAATAAATTGCTTGGCTTATTACCTATTTTCAGTTAAAATCACGAAATTGAGGGATATGGAGTAGAAACTTACCCCAAGGATTAAGACCTTGTGAATTCTTCTTGCAAATTCTTCAACTTTGAGTAAGAATTAATGATTCATGGGCTTAGGAACTCCCCCTCCCACTCTATAGTACTCCCTCTCTCTAGAAATATTAGTTTTATCCTTTTAAAATGATCCCTAAGGATGTTTTATAATAGTGGGGTCGAGTTCTAAAATGATCCCTAGGAGAAATGAAGCCCCGATGCAAATCTGCGGTCACATATGCTACCGCATAACGCTTCTGCGGTCCGTCAAATGGAACGCATAATGGCCCCTCAGAACTAGGCATTTCCTATTTCACTCTACGACCGGTCTGTGGTCTACAGATCTATTTTGCGGTCGCATAATGCGCCGTAGAACACCCCTGTAGAAATTTTATGTTATATTTATGAGAAATTGTGCGACCCGCGAAATGATTATGCGGATGTATAATATACCGCTTTTTTGGTCCTAACATTTAGCTAAGGTTTCTACTTCAATCTACGACAGATCTACGACCGTACAATCCCGAGTTTTTGGTAAAATTTTACGGGGCCTTACATTCTCCCCCACTTAAGATCATTCGTTCTCAAATGAGGGCCAAAATCCGTCATTAGAAACCAATATGACTTATCTGCTAAAACAAACACCAATAGTTCTAAACTTTCAACTAGCTCCACAAATTTCCAAAAATTTTGGCAGTGCTTCCCTAGGAACTGGGCCTATCCACCTGTCAAAGAATCCATAAACCACTCCTAACAACATAACAATGTAAAACAAAATGGAAATAACACCGGCAACAATGCCATAAACATTGCACTATCAAGAGGAGAGTATCCTTAACGTAAGTTGTACATGAGGAACATAATTTCTAGAAAGTTAGATTTTAAAATCATGGATACAATCACATAGGTATTCAAATAAATTAGGGTACTTCTTCTTTATCTCTTTTTTGTCTTTCTAGGTGGCCTCTTCGACCTATTGGTTTCACCATAGCACTTTCATGGAGGCAATATCTTTATTCCTCAACTTCGTGACTTGCCTATCAAGAATGGCAATTGGAATTTCTTTATAAGTCAATTCTTCATTAACATTTATAGTCTCAATCGCAATAATAAGCGACGGATCTCCAACCACCTTCTTCAACATGAACACATGAAACACCGGGTGCACTAAGGACATTTCTTGAGGTAGTTCTAGCTTGTAAGCCACCTGACCGACCCTCTGAATGATTCTGTACGATCCAAAAAATATTGGACTCAATTTCCCTTTCTTACCAACCCGTATTAACCCCATTCATGTGGAAAACCTTCAGGAAAACACAATCATCCTCTTGGAACTCCAAATCACTATGATGCACATATGAATAAGACTTTTGATGACTTTGGGCAGTTTTCAAATGCTCCTTAATGGTCTTAACTTTCTCTATATCCTAATGCACGAAGTCTGGTCCTATCAACTCCACTTCACCTATCTCGAACCATCCAATTGGAGATCTACATCTCTAACCATAAAGAGCCTCAAACGGTGCCATATGAATGCTAGCATGATAACTATTATTGTAGGAAAATTCTATGAGCGGCAAATGGTCATCCCAGCTACCTTCAAAGTCAAGAACGCAAATGGGCAACATATCCTTGAGAATAGTCCATTCTGCTTGCCCGTCGGTCTGTGGATGGAAAGTTGTACTAAGATTCACCTGAGTACCCAACCCTTACTGAAATCTCTTTTAAAAGTTAGCTGTGAATTGTGTCCCACAATCGGGAATGATGGAAGTGGAGTGTCATGTAGCCTGACTATTTTATTGATATACAATTGAGCATACTATTCCACTATGTTGGTAGCTTATCATGTAAGAAGTGTGCTGATTTCGTTAGTCGGTCCAAAATCACCCAAATCGAATCAAACTTGCAAAGAGTGTGAGGTAGTCCTACCACAAAGTCCATATTGTTCATCTTCCACTTCCACATAGGAATTTGTATGATCTGTGCCAACCCACATTGCATTTGGTGTTCGGCATTCACTAGCTGATAGTTTGGACATCTTTCCACAAAGTTTTCTACATTCTTCTTCATATTGTTCCACTACTAGACTTCCTTAAGACCATGGTACATCTTTGTAGAGCTCGGATGCATGGAATACCTAGAGGTGTGAGCATCGGTCGCGATTGTTTCCCGGAGAGCATCCACATATACAACGCATAGCCGCCCTTGGTACCATAGTGTACCATCCTCCATGCAAAGAGAAAAGGCCATGATCTTATGTTTATGAATCCCCTCCTTAAATTGTACCAACAATGGGTCGTTGTATTTCTTTTCTTTGACTTCCACAACAAGCGATGATTTAGCCCTATTTTGCACAATTACTCTCATTAACTATAATCTGCAAGATGGCCAACCGGTGAACCTCATTGGCCAACAACCTTTGATATGACTCCAAGTGCGCCAAACTACCCATAGATTTTTAGCTAAGAGCATCCGCTACGACATTAGCCTTTCCCGAATGATATAGAATATCGATGTCATAATCATTGAGTAACTCAAGGCATCTTCCCTACTTCATATTCAGTTCCTTCTACTTGAAAGTGTATTGAAGGTTCTTATGGTTTGTGAATATATCCACATGGACCATATACAGATAATGACGCTAAATCTTTATTGTAAATACAACCGCTGCAAGCTCTAAGTCATGTGTTGGATAGTTCTTTTCATGGTTCTTAAGTTGCCTAGAAGCATAAGCTATAACCTTGCAATGTTGCATTAAAACACACCCAAATCCGATTCTTAAAGCATCACAATATAGCACAAACCCATATGTACCCTCTGATGGGGTCAACATCGATGTCGTAGTCAATCTTGATTTCAACTCCTGGAAGCTCCTTTCATAACCATATGACCATTGGAACTTAATGTCTTATGCGTCAACTTAGTCAACAGAGAGGCAAGAGTGGAGAACACCTCAACAAATTTCCTATAATACCCGACTAAGCCCAAGAAACTACGAATTTCAATTGGAGTTGTAGGTCTAGGCCAATTCTTCACAGGAGCAATATTATGAGTATCAACCTTAATTCCTTCATTGGAGATAACATGACCTACGAATGCGACAGTTTCAAGCCAAATTCACATTTTGAAAGCATCACAAACAACAGGTGCTGATGTAGAGTCTATAGTGCTGGCTTGAGGTGATCAGCGTGGTCCTCTCGACTTCGTAAATAGACAAGGATATCGTCAATAAACAGTATCAAAAAAAGAGTCGAGGAACGACTTGAAAACTCGATTTATAAGATCCATGAAAGCTGTCTGGGCATTTGTTAGCCCAAAAGACATTACTAGAAATTCAAAGTGCCCATACCAAGTCTTCAAAGCTATTTTCAAAATATCCTGCTCCCTGATCTTCAATTGATGGTACCCGAATCTCAAATCAATTTTGGAGAAATACTTAACACCCTGCAATTGATCAAATAAGTCATATATTATTTGCAATGGGTACTTATTCTTGATCATTACCTTGTTAAGCTGTTGATAATAAACACACATTCTCAGTGACCCATCTTTCTTCCTTACAAAAAGTACCGATGCACCCCAAGGCGACACACTCGGCCGGATGAAACCCTTCTCTAACAAATCCTTTAATTGTTCCTTTAGCTCCCTCAAATCTACTAGTGCTATTATGTAGGGTGGGATAGATATAGGCTGTGTGCCTGGCATCACATCAATCCCAAAATAAATCTCCATATCTAGTGGTATCCCAGTGAGTTCATCAGGAAAGACCTTAAGAAATTCAATCCCAACTGGTACAGACTCAAGTGTAGGTGCCTCAGGGTCGGTGTGCGTAACTCATGTCGAATGGTAAATACACCCCTTGTTGATCATATTTGTGGCCTTAAGGTATGAAATAAACCTACCCTTCGGTACCACATCATCCCCCTTCCACTCAGTAACAGGCTCATTTGGAAATTCAAATCAAATGATTCTATTTTGGCAATCAAGCTTAGAAAAAACAAGAATAATGCCAGTCTATCCCCATGATTACATCAAAGTCTACTATGCCCAACTCAATAAGATCGGCCATGGTTTCCCCACCACGCATTGTGACAACACAATCCCAATAAACCCCCACGGCCACAACAAACTCACCAACCAAAGTAGATACAACGAGTGGCTCACAAAGCTGTTCTGGTTCTATCCCAAACTCCATGGCAACATAGAGAGTGACATAGGTCAAGGTGGAACCGGGATCAATAATAGCATACACATCATGAGATTGGATTGTTAATATATCTATGATGACATCCAGAGAAGCCTCTGAACTTTTGCGACCCTTCAAAGCATAAAAACAAATGGGTCCTCCCAAACTCTATGCACCATCCATAGTTGCACCATGCCCTACGAGTGTTGGAGTGCCTCGAGCTAAAGGAGGTGTTGCGAATGTAGTATTTGTAGAGATGGCTGGCTATGCTACACCCCTGCCCATGCTCTGGTGGGACGAATGGCAATCCCACTAAATGCGACTCCTCATTCCCTACCCATAGCATATGGGCTGGTCCATGAAGCAAGCCCCATGGTGCATATTATCACACTTAGGGAATGGCGGCTTCTGCTGCTACTGAAACCTCCCACCAGACCAACCCGTCCAGTAGGATCCCATGTTGTCCTGGCTGGGACTAAAGTGGCTCCACTACTGCTGACTAGGCCCCGATGGTGGTGCACAAACCGAAGACTGAGTAAAGGATTGAGATGGCCCTGACAACCCTTCCCGGAATGCTGACCTACCACCATCACTACCAGAGAAACAACAAAAGTTCCCCGCAGACCGTGCCTTGTTGTTGCCCTCACGGTCCATTCTGATCTTCAATTTGTAGGTATCTATGGCTTGATAAAATGCCACTATTTTACCATAGTTCATGTCAGTATTCAAGGCAGCTATAACAGGCAAATTAATAACCAAGGGGCTAAGGCCTTACACAAACTGGCACACTCTAGCCTCCATGGTAGGAAACATGCAGATGGAATACTTGGATTGGTGCACAAACCTTATATGATAGTCCCACACACTCATTCTACCTTGTTTTAGGATCTCAAACTCGGCAGCACGGGCTGCCTTAGTCTCGGCATGTAAGAAATGATCAATGAAAGCATCGACAAACTTACTCCACCTCGCCGGAAGGCTCCCCTCCTCATAGGAGTCCTCCTACATCTCGAACCAGTAGTAGGCCACCCCTTTCAGGTGGTAGGAGGCCAAATCCACTCCCTCCATCTCAGTATCATGGATAACTCGGAGGGTCTTGTGCACCTCATCAATAAAATCCTAGGTGTCCTCCTCAGGATCAGTACCTGGGAACACTGGAGGATTCAACTGGAGAAATCCTTTCACCCGGAAACTGGGGGAATCCCTTGGGTGACTAGAAGAAGTGGGTGCAACATTTGATATCTAGGTCTGGGAAGCAACTATCTGAGCCAACATCTCTATGGCTCCCCTAAGATCCCTATCATATACACCATAACCGGAAGCTGGGGATGGAGGTAGACTGGGATATTAGTCGGGGGTGGAATAGCTGCACCCTCAATAGGTGTAAGGGATATGTGCAATCTGACCAGGAGAAGTAGAATCAGGCAGTTTAGTAGTCGGGGGAATGCCATCACTCCTCGGGTGCACATTTAGTAGTCGGGTGAGTGCCCTCACCAGTTTAGTAAAGAATCAACTGCCACTCCTAAGGTGGCATTGGCTCCTTGGCTGGTTCTTGCTTTCTTCCTAGGTGCCATGTACTGAAAATTAGAGGAATGCACGAGTTAGAGGAGGATTAATCTTACAATCATCTCTATCACACGATCTAAAATATCAAATGAGGGTATGATTCCTAAATTCCCAAGTTTCTTCCTAATTATGGATGTGGTCAACAACACACCGATAAGAAAGACTCTACTAGATATGACTCTCAATATAATGAGCAACAATAAATTGAGTAGGAAACATAAAATCAATAAGAGACTCAAATAGTAACAAAGTGTCATATTAGAGGGAAGGTAAATTTCAAACAAGTTCGATATTTTATGTTTGGAGACCTTAAAAATCGATACACCACCATTTTTGGCACAGTGTCCTATCCATATCACCCCAACACATCCACTCACCATACCACCATGCGCGCGACATGGTGTCTGATCTCAGCCCGATCGGCTAAGCCGTCGCGCCATATTGTCGTGCGGGCCAAAATTACATCTTGCTAGTAATAATCTAATCACATTCAAGGGGAAACACCTCAACACATTAACATGGGAATTTATCCCTCAATCAGTCCTACACCAGCACATGCAGTTTTGGAGTTAGATTGTTTTGACCTACACTTCCTCAGTGGCTAAACAATACTCTCAAAGCATTTATTATTTAAAGGGATTTACCACTCATTTCATATCCTTTTACATAACATTCATTTCATTGGTACCGATGGCCGTGACACATTATCTTTCTTGGCACGTTGGCTGCACATCATATTTCATGCCCTTTTCATTCACTTTCAAATATCATTGTGGATAATCAACAACAAGGCTTTTCGAATTAAGAATTTCAACTCACTTTTGAGCAGCCTAGGGTCTTAGAAACATGTGATTTCTTACACAATTTGACATTATAGTTTTCATTAGAATCACATTTTAAACCAGAACATATTAGCACACAACTCATACTTAAATCAAATTCTCAAACAGTAACTAAACACTATAAGAACCTTCGGAACACATATAGAATGCATATTTATTTGGACATACGGCTTATTTAGATTAATCAATTTATAACGAGCAGCACAGGACTTACAAGGTCATTGTGGGGTTTAATTCTAAAAGAAGAGTTTAGCCAACATATATCGCTTTAAGCATTTAAACTACTACGATGTTCCGGAATACATAGCCACTTCGACCTATTTAGAAATATAGTAAAATTGAACATAAATTAGGAAGGAGTTCATAGTTCCAGCTCACTTGAGCATTTTATCAAATACTATGTATGCATTAATGTTTCAAAGTCCTCGTATGGTTTCCACACAACTACCCAAAGTTTACTCAAAAGAGCTCAACAATCTTCCCCCTAACCTTGACAGTACATGAATATATAATAAACAACTCCCATACCGAGGAATTTGCTTGACATATTGCCTATTTTTAGTTAAAATCACGAAATTGAGGGCTATGGAGTAGAACCTTACCTCTAGGATTAAGACCTAGTGCATTCTTCTTGCAAATTCTTCAACTTTGTGCAAGAATTAATGATTGATGAGCTTAGGTGTCACGCCCCAAACCTGGGGAGGCGCCACAGGCACCCGTTGCCTCACTAGCCCGAGCGAACCACTCTGTAACTCATGATCGTTTGACCAAAACTAGAACATACATAGGTCGACATAGCTAGACTCATTCCTTTTATAACTATCATAGTCTCACATGGCCATAACTCATAATGTATAACTATAAGTGGACAACACTATATCACGGAACCATTTTTCTTAAAACATGAAAACATATGGGCCGTTAAGGCCTCCGACATACTTTACAAAATGAACCTCTGTCTACAAAGCCTCTAAGATTATTTGATATCAAATAGGAAATGGTACCGACCAACCCATAAGTTTGTATCAAACTCTGACACGATGACTTATAGACTCGGTTGCACTCCGAATGAGGCGGAGTCTTACCAATCCTTCGCTGAATGCTGATCTCGTCTACTATGAGGGCTCGTCAAACTGATATTTATACCTGTAGGCATGAATGTAGCGTCCCCAACAAAAGGGATGTCAGTACGAATAATGTACCGAGTATGTAAGGCAGAACTGAAACATAACAATAGCCAACATTAATTAAAGACATGGAAGGAATGTAGAGTAAATAACTCAACATGTAAGTCTAGATGACTTTATAAATCATGAAATACTTATAGTGTTATGCATATACATATGAATGTCATGTCGTGCATAAGTACATGTGTTCATAACATTATCATGCCTCCGAGGGTATCCCATCACATCATCTCGGCCACTGTGGGCAAATCATCAACGTATACCAGCTGATCAGGTGGTGGTGCGTATATAACACCGTAATTTTTTTTCCATATCCCATATAGATATATTTACATATATACGCATATATAACACCATATGTTGCCACTGTAGGCAAAATCATCATCGTATACCAATTGATCAAGTGGTGGTGCGTATGTAATGCCGCAACCTTTTTCTCATATCCCATATATATATATTTACATATATACGCGTATATAACGCCGTCTGAGTCATGAGTAAATGCACATGTAAATGAATGCAATGCATGAGAAGTACATTAATAAAACTTATCGAAACGTCGTAAGACCATTATACCTTCGAGTAATATCATTTTACATGAATGAATAACGTAGACATCCTTAACTGCTAAGAATAGAAACACTTATGAAATAGCATTATGTTTACGTATCGTTACTTAGATCATGCCAAAATGAAGGAAGGGCTTAGCCTTAACATACATGACAGACAAATCAATGATTCAATATTTGCGCCAAAGGAACTGACGACACTCTAGCTAGAAATTTTAACTTTTAAGTTGCTCACGAAAGCATTTTACAACCTCCCAAACCATCCACAGACAAGTCAACATGCTGAAAGTTCTTCTTTACTTCTCACTTAACATGAACTTTGTACTATTGAAAATTTAACTTTTTAAAGACAGGATGTATTTCAGCACTCTTCCCAAAATCAAAGAGAACTAGCCTGCATCTGACTTGGGATTTGCCGCTTGTAGAAAACTGAGGTATTTGAAATACTTAGCACATATCCTGGTAAGGCATGCACATATATAGAGTACTTATTCAAATCCTGCCCTTCGAAGAACCTCTCCCACAACGGTATCAACGGTAATTGCCCTCTAGTCATGAACATAAAATCCATTTTAGGCACTCTCTTAAATGGAAACTCTTTCTTATAAGGCTCTAATGAAGCCCTCCAAAACAATTCATCATCAGACATTCCATGAATAAAATCTTTCGCCTAACAAAACTTTCCATACTTAAACAATCCTCTTTCTCACAAACACTACAATTTCCAAGAACTTAACAAAGATGTTATCATTACGCTATAGCAGGTAAAGGATAGGTAAAAGAAGTGATTAACAAACTATCCGACCATGCGGTGTACAGGAAAACGATAGCTAGAGCAAATAAAGAGAACCATTAAGTTCCACCTTTCAGTCCAAGTTATGACTCACACTCTTGCATGGGAGGGCTGCCACGTAGGGTGGGGTGTAAAATTTTAATCTTTATCCACTTATTAGGTAGTAAGGTAATGTCTCAATAACCGATAATTAACCAATTACCCGCATAATTAAAAATTGTTTCAAATTAATTAAAATTCTATTTATTTTTTACACACTTTATGTACCATACCATCATGGTCATGTGGTATTATATAAAATAAATACATACACTATTTTTCTTTATTAAAATATCCATGCAAAAATACATATATATTATCAACTTCTAATTTTCCTAATCTCATATAAAGAGTAAAAATTTCCTTACATTTAATTCTTAAATGGTGACAAAAAATAACATTCTTTTCTTGTGCAAAAATAATTCATATCTTTACAATAAAGAAAATGAACTATGAACCGAAAATATAGTAAAGCTCCTACTGAATAAGAAATTTTTTATTCGTCACGAGAATCAAAGAGCAAGTCGTCCGTACACAACGCACAACAAACGAGATTATATTTAAGTTAGTTTAAAAAATTTGTAGCACAATACCGTAATTTGAACTAGAATCATCAAACAGAAAAAGCATAAGACCCTTTTTTTTTATTTGGTGGGATGAGTAAGAGAAGTCCTCTAATCAAGATATGCAACATGCCAGAGCACCAGCTCAATTATATCCAGAGCAAAATAGATACGTAGTTATAATTTCTATTTAAATCAGTGAAGAGAGCATGTACTAATATAAGCATATTTGGAATTACCTCACGTAGACGTTACGTGCAATTGATACAAAACTACAATCATTTTGGTTTGAAAAGATATTTCTGAAGTACGATACTTTTTATTAAAAATTATAGTGAAAATGTTGGAGGAGCTTCACCAAAATAAGAAAAATAATAACAAGTACTATGATGAGTAAGAAAAAGAATAAATATTGTAGTAGAACCACTAATTAAGCCTTAACTTTAATCAAGCAACAAGAATTTGGGAGCACATTTGTATTAAAACATGAATGGATAACATAGGAATGTATAACTTTAAATGGTTGGTTTTTTTTATTAGTAGTATAAAGGGCAACCTAGGGCACTAAATTTCCATTATTACTAGGTCCAAGAAAAAATAAAAATAATGTATACACACACAAACACACGCACACACTAATATATTATCTAACGATATTAAGGTTGTAAACATACAAGATCTCATAATAATAATGTTTTAAACCCTCTATAACCTCCTAATAGACATAATCTCTTCGAACTCATGTGGATTTACTACGGCACATCCTAATACTAAGGTACGAGATGTAATATTAGGAAATCCCCCTCTCACTCTATGGCACTCCCTCTCTTTTGAAATATAAGTTTTAACCTTCTAAAATGATCCCTAAGGTTGTTTTTCATGAATGGGGTCGGTTCAATGCGACGCAAGACATCCCTACGGAAATTTTTATGTCGTATTTGCGATAGATTGCATGGCCTGCAAAATGATTATGTAGACGCATAATGGACTACATATTGGTCCTAGCATTTAGCCCAGGTTTCTGCTTCACTCCATGGGCCGTGACATGCGGTCGTACAATTGGCCGCACAAATGCCCTGCATTGTCGGAAATGTTCTTCAACTCACCAATACACAGTTCAGCCTAAATATTTCGTGACACATGACCCCGGATTTTTGGTAAAATATTATGGGCCCTTACAGATTTGGAGTTCAGAGAGGATGATTGGGTATTCTTGAAGGTTTCCCCTATGAAGGGTATAATGCGGTTTAGGAAGAAGGGGAAATTAAGTCCGAGGTATGTCGGACCGTACAAAATCATTTATAAGATTAATCGAGTCGCTTACAGGCTTGAGCTACAACAAGAGAAGTCGTTGGTGCACCCGGTGTTTCTAGTATCTATGTTTAAGAAGGTAGCTTGAGACCCGACACTCATTATTCCGATTGAGACTATTGAGGTTAGTGAAGAATTGACTTATGAAGAAATTCTAGTTGCCATCCCTTGATAGGCAAGTCCGAAAGCTGAGAAATAAAGAGATTATCTCTGTGAAAGTGCTATGGTGAAACCGACAGGTTAAAGAGGCCACCTGGGAGGCCAAGGAAATTGCTATCTATGAACTATGTTTTCCTTGTACGGTTTATGTTAAGTATGTTCTTTTATGGTAATGTAAGATTTATGATGTCATGATTGATTTTTTTTTCATGTTGTGATACATCAAAGTTTTGTGGTTATATTGTTAGGACTGATTTATGGGATTCCCTGACGGGTGCATAGGCCCATTTATAGGGAAAACAATGCCGAAATTCTTGGAAATTTGGGGAGTTAGTAAAAAAATAGAATTGGTGGTGTGTGAATTAAGAGTTGAGTCACATTGGATATTGATTGTAGATTTTGACCCTCATTCAAGGACAAATAATTCTAAACATGGTTGAATGTACTGCCTAGTAAAATTCACATAGAACCGTGGTTTCATTGTACCGAGGCAGGCTTGTGTTGTACATTGCCTCTAGGACTTGGAAGATTTTTTTTGCAGAACATGGCATTTCTGCGGACATCTATGCGATTGCAGAGCCCTTTCGCAGATCACAGATCATCCGCAGAGTGCAACAGGACTTGAGCCAATTTTTGAAGATCATTATACAGTCTATTATACGACCATATAATCATTATGGGGGCCGCACAATACATCGCATTTTCAGCATGAAGATTTGCGGAGGGGGATTTCGCAGCACGTTATGCGACCGTATAACCACTTTGCAGGCCACATACCGGCCATAGAGTTGACCAGGCCAAGCCCAGTTCTAGGACCCTTTTTGTGGTTCCCTTTGCATACCTCATACTCATTTTGTGGTTCGATCTGCGACTGCATACCCGGTTTCATAGGCTTGATATTGGAAATTTTTTTACCTGATCCCATTTTTATACAACTACTTTGGGGTTATTTTGCCTGGCCTAGACTACTAAATTTAGAGTGAGGGGAGTACTTGAGAAAGAAAATGAATCCCCCAGTGCTGTGATCATCAAATCCTTTCTCAAGCCTTGAAATTCAACAAGGAAAACTCACAAAGTCTTCATCTAATAGGTAAGGTTCCATACCCTAGTTTTAAATTTCATATTTGGGCAGAAGTTGGGTAATGGGAATATTGATTCTTGGGTACGGGAGTTGTTATTTATGAATGTATGTGCTAGTAAGTATGGTGGGGAGGTCATTGAGAACTAATATGGGTGAACTCTTTGTGTTGAATTGGTTGTAAGGTAAAGGAAATCTTGTAGAAGGACCATGTAGTTAAGTTGCACACATAGTGTTTGATGAAATGCTTAAATGAGCTGAATCCATAATTGTTATGTATCGTAGTTAACCCCTTTGATCCTGTAATCCTGTTTCTCTTGCAACCATATTACAAGTCTTACCCATTTATTTGAATTAACCAATTGAACCAGTGTAACCTCTCATGAGCACTTGAATTGATTATAAACTATGTAAAAGTTAAAGCGTGGGGTGACTTGTTTGGCTTTTGAGTGGAACTAAAGAAATAAGGAGAAAGATGCACTGTTTTGAACAAGTAAGAGCCACTTGAATTGAAAAAAATATAGTTGTATTGCTGTGAAAAAAAAAGTAATCCTTTAGAAGTGGTGACTATTGATGTAATTGTTCTTAAAGAAGTATGGGGTAATATACATTGATGTGAAGGTGGAGTTTGGTTTGACATAAGTATGGGGTTTCAATGTTAATGTATATATATTAAATTGCTTAGGGAGGTATAGTCACTTTTATATATAAATGTATCCCACCCATCCCGCAGCCTACATTACAACCAAACAATGTCCTACTTGATCCTAGACTGAATGAGCTCGATTAGTAGAGTAGTACACTACGGGCAAGCCTATGGTGCATCTTTTGTGGCATATGATTGTTATTTCTGAGAGTGAGTGAATTCTTTCTATCTTGAGTTCCTAAGTGCTCTTAAATTTTTATTGTGTGGAACTACTCTCTTTTATTGTGTAAGGGCACTTAATTCATGAAGGAAAGGTAATGTCACTAACCTGTATGTTAGAGTAAGTGGGTGAGTTGTGAATAATGCGTGGTACTTGCGAGTCAAATCTTGAGATGAAGATGTTATGCTTTTGTGCTTAGTCTATTTTAAATACTCTTGGTATGATGAGTTAGGAGAATTGTTTAAAAATGTCATGTCAATATAAAGTGCAGTTGTATTACTCGAGGACGAGCAATTGTTTAAGTGTGGGGTGTTGATGATAGGCTATAATTGCATACTTTAGTCGCTTATTACACTCTAATTTACTACACTTTAATTGAGTTTGAGCTTTAATCACTAATGGTGTATTTTCATATTCCATACCCTAGTTTTAAATTTCATATTTGGGCAGAAGTTGGGTAATGGGAATATTGATTCTTGGGTACGGGAGTTGTTATTTATGAATGTATGTGCTAGTAAGTATGGTGGGGAGGTCATTGAGAACTAATATGGGTGAACTCTTTGTGTTGAATTGGTTGTAAGGTAAAGGAAATCTTGTAGAAGGACCATGTAGTTAAGTTGCACACATAGTGTTTGATGAAATGCTTAAATGAGCTGAATCCATAAACCTTTTCCTAATTACGGTTCAATTTTATCGTCTCTATAATAGATTGAAGTTGCTAGGATTTTTGGAGCATCATAGTAATTTAACAAAATCTCAAGAAACATATGTTGGCTAAACTTCTCTCCTAGAATCAAATCCCTCGATGTTCTCGTAAGTTCAAGTATGAAGGGCCAAGCTCTTTTTTCTCATGTTCCGAGTTATTCCTTATAAATTTGACTATTCCGAATAAGCTTGTATTGAATGATATATACTAAAAATGCGTGCCATATACTCCTATCATATTGTGTTCTCCTTCGGGAATGTATTCAAATGTGACCAATGTGTCGGAATATTATGATTTCAATCATGTTATAATTTCATCTTATAATGCTACATTGTGGAAAAAAACTCAATGTGCTTAAGACTCTTATTGCTCATATGTATACTTAAAGTCTTGATTAAAAAATCCCGGTTGTTGATAATCCATGATGATGTCTGAACGTGAAAGGAGTGTTTATGAAATATGAAATAAGACCGACGTGCCAAGAACGAAATTGCACTTGTGGAAACTAGTGCCAATAAAATGAAAAGAAGAGTGAATGACTATGAAGTGAGCTATAAAACCTTTTTATAATAAATTTTTTAGGACTATCATTTAGTCATCCAGTAAGGGTAGGTTAAAAGAGTGATTGAGGGGTAAAACCCCCGTATTGATGTGGTGTGATTATTCCCCTTAAATGAGTTGAAATTGATGTGTTGAGATTATTCCCCTAATTGTGCTGAGATGATTGCTAGCGAAAAGTGATGCCGATCCACACAACATTGTGGTGATACTTTAAGGAAAGTAAGGTAAAAGTGAATAATGAACGAGACACTTAGAGGTAGATGGTTGAGAACATTCCATAATTGGGGTAGAAGGTTAGAAGCGCGAGGATTCAATATCCAGGAATGATAGCAGTGGCATCAGTAGCATACCTTCAAGCCTATGGTCTAGGTATCGAAAAGCCTGATTATAAGAGTAAAGAATAGTTAGGAACGATGTAATGTCTCGCTTGATATTCCAGAACAACATAAGGAAACCTATGGTGCAAGCAAGTTGAAGAAAGGCTGCGAATAGTAAAAATCGATATGTATAGGTTCCAAGCTAAAGCATAATAAAATGACAAAGTTTTATGATTGGATGTATGAACGAGAAAGGGAAAGTAAGATGGTGACGAGAACGGATAAGTCATCGGGATTAAGACCCATGAAAACAAGAAAGCTAATGGTTTCTCTAAGTTATAGAAAGTTTGGTATAACCAGAATGAACTCAAAGGATTCTAAGACTAATAACATTTAGAAGAGATGGAATGGTGCCCTGTTAATAAAATGAGGGTGTAGTTATTATAGACAAAAAAAAATTTGATTGACGTTTGGGCCTTCGATTAAGTAATGATCTAACGAATAAAAGAAAGAAATCTCATGAATTGGACAAGATTAAAATACCCACGCAAGGTGAATCACATTGGGTTGCCATGAGATACGGTTAATGAAAGCAAGGTATTGCCCCAGGTGGATCATTCTAATCATTTCAGATGTTCCCCGATAAAATGTGAATCCTAGGAGCAAAATTTCATAAGAGGTTAAGTTATCAGGGGTAGATTATGAATCGAAATTGAGGTGAATCAACAATGGATGGATAAAAGTTATAAAGTATGAGAGGAGATTAGGCCGTCATTCTTAAAGATGAACAGTAATATGGAGGCATTAGAGGACATAGATTTATACGTATGAGATAAGCAACGAAAGTAATTTGAGATTTGGTAGCAGACCTCCGTAACGAGAAATCAAGGTAAAAACTTATTGTATAGTATGACCTATGTAGATGCAGTAAAGTCATACGAATGGATAACCATTTCTTTAAAATAAGATATATCAATATTCATAAGTTTGGCAAATACCAAGCGAAGAACTTCAAGATTGGTTAAAAGTTGGAGGAAAAAAGGAGAGGAGAGTCACATATGCACACTTACAAGGTTGGTATCATAGAAGCTGCATAATGGAAGGTAGAAACAGTTACGAGATTGGAAGAAATTCAATCACAAGTCATGGAATTGGGAAAGAGGCCTAAAGGGGGGAATGCCCTGGCCTTTGGACATATTCACAGAACAATTACCTGGATGGCAAAAGGACTACAAAAGTATTCGCAAGAGCTATGGGATATGAGGACGATAAGCGCATCAGTCAACATTCAAGGAAAAATGTTCCAAAGGGGGGAATGATGCTACACCCCATATTTTCGTACATGAAAATACGCCATAAATAAATTAATGAGAGCCTGAAAGTGAGGTGTCGCGTCTCGCAGTACTACATTACGACGATGTTGCACCCTGTAGAGTTGTACGTTGAATTTGTCATAATGTAACTGACATCAGTCCAAGGAGAAGATTATTTGGAGATTATAAGGATTATGCTGTTTCAAACAAATAATAAAAAAATTCGTAAAGGTGAAAAGAGAAGCAAGTCAAAGAAAACGAATTTTCGTCCAAGTTTGGCATGTTGGAACAAAATACGGATCAAGCTAAAATACTTAGTATTTATGAACTAGTACCATACAAGGTATTACATGCCCATGATAGTAGGATATATATATATATATATATATATATATATATATATATAAAGTGTGTTGAAAGTGAGTAAAAATTTAAGTAATTTGAGACAATTCTTAATAATGCGGGTAATGGGTTAATTACCGGGTAATGGAATATTATCTAATTAACTAGTAAGTTGGATATAGATTAAAGATTCTTTCCACTCCCACGTGGCAGCACCCCCCATTTACATTTGATGACTTTTAATCTCTTACATATGTGTCACACTTAGGGAATTAGGTGAATTAAGTTGTTTATGGGTTTTATTTAGTAGCAGTGGACTTACACTTAGTCTACAGTGTTTAACGGCATATTGACAGCTTCTAATAAATATGACAATGTAAATCCTAGTCTAGGAAGTGTCCAAAGAACTGCTATGTGGGTCTTCTTATATGTAACAAAGTTTCTATTTGTAGCATTTGATTTCTGCAATAGAAGGTGCTGATTAGATGTTGTTGAGTAAACGCTATTGAATTATTTATCCAAAAGCTAGACAAATTGCATATCATGTGCATGGAAGTGGGGGATACCTTTGGCAAAAGAGTTGGCTTCCCTCGGAAGATTGTATGTGCTCAAAACGTATTTCATGTCCTTTTTGGCATCGAGTACGGTTTTGGTTGTATATGCATCTAAAGGATTTGTTGCGACAAAATAACCCAGGGAAGTTGTTGTGGCAAGTATTTGGCATTCAAGCTGCTACTTTGTGCCTCTATGGAACAACTGAACATAAGGAAATGATGTGGGATGCGTTGAAGCTTGCAGGACTTCATTTTATTTTAATATTTTTGCTAATTTAATATTCTAGTAGAATGAAGCACATAGAGAGATTGTCCAAGCATAATTCCTTGAAGTTGTTAGAAAAGTCCTCGTAACTACCACATGATTGCAAAAAATGGATGCTTATGTTTTATATGAAAAAGGTTGCTTACTACAGAATTTTGGAGTAGACCTCTTGTTGTGGTTGGTACAATAATACACAAAGATGGGGTGTTAGAGCGATTGTTAAGAGAATCGGTCCAGGTATGTTAAGACTATCCCTTCTTTCTTTTGGCATGATCCATACGATACGAACAAAACGTGCAAATTCACAAATTCCATAAATGACTCTATTCATAGAAGTATTAGAGATATCAATGTTCTTGAATTTTCATGTGTCATAATATTTTATCATCTGTTCAAGGGTCTCAAAAAAATATGAAAGTTGAAGAAAAAAGAGTTTACATATTGCTCAGACAAAATGGTCTTATGAAATTCCGAAAGATTTTATTAACATACTTTTCATGCATTTCATACATGTGCTTTGACCCATGACTAGATGGCGTTATATACGTGTATATATGTAAATATATGTATATGGGATATGGGAAAAGGTTACAACGTTATATGCGCACCACCACCTGATCAGCTGGTATATGATGATGATGTTGCTCACAGTGGCTAAAATATGATTCAAACGGCGTTATATACGCGTATATATGTATGTATACATATGTATATTGGATATACGAAAGGTTATGGCATTATGTATGCACCACCACCTGATCATTTAGAATACGTTTATGATTTTGTCCACAGTAGCCGATATGATATGATGGGATGCCCTCAGAGGCTGATGATGTTATGAGACATGTACCTATGCACGACATGACATTCATACGCATATGCATGACGCTAAAAGTAATTTATGATTTACAAAGTTATTCAGACTTACAGGTTGAGTCATGTACTCTATATTTCTTCCATGTCTTTTATGTATTTATTTATGTGTCTTACAAACTTGGTACATTATTCGTAATGACATCCCTTTTGCCTGGGGATGCTACGTTTCATGCCCGCAGGTCTCGATAGACAAGTCGAGAGCCCTCCAAGTAGGCTTTCATCTTAGTGGAAATTGTTGGTGCGCTCCATTTGCTTTAGAGTTGCTCGTTTGGTTAGTATGATTTAGACATATATTGTTTGGTATGGCGGGACTCTGTCCCGACCTTTATGACATTTATGTACTCTTAGAGGCTTGTAGACATATGTCGTGTACATAAAAGATTGCATGGCCTTGTAGGCCTATGTTTTGAGTTTAGAAAGGATCATGTTGGCCTATTAGGCCTGTATGTCATGTGTATATGATGATGTAATAAGAAAGATAAGTTACATTGGTACTCGGTTGAGTAAGGTACCGGGTGCCCATCGCGGTCCATCAGTTTGGGTCTTGACACTGCCTTTAAACCCGTTGTATTGATTTCTCACATACATTAGGAGTGACGTTGTTCAACAACCACCTAAATATGTATCCTTTCTGAAGCAACACATAATAAATAGGCACAATCAATCGATGGCCACTTAATCAACAACAATAAATACGTAGGTAAACAAGTAGAGAAATCCAACAGCTTAATTATATAAAAACATAACAAGAATTTATCCTACAAAAGATTTTATCAAAACCCTAGATAACAAATTACCTATTCATAATGGTATGTAAAACTAAAACACTAAAAGTCATAACCAACAATGAAAAAATAGGAAGAGGAAGGAAAAACACGTAGAATAATTCCCCACCTTGCTCCTATTGTGTCTCTGCCTCCCTAGGTCGAATCTGTGTCAAAAGTGTGTCCAACCCTGCTCAAACTACCATTTTTCCATGTATATATACCAAGTAGGGTTAGGCCCAAACAATTACACCTTATCCTACGCAAAAAAGGACACATCTTCCAGACAGGTTGTGCGTGCCCCTGCTCCAACCGCGCTCGGACCGCGCATATCCACTTTGATTCTGCCTGACGAGCGTGGCCTAAGCGCGGTCATGCACTTGATGCGCACTCTTCACCCTGTTTTATTAGGAATTTGGAAAAATGTAAAACATGAAAGTTGTAGACTTTTAAATTATATTTCCATCCATAGATTGTGGAGTCCAAATGGAGGTCTGAGAAAAAGGTTATGTGTATTTTACTAGACAGTGCTACTATGCCTACTCGATTCTTCGTTCATTCTAACTATCATCAGTTGATCCCCGAACACGATCCTAGCTTAATTACTTGGGCTTTTACTCAGACTTCTAAGCTCCAAATCACTTGAATTCATTCCATAACATCTACATAGCTCGGAATCACTCCTACAAGGCATAAAATACACCATTAGTGATTAAAGCTCAAACTCAATTAAAGTGTAGTAAATTAGAGTGTAATAAGCGACTAAAGTATGCAATTATAGCCTATCATAAACACCCCACACTTAAACAATTGCTCGTCCTCGAGTAATACAACTGCACTTTATATTGACATGACATTTTTAAACAATTCTCCTAACTCATCATACCAAGAGTATTTAAAATAGACTAAGCACAAAAGCATAACATCTTCATCTCAAGATTTGACTCGCAAGTACCACGCATTATTCACAACTCACCCACTTACTCTAACATACAGGTTAGTGACATTACCTTTCCTTCATGAATTAAGTGCCCTTACACAATAAAAGAGAGTAGTTCCACACAATAAAAATTTAAGAGCACTTAGGAACTCAAGATAGAAAGAATTCACTCACTCTCAGAAATAACAATCATATGCCACAAAAGATGCACCATAGGCTTGCCCGTAGTGTACTACTCTACTAATCGAGCTCATTCAGTCTAGGATCAAGTAGGACATTGTTTGGTTGTAATGTAGGCTGCGGGATGGGTGGGATACATTTATATATAAAAGTGACTATACCTCCCTAAGCAATTTAATATATATACATTAACATTGAAACCCCATACTTATGTCAAACCAAACTCCACCTTCACATCAATGTATATTACCCCATACTTCTTTAAGAACAATTACATCAATAGTCACCACTTCTAAAGGATTACTTTTTTTTTCACAGCAATACAACTATATTTTTTTCAATTCAAGTGGCTCTTACTTGTTCAAAACAGTGCATCTTTCTCCTTATTTCTTTAGTTCCACTCAAAAGCCAAACAAGTCACCCCACGCTTTAACTTTTACATAGTTTATAATCAATTCAAGTGCTCATGAGAGGTTACACTGGTTCAATTGGTTAATTCAAATAAATGGGTAAGACTTGTAATATGGTTGCAAGAGAAACAGGATTACAGGATCAAAGGGGTTAACTACGATACATAACAATTAGGCGGGTAAAATATACATATCTAGCTAAACAAAGAAATGCATATATCACTTCCCAAACTGAACAAAACTACTATTTTGCTTTGCAAACACACAGGGCAAGTTCTAGGCATCAAATACAATGCACAAAATATAACAAATCCTTACACAAACATGACATATAACTCACTAATGATTGTACTCATCAAGACACTCTAGTCAAAATAGTTAATCAAATTTAAGATCATACAATTTAAGGTACTTATACAAGAGTCAAAAACAGATCCTAAGCATCACAACCAAAGTACTCAATATTTTCGAGGCATAACAAAGTCAATAGATATTGCTTCAATTCAAAACACAACACAATGGCTCATACTCCCAAAACTTATACCGGAGTCTGCTATAGTTGTAGGAATGTCAACATATAAACTGCATAGATAATACTCCGAAATATTATGTGCATCATAATGTAACTATGTCTGGGTCAATGATCAAATAATTCTTTTTGCTCCTTCTCATACTTCTTGAAAAAGTAAGCAATTACTTTTTCTACTGGTTCACCGATTTATTGAGGAAGATGGATATTTCTTATCAGCAGGTGGTGAGCACTTCCTGGAGGGTTGAGGGTATGCATGCTAGGGAGAGAGAGGAGAGGGAGGTCAAGAGGTCTCAAGAGTCGGCCTATTATTCTGGTGCTCGTACCCTAGCTGCAGGTTGTCATGGTAGGGGTTATATAAGTCGCCCTGTTCATTCAGCTCTCCCAGTAGCCAGTGGTATTCCAGCTCCTCCTAGACCTCAGGAGCCTTACTATGCACCTCCAGTATCTAGCGCGACTCCTGCGCGGGGTGCTTTCGGAGGTCAGTCCAGCAGACCTGGCTCTAGCCAGTCATAGCCGCCACGTCCTCCCAGAGCTGGCTTTGAGTGTGGTGACACACGCCACATGGTGAGGGATTGCCCTAGACTTGGGAGGAGTTCACATCCATAGACTTCTCAGCCACACTGTGCCCCGTAGAGTTCTCAGGCTATGATTACAGCTCCAGTTGCTACCCCACTTGCTCAGCTAGCTAGAGGTGGAGGTCGGGGAGGTAGACGTCGCCCTCGAGGGGGAGTCCAAGCCAGATACTATGCCATTCCTAGTCATACCGAGGTTGTTGCCTCCGCTTATGTCATTGCAGGTATTGTTATGGGTTTTCATAAAGATGCATCGGTTCTATTCGATCCAAGCTCCACTTACTCTTATGTTTTTTCTTATTTTGCTCCGCATTTGGGTATATCTCGGGATTCTTCGAGTTCCCCTGTTTATGTTTCTACTCGTGTGGGAGATTCTCTTATTGTGGACCGCGCTATCAGTCGTGTTTGGTTGCTCTTAGTGGTTTTGAGACCAGAGCCGATTTATTATTTCTCAGCAGGGTTAATTTTGATATTATCTTGGGCCTAGACTTTTTGTCGCCCCATTATTCTATTCTTGATTGTCACACCAAAACCGTGATGATGGCTATGTTAGGTGTACCGTGTGTTGAGTGGAGGGATACTTTAGATCACGCTCCTAGTAGAGTTATTTCCTTCCTTAAGGCTCAGCGTATAGTTGAGAAGGGGTGTGACGCGTATTTAGCTTATGTGAGAGATGTTAGTATTGATACCTCTTGAGTTGATTCAGTCCCAATAGTACAGGATTTTCCCGATGTGTTTCCAAATGATCTTCCAGGCATGTCGCTTAATAGAGATATTGATTTCGGCATTGATCTATTATGGGGAACTCAGCCTATTTTTATTCCTCTGTATCGTATGGCTCATCTTGAGTTGAAGGAGTTGAAGGATCAGTTGCAGGAATTGCTTGATAAGGGTTTTATTCAGCCCAGTGTTTCACCTTAGGGTGCTCCTGTCTTGTTTGTGAAGAAAAATGATGGTTCTATGCGTATGTGCATTGATTACTGCCAGTTGAACAAGGTTACAGTGAAGAACCGTTATCCTTTGCCTCGTATTAATGATCTATTTGACTAGCTTCAGGGTGCACAAGTGTTTTCTAAGATTGATTTGCGCTCGAGTTACCATCAGGTGAAGATTCAAGAGCCAGATATCCTAAACACTGCCATTTTAGCTAACAAATGCCCTAGTAGCCTTTATGTATTTGATGCACAGTGTGTTCCGGCCGTATCTTGACTCGTTTGTCATTGTCTTTATTGATGATATTATGGTGTATTCTCGGAGTCGGGAAGATAATGAGCAGCACCTGAGGTCTGTGCTTCAGAATCTAAGAGAGAAGAAGTTATATGCTAAGTTCTCGAAATGTGAGTTTTGGTTGGATTCAGTGGCATTCTTAGGCCACGTGGTATCGAGTGAGGGTATCCAGGTGGATCCGAAGAAGATAAAGGTCGTGTAGAGTTGGCCTAGACCATCCTCAGCTACAAAGATCCACAGTTTCCTTAGTTTGGCGGGTTATTACCGTCATTTTGTGGAGGGGTTTTAATCGATTGTAGTCCCCATGACCAGGTTGACCCAGAAGGGTGGTCTGTTCTAGTAGACAGAGGAGTGTGAGGCAAGCTTTCAGAAGCTCAAGACATCTTTGACCAAAGCCCCAGTTTTGATACTGCCTACATGTTCGGGGTATTATACGGTTTATTGCGATACCTCGAGGATTGGCCTCGGAGAGGTGTTGATGCAGGACGGTAGGGTGATTGCCTACACGTCTAGAAAGTTGAAGATACATGAGAAGAACTACCTTGTTCATGGACTTGAGTTAGATTCCATTGTTCACGCCCTGAAGAATTGGCGCCATTATTTATACGGGGTTCCCTATGAGATTTATACCGACCATCGTAGCTTGCAGCATTTGTTCAAGAAAATGGATCAAAATTTGCGCCAGAGGAGGTGGTTGGAGTTGCTGAAGGATTATGATATCACTATTTTGTATCACCCGGGCAAGGCCAATGCAGTGGCTGATGCCTTGAGTCGCCGGGCGGAGAGTTTTGGGAGTTTTGCATATTTACCAACATCGGAGAGTCCTACAGCGATGGATGTTCATGCCTTAGCCAGCCAGTTTGTGAGATTGGATCTTTCGGAGCCTAATCAGGTTCTAGTTGCGTGGTTTCTTGGTCTTCCTTATTTGAGCATATTAGGGAGCGATAGTATGATGACCCCCATTTGCTTGTCCTTAAGGACAAGGTTCAGCACGGTGATGCCAAAGATGTGACTATTAGTGATGATGGGGTATTGAGGATGTACGGTCGGATTTGTGTACCCAATGTTGATGGGCTGCGAGAGTTGATTCTAGAGGAGGCCCATAGTTCGCGGTATTCCATCCATCCAGGTGCCACGAAGATGTATCAGGATTTGAGACAGCACTATTAGTGGAGGCGGATGAAGAAAGATATAGTTGGATTCGTAGCTCGGTGTCTCAACTGTCAGCAGGTGAATTATGAGCATAAGAGACTAGGTGGGTTGCTTCAGCAGATAGAGATCCCTGAGTGGAAGTGGGAGTGGATCACCATGGACTTTGTAGTTGGCCTCCCACGGACTTTGAGAAAGTTCAATGCTATTTGGGTGATTGTGGATCAGCTGACCAAATCCACTCATTTCATTCCTGTGTGTACTACTTAGTTTTCGGAGCGGTTGCCAAAGATTTATATCCGGGAGATTGTTCGTCTACATGGTATTCTGGTTTCCATCATTTCAGACAGAGATACTTAGTTCACATCACGGTTCTAGAGGTCTGTTCAGCATGAGTTGGGTACTCGAGTGGAGTTGAGTACAACATTTCACCCTCAGACGGACGGACATTCCAAGCGCACTATTCAGATTTTTTGAGCATATGCTTCATGCGTGTGTGAATGAATTTGGAGGGTCTTGGGATTGATTCTTGCCATTGGCGGAGTTTGCTTACAACAATAGTTGTCAGTCCAACATTCAGATGGCACCGTACGAGGCTTTATATGGTAGGCGGTGTAGGTCTTGGGTGGGTTGGTTTGAGCCGATAGGATGCTTTGGATAAGGTGAAGGTTATTCAGGACAGACTCCGTATAGCCCAGTCTAGATCGAAGAATTACGCGGACCGGAAGGATCGTAGTGTTTCCTATATTGTCAGAGAGCGGGTTCTGCTTCGTGTTTCGCCTATGAAAGGCATTATGAGATTTAGGAAGAAAGAGAAGTTGAGTCTGAGGTTTATTGGACCTTTTGAAATATTGAGGTGTGTTGGGAAGGTTGCTTATGAGCTTGCCTTACCTCCCAGCTTGGTAGGAGTTCATCCGGTATTTCATGTTTCGATGCTCCGGAGGTATCATGGTAATCCGTCGCACATGTTGGATTTCAGTTCAGTCCAGTTGGACAAGGATCTATCCTATGTTGAGGAGCCGATGGCGATATTGGAAAGGCAGGTTAGAAAGCTGAGGTCAAAGAACATTGCATCAGTAAAGGTTCAGTGGCGGGGTCAGCCGATCGAGGAGGCGACCTGGGAGACCGAGCAGGATATGCGCAGCCGTTACCCATATCTTTTCACTACTTCAGGTATGTCTCTATGCTCGTTCGAGGATGAACGAATGTTTAAGTGTAGAAGAATGTGATAACCCGGCCAGTCGTCTTAAGATTTAATGCCCCGATCCCCTATTAACTACTTTCCCCAAGTTTATTTCTGCTATTTCGATTTGACGGGATGTTCGGTTTTGAGTTTCGGAGAGTTTTGGGACACTTAGTCCCTAAATGAGAGCTTAAGTGTTGGAAAGTTGAACGTAGTCGAAAGAATGTGAAGACGGCCTCTGAATGGAAATCTGATGGATTCTTTAGCTCCGTTGGGTGATTTCGGGGTTAGGAGCGTGTTCGGATTGTGATTTGGAGGTTCGTAGCTAATTTAGGCTTGAAATGCCGAAAGTTGATGTTTTAAAGTTTTCGGTCCGAGAGTAAGATTCTGATCTGAGGGTCGAAATGGAATTCAGGAGGTTGGAGTATCTCCGTAGTGTTGAATGTGATGTGTGTGCAAAATTTCAGGTCATTCGGATACGTTGTGATAGACTTTTTGATTGAAAACATATTTTGAGGAAATTTGGAGTTCTTAGGCTTAAATCCTTGGTTAATTTGAGGTTTCGATGTTGTTTTAGGTGTTTTAAGGATTGGTACAAGTCTAAATAAGGTATTAGGTGATGTTTGTGCTTTTGGTTGAGGTCCCGGGGGCCTCGGGGTGATTTCGGATGGTTAACGAGAAAGTAAGGAACATGTTGAAGCTGCTGTATTTTACTGCTTCTGGTATTTTCGCATCTGCGGTTTGGGGACCGCAGAAGCGGCTAAGGGGCCACAGAAGCGGATTTTTGTCCTTTCTTCAGGAACCACAAAAGGGGTAGAATTACCGCAGAGGCGGTACCGCATCTGCGTATTTAAAGTCGCAGATACAGAAGATAGCTCGTTAAGTGAAAGTCGCAGATGCGACATGTGTTCCGCAGATGCGGTCCCATAACCGCAGATGTGAAAACTGCTAGGCATTATTTCAAAAGGGGTTGCGCGACTTAGGTGTTTATTTCCACCATTTCTAATCGTTTTTGGAGCTCTTTGAAGGGGATAGAAGAAGGATTTGAGGGAATCACTTGGAGGTAACATCCTTGACTTTATAACTCGTTTTATGTGATTAAAGACCAAATTAGTGGTGGGAAATTTGGGAAAAATGGTTAGTTAGGGCTTGAGTTTATGATGCCTTTAAATGAGGATTTGAGGGGACATTTGGACTACAATTTCAGTGTTCTTGTTATGTATAGACTTGTGAGAGTACGGGGTTTTTGAAAATGTAAATTTCACCCGATTCCGAGATGTGGGCCCTAGGGGCGTTTTGGTCATTTTACCTAATTTTGCGTATTAGCTTAGAATTTAGTTGTAGAATCAGTTACTTGAAGTGTTAATTACATTATGCTATTGAATTGAATAGATTTGAGCAATTTGGAGTCGAGTACTCGTGGCAATGGCGTGGTGCTGGGTTGATTTTTAGCCGGTTAGAGGTAAGTGGCTTGTCTAACCTTGTGTGGGGGACCTTCCCCTTAGGATATGATATATTTGATAATTGAAATGTCTTGTACATGAGGTGATGAGCACGTACTTGAGCTAATTGTTGAAAATCCGTTATTTTTCTAAAGTATTTCAATTGAGTTCTTTTTTCATGTTTTATTCTACTTGTAAATATAGCCTGTTGCTAGTTTAGAAAAGCATGTTTAGTTGACTTAATTGACTATTTGCTTAAACTACCTTAATTGAATTATGTGAAGCATGTTAGGCTAGAATTAACTGTTTACTTGGTACAAAATTTAGCTTCATTAGGTATTCTTGTGTTACTGCTGTGTGTTTTTAAATTGGGACTACGGGACGATATCCTGGGAGATCCCCTGTATCTATTTATGATCTGAACTGAGGTGCGGGATACCAATAGATCCCTGGCACGTATATTAAAGATACCAAGAGATCCTTAGGATACCAAGAGATCCCTAGCATATATTGAGGATACCAAGAGATCCTCGGGATACCGAGAGATCCCTAACATATATTGGGGATACCAAGAGATCCTCGGGATACCGAGAGATCCCTAGCATATATTGAGGACACCAAGAGATCCCTGGCACATATATTGGGGATACCAAGAGATCCCCGATTATCATCCTTGTTATGAGTGCTATTCCCTTGTAGTTTGCCTTCATCTCTATTTCTGTTATTGTACTCTTATTACCCTGTGTATATTCTTGCTGTAGATTTTCAATTGTACTGCTTATCTTATCCTTTAATTTTTATATTTATTTAATCTCAGTAGGGCCCTGACCTTCCTCGTCACTACCCAACCGAGGTTAGGCTTGTAACTTACTGAGTACCACTGTGGTGTACTCATGCCTCTTCTGCGCAAGTTTTTCATGTGCAGATCCAGGTACTTCTACTCAGGCCTACCATCCTTGAGGGAGGAAACTACTTAGAGACTTTGAGGTACATCTGCCGAGTCCGCAGACAGAGGAGTCCCTTTCGATTCCTACTTAGTATTTAGCCCTTTTGTATTTTTCTGTTCTTATTAGACATTCTGGAGTTAGATCTATGTAGTATTGATCTTAGCTTGTGATTCATGGGTTTCTTAGTCTTAGATTTAGATATTGGTTTTTGAGACATATATATGGTGTATGCCGAGCGACACATTTAAACACTATTATTGTTTTATTTCTGTTTTAAACTGTTTTACTTCTGCAAGTTTGGTTATCTTTCGCAATTTAGGCTTACCTAGTCTTAATGACTTGGTGCCATCACGATGGTTCATGGAGGGCAAACCGGGGTCGTGACAAAACACGACATCAATGAGAGGAAGTAAAGGTCCCTGCCCGAGATGTTATTGATAGAAAAGGAGTTAGTGCGAGACATAAGTTAAGACAAAGGAAATAACCCAAGAAAGATTTTGCAGAATATTGACATGAGAATGGTCTAACGAGTAGTTTGTAGTTGATTTAGGAAGTGCCTAGTCACGAATAGACAACAAGTTACAGACAAATCAGCAGATCATGCAAGATAAATGTAGTAAACCCCAACATAGAGAATTCAGCCCCGTAGTTGTGACATTGTAGTACTTGAGATATATTCATATAGGAGTTGAAAAAGTTAAAAAGGTACTATATGAGTGTTACGAAAATAAAAGAGAGTGCCACTAGGAAGACAGTCAAAATATCAGTCCAAAAGCAACCCTACAAGAACAAGGGAGTAGAGGTAAGTAACTACGGATAAGTATAGGCAAGGAAGGACAATATAAGGTCTGTCAATTATACGATTTAATAAGCTCGCATCTTTACAAGAGTCAGAGGATCCTCCGTAAGTACTACAGTGAAGGGCTAGCTTAGAAAATGAGGAAGAAGGCTTCAACCTAAGAATAATAACCTAATGAAGAAAGGGTCATGTAAAAGGAGTCTCACAACAAAAATTGTATGCCCTGCAAAAGAAAGTGGCACCTACCGTGGCTAATGGACGGGGAGAAAGATCGAAGGTAATATTCGAGACTGTATGAGTTGCACAAAAATTCTGGCATGTGTGAGAACTAGGATGAGTTAAGTATACACACAACAAAGGGAGAAAGACCAGGAAAAGTAATTGCATATGTTCTAAGAGAGTAGAGATGGAACGAAAGGAATTATTCGATCAATGATCCAGAGTTAGTACGTTATGGACACACTCAAGATTTTGAAGCATTATATTTGTTGGCAATCATACAACCATAAAAGACTCTGGTATAAGTTAAAGAGAAGAATTAAGCTCAGGGCATAGACAAATGATTGAATTTTTAAAAGATTGTATCATGGATATTCCATAACGTCCATGAAAGGCTAAGGTAATAACTGATACCATGCGCCACAAATCGGAAGTTAGCTTAAGCCTACATAAAGGCTGGTTGGAAGGAAGAGGAAGCTAAAGAATCACATCACCCAAGTAAATCAAGAGTCTGATTATTAGACCTAGAAAAAATATGGAGGTTATGATTAAGAACATAGTAGAATCACTCTTAATATTAGAGGTGGAAGAGAGATAGCACAACAACTATGTTCTATAACGGCTCTACGATAAAGCCAGTTAGAAGGGTACCAGTCTCATAAAAAGTTAGTTTGAAGCTCTCACGAGAATCTGTAAAAAGGTGCATGTATTATAATAGAAGTTCAAAACGTAGATGTGAATTATATTTATGTGGAGGGAAGGTTATGAAAAGATAGAAGATGTGATGTGAGGCTTTAAGGAAAGTAAGGTAAAGGTGAATAATGAACGAGACACTCAGAGGCAGATGGTTGGTAGCAGACTTCCGTAACGAGAAATCGAGGTAAAAGTTATTGTATAGTATGACCTATGTAGATTCAGAAAAGTCATACGAATGGATAACCATGTCTATAAAATAAGATATAGCAATATTAGTAAGTTCGACTAATACCAAGTGAAGAACTTAAGGATTGACTAAAAGTTGGAGGAAAAAGGAGAGGAGAGTCACATAAGCACACTTATAAGGTTGATATCATAGAAGCTGCATAATGGAAGGTAGAAACAGTTACGAGATTGGAAGGAATTCTATCACAAGTCATGGCATTGGGAAAGAGGCCTAAAGGGGGGAATGCCCTGGCCTTTGGAGTTATTCACAGAACAATTACCTAGATTGCAAAAGGACTACTAAAGAATTCGCAAGAGCTATGGGATTTGAGGACGATAAGTGCATCAGTCAACAATCGAGGACAAATTTTCCAAAGGGGGGAATGATGTTACACCCCATATTTTTGTACATGAAAATATACCATAAATAAATTAATGAGAGACTGGAAGTGAGGTGTCACGTCTCGCAGTACTACATTACGACGATATTGCACCCTGTAGTGTTGTACGTTGAATTTGCCATAATGTAACTGACATCAGTCCAAGGAGAAGATTATTTGGAGATTATAAGGATTATGCTAGTTCAAACAAGTAATAAATAAATTCGTAAAGGTGAAAGGGGAAGCAAGTAAAAGAAAACGAATTTTCGTCCAAGTTTAGCATGTTGGAACAAAATACAGCTCAAGCTAAAATACTCGGTATTTATGGACTAGTACCATACAAGGTATTACATGACCATGATAGTAGGATTTATATATAAAGTGTGTTGAAAGTGAGTAAAATTTTATGTAATTTGAGACAATTCTTAATAATGCGGGTAATGGGTTAATTACCGTGTAATGGGATATTATCTAATTAACTAGTAAGTTGGATATAGATTAAAGATTCTTTCCACTCCCACGTGGCAGCACCCCCCATTTACATTTGATGACTTTTAATCTCTTACATATGTGTCACACTTAGGGAATTAGGTGAATTAAGTTGTTTATGGGTTTTATTTAGTGTCGGTGGACTTACACTTATTCTACAGTGTTTCACGACATATTGACAGCTTCTAATAAATATGACAATGTAAATCCTAGTGTGTGGAGTGTTCAAAGAACTGCTATGTGGGTCTTCTTATATGTAACAAAGTTTCTATTTGTTGCATTTGATTTCTGCAATAGAAGGTGCTGATTAGATGTTGTTGAGTAAACGCTATTGAATTATTTATCCAAAAGCTAGACAAATTGCATATCGTGTGCATGGAAGTGGGGGATACCTTTGGAAAAAGTGTTGGCTTCCCTCGGAAGATTGTATGTACTCAAAACGTATTTCATGTCCTTTTTGGAATCGAGTACGGTTTTGGTTGTATATGCATCTAAAGGATTTGTTGCGACAAAATAACCCAGGGAAGTTGTTGTGGCAAGTATTTGGCATTCAAGCTGCTACTTTGTGCCTCTATGGAACAACTGAACATGAGGAAATGATGTGGGATGTGTTGAAGCTTGCAGGTCTTCATTTTATTTTAATTTGTTTGCTAATTTAATATTCTAGTAGTATGAAGCAGCTAGAGAGATTTTCCAAGCACAATTCCTTGAAGTTGTTAGAAAAGTCCACATAACTAACACATGATTGCAAAAAAATGGATGCTTATGTTTTATATGAAAAAGGTTGCTTACTACAGAATTTTGGAGTAGACCTCTTGTTTTGGTTGGTAAAATGATACACAAAAGACAGGGTGTTAGAGCGATTATTAAGAGAATCGGTCCAGGTATGTTAAGGCTGTCCCTTCTTTCTTTTGGCATGATCCATACGATACGAACGAAACGTGCAAATGCACAAATTCCATAAATGACTCTATTCATAGAAATATTAGAGATATCTATGTTCTTGAATTTTCATGTGTCATAATATTTTATCATCTGTTCAAGGGTCTCAAAAAAATATGAAAGTTGAAGAAAAAAGAGTTTACTTTATGATATTGCTCAGACAAAATGGTCTTATGAAATTCCGAAAGATTTTATTAACATACTTTCCATGCATTTCAGACATTTGCTTTGACCCATGACCAGATGACGTTATATACATATATATATGTAAATATATGTATATGGGATATGGTAAAAGGTTACGGAGTTATATACGTACCACTACCTGATCAGCCGATATATGATGATGATGTTGCCCACAGTGGCTGAAATATGATTCAAACGGTGTTATATACGCGTATGTATGTATGTATATATATGTATATGGGATATGGGAAAGGTTATGGCATTATATATGCACCGCCACCTGATCAGCTGGTATACGTTGATGATTTTTCCCACAGTGGCCGATATGAAAACTCGTAGAATAATTCCCCACCTTGTTCCTATTGTGTCTCTACCTCCCTAGGTCGAATCTGTGTCAAAAGTGTGTCAACCATGCTCAAACTACAATTTTTCCATGTATATATACCAAGTAGGGTTGGGCCCAAACAATTACACCTTCTCCTACGCAAAAAAGGACACATCTTCCGGACAGGATGTGCGCGCCCGCGCTCCAACCGCTCTCGGACCACGCATATCCACTTTGACTCTGCCTGACGAGCGCGGCCTAAGTGCGGCCATGCAATTGATGCGCACTTTTCACCCTGTTCTATTAAGAATTTTCAAAAACATAAAACATGAAATTTGTAGCCCTTTAAATTAGTTTCCAACCATAGATTGTGGAGTCCAAATGGAGGTCTGAGAAAAAGGTTATGTGTATTTTACTAGACAGTGCTAATATGCCTACTCGATTCTTCGTTCATTCTAACTATCATCCGTTGATCCCCGAACACGATCCTGGCTTAATTCCTTGGGCCTTTACTCAGACTTCTAAGCTCCAAATCACTTGAATTCATTCCATAACATCTACATAGCTCGGAATCACTCCTACAAGGCATGATACACACCATTAGTGATTAAAGCTCAAACTCAATTAAAGTGTAGTAAATTAGAGTGTATTAAGCGACTAAAGTATGCAATTATAGCCTATCATCAACACCCCACACTTAAACCATTGCTCGTCCTCGAGTAATACAACTGCACTTTATATTGACACGACATTTTTAAACAATTCTCCTAACTCATCATACCAAGAGTATTTAAAATAGACTAAGCACAAAAGCGTAACATCTTCACCTCAAGATTTGACTCGCAAGTACCACGCATTATTCACAACTCACCCACTTACTCCAACATACAGTTCAGTGACATTACCTTTCCTTCATGAATTAAGTGCCCTCACACAACAAAAGAGAGTAGTTCCACACAATAAAATTTAAGAGAACTTAGGAACTCAAGATAGAAAGAATTCACTCACTCTCAGAAATAACAATCATATGCCACAAAAGATGCACAATAGGCTTTCCCGTAGTGTACTACTCTACTAATCGAGCTCATTCAGTCTAGGATCAAGTAGGACATTATTTGGTTGTAATGTAGGCTGCGAGATGGGTAGGATATATTTATATATAAGATTGACTACACCTCCCTAAGCAATTTAATATATATACATTAACATTGAAACCCCATACTTATGTCAAACCAAACTCCACCTTCACATCAATGTATATTACCCCATACTTCTTTAAGTACAATAACATCAATAGTCACCACTTATAAAGGAATACTTTTTGTTTCACAGCAATACAACTATATTTTTTTCAATTCAAGTGGCTCTTACTTGTTCAAAACAGTGCACCTTTCTCCTTATTTCATTAGTTCCACTCAAAAGCCAAACCAGTCACCCCACACTTTAACTTTTACACAATTTATAAACAGTTTAATTGCTCATGAGAGGTTACACTGGTTCAATTGGTTAATTTAAAAAAATGTGTAAGGCTTGTAATGTGGTTGCAAGAGAAACAGGATTACAGGCTCAAAGGGGTTTACTACGATACATAACAATTAGGCGGGTAAAATATACATATCTTGCTCAACAAAGAATTGCCTATATCACTTCCCAAACTGAACAAAACTACTATTTTGCTTTGCAAACACACAGGACAAGTTCTAGGCATCAAATACAATGCACAGAATATAACAAATCCTTACACACACATGACATATAACTCACTCATGATTGTACTCATCAAGACACTCTAGTCAAAGCAGTTAAGCAAATTTAAGATCATACAATTTAAGGTACTTATATAAGAGTCAAAAACTGAGCCTAAGCATCACAAACAAAGTACTCAATATTCTCGAGGCATAACAAAGTCAAGAGATATTGCTTCAATTATAAACACAACACAATGGCTCCTACTCCCAAAACAAATACCGGCGTCTCCTATAGCTGTAGGAATGCAACATATAAACTGCATGGATAATACTCCGAAATATTATGTGCATCGTAATGTAACTATGTTTGGGTCATTGATCGAATAATTCTTTTTGCTCCTTCTCATACTTCTTGAAAAAGTAAGCAATTACTTTTTCTACTGGTTCTCCCACTTGTTGCATGAGTACTTGGCTTATATTACTGCCCACACCTATTGGAATTTCATGCAATTCATATAATCTCGAATATTGATTACTTTATTTTTCCCCTTTCATTAGGCATGATAGGTCCCACTTTTTATATAATGTTGTAGTGAGACTATTGTTATAAGATAATTTCCTCTTTAGGTCACTATGCTTAGCTTGAAGCATTCTTCCTTATTTTCTCAGCTAGTCTTTCATTGTAGCATTTAGGGAAGACTCTCTGACTCTTGTAAAGCTGTGAGCTTATCACATCATATCCCTGACAAAATTTCTAATGTTCTTACTCACCTATAAATTTCCTTAGTTACATACTTCCGCTCCTTTGTTCTCATAGGGTTACTTCTGAACTCAATTTTTTTGTCTCACCTATGGAACTCTCTTTTATTTCCGTAACACTTTTACGACAACTATAACTACCTCAGCTCTTATCTGAATATTCCCAGTGAATTACAATGTCATATAAGCGAGGCTAAATTCCTTATGCTGGAGTTCACTAGGTTTATTTTGCACGGTCTGCTAATTTATCTTTATCCTTTTGTCTAGCCATAACTAGGCTCTTCCTGAATTAACTACTAACTACTCTTTGGTCAATTCTCATATATATATATACATATATATATATTGTGTATATATATATATCATGTAATTACTATGGGGTTGTTTCCTTTGTCTTGACTTACCTCTCGCACTGGCTCATGATGTATCAAGTGTTCATTTGCACTTATTTATCAATACTGGTGTGGGAAACCTTACTGCCTCTCCCCGGCGTCGTGCTTGCATAGTGTTCTGGAGTCGTAGTTACCTCTTCATATTTGGCATCTTTTCACATCTTCAACGACTCTTACTCGCCTTGCAATAGGGACAATGGAATTTCTTTCGCGCGAGGGTGATACCTAGTATAACTGGCACACTTAGTCCCTTAATTTAACTTTGCTCAAAGTTTTTGCTTTAGCGGATCGTTTTCCTGACTGACCTTTAATGGTTATTCTTGCGTTATCCATTCTATCATTTTCGGAACACTATTTTTGAAATTATTACAATGCCGACTATTATCGAATCCTTTGGTCCCTAAATCATGTTCGATTATTTTTTCTTATTTACTAGCCTATGTTGATTTCTATTATTCCGGGGGGTCTAACTTAGCCTTCAGGTAATTACGTTGGAGTCACCAACTCATTTTCTTAAAATGAGGATATGAATTTATGACTTATACTCTTTTATAGTCTCAAGGACTACCACCTCTTGTCTTTTCCTTTACTAGACTATAGACAATGTCATCCTCTCGTATCATGATTTATCCCTACAACCCTTTTATCACATATTACTCGTAATGCTTCATTTACTTTTTTCCTATTCTCCTGCTAATATTATATTTAATACCTTATTCTAAAAACTTCAACAAAATATTCTTTAACTTTTATCTCCCCTTTCTCCATCTCACTGGCTCTTCGGGTCGCCTACTATTCTCTTTTTACTAGGGGCTAGAGTCTTACTAAAGTAAATATATATCCCTTCTACAATGCCACTACATGTCTTCTAATATTTTTGAACGTTCTAGTATTCATATCTTACTGCACTATTCTAGAGTGCACCATCTGGTATGCACGATCTAGTAGGGCCTCAAACAGGGCCACGTTGTCACGAATTCTCTCTCTACTAATGCCCTTACTTGCTGTTGTATTAGCCCTCTGGCTAGGTGTGATTTTTCTAATTACAAGCATCTCTATAATTTGCAAACATTAGTTTTGGCTCGAACTCTTATGACTCAGCTCTATAGTAAGATGTTGACTTCAAATAAGGGTAACAGACTCCTAAAGGCCTTGTAGCTTAATGTTTATATAATGTGGTGCATAGAACATCTATAAACAAGGCTCTACTAGACACAACTTGTAGACTCCATAGGACAGAACTGCTCTGATACCAAGTCTGTCACACCCCAAACCTGAAGAGGCATGGCCGGCACCCAGTGCCCTACTCGGCCAGAGCGTATCACTCTATAACCGTGAACTCTTGAAGGGTAACCCTCAACTTAGGCTGATGAAGCCATATTCTACATCGTCTAAAAATAACGTCTCTCTCATCTGTGGGGTAAACATACACAAAATCTGATATATATAACTGTGTAAGCTAATAAAGTCACCATGAACATCTACTGATATATAGAGAATATGCAGGACTCATCTACAAGCCTCTATAGATAACTGAACTGTACCGTGATCGGGACAGGGCCTCGACCTACCCATTAAATCTGTATATATAAAATGGACTCCAAGGTCCAGACTTGGTAACTCCGAGGAAGTGGAGCTTACCACCAAGCTGATATTTGACCCTGTGTGCTGGGATAGTCTGTTCAACTATCAATGAGGACCTGCAAGCATGAAATGCAGCGTCCCCAGTAAAAGGGACGTTAGTACGAAATAATGTACTGAGTATGTAAGGCCAGAGAATAACTGAAAGCTGAAACTAAACTGATAATATAATAACTAAAAGTAACTAAGAGTCAAAGATAATTTAAAGATATGCTTACCTGCTGATACTGACTCAACTCTCTTAATATAGTAAGTTTATTAACTGTCCGACATTATAAGGCTCGTTATCTGTAACTGCTCTGTCGTAGTAGGCTCACTCATAGGCGCTCGACCATACTAGACATTGTATCTCGGCCATTCTGGCTCGCTCGTAGGCGCTTGTCCACAGTAGGCTTGGTATATAACTCACCATCTGATCAGAGGTTGCCCAATAGGGCATGACGATCGATTATAGCTCGATGGTAGTGAAAATACTATATATATATATATATATATATATATATATATAGAGAGAGAGAGAGAGAGAGAGAGAGACTCTCTACTCTCTTGGATGAAAGAAGACAAAACTAAACTTAATATGAAGTCCCGATAAGGGAGAATACTATAGCTTATGAGAGTAGGATAATGTACATAAATTTAGGAATAAGAACTTCTCTATATGCCTCGGTATCAAACACATGTAGTTATGATATCATGCCAAAATGAAGGAATGGTTTAGCCATAACATACATTAACTCTGTTGAGTCTTTAATACCTTCCAGGAAATTCTTCAAATAACTCAACTCAATCTACCACAACATAAGGAGATTCAAAATCAGTGTTGAGTAAAGGCTAAGTTTTCAACTTAAACTATTAGCTCGTTTACGTAAATTTGGGCAGCATCTCCCCGGTAATAAGGCCCTCATCCAATACCACATGCCAACAACACCAAGAACACAACAATAAAATCATGTATGCATCATTTTCCAAATTTATCTTCATCAGAATATATCACAAAACAACCCACACACCCTAATAACTTCATACATAAAACGACAACAAAAGTAGTGTCAAACAACCTAAAAATAATGTAATGACGAATAACCAGCCTACCATTCCTTCTTTATGTGGTGTTTCTTCACACATTTTATCCTCCAAAACTCTATAAAACATCAGCAACATAGACAGCCCAAAGGCAACATGTAACAGCCCACAAAATAGTCCACTACAAGTCGAATAACTCGAACCCCCGACTTCCGTTCACCGTTTCGTGAGTTCTAACTATTAGAAAATAAATTTATCAAAATTCTGATATTTAAGGCTTAATTACAGAAATTAGACATTTTCTTAATTGTACCTTAAAAAACTCAAACTACAAAGAAAAAGAGAGACGATATAGCGATAATTACGTCGTTGGGATCGTTCTAGTGTTATAGCTTCTTGGTTTCGTACTTGAGATGTTAATATTCTTGAAAACCCTTGTGTATAGATTGAGGGTAAGTTTAGGGGTCTTATTATGTCCGTGGTATGTGGAGAAATAGACGACATAAGGCCTATATATATCCATTTTTGAAAAGTCCAAGAGGTGCTAGCTTGGCACCCTATTATTGGGTCTTCTTCAAGCGCCTATATATTTTTATCTGGATATCGTATGAATGAATGGTTAAGAGCGTTAAAAACTAAATTCCAAGAACTTCAATTTAATATATAATATGTCCCAAAAATACCTCATATAACACACAAAATAGATTGCTCAAAAAGCTTTAGTGACACACCTACTTGTCACCTATGTAGTCTCGTAAAACTACAAATAGCTCTCTACTCCTATGTCTTATCAATGAACAGTTTAATACGTTACAAAATAGACTCATAGATATTCAATTTGGTAGGTACATCATCCCCTAATTACAATTATCTTGGGATAAAATCTCCCCTACATTCGACCTAATTTTCAGTATATTTATGAGTGTAACTTGTGATAATCTTTGCCAACTTTTGTTCCACAACTCGCTTGACTACAAAACATAACACACGACTATCATAAGACAAAAATAACTCATAACATAAAGTCCTCTTAAATTTGAGCACCGTAGTCTCGCCCCAGAAGTACATGTTATAATATTCCCAACTTGTCGATTTTTGACGAAACTTATTTTCTTCAATTGGTTTAGCTTCAAAACCTTCCAACCCTCTTGGTACTTGCAGTCCATGATTTTAAATATTTGTATCCTCCAAATTAACATGATTAACTTACTTTATGTACTTTCAAATATGATCTCATTTTAGAGCTTACATCAAGTGACTTATTACATACTCCCACATACGAAACTATGGGGTGTAACATCATAAAACACTGTGTGTGCATTAAGGTTTCAAGGTCCTCCTATGTTGGATTCTTTCACCTTACTACCCAAAGGTTACTCAAAAGAGCTCAAAAATCATCCCACTACCCTTGATGGAACATGTATGTAAAATAAACAACTCCCACACCTAATAAATTGTTTGGCTTATTACCTATTTTCTGTTAAAATCACGAAATTGAGGGATATGGAGTAGAAACTTACCCCAAGGATTAAGACCTTGTGAATTCTTCTTTCAAATTCTTCAACTTTGAGTAAGAATTAATGATTGATGAGCTTAGAAACTCCCCCTCTCACTCTATAGTACTCCCTCTCTCTAGAAATATTAGTTTTAACCTTTTAAAATTATCCCTAAGGATGTTTTATAATAGTGGGGTCGAGTTCTAATGATCCCTAGGAGAAATGAAGCCCCGATGCAAATCTGCGGTCACATATGCTACCGCATAACGCTTCTGTGGTACGTCAAATGGGTCGCATAATGGCCCCCCAGAACTAGGCATTTCCTGTTTCACTCTACGACCGGTCTGTGGTCTACAGATCTATTTTGCGGTCGCATAATGCGCCGTAGAACACCCCTGTAGAAATTTTATGTTGTATTTATGAGAAATTGTGCGACCCGCGAAATGATTATGCAGATGTATAATATACCGCTTTTTTGGTCCTAACATTTAGCTAAGGTTTCTACTTCAATCTACGACAGATCTACGACCGTACAATCCCGAGTTTTTGGTAAAATTTTACGGGGCCTTACATTCTCCCTCACTTAAGATCATTCATCCTCAAATGAGGGCCAAAATCCGTCATTAGAAACCAATATGACTTAGCTGCTAAAACAAACACCAATAGTAAAACAAAATGGAAATAACACCGGCAAAAATGCCATAAACATTGCACTACCAAGAGGTGAGTATCCTTAACGTAAGCTGTACATGCGGAACATAATTTCTAGAAAGTTAGATCTTAAAATCATGGATACAATCACATAGGTATTCAAATAAATTAGGGTACTTCTTCTTTATCTCTTCTTTGTCTTTCTAGGTGGCCTCTTCGACCTATTGGTTTCACCATAGCACTTTCATGGAGGCAATATCTTTATTCCTCAACTTCGTGACTTGCCTATCAAGAATGGCAATTGGAATTTCTTTATAAGTCAATTCTTCATTAACCTTTATAGTCTCAATCGGAATAATAAGCGACGGATCTCCAACCACCTTCTTCAACATGAACACATGAAACACCGGGTGCACTAAGGACATTTCTTGAGGTAGTTCTAGCTTGTAAGCCACCTGACCGACCCTCTTAATGATTCTGTACGATCCAAAAAACGTTGGACTCAATTTCCCTTTCTTACCAACCCGCATTAACCCCATTCATGTGGAAAACCTTCATGAAAACACAATCATCCTCTTGGAACTCCAAATCACTATGATGCACATATGAATAAGACTTTTGATGACTTTGGCCAGTTTTCAAATGCTCCTTAATGGTCTTAACTTTCTCTATATCCTAATGCACGAAGTCTGATCCTATCAACTCCACTTCCCCAATCCCGAACCATCCAATTGGAGATCTAAATCTCTAACTATAAAGAGCCTCAAACGGTGCCATATGAATGCTAGCATGATAACTATTATTGTAGGAAAATTCTATGAGCGGCAAATGGTCATCCCAGCTACCTTTAAAGTCAAGAACGCAAATGGGCAACATATCCTCGAGAATAGTCCGTTCTGCTTGCCCGTCGGTCTCTGGATGGAAAGTTGTACTAAGATTTACCTGAGTACCCAACCCTTACTGAAATCTCTTTTAAAAGTTAGCTGTGAATTGTGTCACACAATCGGGAATGATGGAAGTGGAGTGTCATGCGGCCTGCCTATTTTATTGATATACAATTGATCATACTATTCCACTATGTTGGTAGCTTATCATGTAAGAAGTGTGTTGATTTCGTGAGTCGGTCCAAAATCACCCAAATCAAATCAAACTTGCAAAGAGTGTGAGGTAGTCCTACCACAAAGTCCATATTGTTCATCTTCTACTTCCACATAGGAATATCTATGATCTGTGCCAACCCACATGGCATTTGGTGTTCGGCATTCACTAGCTGATAGTTTGGACATCTTTCCACAAAGTTTTCTACATTCCTCTTCATATTGTTCCACTAGTAGACTTCCTTAAGACCATGGTACATCTTTGTAGAGCTCGGATGCATGGAATACCTAGAGGTGTGAGCATCGGTCGCGATTGGTTCCCGGAGAGCATCCACATATAGAACGCATAGCCGCCCTTGGTACCATAGTGTACCATCTTCCATGCAAAGAGAAAAGGCCACGATCTTATGTTTATGAATCCCCTTCTTAAATTGTACCAACAATGGGTCGTTATATTTCTTTTCTTTGACTTCCACAACAAGCGATGATTTAGCCCTATTTTGCACAATTACCCTCCTTAACTATAATTTGCTAAGATGGCCAACCGGTGAACCTCATTGGCCAACAATTCCTTCTTTGACTTCCCTACCTCATATTCAATTACTTCTACTTGAAAGTGTATTGAAGGTTCTTATGGTCTGTGAATATATCCACATGGACCATATACAGATAATAACGCTAAATCTTTAATGTAAATACAACCGTTGCAAGCTCCAAGTCATGTGTTGGATAGTTCTTTTCATGGTTCTTAAGTTGCCTAGAAGCATAAGCTATAACCTTGCAATGTTGCATTAAAACACACCCAAATCCGATTCTTAAAGCATCACAATATAGCACAAAACCATATGTACCCTCTGATGGGGTCAACATCGGTGTCGTAGTCAATCTTGATTTTAACTCCTGGAAGCTCCTTTCATAACCATCTGACCATTGGAACTTATATGTCTTATGCATCAACTTAGTCAACAGAGAGGCAAGAGTGGAGAACACCTCAACAAATTTCCTATAATACCCGGCTAAGCCCAAGAAACTGTGAATTTCAATTGGAGTTGTAGGTCTAGGCCAATTCTTCACAGGAGCAATATTCTGAGGATCAACCTTAATTCCTTCATTGGAGATGACATGACCTACGAATGCGACAGATTCAAGCCAAATTCACATTTTGAAAACATCACAAACAACAGGTGTTGATGTAGAGTCTATAGTGCTGGCTTGAGGTGATCGGCGTGGTCCTCTCGACTTCGTAAATAGACAAGGATATCGTCAATAAACAGTATCAAAAAAAGAGTCGAGGAACGACTTGAAAACTCGATTCATAAGATCCATGAAAGTTGTCTGGGCATTTGTTAGCTCAGAAGACATTACTAGAAATTCAAAGTGCCCATACCGAGTCTTCAAAGCTATTTTCAAAATATCCTGCTCCCTAATCTTCAATTGATGGTACCCGAATCTCAAATCAATTTTGGAGAAATACTTAGCACCCTGCAATTGATCAAATAAGTCATATATTATTTGCAATGGGCACTTATTCTTGATCATTACCTTGTTAAGCTGTTGATAATAAACACACATTCTCAGTGACCGATCTTTCTTCCTTACAAAAAGTACCGATGCACCCCAAGGCGACACACTCGGCCGGATGAAACCCTTCTCTAACAAATCCTTTAATTGTTCCTTTAGCTCCCTCAAATCTACTGGTGCTATTATGTAGGGTGGGATAAATATAGGTTGTGTGCCTGGCATCACATCAATCCCAAAATCAATCTCCATATCTAGTGGTATCCCAGTGAGTTCATCAGGAAAGACCTCAAGAAATTCATTCCCAACTGGTACAGACTCAAGTGTAGGTGCCTTATGGTCGGTGTCCGTAACTCGGGTCGAATGGTAAATACACCCCTTGTTGATCATATTTGTGGCCTTAAGGTATGAAATAAACCTACCCTTCGGTACCACATCATCCCCCTTTCACTCAGTAACAGGCTCATTAGGAAATTCAAATCAAATGATTCTATTTTGGCAATCAAGCTTAGAAAAAACAAGAATAATGCCAGTCTATCCCCATGATTACATCAAAGTCTACCATGCCCAACTCAATAAGATCGGCCATGGTTTCCCCACCACGCATTGTGACAACACAATCCCTATAAACCCCCACGGCCACAACAAACTCACCAACCAAAGTAGATACAACGAGTGGCTCACGAAGCTGTTCTAGTTCTATCCCAAACTCCATGGCAACATAGAGAGTGACATAGGTCAAGGTGGAACCAGGATCAATAATAGCATACACATCATGAGATTGGAATGTCAATATACCTATGATGACATCCAGAGAAGCCTCTGAACTTTTGCGACCCTTCAAAGCATAAAAACAAATGGGTCCTCCCAAACCCTATGCACCATCCAAAGCTGCACCACGCATACAGGGTGTTGGAGTGCCTCGAGCTAAAGGAGGTGCTGCGAATGTAGTATTTGTAGAGATGGCTGGCTATGCTGCACCCCTGCCCATGCTCTGGTGGGACGAATGGAAATCCCACTAAATGCGACTCCTCATTCCCCACCCATAGCATATGGTCTGGTCCATGAAGCAAGCCCCAAGGTGCATATTATCACACTTAAGGAATGACGGCTTCTGCTGCTACTGAAACCTCCCACCAGACCAACCCGTCTAGTAGGATCCCATCTTGTCCTGGCTGGGACTAAAGTGGCTCCACTACTGCTGACTAGGCCCCGATGGCAGCGCACAAACCGAAGACTGAGTAAAGGATTGAGATGGCCCTGACAACCCTTCCCGGAATGCTGACCTACCACCATCATTACCAGAGAAACAACTAAAGTTCCCCGCGGACCGTGCCTTGTTGTTGCCCTCACAGTCCATTCTGATCTTCAATTTGTAGGTCTTTATGTCTTGATAAAATGCCACTATTTTACCATAGTTCATGTCATAATTCAAGGCAGCTATAACAGGCAAATTAATAACCAAGGGGCTAAGGCCTTACACAAACTGGCACACTCTAGCCTCCATGGTATGAAACATGCAGATGGAATACTTGGATTGGCGCGCAAACCTTATATGATAGTCCCACACACTCATTCTACCTTGTTTTAAGATCTCAAACTCGGCAGCACGGGCTGCCTTAGTCTCAGCATGTAAGAAATGATCAATGAAAGCATCGACAAACTCACTCCACCTCGCCGGAGGGCTCCCCTCCTCATAGGAGTCCTCCTACATCTCGAACCAAGAGTAGGCCACCCCTTTCAGGTGGTTGGAGGCTAAATCCACTCCCTCCATCTCAGTATCATGGATAACTCGGAGGGTCTTGTGCATCTAATCAATAAAATCCTAGGGGTCCTCCTCAGGATCAGTACCTATGAACACTGGATGATTCAACTGGAGAAATCCTTTCACCCGGAAACTAGGGGAATCCCTTGAGTGACTAGAAGAAGTGGGTGCAACATTTGATCTCTAGGCCTGGGAAGCAACTATCTGAGCCAACATCTCTATGGCTCCCCTAAGATCCCTATCATATACACCATAACCGGAAGCTGAGGCTGGAGGTAGACTGGGATATCAGTCGGGGGTGGAGTAGCTGCACCCTCAATAGGTGTAGGGGATAGGTGCAATCTGACCAGGAGTAGTAGAATCAGGCAGTTTAGTAGTCGGGGGAATGCCCTCACCCCTCGGGTGCACATTTAGTAGTCGGGGGAGTGCCCTCACCAGTTTAGTAAAGAATCAACTGCCACTCCTAAGGTGGCATTGGCTCCTTGGCTGGTTCTTGCTTTCATCCTAGGTGCCATGTACTGAAAATTAGAGCAATGCACGAGTTAGAGGAGGATTAATCTTACAATCATCTCTATCAAACAATCTAAAATATCAAATTAGGGTATTATTCCTAAATTCCCAAGTTTCTTCCTAATTATGGATGTGGTCAACAACACACCGATAAGAAGGACTCTACTAGATATGCCTCTCAATATAATGAGCAACAATAAATTGAGTAGGAAACATAAAATCAATAAGAGACTCAAATAGTAACAAAATATCATATTAGGGGGAAGGTAAATTTCAAGCAAGTTCGATATTTTATGTTTGGAGACCTTAAAAATTGATACACCACCATTTTTTGGCACGATGTCCTATCCATCTCACCCCAACACATCCACTCAGCATACCACCATGCGCGCGGCATGGTGTCTGATCTCAGCCCGATCGGCTAAGCCGTCGCGCCATATTGCCGTGCGGGACAAAATTACATCTTGCTAGTAATAATCTCATCACATTCAAGGGGAAACATCTCAACACATTAACACGGGAATTTCTCCCTCAATCAGTCCTACACCAGCACATGCAGTTTTGGAGTTAGATTGTTTTGACCTACGCTTCCTCAGCGGCTAAACAATACTCTCAAAGCATTTATTATTTAAAGGGATTTACCACTCATTTCATATCCTTTTACATAACATTCATTTCATTGGTACCGATGGCCGTGACACATTAACTTTCTTGGCACGTTGGCCGCACATCATATTTCATGACCTTTTCATTCACTTTCAAATATCATTGTGGATAATCAACAACGCTTTTCGAATTAAGACTTTCAACTCACTTTTGAGCAGCCTAGGGTCTTAGGAACATGTGATTTCTTACACAATTTGACATTATAGTTTTCATTAGAATCACATTTTAAACCAGAACATATTAGCACACAACTCATACTTAAACCAAATTCTCAAACAGTAACTAAACACTATAAGAACCTTCGGAACACATATAGAATGCATATTTATTTGGACATACGGCTTATTTAGATTAATCAATTTATAATGAGCAGCACGGGACTTACAAGGTCATTGTGGGGTTTAATTCTAAAAGAAGAGTTTAGCCAACATATATCGCTTTGAGCTTTTAAACTACTACGATGTTCCGGAATACATAGCCACTTCGACCTATTTAGAAATATAGTAAAATTGAACATAAATTAGGAAGGAGTTCATAGTTCCAGCTCACTTGAGCATTTTATCAAATACTATGTGTGCATTAAGGTTTCAAAGTCCTCGTATGGTTTCCACACAACTACCCAAAGTTTACTCAAAAGAGCTCAACAATATTCCCCCTAACTTTGACAGTACATGAATATATAATAAACAACTCCCATACCGAGGAATTTTCTTGACATATTGCCTATTTTTAGTTAAAATCACGAAATTGAGGGCTATGGAGTAGAACCTTACCTCTAGGATTAAGACCTAGTGCATTCTTCTTGCAAATTCTTCAACTTTGAGCAAGAATTAATGATTGATGAGCTTAGGTGTCACACCCCAAACCTGGGGACATGCCACAGGCACCCGTTGCCTCACTAGCCCGAGCGAACCACTCTGTAACTCATGATTGTTCGACCAAAACTAGTACATACATAGGTCGACATAGATAGACTCTTTCCTTTTATAACTATCATAGTCTTTCATGGCCATAACTCATAATGTATAACTATAAGTGGACAACACTATATCACAGAACCATTTTTCTTAAAACATGAAAACATATGGGCCTTTAAGGCCTCTGACATACTGTACAAAATGAACCTCTGTCTACAAAGCCTCTAAGATTATTTGATATCAAATAGGAAATGGTACCGACCAACCCATAAGTTTTTATCAAACTCTGACACGATGACTTATAGACTCGGTTGCACTCCGAATGAGGCAGAGTCTTACCAATCCTTCGCTGAATGCTGATCTCGTCTACTATGAGGGCTCGTCAAACTGATATTTATACCTGTAGGCATGAATGTAGCGTCCCCAACAAAAGGGATGTCAGTACGAATAATGTACCGAGTATGTAAGGCAGAACTGAAACATAACAATAGCCAACATTAATTAAAGACATGGAAGGAATGTAGAGTAAATAACTCAACATGCAAGTGTGGATGACTTTATAAATCATGAAATACTTATAGTGTTATGCATATACATATGAATGTCATGTCGTGCATAAGTACATATGTTCATAACATTATCATGCCTCCGAGGGTATCCCATCACATCATCTCGGCCACTGTGGGCAAATCATCAACGTATACCAGCTGATCAAGTGGTGGTGCGTATATAACGCCGTAATTTTTTTTCCATATCCCATATACATATATTTACATATATACGCATATATAACACCATCTGTTGCCACTGTGGGCAAAATCATCATCGTATACCAATTGATCAAGTGGTGGTGCGTATGTAATGCCGCAACCTTTTTCTCATATCCCATATATATATATTTACATATATACGCATATATAACGCCGTCTGAGTCATGAGTAAATGCACATGTAAATAAATGCAATGCATGAGAAGTACATTAATAAAACTTATCGGAACGTCATAAGACCATTATACCTTCGAGTAATATCATTTTATATAAATGACTAACGTAGACATCCTTAATTGCTAAGAATAGAAACACTTATGAAATAGCATTATGTTTACGTATCGTTACTTAGATCATGCCAAAATGAAGGAAGGGCTTAGCCTTAACATACATGACAGGCAAATCAATGATTCAATATTTGCGCTAAAGGAACTGACGACACTCTAGCTAGAAATTAAAAGTTAATTTCAACTTTTAAGTTGCTCACGAAAGCATTTTACAACCTCCCAAACCATCCACGGACAAGTCAACATGCTGAAAGTTCTTCTTTACTTCTCACTTAACATGAACTTTGTACTATTGAAAATATAACTTTTTAAAGACAGGATGTATTTCAGCACTCTTCCCAAAATCAAAGAGAACAAGCCTGCATCTGACTTGGGATTTGCCGCGTGTAGAAAACTGAGGTATTTGAAATACTTAGGCACATATCCTGGTAAGGCATGCACATATATAGAGTACTTATTCAAATCCTGCCCTTCGAAGAACCTCTCCCACAACGGTATCAACGGTAATTGCCCTCTAGTCATGAACATAAAATCCATTTTAGGCACCCTCTAAAATGGAAACTCTTTCTTATAAGGCTCTAATGAAGCCCTCCAAACAATTCATCATCAGACATTCCATGAATCAAAATCTTTGGCCTAACAAAACTTTCCATACTTAAACAATCCTCTTTCTCACAAACACTACAATTTCCAAGAACTTAACAAAGATGTTATCATTACGCTATAGCAGGTAAAGGATAGGTAAAAGAAGTGATTAACAAACTATCCGACCATGTGGTGTACAGGAAACGATAGCTAGAGCAAATAAAGAGAACCATTAAGTGCCACCTTTCGGTCCAAGTTATGACTCACACTATTGCATGGGAGGGCTGCCACGTAGGGTAGGGTGTAAAATTTTAATCTTTATCCACTTATTAGGTAGTAAGGTAATGTCTCAATATCCGATAATTAATCAATTACCCGCATAATTAAAAATTATTTTAAATTAATTAAAATTCTTCTTATTTTTTACACACTTTATGTACCATACCATTATGGTCATGTGGTATTATATAAAATAAATACATACACTATTTTTCTTTATTAAAATATCCATGCAAAAATACATATACATTATCAACTTCTAATTTTCCTAATCTCATATAAAGAGTAAAAATTTCCTTACACTTAATTCTTAAATGGTGACAAAAAATAACATTCTTTTCTTGTGCAAAAATAATTCATATCTTTACAATAAAGAAAATGAACTATGAACCGAAAATATAGTAAAGCTCCTACTGAATAAGAAATTTTTATTCGTCACGAGAATCAAAGAGCAAGTCGTCCGTACACAACGCACAATAAACGAGATTATATTTAAGTTAGTTTAAAGAATTTGTAGCACAATATCATAATTTGAACTAGAATCATCAAACAGAAAAAGCATAAGACCCTTTTTTTTTATTTGGTGGGATGAGTAAGAGAAGTCCTATAATCAAGATATGCAACATACCAGAGTACCAGCTCATTTATATCCAGAGCAAAATAGATACGTAGTTATAATTTCTATTTAAATCAGTGAAGAGAGCATGTACAAATATAAGCATATTTGGAATTACCTCATGTAGACGTTACGTGCAATTGATACAAAACTACAATCATTTTGGTTTAAAAAGATATTTCTGAAGTATGATACTTTTTATTAAAAATTATAGTGAAAATGTTGGAGGAGCTTCACCAAAATAAGAAAAATAATAACAAGTACTATGATGAGTAAGAAAAAGAATAAATATTGTAGTAGAACCACTAATTAAGCCTTAACTTTAATCAAGCAACAAGAATTTGGGAGCAAATTTGTATTAAAACATGAATGGATAACATAAGAATTTATAACTTTAAATGGTTGGTTTTTTTTATTAGTAGTATAAAGGGCAACCTAGGGCACTAAACATCCATTATTACTAGGTCCAAAAAAAAATAAAAATAATGTATACACACACAAACACACGCACACACTAATATATTATCTAACGATATTAAGGTTATAAACATACAAGATCTCGTAATAATAATGTCTTAAACCCTCTATAACCTCCTAATAGACATAATCTCTTCGAACTCATGTGGATTTACTACGGCACATCCTAATGCTAAGGTACGAGATGTAATATTAGGAACTCCCCCTCTCACTCTATGGAACTCCCTCTTTTTTGAAATATAAGTTTTAACCTTCTAAAATGATCCCTAAGGTTGTTTTTCATGAATGGGGTCGGTTCAATGCGACGCAAGACATCCCTACGGAAATTTTTATGTCGTATTTGCGATAGATTGCAAGGCCTGCAAAATGATTATGTGGACGCATAATGGACTGCATATTGGTCCTAGCATTTAGCTCAGGTTTCTGCTTCACTCCATGGGTCGTGACATGCGGTCGCACAATTGGCCGCACAAATGCCCTGCATTGTCGGAAATTTTCTTCAACTCACCAATACACAGTTCAGCCTAAAAATTTTGTGCCACATGACCCCGGATTTTTGGTAAAATATTATGGGCCCTTACTGATTTGGAGTTCAGAGAGGATGATTGGGTATTCTTGAAGGTTTCCCCTATGAAGGGTATAATGCGGTTTAGGAAGAAGGGGAAATTGAGTCCGAGGTATGTCGGACCATACAAAATCATTTATAAGATGAGTCGAGTCGCTTACAGGCTTGAGCTACAACAAGAGAAGTCGTTGGTGCACCCGGCGTTTCTAGTATCTATGTTTAAGAAGGTAGTTTGAGACCCGACACTCATTATTCCGATTGAGACTATTGAGGTTAGTGAAGAATTGACTTATGAAGAAATTCTAGTTGCAATCCCTTGATAGGCAAGTCCGAAAGCTGATAAATGAAGAGATTATTTCTGTGAAAGTGCTATGGTGAAACCGACAGGTTAAAGAGGCCACCTGGGAGGCCAAGGAAATTGCTATGTATGAACTATGTTTTCCTTGTACGATTTATGTTAAGTATGTTCTTTTATGGTAATGTAAGATTTATGATGTCATGATTGATTTTTTTTTCATGTTGTGATACATCAAAGTTTTGTGGTTATATTGTTAGGACTGGTTTATGGGATTCTCTGACGGGTGCATAAGCCCATTTATCGGGAAAACACTGCCGAAATTTTTGGAAATTTGGGGAGTTAGTAAAAAATTAGAATTGGTGGTGTGTGAATTAAGAGTTGAGTCACATTGGATATTGATTGTAGATTTTGACCCTCATTCAAGGACAAATGATTCTAAGCATGGTTGAATGTACTGCCTAGTAAAATTTCACATAGAACCGTGGTTTCATTGTACCGAGGCAAGCTTGTGTTGTACATTGCATCTAGTAGTTGGAAGATTTTTTTTGCAGAACATGGCATTTCTGCGGACATCTATGCGATTGCGGAGCCCTTTCGCAGATCAAAGATCATCCGCAAAGTGCAACAGGACTTGAGCTAATTTTTGAAGATCATTATACAGTCTATTATGCGACCATATAATCATTCTGGGGGCCGCACGATACATCGCATTTTCAGCATGAAGATTTGCGGAGGGGGATTTCGCAGCACGTTATGCGACCGTATAACCACACTGCAGGCCACATACCGGCCATAGAGTTGACCAGGCCAAGCCCAGTTCCGGGACCCTTTTTGTGGTTCCCTTTGCATACCTCATACTCATTTTGTGGTTCGATCTGCGACTGCATATCCGGTTTCATAGGCTTGATATTGGAAATTTTTTTACCTGATCCCATTTTTATACAACTACTTTGGGGTTATTTCGCCTAGCCTAGACTACTAAATTTAGAGTGAGGGGAGTGCTTGAGAGAGAAAATGAATCCCCCAGTGCTGTGATCATCAAATCCTTTCTCAAGCCTTGAAATTCAACAAGGAAAACTCACAAAGTCTTCATCCAATAGGTAAGGTTCCATACCCTAGTTTTAAATTTCATATTTGGGCAGAAGTTGGGTAATGGGAATATTGATTCTTGGGTATGGGAGTTGTTATTTATGAATGTATGTGCTAGTAAGTATGGTGGGGAGGTCATTGAGAACTAATATGGGTGAACTCTTTGTGTTGAATTGGTTGTAGGGTAAAGGAAATCTTGTAGAAGGACCATGTAGTTAAGCTGCACACATAGTGTTTGATAAAATGCTTAAATGAGCTGAATCCATAAACCTTTTCCTAATTACGGTTCAATTTTCTCGTCTCTATAATAGATTGAAGTTGCTAGGATTTTTGGAGCATCATAGTAATTTAACAAAATCTCAAGAAACATATGTTGGCTAAACTTCTCTCCTAGAATCGAATCCCTCGATGTTCTCGTAAGTTCAAGTATGAAGGGCCAAGCTCTTTTTTCTCATGTTCCGAGTTATTCCTTATATATTTGACTATTCCGAATAAGCTTGTATTGAATGATATATACTAAAAATGTGTGCCATATACTCCTATCATATTGTGTTCTCCTTCGGGAATGTATTCAAATGTGACCAATGTGTCGGAATATTATGATTTCAATCATGTTATAATTGCATCTTATAATGCTACATTGTGGAAAAAAACTCAATGTGCTTAAGACTCTTATTGCTCATATGTATACTTAAAGTCTTGATTAAAAAATCCCGGTTGTTGATAATCCATGATGATGTCTGAATGTGAAAGGAGTGTTTATGAAATATGAAATAAGACCGACGTGCCAAGAACGAAATTGCACTTGTGGCAACTAGTGCCAATAAAATGAAAAGAAGAGTGAATGACTATGAAGTGAGCTATAAATCCTTTTTATAATAAATTTTTTAGGACTATCATTTAGTCATCCAGTAAGGGTAGGTTAAAATAACCTAACCCCGAAACTACTCACACCGGTCTAAGAGTGATTGAGGGGTAAAACCCCCGTATTGATGTGGTGTGATTATTCCCCTTAAATGAGTTGAGATTGATGTGTTGAGATTATTCCCCTAATTGTGCTGAGATGATTGCTAGCGAAAAGTGATGCCGATCCACACAGCATTGTGGTGATACTTTAAGGAAAGTAAGGTAAAAGTGAATAATGAACGAGACACTTAGAGGTAGATGGTTGAGAACATTCCATAATTGGGGTAGAAGGTTAGAAGCGCGAGGATTCAATATCCAGGAATGATAGCAGTGGCATCAGTAGCATACCTTCAAGCCTATGGTCTAGGTATCGAAAAGCCTGATTATGAGAGTAAAGAATAGTTAGGGACGATGTAATGTCTCGCTTGATATTCCAGAACAACATAAGGAAACCTATGGTGCAAGCAAGTTGAAGAAAGGCTGCGAATAGTAAAAATCGATATGTATAGGTTCCAAGATAAAGTATAATAAAATGACAAAGTTTTATGATAGGATGTATGAACGAGAAAGGGCAAGTGAGATGGTGACGAGAACGGATAAGTCATCGGGATTAAGACCCATGAAAACAAGAAAGCTAATGGTTTCTCTAAGTTATAGAAAGTTTGGTATAACCTGAATGAACTCAAAGGATTCTAAGACTAATAACATTTAGAAGAGACGGAATGCTGCCCTGTTAATAAAATAAGGGTGTAGTTATTATAGACAAAAAAAAAATTTGATTGACGTTTGGACCTTCGATTAAGTAATGATCTAACGAATAAAAGAAAGGAATCTCATGAATTGGACAAGATTAAAATACCCACGCAAGGTGAATCACATTGGGTTGCCATGAGATACGGTTAATGAAAGCAGGGTATTGCCCCAGGTGGATCATTCTAATCATTTCAGATGTTCCCCGATAAAATGTGAATCCTATGAGCAATATTTCATAAGAGGTTAAGTTATCAGGGGTAGATTATGAATCGAAATTGAGGTGAATCAACAATGGATGGATAAAAGTTATGAAGTATGAGAGGAGATTAGGCCATCATTCTTAAAGATGAACAGTAATATAGAGGCATTAGAGGACATAGATTTATACGTATGAGATAAGCAACGAAAGTAATTTGAGATTTGGTAGCAGACCTCCGTAACGAGAAATCAAGGTAAAAAGTTATTATATAGTATGACCTATGTAGATGCAGTAAAGTCATACGAATGGATAACCATGTCTATAAAATAAGATATAGCAATATTCATAAGTTTGGCAAATACCAAGCGAAGAACTTCAGGATTGGATAAAAGTTGGAGGAAAAAGGAGAGGAGAGTCACATATGCACACTTACAAGGTTGGTATCATAGAAGCTGCATAATGGAAGGTAGAAACAGTTACGAGATTGGAAGGAATTCAATCACAAGTCATGGAATTGGGAAAGAGGCCTAAAGGGGGGAATGCCCTGGTCTTTGGACTTATTCACAGAACAATTACCTAGATGGCAAAAGGACTACAAAAGTATGCGCAAGAGCTATGAGATATGAGGACGATAAGCGCATCAGTCAACATTCAAGGACAAATGTTCCAAAGGGGGGAATTATGCTACACCCCATATTTTCGTACATGAAAATACGCCATAAATAAATTAATGAGAGCCTGAAAGTGAGGTGTCGCGTCTCGCAGTACTACATTACGACGATGTTGCACCCTGTAGAGTTGTACGTTGAATTTGTCATAATGTAACTGACATCAGTCCAAGAAGAAGATTATTTGGAGATTATAAGGATTATTCTATTTCAAACAAGTAATATATAAATTCGTAAAGGTGAAAAGAGAAGCAAGTCAAAGAAAACAAATTTTCGTCCAAGTTTGGCATGTTAGAACAAAATATGGCTCAAGCTAAAATACTCAGTATTTATTGACTAGTACTATACAAGGTATTACATGCCCATGATAGTAGGATATATATATATATATATAGTGTGTTGAAAGTGAGTAAAATTTTAAGTAATTTGAGATAATTCTTAATAATGCGGGTAATGGGTTAATTACCGGGTAATGGAATATTATCTAATTAACTAGTAAGTTGGATATAGATTAAAGATTCTTTCCACTCCCATGTGACAGCACCCCCCATTTACATTTGATGACTTTTAATCTCTTACATATGTGTCACACTTAGGGAATTAGGTGAATTAAGTTGTTTATGGGTTTTATTTAGTGGCAGTGGACTTACACTTAGTCTACAGTGTTTAACGACATATTGACAGCTTCTAATAAATATGACAATGTAAATCCTAGTGTGGGGAGTGTTCAAAGAACTGCTATGTGGGTCTTCTTATATGTAACAAAGTTTCTATTTGTAGCATTTGATTTCTGCAATAGAAGGTGCTGATTAGATGTTGATGAGTAAACGCTATTGAATTATTTATCCAAAAGCTAGACAAATTGCATATCATGTGCATGGAAGTGGGGGATACCTTTGGCAAAAGTGTTGGCTTCCCTCGGAAGATTGTATGTGCTCAAAACATATTTCATGTCCTTTTTGGCATCGAGTACGGTTTTGGTTGTATATGCATCTAAAGGATTTGTTGCGACAAAATAACCCATGGAAGTTGTTGTGGCAAGTATTTGGCATTCAAGCTGCTACTTTGTGCCTCTATGGAACAGCTGAACCTAAGGAAATGATGTGGGATGCGTTGAAGCTTGCAGGTCTTCATTTTATTTTAATATTTTTGCTAATTTAATATTCTAGTAGTATGAAGCAGCTAGAGAGATTTTCCAAGCACAATTCCTTGAAGTTGTTAGAAAAGTCCACATAACTACCACATGATTGCAAAAAAAATGGATGCTTATGTTTTATATGAAAAAGGTTGCTTACTACAGAATTTTGGAGTAGACCTCTTGTTTTGGTTGGTACAATGATACACAAAAGACGGGGTGTTAGAGTGATTATTAAGAGAATCGGTCCAGGTATGTTAAGGCTGTCCCTTCTTTCTTTTGGCATGATCCATACGATACGAACGAAATGTGCAAATGCACAAATTCCATAAATGACTCTATTCATAGAAATATTAGAGATATATATGTTCTTGAATTTTCATGTGTCATAATATTTTATCATCTGTTCAAAGGTCTCAAAAAAATATGAAAGTTGAAGTAAAAAGAGTTTACTTTATGATATTGCTCAGACAAAATGGTCTTATGAAATTCCGAAAGATTTTATTAACATACTTTTCATGCATTTCATACATGTGCCTTGACCCATGACCAGATGGCGTTATATACGTGTATATATGTAAATATATGTATATGGGATATGGGAAAAGGTTACGACGTTATATGCGCACCACCACCTGATCAGCTGGTATATGATGATGATGTTGCTCACAGTGGCTAAAATATGATTCAAACGGCGTTATATACGCGTATATATGTATGTATATATATGTATATGGGATATGGGAAAGGTTATGGCATTATATATGCACCACCACCTGATCAGCTAGAATAAGTTTATGATTTTGCCCACAGTGGCCGATATGATATGATGGGATGCCCTTAGAGGCTGATGATGTTATGAGACATGTACCTATGCACGACATGACATTCATACGCATATGCATGACGCAAAAAGTAATTTATGATTTACAAAGTTATTCAGACTTACAGGTTGAGTCATGTACTCTATATTTCTTCCATGTCTTTTATGTATTTATTTATGTGTCTTACAAACTCGGTACATTATTCGTACTGACATCCCTTTTGCCTGGGGATGCTACGTTTCATGCCCGCAGGTATCGATAGACAAGTCGAGAGCCCTCCAAGTAGGCTTTCAGCTTAGTGGAAATTGTTGGTGCGCTCTATTTGCTTTAGAGTTGCTCGTTTGGTTAGTATGATTTAGAAGTATATTGTTTGGTATGGCGGGACTCTGTCCCGACCTTTATGACATTTATGTACTCTTAGAGGCTTGTAGACATATGTCGTGTACATAAAAGATTGCATGGCCTTGTCGGCCTATGTTTTGAGTTTATAAAGGATCATGTTGGCCTATTAAGCCCGTATGTCATGTGTATATGATGATGTAATAAGAAAGATAAGTTACATTGGTACTCGGTTGAGTAAGGTACCGGGTGCCCATCGCGGTCCATCAGTTTGAGTCGTGACACTGCCTTTAAACCCGTTGTATTGATTTCTCACATACATTAGGAGTGACGTTGTTAGACAACCACCTAAATATGTATCCTTTCTGAAGCAACACATAATAAATAGGCACAATCAATCGATGGCCATTCAATCAATAACAATAAATACGTAGGTAAACATGTAGAGAAATCCAACGGCTTAATTATATAAAAACATAACAAGAATTTATCCTACAAAAGGTTTTATCAAAACCCTAGATAACAAATTACCTATTCATAATGGTATGTAAAACTAAAACACTAAAAGTCATAACCAACAATGAAAAAATAGGAAGAGGAAGGAAAAACTCGTAGAATAATTCCCCACCTTGCTCCTATTGTGTCTCTACCTCCCTAGGTCGAATCTGTGTCAAAAGTGTGTCCAACCCTGCTCAAACTACCATTTTTCCATGTATATATACCAAGTAGGGTTAGGCCCAAACAATTACACCTTCTCCTAAGCAAAAAAAGACACAACTTCCAAACAGGTTGTGCGTGCCCCCGCTCCAACCGCGCTCGGACCACGCATATCCACTTTGATTCTGCCTGACGAGCGCAACCTGAGCGCGGTCGTGCACTTGATGCGCACTCTTCACCCTGTTCTATTAGGAATTTGGAAAAACTTAAAACATGAAAGTTGTATCCTTTTAAATTAGATTTCCATCCAAAGATTGTGGAGTCCAAATGGAGGTCTGAGAAAAAGGTTATGTGTATTTTACTAGACAGTGCTAATATGCCTACTCGATTCTTCGTTCATTCTAACTATCATCCGTTGATCCCCGAACACAATCCTGGCTTAATTCATTGGGCTTTTACTCAGACTTCTAAGCTCCAAATCACTTGAATTCATTCCATAACATCTACATAGCTCGGAATCACTCCTACAAGGCATAAAATACACCATTAGTGATTAAAATTCAAACTCAATTAAAGTGTAGTAAATTAGAGTGTAATAAGTGACTAAAGTATGCAATTATAGCCTATCATCAACACTCCACACTTAAACAATTGCTCGTTCTCTAGTAATACAACTATACTTTATATTGACATGACATTTTTAAAGAATTCTCCTAACTCATCATACCAAGAGTATTTAAAATAGACTAAGCACAAAAGCGTAACATCTTCACCTCAAGATTTGACTCGCAAGTACCACGCATTATTCACAACTCACCCACTTACTCTAACATACAGGTCAGTGACATTACCTTTCCTTCATGAATTAAGTGCCCTTACACAATAAAAGAGAGTAGTTCCACACAATAAAAATTTAAGAGCACTTAGGAACTCATGATAGAAAGAATTCACTCACTCTCAGAAATAACAATCATATGCCACAAAAGATGCACCATAGGCTTGCCCGTAGTGTACTACTCTACTAATCGATCTCATTCAGTCTAGGATCAAGTAGGACATTGTTTGGTTGTAATGTAGGCTGCGGGATGGATAGGATACATTTATATATAAGAGTGACTACACCTCCCTAAGCAATTTAATATATATACATTAACATTGAAACCCCATACTTATGTCAAACCAAACTCCACCTTCACATCAATGTATATTACCCCATACTTCTTTAAGAACAATTACATCAATATCCACCACTTATAAAGGAATACTTTTTTTTTCACAACAATACAACTATATTTTTTTCAATTCAAGTGGCTCTTACTTGTTCAAAACAGTGCACCTTTCTCCTTATTTCATTAGTTCCACTCAAAAGCCAAACCAGTCACCCCACGCTTTAACTTTTACACAGTTTATAAATAATTCAAATGCTCATGAGAGGTTACACTGGTTCAATTGGTTAATTCAAACAAATGGGTAAGGCTTGTAATTTGGTTGCAAGAGAAACAGGATTACAGGCTCAAAGGGGTTAACTACGATACATAACAATTAGGCGGGTAAAATATACATATCTAGCTCAACAAAGAAATGCCTATATCACTTCCCAAACTGAACAAAACTACTATTTTGCTTTGAAAACACACAGGGCAAGTTCTAGGCATCAAATACAATGCACAAAATATAACAAATCCTTACACAAACATGACATATAACTCACTCAGGATTGTACTCATCAAGACACTCTAGTCAAAGTAGTTAAGCAAATTTAAGATCATACAATTTAAGGTACTTATAAAAGAGTCAAAAACAGAGCCTAAGCATCACAACCAAAGTACTCAATATTTTCGAGGCATAACAAAGTCAACAGATATTGCTTCAATTCAAAACACAACACAATGGCTCCTACTCCCAAAACTTATACCAGAGTCTGCTATAGCTGTAGGAATGTCAACATATAAACTGCATAGATAATACTCCAAAATATTATGTGCATCATAATGTAACTATATCTGGGTCATTGATCAAATAATTCTTTTTGCTCCTTCTCATACTTCTTGAAAAAGTAAGCAATTACTTTTTCTACTGGTTCACCGGTTTATTGAGGGAGATGGATATTTCTTATCAGCAGGTGGTGAACATTTCTTGAAGGATTGAGGGTATGCATGCTAGGGAGAGGGAGGAGAGGGAGGTCAAGAGGTCTCAAGAGTCGGCCCGTTATTCTGATGCTCGTACCCTAGCTGCAGGTTGTCATGCTAGGGGTTATATAAGTCGCCCTGTTCATTCAGCTCTTCCAGAAGCCAGTGGTATTCCAGCTCCTCCTAGACCTCAGGAGCCTTACTATGCACCTCTGGTATCTAGCGTGACTCCTGCGCGGGGTGCTTTCGGAGGTCAGTCCAGCAGACCTGGCCCTAGCCAGTCATAGCCACCATGTCCTCCCAGAGCTGGCTTTGAGTGTGGTGACACACGCCACGTGGTGAGGGATTGCCCTAGACTTGGGAGGAGTGCACCTCCATAGACTTCTCAGCCACACTGTGCCTCGTAGAGTTCTCAGGCTATGATTACAGCTCCAGTTGCTACCCCACCTGCTTAGCTAGCTAGAGGTGGAGGTCGGGGAGGTAGACGTCGCCCTCGAGGGGGAGTCCAAGCCAGATACTATGCCATTCCTAGTCATACCGAGGTTGTTGCCTCCGATTCTGTCATCGCAGGTATTGTCATGGGTTTTCATAAAGATGCATCGATTCTATCCGATCCAAGCTCCACTTACTCTTATGTGTTTTCTTATTTTGCTCCGCATTTGGGTATATCTCGGGATTCTTTGAGTTCCCCTATTTATGTTTCTACTCATGTGGGAGATTTTCTTATTGTGGACCGCGCTATCGGTCGTGTTTGGTTGCTCTTAGTGATTTTGAGACTAGAGCTGATTTATTATTTCTCAGCAGGGTTAATTTTGATATCATCTTGGGCCTAGACTTGTTGTCGCCCCATTATTCTATTATTGATTGTCACGCCAAAACTGTGATGATGGCTATGTTAGGTGTGCCGCGTGTTGAGTGGAGGGGTACTTTAGATCACACTCCTAGTAGAGTTATTTCCTTCCTTAAGGCTCAGCGTATAGTTGAGAAGGGGTGTGACGCGTATTTAGCTTATGTGAGAGATGTTAGTATTGATACCTCTTGAGTTGATTCAGTCCCAATAGTACAGGATTTTCCCGATGTGTTTCCAAATGATCTTCCAGGCATGCCGCTTGATAGAGATATTGATTTCGGCATTGATCTATTGTGGGGCACTCAGCCCATTTTTATTCCTCTGTATCGTATGGCTCATCCTGAGTTGAAGGAGTTGAAGGATCAATTGCAGGAATTGCTTGATAAGGGTTTTATTCAGCCCAGTGTTTCACCTTGGGGTGCTCCTGTCTTGTTTGTGAAGAAAAAGGATGGTTTTATGCGTATGTGCATTGATTACCGCCAGTTGAACAAGGTTACAGTGAAGAACCGTTATCCTTTGCCTCGTATTGATGATCTATTTGACCAGCTTCAGGGTGCACAAGTGTTTTCTAAGATTGATTTGCGCTCGGGTTACCATCAGTTGAAGATTCAAGAGCCAAATATCCTGAAGACTGCCATTTTAGCTGACCAATGCCCTATTAGCCTTTATGTATTTGATGCACAGTATGTTCCGGCCGTATCTTGACTCGTTTGTCATTGTCTTTATTGATGATATCCTGGTGTATTCTCGAAGTCGGGAAGATAATAAGCAGCACCTGAGGACTATGCTTCAGACTCTGAGGGAGAAGAAGTTATATGCTAAGTTCTCGAAATGTGAGTTTTGGTTGGATTCAGTGGCATTCTTAGGCCACGTGGTATCGAATGAGGGTATTCAGGTGGATCCGAAGAAGATAAAGGTCATGCAGAGTTGGCCTAGACCATCCTCAGCTACAAAGATCCACAGTTTCCTTAGTTTGGCGGGTTATTACCGTCATTTTGTGGAGGGGTTTTAATCGATTGCAGCCCCCATGACCAGGTTGACCCAGAAGGGTGGTCTGTTCTAGTAGACGGAGGAGTGTGAGGCAAGCTTTCAGAAGCTCAAGACATCTTTGACCAAAGCCCCAGTTTTGATACTGCCTACATGTTCGGGGTATTATACAGTTTATTGCGATGCCTCGAGGATTGGCCTCGGAGAGGTGTTGATGCAGGACGGTAGGGTGATTGCCTACGCGTCTAGAAAGTTGAAGATACATGAGAAGAACTACCCTGTTCATGGACTTGAGTTAGATTCCATTGTTTACGCCCTGAAGAATTGGCGCCATTATTTATACGGGGTTTCCTATGAGATTTATACAGACCATCGGAGCTTGCAGCATTTGTTCAAGAAAATGGATCAAAATTTGGGCCAGAGGAGGTGGTTGGAGTTGCTGAAAGATTATGATATCACTATTTTGTATCACCCAGGCAAGGCCAATGCAGTGGCTGATGCCTTGAGTCGCCGGGCGGAGAGTTTTGGGAGTTTTGCATATTTACCAACATCGGAGAGGCCTACGGCGATGGATGTTCATGCCTTAGCCAGCCAGTTTGTGAGATTGGATCTTTCGGAGCCTAATCAGGTTCTAGCTGCGTGGTTTCTCGGTCTTCCTTATTTGAGCATATTAGGGAGCGATAGTATGATGACCCTCATTTGCTTGTCCTTAAGGACAAGGTTCAGCACGGTGATGCCAAAGATGTGACTATTAGAGATGATGAGGTATTGAGGATGTAGGGTCGGATTTGTGTACCCAATGTTGATGGGCTGCGAGAGTTGATTCTAGAGGAGGCCCATAGTTCGCGGTATTCCATCCATCCAGGTGCCGCGAAGATGTATCAGGATTTGAGACAGCACTATTGGTGGAGGCGGATGAAGAAAGATATAGTTGGATTCGTAGCTCGGTGTCTCAACTGTCAGTAGGTGAATTATGAGCATAAGAGACTAGGTGGGTTACTTCAACGGATAGATATCCCCGAGTGGAAGTGGGAGTGGATCACCATGGACTTTGTAGTTGGGCTCCCACGGACTTTGAGAAAGTTCAATGCTATTTGGGTGATTGTGGATCAGCTGACAAAATCCACTCATTTCATTCCTGTGTGTACTGCTTAGTTTTCGGAGCGGTTGGCAAAGATTTATATCTGGGAGATTGTTCGTCTACATGGTATTCTGGTTTCCATCATTTCAGACATAGATACTTAGTTCATATCACGGTTCTAGAGGTCTGTTCAGCATGAGTTGGGTACTCGAGTGGAGTTGAGTACAACATTTCACCCTCAGATGGACGGACATTCCAAGTGCACTATTCAGATTCTTAAGGATATGCTCCATGCGTGTGTGAATGAATTTGGAGGGTCTTGGGATTGATTCTTGCCATTGGCAGAGTTTGCTTACAACAATAGTTGTCAGTCCAGCATTTAGATGGCACCGTACGAGGCTTTATATGGTAGGCGATGTAGGTCTTGGGTGGGTTGGTTTGAGCCGAGTAAGGCCAGATTAATGGGCACAGATTTTGTTTAGGATGCTTTGGATAAGGTGAAGGTTATTCAGGACAGACTCCATATAGCCCAGTCTAGACAGAAGAATTACGCGGACCGGAAGGTTCATAGTGTTTCCTATATGGTCGGAGAGCGGGTTCTGCTTCGTGTTTCGCCTATGAAAGGCATTATGAGATTTAGGAAGAAGGAGAAGTTGAGTCTGAGGTTTATTGGCTCTTTTGAGATATTGAGGTGTGTTGGGGAGGTTGCTTATGAGCTTGCCTTACCTCCCAGCTTGGTAGGAGTTCATCCGGTATTTCATGTTTCGATGCTCCGGAGGTATCACGGTAATCCGTCGCACGTGTTGGATTTCAGTTCAGTCCAGTTGGGCAAGGATCTATCCTATGTTGAGGAGCCGGTGGCGATATTGGACAGGCAGGTTAGAAAGCTGAGGTCAAAGAACATTGCATCAGTAAAGGTTCAGTGGCGGGGTCAGCCGATCGAGGAGGCGACCTGGGAGACCGAGGAGGATATGCGCAGCCGTTACCCATATCTTTTCACTACTTCAGGTATGTCTCTATGCTCGTTCGAGGATGAACGAATGTTTAAGTGTAGGAGGATGTGACAACCCGGCCAGTCGTCTTAAGAATTAACGCCCCGATCCCCTATTAACTACTTTCCCCAAGTTTATTTCTGCTATTTCGATTTGACGGGATGTTCGGTTTTGAGTTTCGGAGAGTTTTGGGACACTTAGTCCCTAAATGAGAGCTTAAGTGTTGGAAAGTTGACCGTAGTCGAAAGAATGTGAAGACGGCCTTTGAATGGAAATCTGATGGGTTCGTTAGCTCCGTTGGGTGTTTTCGGGGTTAGGAGCGTGTTCGGATTGTGTTTTGGATTCGTAGCTAATTTAGGCTTGAAATGTCGAAAGTTGATGTTTTAAAGTTTTCGGTCCGATAGTAAGATTCTGATCCGAGGGTCGGAATGGAATTCCGGAGGTTGGAGTAACTCCGTAGTGTTGAATGTGACGTGTGTGCAAAATTTCAAGTCATTCGGATGCGTTGTGATAGACTTTTTTATTGAAAACATATTTTGAGGAAATTTGGAGTTCTTAGGCTTAAATCCTTGGTTAATTTGAGGTTTCGATATTGTTTTAGGTGTTTTAAGGATTGGTACAAGTCTAAATAAGGTATTAGGTGATGTTTGTGCCTTTGGTTGATGTCCCGGGGGCCTCGGGGTGATTTCGGATGGTTAACGAGAAAGTAAGGAACATGTTGAAGCTGCAGTATTTTGCTGCTTCTGGTATTTTCGCATCTGCGGTCTGGGGACCGCAGAAGCGGATTTTGGTCCTTTCTGCAGGAACCGCAAAAGGGGTAGAATTACCGCAGAGGCGGTACTGCATCTGCGGATTTAAAGTCGCAGATACGGAAGATAGCTCGTTAAGTGAAAGTCGCAGATGCGACATGTGTTCCGCAGAAGCGGGACCGCAGATGCGGTCCCATAACCGCAGATGTGAAAAGTGCTAGGCATTATTTCAAAAGGGGTTGCGCGACTTAGGTGTTTATTTCCACCATTTCTAATCGTTTTTGGAGCTCTTTGAAGGGGATAGAAGAAGGATTTGAGGGGAATCGCTTGGAGGTAACATCCTAGACTTTATAACTCGTTTTTATGTGATTAAAGACCAAATTAGTGGTGAGAAATTTGGGAAAAATGGTTAGTTAGGGCTTGAGTTTAAGAGGCCTTTAAATGAGGATTTGAGGGGTCATTTGGACTACAATTTCAGTGTTCTTGTTATGTATAGACTTGTGAGAGTACGAGGTTTTTGAAAATGTAAATTTCACCCGATTCCGAGACGTGGGCCCTAGGGGCGTTTTGGTCATTTTACCTAATTTCGCGTATTAGCTTAGAATTTAATTGTACAATCAGTTACTTGAAGTGTTAATTACATTATGCAATTGAATTGAATAGATTTGGGCAATTTGGAGTCGAGTACTCGTGGCAATGACGTGGTGTTGGGTTGATTTTGAGCCGGTTAGAGGTAAGTGGCTTGTCTAACCTTGTGTGAGGGACCTTCCCCTTAGGATATGATATATTTGATAATTGAAATGTCTTGTACATGAGGTGATGAGCGCGTACTTGAGCTAATTGTTGAAAATCCGTTATTTTTCTAAAGTATTTCAATTGAGTTCTTTTTTCATGTTTTATTCTACCTGTGCATTTAGCCTGTTGCTAGTTTAGAAAAGCATGTTTAGTTGACTTAATTGACTATTTGCTTAAACTACCTTAATTGAACTATGTGAAGCATGTTAGGCTAGAATTAACTGTTTACTTGGTACAAACTTTAGCTTCATTGGGTATTCTTGTGTTGCTGCTGTGTGTTTTTACATTGGGACTACGAGACGATATCCTGGGAGATCCCCTGTATGTATTTATGATCTGAATTGAGGTGCGGGATACCAAGAGATCCCTGGCACGTATATTAAGGATACCAAGAGATCCCTAGCATATATTGAGGATACCAAGAGATCCTCGGGATACCGAGAGATCCCTAGCATATATTGAGGATACCAAGAGATCCTCGGGATACCGAGAGATCCCTAGCATATATTGAGGATACCAATAGATCCCTGGCACATATATTTAGGATACCAAGAGATCCCCGATTATCATCCTTGTTATGAGTGCTATTCCCTTGTAGTTTGCCTTCATCTCTATTTCTGTTATTGTACTCTTATTACCCTGTATATATTCTTGCTGTAGATTTTCAATTGTACTGCTTATCTTATCCTTTCATCTTTATATTTATTTAATCTCAATAGGGCCCTGACCTTCCTCGTCACTACCTAACCGAGGTTAGGTTTGACACTTACTGAGTACCACTGTGGTGTACTCATGCCTCTTCTGCGCAAGTTTTTCATGTGCAGATCCAGGTACTTCTACTCAGGCCTACTATCCTTGAGGGAGGCAACTACTTAGAGACTTCGAGGTACATCTGCCGCGTCCGCAGACAGAGGAGTCCCTTTCGATTCCTACTTAGTATTTAGCCCTTCTGTATTTTTCTGTTCTTATTAGACATTCCGGAGTTAGAGCTATGTAGTATTGATCTTAGCTTGTGATTCATGGGTTTCTTAGTCTTAGATTTAGATATATGTTTTTGAGACATATATATGGTATATGCCGAGCGACATATTTAAACACTATTATTGTTTTATTTCTGTTTTAAATTGTTTTACTTCTGCAAGTTTGGTTATCTTTCACAATTTAGGCTTACCTAGTCTTAATGACTTGGTGCCATCACGATGGTTTATGGAGGGCAAACCGGGGTCGTGACGAAACACGACTCAATGAGAGGAAGTAAAGGTCCCTGCCCGAGATGTTATTGATAGAAAAGGAGTTAGTGCGAGACATAAGTTAAGACAAAGGAAATAACACAAGAAAGATTTTGCAGAATATTGACATGAGAATGGTCTAACGAGTAGTTTGTAGTTGATTTAGGAAATGCCTAGTCACAAATAGACAACAAGTTAAAGACAAATCAGCAGATCATGCAAGATAAATGTAGTAAACCCTAACATGGAGAATTCATCCCCGTAGTTATGACATTGTAGTACTTGAGATATATTCATATAGGAGTTGAAAAAGTTAAAAAGGTACTATATGAGTGTTACGGAAATAAAAGAGAGTGCCACTAGGAAGACGGTCAAAATATCAGTCCAGAAGCAACCCTACAAGCACAAGGGAGTATAGGTAAGTAACTACGGATAAGTATAGGCAAGGAAGGACAATATAAGGTCCGTCAAGTATACGATTTAATAAGCTCGCATCTTTACAAGAGTCAGAGGATCCTCCGTAAGTACTATAGTGAAGGGCTAGCTTAGAAAATGAGGAAGAAGGCTTCAACCTAAGCATAATAACCTAATGAAGAAAGGGTCATGTAAAAGGAGTCTCACAACAAAAATTGTATGCCCTGCAAAAGAAAGTGGCACCTACCGTGGCTAATGAACGGGGAGAAAGATCGAAGGTAATATTCAAGACTGTATGAGTTGCACAAAAATTCTGGCATGTGTAAGAACTAGGATGAGTTAAGTATACACACAACAAAGGGAGAAAGACCAGGAAAAGTAATTGCATATGTTCTAAGAGAGTAGAGATGGAACAAAAGGAATTATTTGATCAATGATCCAGAGTTAGTACGTTATGGACACACTCAAGATTTTGAAGCATTATATTTCTTGGCAATCATACAGCCATAAAAGACTCTGGTATAAGTTAAATAGAAGAATTGAGCCCAGGGCATAGACAAATGATTGAATTGTTAGAAGATTATATCATGGATATTCCATAACGTCCATGAAAGGCTAAGGTAATAACTGATACCATGCGCCACAAATCGTAAGTTAGCTTAAGCCTACATAAAGGCTGATTGGAAGGAAGAGAAAGCTAAAGAATCACATCACCCAAGTAAATCAAGAGTCTGATTATTAGACCTAGAAAAAATACGGAAGTTATGATTAAGAACATAGAAGAATCACTCTTAATATTAGAGGTGGAAGAGAGATAGCACAACAGCTATGTTCTATAACGGCTCTACGATAAAGCCAGTTAGAAGGGTACCAGTCTCATAAGAAGTTAGTTTGAAGCTCTCACGAGAATGTGTAAAAAGGTGAATGTATTATAATAGAAGTTCAGAACGTAGATGTGAATTATATTTATGTGGAGGGAAGGTTATGAAAGGATAGAAGAAGTGATGTGAGGCTTTAAGGAAAGTAAGGTAAAGGTGAATAATGAACGAGACACTCACATGCAGATGGTTGAGAACATTCCATACTTGGGGTGGAAGGTTAGAAGCGCGAGGATTCAATATCCAGGAATGATAGCAGTGGCATCAGTAGCATACCTTCAAGCCTATGGTCTAGGTATCGAAAAGCCTGATTATAAGAGTAAAGAATAGTTAGGGACAATGTAATGTCTCGCTTGATATTCCAGAACAACATAAGGAAACCTATGGTGCAAGCAAGTTGAAGAAAGGCCACGAATAGTAAAAATTGATATGTATAGGTTCCAAGATAAAGTATACTAAAATGAAAAAGTTTTATGACAAGATGTATGAACGAGAAAGGGCAAGTGAGATGGTGACGAGAATGGATAAGTCATCAGGATTATGACCCATGAAAACAAGAAAGCTAATGGTTTCTCTAAGTTATAGAAAGTTCAGTATAACCTGAAAGAACTCAAATGATCTTAAGACTAATAACATTTAGAAGAGATGGAATGCTGCCCTGTTAATAAAATAAGGGTGTAGTTATTATAGACAAAAAAAAAATTTGATTGACGTTTGGACCTTCAATTAAGTAATGATCTAACGAATAAAAGAAAGGAATCTCATGAATTGGACAAGATTAAAATACCCACGCAAGGTGAATCACATTGGGTTGTCGTGAGATACGGTTAATGAAAGCAGGGTATTGCCCCAGGTGGATCATTCTAATCATTTCATGTGTTCCCTAATAAAACGTGAATCCTAGGAGCAATATTACATAAAAGGTTAAGTTATCAGGGGTAGATTATGAATCGAAATTGAGGTGAAACAATAATGGATGGATAAAAGTTATAAAGTATGAGAGGAGATTAGGCCGTCATTCTTAAAGATGAACAGTAATGTGGAGGCATTAGAGGACATAGATTTATACGTATGAGATAAGCAACGAAAGTAATTTGAGATTTGGTAGCAGACTTCCGTAACGAGAAATCGAGGTAAAAGTTATTGTATAGTATGACCTATGTAGATTCATTAAAGTCATACGAATGGATAACCATGTCTATAAAATAAGATATAGCAATATTAGTAATTTCGACTAATACCAAGCGAAGAACTTCAGGATTGGCTAAAAGTTGGAGGAAAAAGGAGAGGAGAGTCACATAAGCACACTTACAAGGTCGGTATCATAAAAGCTGCATAATGGAAGGTAGAAACAGTTACGAGAATGGAAGGAATTCAATCACAAGTCATCGCATTAGGAAAGAGGCCTAATGGAGGGAATGCCCTGGCCTTTGGACTTATTCACAGAACAATTACCTAGATTGCAAAAGGACTACTAAAGTATTCGCAAGAGCTATGGGATATGAGGACGATAAGCGCCTCAGTCAACATTCGAGGACAAATGTTCCAAAGGGTGGAATGATGTTACACCCCATGTTTCCGTACATGAAAATACACCATAAATAAATTAATGAGAGACTGGAAGTGAGGTGTCACATCTCGCAGTACTACATTACGACGATGTTGCACCCTGTAGTGTTGTACGTTGAATTTGCCATAATGTAACTGACATCAGTCCAAGGAGAAGATTATTTGGAGATTATAAGGATTATGCTATTTCAAACAAGTAATAAATGAATTCGTAAAGGTGAAAGGGGAAGCAAGTCAAAGAAAACGAATTTTCGTCCAAGTTTGGTATGTTGGAACAAAATACGGCTCAAGCTAAAATACTCGGTATTTATGGACTAGTACCATACAAGGTATTACATGACCATGATAGTAGGATTTATATATAAAGTGTGTTGAAAGTGAGTCAAATTTTAAGTAATTTGAGACAATTCTAAATAATGCGGGTAATGGGTTAATTACCGGGTAATGGGATATTATCTAATTAACTAGTAAGTTGGATATAGATTAAAGATTCTTTCCACTCCCACGTGGCAGAAACCCCCATTTACATTTGATGACTTTTAATATCTTACATATGTGTCACACTTAGGGAATTAGGTGAATTAAGTTGTTTATGGGTTTTATTTAGTGGCAGTGGACTTACACTTAGTCTATAGTGTTTAACGGCATATTGACAGCTTCTAATAAATATAACAATTTAAATCCTAGTGTGGGGAGTGTTCAAAGAACTTCTATGTGGGTCTTCTTATATGTAACAAAGTTTCTATTTGTAGCATTTGATTTCTGCAATAGAAGGTGCTGATTAGATGTTGTTGAGTAAACGCTATTGAATTATTTATCCAAAAGCTAGACAAATTGCATATCGTGTGCATGGAAGTGGGGGATACCTTTGGCAAAAGTGTTGGCTTCCCTCGGAAGATTGTATGTGCTCAAAACATATTTCATGTCCTTTTTCGCATCGAGTACGGTTTTGGTTGTATATGCATCTAAAGGATTTGTTGCGACAAAATAAACCAGGGAAGTTGTTGTGGCAAGTATTTGGCATTAAAGCTGCTACTTTGTGCCTCTATGGAACAACTGAACATGAGGAAATGATGTGGGATGCGTTGAAGCTTGCAGGTCTTCATTTTATTTTAATTTGTTTGCTAATTTAATATTCTAGTAGTATGAAGCAGCTAGAGAGATTTTCCAAGCATAATTCCTTGAAGTTGTTAGAAAAGTCCTCGTAACTACCACATGATTGCAAAAAATGGATGCTTATGTTTTATATGAAAAAGGTTGCTTACTACAGAATTTTGGAGTAGACCTCTTGTTGTGGTTGGTACAATGATACAAAAAAGATGGGGTGTTAGAGCGATTGTTAAGAGAATCGGTCCAGGTATGTTAAGGCTATCCCTTCTTTCTTTTGGCATGATCCATACGATACGAACGAAACGTGCAAATGCACAAATTCCATAAATGACTCTATTCATAGAAGTATTAGAGATATCTATGTTCTTGAATTTTCATGTGTCATAATATTTTATCATCTGTTCATGGGTCTCAGAAAAATATGAAAGTTGAAGAAAAAAGAGTTTACTTTATGATATTGCTCAGACAAAATGGTCTTATGAAATTCCGAAAGATTTTATTAACATACTTTTCATGCATTTCATACATTTGCTTTGACCCATGACCAGATGGCATTATATACGTGTATATATGTAAATATATGTATATGGGATATGGGAAAAGATTACGGCATTATATACGCACCACCACCTGATCAGCCGGTATATGATGATGATGTTGCCCACAGTGGCTGAAATATGATTCAAACGGCGTTATATACGCGTATGTATGTATGTATATATATGTATATGGGATATGAGAAGGGTTATGGCATTATATATGCACCGCCACCTGATCAGCTGGTATACGTTGATGATTTTTCCCACAGTGACCGATATGATATGATGGGATGCCCTCAGAGGCTGATGATGATATGAGACATGTACCTATGCACGACATGACATTCATATGCATATGCATGACGCTAAAATTAATTTATGATTTACAAAGTTATTCAGACTTACAAGTTAAGTCATATACTATATATTTCTTCCATGTCTCTTATGTATTTATTTATGTGTCTTACATACTCGGTACATTATTCGTATTGACATCCCTTTTGCCTGAGGATACTACGTTTCATGCCCGCAGGTCCCGATAGACAAGTCGAGAGCCCTCCAAGTAGGCTATCAGCTCAGAGGAAGATGTTGGTGCGCTCCATTTTCTTTAGAGTTGCTCGTTTGGTTAGTACGATTTAGACGTATATTGTTTGGTATGGCGAGACTCTGTCCCGACCTTTATGACATTTATGTACTCTTAGAGGCTTGTAGACATATGTCGTGTAAAAGATTGCACTGCCTTGTCGGCCTATGTTTTGAGTTTATAAAGGATCATGTTGGCCTATTAGGCCCGTATGTCATGTGTATATGATGATGTAATAAGAAAGATACGTTATGTTGGTACTCGGTTGAGTAAGGTACCGGGTGCCCATCGTGGCCCATCAGTTTGGGTCGTGACACTGCCTTTAAACCCGTTGTATTAATTTCTCATAAACGTTAGGAGTGATGTTGTTCAACAACCACCTAAATATGTATCCTTTTTGAAGCAACACATAATAAATAGGCTCGATCAATCGATGTCCATTTAATCAACAACAATAAATATGTAGGTAAACAAGTAGAGAAATCCAACGGCTTAATTATATAAAAACATAACAAGAATTTATCCTACAAAAGGTTCTATCAAAACCCTAGATAACAAATTAGCTATTCATAATAGTATGTTAAACTAAAACACTAAAAGTCATAACCAACAATGAAAAAATAGGAAGAGGAAGGAAAAACTCGTAGAATAATTCCCCACCTTGTTCCTATTGTGTCTCTACCTCCCTAGGTTGAATCTGTGTCAAAAGTGTGTCCAACCCTGCTCAAACTACCATTTTTCTATGTATATATATCAAGTAGGGTTGGGCCCAAACAATTACACCTTCTCCTACGCAAAAAAGGACACATCTTTCGGACAGGATGTGCGCGCCCGCGCTTCAACCGCGCTCGGACCACGCATATCCATTTTGATTCTGCCTGACGAGCACGGCCTAAGTGTGGCCATGAACTTGATGCACACTTTTCACCCTGTTCAATTAGGAATTTGGAAAAACGTAAAACATGAAAGTTGTAGCCCTTTAAATTAGGTTTCCAACCATAGATTGTGGAGTCCAAATGGAGGTCTGAGAAAAAGGTTATGTGTATTTTACTAGACAGTGCTAATATGCCTACTCGATTCTTCGTTCATTCTAACTATCATCCGTTGATCCCCGAACACGATCCTGGCTTAATTCCTTGGGCTTTTACTGAGACTTCTAAGCTCCAAATCACTTGAATTCATTCCATAACATCTACATAGCTCGGAATCACTCCTACAAGGCATAAAATACACCATTACTGATTAAAGCTCAAACTCAATTAAAGTGTAGTAAATTAGAGTGTAATAAGCGACTAAAGTATGCAATTATAGCCTATCATCCACAAACAACACTTAAACCATTGCTTGTCCTCGAGTAATACAACTGCACTTTATATTGACACGACATTTTTAAACAATTCTCCTAACTCATCATACCAAGAGTATTTAAAATAGACTAAGCACAAAAGCGTAACATCTTCACCTCAAGATTTGACTCGCAAGTACCACACATTATTCACAACTCACCCACTTACTCTAACATACAGGTCAGTGACATTACCTTTCCTTCATGAATTAAGTGCCCTCGCACAACAAAAGAGAGTAGATCCACACAATAAAATTTAAGAGCACTTAGGAACTCAAGATAGAAAGAATTCACTCACTCTAAGAAATAACAATAATATGCCACAAAAGACGCACCATAGGCTTGCCCGTAGTGTACTACTCTTCTAATTGAGCTCATTCAGTCTAGGATCAAGTAGGACATTGTTCGGTTGTAATGTATGCTGCGGGATGGGTAGGATATATTTATATATAAGAGTGACTACACCTCCTTATGCAATTTAATATATATACATTAACATTGAAACCCCATACTTACGTCAAACCAAACTCCACCTTCACATCAATGTATATTACCCCATACTTCTTCAAGCACAATAACATCAATAGTCACCACTTATAAAGGAATACTTTTTTTTCCACAGCAATACAACTATATTTTTTTCAATTCAAGTGGCTCTTACTTGTTCAAAACAATGCACATTTCTCCTTATTTCATTAGTTCCACTAAAAAGCCAAACCAGTCACCCCACATTTTAACTTTTACACAGTTTATAAACAATTCAAGTGCTCATGAGAGGTTACACTGGTTCAATTGGTTAATTCAAACAAATGGGTAAGGCTTGTAATGTGGTTGCAAGCAAAACAGGATTACAGGCTCAAAGGGGTTTACTACGATACATAACAATTAGGCGGGTAAAATATACATATCTAGCTCAACAAAGAAATGCCTATATCACTTCCCAAACTGAACAAAACTACTATTTTGCTTTGCAAACACACAGGGCAAGTTCTAGGCATCAAATACAATGCACAGAATATAACAAATCCTTACACACACATGACATATAACTCACTCAGGATTGTACTCATCAAGACTCTCTAGTCAAAGCAGTTAAGCAAATTTAAGATCATACAATTTAAGGTACTTCTACAAGAGTCAAAAACTGAGCATAAGCATCACAACCAAATTACTCTATATTCTTGAGGCATAACAAAGTCAAGAGATATTGCTTCAATTAAAAACACAACACAATGGCTCCTACTCTTAAAACAAATACTGGCGTCTCCTATAGCTGTAGAAATGTCAACATATAAACTGCATGGATAATACTCCGAAATATTATGTGCATCGTAATGTAACTATGTCTGGGTCATTGATCGAATAATTCTTTTTTCTCCTTCTCATACTTCTTGAAAAAGTAAGCAATTACTTTTTCTACTGGTTCTCCCACTTGTTGCATGAGTACTTGGCTTATATTACTGCCTACACCTATTGGAATTTCATGCAATTCATATAATGTCGAATATTGATTACTTTATTTTTCCCCTTTCATTAGGCATGATAGGTCCCACTTTTTATACAATGTTGTAGTGAGACCGTTGTTATAAGATCATTTCCTCTTTAGGTCACTATGCTTAGCTTGAAGCATTCTTCCTTATTTTCTCAGCTAGTCTTTCGTTGTAGCATTTAGGGAAGACTCTCTGACTCTTGTAAAGTTGTGAGCTTATCACATCATATCCCTGACGAAATTTCTAATGTTCTTACTCACCTATAAATTTCCTTAGTTACATACTTTCGCTCCTTTATTCTCATAGGGTTACTTCTGAACTCAATTTTTTTGTCTCACCTGTGACACTCTCTTTTATTTCCGTAACACTTCTACGACAACTATAACTACCTCAGCTCTTATCTGAATATTCCCAGTGAATTACAATGTCATATAAGCGAGGCCGAATTGCCTATGATGGAGTTCACTAGGTTTATTTTGCATAGTCTGCTTATTTATCTTTATCCTTTTGTCTAGCCATAACTAGGCTCTTCCTGAATTAACTACTAACTACTCTTTGGTCAATTCTCATATATATATATACATATATATATATTGTGTAATTACTATGGGGTTGTTTCCTTTGTCTTGACTTACCTCTCGCACTGGCTCATGATGTATCAAGTGTTCATTCGCACTTATTTATCAATACTGGTGTGGGAAACCTTACTGCCTCTCCCCGGCGTCGTGCTTGCATAGTGTTCTGGAGTCATAGTTACCTCTTCATCTTTGGCATCTTTTCACATCTTCACCGACTCTTACTCGCCTTGCAATAGGGACAATGGAATTTCTTTCGCGCGAGGGTGATACCTACTATAACTGGCACACTTAGTCCGTTAATTTAACTTTGCTCAAAGTTTTTGCTTTAGCGGATCGTTTTCCTGACTGACCTTTAAAGGTTATTCTTCCGTTATCCATTCTATCATTTCCGGAACACTATTTTTGAAATTATTACAATGCTGATTATTATCGAATCCTTTGGTCCCTAAATCATGTTCGATTATTTTTTCTTGTTTACTAGCCTATGTTGATTTCTATTATTCCGGGGGGTCTAACTTAGCCTTCAGGTAATTACGTTGGAGTCACCAACTCATTTTCTTAAAATGAGGATATGAATTTATGACTTATACTCTTTTATAGTCTCAAGGACTACCACCTCTTGTCTTTTCCTTTACTTGACTATAGACTATGTCATCCTCTCGTATCATGATTTATCCCTACAACCCTTTTATTACATCTTACTCGTAATGCTTCATTTACTTTTTTCTTATTCTCCTGCTAATATTACTATTTAATACCTTATTCTAAAAACTTCAACAAAATACTCTTTAACTTTTATCTCCCCTTTCTCCATCTCACTGGCTCTTCGGGTCGCCTACTATTCTCTTTTTACTAGGGGCTGGAGTCATACTAAAGTAAATATATATCCCTTCTACGATGCCACTACATGTCTTCTGATATTTTTGAACGTTCTAGTATTCATATCTGACTGCACAATTCTAGAGTGCACCATCTGGTATGTACGATCTAGTAGGGCCTCAAACAGGGCCACGTTGTCAAGAATTCTCTCTTTACTAATGCCCTTACTTGTTGTTGTATTAGCCCTCTGGCTAGGTGTGATTTTTTCTAATTACAAGCATCTCTATAATTTGCAAACATTAGTTTTGGCTCGAACTCTTATGACTCAGCTCTATAGCAAGATGTTGACTTCAAATAAGGGTAACGGACTGCTAAATACCGTGTAGTTTCATGTTTATATAATGTGGTGCATAGCACATCTATAAACAAGGCTCTACTAGACACAACTTGTAGACTCCATAGGACAGAACTGCTCTGATACCAAGTCTGTCACACCCCAAACCTGAAGAGGCATGGCCGGCACCCAGTGCCCTACTCGGCCTGAGCGTATCACTCTATAACCGTGAACTCTTGAAGGGTAACCCTCAACATAGGTTGATGAAGACATATTCTACATCGTCTAAAAATAACGTCTCTCTCATCTGTGGGGTAAACATACACAAAATCTGATATATATAACTGTGTAAGCTAATAAAGTCGCCATGAACATCTACTAATATATAGAAAATATGCAGGACTCATCTACAAGCCTCTATAGATAACTGAACTGTATCGTGATCGGGACAGGGCCTCGACCTACCTATTAAATCTGTATATATAAAATGGACTCCAAGGTCCAGACTTGGTAACTCCGAGGAAGTGAAGCTTACCACCAAGCTGATATTTGACCCTGTGTGCTGGGATAGTCTGTTCAACTGTCAATGAGGACCTGCAAGCATGAAATGAGTGTCCCCAGTAAAAGGGACGTTAGTATAAAATAATGTACTGAGTATGTAAGGCCAGAGAATAACTGAAAACTGAAACTAAACTAATAATATAATAACTAAAAGTAACTAAGAGTCAAAGATAATTTAAAGATATGCTTACCTGCTGATACTGACTCAACTCTCTTAATATAGTAGGTTTATTAAATGTCCGGTATTATAAGGCTCGTTATCTGTAACAGCTTTGCCGTAGTAGGCTCACTCATAGGCGCTCGACAATACTAGATGATGTATCTCAGCCATTATGGCTCGCTCGTAGGCGCCCGTCCATAGTAGGCTTGGTATATAACTCACCATCTTATCAGAGGTTGCCCAATAGGGCCTTCCGATCGATTATAGCTCGATGGTAGTGAAAATACTATAATACTATATATATATATATATATATATATATATATATATATATATATATATAGACTCTCTGCTCTCTTGGATGAAAGAAGATAAAACTAAACTGAATATGAAGTCCCGATAAGGGAGAATACTATAGCTTATGAGAGTAGGATAATGTACATAAATTTAGGAATAATAACTTCTCTATATGCCTCGTTATCAAACACATATAGTTATGAGATCATGCCAAAATGAAGGAAAGGTTTAGCCATAAAATACATTAACTTTGTTGAGTCTTTAATACCTTCCAGGAAATTCTTCAAACAACTCAACTCAATCTACCACAACATAAGGAGATTCAAAATAAGTTTTGAGTTAAGGCTAAGTTTTCAACTTAAATTATTAACTCGTTTACGTAAATTTGGGCAGCATCTCCCCTGTAATAAGGCCCTCATCCAATACCACATGCCAATAACACCAAGAACACAACAATAAAAACATGTATTCATCATTTTCCAAATTTATCTCCATCAAAATATATCACAAAACAACCCACACACCCTAATAACTTCATACATAAAACGACAACAAAAGTAGTGTCAAACAACCTAAAAATAATGTAACGACAAATGACCAGCCTACAATTCCTTCTTTAGGTGGTGTTTCTTCACACATTTTATCCTCCAAAACTCTATAAAACATCAGAAAATAGACATCCCAAAGGCAACACGTAACAGCCCACAAAATAGTCCACTACAAGTTGAATAACTAGAACCCCCGACTTCCGTTCACCGTTTTGTGAGTTCTAACTATTAAAAAACAGATTTATCATAATTCCTTGATATTTAAGGCTTAATTACAGAAATTAGACATTTTCTTAATTGTACCTTAAAAACTCAAACTACAAAGAAAAAGAGGGAATATATAGCGATAATTAAGTCGTTGGGATCGTTCTAGTGTTATAGCTTCTTGGTTTCGTACTTGAGATGTTAATATTCTTGAAAACCCTTGTGTATAGATTGAGGGTAAGTTTAGGGGTCTTATTATGGCCGTGGTATGTGGAAATGTGAAGAAATAGGCGACATAAGGCCTATATATATCCATTTTTGAAAAGTCCAAGAGGTGCTAGCTTGGCACCCTATTATTGGGTCTTCTTCAAGCGCCTATATATTTTTATCTGGATATCGTATGAATGAACGGTTAAGAGCATTAGAAACTACATTCCAAGAAATTCAATTTAGTAAATAATATGTCCCAAAAAGACCTCATATAACATACAAAATAGATTGCTCAAAAAGCTTTAGTGACACACCTACGTGTCACCTATGTAGTCTCGTGAAACTACAAATAACTCTCTACTCCTATGTCTTATCAATGAACAGTTTAATACGTTACAAAATAGACTCATAGATATTCAATTTGGTAGGTACATCATCCCCTAATTACAATTATTTTGGGATAAAAGCTCCCCTACATTCGACCTAATTTGCAGTATATTTATGAGTGTAACTTGTGATAATCTTTGCCAACTTTTGTTCCACAACTCGCTTGACTTCAAAACATAACACACGACTATCATAAGACAAAAATAGCTCATAACATAAAGTCCTTTTAAATTTGAGCACCCTAGTCTCGCCCCAGAAGTACATGTTATAATATTCCCAACTTGTCGATATTTGACGAAACTTATTTTCTTCAATTGTTTTAGCTTCAAAACCTTCCAACCCTCCTGGTACTTGCAGTCCATGATTTTAAATATTTGTATCCTCCAAATTAACATAATTAACTTACTTTATGTACTTTCAAATATGATCTCATTTTAGAGCTTACATCAAGTGACTTATTACATACTCCCACATACGAAACTCTGGGGTGTAACATCATAAAACAGTATGTGTGCATTAAGGTTTCAAGGTCCTCCTATGTTGGATTCTTTCACCTTACTACCCAAAGGTTACTCAAAAGAGCTTAACAATTATCCCACTACCCTTGATGGAACATGTATGTAAAATAAACAACTCCCACACCTAATAAATTGCTTGGCTTATTACCTGTTTTCAGTTAAAATCACGAAATTGAGGGATATGGAGTAGAAACTTACCCCAAGGATTAAGGCCTTGTTAATTCTTCTTGCAAATTCTTCAACTTTGAGTAAGAATTAATGATTGATGAGCTTAGGAACTCCCCCTCTCACTCTATAGTACTCCCTCTCTCTAAAAATATTAGTTTTAACCTTCTAAAATGATCCCTAAGGATGTTTTATAACAGTGGGGTCGAGTTATAAAATGATCCCTAGGAGAAATGAAGCCCCGATGCAAATCTGCGGTCACATATGCTACCGCATAATGCTTCTACGGTCCGTCAAATGGGCCGTATAATGGCCCCCCAGAACTAGGCATTTCCTGCTTCACTCTACGACCGGTCTGGGGTCTACAGATCTATTTTGCGGTCGCATAATGCGCCGTAGAACACCCCTGTAGAAATTTTATGTTGTATTTATGAGAAATTGTGCGACCCGCGAAATGATTATGCGGATGTATAATATACCGATTTTTTGGTCCTAACATTTAGCTAATGTTTCTGCTTCACTCTACGACAGATCTACGACCGTACAATCCCGAGTTTTTGGTAAAATTTTAAGGGGCCTTACATTCTCCCCCACCTAAGATCATTCGTCCTCAAATGAGGGCCAAAATCCGTCATTAGAAACCAATATGACTTAGCTGCTAAAACAAACACCAATAGTTCTAAACTTTCAACTAGCTCCCCAAATTTCCAAAAATTTTGGCAGTGCTTCCCTAGGAACTGGGCCTATCCACCTGTCAAAGAATCCCAGAAACCACTCCTAACAACATAACAATGTAAAACAAAATGGAAATAACACCGGCAACAATGCCATAAACATTGCACTACCAAGAGGGGAGTATCCTTAACGTAAGCTGTACATGCAGAACATAATTTCTAGAAAGTTAGATCTTAAAATCATGGATACAATCACATAGGTATTCAAATAAATTAGGGTACTTCTTCTTTATCTCTTCTTTGTCTTTCTAGGTGGCCTCTTCGACCTATTGGTTTCACCATAGCACTTTCATGGAGGCAATATCTTTATTCCTCAACTTCGTGACTTTCCTATCAAGAATGGCAATTGAAATTTCTTCATAAGTCAATTCTTCATTAACCTTTATAGTCTCAATCGGAATAATAAGCGACGGATCTCCAACCACCTTCTTCAACATGAACACATGAAACACCGGGTGTACTAAGGACATTTCTTGAGGTAGTTCTAGCTTGTAAGCCACCTGACCAACCTTTTGAATGATTCTGTATGATCCAAAAAACCTTGGACTCAATTTCCCTTTCTTACCAACCCGCACTAACCCCATTCATGTGGAAAACCTTTAGGAAAACACAATCATCCTCTTGGAACTCCAAATCACTATGACGCACATATGAATAAGACTTTTGATGTCTTTGGACAGTTTTCAAATGCTCCTTAACGGTCTTAACTTTCTCTATATCCTAATGCATGAAGTCTGGTCCTATCAACTCCACTTCCCCAATCTCGAACCATCCAATTGGAGATCTACATCTCTAACCATAAAGAGCCTCAAACGGTGCCATATGAATGCTAGCATGATAACTATTATTGTAGGAAAATTCTATGAGCGGCAAATGGTCATCCCAGCTACCTGTAAAGTCAAGAACGCAAATGGGCAACATATCCTCGAGAATAGTCCGTTCTGCTTGCCCGTCGGTCTGTGGATGGAAAGTTGTACTAAGATTCACCTGAGTACCCAAGCCTTACCGAAATCTCTTCACAAGTTTAGTTGTGAATTGTGTCCCACAATCGGGAATGATGGAAGTGGAGTGTCATGCAGCCCGACTATTTTATTGATATACAATTGAGCATACTATTCCACTATGTTGGTAGCTTATAATGTAAGAAGTGTGCTGATTTCGTGAGTCGGTCCAAAATCACCCAAATCGAATCAAACTTGCAAAGAGTGTGAGGTAGTCCTACCACAAAGTCCATATTGTTCATCTCCCACTTCCACATAGGAATTTGTATGATCTGTGCCAGCCCACATAGAATTTGGTGTTCGACATTCACTAGCTGATAGTTTGGACATCTTTCAACAAAGTTTTCTACATTCCTCTTCACATTGTTCCACTAGTAGACTTCCTTAAGACCATGGTACATCTTTGTAGAGCTCGGATGCATGGAATACCTAGAGGTGTGAGCATCGGTCACGATTGTTTCCCGGAGAGCATCCACATATATAATGCATAGCCGCCCTTGGTACCATAGTGTACCATCATCCATGCAAAGAGAAAAGGCCATGATCTTATGTTTATGAATCCACTCCTTAAATTGTACCAACAATGGGTCATGGTATTTCTTTTCTTTGACTTCCACAACAAGTGATGATTTAGCCCTATTTTGCACAATTACCCTCCTTAACTATAATCTGCAAGATGGCCAACCGGTGAACCTCATTGGCTAACAACTTTTGATATGACTCCAAGTGCGCCAAACTGCCCATAGATTTTTAGCTAAGAGCATCTGCTACGACGTTAGCCTTTCCCGAGTGATATAGAATATTGATGTCATAATTATTGAGTAACTCAAGACATCTTCTCTACCTCATATTCAATTCCTTCTACTTGAAAGTGTATTGAAGGTTCTTATGGTCTGTGAATATATCCACATGGACCATATACAGATAATAACGCTAAATCTTTAATGTAAATACAACCGTTGCAAGCTCCAAGTCATGTGTTGGATAGTTCTTTTCATGGTTCTTAAGTTGCCTAGAAGCATAAGCTATAACCTTGCAATGTTGCATTAAAACACACCCAAATCCGATTCTTAAAGCATCACAATATAGCACAAAACCATATGTACCCTCTGATGGGGTCAACATCGGTGTCGTAGTCAATCTTGATTTCAACTCCTGGAAGCTCCTTTCATAACCATCTGACCATTGGAACTTAGATGTCTTATGCGTCAACTTAGTTAACACAGAGGCAAGAGTGGAGAACACCTCAACAAATTTCCTATAATACCCGGCTAAGCCCAAGAAACTGCGAATTTCAATTGGAGTTGTAGGTCTAGGCCAATTCTTCATAGGAGCAATATTCTAAGGATCAACCTTAATTCGTTCATTGGAGATGACATGAAATACGAATGCGACAGATTTAAGCCAAATTCACATTTTGAAAACTTCGCAAACAACAGGTGCTGATGTAGAGTCTATAGTGCTGGCTTGAGGTGATCGGCGTGGTCCTCTCGACTTCATAAATAGACAAGGATATCGTCAATAAACAGTATCAAAAAAAGAGTCGAGGAAAGACTTGAAAACTCGATTCATAAGATCTATGAAAGCTGTCTGGGCATTTGTTAGCCCAAAAGACATTACTAGAAATTCAAAGTGCCCATACCGAGTCTTCAAAGCTATTTTCAAAATATCCTGCTCCCTGATCTTCAATTGATGGTACCCGAATCTCAAATCAATTTTGGAGAAATACTTAGCACCTTGCAATTGATCAAATAAGTCATATATTATTTGCAATGGGTACTTATTCTTGATCATTACCTTGTTAAGCTTTTGATAATAAACACACATTCTCAGTGACCCATCTTTCTTCCTTACAAAAAGTACTGGTGCACCCCAAGGCGACACAGTCGGCCGGATGAAACCCTTCTCTAACAAATCCTTTAATTGTTCCTTTAGCTCCCTCAAATCTACTGGTGCTATTCTGTAGGGTGGGATAGATATAGGGTGTGTGCCTGACATCACATCAATCCCAAAATCAATCTCCATATCTAGTGGTATCCCAGTGAGTTCATCCGTAAAGACCTCAAGAAATTCATTCCCAACTGGTACAGACTCAAATGTAGGTGCCTCTGGGTCGGTGTCCGTAACTCGGGTCGAATGGTAAATACACCCCTTGTTGATCATATTTGTGGCCTTAAGGTATTAAATAAATCTACCCTTCGGTACCACATCATCCCCATTCCACTCAGTAACAGGCTCATTTGGAAATTCAAATCAAATGATTCTATTTTGGCAATCAAGCTTAGAAAAAACAAGAATAATACCAGTCTATCCCCATGATTACATTAAAGTCTACCATGCCCAACTCAATAAGATCGGCCATGGTTTCCCCAACACGCATTGTGACAACACAATCCCTATAAACCCTCACGGCCACAACAAACTCACCAACAAAAGTAGATACAAAGAGTGGCTCACGAAGTTGTTCTGGTTCTATCCCAAACTCCATGGCTATATAGAGAGTGACATAGGTCAAGATGGAACCGGGATCAATAATAGCATACACATCATGAGATTGGATTGTCAATATACCTATGATGACATCCAGAGAAGCCTCTAAACTTTTGCGACCCTTCAAAGCATAAAAACAAATGGGTCCTCCTAAACTCTATGTACCATCCATAGCTGCACCACGCCCTACAGGTGCTGGAGTGCCTCGAGCTAAAGGAGGTGCTGCGAATGTAGTATTTGTAGAGATGGCTGGCTATGCTGCACCCCTGCCCATGCTCTGGTGGGACGAATGGCAATCCCACTAAATGCGACTCCTCATTCCCCACCCATAGCATATGGGCTGGTCCACGAAGCCAGCCCCAAGGTTCATATTATCACACTTAGGGAATGGCGGCCTCTGCTGCTACTGAAACCTCCCACCAGACCAACCCATCTAGTAAGATCCCATGTTGTCCTGGCTGGGACTAAAGTGGCTCCACTACTGCTGACTAGGCCCCGATGGCGGCGCACAAACCGAAGACTAAGTAAAGGATTGAGATGGCCTTGACAACCCTTCCCGGAATGCTGACCTACCACCATCACTACCAGAGAAACAACAAAAGTTCCCCGCGGACCGGGTCTTGTTGTTGCCCTCACGGTCCATTCTAATCTTCAATTAGTAGGTCTCTATGGCTTGATAAAATGCCACTATTTTACCATAGTTCATGTCAGAATTCAAGGCAGCTATGACAAGCAAATTAATAACCAAGGGGCTAAGGCCTTACACAAACTGGCACACTCTAGCCTCCATGGTAGGAATCATGCAGATGGAATACTTGGATTGGTGCGCAAACGTTATATGATAGTCCTACACACTTATTCTACCTTGTTTTAGGATCTCAAACTCGGCAGCACGGGCTGCCTTAGTCTCGGCATGTAAGAAATGATCAATGAAAGCATCGGCAAACTCACTCCATATCGCCGGAGGGCTCCCCTCCTCATAGGAGTCCTCCTACATCTCGAACCAAGAGTAGGCCACCCCTTTCAGGTGGTAGGAGGCCAAATCCACTCCATCCATCTCAGTATCATGGATAACTCGGAGGGTCTTGTGCATCTCGTCAATAAAATCCTAGGGGTCCTCCTCAGGATCAGTACCTATGAACACTGGAGGATTCATCTGGAGAAATCCTTTCACCCGAAAACTAGGGGAATCCCTTCGGTGACTAGAAGAAGTGGGTGCAACATTTGATCTCTAGGCCTGGGAAGCAACTATCTGAGCCAACATCTCTATGGCTCCCCTAAGATCCCTATCATATACACCATAACCGAAAGCTGGGGCTGGAGGTAGACTGGGATATTAGTCGGGGGTGGAATAGCTGCACCCTCAATAGGTGTAGGGGATAGGTGCAATCTGACCAGGAGTAGTAGAATCTGGCAGTTTAGTAGTCGGGGTAATGCCCTCACCCCTCGGGTGCACATTTAGTAGTCGGGGGAATGCCCTCACCAGTTTAGTAAAGAATCAACTGCCACTCCTAAGGTGGCATTGGCTCCTTGGCTGGTTATTGATTTCTTCCTAGGTGCCATGTACTGAAAATTAGAGCAATGCACGAGTTAGATGAGGATTAATCTTACAATCATCTCTATCACACGATCTAAAATATCAAATTAGGGTATTATTCCTAAATTGCCAAGTTTCTTCCTAATTATGGATGTGGTCAACAACACACCGATAAGAAGGACTCTACTAGATATGACTCTCAATATAATAAGCAACAATACATTGATTAGGAAACATAAAATCAATAAGAGACTCAAATAGTAACAAAGTGTCATATTAGGGGGAAGGTAAATTTCAAGCAAGTTCGATATTTTATGTTTGGAGACCTTTAAAATCGATACACCACCATTTTTGGCATGGTGTCCTATCTATATCACCCCAACACATCCACTCACCATACCACCATGTGCGCGGCATGGTGTCTGATCTCAGCCCGATCGGCTAAGCCGTCGCGACATATTTTCGTGCGGGCCAAAATTACATCTTGCTAGTAATAATCTCATCACATTCAAGGGGAAACATCTCAACACATTAACACTGGAATTTATCCCTCAATCAGTCCTACACCAGCACATGCAGTTTTGGAGTTAGATTGTTTTGACCTACGCTTCCTCAGTGGCTAAACAATACTCTCAAAGCATTTATTATTTAAAGGGATTTACCACTCATTTCATATCCTTTTACATAACATTCATTTCATTAGTACCGATGGTCGTGACACATTATCTTTCTTGGCACGTTGGCCGCACATCATATTTCATGCCCTTTTCATTCACTTTCAAATATCATTGTGGATAATCAACAACAAGGCTTTTCGAATTAAGACTTTCAACTCACTTTTGAGCAGCCTAGGGTCTTAGGAGCATTTGATTTCTTACACAATTTGATATTATAGTTTTCATTAGAATCACATTTTAAACCAGAACATATTAGCACACAACCCATACTTAAACCAAATTCTCAAACAGTAACTAAACACTATAAGAACCTTTGGAACACATATAGAATGCATATTTATTTGGACATACGGCTTATTTAGATTAATCAATTTATAACGAGCAGCACGGGACTTACAAGGTCATTGTGGGGTTTAATTCTAAAAGAAGAGTTTAGCCAACATATATCGCTTTGAGCATTTAAACTACTACGATGTTTCGGAATACATAGCCACTTCGACCTATTTAGAAATATAGTAAAATTGAACATAAATTAGGAAGGAGTTCATAGTTCCAGCTCACTTGAGCATTTTATCAAATACTATGTGTGCATTAAGGTTTCAAAGTCCTCGTATGGTTTCCACACAACTACCCAAAGTTTACTCAAAAGAGCTCAACAATCTTCCCCCTAACCTTGACAATACATGAATATATAATAAACAACTCCCACACCCAGGAATTTGCTTGACATATTGCCTATTTTTAGTTAAAATCACGAAATTGAGGGCTATGAAGTAGAACCTTACCTCTAGGATTAAGACCTAGTGCATTCTTCTTGCGAATTCTTCAACTTTGAGCAAGAATTAATGATTGATGAGCTTAGGTGTCATGCCCCAAACCTGGGGAGGCGCCACAGGCACCCGTTGCCTCACTAGCCCGAGCGAACCACTCTGTAACTCATGATCGTTCGACCAAAACTAGAACATACATAGGTCGACATAGCTAGACTCATTCCTTTTATAACTATCATAGTCTCACATGGCCATAACTCATAATGTATAACTATAAGTGGACAACACTATATCACGGAACCATTTTTCTTAAAACATGAAAACATATGGGCCGTTAAGGCCTCTGACATACTGTACAAAATGAACCTCTGTCTACAAAGCCTCTAAGATTATTTGATATCAAATAGGAAATGGTATCGACCAACCCATAAGTTTGTATCAAACTCTGACACAATGACTTATAGACTCGGTTGCACTCCGAATGAGGCGGAGTCTTACCAATCCTTCGCTGAATGCTGATCTCGTCTACTATGAGGGCTCGTCAAACTGATATTTATACTTGTAGGCATGAATGTAGCATCCCCAACAAAAGAGATATCATTACAAATAATGTACCGAGTATGTAAGGCAGAACTGAAACATAACAATAGCCAACATTAATTAAAGACATGGAAGGAATATAGAGTAAATAACTCAACATGTAAGTCTGGATGACTTTATAAATCATGAAATACTTATAGTGTTATGCATATATGTATGAATGACATGTCGTGCATAAGTACATGTGTTCATAACATCATCATGCCTCCGAGGGTATCCCATCACATCATCTCGGCTACTGTGGGCAAATTATCAACGTATACCAGCTGATCAGGTGGTGGTGCGTATATAACGCCGTAATTTTTTTTTCCATATCCCATATACATATATTTACATATATACGCATATATAACACCATCTGTTTCCACTGTGGGCAAAATCATCATCGTATACCAATTGATCAAGTGGTGGTGCGTATGTAACGCCGCAACCTTTTTCTCATATCCCATATATATATATTTACATATATACGCGTATATAACGCCGTTTGAATCATGAGTAAATGCATATGTAAATGAATGCAATGCATGAGAAGTACATTAATAAAACTTATCGGAACGTCATAAGACCATTATACCTTCGAGTAATATCATTTTACAGGAATGAATAGCGTAAACATCCTTAACTGCTAAGAATAGAAACACTTATGAAATAGCATTATGTTTACGTATCGTTACTTAGATCATGCTAAAATGAAGGAAGGGCTTAGACTTAACATACCTGACAGACAAATCAATGATTCAATATTTGCGCCAAAGGAACTGACGACACTCTAGCTAGAAATTTCAACTTTTAAGTTGCTCACGAAAGTAATTTACAACCTCCCAAACCATCCACGGACAAGTCAACATGCTGAAAGTTTTTCTTTACTTCTCACATAACATGAACTTTGTACTATTGAAAATTTAACTTTTTAAAGACAGGATGTATTTCAGCACTCTTCCCAAAATCAAAGAGAACTAGCCTGCATCTGACTTGGGATTTGCCGCTTGTAGAAAACTGAGGTATTTGAAATACTTAGCACATATCCTGGTAAGGCATGCACATATATAGAGTACTTATTCAAATCCTGCCCTTCGAAGAACCTCTCCCACAACGGTATCAACGGTAATTGCCCTCTAGTCATGAACATAAAATCCATTTTAGGCACTCTCTTAAATCGAAACTCTTTCTTATAAGGCTCTAATGAAGCCTTCAAAAACAATTCATCATAAGACATTCCATGAATCAAAATCTTTGGCCTAACAAAACTTTCCATACTTAAGCAATCCTCTATCTCACAAACACTACAATTTCCAAGAACTTAACAAAGATGTTATCATTACGCTAAGGTAAAGGATAGGTAAAGAAGTGATTAACAAACTATCCGACCATGCGGTGTACAGGAAAACGATAGCTAGAGCAAATAAAGAGAACCATTAAGTGCCACCTTTCGGTCCAAGTTATGAGTCACACTCTTGCATGGGAGGGCTGCCACGTAGGGTGGGGTGTAAAATTTTAATCTTTATCTACTTATTAGGTAGTAAGGTAATGTCTCAATATCCGATAATTAACCAATTACCCGTATAATTAAGAATTGTTTCAAATTAATTAAAATTCTACTTATTTTTTACATACTTTATGTACCATACAATCATGGTCATGTGGTATTATATAAAATAAATACATACATTATTTTTCATTATTAAAATATCCATGCAAAAATACATATAATTTTCCTAATCTCATATAAAGAGTAAAAATTTCCTTACACTTAATTCTTAAATGGTGACAAAAAATAATATTCTTTTCTTGTGCAAAAATAATTCATATCTTTACAATAAAGAAAATGAACTATGAACCGAAAATATAGTAAAGCTCCTATTGAATAAGAAATTTTTTATTCGTCACGAGTATCAAAGAGCAAGTCGTCTGTACACAACGCACAACAAACGAGATTATATTTAAGTTAGTTTAAAGAATTTGTAGCACAATACCATAATTTGAACTAGAATCATCAAATAGAAAAAGCATAAGACACTTTTTTTTTATTTGGTGGGATGAGTAAGAGAAGTCCTCTAATCAAGATATGCAACATACCAGAGCACCAGCTCAATTATAACCAGAGCAAAATAGATACGTAGTTATAATTTCAATTTAAATCAGTGAAGAGAGCATGTACTAATATAAGCATATTTGGAATTACCTCACGTAGACGTTACGTGCAATTGATACAAAACTACAATCATTTTGGTTTGAAAAGATATTTCTGAAGTATGATACTTTTTATTAAAAATTATAGTGAAAATGTTGGAGGAGCTTCACCAAAATAAGAAAAATAATAACAAGTACTATGATGAGTAATAAAAAGAATAAATATTGTAGTAGAACCATTAATTAAGCCTTAACTTTAATCAAGCAACAAGAATTTGGGAGCACATTTGTATTAAAACATGAATGGATAACATAGGAATTTATAACTTTAAATGGTTTTTTTTTTATTAGTAGTATAAAGGGCAAGCACTAAACTTCCATTATTACTAGGTCCAAGAAAAAATAAAAATAATGTATACACACACAAACACACGCACACACTAATATATTATCTAACGATATTAAGGTTGTAAACATACAAGATCTCATAATAATAATGTCTTAAACCCTCTATAACCTCCTAATAGACATAATCTCTTCGAACTCATGTGGATTTACTACAGCACATCCTAATGCTAAGGTACGAGATGTAATATTAGGAACTCCCCCTCTCACTCTATGGCACTCCCTCTCTTTTGAAATATAAGTTTTAACCTTCTAAAATGATCCCTAAGGTTGTTTTTCATGAATGGGGTCGGTTCAATGCGACGCAAGACATCCCTACGGAAATTTTTATGTCGTATTTTCGATAGATTGTACGGCTTGCAAAATGATTATGTGGACGCATAATAGACTGCATATTGGTCCTAGCATTTAGCTCAGGTTTCTGCTTCACTCCATGGGTCATGACATGCGGTCGCACAATTGGCCGCACAAATGCCCTGCATTGTCGGAAATTTTCTTCAACTCACCAATACACAGTTCAGCCTAAAAATTTCGTGCCACATGACCCCGGATTTTTGGTAAAATATTATGGGGCCTTACAGATTTGGAGTTCAGAGAGGATGATTGGGTATTCTTGAAGGTTTCCCCTATGAAGGGTATAATGCGGTTTGGGAAGAAGGGGAATTTGAGTCCGAGGTATGTCGGACCGTACAAAATCATTTATAAGATTATTCGAGTGGCTTATAGGCTTGAGCTACAACAAGAGAAATCGTTGGTGCACCCGGTGTTTCTAGTATCTATGTTTAAGAAGGTAGCTTGAGACCCGACACTCATTATTCCGATTGAGACTATTGAGGTTAGTGAAGAATTGACTTATGAAGAAATTCCAGTTGCCATCCCTTGATAGGCAAGTCCGAAAGCTGAGAAATAAAGAGATTATCTCTGTGAAAGTGCTATGGTGAAACCGACAGGTTAAAGAGGCCACCTGGGAGGCCAAGGAAATTGCTATCTATGAACTATGTTTTCCTTGTACTGTTTATGTTAAGTATGTTCTTTTATAGTAATGTAAGATTTATGATGTCATGATTGATTTTGTTTTTCATGTTGTGATACATCATAGTTTTGTGGTTATATTGTTAGGACTGGTTTATGGGATTCTCTGACGGGTGCATAGGCCTATTTATAGGGGAAACACTGCCGAAATTTTTGGAAATTTGGGGAGTTAGTAAAAAATTAGAATTGGTGGTGTGTGAATTAAGAGTTGAGTCACATTGGATATTGATTGTAGATTTTGACCTTCATTCAAGGACAAATGATTCTAAGCATGGTTGAATGTACTGCCTAGTAAAATTTCACATAGAACCGTGGTTTCATTGTACCAAGGCAGGCTTGTGTTGTACATTGCGTCTAGGAGTTGGAAGATTTTTTTTGCAGAACATGGAATTTCTGCGGACATTTATGCGATTGCAGAGCCCTTTCACAGATCACAGATCATCCGCAGAGTGCAACAAGACTTGAGCCAATTTTTGAAGATCATTATACAATCTATTATGCGACCATATAATCATTCTTGGGGTCGCACAATACATCGCATTTTCAGCATGAAGATTTGCGGAGGGGGTTTTCGCAGCACATTATGCGACCGTATAGCCACTCTGCAGGCCACATACCAGCCATAGAGTTGACCAGGCCAAGCCCAGTTCCGGGACCCTTTTTGTGGTTCCCTTTGCATACCTCATACTCATTTTGTGGTTCGATCTGCGACTGCATACCCGGTTTCATAGGCTTGATATTGGAATTTTTTTTACCTGATCCCATTTTTATACAACTACTTTGGGGTTATTTTGCCTGGCCTAGACTACTAAATTTAGAGAGAGGGGAGTGCTTGAGAGAGAAAATGAATCCCCCAGTGCTGTGATCATCAAATCCTTTCTCAAGCCTTGAAATTCAACAAGGAAAACTCACAAAGTCTTCATCCAATAGATAAGGTTCCATACCCTAGTTTTAAATTTCATGTTTGGGCATAAGTTGGGTAATGGGAATATTGATTCTTGGGTACGGGAGTTGTTATTTATGAATGTATGTGCTAGTAAGTATGGTGGGGAGGTCATTGAGAACTAATATGGGTGAACTCTTTGTGTTGAATTGGTTGTAGGGTAAAGGAAATCTTGTAGAAGGACCATGTAGTTAAGTTGCACACATAGTGTTTGATGAAATGCTTAAATGAGCTGAACCCATAAACCTTTTCCTTATTACGGTTCAATTTTATCGTCTCTATAATACATTGAAGTTGCTAGGATTTTTGGATCATCATAGTAATTTAACAAAATCTCAAGAAACATATGTTGGCTAAACTTCTCTCCTAGAATCGAATCCCTCGATGTTCTCGTAAGTTCAAGTATGAAGGGCAAAGCTCTTTTTTCTCATGTTCCGAGTTATTCCTTGTAAATTTGACTATTCCGAATAAGCTTGTATTGAATGATATATACTATAAATGTGTGCCATATACTCCTATCATATTGTGTTCTCCTTCGGGAATGTATTCAAATCTGACCAATGTGTCGGAATATTATGATTTCAATAATGTTATAATTGCATCTTATAATGCTACATTGCGAAAAAAAACTCAATGTGCTTAAGACTCTTATTGCTCATATGTATACTTAAAGTCTTGATTAAAAAAGCCCAGTTGTTGATAATCCATGATGATGTCTGAACGTGAAAGGAGTGTTTATGAAATATGAAATAAGACCAACGTGCCAAGAACGAAATTGCACTTGTGGCAACTAGTGCCAATAAAATGAAAATAAAAGTGAATGACTATGAAGTGAGCTATAAATCCTTTTTATAATAATTTTTTAGGACTATCATTTAGTCATCCAGTAAGGGTAGGTTAAAATAACCTAATATTGAAACTACTCGTACCGGTGTAAGAGTGATTGAGGGGTAAAACCCTCGTATTGATGTGGTGTGATTATTCCCCTTAAATGGGTTGAGATTGATGTGTTGAGATTATTCCCCTAATTGTGCTGAGATGATTGCTAGCAAAAAGTGATGCCGATCCACATATCATTGTGGTGAGACGGTTTGGCTGATCGGGCTGAGATTGGATGCTATGTCCCACACACGATGGTGTTATGATTGGGTGTCTCTTGGTGAGACGGCTTAGTCGATCGGGACTAGATTGGAATTCGTGCTAAAAACACACGGGTATATTGGTACTAAAGATATCCCAACCTAAAATATTGAAAATTACTTGAAAACTTACCTTGCTCTTAACTTGATTCTATTATATTATTTAAGGGTATCATTGATCTTATGTTGTGTCTTATTGTACTGTTACAAACATCCCTTTTGCCGGGGCAACTGCATATTTAATGGATGCAGGTGGTTTAACAGCAGGCAGCATTGATCACTAATAGTGGTACATCCTCTTCCCATCTAACTTGGTGAGCCCCACTTCATTTTGGGGTCTTGTACCTTTTGTTCCTTATGTATAACATTTTGAAGTATAGACGGGGCCTTGTTGCCGGCACTATCACAGTACTCTTTTTTATCCATTAGAGGCTCTGTAGACATAGTATGGGTTGTACATTTGTGTTGGGAAAGTTGTACTAGAATTGTTGTAATTATATCACAGGTTCCACTTCAGACTATGAATATGTTATGTATTTTGGAAATAAAAAGAAAGTAACTAATGGTAGTGAGATAGTGTTGTTCACGTGATCCTCTCATTGTCCAATTTGTGGAATATATCTCAATTGTATTCATGGGTATGCTTGGGTAGAAGGCATTTGATAGGCTTTCTCGACAAGGGTATCTAGGTTGAGCATCGGTCGCACTCCCCAATGTCGGCGCGTGATAGAGGAGGGCATCAAGAGTGGTATGGTTACTAACTTTGAAGCGCTGCAAGCTACCAACAAAGCCTTATATTATGGTGCATTTCAAAGAATAAGGAAGTGGGCATCGTGATGGTAGCCCAAGGCCCTATGTCTCTCCTTACCTATCAGACACCTCCACCAGCATATCAACCCTCACCTCCAAAGTACCATTACCCGCCACCACCTACCACACCTACAATACCCAACTAGCATTCTACAACTCATCTCCCCATGCCTGTCAAAACGATCCAAAATCCCGACAAAACATCGAATGTCGATCTTCTAGACAATACACCTCTATCTCCGAGACCATAGGCCAATTATATGGGAGACTGAAGGCTACTGGTTATGTCACTCCCATTCATGCAGATGCTAGTGAAAACCTTTTTCCTATGGGTTAACCCTAACAAGATTTATGCCTATCACTCAGGAATAAAGTGACATACTATCGAGGCATGCTGCATGTTGAAAGACAAAATCGAGACATTGACTGACACCTAGATTATACAAGCAAATGAGTAAGCACCAAATGTCCGCAATAACCCTCTTCTTGATTATAGGAGTGAAGGAGTGAATGTGATTGAGACTGATGAAGAGTGGGGATATGAAGGATATAGAAGTCTCATCTAAGAAGGAGACACTTCTAAAACATCTCCCGTCATACTCTTGCAAGTTGTGGTGCAGACCATGACAGCGTTCGAGTTTGAAGTAGCTACACCTAGGCCACCATTCACTATGATGGTAGCTCCATCGCCATCTTACAAATATGATGTTGTTCCACGGGACTATGTAGCAGGAGAAAGAAGGAAAGGAAAAGCCACGATAGAAGAGACGTGTTTCGCCTAGGAAATGACTAGAAAATGCATGATCTAGACACTGGAAAATCTTTGAGGAACGAGTAAAGAAACCACACCAAAACCACCTGTTATGGAGATATGTTCTGATGATCTTTGAATGAAGATACATGCAAGAGAGTACTCTATTGTTGATTACCTAAACAAGACTCCCGCCCAAATATCTATTCAGTTGTGTTACAAAACTCAGATGCACATAGGAATTCCTTAAAGATAGTGTTGAGTAAATCTTACGTACCTTCAGGTATCAATAGTGGAGATATTGCAAACATGGTGGGACAGGTGTTGGAGAGTCACAAGATCACTTTCCATGCAGATGTGCTGCCGCTAGAAGGATTGAGTCATAACAAATCATTGCACATCACTGTGTAATATGAAGATAAGTTCATTGCTCGAGTTTTTATTGATGGGGGTTCAAGTCTGAACATATTCCCTATGACTACTTTGAAAAGATTAGGCGTAGGTATGCTAGAGATACAGATGGGAAGCATGAACGTGAAAACATTCGATGGGTCTCAAAGAGCTACTATCGAAGAGATTAACCTTGACCTGAAGATGGTCCTGACTTGGTTCGATGTCGAGTATTAGGTGTTGGATATATCCGCTACATATAACTTGTTGTTAGGATGACCATGGATACAAGAAAATTTTGAAGTTGTTTCTACTCTGCATCATGCCATGAAGTTTGAGTGTAATCACCAGGAGGTAATAATCCATGGAGATAGAAGTAATCCTATCAATACTAACCATATTGATCCAGCAATTGGGAATATAAGGAAGTTGGGAGGAGAAACATTCTACAACATTAATCGGGTGAATATAGTCAAGAAAGGATGATGGTGGAGTAAAAGGCACTAAGAATGCTGTTGTGGTTAGGATATGAACCAGGTAAGGGTCTTGGCCATATGCTTCAAGGGGTCGCAAAACTAATACGACCATAAAATCATTGCACAACCTTTGGTCTCGGATATGAATACATTGTGCAAGAATGTAATGATTGGACACCACCGCGGCATGACTTCTACTATCCATTAGATAACCCTATACCACCACTACACCGGACAATCTATCAGGAAGATGTGATTTGAGGATTTGAAGAGGATGGTGTTTTAACCAGCATGAGGAACTAGTTTCTGAACGAGGAAGATATGGACTACAGAGCAATTTTGGAGAAGGAGGAGGAAGACCTTACCATCTAGATACTGGGAGATAGAGATGTTCATAGGAAATGGAGTGCTACACCATCAGGGGCTCGCCGATCCCCTGGATAGCTTTGGCAGAACTAGCATGATTTCCTTTTAGATTGTTTTATAGCTCACTATCTAATCAGAGGTTGCCCAATAGGGGTCAGCACATCAATTATAGCTTGATGGTAGTGAAAATACTGTAACATTGTATATATAGAGAGACTCTATGCTCTCTCTGCTGAAATAAGACAATACTAAATTGAATATGAAGTCCCGATAAGGGAGAATGCTGTAACTTATGAGACTAGAAAAATGTAAATAAATTCAAGAATATGAACTTCTCTTTATGTCTCGTTATCAAACACATGTAGTTACTAGATCATGCCAAAATGAAAGAAAGGTTTAGCCTTAACATACCTTAACTCCGTTAAGTCCTTAATAACTTCTATGTAATTCTTAAAACAACTCAACTCAATCTACCACAGCATCAAGAGATTTAAAATCAGTGCTGAGTAAAGGCTAAGTCTACAACTTAAACTAGTAGCTTGTTTAGGTAAATTTGGGCAGCATCTCCACTTTAACAAGGCCCTCCTCCAATATAATATACTAACAACACCAAGAAAAAAACAATAACAACATGTATGCAATATTTTCCAACCTTATCTACATTACAATATATCACAAAACATCCTGCACACCCTAATCACTTCATACCTAAAATGACAACAAAAGTTGTGTTAAACAACCTAAAAAAATAACAACTAACAACCATCCCACCATTACGTAATTATGTGTTGTTTTCTCACACCTTGTTTCCTCCAAAAATCCATAAAACATCATCACAAGAAGCCAACACGAAATAGCCCACAAACAGTCCACTACAAGTCAAATAACTCGAACTCATGGCTTCCAATCACCGTCCAATTACTTCTAACTATTAGGAAGCAAATTTAACAACCTTCCCTGATATTTAAACACGTAAGTACACATATCAAACATTTTTGAACTATGAAGTATCTTCCAAAACTCGAACTACAAAGCAAAAAGAGAGGCAGTATAATGATACTTACGTTGTAGGGATTGTTTTGATGTTATCACTTCTTGATTTCGTGCCCGGGATGATAATCTTATTTGAAACCCTAGAAGAGAGCTCAAGGCTATGTTTATGGGTGTTATACCATCGTGTTATTCTGAAAAATGAAGAGAAAGCCGAACTAATACTTATATATATCAACTTTGGAAAAGTTAAAGAGGTGATAGATTGGCACCCTAGCATTGCCCAATCTTCCGACACTTATATCTTTTTATCTAAATGTTGTATGAACGAATGGTTTAGAAAGTTGGAAACTATATTCAAATACCTTCAATTTGGTATATAATATGTCCCAAAACTACCTCATATAACACATGAAATGTACTTCTCAAAAAACCTTAGTGACACACCTACTTGTCACCTATGCAGTCTGCGCAGTCTCGCAAAACTGCAAATATCTCTCTACTCCTATGTCGTATCGATGAAACCTTTAATGGGTTAGAAAATAGACTTGTAGATATTAAATTTGGCAGGTAGATCATACTATAATTCCAAGTTTTTTGGGAGAAAAGATAAGCTAAACTTGACCTGAGTTTCAACACATTTATGAATGTAACTTGTGATGACCTTTTCCAACTTTTGTTCCACCACTAGCTTTACTTCAAACTATAACACATGTCTATCATACGACTAAAATAACATATAACATAATCTCCTTATAATTTTAAACACCCTATTCTCACCCCAATAGTACATGTTATAATTCCCAACTTCTCGACTTTCGACGAAACTTATTTTCTTCAATTCAATTAGCTTCGAAGCCTTCCAACCCTCTTGGTACTTGGTATTTATGATCTTAAATATTTGTAACCTCCATGATAATATTATTTACTTACTTTATGTACTTTAAAAGATGATCTCATTTATGAGCTTACATCAATTGACTTAAGACATAGTCTTATGTTTAAAAAAATGGGGTGTAATATCATTCCCCCCTTTGGAACATTCATCCTTGAATGTTTGCTGAAGCCCTTATCAGTCTCATAACCCATTACCGTTGCAAATATTTTAGGCTGAATACATACAAAGACACTTAAAGTTGGCACGATCTTTCATTTAGACACCTGAACTTAAGAGAGTTCCTATTGAGCACGTACGTTACATGAACTTTGTTCCAATTAAACACTTCTTGCTGAGTTGTCACGTAAAGTGAGTTTCACCTAATATGGACACGTGAAAAGCCCAAAAAATAGTTTTTTTTTGTTTTATTTATTTCCTTCTTCTTCTTTATGTCCTCCATCATTGCCTCCTCCACTTTCCGTCATCTTCTCCGACTCATTTTCCTCTTATTCTTTCGAATCCCATACCAGATTCAAATTCAGCCGAAAACGAAAAGGTGAGTATTTTTTGATTGGAAGAAAACAAAAAGGATAAAGTGAAGAAGAAGCCTAACCCTGCTGCCAGAACTGAAATGAAGAAGTAGAAGCAGAGAACTGAGACTAAAATAAAGAAGAAGAAGAAAAAGAAGAGATGGGTCGTTGAGTTGGAGACACATTGATTAAACCCTAAACACCATTAATGGGGTCTTTATAAATCTTGAAGGTTTAAAATGGGTTACTTGATTTGATGAAAGTTTGGGAATTAATATTGGGGTTGTCTTCGGGTCGTTATGGGGAATCTTTAGCTGAAGTTATAACAAATTTGGAGGAGTTTCTCTTAAAAAATTGGATTAAAATTGTGCTTGGAACAAGAACAAACATGAAAAAAGCGAAGAACACCAAGACCACTGATTTCTAGAACACCAATTCTCAATTTTTTTAAATGTTTTCTTTCTTGGTTGGTGTAAATTAAGCTTTTCTTTTCTTTTTTAGAATGTTATTTTTATTTTGTTTATTAAAGAGATTTAACATATTTTTTTCTTTTTTTTTACTCAAAATAAGATATGTCATTTTTTTATTCGCCATTTGCCACGTCATCAGCGAGTGCATTGCACAAACTTTGTAAGTTTAGCTGATTGTCAAATAAGTGCTCAATTGGAATAAGTTTCTGGTAGTAAAAGTGCTCAATAGGAACTCTCTTAAGTTCAGGTGTCTAAATGAAAGATCGTGCCAACTTTAAGTGTCTCCGTATGTATTTAGCCAATATTTTAATATTGTTCTTTCCATCTAGGCAACTGTTATGTGAATAAATCCAAAGGCCAGGGTATTCCCCCCTTTAGGCCTCTTTCTCACACCACAACTTGTGGTAGGAATTCTTCCAGTATCATAACTATTTCTACCTTATGTCATGCATCCTATACGACTCTGTACTTATATGTGTGCCTATATGAATCCTCTCTTCTTTTTTCTTTAGCTTTTAGCCAATCTCTGGGCCTCGCTTTGTGAACATATACAAAATTATGACAAGCTATCCCTCTGGTATCTATAGGTGTACTAAATTTGTTTGCTTGGTACTTGTCGAACTTACGACTATTGTTATATCTTGTTTTTATAGCCTCGGTTATCTATCCTTATGAATTTACTACATCTACGTAGGTCATACTACACCATAACATTTATTTTAGTTTATTATTACCGAGGTTTTCTACCCAAATCTAGGTTACTCTCTCGCTGCTTATCCTATATGTATAAATCTATGTCATTTAGTTCCTCCTCATTACTATTCATTTTAAGAATGACGTCCTCATCCCATATTATACTTTGAAACTTTTATCTGCCTATTGTTGATTCACCTTATTGTTGACCTATAATACACCACTAATCACTTGAAACCTCTTATGTAATATACTGTAACTAGGGTTCACGTCTCACATGGGCACATCTGTAGTTATTTGCCTAATCCATTTAGGGTCAATACTATACTTCAATAGCCGTATTTTATAGCATTCTAACGTGATTCATCTTATAGGGGGTATTCTAATCCCGTGCAATTCATGAAATACCTTTTTTTGAAATCCTTACCCAATCAAAGGCCTAAAAATCATCCTCTTATCTATCAAAATTACACCTTTATTTTACCACTAGGGAAGCATTACATCTCTTCTAAATTCTCCTAGTCTTAAACTCCTCTGAGTTCACTCAAGCTATATTGAGCTTTTTATAACTTATGGAAACCTTCAGCTCTCTTGTTGTGATGGGTTTAATCCCGAGGACTTACATATTCTCTTCACCTTCTCAATCAGCTCTTCTTATCCATGCTCATGTCCATCTAAAACCTTGTTTCTCTACTATACTTTAGATTGCGACCTACACATATATATTTATAGTATTCACAACCTTCCTTTAACTTTCTAGCACCGTACAGTTCCTTATATGATACTGTAACCTCAAAAGAAACATCACACCATCTCTATCTTTTCTATACTCTCTTAACTATACCTTTCAGTACCTGTAAACCATAGGGTGGAAGATATGCTAGTAACTACACCAGTATCATTTATGGATATTGAATCACGATATATATAGCCGTCTACCTAAAGCCTGGACTATTACCAAGCTTCAACAATTGAGTTTCTCATATATTTGTTACCTTTACCTTAGTTACCTTTAAATCTCGCATCATATATTCTGTCTTTTTCATAACCTCCCTTCCTCATAGGTGGAATTCACATCCACAACTTAAAGCTCTACTATAATATTTGCACCTCTAGTGCATACACGATCCGGTGGGAGCTTAATACTGACTTTTTATGAGGATGGTACACTTCTAGCTGGCTTTATCGTAAAGCCATTATAGAATATGGCTAGTGTACTATATCTCTTGTACCTCTAATATTAAGAGTGATTCCGCAATGTTCTGAATCCCGATTTCTATACTCATCGGGATCTAATAATCACACTCCTAATTCACTTACCTGATGTAACTCTTTAGTGTATTATTCTATCTTAGCCTTTAAGTAGGCTTTTGTCTTCTGATCTGCTGCTCAGGGTATTAGTTATTACTTTAGCCCCTCGTGGACGCTATAGAACATCCATGATATAACCTTCAAGCAATTCAAGCTTTTGTCTGTCATGTGGACTCAATTCTTTCTATAACTCATACTAGAGTCTACTATAGTTGTATCATTGTCAACATATATGATGCATGGATAATAGTATAAAATCTTAACTATTTTGATAAAGTAACTAAATTTGGGTCATAGATCGAATAATTCCTTTTGTGCCTTCTCAGCTTTCGTTAAAAGTAAGCAATTACCTTTCTTGGTCAATCTTCCACTTGTTGCATGAATACTTGGCTTATTTTAGTGCCCACGCCTATTGTAGAGGCCTGGCTGACACCCGGTGTCGTACTCGTCCCAAGCGTACTACTCTCTAACAGTGGTTTCTAGAGGGGTAATTGAGGCCATATTTTCAATCATATTAAAATAATGTCTCTCTCATCTATGAAGTAAATATACCCAAAAGCACACACACAGACACACACACATACACACACACACACACACACACACATATATATATATATATATATATATATATATATATATATATATCGTGGAGGCTGACGAGGCTCCCATGGACATCTACTGATATACAAACTATACAGGACTTGTCTACAAGCCTTTAGAGATAGCTGAATTGTTCCATAGTCGGGACAAGGCCTCTACCTACCCATCAAACTTGTATATTAAAATGGACTCCAAGTTCTAGACCTTGAAACTACGAGGAAGTGGAGCTTACCAACCAAGCTGATATTTAACTCTGTCTGCTGGGGAGGTCTATCCATCTGTCTATCAGGACCTGCAGGCATGAAATGCAGCATCCCCGACAAAAGGGACGTCCGTACAAAATAATGTACCGAGTATGTAAGGCAACAGAATAACTAAAAGCTGAAAATGAACTAATAATATAATAACTGAAGATATGCTTACATGCTGATACTGAATCAACTCTCTCAATATAGTAAGTAAAATAGTTGTCCGGCACTATAAGGCTCGGTATATACATAAATGCTCTTCAATAGTAGGCTCGCTCATAGGCGCTTGGTCATATGATGCTCTGTATCAAGGCCATTCTAGCTCGCTCATAGGCGCTCAGCCATAGTAGGATCTGTTTTTAACTCACCATCTGATTAGAGGTTGCCCAATAGGGGCCTATCCATCGATTATAACACGATGGTAGTTAAAATACTATAACACTGTATATGTATAGACTCTCTGCTCTCTTAGCTGAAAGAAGACAATAATAAATTGAATATGAAGTCCCGATTAGGGAGAATGCTGTATCTTATGAGACATGGAAAATGTACATAAAATTTAGGAATATGAACTTCTCTTTATGTTTCGTTATCAAACACATGTAGTAACTAGATCATGCCAAAATGAAAGAAAGGTTTAGCCTTAAAATACCTTAACTCCGTTGAGTCCTTAATACCTTCTATGCAATTATTCAAATAACTCAACTCGATCTACCACAGTATAAGGAGAGTCAAAATCAATGCTGAATAAAGGTAAAGTCCGCAACTTAAACTAGTAGCTTGTTTACGTAAATTTGGGCAGCATCTCCCCTTTAACAAGGCCCTCCTCCAATACCATATACCAAGAACAAAACAATAACAAATTGTATGCTTTATTTTCCAACCTTATCTCCATTATAATATATCACAAAAGAGCCTAGACACCCTAATCACTTCGTACATAAAACTACAACAAAGTAGTGTTAAACAACCTAAACAAAATAACAACGAACAACCAGCCCACCATTTCGTCAGTATGTGTTGTTTTCTCACACCTTTTCTCCTCCAAAACTCCATAAAACATCAACACAAGAGGCCAACACGAAACAGCCCACAAACAGTCCACTACAAGTCAAATAACTAGAACTCATGGTTTCTGATCACCGTCCCGTGAGTTCTAACTATTAGAAAATGAATTTATAAACATTCCTTGATATTTAAACACTTAAATACATATATTAGACATTTCTTAACTATGAAGTACCTTCCAAAATTGGAACTAAAAAGAAACAAGAGAGGCGGTATAATGATACTTACGTTGTAGGGATCGTTTTGATGTTATCGCTTCTCAATTTCGTGCCCGAGATGATAATCTTAGTTGAAACCCTAGAAGAGAGATTAAGGCTATGTTTATGGGTGTTCTTCGGTCGTGTTATACTAAAAAATGAAGAGAAATCTGACCTGAGACTTATATATATCAACTTTGGAATAGTCAAAGGGGTGCTTACTTGGCACCCTAGCATTGACCCTTTTTCCGATGCTTATATCTTTTTATCTCATGTCGTACGAATGAACGGTTAAGAGTGTTGGAAACTACATTCAAATACCTTTAATTTAGTATATAATATGTCCCAAAAAGACATCATATAGCACAAGAAATATACTACTCAAAAATCTTTAATGACACACCTACTTGTCACCTATGCAGTTTGCGCAGTCTCGCGAAACTGTAAATATCTCTTTACTCCTATGTTGTATCGATGAACGGTTAAATGGGTTAGAAAACAAAATCATAGATTTTAAATTCGGTAGACCATACCCTAATTCTAAGTATATTGGGAGAAAAGCTCATCTACACTTGACCTAAGTTTCAACACATTTATGAATGTAACGTGTGATGACCTTTTCAACTTTTGTTCCACCACTCACTTGACTTCAAATCATAACACACATCTATCATACAACTAAAATAACTCATAACATAATGTCCTTATAATTTGAAACACCCTATTCTCAACCCGAAAGTACATGTTATAACATTCCTAACTTGTCGACTTTCGACGAAACTTATTTTCTTCAATTCATTTAACTTCGAAGCCTTCCAACCCTATTGGTACTTTGTATTCATGATCTTAAATATTTGTAAACTCCACGGTAACATGATTCATTTACTTTATGTACTTTTAAAGATGATCTCATTTATGAGCTTACATCAATTGACTTATGACGTACTCTTACGTACGAAAATATGCGGTGTAACAACGTGCACATCCCTTTCCTTGTTTTCCATTATCTGCTTAAATTTAATTAACATGAACATCTCTTCCCTTATTTTCTAAATTGCTATGACATAAACATCACAACCATGTTTCCCTTTATTGCTATGACATGTATGACCTCTCCCAATTTCCTTCATCTTGTCTAAGACTGCAATAATATGACTCTCCCATCCCTATTTCCCTATTTGATTCATAATGTTCTCGTATACTTTTGTGAGTTAAATTGACTTCTCTCTTTTGCCTTTCTTTTCTCTTCTCTTCTTTTTCTACTCATGTTCATCTTTATCATATTTTTACTATTTTTATGCACTTTTATCATGCAAATACTTGGCAACGTGTTAAGATTTTTGCATACTGCATGCTCCACATCATATTCCACTCGTGCTTATTATCAACATAGAGACACTTTATGAGTGTCTGCGCTTTCCTAAAAAAAACATGCCAAACCAAAAAGGCTTATTTGTAGTAGACTAGCTGATCAGTCGACAGTCCCTTGCGTTTCCCTTTGAAGTTGTCCACTTGAGAGTACTAGTCTAGAACTTTCTAGAAAACCATATTCTGATTTTAAATGTACATGCATCATGCTAAACCTATTACAGATTGAGATCTCATTGACGTAACAACCCGTTTATATAAACCCTGTCCAAACTCCAACGAGATTTTCTTAATCCCAAAGGACACCATCATATTATGTGCATTGCTTGGAGAAAACATGCCAACATGTTAATCATTATTGCATAAATAGCCAAATCTGGAGGGGGAAAGGGCTAACCTTTATTTGTTTGTAGAAAATGAAGCAAAAAATCACCAGGTTCAGTATGGTCCAGAATATCCTGCCTTTGTTACTTGACTAGTGGAGTGACCTTTCACCCTGTGTATGAAACCATGTGAGTAGGGAAACCATGCTTTCATTTATTTAGATAAGGAAAGATAGTACATTCAACATTTTAGTTCATTTTATATCACAACATTAATCGTAGTTAAGTGTCCATGATTCCATACAGTTATAGTTTAAAAGAAAGCAAGAGTACAAGGTTACAACATGGTTCATTGACCTATACAATACCCGTATATAACCCACACAAACATCTACGGAGCCTCTAAGGATACAAAAGACAGTGATAGGAACGCTGGTAACAAGGCCTTGGCTATACCTCAAAATGGGTGTCTATAACAAAGGTTTACCACATGACCCCTTGAAGGAGGAAGGGGCTCACCAAGATTTTGAGAAAAGGATGTTCTACTACACATGATCGACACTATCCGCTATGGAGCAACCTACATTCATTTAAAAATGTAGCGCCCCCGGCAAAAGGGGAGTTAGTACCATGGAATAATACTAGTATGTATAACTAAACACCATCCTATTAGAAAGAACAACCATTCAAGAGTAAAGAGGAAATTGTAAAGGCAACAAAGTTTCGACTAAGCACCATGCCAACAATATAAGGAGGTTTTCATGATTTTTACATAGTTCTTGAAATTTTAGATTGGAGCATCCCACACTGTTGCATCATTATACATATTACCACCGCTTCTGTGAGCGGAGTTCGATCACGGCCCGATCGGCTAAGCCGTCTCCCCGAGACGTTACCATTATTTTATTCACACTTTCTAGTTTCAATCATCAATACATTACCACCATGTGTATTATATATCTTGGGCTACACATGTATTAGTTTACCGGCTTTGGGGCCACAATTTCCACATTTCATAACTCACGGTTCACATTATTCCTATTTCCAACATTTACCTTGCCACTCAAAGTCATAGGCATATACAAAAGCAATTTAAGTCATAAGCATAGAAGGAAATTCATTAAGTTTGGCATGTTAGTTCCAAAGTAACTTTGGCAGGATAGTTAGGCATTTTAGCACATAAATAATGTTCTCCACACATCTTCCATTTACAAGAATAGCACACTAAACACATAAAGAAGTACTTACCACATACATTTCCTCAACATCAATTCACTTAACATAACAAGCATTGCATCAGTCACGTTTCGAACTTACAACACTTACACGGGCACCATGGGAGTTCAATTTCTAAGAGGAGGGAGTTTTAGCCATACATAACTCCACCGAGCTTTCCTTAATCCTATAACGTTCCAGAATATTCGCACTTCAATCTATTTAAGCAATGTAGCACAATTTAACTCATAATCAAGAAAAGATCATAATTTAAGCTCTCTTGAGCATTTTACCAAGCAATTAGTGTTCTTTAAGGTTTTATGGTTCTTTTATGCAAGATTACACTAGCCCATTGCCCATGCCTCTTCTTTTATAATTCCTCATACTCTTAAAGAACACATGCATACAATGCAAACCCCTTAACCCCATGAATTACCTCACTAATGACCCTTTGTAGCTATGTGTTAAAATAAGAGCTGAGGTGATGAAGCCTTACCTATTGGGATGAGGGTTTAGGTCCCTCACTTGATTATCTTCAATGATTTACCAAGGATTCATGGAGTAATTTGATGGGAAGCACTTCCCCTCTCTTAGACCCTTCTCTCTATCTCTAAACATGTCAGGAAATGGGCTCAAAATGAGCTATTACATCGAATATAACGATAGGGGTCGGGTTTAAAATTTAGAAAATTGGAGCCCCGAGTCAGATCTGCGATTGCATTTGCGATTGCAAAGATGACATAGGGTCTGCATAATGGACCGCAAAAATGCTCTCCAAAACCTGAATACACTTCCTGGGTATGCTGCAGAAATGCGGTCCGCATACCCATTCTGCGGTCGCATAATGCACCTCAGAACTACCCCTTACAAAATCCTAAGGGGAAATATGCGATGACTATGTGGTCCGCATATTTGTTACGCGATCGCATACTTGACCGCATAGTTGACCTCAAATTTTACCAACACGCTGACTCATTTTGCGGCGACTATGAGGCCCGCATACCTATTATGCGATCGCATTCTCAACCACAGAATCACACTTTTCTGGAAAACATTATTTCTTAATCTTTTTGTGCATAGATCGGTCCAAAAAGGTCCGATAACGTTCCTAACTTAACACCACGAGATTCGGGTTTTAAGTGGAAATTTTCACGGGGCCTCACAGTTACCATGGGATAGTCCATGATTATTGGTGCCAGAAAATCGCGCTCCACACGGTTTTCTAAAAATGTTGGGTTTTAAGAAGAATGATGAACTGGTCTGTTTGAAGAAATCATACATCCCTTTTGAATTTATCTATGGGCATAGCAAATCAGATCGCCTCACGATGAGGATCTAGCCATTACCTATTTGGGATGGGTGCACCGCCGGATTTATTTTTCATAGTGGCCTTCTTGGGTTTGTTTATATTTACAAGGCAAGGGGGAAGAATCTGTACTCGCTTACCTAAGGTCACCAGAACTTTAATGGAGGGCATCAACGGACAGACGTATACTAATATCCTGATGATCTTAGCGGAAATGTACCATGCTCTATATCGGTGCATGCATGGGTCCGAACATTTTGAGGGTTGTAATCCCTTTCTACAAGTATGGAAGTTGGAAAGGTTTCCTGGCAAGTTTCGACTGATTTAGTCCCCAGTAGGGTGATTTCATTTTGGAAGACCCAGAAGGTTGTCTTTCATACTTGGCATTTGTGAGAGATGTCGGTGCAGAGATGCCTAGTATTAATTCTGCTCCAGTGGTTAGGGACTTTCCCAATGTGTTTCTTGCAAACCTGTTGTGCATGCCACTGGACAGTGATATTGACTTTGGTATTGATTTTGTGCCGGGCACTCAGCCCATTTCTATTCCACCGTGTCGTATGGCATCGACGGAGTTGAAAGAGCATCTTTACGAACTTCTTGATAAGGGGTTTATTCAGCCTAGTGTGTCACCTTGGGGTGCGCTTGTTCTATTTGTGAAGTAGAAGGATGGTACAATGAGGATGTGCATTGATTAAAGGTAGTTGAACAAAGTTACAATCAAAAACAAGTATCCTTTGCCTCGTATTGATGATTTATTTGACCAGCTTCAGGGAGCGAGAGTGTTCTCCAAAATTTATCTCCAGTCAGGGAATCACCAGTTGAAGATCAGGTACTCGGATATTCTTAAGACGACTTTCCGGACCCGTTATGAACATTATGAGTTCCTTGTGATGTCTTTTGAGCTGACCAATGCCCCAACAACGTTCATGCATTTGATGAATAGCGTCTTTCGGCATTACCTCGACTTGTTTGTTATTGTATTCATTGATGATATTCTGGTTTACTCGCATAGTCATATGGAGTACACGAAGCATTTGAGAGTTGTGTTGTAGAGATTGAGGGAGGAGAAGCTTTATCCAAAGTTCTCCAAGTATGATTTTTGGCTCTGTTCAGTGGCTTTCTTGTGGCATGTGGTGTCTAGTGAGGGTATTCAGAATTATCCAAAAACGATAGAGGCAGTTCAGAGTTGGTCGAGACCGTCCTCAGCTATAGTGATTCACAACTTTCTTGGTTTGGCGGGCTATACTATCAGTTCATTCTGGTATTTTCATCTATTGCATCACCCTTGACCAAATTGACTCAAAATGGTGCTCCATTCAGGTGGTCAGATGAGTGTGAGGCGAGCTTTTAGAAGCTCAAGACTACATTGACCACTACTCTAGTGTTAGTTTTGGTATCCGCTTCAGGATCATATACCGTATATTGTGATGCCTTGAGAGTTGGTATTGTGTGTGTGTTGATGCAGGAGGGTAGAGTGATTTCTTATGTTCTCGTCAATTGAAACCCCATGAGAAGAACTACCGTGTTCATGATTTGGAGTTGGCTGCCATTGTTTACGCATTGAAGATTTGGAGGCATTATTTGTATGGTGTGTCTTGTGAGGTTTTTACTGATCATTGTATCCTCCAACACTTGTTTAAACAAAAGGATATAAATTTGAAGCAATGAAGATAGTTGGAGCTGCTAAAGGATTATGACATCACTATCTTGTACCATTTGGGGAATGCTAATGTAGTGGTCGATGCCTTAAGTAGGAAGGCGGTAAGTATGATGGTTTTGCATATATTCATGTTGGGGAGAGACATCTTGTAGTTGATGTTCAATCCTTGGCCAATCAGTTTGTGAGGTTGGATATTTTGGAGCCTAGCCTGGTCTTAGCTTGTGTGATTTCTCGGTCTTCCTTATTTGATCGCATCAGAGAGCGCCAGTATAATGATCCTCATTTGCTTGTCCTTATGGACAGAGTTCAGCACGACGATGCCATAGATGTGACTATTAGTGACGATGGGGTATTAAGGATGCAGGACCAGATAGATGTGACTATTGGTAACGATGGGGTATTAACGATGCCATAGATGTGACTAGAGGAGACTCATAGCTCGCAGTATTCCATCCATCTGGGTGCCGCTAGATGTATCAGGATTTTAGACAACATTATTGGTGGAGGAGAATGAAGAATTATATTGTGGGTATTGTAGCTCGGTGTCTTAATTGTCAGCAGGTGAAATATGAGCATCAAAAACCGGGTGGCTTGCTTCAACAGATAGATAGTCCAGAGTGGAAGTAGGAGCGGATTACCATGGACTTTGTAGTTGGGCTCCCACGGACTTTGAAGAAGTTCGATTCTATTTGGGTGATTGTGGATCGGCTGACCAAGTCTGCGCACTTCATTTCTATGTTTACTACCTATTCTTTAGAGCGGTTAGTAGAGATTTATATCCGAGAGAATGTTCGCCTGCATAGCATTCCAGTTTCTATCATTTCAGATAGGGGTACTAAGTTTACTTCACAATTTTTGAGGGCCATACAACGAGATTTGGGTACTCAGGTTGAGTTGAGCATAACTTTTCACCCTCAGACGAATGGGCAGTCCGAGAGCACTACTTAGATATTGGAGGTCATGTTGCACGCTTGTGTCATTGATTTTAGAGGGTCATGGGATTAGTTTCTACCTCTCGCGGAGTTTCCTTATAACAACAGTTATCAGTCGAGTATTCAGATGGCTGCATATGAGGCTTTATATAGGAGACGGTGTAGATCTCTAGTTGGTTGGTTTGAGCCAGGTGAGGCTAGGCTTTTGGGTACAGATTTTGTGCAGGATGCCCTGGACGAGGTGAAGCGATTCAGGAGCAGCTTCGTACAGCGCAATCGAGACAGAAGCGTTATGCTGACAGGAAGATTTGCGATGTGTCCTACATGGTTGGGGAGAAGGTTCTATTGAAGGTTTTACCCGTGAAAGGTGTTATGAGATTTGGGAAGAAGGGTAAATTGAGTCCTCGACTCATTGGGCCTTTTTAGGTTCTTCAGAGGATTGGGGATGTGGCTTATGAGTTGGCCTTGCCACCTAGCTTGTCGAGTGTGCATCCGGTATTTCATGTTTCTATGCTTCGGAAGTATATTGGTGATCCATCTCATGTTTTGGATTTTAGCACGGTTCAGTTAGACGGTGATTTGACCTATGATGTGGAGCCAGTGACTATTTTGGAGCGTCAGGTTCGAAAGTTGAGATCAAATGATATAACTTCAGTTAAAGTGTAGTGGAGAGGTCGGCTCGTGGAGGAGGATACCTGCCAGACCGAGAGGGAGATACGGAGAAGATATTCTCACCTATTCGAGGTTTCAAGTATATTTCATGACTTGTTCGAGGACGAATGTTTGTTTATGAGGGGGAGGATGTAATGACCCGACCGGTCATTTCATAAGTTACCACTTTGTTTTCCCTATTTCTTCTTTCTTATGTATTGTTCAGCTACATTTCATCGTAACATGTTGCTTGGTTCGGGTTTGGAGTAGTGTTGGAGTGATATGATACACTAAGTCTCTTAGGATGGTCATTTAGTTTACCCACAAGTCAACCAAAAGTTGACTTATGGGTAAACGATCTTGGAAATTGGTTTTTATGGTTTGGATAACTTCGTGAGGTGATTTGGGACTTGGGAGCATAATCGGAATGTATTTTGGAGGTCTGTGGTAGATTTAGGCTTGAATTGGCGAAATTGGAATTTTGGCATTTTCCGGTTGGGAGTGAAAATTTTGATATCGAGATCAGAATGGAATTCCGGAAATTGGAGTAGGCCCGTTGTGTCATTTGTGATGTTTGTGGAAAATTTCAAGTCATTCAGATGGGGGTTGATAGACCTTTTGATCGATTGCGGAATTTTGAAGTTTTGGACTCCTTATGCTTGAATCCAAGGGTATTTTGATGATTCGATATTGTTTTGAGTGTTCCGAAGATTGGTATAAGTTTGAATAATGATATGTGACTTGTTTGTATTGTTAGTTGAGGTCCCGGGGGCCTCGTGATGGATTCAAAAGATTTTTGGAAAGTTTGGTTTTGAAAGTGTGCAACTTTAGCTGCTGCCCCTATCATAACCGCACATGCGGATTGGGGACCGCAGATGCGAGATCGCATAAGCGCTAGATCATCTGCAGATGAGGCCACATGGGAGGAGGCCAGAGGTCGCAGGTGCGGGAGGTGTAACGCACCCGCGAGACCGCAGGTGTGGGTAGATATGCGCAGGTGCGGTTCCAGGAAATAAGTGAAAACCACATATGCGCTTGGCTGGACCGCAGAAGCCAGAAAAAGACCGCAGGTGCGTTATCCCTGGGTTATAAAGTATATATGTTCCCCTATGCAAATTTTGGTTTGTATTCCACCATTTTTATCCGGAGTTGAGGATTTTTAAAGGGTTTTAAAGAGGGAATCAATGAGGTTTCCATTGAGGTGAGTTTCCTGAATCTAAAATTAGATTCGATGTTGATTTTTAGTTGTTTAAGCATGAAATTTATGAGATTAAGGGTGAAAAATTAGGGAAGTTAGGGCTTGAAATTGGAGAGGTAAAATTTGTGATTTGAGGGACCATTTGAGGTCTGATTTTGATGATTTTGGAATGTATGGACTCGTGCGAGGAAAAGAATTCTATTGATTTGATTTTTATCAGATTCTGAGACGTGGGCCCAGGGTTGGGTTTGACAAATTTCGGGATTTTTTTATTTAATTTGATTATTTTCGGGTGGGCTTCGTTCTCTTAGCATATATTGATGTTATGCTTCTGATTTTGGATAGATCCGTTGCGAGTTGAGGCTGAGTCGAGATGCAAGGGCTTCGCGGAGTAGGATTTCATCCGGTTTGAGGTAAGTAACGATTGTAAATCTAGACCTGAGGGTATGAAACCTTGGAATTTCGTACTGTTTTTGGTAAATGATGTGACACATACGCTAGGTGACGGGTGTGTGGGCGTGTAGCCGTAGGAATTGTGACATGGTCTGTCCTATGGTGACTGTATAGTTGCATATTTTGGTATACTATATATGATATCCATGTGTTTTAGAAATGAATCTGTTAAACTTGGTTGGATGCTATGTTCAGGGGCTTTGTGACGAACTGTTTAGACCCTTAGGGGTATTTTACTATTTCCCTCACACTGTTTTGATTTGAAAGCATATCCTCAGTCCTGATATTACCTGTTTATTGTTGATTCAGTTTCATTACTCTATTTTCAAATATATGAAAAATGATTGGGCTGAGTTTCCCGGATTTACACTGAAATGCCCGAGTGGCTGTGAGGTTAATGACTGAGAGAGAGGTCGAGGACCTGATGGTGAGGATTATATGTATATATATATATATATATATATATATATATATATATATATATATATATATATATATATGGATCAGGCTGCATGCTGCAGTGATATTTATAAATGGATTGGGCTGCACGCCACAATGATATATTGGATCGGGCTGCACACCGCAACGATATAGCGCTTGGGCTGTAGGAGCCCCTCCGGAGTTTGTACACCCATGTGAGCATAGTCAACTTTATATATTATGGATCGGACTGCATGTCGAAGCGGTTATTATTCTGAAATATCTATTGAGCTGAAGTGCTGAGTGTGGGTACTGATTGACAAGAGCCGAGTCACGAGTGACTGAGAGGCTTGCCCGAGAGGCTATACTTATGAGTGATACTTTTCCCAAGGGGCTTGTTTTGTGAGATTTATTGTTTTCACTCTTCGTTTATACTGAGCCTCTATTGAAAATGTTGAATAAATATTTTAAGGGATTTTTATTGAAATTGGAGATTTTACGAGACATTTGGTTATTGAACTGCAGATTTTGACTTTGATATTTCTGTTGAGAATCTTGATAAGGTATGCATATGATTTTAAATGTATGTCACTGCACTGAGACTTTATTTATTGTTTACCTCGAAAATGGTAATTACAATTAGATTTGATTTTGTGGTTCTAAAAATATATGATTTATTTTTATGCTAGTTGTTAGGCAGTAGATGCTAAGTGTGAGACTAGAAAATAAGATAAGATCTTGAAGGCAGTATGTTAAGCAAACCGAGAGGCTGGGAATCGGGGCCTCGAGCTGGCCTATACGGGGCCTCGAGGTCGAGCTAAGTGTTAGGCTGTGAACGGCCGATGAAGGACTAACAATTCTAAGAGCTTTGATCTGAGCTCTTTATGACCAATAATGAGTGATAAATCAAGAACAATTAATGAAATAAAATAAATGTAAGCAATAAATGTAAATAATATAATCAAGGGAGGATGTGTTTAAGTTTAGAGAGCAAAGAATGTTCTTGTATTAAATTTTTCATCCTCACAAAATGACAAGGGTACCCTTTATATATGAGAGGGAATTCCAATATAGTACAAATGTATTTATTACAAAGATATATGGCTGGTACAACCATTTAATGCCATGGTACGGGATTGAACTAGTCTAATAGTCTTGGTCAGCTTTAACCATGTGCCTTGGGAACTTCCCGTTCATCCATCATAGCCATTAATTTGCACTGCCTTGAGGTTGATCAATGAGAAACCTTGGGGTCGGACCTCGAGCTGAGCCTCGAGCCTTCCGGGGGTGGTTTCACTAAGTGCCATAATGACCGTAAATGTTGCGACTCATCTGTTTCATTTTTCTTGTTCTCCTTCCTTTCTCGGAACTAATTTTTGGCTCGGTCGCTAAGGAACTCTCAGAGGTGCCCTTTGCTGGGAAGCCGGTCAACTTCTTCTTGGAGCTGTTTGCAATCTTCGGTCCTATGACCGTGTGTGCAGTGAAATTAGCACATTAAGATAGGGTTCCTCTGCGACGGATCTGATAGTACAGGTCTTGCCCCCCTGGTGTCTCTAATTTTACTAATGGAAGATACGATGTCGGAAACGTCAACGTTGAAGTTGTATTTAGACAAGCGGGGTGCCTCCATCAGTCGTGTGTGTTTATCGAATCCAACTCTGCTTATTAGACCCTGGGGATTCTGACCACGGTGTATCTTTCAATCATTTCGAGGTATGTTATGCCTTGGGGCGTTTCTCCTATCTTCGGTGTATGGTTGGTACCTTTCTTTGTTTGGACTTGGTTCCTTTGTCGGAAGCCTGCTAGGATATACTGAACCCAAAGGGCTCCTAATTGGTCATCACGGCAGGATATTCAACCAAATTCTGCTTGAGCTGCTTCGAAGCCACCGAGCTTCGTTCATTCAAACCTTGGGTGAAGGCCTACACTACATAGTCATCTGATACTAGTTGTAATTCCATTTGTTCCATTTGAAAGTGAGATACGAACTCCTGCAACATCTCGTTTTCTCTTTGCTTGATTTTGAGGACGTCAGATTTCCTTGTAGCTACTTTGATGGCACCGGCATGTGCCTTTATAAAATAATCTAAAAGTATGGCAAATAAGTCTATCAAATTCGGGATAGGTTGTGGTACCACATCATGGCCCCTTTCGAATGTGTTTCTCCGAACTTTTTGAGCAGAATGAGTTCGATCTCGTTGTCCCTCAGATCGTTGCTCGTCACCGCATAAGTGTAAGAAGTGACTTGATCATAGGGGTCCAAGGTTCCATTGTACTTTGGAAGATCGAGCATTTTGAATTTCTTCAGGATGGGCTTTGAACGGCATTTTGTGGTAATGGCTTTTGCACGAACTTCATTGAATCTACACCCTTCAGGATCGGGGGTGCGCGCGGAATCTGATCGGCCGCTAAATTGTAGGTCTCCACCTTCTATCATCTTCTCGCCCGGCTCGATCCTCTTAGTGAGGTCTTCAAGCATCTTCATAATAGCAGGGTCAGCTGCTAACCCGTTGTTGCTCGATCTTTCCGGTACCTGTTCGGCTCGAAGAGTCATTTTCGATGCTGCAGTGGTCGGAGTTTTTTGGTGGCTTTGCAGTTGAGCAATTGCTAGCTTCTATGCCTGCAACATTTCAAAAATGACTTGAAGGCTAACCTATCGTTCCTCTCGAACTGGGTTTTTTGAGCCTCTTGTTGGTCTTCTTGGCGTATACTCCTATTGGTGTGGGAGCTTATGTCGACGTGTTGGGCATTGCGCGAGACCACGTCTATGGGAATCAGTTCTGGTGCATCCTTAGGGTTTCGTGGTGGTACACCAATACCTGGAACAACTATACCATTCTCTCCATGGTCCTTAAGACCGTTATTTTCATGTGCGTTCACTGAGTTAAACATTTTGACCTGAAATCAAAGACTCTTGGACAAGAAAAAGTGTGAAAGATAATCTGCATTATGTATTAAACTAGCAAGAAAACAATCACTATTATTTTAAGCCCCATAGTGGGCGCCAAACTGTTTACCTTGAAAATGTTAATTATAATTAGATTTGATTTTCTGGTTCTAAAAATATGTAATTTATTTTTATGCTAATTGTTTGGCAGTAGATGCTATGTGTGAGACTAGAAAATAAGAAAAGAGCTTAAAGGGAGCATGTTAAGCAAACCGAGAGGCTGAGAATCAGTACCTCGAGGCCAAGCTAAGTGTTGGGCTGTGAACGACTGATGAAGGACTCACAATTCTAAGAGCTTTGATTTGAGCTCTTTATGACCAATAATGAGTGATAAATGAAGAACAATTAATGGAACACAATAAATGTAAGCAATAAATGTAAATAATAGAACCAAGGGAATATGTGTTTAAGTTTAGAGAGCAGAGAATGTTCTTGTATTGAATGTTGTATCCCTACAAAATGACAAGGGTCCCCTTTATATATGAGGGGAATCCCAAAATAATATAAATGTACTTAATACAAAGATATATGGCTGGTACAGTCATTTAATGCCACGGTTTGGATTTGAACTAGACTAATAGTCTTGGTCAACTTTAACAACGTGCCTTGGGAACTTCCCGTTCGTCCATCATAGCTATTAATTTGCACTTCCTTGAGGTCGATCAGTGAGAAAATGTGGGGTTGAACCTCAGGATGAGCCTCGAGCCTTCTAGGGGATGTCTCACGAAGTGCCATAATGACTGTAAAATCAAGACTCTCTGATTTTGGCCGTATACAGTTACTTACTAAGTTAGCATACTCACGTTACTCTCTGCACCTTGTGTGCAGATCCAGGTGCTCGAGCATTAGAGTGAGAGCTTTCAGCACCTTCACAGTCTTATCCGAAGATCGCAAGGTAGCTGCACGACGTTCGCAGCCCTTCCTTTCTCTTTCCTATCCTCATACTTTGTATTTCAGACTTACTTTGTATTAAGCAGGCAGTGTTAAGTTGTACTTAGTGGGTCATGACTAGTGACACCAGATTCAAGCTGTGTTGATGTTTTTTCGTACTTATTTATGTGTATTTCTTTTGATATTTTTAAAACTGAAAGATTTGAGACTTAATCTGTTTAGAAAAGAAAATTTTGTAAATGATTTCCGTATTGTTCGTATTGCTTTAGGCTGGCCTAGTACTGTGATAGGCGCCATCACGACCGGGGTGTTTGGGGTCGTGATGCTTCCGCAAAATGTAATGATTCACCCTTATTTTGCACAATTACCCCCCCCCCCTTCACTAGAGTCCGCAAGACGAACTCCCAAGCTATCCAACCGATCAACCTCAGTGGCCAATCAGCCTTTGATGTGCCTCGAAGTGAGCCAAACTACTCATAGATCTTCGGCTAAGAGTATCCGCCACGACATTGGCTTTTCCCTGGTGATATAGAATTTTGATGTCGTAACCCTTGAATAACTCCGACTATCTTCTCTTCCTCAAATTAAATTCCTTCTGTTTAAATGTATATTGAAGGCTCTTATGGTTCGTGACAATATCCACATGGATCCTATACCGACAATGGCGCCAAATCTTTAATGCAAATACCAATGCTACAAGTTCTAAGCCATGTGTTGCATAGTTTTTTCCATGATTCTTGAGTTTCCTAGAGGCATAAACTATTACATTATCATGTTGCATCATTAGTGGAACATTTTTATCACATTTTTCTTACATAATACCTCCCACAAATCGAGTTCTACAATAATCTCCCTGATATGGTTACAATCTCCTGTGAATACTTGGAACTAACTCTTCCAAATTCTGAACAAAAAACATTATTGTATGAGTTTTATTTTTCATAGGACCTTCTGTCTCGAATGAATAACACCTGCTAACTTGCGCACTTACCCTGATAACATCATCCTGCATGACATAGCATCAAATGTAAGGTAACATTGTGCTCCGACTTTTCTTAGCCAACCTCTTCTCCCCTTATGTGCTTTATAAAATTCAAGAAACCGCACTACTTCCCCCGTGAATATTCTCACGATACCTCTTTACAGTTAAACACCTCCCAAAACATATATCAACACCCTTTATATATATACAATTTAGGAAGAGTCATTGGCCCAAACAGGGCATTCTCTGAAACTTCAGATCCTCCTCAATTCTTCATCAACGACTTTTGGTTTTGCTCTTAAGTGTAAGACTTTGTCCACCCGATTCCATCCTCGATGAGTAACCCACCTCATTCCCCGTATTGTAGCTACCTGATATTGCGGCTTAAGATCTACCATGTTAAACATGTCTCGTCCATAACAAGTGTTCATCCTCTTTCAATCTATTTCGAACCTTTCATTTGCCCTTAGGGTAGATTGTGTTGTCTTTCCATTTTTGATCGCATTTTGGCCCAGACAATATGCTGGTACCATCTTTTCTTTCTAACTGGAATATTCATTTCCATTCTATTTTGTTCATAGTGCATAGTTGATAGCCTTATTGTGCCACACATTTATCTGCCTCGAGTGAACTTGTAATATCATTCTGCCTAGTTTAATGAGTTTATCATACCACAACTTCACCACCAGTAGTCTCACTTTCCATTGTATGTAGACATGAACTCTCTATAGATCCTTTAGTTGATATTCAGTGTCATCCAAGTCAGTTGTATTACAGTTAGTCCTTTATAACTTTTATTAACACTTATGCTCTAAGCAAGTCCACCATTCTGATACAAGATATTTTATGAAAACCATGACCATCTCAAATTATAGGTTTTCTTCCCATTTCTTCACTCCTCATGCTTCGTAGTTGTTAAATATCCATGCACTCTTCCATATGTTACGTGATCTTTTCCCTTAGTTGGTATTTCATCCCGCTCACCTCTTAACTTTTGTTGGAATATCCGTGGGAAAGTGTGTTCATCCGCATATCACTTAACACTAATTTGCTTGTAAGATTCTTTAGAGGCTCTCCATCAAACCCAAATACCCTTTTGAGTTATTATAGCATCACATTTATTTCTCCCACTCGTTCCGCCTTTCTTAACGCCTTGGAACTTTGGTTAAATCGCAAATATGTGATAAAACCATTCTAAACACTCGCAACCTTCCACACTTGACCTATAGTACTTCCTTAGGTTCCATTGTTCCTGACCCAATAACAAGTATTAAATCCCTTTACAAATATACTCTTAGTTTCTAGGATCATTGACCCTATAATTTACATTGCCATGTATGAAGAATTTACCTTCCTTAACCTTCCACCTTTTTGAGGCACTAGTGGTCTATCATTAGCATATCCTTTCAAAGAATCACATTATCCATTATCACTTTTATAGACTACGCATGTCTTCAACAAAATATTTGAACATCATAGCTACATGGTCTTACTCTTGTTTCATTGTATTTAAGTGGCCTCACTATGGCACTTCCTCTTCCACTTAGGGGAATGTCCTGTTTTTCGACACAAGTCCTGAATTTATCAAATTCAGGGACATATGTCTCATGTCTCTATCCCTCATATATATGTTCGACTATTAGGATGATTTAAGTCACCATGGTATTAACCTCATTAGTTCTCTGCTTTTATTCAGCCACACGTGCTTAGGATTTCAATTCCTCATGTCAATATCCTTTAGGAGTGTAATATCACTTCGTACAAGTTTGAATTTTTATAAAGTTCGTAGTATAGGGGTCTTCTCATCGTCGGTTCAATGAATCTCCTTTCATCACTTCTTGTCTCCTAGGAGAGACTTGCACTCTCATCATTAATCTCCTAGTCATGCCTCCTTTATATCACGTGTTTATATAGCCAATTTTCTTTCACAACGTAGGGTCATTTACATACTTCCCACACTACCCACATGTGCTATTCAAGCTTACATATCACTTATCAATTCAATGTTTCTTTGGAGGTGGTAATCATTTTTAACACTTTTCTCGAATAAATTATGCTCGTGGTACTATGTACTTATCTTATATGCCCATACAATTCGTTCAACAAGATACATGTGCCATTTCTTTAATATTTACCTTTGCTCATTGGTCATGCCATATGACAACATTACTTGGAATAGACAAAAAAGCGTTTAAACTTACCTTGAATCTCAACGCATGAGTTAGAAGACAATCTTATAGTCAACCTTTATCGCACGATCTGGAGTGTTGAAGAAGGGTAACATTCATAAATGTCGATGTAGCCTCCAACTTATAGATGTGGTCGACAACACACCGATAAGAAGGACTCTACTAGATATGGCTCCGAGACATCCTATGACACTTTAAAACCTTAGGATCTAATACCAAGTTTGTCATGCCCACAGTTCGAGAAGCGCGACCGGCGCTCTACCGAGTGAACCCGACCGAGCAAGCCTGTTGGACACTTCCTACCCATCTCACTTACACTGGAGATAATACGTGATTTCATTAAATAGACAATATGAGATGATACAAGTAAATTACTAAGCCATTTTATTAATTACATCATTGTTGAGCTGTCAAAATACATAGACCCTACTATTTAGTGAAACAACAATCCAAACACAACAAAATCCTTTGACTTCCCAACCCCCATAATGTTTGCGGAGCCTCTAAGCAGCTATAAAAGAAAGTACTACAATAGTGGCGGCAACAAGGCCCCGGTTATGCCTCAAAATGTGGCAATCATATAAGCAAAAGGTGTATTACATGACCCCGAGAAGGAATGGGGCTCACCAAGACTGCTGGGAAGATAAAGGCAAGCACCTCTAGCTGCTGTCACGTAGCTTGCACCCGATGTCGTACTGGCCTAAGTGAACCACTTATAAACTCATTCATTCCTTTTGTAACTATCATGGGCCAACACAACCACAACTCGTAATATACAACTGTTAGTGGTCAAATATTATATCAATGAATCATGTTTCATAAAACATGAATACATATGGGTCATCAAGGCCTCTGACATACTATACAAAATGGATCTCTACCATAGGGTACCGGCTTACCCATATGTCTATAGCAAAACTCTGACATAATGACTCATAGACTGGGCTACACTCCGAATGAGGTGGAGTCTTACCGATCCTTCGCTAAATGTCAATCTCATTTACTATGAGGGCTCGCCAAATAGATTATTATACCTGCATGTATGAATGCATCGATCCCAACAAAAGAACATCAGTACGAATAATGTACTGAGTATGTAAGACACGTAAATAAACATATAAAGAGCGTGCGAGAAACATGGAGTAAAATACATAACCTGCAAGTCTGGATAGTTCTGTAAAATAAATACTTATAGTGTCATCCATATGCGTATGAATGTCATGTAATGAATAGGTATGTACGTATATAATATCATCAAGCCTCTTAGGGCATCCCATCATATCATCTCAGCCACTGTGGGCAAAATCATCATCGTATACCAGCTGATCAGGAGGTGATGCGTATATAACGCTATAACCTTTTTCCATACACCATATATATATACATATATACGCGTATATAATGCTGTCTTAGTCATGGATAAATGCATATGTAAATGAATACAATGTATGATAAGTACGTTACTAAAATCTCTCGGAATGTCATAAGACCATTATACCTCTTATTAATATCATGAAGTAAACTTTTTTCAACTTACGTATTTTTATGAGATCCATGAACAAATGATAGAATAATAAGACCTATGGAAATTCAAGAACATAGGCATCTCTAATACTTTCCTGCCTCAAGTGGGTAATAATAGTGACAGAACCATAGCTTGTTTATATGTCTCAGATTTTAACTTTCAACATATTCTAAATATCTAAGAGGACAATGAGCTCACTTCTAGTTGCAGTTTTAGCATAGGTGGTACTTCCATCAGAGGGATAATTTTTTTTTTTTGACAATTACCCCAAAGGATTTGATGCAAATGTTGAAACCAAATCTTGTTGAAACACTTATTTTATCTAGTATTTATTGGATATTAATATTCTTGTTGCATTAGTTTTAGTCACGGTGTATCTCTCTACATTTATATTTCTTATTTACAGAAGGAGTACCAAAAGAAGATGAATCTGCAGCCTACATAAATAAATTTTAAGTAGCACTATAGTTCTAACCAACGTCCACATTTGTTTAATAAAGGAAGAACACTTTCCTTCAACATTAGTTCCCCTTTTCTGAATTACTTAAAGAAAGTTAAGATTTAAATTAAAAAATTAAAAAAATTATTCAAGTATATTTAGCATAAAGACAAACACTTATTTTATATATAATATATATATATATATATATATATATATATATATATATATATATATATATATATATTCTTACTTCAGTCCAATTAATCAAATATCTATAATAAAAGTATATTGTAACGACCCGGCTGGTCGTTTTGAGATTTCGCACTTCGCTCGCCAGTTCTTGGGCGTGACTTGCCCCGTGTGATGTATTATGACTTATGTAAATTGTTGGTTTTGGTTTTCAGGGTAATCAGAATGAATTTTGAAGAACGGTTCGCAATTTGTAGCTTAAAATTTAAAAGGTTTGACCAAGATTTGACTTGCTAGTAGATGACTTTGGATTGGAATTCTTATGATTTTGGTTAGCTCCGTTAGATTATTTGGGACTTAGGAGCGTGACCAGAATACATTTTGGAAGTCCGTGGAAGGTTTAGGCTTGAATTGGCAAAATTGAGATTTTGGCGTTTTCCGGTTGATATGTGAGATTTTGACATAGGGGTCGGAATGGAATTTCGGAAGTTGCAGTAGCTCCGTTGTGTCATTTGTGATGTGTGTGAAAAATTTGAGGTCATTCCAACAAGATTTGGTAGGATTTTTGATCTAAAGCGGAATTTGGAAGTTCTTGGAATTCTTAGGCTTAAATCCGATGTGATTTTTGTGTTTTTTATAAGGCCTCGGAAATTTTGCCAAGTAATTTAGGATTTCGTGGTACCAGGTAGGCTAATTATAATATTTTATTTGCTATTAACATGATGGGCATCAATTGGATTTGGTAAATAAGTGTATAAGTCTTATAATGTGTAATGTGGGGTTTAAATGGGAGGCCTAAGTCTAAGTCAAATTGGAAAATTTTATAATAGGTTAAAATTCCAAATGAGTTCGCTCAAGTCCACACTTTGGACAAGCATATATATATATATATATATATATATATATAAAAGGTTTTATGTGGTGAAAAACCTATCAAATGAAAGGTCTTCGAGTGTAGTTTCTAATGCTTCAAGTCGTTCGTCATTTGGACATTCCTACGCAAAGTTATGATCAAAGTACGAAAGGCTGGATTTGCGAAAAAATTTGCGATCGCAAAATGACTATTCAGACCGCATATGCGTCGCATACTGAAGCAGTGTCGGGCAAAACGTTAAGCTGTCGCATGTTAATTATGCTGTAGCATAATCGATTATGCTGTCGATTATGCTATCGCATAATGATTATGTTGCAAGAATGCTGCCCATATTTCAATTATGTTATAGTATAATTGCAACACATATTTGACTTCAGGGGTCATTTTTTAAAATTTTCATATCCGAACCCACATTGATAATAAGCTTTGCGGCTTAATTTGGGACCAATTTTAACTAAATCTAGAGAGAGGTGAGATCATTTTAGAGAGATAAAGAGGGAACCTAGCCTCCTAATCATCAATCTTGCACAAACCCTCAAGAATCAAGCATGCTAATCTCTAGCTCACTATCTTTCGGGTAAAGTCCTACTTCTAATATTTCATATATGGGATTATGAATTCAAATATATATTTTGGGGTTAGAAATAGGCCATGCATGTGACACTAAGATATAGTATGTGGAATTAATGAACTATTTTGGGTAGTTCTTGATGAAATTGGATGAGGGAAGAAGGAACTTCCATTGTAGAACCTTGTAGTCTATTTCACATGATTAGGAGTTTGATGAAATTCCTAAGAGAGTTATAGCATGGGAAATCCTTCTAAATTATTAATTAATTTCGCTTTCTCCTTATAGATTGTTATTGCTAGAGGTGTTGGTGGATTGTAGAAACTTAAGAAAAGTTTAAACAAGGTATGTATGGCTAAACCCCCCTCTTTTAAGAAAATGAGCTCCCATGGTGTCCACACATATGTTGTAAGTCAGAAATTTGATTTATGTAGTATTTGTTATTTCAAAGGATTTGGTGTTGCAAGAATATATGTAAAAGGCATGTCTCGATGTGTTCAATGTGCTATTCTTAGTAAATTGGGAATATGTGAAGAATGTGAAGTATCTGCTAAATTGCCTAGATTTCATGTCATGTTTATATTGTGATTATTATGCCGAATCATGAGAATTCCTCTCTATGCTTACAACTTAAATTGCTTTTGTATGTGCCCATTATCTTAAATTGCAAGTTTGATGTTAAAAGTGAAAGTGATGTGTAATGTAAATTATAAAATGTGGCCTAATACCAAGTATGATGTGATAATTATGGCTCTAAGTGCCTATGAATTGATATATGTGAAATAAAGATTGAAATGAGATGATTAATGAGAAAGGAACAACGCCTTGGAAAGGTGGCCTAGCCAATCGGGTCATAATCGGATGCCATGCCGCACACATGGTGGTATTGTGCTGATATTGAATTCCGAAAGTGAGAATCAGATTGTGATTGAGGAACATGTCTCAAATGAGGCAACCTAGCCGATCGGGTCGTGATCGGACTACGCACAAGATAGCAGTGGTATTGTGATGATGATGAACGGTATTAAATGCCCCAAACTAAAGCTATGGAAATTATGTGAAAGCTATGTGATTCCTTTTATTTGATGATGTAGTGATTGTTTAAAGCTTTTGTTGAATCTTTATGATTTCTTTATTCTTGTATGGTTGTTATTTCTAATGAGATGGTGTTTAGTTATACATACTAGTGCTATTCGATGGCACTAATGTCCTTTTTTCCAGGGGCGCTACGTCTTTAAATGGATGTAGGTGGTTCCATAGCAGGCAGTGGTGGTCACAGCTAGTGATGCATCTTCCTTTCAGCTGACATGGTGAGCCCCACTTCATTTTGGGGTCCTATATCAATTCTTTATTATATACTTTGTATATTGAGGTATAGCCACGGCATTTCCATATTACTCTTCAGTTCTATTTAGAGGCTCCATAGACAGGTTGTGGGTGGTGTTTGATTATGGGAAATTGAGTTAGAAATCTTGGTATTTGGCAAAGATTTATAAAACTTGTCATATTTTGATAATTATGAATTAAGCTGCTAATGGAAATAAAATGGAAGTTGTTAATGAAATACTTACAAAGTATGATTAATGGAGTCCATCTCCTATTTATTCATGAATTAGTTTGGGTAGAATGAAACCTAACAGGCTTGCTTAGTCGCGTTTACTAGGTTGAGTGTCGGTCGCGCTCCTCGGGTTTTGGGTCATGACAAACTTAGTATCAGAGCCTAAGGTTTTAAAGTGTCCTGGGATGTATCAGAGCCATGTCTAGTAGAGTCTTTCTTATTGGTGTGTTATCGATAACATCTATAAGTTTGAGGCTATTTGGACATTTAAGAATTTCACCCTTCTTTGATACTCCAAATAGTGCAGTAGCCCAAGATAGGGAGCTAGTTTCTTTGCTATGTCTTACTCTCAAGATGAGTAATCTTGAAACCATAATCCATGAGTTTGAAGCAGTAAGGAGGGAATGACCCTACCAGTGAATCAGAGGGAGATTGCCCAAGAGTTTGTTAGAAGAATGTATAGAGCCATGGAGGGATTGGTAGAACTTGTTGCTAAGGGGAGTACCCTTGTTCCTATTAATGTCACTGCACCACCGGATTATATAGTATATCAGTATATTACTAATGTATGTTACAGGTGTGGAGTCAGGGTGCATAAGTTAAGGCACTACCACACTAATATAAAGTTACCAAGTAAGTCACTCCTTGCTATATCATCATGAACACCGCATGATTTCCTTTTTGTATATGTGCACCCGTGTTGAAGAGTTATCATGAACATGGTCGTAATAAGATTTTGAGTCATAAAACATTGCATGTACCTACTCCGTGAACAAGATGTATTGTTCTCGAATCCACTCTATCACAAATTCTCTTATTTACATACTTTTGTGGAATTGAGTTCTATAATTATGTCCTTGAATTGAGTTATAACTCTAGGATTAACACTTTCCACTTAGTTTCCTAAATTATCAACAAGGGACTATACCTGATAAATTTCTTACATGATCTTTTTACTTAAATGGACAATATCTGCTCATTTGTGCCTATGCATGCTCCGTCGTAAAGTTTATGTAACGACCCGACTGATCATTTTGAGCTTTTGCATTTAGCTCGCCAGTTCTCGGGCATGACTTGCCCCGTGTAATGTAATATGACTTATGTAAATCGTTGGTTTTAGTTTTCAGGATAATCGAAATAAACTTGGAAGAACAGTCTCAGTTGAAAGCTTAAAATTTGAAAGGTTTGACCAAGATTTGACTTGTCTGTATTTGATCTCAGATTGGAATTTTTATGGTTTGGTTAGCTCTATTAGGTTATTTGTGACTTACGAGCATGATCGGAATGGGTTTTGGAGTTTTAGAGAAGATTTAGGATTGAATTGGCGAAGTTGATATTTTGGCGATTTTCGGTTGATAGGCGAGATTCTGATATAGGGGTCGGAATGGAATTCTGAGAGTTGCAGTAGCTTCGTTGTGTCATTTGGGATGTGTGCGCAAAATTTTAGGTCATTCGGGCGAGATTTGATAGACTTTATGATCGAAAGCATAATTTAAGAGTTCTTGGAGTTCTTAGGCTTGAATCCTATGTTAAATTGATGATTTGATGTTGTTGTGAGCATTCCGAAGTTTTGAACAAGTTTGAACGATGTCATGGGATGTGTTGGTACAATTTGTTTGAAGTTCCGGAGGTTCTGGGTAGGTTCTGGGATGTTTTAGGCCGAATATCATAGCAGTAGCAGGCCCAGAAGGGTTGCAGGCCTCGGAACCCACCAACGCGGTCCTCACAAAATGAAGTGCGTCCGCGGTGGGGAACATTTCACTGCTCCTACTTCGGAAGCTCATATCTTTTGATCTACACAAAATTTTGAGATGATTCAAAAACAAAAGTTGTATCCCTTCGTGTCTAGTTTCCAGAAATATAAAGATTTTGCAATTTGGAAATCTGTAGCGAATGTTTTGGCCAAAATACTAAAGCATGTCACTGCAGATGAAAACCTATGCGGCCGCAGTCGTTTTTGTGCGGACTGCACTAGTCTGTGCGGTCCACAGAGGTGGAAATCTGTGGGGTACACTATAAATACGAGGTTTTGGGTTTTATTTAATATTTTGACCTAGAGAGCTCTGATTTTGGCGATTTTTCGAAGGTTTTTCAAGAAATACATCGGGTTAAGTGATTCCAACTCAGATTTGGCTAGAATACATGAATCTATCATTGAATTCATCATTTAATTCGTGATTTGGGATAGAATTTGGGAAGAAAAGTTGTGGAATCTTCCAAAAATATAAAATGATAATTTGAAGGACCAAATGGTACCAGAATTGGATAATTTTGGTATGGTTAGACTTGTGAGGGTATGAGGATTCTAAAAATGTAAATTTTACCCGATTCCGAGACGTGGGCCCGAGGCTCGGGTTTTGGTAATTTCAGAAATCGTGCCCTTTGTTGATTATTTTCGATTGGGCTTTGTTCCATTAGCATATTGTGATGTATTCGTTCTAATTTTGGTTAGATTCGACGCGTGAAGAGGCCGATATGAGGGACAAAGGCATCGCGAGCTAGAGATTTAGCCGGTTCAAGGTGAGTAATGATTGTAAATGATGCTCTGTGGGTTTGAAACCTCGAATTTTCACATCGTAGTGCTATATTGAGGTGAGACACAAGTTTGATGACGAGCGTGGGGTCGTGAATTATTAGGGATTGTGACTTGGTCCGTCCCGATTGATGATTTTACCGCGTATTTGACTGAAACTTATTTGCTATCATCATTATTTGGGCTGATTGCCATATTTGGGCTTTGTGCCAACTATTCGAACCTTTCGGGGATTTTTATTACTATTTCCTCACTATTTTGACTTATTACGTGAACTAAGTCATGATATTTTCCACGGTTTTACTACTCAGTTATTTTCACTCAGTTTTGAGACTTATATGATATTTTGGGCTGAGAAATACTGTTTTACTATTGCTCGAGGGGCTTGTTATGATTTTTGGACTGAGTAAGGCCGAGGGCCTAGTTGTGAGGATACATTGATACTGATATAAAGTAGAGGGCCTGAGATACATAAATATGCCACGAGGTGACTTGATTGGTATGAGGCCGAGGGCCTAGATTTGATGCTACGAGAAGGCTTGATATTGTGTTTGGGCCGTAAGGCGTCGCTCTCGGAGTATGTACACCCCCAGTGAGCGCGGGTACTCATTGTGATGTGAGATATAGCCTGAGGGGCTGATATTGTTCAATGTGATAGCCCGAGGGACTAGTATTGTTCTATGTGATTGCCCAAGGGGCTGTTACCATTCTATGTGATTGCCCGAGGGGCTGGTATTGTTCGGAGATATGGCCCGAGGGGCAGAGTTGTTGACATTGTGCTTGAGGGGCAAACCTTTATGTGTTTATCTTTCATATTTACCGATCATTTACCTGTTAAACTATGGTATTTGTGCCTGAGGGGCGGATTTCTGTGCTTATCTGCACTAACTGTTATACATTCATTTAAGTAACTATTGAAAAAGTCATTTTCAAAAAAGTTTAAACTGAGCTAAGATGTTTTAAGAGATTTTTTTACAGCTTCACTACTTTCTTACTGGTTTTTGAACTGCTTCTATACAGCATATTGATATGCTTTACCTGATTTCTTACCATTCATGCTTTAGTTATAATTATTACTCACTGAGTTGGAGTACTCACTTTACTTCCTGCACCTTGTGTGCAGATTCAGGTATTTGTACACCTAGTAGCAGGTTTTGGTTGATCTGAGGCAAAGTCATCGGAGTTTAGCAAGGTAGCTATCGGTGTTCGTAGCACTGATTTCTCTCTCTTCATTTCATTTGTCTGTATTTGTACACTTCAGACTTTCAGCTGTATTTATACCCTAGTAGATGCTTGTGACTTGTGACACCCTGGTTAGGGCTGTGTCGGGTTGGATTTTCTTTTCGCATTGTTATCGATATTTCTACTATTCAGTATTGTTAAATCATGTTTAGACTATTTTTTATATTGATTAACTGCTTTAAAAGTTGAATTGGGTTTAATTGGCTGGCCTTGTCTTCACGAGAAGCGACATCATGACCGGGTTCAAGGTTAGGGTCGTGACAAGTTGGTATTAGAGCCTAGGTTACATAGGTCTCACGAGTCATGAGAAGGTTTAGTAGAGTCTCGCAGATCGGTAAGGAGACGTCTATTTTTATCCTCGAGAAGTTGCAGAACCTTTAGGAAAACCTCACATCCTTGAATTCTAATCGTGCGTCCTTGATTCAGCTTGAAAAGTAATTCTTGAATTCCTTCCACGCGTTTGTATGCGCGCATGAGCGCTTAGTATCAGATGTGCCTCGATGGCTTGTGATTCCCTGATCGAGGGGCGAGATGTGATCCTTGTGAGTTGATGTTGGGCCAGTCCGGAGGACTTGAGGCCAGATCTTTGCCTATAGCTTGAGCACCGAGGTGCTGATTGTGTGAACAAGTGTTTTTGAACTCATATGTTCGGTAGTGTCCCTACTAGTGGGAGTGGCGGTTGGATAACTATGTGATGGTATGCTAGTACTGCGAGATGTATCCATATGCTTTGGAGGCGACGAGAAAGGTCTGCTAGAGGATAGAAGAACTATTAGGTGCTTGAATTCCATCTTGATTTGAGGTATAGCCCTGTGTTTTGGGTGTGTGAAGGATCTTTTCATGTTTCCCAATTGTGAGTGAAGTAAATTTTAGGTTGCAGTATGAGTTCAGACTTAGGAAGACTAAGTGACTGTGTACAGTTTATGACGGTGGAAGGTATACAAAAATGTTAGTTAGAGGCAAAGCATGTGGGTTGTCTCCTGCGAAGTGTTCTGAGGTTGTGCGATCCTTATGTGTCTGTTAGAAGATCTCATTTGCGAGTGAAAGATATGTGTTGCAATTTAAATTGGGTAGCTTAGAGAGTTTGTGTAACTGTTGCGAGAGTGGAATGCGAGATTTGCAGAAGAGTTAAAAGTCTAGATGATCTGTGTTTTCACAATCTTATAAGAGATTTGAGTTTAATCTCACTATGGTATCATGGCATCAATAGAGTATAATCGTTATGAGTTATTGAGTGTGTGTTGATCTATGGCTTCGAGCCAAGTGGGGGAGTCTGCTATTAATTAGGCTATTGCACGGTTAGGTGCTATGGTGAATCAGTTATGGCTTGCAGAAATTGAGACCAAGGATGGATCGAGTAAAGGGAAAATTTTGACAGAGGTTATGTTATGCTACATAGGGTATGAGAATCACGGAATGTCTTGAGTTGTTGGTAATGGATGCTCGGTGCATAGAGCAGGAAGTGGCTTGGTTGTTTTAGGATGAGGTTACACTCAGTGGTGTCGGAGTGCTATTGAGGCACAGGTGATTCTGTTCGTTTGGTCAGGCTAATTGCAATTTGAATAGAGTGAATGAATCTCGAGAATGGTTCTAATGTGTTCGAGATTCTACATATAAAATGGGGAATTTTAAGGTTGTATATGTGGTTAGAAACTGAGTTTTCATTGGAAGATGTCAAGACTTGTGGTATTTTCTATATTAATTATGGGATTCTATGTATCATTATAAGGAAGGTAAAGGTAATGGATTTAGATTCGCATGTTGTTTTCTCAGAGTAAAGTATTTTGAATGTGGTGCTTTTAGGAATATTTAAGAGAGTATTCAGCAGCTTATGAGTCTTGGATGGTGTGGTTTTGTGCTTGGGTCTCGTGTGGTGAGTTTGGGTTGAGGAATTGTGGCATTGTAGCAAAAAGAAGTGTCAAGCTGATAGTAAATTCGAGGGAATCTCGGATAGATGGGATAGCGTGGTAGTAGGCCAAATCGGTATGGTAAGGATATGATTAGTTCCTTGGGTGATTACGAGGTAACGAGTCTCTGCAGGTGTTTCACAACAATTCTTTTGGGTTTTAGTGACATGCATAGCTCGGTTGAGTTAGAAGGATTCAGTCCTAATGAGTTATTATTGTGCAAAAGGAATTTGGGGAGTTTTAGATGGTTTCCAAAACAGTTAGAGAGGTATATTGTTCCTATTGGCGTGAGGAGCATGGGATGTATGGTGGTTCTCTTCTAGATGGGATCAATGGGAAATTCTTGGCTAGTGGAATTCATAGTTGCTTGTGGTTCAGAAGGGATATGAATTTCTTATGGTCATCTTAAGATGGTTCTAATTATGCCGTATGTTTTGAAGGATTGAGAATCGTGTGTGTAAGGTTGTAGTTTGGTTCTGAAAAGAGGGTCACAAACTCTTAGGCAGCGGGCAGTTTCAGACAATTAGAGAAACGAGCTTTAGATAATTAGGGAAAGGGTTTTCAGATGATTAAGGAAATAGTATTAATAATTTGGTGTGATTTGACGAGGGCATATGTTTTAGAAAGGGCAATGTGATTAAACTGATGATACTTCGGTAGTATTGCGGTATTTTCTTGTTAGATCAACTGCTGATATTCGAGTTTGCTTGGTGGCACGGAGGAATTCTAGATTATCTCTCGTGGAATGATTGGGTATTCGAGGTGTGGTGCATTCAGACGGCGGGATTAGGACCAGATATGTTGATTCATGGACCATATGGAGTTGGAGATGAGAAGTTCTCATATTCAGGCTATGTGGTGGTTGTGAGTCGTGTGTATCGGCACCATTTAATGACTATCAGGATTTGGAGACCCAAGCAGATCTTTTGTTGCTTGGTATGTTAGATTTTGGATGTGATATTGGGTTCAGACTGGTTGTCTCCGCGTTGTGTCATTCTGGACTATTGCGCTAAGGCGGCACTATTGGCTATGCGGGAAATGCCACGGATTGAGTGGCGAGGTCCATAGGCGTACGCCCTAGTGGAGTGGTTTTATATTTTGAAGACCCAGCGGACGGTTGGGAAGGATTGTCTTTCTTATTTGGGCTTTCAAGAGGGATGTCAGTGTATAGGCTTCTACCATTGATTCAGTTCCAGTGGTAAGGTACTTTTCAAATGTGTTTCTTATGGCTTGCCATGTTGCCGGGCAGGGTTGTTGATTTTGGTATTGATTTGATGCCGAACACCATATCGTATGGCACCAGCAGAGTTAAAGGGGTGGAAGAGCAGCTTCAGGATATCCTTGATAAGGAGTTCGTTGGTAGCCCAATATGGATGTGTGTTCTAACTTGAGTCGGCTTGGTTGGCTCCAAATTGTGTTATTGAGAAAGGTGTTGATTCGCCGGTTATTGAGCTTATTAGTAATCCGAGGAGACCTATGAGTTACCTTTCTGTGTTGCGAGATGTTATGATTTGTTGGTTATGGGCACATACGGTACTGTTCCATTAGGGTTTCATAGTGGAAGTCGAGCGGGAAGAGTGATTGGGTGTTGTTCGATGAATGGCATATCGGTTATGTCCTTTTGCGTTAGTGTGGTGTATGTTATTTGCTTTATTGTGGGTATGATGATTTGCTTTGGTTCCAGATATCAAATTGTACGTGGTTATCGATTTCAAGAAATGTGACTTAAGGTGGTTCATGTAGAGTAGTGTTCGATATGATCGCACATCGCAGCGAAGTTATGTGGAGGTTTGACCTTGCGGGTTAGATTCGTGTGTTCTATTCCTATGATGTGAGAAAGGTTCTTAACCATGTGTTGTGGTGTTACTGGTGAACCTGAGGTACAACTCTTTCATTTGAGTCATTTTCATGATTTGAGTATGTTTGGACTGTTGCATATTGGTGCGTGTATTGTGCAAGTTATGGCTTAGGCCTGTATGGATGTGTCATGTCACCAGAGTAATGTGTTGGATTAGAGGAGTTTGTTGGGGATCATTAATAAATACAAACAGATGCGATTTCAGCATGTTGGAAGGATAGTATCGAGCTTCGGTTTAGAAATTTGTTGTGGTATTTGCCAAGGAAGAAATGGCTTCATGAATGGTTGATCTGGGAAATAGTTATGGCTTACCGCATGTCTTAGTGATCATTGGCAGTATATGAAAGTGTTGAGATAAGACTTTAGTTGATCAGAGTTTTTCTATCGGTATGCAGATGTTGTGTACAACTTCTTTGGTTAGAAGTTATCACTACAAGTGTGGAGTTATCTGGTATATCATTTGATTGCACCGGAGATAGCATATATGGTTTGTTACAGCTTGTTCGGATTATTCATAGTATAAATGTGAGATTCTGATTGTGTTGATGATTTTAGAAGTGAAAATGTGCTTCAATGGTTTATGGACTAGGATGGATTGTGAAATTTTAGTTATATTATGCTATCGAACATATGTGAGATAGGGTGACGTGGAATCACCTCCGGGTATGTACATGGTGAGGTTATTCAGCAATTGGTTGGCTTTTGGAACAACTCTAGGCACGTTCGAGGACGAACGTATATTTAAGAAGGGGAGGATGTAATGTCCCGACCGGTCGTTTTGAGCTTTTGCATTTCGCTCGCCAGTTCTCGGGCATGACTTGCCCCATGTAATGTAATATGACTTATGTAAATCTTTGGTTTTGGTTTCAGGATAATCGCAATAAACTTAGAAGAACAGTCTCAGTTGAAAGCTAAAGGTTTGACACGGATTTGAGTTGTATGTATTTGATCTCAGATTGGAATTTTTATGATTTGGTTAGCTCCGTTAGGTGATTTGTGATTTAGGAGCGCGATCAGAATGGGTTTTGGAGTTGTAGAGAAGATTTAGGCTTGAATTGGCGAAGTTGATATTTTGGCGATTTTCGGTTGATAGGCGAGATTTTGATATATGGGTCGGAATGGAATTCCGAGAGTTGCAGTAGCTTCGTTGTGTCATTTGGGATGTGTGTTCTAACTTGAGTCGGCTTGGCTGGCTCCAAATTGTGTTATTGAGAAAGGTGTTGATTCGTCGGTTATTGAGCTTATTAGTAATCCGGGGAGACTTATGAGTTACCTTTCTGTGTTGCGGGATGTTATGATTTGTTGGTTATGGGCACATAAGGTGCGGTTCCAATAGGGTTTCATAGTGGAATTCGAGCGGGATGAGTGATTGGGTGTTGCTCGGTGAATGGCATATCGGTTATGTGCTTTCGCGTTAGTGTGGTGTATATTATTTGCTTTATCGTGGGTATGATGATTTGCTTTGGTTCCAGATATCAAATTGTACGTGGTTGTCGATTTCAAGCAATGTGACTTAAGGTGGTTCATGTGGAGCGGTGTTAGATAGGATCGCACATCGCAGTGAAGTTATGTGGAGGTTTGACCTTGCGAGTTAGATTCGTGTGTTCTATTCCTATGATGTGAGACAGGTTCTTAACCTTGTGTTGTGGTGGTACTGGTGAACCTGAGGTACAACTCTTTCATTTGAGTCATTTTCATGATTTGAGTATGTTTGGACTGTTGCATATTGGGAACCTAGCCTCCCAATCATCAATCATGTACAAACCCTCAAGAATCAAGCATGCTAATCTCTAGTTCACAGTCTTTCGGGTAAGTCCTACTTCTAATAGTTCATATATGAGATTATGAGTTCAAAAATATATCGTGGGGGGTAGAAATAGGCCATGCATGTGACAATAAGCTATAGTATGTGGGATTAATGAACTATTTTTGTGATGACCTTTTCACTTGTTTTAGAAATGAATTCTATGTTCCGAGGCCTTAAAAACCTCTTTCAGCATCATCTCGATTCTGTGTTCCGGAAAACCAATATGTGAAAATCTTTGATAAATGGTGAATTTTGACATTAAAATGAATTAATTTGACTTCGATCAACATTTTGGGTAAACGAACCCGGACCCAGACCCGGAATCGAATTTCGTGGATCCAAACCCAAGAAATGAATTTTTAAAGAAAATTGTTTTCTGAAATTATTTATGAGTTTTTGAAATGAAATGTGATTAAAACATGATGGTATCGGGCCCGTATTTTGGTTCCAGCGCACAGTACATGTCTTATATGTGACTTAAGATATGTCTGTGAAATTTGTAAGAAACGGACTTGAAACGACGTGAATCGGATCGTATTTGAGAAAATTTGAAGTTCTTGGGAAATTTCATGATTTTGATGTTAAATTCATAGTTGTTGATGTTATTTTAGTGATTTGAATGCACGAGCAAGTCTGTATGATGTTTTTAGGTTGGTGTGCATGTTTGGGTTGAAGCCTCGAGGGCTCGAGTGAGTTTTTGATAGGCCACGGGGTGGATTTTGGGCATGAGGAATTGCAGACTTTCAGCTGTTGCATTGCAGGCCTTGCGAAGCCTGGCTTGCAAATGCAAAGTCCTAGCCGCAAATGCGAAAAATGGCCCAGTCCAGCTACCCTGCAATTGCAAGAAAATCTATCGCAAATGCGATGCCTCCCCTCTTAGCTAGTCGTCGCAAATGCGACGCATTCTTTGCAATTCCCAACTTGCAAATGCGAGAAGTTGTTCGGAATTCCAAACTTAGCAGTAGTCTGGGTTCGCAATTGCGAACCCTGGTCACAATTCCCATATCTGCAACCTGCAATTTTATAACTTAGCCGAAAATCTTTCATTTTTCACACTCTTTCAAAACCAAAACACTCTTGGGCAATTTTTCAAAGACAACTCTTCTTCCAAATCGATTGTAAGTCAATTTTAACTCGTTTTCTTCAATTATTAACATCTTTTCACATGATTTCAACTCATAATTAATGATTTTCATGGGGGAAATTGGATGTTTTGGGTAGAACCTAGGTTTTTCATATTTTGGGGATTTGGGCCTCGATTTGAGGTCCCATTTCAAAACAAATTATATATTTGGGTTCGTGGAGGAATGGGTAATTGGGTTTTAGTTCGAACCTCGGGTTTTGACCATGTGGGCCTGGGGGGATTTTCACTTTTTGAGAAAAACATTGAAAAACTTATTTTCATGCAATAGGATTGATTCATTTAGCATTTATTGATATAATTAAGTAACTTGTGGCTAGATACGAGCGAATTGGTGGTAGAATCACGAGGTAAAGCGATAGTAGAGGCTTGAATTGTGTTCATAGTATCGAGGTAAGTGTTTGGTCTAACCTTAGCTTAAGGGATTAAGATTTGTGTCTTATTTGCTACGTGTTAATTGTGGAGTACGACGTATAGGCATGGTGACGAGTATTTATACGTCGGTGTCAAGCATGCCCGTGAGTCTTGTATTGTAATTATTATGTCTCTGTTGTGGTTTATTACACTTCACATGTTATCATCATTATTGTTCCTTTGCCGGAATGTTATTATCATTACTGTTCCCTTGCCTGGATATTATTATCATTATTGTTCCCTTGTCGGGATGTTATTGTCATATTATTGTTCCCTTGCCGAGATGTTTGTTTAATATTATTATTCCCTTGTCGGGACCCTTTTATGATTGGTGTTGATAAAAAAAATGGGAGCGGGTTGCACGCCTGCAACAAGATATGTGAAATGGGAGCGGGTTGCACGCCTCCAACAAGATATGTGAAATGGGAGTGGGTTGCACGCCTGCAACAAGATATATGAAATGGGAGTGGGTTGCATGCTTGCAAAAAGATATGTGAAATGGGAGCGGGTTGTACCCCTGCAATGAGATATATGAAATGGGAGCTGGTTGCACGCCTACAACGAGATATATGAAATGGGAGCGGGTTGCATGCTTGCAGTGAGATATATGAAATGGGAGCGGGTTGCACGCCTGCAACGAGATATATGAAATGGGATCGGGTTGCACGCCTGCAACGAGATATATAAAATGGGATCAGGTGGCACACCTGCAACAAGATGTGAAATGAAAGTGAATTATGTATTTGTTTTACTTATCCTTGTTAGTAATAGGATTTTGGTTTTTTTATATTCTCTTGATATTCTATTGTTATCTGTTATTCTCCGAAGCATGATTCCCCTGCCCAATTTTAATTGTAACTATCTGCTTCTATTTCCGCTGTATATGATATAACTGTACAGGTTTATTTGGTAGTCTGGTCCTAGCCTCGTCACTACTTCGCCGAGGTTAGGCTAGGCACTTACCAGCACGTGGGTTCGGTTGTGCTGATACTACACTCTACACTCTTTTGTGCAGATCCTAGTGTTGTAGATTTCAGACCGTAGTGAGGTTTCTGCCTTCAGTCCAACATGCGACCCGAGGTAGTCCTGTAGGCATCCATGGGCCTTGGCGTCACCACCTATCTTTCCTTTATCGTGTTTCCTTTACTCATTTTAGAAACAGTGTGTATTTTATCTGTCAGACTTTGTATGTAGTATTCTTAGACCGTCTGTGAAGCTATAACACCAAATTCTGGGTAGAGTTGATTTAGACTTCCGCAGTTTGTATTAAGATTAATTATCAGATTTTGTCTTCCGCTTAATTATTTTCGCTATTTGCATGATATTTACTCATCACTGATAATGGTTTAAAATTGGAAAAGGTTAAATAATTAGAATAATTTGGCGTGCCTAGATTTCACCAGTAGGCGCCATCACGGCTCTCGAGGGTGGAAAATCCGGGTCGGGACAAGTTGGTATTAGAGCACTAGTTTACATGTGTCTTACAGTTCATGGACAAGTTTAGTAGAGTGTGAGGTATCGGTACGGAGACATCTGTATTTATCCTCAAGAGGCTACGAGTTAGGAAAGGTTTAACTTCTATTCTTCTCTATCGTGCGATTTTTTTGTTCTTTCACTATTAAATTAAAACCTCTACTCTTGTCCTTTCACGAATGGCGAAGTCACATACCGCTTCTTCAGCCGAGCAGCAGCACAGACCGGTGATAGATCAGCTACGTCTTTGGAGGCTTTGTGGAGGCTGGATAGGTTTCACCAAGCTCTTCCCTACTACCTTCAACGGTGCATCTTCTGAGGATCCCCGGGATTATCTAGACAGCTGTCATAAGGTTCTCAGGAACATGGGGATAGTGGACACCAATAGGGTAGATTTTGCTACTTTTTGCTTGTTTGGTTCCGCCAAAACTTGTTGGAGGGATTATTGTTTCGCTAGACCAGCCAAATCACCACCTTTGACTTGGGAGCAGTTTACTCAGCTATTTCTGGAGAAGTTTCTACCCATCACTCAGACAGAGATCTATCGGAGGTAGTTTGAGCGTCTCCAGCAGGATTGTATGACTGTTACTTAGTATGAGACCAGATTCATCGACTTGGACCGTCATGCTCTTATCATACTTCCAACCGAGAGAGAGGGAGGGTGAGGAGGTTCATTGAGGGACTTATCTAGCATATTCGACTTCAGATGGCTAGGGAGACAGGGAGTGAGATTTCTTTTCAGGAGGCGACTAATATGGCCAGGACAATGGAGATAGTTCTGTCATAGGGAGGTGGTCAGGGTCTGACAAGAGGCCTCATCATTCAAGTAAATTCAGTGGCACCTTATCTAGAGGCAAGGATTCGTATGGTAGAGGGTATCCTCCGAGGCCTTTTCAGTCAGCACTTCAGGTTTCTCACGGTGCTTCAAGTGGCCGTGGTTCTCATATGCAGTATTCTAATCAGCAGTCCTAAAGTGCACCACTGACTCCTATCAGTGCACTATTGCTTCAGAGATTTCAGGGTCGTCAGCCCCAACCGCCGAGGGCTTGTTTTACTTGTGGCGACACGAGGCACAATGCTAGATATTGCCCTTGAGCATCGAGCAGTTCTCAGCAGCAGGGTTCCCATACCATGGTTCAGGCACTGAGTGTTCCATAGCCCGCCCAGCTAGCCAGAGGTGGGGGTAGAGGTGCTAGAGGTAGAGGTAGAGGTATTAGAGGTGGAGCTCAGGCCGCTAGAGGTGGAGGCCAGCAAGTAGCAGACCATCCAAGAGATATACATTAGGGGGTGGGGCCCAGCCCCGATGTTATGCTCTTCCAGCCATGGCCGAGGCTGAGGTTTCCGATGCAGTCATCACAGGTATTGTTCTGGTTTGTAGCAGAGATGCCTCAGTTTTATTTGATCCAGGATCTACATACTCCTATGTGTCATATTATTTTGCACCGTATCTGGTCATGCCTAGTGATTCTTTGAGTGCTCCTGTTTATATGTCTACACCAGTGGGTGATTCTATTGCGGTAGATCGAGTCCATCGTTCATGTATAGTTGTGATTGGGGGTTTTGAGACTCGTGTAAATTTGCTTCTTATGGACATGATCGATTTCGATGTCATATTGGGGATGGATTGGTTATCACCTTACCACGCTATGTTGGACTGTCATGCCAAGATTATGACCTTAGCCTTGCTGGGTTTACCTTGTTTAGAGTGGAGAGAGACTCCTAGTCATTCCACCCGTAGTGTTATCTCTTATATAAAGGCTCGGTGTATGGTCGAGAAGGGGTGTTCGGCCTATTTGGCCTATGTTTGTGATTCTAGTGCTGAGGTTCCTTCTATTGATTATGTGCCTGTTGTTCGTGAGTTTCCTGAGGTATTCCCTTCAGACCTGCCGGGTATGCCACCCGACAAGGATATTGACTTTTGCATTGATTTGGCTCCAGGCACTCAGCCTATTTCTATCCCGCCGTATCGTATCGCCCCGCCTGAGTTGAAAGAGTTGAAGGAGCAGTTGCAAGACTTGCTTGGAAAAGGTTTCATTAGACTTAATGTTTCGCTTTGGGGTGCGCCAGTGTTGTTTGTTAAGAAGAAGGACAGATCGATGAGAATGTGTATTGATTATCGGCAGTTGAACAAAGTTACAATCAAGAATAAGTATCCATTTCCGAGGATTGATGATTTGTTTGATCAGCTTTAGGGTGCCAAGGTATTTTCGAAGATCGACTTGAGATTTTGCTACCATAAGTTGAGGATTAGGGCATCTGATATCCCTAATATAGCTTTCCACACTCGGTAAGGGCATTATGAGTTCTTGGTGATGTCATTCGGGTTGATAAATGCCCCATCAGCTTTTATGGATTTGATGAACCGAGCGTTCAGACTTTACTTAGATTCGTTTGTGATAGTATTCATTGATGATACTTTGATCTACTCTCGTAGCAGCATCTTAGAGTGGTTCTTCACACTTTGAGGGATAATCAGTTGTATGCCAAGTTTTTGAAGTGAGAGTTCTGGTTGAGTTCAGTTGCATTCCTGGTCATGTTGTATTAGTAGAGGGTATTGAGGTTGATCTGAAGAAGATTGAGGCAGTCAAGAACTGGCCTAGACCAGCATTAGCTACAGAGATCCGGAGGTTGTTGGGATTGGCAAGCTACTATCCTCGGTTTATGGAGGGGGTTTTCGTCTATTGCAGCCTCGATGACCCGGTTGACCTAGAAGGGTGCCCGGTTTAGATGGTCTAACGAGTGTGAGGCGAGCTTTCAAAAGCTCAAGACAGCTTTGACTATGGCACCGGTGTTGATTTTGGCCACAGGTTCAGGGCCTTACATAGTTTATTGTGATGCATCTCGTATTGGACTTGGTGCGGTGTTGATGCAGGATGGCAAGATCATTGCTTATGCTTCACGACATTTGAAGATTCATGAGAAGAACTATCCGGTTCATGATTTGGAGTTGGCAGCCATCATTCATATGTTGAAAATTTGGAGGCATTATCTGTATGGCATGGCATGTGAGGTGTTCACGGATCATAAGAGTCTGTAGTATTTGTTCAAGTAGAAGAAACTAAATTTGAGGCAGAAAAGGTGGTTGGAGCTATTAAAGGACTATGATATCACCATCTTACATCATCCGGGAAAGGCCAATGTGGTGGCCGATGCTTTGAGTAGGAAGTCAGCCAGTATGGGCAGTCTTGCTTATATTCCGGTCGGAGAGAGACCCCTTGCTTTGGATGTTCAAGCTTTGGCCAATCAGTTCATAAGGTTGGATGTTTCTGAGCCCAGCCGTGTGTTGGCTTGCACAGTCGCTCGTTCTTCTTTATTGGAGCGTATCCGAGATTGGCAGTATGATGATCCCCATTTGTGTGTCATTAGAGACATGGTGCAGCACGAAGGTGCCAAGGAGGTTACCTTAGGAGATGATGGATTTCTAAGATTGCAGTGTCGAGTTTGTGTGCCTAATGTGAATGGACTCCAAGAGTTGATTTTAGAGGAGGCCCATAGTTCCTAGTACTCTATTCATCCGGGCACAGCTAAGATGTATCAGGATTTGCGGCAACATTATTAGTGGATGAGAATGAAGAAGGATATTATTGTATATGTGGCTCGGTGTTTGAATTGTCAGCAGGTTAAGTACGAGCATCAGAGACCTGGTAGTTTGTTCCAGAAGATTGAGATTCCTGAGTGGAATTGAGAGCGTATCACTATGGACTTCGTTGTTGGACTCCCACGGACTCAGAGGGAGTTCAATGCAGTGTGGGTTATTGTTGATAGGCTGACCAAGTCAGTACATTTCATTCCTGTGGCAGTCTCCTATTCATCCGAGAGGTTAGCTGAGATCTATATCCGGGAAATTGTTCGTCTTCATGGTGTGCCCGTGTCTATCATTTTGGACTAAGGTACGCAGTTTAATTCATGTTTCTGGAGGGCAGTTCAGCGAGAGTTGGGCACACAGGTTGAGTTGAGCACTGTGTTTCATCCTCGGATGGACGGGCAGTCCGAGTGGACTATTCAGATTTTGGAGGATATGCTCCGAGCTTGTGTCATTGACTTTGGAGGCTCGTGGGATCAGTCTTTGCCTTTAGCAGAGTTTGCCTACAACAACAGCTACCAGACGAGTATCTAGATGGCTCCTTATGAGGCTTTGTATGGTAGGCGGTGTCGGTCGCCGGTTGGATGATTCGAGCCAGGGAAGGCTCCATTGTTGGGTACAGATCTAGTATAGGATGCCTTGAATAAGGTCAGGATTATTCAATATAGGCTTCGTATAGCTCAGTCCAGGCAAAAGAGTTATGCCGACCGCAAGGTTTGATATTTGTCATTCATGGTCGATGAGCAGGTATTGCTTCGAGTGTCGACTATAAAGGGCGTGATGAGATTTGGGAAGAAGGGCAAGCTTAGCCTTAGGTTCACTGGCCCGTTTGAGATTCTTGATCGAGTGGGAGAGGTGGCTTACAGACTTGCATTGCGCCGAGCTTATCAGTCGTGCATCCAGTGTTTCATGTGTCCATGTTTGGGAAATATCACGGCGATCCATCCCACGTGTTAGATTTCAGCACTGTCCAGTTGGAGAAGGACTTGTCTTATGATGAGGAACCAATAGCTATTCTAGACCGGCATGTTCGTCAGTTGAGATTGAAGTGTTTTCCTTCTGTTCCTGTTCAGTGGAGAGGTCAGCCCACTGAGGCATCGACCTGGGAGTCTGAGTCCGATATGCATAGCCGTTATCCCAATCTTTTCCCCAGCTCAGGTACTTTCTTCTTATGTCCGTTCAAGCACGAACGGTTGTTTTAGAGGTGGAGAATGTTATGACCCAAAAGGTCATCACAAGTTTTAGAAATTAATTCCGCATTCCGAGGCCTTAAAAACCTCTTTCAGCATTACCTTGATTTGCGTGCGCAGTCCGGGCGCATAGCCGCAAAGCCAATATGTGAAAATCTATGAAAAATGATGAATTTTGACATTAAAATGAATTAATTTGACTTCGGTCAATATTTTGGGTAAACGGACCCGGACCCATGATTTGATGGTCCCTAAGGGTCCGTAGGAAAATATGGGACTTGGTCGTATGCCTGGAATTGAATTCTGAGGCCCCAAGACCGAAAAATGTATTTTTAAAGAAAATTATTTATGAGTTTTGGAAATGAAATATTATTAAAACTTGATGGTATCGGGCCCGTATTTTTGTTCCGGTGCGTAGTACATGTCTTATATGGGATATAAGATAAGTCTGTGAAATTTGGTAAGAAACGGACATGAAACGACGTTAATCGGATCATATTTGAGAAAATTGGAAAATTTGAAGTTCTTGAGAAATTTCATGATTTTGATATTAAATTCATAGTTGTTGATGTTATTTTAGTGACTTGAATGCACGAGCGAGTCTGTATGATGTTTTTAGGTTGGTGTGCATGTTTGGGTTGGATCCCCGAGGGCTCGGGTGAGTTTTGGATAGGCCACGGGTGGATTTGGGACTTGAGGAATTGCTGACTTTCAGATGTTGCATTGTAGGCCTGCAGATGCGAAGCCTGGCTCGCAAATGCGAGTTTGCAAATGCAAAGGCCTTGTCGCAAATGCGAACAATGGCCCAGGCTAGCTACCTCGCAATTGCGAGGAAATCTATCCCAAATGTGATGCCTCTCTTCTTAGCCAGTCGTCGCAAATGCGACGCATTCTTCGCAATTCCCAACTCGCAAATGCGAGAAGTTGTTCGCAATTCACAACTTAGCAGAAGTCTGGGTTCGCAATTGGGAACCTTGGTCGCAATTCTCATATCTGCAACCTGCAATTTTATAACTCAGCCGAAAATCTTTCATTTTTCACACTCTTTCAAAACAAAAACACGATTGGGCGATTTTTCAAAGACAACTCTTCTTCCAAATCAATTATAAGTCAATCTTAACTCGTTTTCTTCAATCAGTAACATCTTTTAAAATGATTTCAACTCAAAATCAATAATTTTCATGGGGAAAATTGTGTGTTTTGAGTAGAATCTAGGTTTTTCAAATTTTGGGGATTTGGACATCGATTTGAGGTTTAATTTGAAAAAAATTATATATTTGGGGTTGTGGTGGAATGTGTAATCGGGTTTTGGTTCGAACCTTGGGTTTTGACCATGTGGGTTCGGGGGCAATTTTTGACTTTTTGTGTAAAACTTTGGAAAACTTATTTTCATGCATTAGGATTGATTCATTTAGCACTTATTGATGTAATTAAGTAACTTATGGCTGGATACGAGCAAACTGGTGGTGCAATCACCAAGTAAAGCGATAGTAGAGGATTAAATTGTGTTCGTGGAATCAAGGTAATGTTTGGTCAAACCTTAGCTTGAGGGATTAGGAGTCGTGTCTTATTTGCTATGTGTTAATTGTGGAGTACAACGTATAGGCATGGTGACGAGTATCTATACGTCGGTGTCAAGCATGCCCGTGGGTCTTGTATTGTAATTGTTATGATTCCATTGTGGTTTATTGAGCTTCACATGTTATCATAATTATTGCTCCCTTGACGGAATGTTATTATCATTACTGTTCCCTTGCCGGGATATTATTATCATTATTGTTCCCTTGCCGGGATGTTATTGTCATACTATTGTTCCCTTGCTGTAGATGTTTGTTTGATATTATTATTCCCTTGTCGGGACCCTTTTATGATTGGTGTTGCTAAAAGAAATGGAAGCGGGTTGCACGCTTGCAACAAGATATGTTAAATGGGAGCGGGTTGCACGCCTGCAACAAGATATGTGAAATGGGATCGGGTTGTCCTCCTGCAACGAGATATATGAAATGGGATCGGGTTGCACGCCTGCAACAAGATGTGAAATGAAAGTGAATTCTGCATTTATTTTCCTTATCCTTGTTAGTAATTGGATTTTTGTTTTTTATATTCTCTTGATATTCTGTTGTTATCTGTTATTCCCCGAAGCATGTTTCCCCTGCCCAATTTTAATTGAAACTATCTGCTTCTATTTTCGCTGTATATGATATAACTGCACAGGTTTATTTTGGTAGTCTGGTCCTAGCCTCGTCATAACTTCGCCTAGGTTAGGCTAGGCACTTACCAGCACATGGGGTCGGTTGTGATGATACTATACTCTACACTCTTTTGTACAGATCCCAGTGTTGCACACTTCAGACCGCAGCAAAGTTGCTGCCTTCAGTCCAACAGGCGGCCCGAGGTAGTCTTGCAGGCGTCCGCAGGCCTTGGCATCACCACCTATCTTTCCTTTATCCTATTTCCTTTACCCATTTCAGAAATAGTGTGTATTTTATCTTTCAGACTTTGTATGTAGTATTCTTAGACCGCCTGTGAAGCTGTGACACCAAATTCTTGGTAGAGTTGTATTTAGACTTCTATAGATTGTATTAAGACTAATTATCATATTTTGTCTTCCGCTTAATTATTTTCTCTATTTGCATGATCTACTCATCACTGATAATAATTTAAAATTAGAAAAAGTTAAGCAATTAGAATAATTTGGCTTGCCTAACTTTCACTAGTATGCTCCATCACGGCTTTCGAGGGTGGAAAATACTAGTCGTGATAATTTTGGGTAGTTCTTGATGAAATTGGATGAGGGAAGAAGGAATTTCCATTGTAGAACCTTGTAGTCTATTTCACATGATTAGGTCATTTGATCACAACATTGTGTAGTTCTTGATGAAATTGGATGAGGGAAGAAGGAATATATATATATACGTGCATGAGTGATGCGTTGCCTGAGGGGCCTGCTTATGAACTTACTGTTTTTCACTCCTCCTTAAAGTGAGTTTATATCTAATATGTTGATTTAATTACTGCTTTCACTCATCTTTAGACCGAGCCTTTATTGAAAATATTGAACAAATGGTTTAAACAACTTTCATTTAAACTAAAGTTTTTAAGTTATCAAATGGGTATGAATTTCTGTTTTGCCGAGGGGCTGTATACGAACTATGTTTTGCCCGAGGGGCCGATTATTATTTTCGTCACTTTCACTATAATATATTTTATTAATCCTATATTGAAGAGGTTAGAAAGATAATTTTTAAAGGATTTTACTGAAGTTGGGAGGTTAACGAAATGATTTGAATGGTATCCTGATTTGGGAACATGTTGTAATCAATATGGTGCTATGACGTGGTTGACGTGTTTTCTTAATGCTCAGTCTTTATTTTGTCTTATTACTTACTGGGTTGGAGTACTCACATTACTTCTTGAACCTCGTGTGCAGATTCAGGTATTTCGTAATCCGATAGCAGGTGTTGATTGCTCAGAGGCAGAGTCATCGGAGTCACAAGGTGGCTGCACGACGTTCGCAACACTATTTTCCTTCCTCTCATTTTCATTACTGTATTTAGTATATTTTTAGACACTTATTGTATTTACACCTTAGTAAGTGCTCATGACTAGTGACACCCCTGATGTCGGGCTTGTGTAATTATTCCGTACTTTTCTTTTAAATTTCATTATGAGTTTATTGATTTATAAATGGTATAAAAACAACTTTTATTGAAAAATTGTTGGTTCGGGAGTCTTAATTGTATGAGCGCATAGTTGAATACTATTACTGTTACTAATTCAAGGACAATTCAACTACCTACATGAACTAAAAAAAATTGTCTTAAAATTGAAAACTACAAGCTTAAAGTATGTTGGATAAACATTGTCCAAAATAGTTAAATTAATTCGTATACCTTTTACTAGTCAACAACAATTAGTTTACTTAATATATTTAGATAGGCTTGAATGTCACTTTATAGGAATGAATAATGTAAATATTCTTAACTGCTAAGAGTAGAATCACTTATGGAATAGTATTACGTGTACATATCATTACTTGGATCATGCCAAAAGAAAGAAGGAATAGCCTTAATATACATGATATGCATATATGACTTCCTTTTCGTTTTCATAGTCATGTAGAATAGAGATGAATTCAAGGAAAACATAGAAAATAACAAAGAAGGTTTTGGTTTGGTATGTATAAAGATGTTCTCTGGGAAAATATAATAATTATAGGCGATTTGCGACTAAATTGAAATCGACCTCCTCCTTTGACCACATGGAGATCTGAGAACACAACTTTCCCCCTTAGCCTAGTCTCAACTTGTTTAGACAAAGTAATCCAAACCGAAAGCATTTTTTTCTTTAGCTATTCATAAGATGAAGAAAAGTCATAACTATTCAGTGATTTTTTCACTCATAAATGCAGCAAATATATGATCGAAACATCAATGGTTTATTCCTGTCTTCATTTCTAATACCTTACATGTAATCAAGACAGCATAAGTCTTATGACTCATCATTTTAATTTGGTGCCACTTTGGCTTGGCTTGATGCCATGTGGCAGCCCCAATAAGATCCTTATCCACTTAATCTTATTTAATATCACAATTATTATCCACATAATTAAGAATTGACTCAAATTACTTAATCTACTTATTTTTAACGCACTTCATATAACTTACTATTATGGTCATGTGATACCATATAAAATTAATACATACGCTATTATTTCATTAAAATATCCATGTAAAAATACATATATTTTCTCAACTTCTAATTTTCCTAATCTCATATAAAGAGTACAAATTTTTGTATGCTTAATTCTTAAAATGGTAAAAAGATAATTTTCTTTTACTGTGAGAAAATAATTTCTATCTTTATTAAAAAAATCTCATAAGCATTCTCAAATTATTTGTATAATTTAAAACATTTTCGAAATTAGTAATATTAGTAACCATATAAAATCATATATATTTTTTCAAACTATTTTTTTTTTCTTTACAAAAATATTTCACTCAAAATATCATATCAAATATATATATATATATATATATATATATAACAGTATCAAGGTTGTTAAACTTACGGGGTGTAACAACTGCGATAAACACCGTCGGCTATAGAACCACCTATATCTATTAAAAGATGTAGCGGTGATCACACCCAACTCTAGTCCTAAGAAGGATAAGCGGTCGCTGCAAATATATTCCGATCTAAATGTCCGGAGTCAAATTCTATAGAGAACTAAGGCTTAGCTATATTTGTTTAATATCACTAAAAAGACAAGTTTAAATAATTTTCTAAATTATAAAGATTGAGATCTATATTTCTAACTAATTAACTAGCAAATACTAGAAAGCGGTAAAATTATCAACTAACGAGACAAAGGGTTGGAGACTAAATTAAGGAGGTCTAGAGTTATGATTTTTCCAATTGTTGGAATCCTTCTAGCTATGTTCCCTACAATTTCACCAATGTATTCTCTACTGATCGTGAGCACTTTAGGTGTCGTAATTCTTTCTCGAGTAACTACAACAATTTACTAGACATATTTTCTCGAACTACGCTAGTTGGCTTTATCTAACAACCCACTATGACCCCGTCAAGGCTTTGTTATTTCTAAACCTGCCTTTAAACCCACTGTATTGATTTTTCACATACGTTAGGAGTGACGTTGTTCAACAACCATCTAAATATGTATCCTTTCTCAAGAAACACATAATAAATAGGCACAATCAATCAATGATCATTCAATCAACAAGAATAAACACGTAGTTGAACAAGTAGAGAAATCCAACAGCTCAATTATATAAAAACACAACAAGAATTTAAAGGTTCTATCAAAACCCTAGATAACAAATTAGCTATTCATAATAGTATGTAAAACTACAATACTAAAAGTCATAACCAACAATGAAAAAATAGGAAGAGAAAGAAAAAACTCGTAGAAGAATTCCCCGCCTTGCTCCTATTGTGTCTCTGCCTCCCTAGGTCGAATCTATGTCAAAAGTGTGTCCAACCCTGCTCAAACTACCATTTTTCCATGTATATATAGCAAGTAGGGTTGGGCCCAAATAATTACACCTTCTCCTACGCGAAAAAGGACACATTTTTTGGATAGGACATGCGCGCCCGTGCTTGGACCGCGCTCAGACCGCGCATATCCATTTTGATTCTGTCTGAGAAGCGCGGCCTGAGCGCGGCCACGCACCTGAAGTGCAATTTTCACCCGTGCTGTTAGAAATTTGGAAAAACGTAAAACATGTAAGTTGTAGCCCTTTCAATTAGCTTTCCAACCATAGATTGTGGAGTACAAATGGAGGTCTGAGCAAGATGTTATATGTATTTTACTGGATAGTGCACAATATACCTACTCGATTCTTTGTTTGTTCTAACTATCATCCATTGATCTCCGAACACGATCCTTGCTTAATTCCTTGGGCTTTAACTCAGACTTCAAATATTCAAATCACTTGAATTCATTTTATAACATCTACATAGCTCGAAATCACTCCTACAAGGCATAAAACACACCATTAGTGCAAAACACTAGCGATTAAAGCTCAAACTCAATTAAAGTGCAGTAAATTACAGTGTAATAAGTGCCTAAAATACGCAATTATAGCCAATCATCAACACCCCACACTTAAACCATTGCTCGACCTCGAGTAGTAAAACTACACTTTATATAGACACGACCTTTTAAAACAATTCTCCTAACTCATCACACCAAGAGTATTTAAAATAGACTAAGCACAAAAGAGTAACATCTTCACCTCAAGATTTGACTCGCAAGTACCACGTATTATTCAAAACTCACCCACTTACTCAAATATAGAGGTCACTGACATTACCTTTCCTTCATGAATCGAGTGCCCTCACACAACAAAAGAGAGTAGTTTCACACAATAAAATTTAAGAGCACTTAGGAACTCAAGATAGAAAGAATTCACTTAGTCTCTGAAATAACATTCATATGCCACAAAAGATGCACCGTAGGCTTTCCCGTAGTGTACTACTCTACTAATTGAGCTCATTTAGTCTAGCATCAAGTAGGACATTATTTGTTTGTAATGTAGACTGCGGGACGGGTAGGATACATTTAGATATAAGAGTGTCTACACCTCCCTAAGCAATTTAATACATATACTTTAACATTTAAACCCCATACTTATGTCAAACCAAACTCCACATTCACATCAATGTATATTACCCCATATTTTTTAAGCACAATTACATCAATAGTCACCACTTATCAAGGAATACTTTTTTTCACAGCAATACAACTATATTCTTTTTCAATTCAAGTGTCTCTTAATTGTTCAAAATAGTGCACCCTTCTCCTTATTTCATTAGTTCCACTCAAAAGCCAAACCAGTCACCCACACTTTAACTTTTACATAGTTCATAAACAATTCAAGTGCTCATGAGAAGTTACACTCGTTCAAATAGATGGGTAATTCAAACAAATGGGTAAGGTGTGTAATGTTGTTGCAGGAGAAACATGATTACATGCTCAAAGGGGTTAACTACGATACATAACAATTAGGCGGGTAAAATATACATATCTGGTTCAACAGAGAAATGCCTATATCACTTCCCAAACTGAACAAAACTACTATTTTGCTTTGCAAACACACAGGGCAAGTTCTAGGCATCAAATACAATGCACAGAATATAACAAATCCTTGACACGTGACACATAACTCACTCAGGATTCGACTCATCAAGACACTCTAGTCAAAGCAGTTAAGCAAATTTAAGATCATACAATTTAAGGTACTGATACAAGAGTCAAAAACTGAGCCTAAGCATCACAACCAAAGTACTCACTATTCTCAAGGCATAACAAAGTCAAGAGATATTGCTTCAATTCAAAACACAATACAATAGCTCCTACTCCAAAAAAAACTATCTACATCCAGTTCAAACAAAACCCTTGTAAAACAACCGCGACACAAAGAAAAATCAAGGGGTAATTGTTACACTTCCTAATAAAAGAAAATCTTTTTTTTTTGTCTTTTTTTTCTTTAGACTTAAATCCCTCAAGAAAATTGTCTAAAATATCCATCGACGGGAAAAAGTCATACTTTTTTTGATTTTCTAAAAATAAATAGTCAATTAAACTAACACAACTAAAATAGCATAGAATGTCACCCATATAATCTCCTCACCCCACACTAAAAGTTGTGCATTGTCCCCAATGCACACCATAATTAATAAAAGGGTAAAAGAAACTCAGTGGTAGGCCAAAGGCCGAAACACTAATAATCATGGAGTACTAAGACTTCTCCCAAGCTCGGTCCTTCGTGCGGGTACCTCACACTTAGTTCCAACCATTTGGTTTGTTTTTGCATCCTTCCAATAGGTTTGCTTTCCATGTTCCTAGAAGATAAAAAATTGACACTACAAAAATAATACAATTAAAAAAATAAAATAAAAAAAAAGCAGAAAAGTTGGGTTTCCTCTCAACAAGCGCTTGATTTAACGTCGCGGCACGACATGAATCACTTTTTGTCTCCACCTCTAGCTTATGAATTGAACCCTAAGTTTTGCTTCAAGCTTATGATTATGCTCTTGGGGCGGTGGAACGAATCTAACTGGACCAAGGAAATTGTCACGCCCCAACCTCGGGAGGCGATACCGGCGCTCAATCGAGTGAACCCAACAGAGCAAGCCTTATCAAACACTTTCTACCTGACTCAATATGGTTAGGGGAAACATGCTTTCGTTTATTTATAGGATAGGAGAAATTAAACATTCAACATTGATAGTTCATTCTATATCAACATAACTCACGCAAATGTCTACGGAGCTTCTAAGGATACAAAAGACAATTATAGCAACGCCGGCAACAAGGACCCGGCTATAACTTAAAAGTGGATATCTATAACAAAAGATGTACAACATAACCCCTTGAAGGAGAAAGGGGCTCACCATGACTTTGAGAGGGGGATACTCTGCTACGCATGATCAACACTATCCGCTATGGAGCCACCTACATTCACTTAAAAATTTAGCGCCCCGGCAAAAGGGACGTTAGTACCATGGAATAGTACTAGTATGTATAACTAAACACCATCTTATTAGAAATAACTATCATACATAAATTCAAGGAAATCACAATAGACAATCAACGCTTTAACCGAACACCACATAATCAAAAAAAAGTATCGCACAACTTTCACATGATTTCCATAACTTTAGTTTGGGGCATTTCATATGTTCATCATTGTTCTCAATACCACCGCTATCTTGAGCGGAGTCCGATCACGACCCGATCAACTAGGTTGCCTCATTTGAGACATATACCTCAATCACCATCTCATTTCCCTTCTCCAAAATTCAATATAAGCACATTACCACCATGTGTGCAGCATGGTGTCTGATCACGGCCCGATCGGCTAGGGTGCCTTACCTAGGCGTTGTTCCCTTCTTATTAATCCTCTCATTTGAATCTTTATTTCACATATATCATATCAATTCATTGGCGCTTAGGGCCACAATTATCACATCATTTCTATTTTTAATGTCAACCTCGCAATTTATGATTATAGGCACATAGAAAAGCAATTCAAGTTGTAAGCATAGGTAAGATTTCACATAATTAGCTTGACAATTTTAGTTTTACCTTTTCACGTGAAGTCTAGGCAATTTCAGCACATGGTTCATATTCTTTACACATCTTTATATACCTAGAATAGTACTTTGCACACATTGAGGCACACCTTTCATGTATATATATACAATTTCAAAACCAATTCATGTAAAATAACAATCAGTACATCACATCAATCCAGTTTTCGGTCTTACCACATTTGCACATACACATATCAACGGAGCTCAATTTCTAATAGGAGGGGGTTTTGGCCATACATACCTTAACAGAGCTTTCTTTAAATTCTTACAAAATTTTGGGACTCTTAGCAACTTAAATCTATTTTATGACTACAAATTTAACCAAGAATTAGAGACATGATTAAGATTCTAGCTCATTTGAGTACATTATCGAGCACTAGGTGTGAATTGTGATTATCTTTTTAGTTCACAACCTCCCCATACCCAATTATCTTTTATGCATGCAAGAAAATCCATTTTTATACCCATGAACCCCCAAGCTAATTACTTTACTCACTCTAGTGTGAATTTCGAAACCAAAGGCTAGGTCTCAAGTTCTTACCTATTGGGGTGAAGGTCTAGTAGATTTACTAGATAATCTTCAAGGGTTTAGGCAAGGATTGAGTGGGGACTTGATGAAGATCACCCTCTCTCTCTCTAGAACTCCCTCTATCACTCTATTTGCAGCAAAATATCATAAAAAGGGGTCTAATGGGATGTTTTTAATGAGATGGGGTTGGGTTTTAAAAGTTCAAAAATATGAGCCCCGACGAAATTTGCGATCGCATATTGGACATGCGACCTGTAAAAGGGACCGCGAAAATGGCCCCAAATAACTAAACAAACTGTCCGGGTATACGACAGAAATGCGGTGCGCATACCTGTTCTGCGATCGCATAATGCACTGCATAGTTATGCGATGACTATGTGGCCTGCATATGCGATCGTATGAATTTTGCGATGACTATACGACCTGCATATTGATTATGTAATCGCATAATCGGCCGCATAGTTGACCTCAAATTAACCATCAAACTGTTTGACTCTTCGGCGACTATGCGGTCCGCATAGCTATTATACAATCGCATAAGGGACCACAGAAACACACTTTTCTGGAAAACATTATTCCTTAACGTTTTAATGCACAAATCAATCAAAAGGGTACGAAGCGAAGAATTTTACGAATTTCTAAATCATGGTCCTAACTTGGCACAATGAGATTTCAGGTTTTTGAGTAAAAAATTTCACGGGGCCTTACATCCTCCCCCACATAAGATCATTTGTCCTCGAATGAGGATCAAGGTTCACTTATTAGCAATCTTTATGCAGTCTCAGCTTTTCACAATATGAACATATCAACTGCCCCAAATTTGGCTAACTCTCTAAATTTCCAAAAATTTAGCCAGAGTTTCCTTTGTAACTAGGACTATCCACCTATCAGAGGGCCTCAGAAACATATCCTAACAACATATACATAACATAACTTGTACAACACAAACCATGGCCACATAGGCAACATATAACCAAGATAGAATAGTTTTACATAGATCAAATCAAAAGATAAGAGTTCATAGGAACCAAATGCATAAAAGCTATTATAGGGCTATTATACAAAGAAATGTGGGACTTCTTTCTCATTCCTTCCTCTGCTTCACAAGTGTCTTCCTTAACCTGCTGGTTCCGCCATAACACTTTTACAGAGGCAGTTTCCTTATTTCTCTATTTCCGGACTTGCCTGTCAAGAATGGCAACTGGAATTTCTTCATACGACAGTTCCTCATTAACTTCAATAGTTTCAACTAGCACAATAGTGGACGGATCTCCCACTACCTTCTTCAACATAGACACATGGAAGACTGGGTGTACCAATGACATCTTTGGTGGTAGCTCGAGCTTGTACGCCACCTAACCAATCCTCTGAATGATTTTGTACAGTCCGACATACCTCGGACTCAATTTTCCTTTCTTTCCAAACCGCATGTCCGAATTCCAAATCACTGCAACGATTGTCCGAATAAGACTTTTGGTTACTCTGAATAGTTTTCAACCTTTCCTTGATAAACTTGACTTTCTACATAGCCTGATGCACAAGGTCTGGCCCTAACAATTCTGCTTCTCCAACCTCAAACCACCCAATGGGAGACCTACATCTTATACCATACAATGCCTCGAATGGTGCCATTTGGATACTAGCTTAGAAGCTGTTATTATAATAAAATTCTATGAGTGGCAAATGGTCATCCCAGCTACCTTTAAAATCAAGAGTACAAGCACGCAACATATCCTCAAGTGTCTGAATAGTCCGCTATACTTGCCCGTCGGTTTGAGGATGAAAACCTGTGCTGAGATTTAACTGCGTGCCCAAACCTCGATCTAAAATAATTAAGACTGGAGTGCCATGCAACCTGACTATTTCTTTGATGTACAACTAAGCATACTGTTCCGTTATGTTGGTAGACTTAACTGGCAAGAAGTGCGCTGATTTTGTGAGTCGATCCACGATCACCCAAATTGAGTCAAACTTGCGCGGAGTGCGTGGTAATTGCACCACAAAATCCATGTTGATAATCTCCCATTTCCACGTTGGAATTTATATGCTTTGAGCAAACCCACCGAGCCTTTGATGTTCGGCCTTCACTTGCTGACAGTTCGGACATTTTGCCACAAAGTCCGTTACATCCTTTTTCATGTTGTTCCACCAATAAACTTCCTTAACATCATGATACATTTTTGTAGAACCTAGGTGCACGGAGTACCTGGAATTGTGAGCATCTTCCATGATCCTCTGCCGATGACTATTAATATCCGAAATGCATAGGCGGCCTTGGTACCGTAGGGTACCATCACCTATGCCAAAGGAGAAAGCTCTGGTCTTGTGTTTATGAATCCCCTCTTTCAGTTGTGCTAACAATGAATAATTGAATTTCTTCTCTTTCACTTCCATCACAAGCGATGATTCAACCCTATTCTGCACAATCACTCCTCCTTCATTAGAGTCTGCAAGGCAAACTCCCAAACTAGCTAACTGGTGAACCTCCCTGGCCAAGGGCCTTTGATATGGCTCCAAATGAGCCAAACTACCCATAGATTTTCGACTAAGAGCATCCGCCACAACATTAGCCTTTCCCTGGTGATAGAGAATATTAATGTCATAGTCCTTGAGTAACTCCAGCCATCTTCTCTGTCTCAGATTCAACTTCTTCTGCTTGAAAATGTATTAAAGGCTATTGTGGTATGTAAATACATCCACATGCACCCCATACAAATAATGTCGCCAAATCTTTAGCGCAAACACCACTGCCGCAAGCTCTAAGTCATGGGTTGGATAGTTCCTTTCATGGTTCTTGAGTTGCCTAGAAGCATAGGCTATTACCTTGTTGTGCTGCATTAACACACACCCGAGCCCGATCCTCGAAGCATCACAATACACCACAAATCCCTCTGTACCCTCTAATAGGGTTAATACTGGTGTTGTAGTCAATCTTGATTTCAATTCTTGGAAGCTCCTTTCACAAGCATCGGACCAGTGGAACTTAAGTGCTTTCTGCGTCAATTAGTCAATGGAGAGGCAAGAGTAGAAAACCCCTCCACAAGTCTCCTGTAGTACCCAGCCAAACCCAAGAAACTACGAATCTCTGTTGGTGTGGCAGGTCTAGGCCAATTTTTCACTGCTGGAATCTTTTGAGGATCAACCATAATTCCCTCCCTAAAGACAACATGACCCAAGAATGCGACAGATTCAAGCCAAAATTCACATTTTGAAAATTTTGCATATAGTTGATGTTGCTGAAGAGTTTACAGAACTGCCCTGAGATGGTCAACATGGTCCTCCCGACTTCGGGAATACACAAGAATATCGTCAATGAACACTATCACAACGGAGTCTAGAAAAGGCTTGAAGACTCGATTCATAAGATCCATGAAAGTTGCCGGGTCATTTGTGAGCCCAAAAGACATCACCAGAAATTTAAAGTGCCCATATCGAGTCCTGAAAGTCATTTTTGAAATATCCTTCTCCCTTATCTTCAATTGATGATATCTGGATCGCAAGTCAATTTTTGAGAAACACGTAGCACCTTGCAATTGATCAAACAAGTCACCTATCCTTGGTAGAGGGTATTTATTTTTAATCGTGACTTTGTTGAGTTGCCAGTAGTCAATACACATCTGTAGTGACCCATTTTTATTCCTTACAAACAATACCGGTGCACCCCATGGTGACACACTCTGCAGGATGAAACCTTTTTTTAGCAAATCCTTCAATTGTTCCTTTAGCTCTTTCAATTCTGTCGGTGCCATTCTGTAAGGTGGAATTGATATAGGATGCGTACCTGACATCATGTTGATCCCAAAATCAATCTCCTTGTCTGGTGGGATCCCAGGGAGCTCATCTGGAAATCCATCCGGATATTCATTCACAACTGGTACGGACTGAAGGCTAGGTGCCTCGACATCGGTGTCCGTAACACGGACTAAATGATAGATACACCCTTTCTTGATCATCTTCGCGGCCTTGAAGTAAGAAATAAACCGACCTTTTGGCATTACATTATCTCCCTTCCATTCAATAACAAGCTTATTAGGAAATTCAAGCCTGACTGTTCTAGTCTGACAATCAAGTTTGGCAAAATATGAATAAAGCCAATCCATTACTATTATTACATCAAAATCGATCATCCCCAATTCAATAAGATCGGCCATGGTATCCCTACTACATACCGTGACAACACAACCTCTACAGACTCGAACAGCCGTAATTGACTCACCAACTAGAGTAGACACGGAAAATGGCTCATGAAGCTGATCCATAGCAACAAAAGGGGTAACATAGGACAAGGTGGAACTAGGGTCAATAAGTGCATATACATCATGAGATTGGACAGTCAGAATACCTGTAACAACATCTGGAGAAGCCTCTACAGTCTGGCGACCACTCATCTCATAGAACCGGCTGGGTCTTCCTGAACACTGCGCACCACCCCTAGCTGCACCACGCCCTGCGGGTGTCGGGGTACCTCGAGCTGGAGAAGAGGCTGAAGATGTAGCAGCAGCTGGGCTGGCTGGCTGTGTTGTGCCCCTACCTGCTCCCTGGCGGGACACACGACAATGCCTCTGAATATGACCCCTTATTCCACATCCATAGCATACGGGTAACTCCAAATAGCAAATCCCTGAGTGCATGTTCCTGCACATAGGGCACGGGGACCTTTGCTGCTGCTCGGATCTCTCTTCTTACCAACCCCACTGGTGGGATCCCCTATTGCCCTAACTGGGCCTGAAACGACTCCACTACTTCTGCTGGCTGGGCCTTGATGGCGGTGCACTAGCTGAATACTGTGTAACAAACTAGGATTGCCCTGATGATCCACCCCTTAAAGCTGATGCCCCCCCACCTAGTGACTCTCCCATGTTGCCCGTAGACCGGGCCTTGCTGTTACCCTCTCTCTCCATCATGTTCTTAAGTTTATGGTTCTCTATGTCCTGAGCAAATTCTACCATCTTTCCATAATTCATGTTAGAATTCAATGCAGCCATAGAAGCTTCATTAATAGTCAAAGGATTAAGGCCCTGAACAAACCGGCACACCCTGACCTCCATTGTGGGCAACATATGAATGACATACTTGGACATGCGAGCAAACTACATGTGGTACTCCCACACATTTTTGCTACCTTGCTTCAGATTTTCAAACTCTGCTGCACGGGCTGCTCTCGTCTTAGCAGGCAGGAAATGATCTATAAAGGCATCGACAAACTCACTCCATCTCGCCGGAGGGCTCCCCTCCTCACGGGAATCTTCCCACAACTCAAACTACGAATAGGCCACCCCTCTCAGACGGTAGGCAGCCAACTCTAGTCCTTCTATCTCAGTTGCACGCATAACCCCGAGGGTCTTGTGCATCTCATCAATAAAACCCTGAGGGTCTTCTTCTGGATTGGCACCCGTAAACACTATAGGGTCTAACTGAAGAAATCTATTCACCCTGGAACTGGTGGAATCCCCGTGCTGGCTTACTAAACTGGGCACAACATTGGACCTTTGGGCCTGAGAGGCTATTACCTGGGTCAACATCTGAATAGCTCCCCTAAGATCCCCATCAGAAATACCAGAACCGGGAGTTGGGGCTGGAGGCAGAACATGATTATCATTGGGAGGGATAGTGGTACCCTCCGTAGGTGTAGGAACTAGGGTAGTTTGCTCTGGATTAGAAGAACCAGGCATGGTGATAGCAGGGCGACTACCCTCACCTGCAGTATCAAGCAATGAATCATCAGCCACTCATGAAGTGGCGTTGGCTTCTTGGCCAATTCTCGCTTTCTTCTTAGGTTCCATTTACTGAAAGATAGAGAAATGCACTAGTTAGAGGGGGAATAGTTTTGTAACAATTCTTGCCGCGCGATCTAGAATATCAAAGAAAGGTGTTATTTCTAAATGCCCAAGTAGCCTCCAACTTATAGATGTGGTCGACTACACACCAATAAGAAGGACTCTACTAGACACGACTCCGAGATATCCTAGGACACTTTAAAACCTTAGGCTCTGATACCAAGTTTGTCAAGCTCCAACCTTGGGAGGCGGAACCAGTGCTCAATCGAGTGAACCCAACTGAGCAAGCTTTATCAAACACTTTCTACCTGACTCAATATGATTAGGACAAACATTCTTTCGTTTATTTAGACAATAGGAGGAATTGAACATTCAATATTGATAGTTCATTGTATATCACAACCGTAAATCGAAGTTAACTTTCCAAGATTCCATACATTTCAAATTTAGAGAATCAAGAGTTTAGGATTACAACATGATTCATAAACCCATCTAATACCCATACATAACCCACGCAAACGTCTACGGAGCTTCTAATGATATAACAGACAATTATAGCAACGCCGGCAACAAGGCCCCAACTATACCTTGAAAGTGGATATCTATAACAAAAGATGTAAAACATACCCCCTCGAAGGAGAAAGGGGCTCGCCAAGATTTTGTGAGGGGATATTGCGGTACGCGCGATCGGTACTATCCGGTATGGAGCCACCGACATTCATTTAAAAATGTAGCTCCCCCGGTAAAGGGACGTTAGTACCATGGAATAGTACTAGTATGTATAACTAATCACCATCTTATTAGAAAGAACTATCATACATGAATTCAAGGAAATCACAAGAGATAATCAAAGCTTTAACCGAACACCACATCATCAAAAAAAAAGGATCGTACAACTTTCACATGATTTCCATAACTTTAGTTTGGGGCATTTCATATGTTCATCAGTGTTCTCAATACTACCGCTATCTTGAGCGGAGTTCGATCACGACTCGATCGGCTAGGTTGCCTCATTTGAGACATATCCCTCAATCACCATCTCATTTCCCTTCTCTGGAATTCAATATCAGCACATTACAACCATGTGTGCAACATGGTGTTCGATCACGGCCCGATCGGCTAGGCCGCCTTACCTAGGCGTTGTTCCTTTCTTATTAATCATCTCATTTGAATCTTTATTTCACATATATCATATCAATTCATTGGCGCTTATGGCCACAATTATCACATCATTTCCACTTTCAATGTCAACCTTGCAATTTATGATAATAGGCACATACAAAAGCAATTCAAGTTGTAAGCATAGGTAAGATTTCACATAATTAGCATGGCAATCTCAGTTTTAACTTTTGCCGTGAACTCTAGGCAATTTTAGCACATGGTTCATATTTTTTGCACATCTTTATATATCTAGAATAGTACTTTGCACACATTGAGGCACACCTTTCATGTATATATATACAATTTCAAAACCAATTCATGTAAAATAACCATCAATACATCATATCAATCCAATTTTCGGTATTACCACATTTGCACATACACATACCAACGAAGCTCAATTTCTAATAGGAGGGGGTTTTAGCCATTCATACCTCAACAGAGCTTTCTTTAAATTCTTACAAAATTCCGGGACTCTTAGCAACTTAAATCTATTTTATGAAAATTATAAATGGAACCAAAAATTAGAGACATGATTAAGATTCTAGCTCATTTGAGAATATTATCAAGCACTAGGTGTGAATTGTGATTATAGGACCCTTTTGTGAGAGATTTTCATTATCTTACACCCCAATTGCTATCTTTTTAGTTCAAAACCTTCCCATACCTTATTATCTTTTATACATGCAAGAAAATCCATTTTTATAACCATGAACCCCCAAGCTAATTACTCACTCTAGTGTGAATTTCAAAACCAAAGGCTAGGGCTCAAGTTCTTACCTCTTGGGGTGAAGGTCTAGCAGCTTTACTTGATAATCTTCAAGGGTTTAGGCAAGGATTGAGTGGGGACTTGATGAAGATAACCCTCTCTCTCTAGAACTCCCTCACTGACTCTATTTGCAGCAAAATAACATAAAAAGGGGTCTAATGGGGTGTTTTTAATGGGATGGGGTCGGGGTTTTAAAAGTTAGAAAATAGGAGCCCTGACGAAATATGCGATTGCATATGCGATCGCATATTGGACATGTGGCCCGCGAAAGGGACCGTAAAAATGACCCCAAAAACCTAAATAAACTGTCCGGGTATGCGGCAGAAATGCGATCCGCATACCTGTTCTGCGGTCGCATAATGCACCGCAGAACTGCCCCTTACAAAACTTTCTTGGAGATTATGCAATGACTATACGGCCCATATATTGATTATGCTATCACATAATTGCCGCATAGTTGACCTCAAATTAACCATCAAACTGTCTGACTCTGTGGCGACTATGCGGTCCGCATAGCTATTATGCGATCGCATAAGGGACCGCAGAAATGCACTTTTTTGGAAAATATTATTCCTTAAATTTTTAATGCACAGATCAATCCAAAGGGTCCGAACTGCGGTGAGCTTGGCACTACGAGATTTTGGATTTTGAGTAAAAAGTTTCACGGGGCCTTATAGAAATAATGTAGTATTATGCACTCCTTGGCCTTTGTATGAGGTATGTAATCCTGACTTTCTGGCAAGAAGAATTCCAAAGTATGTGAACCTTGTTCCTCACTCCTTGACTCTTCAATTGGTTTGGATGACTTTCTGGACTTTCATCTTCCTCAACATCAATGATACTAGAGTTAACAAAATTTATATCCTCAATGTCCTTGGCTGACTCTAGTCTCACTTCTTCAACATTGCCATCCTCAAATTCTAGTTGGTTAGATTGTTGGTTTTCTATTCTGACCTCCTCCATTTGCACCTCAATTTTGGCATCTAATTCATGCTCTTCTTGGCTACTATTCACAATATTGGCTTGTTGAGCGTTAACTACCTCAACTAGTTGACTCATTTGTGCCTCCAGGTTGCGAATAACAGCATCTTGACTTTGTATGTGTAGCTGTTTGTCATTATTTTGTTACACTAGGCACCTTAGTATATCCTTGATCTCTTTCAGTTCATCATCTCTGGGTTCTTTGTTCCTATTAACTTCACAAGGAAAAGAAGAACCATCAAAGTAAGGGGTTGGGGGAAGATAAGAAATATAAGTACAACCATAAAAGTGATCATCTTGACCACCACACATATCACATACATTCCATACATAAGATTGAGTTGGTGCACATAACTCGCTCTCAGGAATGTTTTGATAATTTTGTCATAGGTGGTTTTCTTTACAATATGCATAAGGAGGATTAAAAGTAGAATTTCCAACATCCAAACTCCCATAATTCTAGGATTCCATGTTTCTCAAATCAACAGTTATTAAAAAATACAAAAAAATAAAAATTCAAACATCAACCCTAGCAATATATACAACTACAACTATATCGTTAGTTCCCTGACAATGGCGCCAAAATTTAATCACGCCCAACTCTAGTCCTAAAAAGGATAAGCGATCGCTACAAATATAATCCAGTCTAGAAGTTCGGAGTCGAATCCCACAGAGAACTAAGGCTTAACTATATATGTTTAATATCACTAAAAAGACAAGTTTGAACAATTTCTAAATTATAATATTATGTTTTTTATTTCTACCTATTAACTAGCAAATACTAGAAAACGGTAAAATTATCAACTAACGAGACAAAGGGTTGGAGACTAAATTAAGGAGGTGTAGAGTTATGATTTTCTCATTTGTCGGAATGCTTCTAGCTATGTTCCCTACAATTTTGCCAATGTATTCTCTACTGATCATGAGCACTTAGGTGCCATAATTCTCTCTCGAGCAACTACAAAAATTTACTAGACATATTCTCTCAAGTTACGCTAGTTGGCTTTATCTAACCACTCACTATGACCACGTCAAGGCTTTGTTATTTCTAAACATGCCTTTAAACCTGTTGTATTGATTTCTCACATACGTAAATAGGAAGAGGAAGGAAAAACTCGTAGAAGAATTTCCCGCCTTGCTCCTATTGTATCTCTGCCCCCTAGGTCGAATCTGTGTCAAAAGTGTGTCCAACCCTACTCAAGCTACCGTTTTTCATGTATATATACCAAGTAGGGTTAGGCCCAAACAATTACACCTTCTCCTATGCGAAAAAGGACACATTTTTCGGGTAGGACGTGCGCACTTTTGTTGAGGGGGTGGCGGGTTATGGCAGATTCTTCTCCGGCGAGCTGTGGTAGTGAGGGTGCAGCTGTTGCTATTGGACGGTGGTGCACTGGTGGTTGGCAGGCTACTGTTGGTTTGGTATGATTGTTGGAGAAGAAGGGTCTAAAACTTGGTCCCTTGGGCGTTCTCAGGTGTTGTTGGGCGATGGAGATGGGTGGTGTGCTTGGTTTTTCCGGCGAGTGTGAGGTGGTGGACGTTTGGTGTGAGGGAGAATGGGTGGAGAAGAAGCAGGGAATTGCGGCTCTGTCTAGAAGAGGGTGGACGACTGCTTAGGGTTCCTCCCATTTTCTGTTAGTGAGTCGATAATTCTTATAGGGGAAGAAAAATATGTGAGAGCAAAACCGTGTGGTCCCTACTTGTGTGTATCTGAGTGGAATTAACCAAGTGATCAAAATACCATTATGCTCATTTTCCACAATGCAAAGAACAAGAGTTAAGAAAAAGCATCTCTGGCATGTCAAAACAATTCAAGGCGGTGGGCCCTACTTTAAAATAAAGGAGAAATTAGAGGCACGTGAATGAAACTTAAAAATTGGACAAAATTTGATTTTCTTATTTACATTCATTTCCTTCTTTTTCAAATCATTTTTTTCTTTCTTATAAACTAACAACCAAAATAGCAACATAAATACTGATAAACCTAAAAACTTGAAATTGCTACTCACTTTAATTTTTAATTAAACACTCTTTAAAAAGAACAATCTAAAATTAAAAGAAGGATATTTTGTAATAATTTTCTTGGCAAACAGGACTTGTACTAAACTCTTTTGTAGTTTTCAATTATTTTTTCTAAAAGTAGGACAAACCAAAATAGCTACACAGAATGTCAAACTACTCAAATTAAGAAAAATCGTTTTTTTATAATTTTTATTTCTAAGAGAAAATAAAGTAAAAAGGGTTTAAAATAATTAATATAGCATTGTTAGACCTAAAACCAATATATAAGCACTAGATGGTGTAAAATTTTGGAGAGTGTCAAAAATTACATGTCTACACCCGCGCTCAGACCGCGCATATCCACTTTGATTCCGCCTGACAAGCACGACCTAAGCGCGGCCGCTCAATTGACGCGCACTTTTTATCATGTTCTGTTGGGAATTTAGGAAAACGTAAAACACGAAAGGTAGCCCTTTGATTTAGATTTCCAACCCTAGATTGTGGAGTACAAAAGGATGTCCGAGCAAAGAGTTATGTGTATTTTACTAGAAAGTGCACAATATACCTACTCATTCTTCGTTAGTTCTAACTATCATCCGTTGATCCCCGAACACGATCCCGGCTTAATTCCTTGAGATTTCACTCAGACTTTAGAGCTCCAAATCACTTAATTCATTCCATAACATCTACATAGCTCGGAATTACTCCTACAAGGCAGAAAATACACCATTAGTGCAAAGCACTAGCGATTAATGCTCAAACTCAATTAAAGTGCAGTAAATTAGAGTGTAATAAGCGACTAAAATACTCAATTGTAGCCTACCATCAAAACCCCACACTTAAACCATTGCTCGTCCTCGAGTAATAAAACTACACTTTATTTAGACACGACAATTTTAAAGGGGCATTAGTACTGTGGAATAGTACTAGTATGTAAAGCTAAACACGAATCTTAATAGAACGAACAATGAAACAAAAAGAAATCAAGAAGGGAGGCCTTCATGATATACAATAAGAGCTTCAACACATACCAAAACGTTAGGCAAGGATCACATAATTTCCGGAAAAGTTCCCATCCTATTAAGGTTTGATAATCTCAATGCCACAATCCACAATACCACGGTGTCCCTACATGGAGGCCGATCTCGACCCGGCCGACTAGGTCATCTCATTTGAGACATCATCCATTTCTATAATTTCAATCAATCAATTCCGCATAATTACAACCATGTGTGCGGTATGGTGTCCAATCATAGCCCGATTGGCTTGGCCATCTCACTTGAGACATAATCCTTTCAATCGTTCATCTCAATTCACATTTCCTTTCAATCTTTCATTACATGGCACGTGTAACCTCATATATCACGTAGTTCTTAGCATTTGACCGTATTTCACAATTCAAGTTCCCTTTTTACACATTCAACAACATCATCATATCAAAAATAAGGCCTATTATGTAAGGCATGTTCACACACAAGGGAAAAGCTCGGGAATTCTAAACATAGAGAGATTTCACATATGAATTGGCACAAAAACCTTTATTCAATTTCCAGACATGAGTTATTAACCTTCCTCACACATATTGTACACTGTCAAACATACTCACATAGAAATATCAGACATGATAAGTAGTTAGACAATAATTGAACATGAATCTATCAACACAACACAATAGGGCAAACGATTCTAGCATGATCAATTTAGGGACTTACACCAATTTCACAGATTCCAGGGGTTCGATTCTAAGAAGAAATGGGGTTTATACATACATACCCTAATAGAGCAATTCTAGCTCACTAAAGCATTCTACCATACATTATGTGTACATTGTGTTTCAAGACTCTTTTTGTGTAAAATTATATCATCTCACACCCCAATATTAAACATTTTTAGCCCACAATCTCCCTATACCCTATACCCTTTTATCATACATACATGCAAGATAATAACTCCAATTCCTACAAACTTTCTTTATAATTACTTATATTTAGCTAAAATTTGAAATTAAGGGTTAGGGTGTAGAATCTTAACTCAAGGATGAAAATCTAGTGCGTTGTTCCTTGTTAATCTTTAAAGATTTATGTAAGAATTGAAGGATTCTTTAATGAAGATCACTTTTTCACTCTAGGGCTCCCTCTCTCACTTTATAATATCAGATTTTTGCTAAAAAATGACCCATTGCATGTATTTAATGAAGTTAGGTCGGGTTATAAAGATAGAAGAATAGATAGTCAAAGATTCTGGACCAGGCTATAGGCCTGGCGTCGCCAGCTTAAAGCCTAGTCTAGCCTGGCTTTATCCAGGCCTCGTCAGCTTAAAGCCTGGTCTAGCCTAGCTTTATCCAGGCCTCACCAGCTTAAAGCCTGGTCTAGCCTGGCTTTATCCAGGCCTTGCCAGCTAGCTCCCTAACGTATTTTTCAACCTAAAACTCTGAAAAATCCAATGTATTAGCCTACCTTGACACCACAAAAACTTAATTTACATAGTGAAGTTTTCTGGGGCCTTACAATATGTGTAACTGCTCTGCCGTAGTAGGCTCTCTCATAGGCGCTCGGTCACAGTAGGATCGGTATATAACTCACTATCTGATAAGAGGTTTCCCAATAAGGGTCTGCCCATCGATTATAACTCGATGGTTGTGAAAATACTATAATACTGTATATATATATATATATATATATATATATATATATATATATATATATATATATATAAACTCTCTGCTCTGTTGGCTGAAAGAAGACAAACCTAAACTGAATATGAAGTCCCGATAAGGGAGAATACTGTAGATTATGAGACTAGGATAATGTACATAAATTCAGGAATAAGAACTTCTCTCTATGCCTCCGTATCAAACACATTTTGTTACGGGATCATGCCAAAATGAAGGAAAGGTTTAGCCTTAACATACCTTGACTCTGTTGAGTCCTGAATACCTTACAAGAAATTCTTCAAAATACTCAACTCAATCTACCATAGCATAAGGAGATTCAAAATCATTGCGGAATAAAGGCAAAGTTCACAACTTAAACTAGTAGCTCGTTTACATAAATTTGGGCAGCATATCCCCTATAACAAGGCCCTTATCCAACACCACATACCAGCAACACCAAGAACACAACAACAATAACATGTATGCATCATTTTCCAACCTTATGTCCATAACAATATATCGCAAAACAGCCCATACACCCTAATCACTTCGTACATATAACGAGAACAAAAGTAGTGTAAAACAACCTTAAAAAATGTAGCGATGAATGACCAGCCTACCATTCCATCATAGTGTGGTGTTTCATAACACCTTTTATCCTCCAAAACTCCATAAAACATCAGCAAAGTAGACAGCCCAAAAGCAACACGAAATATCCCACAAAACAGTATACTACAAGTCGAATAACTCGAACTCACGGCTTCCGATTACCGTCTCATGAGTTCTAACTATTAGGAAACGAATTTATCAACCTTAATTGGTATTTAAAGCTTAATTATAGAAAGTATACATATTCTTAACTGTGACGTACCTTCCAAAATGCAAACTACAAAGAAAAAGAGAGATGATATAGTGAAACTTACGTCATAGGGATCGTTCTAGTATTATCTCTTCTTGATTTCGTACCCTGAATGCTAATATTCTTAGAAACCCTCGAGGAGGGATTGAGGATAATTTTAGGGGTTTTATTATGGTCTTGGTATGTGGAAAAGTGAAGAAAGATACGACATAAGTCCTATATATATCCATTTTTGAAAAGTCCAAGAGGTGCTAGCTTGGCACCCTATTATTGGCTCTTCTTCATGCGTTTATATCTTTTTATCTGGATGTCATATGAAAGTACAGTTAAAATCATTAGAAACTAAATTCCAAGACCTTCAATTTTGTATATAAAATTTCCCAAAAATACCTCATATAATACATGAAATAGATTGCTCAAAAAGCTTTAGTGACACACCTACGTGTCACCTCTGCAGCTTGCGCAGTCGGGCGAAACTGCAAATAGCTCTCTACTCCTATGTCATATTGATAAAACAGTTTAATAAGCTAGAAAATAGACTAGTAGATATTAAATTTTGTAGGTATATCATCCCCTAATTCCAAGTATGTTGGGAGAAAAGATCAACTACATTTGACCTAATTTTCAACATATTTATGAATGTAACTTGTGATGATATTTGCCAACTTTTGTTCCACAACTCGCTTGACTTCAAAGCATAATACACGACTATAATAAAACAAAAATAACTCATAAAATAACCTCCTAATCATTTTGAGCACCCTAGTCTCACCCCTAAAGTACATGTTATAACATTCCCAATTTGTCGACTTTCGGAACTTATTTTATTCGATTGGTTTAGCTTTTAAGCCTTCCAACCCTCTTGGTACTTGCAATCTATGATCTTAAATATTTGTAGCCTCGGTGTTAACATGATTAACTTACTTTATGTACTTTCAAGATGATCGTATTTCAGAGCTTACATCAATTGACTTACGACGTACTCCCACATACGAAACTATGAGGTGTAAAATCATTCCCCCTTTGGAACATTCTTCCTCGAATGTTGACTGGTGCGCTTATCATTCTCATAACCTTTAGATCTTACAAATAATTTAGTACTATCCTTGATATCTAGGCAATTGTTTTATGAATAAATCCGAGGGCCACAACATTCCCCCATTTAGGCCTCTTTCTCACACCATGACCTGTCGTCATAATTCTTCCAATGTCGTAACTATTCCTACCTTCTTTCATGTAGCCTGTACAACTTTTTCCTTGTATGTGCACCTATGCAACTCTTATCTCCTTTTTACTCCTTCTTTTAGTCATTCTCTTGGCCTCACTTTATGAACATATACAGAACTATAACAATTTGTCCCTCTGGGAATCTATGTACTTTGTCGAACTTACGACTATTGCTATATCTTATTTCATAGCCTCGATTATCTATCCTTATGGCTTTACTGCATCTAGGAAGGTGATACTATACCATAACAATTACTTCAGTTTATTACTACCGAGGTCTGCCAACCAACTCCATGTTACTCTCTCACTGCTTATACTATATGTATAAACCTTACTTGTTTAATGCTTCCTTATTACTGTTCATCTAAAGAATGACATCTTAATCTCCTCTCGTATTTTGGAACATTTATCCAACTATTGTTGATTCAACTTATGTTGATCTATAATCTACCACTGATCACTTAAAACCTCTTATTTAATGTATTATCAGTAGGGCTCATGTCTCATCAGGACATCTGGTGTTATTTGCCTGATTCACATATGGTCAATACTATACTTCAATAACTGTATTTCATATCATCCAAACGTGATTCACTTTATAGGGGTATTTTAATCATGTACAATTCATGAAATCACCTTTCTTTGAATTATAACCCAATCAAAGGTCTAAACGTCACAATTACACCCTTATTCTACCACTAGGGAAGCATTCCATCTCTTCTAAATTCTTCTAGCCTTAAACTCCTCTGAGTTCAATTATGCTATACTGAACTTTTTTAAAATTATGGAAACCATCAGCTCTCTTGCTGTGATGGGATTAATCCTGAGGACTTACCTATTCTCGTCACCTTCTAACTCACCTTTTCTTATCCTTTCTCATGTGTACCTAAAACCTTGCCTCTCTAGCATACTTTAGCTTGTGACCTACATATATCTATTTATACTAATCACAACCTTCCTTTAACTTTCTAGCGTTATAGATTTCCTTATGTTATTTTGGAACCTCAAGCGAGACATCATATCTTCTCTAACTCTTCTTTACTCTCTTAACTATACCTCTCGGTACCTAGAAACCGTAGGCTAGAAGATATGCCACCGACGACACAAGTATCATTTGAGGATACTGAATCATAGTGCTTCTAACCCTATATTTGAAGTCTGGCATATTCACAATATTCTGCACTTGAGTATCTCGTACCTTCTTCAGCTTTACCTTTCTTACCTTTAAATCTAGCGTTGTATTTTCTGTCGGTTTCATAACTATCCTTCAACATAGGTGGAATTCACATCCATAGCGTGACGCTCTACTATAATACTTGCTCCTATTGTGCATATACAATCCAGCGGGAGCTTCATACTTACTCCTTATGAGGATGGTACTCTTCTAGCTAGCTTTTATCTTAGAGCCATTATAAAAAATGATTGTTGTACTATCTTTTGTACCTCTAATATTAAGAGTGATTGTGCAATGTTCTCAATCGTGATTCCCATAATTATCTTGGTCTAATAATCATACTCCTGATTTACTTAGCTGATTAACTTTTTAGATTCCTCTTCTCTCTCAGACTTTATGTAGGCTCAAGCTATCTTCTGATATGCGACTCAGGGTATTAGTTATTACCTTCACCTATCGTGGACGCTATGGATCATCCATAATATAATCTTTTAACAGCTCAAAACTTTGTCTGTGAGGTGGACTCAATTATTTATTTTAACATATATCGGAGTCTCATATAGCTGTAGGAATGTCAACATATATACCGCATGGATAATACTCCGAAATATTATGTGCATCATAATATAACTAACTCTAGGTCATTGATCGAATAATTCCTTTCGCTCCTTCTCATCCTTCTTTAAAAAGTAAGCAATTACTTTTTGTACTCGTTTTCCCACTTGTTGCATGAGTACTTGGCTTATATTAGTGCCCACACCTATTGGAATTTCATGCAATTCATATAATCTTGAATATTGCTTACTTGATTGTTCCCCGTTCATTAGGCATGATATGTCCCACTTTTTATACAATGTTGTAGTAAGACTGTTGTTATAAGATCATTTCCTCTTTAGGTCACTACGCTTAGCTTGAAGCCTTCTTCCTTATTTTCTCAGTTAGTCTTTCATTGTAGCATTTAGGGAAGACTCTCTCATTCTTGTAAAGATGTGAGCTTATCACATCATATCCCTGACGAAATTTCTAATTTTCTTACTCACCTATAAATTTCCTTAGTTACATACCTCCGCTCCTTTGTTCTCTTGGGGTTACTTCTGAACTCAGTCTTTTTTGTCACCCCTGTGGCACTCTCTTTTATTTCCATAACACTTTTACAATAACTATAACTACCTTAACTCTAGTCTGAATATTCCCAATGAATTACAATGTCATATAAGCGAGACTGAATTCCCTATGTTGTGGTTCACTAGGTTTATCTTGCACGGTCTACTGATTCTGTCACAACCCACACCGATGGGCCACGACGGTCACCCGGTACCTCACTCAACTGAGTACCAACATAACGTATCTTTCTTATTATATCATCATATACATGTGACATACGGGCCTAATAGGACAACATGATTGTTTATAAATACGAAACATAGGCCGACAAGGCCGCACAATCGTTCACGTACACGACATATGTCTACAAGCCTCTAAGTGTACATAAATGTCATAAAGGTCGGGATAGAGTCCCGCCATAGTAAGCAATACACGTCTAAATCATACTAACCAAACACGCAACTTCGAAGAAAATGGAGCGCACCAACATCTTTCGCTGAGCTGATCGCCTACTTGGAGGTCTCTCGACCTGTCTATCTGGACCTGGGGGCATGAAATGCAGTGTTCCCAAGAAAAATGAACGTCGGTACGAATAATGTACCGAGTATATAAGGCACATAAATAAGTACATAAGAGATATGGAAGAAATATAGGGTACATGACTCAACCTGTAAGTTTGAATAACTTTGTAAATCATAATTTACTTTTAGCGTCATTCATATGCATATGAATGTTATGTCGTGCATAAGTACATGTTTCATAACATTATCAGCCTCCGAGGGCATCCCATCATATCATATCAGCCACTGTGGGCAAAATCATCATCATATACCAGCTGATTAGGTGGTGGTGCGTATATAACGCCATAACCTTTCCCATATCCCATATACATATATATATACATACATATATACGCATATATAACACTGTTTGAATCATATTTCAGCCACTGTGGGCATCATCATTATCGTATACCAGTTGATCAGGTGGTGGTGCATATATAACGCCGTAACCTTTTTCCCATATCCCATATATATATATTTACATATATACGTGTATATAATGCCATCAGGTCATGGGTCAATGCATATGTATAAATGAGTGAAATGCATGAAAAATACATCATAATCTCGATATTCCTTAAGGTTAAACTTTTCAACTGTGTATTATTCTGAGACCCATGATCAAAAGATAATAATAATTCTCGTGGGGAATCAAGAATATAGACACCTCTACTATTTCTATGAATAGAATAATTTATAGAAAACTGTTTATTTGCTCATTTCTTCAGTATAATTTAGACCATGCCAAACGAAAGAAGGGATGGACTTAACATACCTGTTTCTGCAAAATTCTTGAACAGAATTTATATATGGATTTGAAATTGGAACAAAATTCTTGACAGAATAAGATGAAATCAGACTAAATTCTTGACTCTGTTCCAACGTTTTTGTTGGATTTTCGTGGAATTTGGATGAAATTGTTTTGGTGAAGCATTTAATATGCTTCTGTTTCAACGTGTTTGAAAATGAAGTCCAATTTGGAGATTGTATCTTTCTTATTAAATTGTTTCTAAGTTTCAAAAGTTGCCTCCAAAGTCTTATTTGCTAAGACTTATCATGTAACCTATATCTTAGTCACATTCCTAATTTAGCCATTTGGCAATAATGACTTACTTAGTCATCTACCAAAGTTGTGGCTTTTTGCCACGTGGTGTAGGGTGTGTTTTTAATAATTTTTATCCATTTATTAGTTAATCGGGTAATGTCTCTGTCACGCCCCAACCTCGGGAGACACGACTGACGCTCAATCGAGTGAACCCAACTGAGCAAGCCTTACCATACACTTCCTACCCACCTCGATATGAATAGAGAAACCATACTTTTGTTTATCCATTTAGATGGGGAAAGACAGCACATTCTATATTGATAGTTCATTTTAAACACCATATTAAACCGTAGATGAGTTAGTTTCCAAGATCCCCACAGAGTTACAATTTATAGGCAACATAAGTTTAGAATTACAACATGGTTCGTAGACCCATCCAACCCCCGTACATAACCCACACATATGTCTACGGAGCCTCTAGGATACAAAAGATGAGATTGACAACGCCGGCAACAAGGCCCCGGCTATACCTCAAAAGTGAAAGTCTGCAATACAAAGATATACAATATATCCCCTTGAAGGAGAAAGGGGCTCACCAAGATCATGAGAAGAGGGATGCTTCGCTACACACGACCGGCACTATCCGCTATGGAGCCACCTACATTCATTTAAAAAAATGTAGCGCCCCCGGCAAAATGGACGTTAGTACCATGGAATAGTACTAGTATATATAACTAAACACCATCAAATTAGAAAGAACATTCATACACAAATAAGGAAATCACAGGTATCACTCCAAAGCTTTAAATGATCACAACATTATCAACATGAAAGAATTACACAACCTTCACATCATGTTTCCATAGCCTTTAGTTGGGCATTTCATACCTTTCCACATCGTTCACATTACCACCACTATCTTGAGACGAGTCCGATCTCGACCCGATCGGCTAGGCCGTCTCTCAGAGACATTACAAATATTCTATTCACACTTTCCAGTTTCAATCATCAATGCATAACCGCCATGTGTATATGTCATGGCATCCGATCACGGCCCGATCGGCTAGGCCGCCTTACCGAGGCATTACCATTTTCCATTATTCATCTCACTCCAATCTTTGGTTACACATGTATTAGTTTACCGACACTTAGGGCCACAATTTTTACATTCCACAATTCACGTTTCACATTGTTCCCATTTTCAACATTAGGTTTGTAATTCAAGAGAGTATGGCACACAAGAGCAAATAAGGTTGTAGGCATAGATGAGACTTCATGTAAATGACACAACAACACACTTCAATTTCAATCTAAGGTCTAAGCATTTCGATACATGATTCATAGTCCTTGCACCTTTTTAAATTATCGTGAATAGCACATTGATCAATTTGAGACACAGTTTCTATGCATATAAGGTTGCAACACCAAGTCAAGTGAAATATCAATCAATACGACAATTCAATTTAATCTTACCGTACTCACACAACCAACGATGAGGCTCAATTTCTAAAAGATGGGGTTTTAGCCATACACACCCCAATAAAGCTTTCCTTATTCCTTACAAAATTCTGGAACTTTTAGCACTTCGATCTATTGTGTAAGAATTACAAATTAAACCGAGAATTAGAGACGAGATTGAGATTCTAGCTTGTTTTGAGCATACTATCAAACACTAAAGGTACATTGTGATCGTAGGCCTTTTTGAGAGAAATTTCTATCATTTTATACCCCAATTGCTTTATTTTTAGTTCACTACCTCCCAATATTCTATGATGTGATATGCATGCAAGAAATTCATTCTTATACCCATGAATTACTTCACTAGTGACCCCTTATTGCTAAGCATAGGAATAAGAGCTGAGGTAATGAAGTCTTACCTCTTGGGATAAAGATTTAGGTGGCCTCACTTGATTATCTTCAAAGATTTGGCAAGGTTTCATAGAGTAATTTGATGGGAAGCACTTCCCTCTCTAAGACCCTCTCTCTCTCTCTATCTAAAAGCATCAGGAAATATGCTCAAAATGAGCTATAACACCGAATATATCGATAAGGGGCTGTGTTTAAAATTTAGAAAATTGGAGACCCGAGTCAGGTCTGCGATCGAATTTGCGATTGCAAAGTGGAAATGCGGCCCGCAGAATGGACCGCAAAAGTGCTCCCAAAATCTGAACATTATGTCTGGGTATGCGGCAGAAATGCGGCCCGCATATCCGTTTTGCGGTCGCATAATGCACCGCAGAACTGTTCCTTACAAAATCCCAAGGATATTATGCGACGACTATGCGGTCGACATATCGGTTATGTGATCACGTAGTGGACCGCATATTTACCCTCAAATTTGACTAACACACTGACTCTCTTTGCTGTGACTATGCCCCCTATGCGGTCCACATACCTGATATTCGACCGCATTCTCGAACACAAAATCGCACTTCTCTGGAAAACATTATTTCTGACTTTTTAATGCACTGTTCAATCCAAAGGGGTCCGAACCGGGCCGAGCAAGCTCGCCGTGAAGAATATTTATGAATCCTAACACATACTCCTAACTTGGCACCATGGGATTCGGGGTTCTTAGTAGGAAATTCACGGAGCCTTACATCCTCCCCCACTTAAGATCATTCGTCCTCAAATGAGGATCAAGGTTCACTTATTAATAGTCTTAGTGCAATATTCTATTCTTTATAACCAGAAACATGTTGCCAGTCCCCAAATTTAGCTAACTCCCTATATTTCCAAAATTTTTGCAAGAGTTTCATTTGTATTTAGGCCTATCCACTTGTTAGAGAGCCCCATAAACATATTCTAATAGCGGGTACACATTGCATTGACATAAGACATGACATAAATCGTACAATAAGGGATTTCAGGTTCTGAGTAGGAAATTCACGGGGCATTACAGTCTCGTTACCCGGTAATTAACCAATTACCCGCATAATTTAAAAATTGTTCCGAATTACTTAAAATTCTATTTATTTTTTAAAAAAATACTTCATATATACTTTATATATTATACTACCATGGTTACATAGTACCTTGCATGGTACTAGTTCATAAATATCGGGTATTACCGCTCGACCCGTATTTTATTCCAAATTGGCGATTCTCAATGAAACTTGTTTTCGTCAATCCGTGTACCCTTTTATCCTTCATAACACTTATTAATTGCTGGTTATAAATTGTATAATCCTTATAATCTCCAAATAATCTTTTACTTGGATTGATGTCAATTACCTTACGACAAATTCAACGTACAATACTACAGGGTGCAACATCGTCGTAACTTAATGATACAAAGCATGACATCATCGTAATGTAATACTGCAAGGCATAACATCATCGTAATATAATAATACAGGGCGTAATATTGACGTAATATTGCAGGGGGTAACATCATTCCCCCCTTTGGAACATTCGTCCTCGAATGTTGACTGATGTTCTTATCATTTTTATAACTTATAGTTCTTTTGAATTCCTTAATACTCTCTTTGCCATTTAAGCAGTTGTTTTGTGAATAAATCCAAAGTCTAGGGTATTCCCCCCCCCCCCTTTAGTCTTTTTACTCATATCATGACCTGTGGTCGAAATTTTCCTAATCTTGCAAATTCTGTTACATCCTGTCATGCGGCCTGTATGACTCTGGCATTGAAGGTGCACTTATGTGATTCATCTTTCCTTTTTCCTTTTATCTTTTAGTCAAGCTCTAGGCCTTACTTTGTATATACAAGTCTTAATAGGATTCCTCTCAAGGCCTCTATAGGTATACTAAAGTTCTTTGCTCGATAGTAGAACTTGCGAATATGACCATATCTCATATCATAGATCTGATAACCCACTCATATGACTTTACTGCATTTACATGGGTTATACTATACCATAATTTTTGCTTCAATCTACCTTTACTGTGGTATGCTTACCAAGTTCCCAGTTACTTTTGTTACCTACCCTTAGGTATAAATCTTAGTCCTTCAATGCCCCTTCATTACCGTTCGTCTTAAGAATCATGGCCTAATCTCATGTCATACGTTGTAACTTATATCTGACCATTGTTGATTCGCCTCAATGTTGATCTATAATCCTTTACTTGAAGACTTGATACTTCTTACGTAATATATTACCGTTAGGGCTTACGTTGTATTGAGGAATATTTGAAGTGATTTTCATAATCATATTTCATAGTGTCTCAATGTGATTCACCTTATGGGGCATCTTAATTTCGTGCCGTCCGCAAAATCTTTTTCTCCTTATCTTCTTCTATTTTTTTCAAATCATTATTCAAACGAAGGCCCTAACTTAATCCTTTATCTGTGACAATTATACCCTCATTTTATTACTGGGTCAGCATTGCATTCTTTCTAAATTCCATTCGTCTTTGACTCATTTGTGTTTATTTAGGCTATACTAAGCTTTGTATAACATATAGAAACCATATGCTCTTCTTGTTTTCATGGGCATAATTCTAAGGACTAATCCATTTTCATCACCTTCTCACTAACCTTTTCTCGTTGTTACATCCTGTCATAAAACTTTGTCGCTTTACTATACTTTAGTATGCGACCTATACATATCTATTTATACTACTCATAATCTTCCTTCAACTTGCTTGTATTTCCTTGTGTTATTTTAGAACATCAACCGACACATCATATCATCTCCAAATTTTCTCTATTCTCTTAACTCGATATCTCAATACTTAGAAACCATAGGCTGGAAGACATGTCGTCGATGATGCCACTATCATTCCTGGTTATTAGATCCTTGTGCTTATAGCCTTCTATCTGATGTATGGACTATTCACGATCCTCTACCTTTGAGTATCTCGTACGTTGTTCCCCTTTACCTTAGTTACCTTAAGATCTCGCATCATATCTTCTCTCTCTTTCGTGACCTCCCTTCCACCTAGGTGTAATTTACGTCCACAACTTGAAGATTTATTATAATACTTGCACCTCTGGTACATACACAATCTGGTGGGAGCTTTGTACTGACTTCTTGTGATGTTGGAACACTTCTAACTAGTTTTATCATAGAGCCGCTATATAATATGGCTATTGCATTATTTCTCTTGTACCTTTGATAGTAAGAATAATTATACAAGGTTCTCAATCATGATTTCTGTAATTTTCAGGGTCTAATAATCAGATTTCTAATTTACTTCGTTGATGTATCTCTTTAGTTTCCTCCTTTTCTGATCAACCTTTATGTAGGTGTACACTACTTCCCAATATGCAATTCATGGTATTAGTTATTACTTCATATCTTCATGGACGCTACGGAATATACATGATAAAATCTTCTGTCAATTCAATACTTTGTCTATGATCTGGGCTCAATTCTTTCTTTTAACTTATACCGGAATCTTCTACGACTGTATGATTGTCAACATATATGTTGTTGCATGGATATTATTCCGAAATATTAAGTGCATTCATCACATAACTAACTCTGGATCATTGTTCAATAATTCCTTTCGTTCTATCTCAGTTTTCTTTAAACGTAGGCAATTACTTTTCCTGGTCTTTCCGTCCCCTTGTTGCGTCCATACTTAGCTAATCATAGTGCCTACACTTGCCATAGTTTTCATACAACTCAAATGATCTCGAATATTACTTTTAATTCTTAATTATTGTTCATTAGCCACTGTAGGTGCCATTTTCCTTTGGAATGCTTATAATGTTGTTACGAGATTGTTGTTAGATGACCATTTCCTCTTTAGGTCGTTGTGCTTAGGTTGAATCCTTCTTTCTTATCTCCTCAGCTAGTCCTTCGTTGTAGTACTTAGGAAGGACCCTTGACCCTCGTAAAGCTGTGAGCTTATTACAGACCTTTTGATGTCCTTCCTTGCCTATAATCGTCTGTGGTTGCTTACTTCTATGCCCTTATGCTTGTATGGTTGCTTCTGAACTGATATTTTGATTGCCTTCCTAGTGGTACTTTCTTTTATCCCCGCAACACTCATACGGTACCTTTAACTACCCCAACTCTTGTTTGAATATATCTCAAGTATTATAATGATATTCTTTAAGGCTGAATTCTCCATGTTGGGTTCTATTATGCTATCTTACACGATCTGATGACTCGTCTATAACCTCCTGTTTAGCCATAACTGGGATCTTTCTGACCAATTACTAATTACTTGTCGGCCCATTCTCATATCAATATTCCTCATAATCTTTCTTGGGTTATTTCCTTTGTCTTCACTTATGTCTCATACTAGCTCCTTATTTATTAATAACAGCTCGGACAAGAACCTTTACTTCCTCTCCTTGACATCGTGCTTGTACAATATTCTTGAATCGTAGAGTATCTGTAAGATTTGGATAAGTGACATCTCATTCCTCTTTTATTTATCGCATTCTTCCTTTACCATTCCATAGTCACTAGAACCACTTAATTCTTACTTAATGCCACATCACTCCATATTCCCCCTTTTAGGGGTGTATTAAGAGTTGAAGCCACGAGGATTTACCTATAGATGTTTTGCCTCTTCATCTTTGGCGTTGTTTCACAACATCAATGTTCCTTACTCGCCTTGCAGCAATCCTTCTGTACCAAGGATGACAAATTCCCTTACTTGCAAGGGTGACACTTAATGTAACTGGTACATATAGTCCCTTAAGCTTAACTTTTCTAACATTGCTTGCTTTAGGGAAGTGTCTTCCTAAATGACCATTCTCTGAATTTCTCATGAATTTTCTTCTATTGTCCGTCCTATTATTGCCAGAACATGATATGAAATTCTCATGATGCTGAGTATTATCAAATCACTCAGTCCCAAATTCATGTTTAGTTTATCTTGTTTGTTAGCCTATACCGATTTCTATTATTCTGAGGTTTAATTCTCCCTTCTGGTAATCATGTTAGAGTCACTAACTTATTCCTTGATATGAGGATATGACTTTATGGCATATAATATTTTGTTGTCCTAAGGCCTGTCGCCTCTCGTCTCTTCATTCACTTGGCTGGACTCTGTAATACTGTCATTTCTTCTTCTTCTTTTTTTCCTACCGTCGTTATCCATGTATCACACCTTATCCATAATGCTTTGTTATCTCTCTTCTCATTACTTTGCTAATATTTCTGCATATCCCCTTTCTTGCGAAAACCTCAACCCGCCATTCTTTCGCATTTAGCTCTCCTTGCTTCATTCATCGGATCTTTCAATTGCCTAACATTCTTTCTTTACTGGGGGTGGGAGCCATACTAAGGTAATATTTACTCCTTCAAGGCTTCCAGTGCTCATATCTAGCTTTAATATTTTAGGGTGCACCATCTAGGTGTCTCACGAGGAGATCTAGCTTTAACACAAACAATCCATTCACCATTTTTGTTTACTCTAACCCCAGCCAGGTCCTGATGTTCCGTCCTTTTCTTAAACTACACCTGTTAGCCCCCATAGGGCATAACTGAGATGGGTACGGCCAATTGTACATATCTCTGATACTATTGAGGGTAACTCTTAATGCTTATATTTTTCTACCAGAACTGTAATATCGATAATCTTCATTAACTGGGCGCCTCGTACCCTTCACCTTGCTTCTTTTACTTCTTAAAAGCATTTTCTTTTACCATAAAGGTTGCTAGATATTCTTGCCTTAAGGTCCCTTATCAAGAGGCTTACACCTTTTAGTACTCCGATGATTTGCTAAAGACTTCACATTTACTTATCATAAGCAAGATGCAAAATCGAGTTCCTCTAAATCAATAATTCCACACTGTATCTCTTATCGATCGTCTTTCTGAATGTAGGCATCGTCTCATTACGAATAGAGGTTCGGGACTTGAATTCTTATAAGTGAGCTCTACCACATGATCTAGAGTAAGAAGGAAGAGTGACACTCCTAAATATCCTATAGCCTCCTTCTTATAAGTGTGGTGCACGACACACCCATAAACAAAACTCTACTAGACACGGCTTGTAGACTCTCTAGGACAGAACTGCTCTGATACCATTTTTTTCACGACCCACACCGATGGGCCGCGACGGGCACCTCGTACCTTACTAAACCGAGTATCAACTTAACATATCTTTCTTATTACATCATCATATACATGTGACATATGGGCCTAATAGGCCAACATGATCTTTTATAAACACGAAACATAGGTCGACAAGGCCGCAAAATCGTTCACGTACACAACATATGTCTACAAGCCTATAAGAGTATATAAATGTCATAAAGGTCAGGACAGAGTCCTGCCATACCAAGCAATACATGTCTAAATCATACTAACCAAAAATGCAACTCCGAAGCAAATGGAGCGCACCAACATCTTCCGCTGAGCTGATAGCTTACTTTGAGGGCTCTCGACCTGTCTATCTGGACCTGCGGGCATGAAATGCAGCGTCCCCAAGCAAAAGGGACGTCAGTACGTATAATGTACCGAGTAACTAAGGCACATAAATAAGTACATAAGAGACATGGAGGAATTATAGGGTACATGACTCAACCTGTAAGTCTGAATAACTTTGTAAATTATAATTTATTTTTAGCGTCATACATATGCGTATGAATGTCATGTCGTGCATAGGTACATGTTTCATGACATTATCAGCCTCTGAGGGCATCCCATCATATTATATCAGCCACTGTGGGCAAAATCATCATCGTATATCAGCTTATCAAGTAGTGGCACATATATAACGCCATAACCTTTCTCGTATCCCATATACCTATATATATACATAAATATATACGGTTATATAACACCGTTTGAATCATATTTCCGCCACTTTGGGAAACGACATCATCATATACCAGCTGATCAGGTGGTGGTGCATATATAACGCTATAACCTTTTCCCATATCCCATATACATATATTTACATATATACGCGTGTATTACGACATCTGGTCATGGATCAATGCATATGTATAAATGAGTGAAATGCATGAAAAATACATAATAATCTCGATATTCCTTCCGGATAAACTTTTTCAACTGCGTATTATTCTGAGCCCATGAACAGAAGATAATAATAATTCTCGTGAATCAAGAATATAGACACCTCTACTATTTCTATGGATAGAATAATTTATAGAAAACTTTGTATTTGCTCGTTTCTTCAGTATAACTTGGACCATGCCAAAAGAAATAAGGGATGGCCTTAACATAACTGTTGTTGCGAAATTCTTGAACGGAATTTATATTTGGATTTGAAATTGGAACGAAATTCTTGACAGAATAAGATGTAATCGAACGAAATTCTTGACTCTATTCCAACGTTTTTGTTGGATTTGCGTGGAATTTGGATGAAATTGTTTTGGTGAAGCCTTTAATATGCTTATGTTTCAACGTGTTTGAAAATGAAGTCCAATTTGCAGATTGTATCTTTCTTATTAAATTGCTTCTAAGTTTCAAAAGTTGACTCCAAAGTCTTATTTGCTAAGACTTATCATGTAACCTATTTCTTAGGCACATTCCAAATTTAGCCATTTGGCAATAATGACTTACGTAGTCATCTCCCAATGTTGTAGCTTTTAGCCACGTGGGGTGGGGTGGGATTTTATAATTTTTATCCACTTATTAGTTAATCGGGTAATGTTCTGTTACCCTGTAATTAATCAATTACCCGCATAATTTAAAATTATCCCGAATTACTTAAAATTCTATTTATTTTTAAAAAATACTTCATATATAATTTATATATTATACTACCATGGTCACATGGTCCCTTGCATGGTACTAGTTCATAATTATCGGGTATTATCGCTCAACCTGTATTTTATTCCAAATTGGTCATTTTCAATGAAACTCATTTTCGTTAATTCGTATACCCCTTTATCCTTCATAGCACTTATTCATTGCTTGTTATAAATAGTATAATCCTTATAATCTCCAAATAATCATTTACTTAGATTGATGTCAATTACCTTACGACAAATTCAACGTACAATACTACAGAGTGCAACATCGTCGTAACTAAATACTGCAAAGCATGACGTCATCGTAATGTAATATTGCAAGGCATAACATCATCGTAATATAATATTGCAGGGCGTAATATTGACGTAATATTACGGGGTGTAATAGATTTATCTTTATCCTCTTGTCTAGCCATAACTAGGCTCTTCCTGTATTAACTACTAACTACGCGTAATTTCTATGCGGTTGTTTCCTTTGTCTTAACTTAACTCTCGCACTAGCTCCTTATGTATCAAGTGTTCATTCGCACTTATTTATCAATACTGGTGTGGGAACAATTACTGCCTCTTCCCGGCGTCGTGCTTGCATAGTGTTCTGGAGTCGTAGCATATATATAGGATCTGAATAAATGCAATCTCACCCCTTTCGCCTTTTTACCACATTTTTCCTTTGCTAATTCATAGTTACCTCTTCATCTTTAGCATCTTTTCACATCTTCACTGACTCTTACTCACCTTGCGATAGGGATAAAGGAATTTCTTTCGCGCGAGGGTGACACCTAGTATAATTGGCACACTTAGTCCCTTAAGTTTAACTTTGCTCAATTTTTTTTTCTTTAGCAGAGCATTTTCCTGACTGACCTTTAAATGTTATTCTTCCGTTATCCATTCTATCATTTCAGAAATACAATTTCTGAAATTCTTACGATGCCGACTATTATCGAATCCTTTAGTCCCTAAATCATGTTCGATTATTTTTTCTTGTTTACTAGCCTATGTTGATTTCTATTACTCCGGGGGGGTCTAGCTTACCCTTCAGGTAATTACGTTGGAGTCACCAACTCATTTACTGGAAATGAGGATATGACTTTATGACTTATACTCTTTTATAGTCACAAGGACTGCCACCTCTTTTTTTCCTTTACTTGATTATAGACTATGTCATCCTCTCATATTTTGATTTATCGCTACCACACTTTAGTCACATCATACTCGTAATGCTTCATTTACTTTTTTCTTATTCTCCTGCTAATATTACTATTTATTACCTTATTCTAAAAACTTCAACAAAATATTCTTTCACTTTTATCTCCCCTTTCTCCATCTCACTGGCCCTTCCGGTCGCCTACTATTCTCTTTTTACTAGAGGCTGGAGTCATACTAAAGCAAATATTTATCCCTTCTAGGATGCCACTACATGTCTTCTGATATTTTTGAACGTTCTAGTATTCATATATGAATGCATTATTCTAGAGTGCACCATCTGGTATGCACAATCTAGTAGGGCCTCAAACAGGGCTACGTCGTCAAGAATTCTCTCTCTACTAATGCCCTTACTTGATGCTGTATTAGCCCTCTCGCTAGGTGTGATTTTTTTAATTACAAGCATCTCTATAATTAGCAAACATTAGTCTTGGCTCGAACTCTTATGACTCAGCGCTATAGCACAATGTAAATTTGAAAGAAGTGTAACAAACTCCTAAATGACTTGTAGATTCATGTTTATATAATGTGGTGCACAACACATCTATAAATAAGGCTCTACTAGACACGACTTATAGACTCCCTAGGACAGAACTGCTCTGATGCGAAGTCTGTCACGCCCCAAACCTAAAAATGCATGGCCGACACCCGGTGCCCTACTCAGCCTGAGCGTATCACTCTATAACCGTGAAATCTTGAGGGGTAACTCTCAACTTAGGCCCATGAGGCCATATTCTACATCATCTAAAAATAACGTCTCTTTTATCTGTGGGGTAAATGGACACAAAATCTGATATATATAACTGTGTAAGCTGACAAAGTCGCCATGAACATCTACTGATATATAGAAAATATACAAGACTCGTCTACAAGCCTCTACAAATAACTGAACTGTACCATGATCGGGATAGGGCCTCGACCTACCCATTAAATCAGTATATATAAAATGGACTCCAAGGTTCAGACTTGGTAAGTTTGAGGAAGTGGAGCTTTCTAACCAAGTTGATGTTTGACTCTGTCTACTAGGAGGGTGTGTTCAACTATCAATGAGGACTGCAGGCATGAAATGCAGCGTCCCCGGCAAAAGGGATGTTAGTACGAAATAATGTACCGAGTATGTAATGCAAGAGAATAACTGAAAGCTAAAACTGAACTGATAATATAATAACTGAAAGTAACTAGGAGTCAAAGATAATCTAAAGATATGCCTACTTGCTGATATTGACTCAACTCTCTTAATATAGTAAGTAAATTAACTGCCTGGCATTATAAGGCTCGTTGTGTGTAACTACTCTGCCATAGTAGGCTCACTCATAGGTACTCGGCCATACTAGACATTGTATCTTGGACATTCTAGCTCGCTCGTAGGTGCTCGGCCACAGTAGGCTAGGTATATAACTCACCATCTGATCAGAGGTTGCCCGATAGGGTCTGCTGATCGATTATAGCTCGATTGTAGTTGAAATACTGTAATACTATATATATATATATATATAGACTCTCTGCTCTCTTGGATAAAAGAAGACAAAACTAAACTGAATACGAAGCCCCGATAAGGGAGAATACTATAGCTTATGAGACTAGGATAATGTACATAGATTCAGGAATAAGAACTTCTCTATATGTCTCGGTATCAAACACATTTATTTATGAGATCATGCCAAAATGAAGGAAAGGTTTATCCATAACATACATTAACTTTGTTGAGTATTTAATACCTTCTAGGAAATTCTTCAAACAACTCAACTCAATTTACCACAACATAAGGAGATTCAAAATCAGTGTTGAGTAAAGGCTAAGTTTTCAACTTAAACTAGCAGCTTGTTTATATAAATTTGGGCAGCATCTCCCCTGTAATAAGGCCCTCCTCCAATACCACATACAAACAACACCAAGAAAACAACAATAAAAATATGTATGCATCATTTTCCAACCTTATCTCCATAACAATATATCACAAAACAGCCCAGACACCCTAAAAACTTCATACATAAAACGACAACAAAAGTAGTGTCAAACAACCTAAAAATAATGTAACAACGAATGACCAGCCTACCATTCCATCATTAAGTGCTGTTTCTCCAAACCTTTTATCCTCCAAAACTCCATAAAACATCAGCAACATAGACAGCCCAAAAGCAACAGGTAATAGCCCACAAAATAGTCCATTATAAGTCGAATAACTCGAACTCACGACTTCTGATCACCGTTTCGTGAGTTCTAACTATTAGGAAATGAATTTATCAAATTTCCTTGATATTTAAAGCTTAATTACAGGAATTAGACTTTTTCTTAACTGTACCTTCAAAAACTCAAACTACAAAGAAAAAGAGACACGATATAGCGATAAATATGTCGTAGGGAGTGTTCTAGTTTTATCGCTTCTTGGTTTCATACCCTTGATGTTAATATTCTTGAAAACCCTTGTGGAAGACTTGAGGGTAAGTTTAGGGGTCTTATTATGGTCGTGTTATGTGGAAAAGTGAAGAAAGAGACGACAAAAGGCCTCTATATACATATCCATTTTTGAAAAGTGCAAGTGGTGCTAGCTTGGCACCCTATTATTGGGTCTACTGCAGGCACCTATATCATTTTATCGGGACATCGTATGAATGAACGGTTAAGTGCGTTAGAAACTACATTCCATGAACTTCAATTTGGTATATAATATGTCCCAAAAAGACCTCATATAACACACAAAATAGATTGCTTAAAAAGGTTTAGTGACACACCTACTTGTCACCTATGCAGTCTCGTGAAACTACAAATAGCTCTCTACTCCTATGTCATATCGATGAACAGTATAATACATTAGAAAATAGACTCATAGATATTCAATTTTGTAGGTACATCATCCCCTAATTCCAATTATGTTGGGATAAAAGCTCCGCTACATTCGACGTAATTTTCAGCTTATTTATGAGTGTAACTTGTGATGATCTTTGCCAACTTTTATTCCACAACTCGCTTGACTTCAAAATATAACACACGGCTATGATAAGACAAAAATAACTCATAACATAACATCCTTATAAATTTTAGCACCCTAGTCTCACCCCATAAGTACATGTTATAACATTCCCAACTTGTCGACTTTCGACAAAACTTATTTTCTTCAGTTGGTTTAGCTTCTAAACCTTCCAACCCTCTTGGTACTTGCAGTCCATGATCTTAAATATTTGTAACCTCCAAGTTAACATGATTAACTTACTTTATGTACTTTCAAAGATGATCTAATTTCAGAGCTTACATCAATTGACTTATTGCGTACTCCCACATACGAAACTATGGGGTGTAACATCATCAAACACTATGTGTGCATTGAGGTTTCAAGGTCTTCCTACGGTGGATTCTTTAACCTTACTACCCAAAGGTTACTCAAAAGAGCTCAACAATCATCCCACTACCCTTGATGGTACATCTATGTAAAAAACACAACTCCCCCACCTAATAATTTGCTTGGCTTATTACCTATTTTCAGTTAAAATCAAGAAATTGAGGGATATGGAGTAGAAACTTACCCCAAGGATTAAGACCTTGTGAATTCTTCTTGCAAATTCTTCAACTTTGAGTAAGAATTTATGATTGATGAGATTAGGAACTCCCGCTCTAATCTATGGTACTCCCTCTCTCTAGAAATATTAGTTCTAACCTTCTAAAATGATCCCTAAGGATGTTTTATAAGAGTGGGGTCGATTTGTAAAATGATCCCTAGGAAAAATGAAGCCCCGATGCAAATCTGCGGTCACATATGTGACCGCATAACACTTCTACGGTCCGTAAAATGGGCCGCATAATGGCCCCCCAGAACTAGGCATTTTTCTGTTTCACTTTGCGACCGGTATGTGGTCTGCAGATCTATTTTGCAGTCGCATAATGCACCACAGATCTATTCTGCAGTCGCATAATGCGCCGCAGAACATCCCTGCAGAAATTTTTATGTTGTATTTGTGAGAGATTGTGCGGCCCGCGAAATGATTATGCGGACGCATAATGTACCGCATTTTTGGTCCTAACATTTAGCTAAGGTTTCTGCTTCACTCTACGACAAATCTGTGACCGCACAATCCTGAGTTTTTGGTAAAATTTTACAGGGTCTTACATTCTCCCCCGCTTAAGATCATTCATCCTCGAATGAGAGAAAAAATCCTTCATTACAAACCAATATAACTCAGCTACGAAAACACGCACCAATAGTTCCAAACCTTCAACTAACTTCCCAAATTTCCAAAAAATTTGGCAGTGCTTCCCCAGGAACTGGGCCTATCCACCTGTCAATGAATCCCAGAAACCGGTCCTAACAACATAACAATGTAAAACAAAATGGAAATAACACCGGCAACAATGCCATAAACATTGCATTACCAAAAGGGGAGTATCATTAACATAAGCAGTACATGGGGAACATAATTTGTAGAAAGCTAGCTCTTAACATAAACTTTCACGGAGGCAATATCTTTATTCCTCAACTTCGTGACTTTCCTATCAAGAATGGCAATTGGAATTTCTTCGTAAGTCAATTCTTCATTAACCTTTATAGTCTCAATCGGAATAATAAGCGACGGATCTCCAACCACCTTCTTCAACATGAACACATGAAACACCGGGTGCACTAAGGACATTTCTTGAGGTAGTTCTAGCTTGTAAGCCACCTGACCGACCCTTTGAATAATTCTGTATGATCCAAAAAACCTTGGACTCAATTTCCCTTTCTTACCAAACCGCATTATCCCCTTCATGGGGAAAACGTTCAGGAAAACACAGTCATCCTCTTAGAACTCCAAATCACTATGACACACATATAAATAAGACTTTTGACGACTTTGGGCAGTTTACAACCGTTCCTTAATGGTCTTAACTTTCTCTATATCCTAATGCATGAAGTTTGGTCCTATCAACTCCGCTTCCCCAATCTCGAAGCATCCAATTGGAGATCTACATCTCCAACCATAAAGAGCCTCAAATGGTGCCATATGAATGCTAGCATGATAACTATTATTACAGGCAAATTCTATAAGCGTCAAATGGTCATCCCAGCTACATTTAATGTCAAGAACGCAAATGCGCAAGATATCCTGGAGAATATGAATAGTCCGCTCTGCTTTTCCATCGGTCTGTGGATGGAAAGTTGTACTAAGATTCACCTGAGTTCCCAACCCTAACTAAAATATCTTCCAAAATTTAGCTGTGAATTGTGTCCCACAATCGAGAATGATGGAGGTGGAGTTCCATCCAGCCTGACTATTTCATTGATATACAATTGAGCATACTATTCCTCTATGTTTGTATCCTTAACATGTAAGAAGTGTGCTCATTTCGTGAGTCGGTCCAAAATCACCCAAATCGAATCGAACTTGCAATGAGTGTGAGGTAGTCCTACCATAAAGTCCATATTGTTCATCTCCCACTTCCACATAGGAATTTCTATGATCTGTGCCAACCCACCGGGCATTGGTGTTCGGCCTTCACTAGCAGATAGTTTGGACAGCTTTCCACAAAGTTTGCTACATTCCTATTCATTTTGTTCCACTAGTAGGCTTCCTTAAGACCATGGTACATCTTTGTAGAGCCCGGATGCACGGAATACCTAGGGGTGTGAGCATCAGTCGCGATTGTTTCCCGGACAGCATCCATATATAGAACACGTAGCCGCCCTTGGTACCATAGTGTACCATCATCCATGCATAGAGAAAAGGCCATGGTCTTATGTTTATGAATCCCCTCCTTCAATTGTACCAACAATCCGATTCTTGAATACATAGTCGCCCTTGCAATGTTGCATTAACACACCCCCAATTTCGATTCTTGAAGCATCACAATATACCACAAACCCATATGTACCCTCTGACAGGGTCGACATCGTTGTCGTAGTCAATCTTGATTTCAACTCCTGGAAGCTCATTTCATAGGCATCTGACCATTGGAACTTAGCTATCTTATGTGTCAACTTAGTCAATAGAGAGTCAAGAGTGGAGAACCCCTCAAAAAATTTCCTTTAATACCAGGCTAAGCCTAAGAAACTGTGAATTTCAATTGGAGTTGTAGGTCTAGGCCAATTCTTCACAGGAGCAATATTCTGAGGATCAACCTTAATTCCTTTATTGGAGATACCATGACCCAAGAATGTGATAGATTCAAGCCAAAATTCACATTTTGAAAACTTCGCATACAACGGGTGTTGATGTAGAGTCTATAGTGTTGCCTTGAGGTGATCGACGTGGTCCTCTCGACTTTGTAAATAGATAAGGATATCGTCAATAAACACTATCACAAAAGAGTCCAGGAACGGCTTGAAAACTCGATTCATAAGATCCATGAAAGCTGCCGGGGCATTTGTTAGCCCAAAAGACATTACCAGAAATTCAAAATGCCCATATCGGGTCTTGAAAGTTGTTTTCGGAATATCTTGCTCCCTGATCTTCAATTGATGGTACCTGGATCTCAAATCAATTTTGGAGAAATACTTAGCACCCTACAATTGATCAAATAAGTCATATATTATTTGCAGTGGGTAATTATTCTTGATCATTACCTTGTTGAGCTACCGATAATAAATACACATTCTCAGTGACCCATATTTCTTCATTACAAAAAGTACTGGTGCACCCCAAGGCGACACACTCGACCGAATGAAACCCTTCTCTAACAAATCCTTTAATTGTTCCTTTAGCTCTCTCAACTCTGCTAGTGCTATTCTCTAAGGTGGGATAGATATAGGTTGTGTGCCTGGCATCACATCAATCCCGAAATTAATCTCCATATCTGGTGGTATCCCAGGGAGTTCATCCGGAAAGACCTCAAGAAATTCATTCCCAACTGGTACAGACTAAAGTGTAGGTGCCTCAGGGTGGGTGTCCATAATCCGAATCAAATGGTAAATACACCCCTTGTCGATCATCGTTGTGGCCTTAAGGTAAGAAATAAACCTACTGTATGCAGCAAAATTAGAGAGCTTAATTTCTTTCTATCAAGCCACTTCGGAAGAATATCTCGAGACCCCGAGGATGCGGAGTTGCGACCAAGTCCCCTCCCTCGAGGCTCGTCGAGGCCCAACTCAAAGAAGACGAAGATTGTGGCTAGAGCAAAAAGGGGAATTCCCAAGGCACGTGGCTAAGTCTTACAGAGCCGTTCTACCAAGAGCCTGTGTCGAGGCGTCATGTCTAGCCATCCCATCTCCATGATTTTATAATTAATGTATGTTGTACTATAACCGATCTCTCCTCCAATATAAAGGGAATCCTCACCACCTTGTAAGGGGCTGCTATTGCTCCAACTATTATACACAAGATCAATAATATCTCTCTCTCTTTCTTCTCTCTAACTTACTCGCTCTTACTCGCTCGAGGCCATTCTTAGCATTTATTGCTTTCACACTTGTTCTTCATTTATTGCTTGGTATTGGCCATAAAGAGCCTTCTTTAGTTATATTCTAACTGTTATCCATCCTCGACTACCCTCGATAGCTCGAACTCAAGTTGGATATCAACCCCGAGGCCCTTCGTCGACCAGTCCGGAGCCCGGGTAGTAAGCTCCTCGGTTTGATTGTTGTCTCTTTTTAGCTTGTATTTCATCGTTCAACTTCATACCCCTAGCATCAACTGCTCTAACAACTAGCATAAAAATAGATCACGCATTTTTAGACTCTCATTTACAAATTTAATTGTTGTTACCATTTTCACGGTAAACAGTTTGGCGCCAACCGTGGGGCTAAAAATAATAGTGATTATTTTCTTGCTAGTTTCATTACACAAACACAAGTTATCTTTCAGCTTTTTCTTGTTCGAGATCTTTGATTTCAGGTCAAGATGTCTGGCTCGGTAAACAAAGTCGAGAATGAAAACTTCAAAAATCATAGCATAAATGGTGTGGTTGTTCCAGTCGTTGGCACGCCACCACAGAACCCCGATAACGCACCTGGACCGATTCCAGCGGACGCGGGTTCGGAAGACACGCAGTAGGTCGACAAAACCTCACACACCGATGGGAGCATACATCATGGCGACCGACAGGAAGCCCAAAAAACCCCAGCCCGAGAAAAATAGGAAGTTAGTCTTCATGTTATTTTTAAATTGTTGCAGGCACAACAGTTGGCCATCCTTCAGTTACAAAGCCTTCCGAAGACTCCCAGCACAGCAACGCCGGAAATAGCTCCGCCTACCGAACAAGTACCCGACAAATCGAGCAATAACAGATCGGTATCCGACCCTTCCATAATAAAGATACTTCAGGATCTCACCAAAGGATCGAATCGGGTGAGAAAATGATAGCAGCCAACGATAAGAAGGTCAAGACCTATAACTCTAGGGTCGACCAGATCCCGAGTGTTCCCCCGGTCCTCAAGGGCGTGGATTCGAAGAAGTTTATACAAAGGTCATTCCCCGAGGAAGCGGCCCCGATGCCTATTAAAAAGAAGTTCAAAATGCTAGAACTCCCTAAGTAAAACAGGACCACCAACCCTAAGAACTCCCTGAGACGTCAGGGCCTGCAGACGCCAGGGCCTGCAGACGCCAGGGCCTGCAGACGCCTGTAGGTCTACCTTGGATCTCCGCATGGACTGAAGGTAGCCACCAACTATGGTTTGATAGCTACTCTGAGATCTGCACATAGTGCAGAGTGTGATACCAGCACAACCGACCCCATATGCTGGTAACTGTCTAGCCTAACCTCGGCGAAGTAGTGACGAGGCTAAGACCAGACTACCAAATAACCCTATGCAGTTATATATAATATACAACGGAAAGTAAAGCAGAAAACAATTAAAGTTGGGAGGGGTAACATGCTTCGGGGAATAACAGGTAAAAACATAATATAAAAAGGATTATAGGGAACCAAAGTCCAACTACTAACAAGGATAGGGAAAACAAAGGCAGATTACACTTTCATTTCACATCTTGTTGCACGTGTGCAACCCGATCCCATTTTTCATATCTTGTGGCAGGCGTTCCACCCGCCCCATTTCATGTATCTCGTGGCAGGCGTGCCACCCGCTCCCATTTCACTTATCTTGTGGTAGGCGTACCACCCGCTCCCATTTCATTTATCTTGTGGTTGGCGTACCACCCGCTTTTATTTCATTTATCTTGTGGTAGGCACACCACCCGCTCCCATTTCATTTTATCTTGTGGTAAGCGTACCACCCGCTCACATTTCATTACATCTTGTGGTAGGCATACCACCCGCTCCCATTTCATTATACCTTGTAGTAGGCGTACCACCCGCTCCCAGTTACAAGCCAACAAAAATCACAAGGAATCCCGGCAAGGGAACAATAATATCAAACAAACATCCCGGCAAGTGAACAATGATATCTCAACAATATCCCTGCAAGGGAACAATTATATCAAAAAAAACATCCTAGCAAGGGAACAATGATATATCAACAATACCCCGGCAAGGGAACCATAATATCAAACAAACATCCCGGCAAGGGAACAATGATATCTCAACAATATCCCGGCAAGGGAACAATGATGATAATAACATATGAAGCGCAATAAACTACAACAGAGTCATAACAATTGTAATACAAGACTTACGGGCATGCTTGACACCAACGTATAGATACTCGTCACCATGCCTATACGCCGTACTCCACCATTAACATGTAGCAAATAAGACACAACTCCTAATCCCTCAAGCTAAGGTTAGACCAAACACTTACCTCGATGCCACGAACACAATTCACGATTCAATTATAGCTTTACCCCTTGATTCCACCACCAATTTGCTCGTATCTAGTTACAAGTTACTTAATTATATCAATAAATGGCAAATGAATCAATTTCAATACAGAAAAATAAGTTTTCTAAAGTTTTGCCCAAAAAGTCAAAAATCGCCCCAATCGCACATGGTCAAAACCAGAGGTTCAAACGAAAACCTGATTACCCATTCCCGTACGAACCCAAATATATAATTTGTTTTGAAATAGAGGTCCAAATCCCCAATTTCTGAAAAACCTAGGTTCTACCCAAAACACCCAATTCCCCCATAAAAATCATTGATTTTAAGTTGAAATAATGTTAAAAAAATTTATGATTAAAGGAAATGAGTTAAAATTAACTTACAATCGATTTGGAAGAAGAGTTGTTCTTGGAAAATCGCCCAAAGGAGTTTGTGTTTTGAAAAGATGTAAAAAATGGGTTTAAAATCGTCTAAGTATAAAGTTGCAGGACGCAGGTGTGGGAAATGCTAATAGGGTTTCGCAATTGCGAACCCCGACCTCTGCTAAGTCGGGAAATGCAAAACAGTGTTCGCATTTGCGAACCCTTTAGGAAAATAGAACCTTCACATTTGCGAACATCATGTCGCATTTGCAACATCAGAATTGCGAAAAATGGGATGCATTTGCGACCCAAAGCTGAACAGAGATTTTCGCATTTACGAAAGACTACTCGCATTTGTGAGCAAGGCAGGTCTGGGTCGTTCTTCGCATTTGCGATCCATCCTTCAAATTTGCGAGCTCGCATTTGCAAGCAAGCGAAGCCTGCAGGCCTGGGCACACCAGTTAAAAATTTTCAACTTTCTAAGTTCAAAATGCACCCTGTACAAAACATGTGCATCAAATCGAGGTGATGCTAAAAGAGCATAGTCTAAAACAATCGTTCATCCTCGAATGGACAGAAGAAGGAAGTACCTGATTCGGGGAAAAGATGGGGATAACGGCTCCGCATATCGGACTCAGACTCCCAAGTGGATGCCTTAGGAGGCTGACCTCTCTACTAAACACGAATAGAAGGAAAACTCTTCGATCTCAACTGACGAACCTGCCGGTCTAGAATAGCTACCGGCTCCTCCTCATAAGACAAGTCCTTGTCCAATTGGGCAGTGCTGAAATCTAACACGTGGGATGGATTGTCGTAATATTTCCGAAGCATGGACACATTAAATACTGGATGCATGGCTGATAAGCTCGGCGACAATTCAAGTCTATAAGACACCTCTCCCACTCGATCAAGAATCTAAAACGGGCCAATAAACCTAGGGCTAAGCTTGCCCTTCTTCCCAAATCTTATCACGCCCTTCATAGGTGAAACTCGAAGCAGTACCCGCTCACCGACCATGAATGCCAAATCACGAACCTTGCGGTCGGCATAACTCTTTTGCCTGGACTGAGCTGTATGAAGCCTATCTTGAATGATCCTAACCTTGTCCAAGGCATCCTGAACCAGATCCGTACCCAATAACCGAGCCTCTCCCAGCTCAAACCATCCAACCGGAGACCAACACCTCCTGTCATACAAAGCCTCATAAGGAGCTATCTAAATACTCGACTGGTAGCTGTTGTTGTAGGCAAACTCTGCTAAAGGCAAAAACTGATCCCACGAGCCTCCAAAGTCAATGACACAAGCTCGGAGCATATCTTCCAAAATCTAAATAGTCCGCTCGGACTGTCTGTCCGTATGGGGATGAAATGTTATGCTCAACTCAACTCGTGTGTCAAACTCTCGCTAAACTGCTCTCTAGAAATGGGAGGTAAAGTGTGTACCTCAGTCCGAAATAATAGACTCAGGCACACCATGAAGACGAACAATCTTCCAGATATAGATCTCAGCTAACCTCTCGGAAGAATAAGAGACTGCCACAGGAATGAAATACGCTAACTTGGTCAGCCTACCAACAATAACCCACACTACATCGAACTTCCTCTGACTCCATGGGAGACTAACAACAAAGTCCATAGTGATACGCTCCCATTTCCACTCAAGAATATCAATCTTCTGAAAGGAACCACCGAGCCTCTGTTGCTCGTACTTAACCTGCTAAAAATTCAAACACCGAGCTACATATGCGACGATATCTTTCTTCATTCTCCGCCACCAATAATGCTGCCACAAATCCTAATACATTTTCGCTGCGCCCAGATGAATAGAGTACCGGGAGCTATGGGCCTCCTCTAAAATCAACTCTCGAAGACCATCCATATTAGGCACACAAACTCGACCCTACAATCTCAAAACTCCATCATCACCTAAGGTAAGCTGCTTGGCACCTCCGTACTGCACCGTGTCTCTAAGGACACACAAATGGGGATCATTGTACTGCCGATATCAGATACGCTCCAATAATGAAGAGCGAGTGACTGTGCAAGCTAACATACGGCTGGGCTCAGAAACATCCAACCTTATGAACTGATTGGCCAAAGCCTGAACATTCAAAGCAAGCGGTCTCTCACTGACCGGAATATAAGCAAGACTACCCATACTGGTTGACTTCCTACTCAAAGCAATGGCCACCACATTGGCCTTTCCCGGGTGATAAAAATGGTGATATCATAATCTTTCAACAATTCCAACCACCTCCTCTGCCTTAAATTCAACTCCTTTTGCTTGAACAAATACTGAAGACTATTGTAATCTGTGAACACCTCACATGCCATGCCATACAGATAATGCCTCCAAATCTTCAATGCATGAACAATGTCTGCCAACTTCAAATCATGAACTGGATAGTTCTTCTCATGAATCTTCAATTGCCGCGAAGCATAGGCAATGACCTTGCCATCCTGCATCAACACTACACCAAGTCCAATACCTGATGCATCACAATAGACTATATAAGGCCCTAAACCTATGGGCAATACCAACACTGGTGCCGCAGTCAAAGCTGTCTTGAGCTTCTGAAAGCTCGCCTCACACTCATCCGACCATGTGAACTTGGCACCCTTCTAGGTCAACCTGGTCATCGGAGCTGCGATAGATGAAAACCCCTCCACTAATCGATGATAGTAGTCTGCCAATCCCAAGAAACTCTGATTCTCCGTAGCTGATACTGGTCTAGGCTAGTTCTTAACTGCCTCAATCTTTTTCGGATCAACCTGAATACCCTCCGCTGATAAAACATGACCCAGGAATGCAGCTGAACTCAAACAGAACTCACACTTCGAGAACCTAGCATATAACTGACTATCCCTCAAGGTCTGAAGAACCACTCTAAGATATTGCTCGTGCTCCTCCCGACTGCGGGAATATATCAGAATATCATCAATGAAGACTATCACGAATGAATCCAATAAGGCCTGAACACTCGCTTCATCAAATCCATAAAAGTTGCTGGGGAATTTGTCAACCCGAATGACATTACCAAGAACTCGTAATGCCCGTACCGAGTGCGGAAAGCTATCTTAGGGACATCGGATGCCCTAATACTTAATTGATGGTAGCCAGATCTCAAGTCAATCTTCGAAAATACCTGGGCACCTTGAAGCTGATCAAACAAATTATCAATCCTCGGCAATGGACAATTATTCTTGATTGTAACCTTTTTCAACTGCCGGTAATCAATACACATTCTCATCGACCCATCCTTTTTCTTAACAAACAACACCGGCGCACCCCAAGGCAAAGTACTGCGTCTAATGAAACCCTTGTCAAGCAAATCTTGCAACTGCTCCTTCAACTCTTTATACTTGAGCAAGGCCATACGATACGGCGAGATAGAAATAGGCTGAGTGCCCGGAGCCAAATCAATGAAAAAATCAATATCCCTGTCGGGTGGCATACCTGGCAGGTCTGAAGGAAAACCTTAGGAAAATCACGAACAACGGGCACAAAATCAATAGAAAGAACCTCAGCACTAGAATCACGAACATATGCCAAATAGGCCAAACACCCCTTCTCGACCATACGTCGAGCCTTCACACAAGAGATAACACTACGAGTAGAATGACTAGGAGTCCCTCTCCACTCTAAACGAGGCAAACCCGGCAAAGCTAAGGTCACAGTCTTGGCATGACAGTCCAAGATAGCGTGGTAAGGCGATAACCAGTCTATCCCCAATATGACATCGAAATCAACCATGTCCAGAAGAAGAAAATCTACGCGAGTCTCAAGACCCCCACTCACAACTATACATGAACGATGGACTCATTCTACCGCAATAGAATCACCCACTAGTGTAGACACATAAACAGGAGCACTCAAAGAATCTCTAGGCATGACTAGATAGGGTGCAAAATAAGAGGACACATAGGAGTATGTAGATCCTGGATCAAATAAAACTGAGGCATCTCTGCTACAAACCAGAATAGTACCTGTGATGACTGCATCAGAAGCCTCAGCCTCGGGCATGGCTGGAAGAGCATAACATCGGAATACTGCATCTGGGGACCATGGCCACCTGAAGTACCATGAGAAATATGAAGTGCTCACTGAAAAGGCCTAGGATGATGGCTTCTACCATACAAATCCCTACCTCCAGACAAGGAACCACTGAATCTGCCTGAATGACGGGGCCTCTTGTCCAACCCATGATAACCTCCCTGTGACAGAACCATCTCCACTCTCCTGGCCACATTGGCCGCCTCCTGGAAAGATATCTCACTCCCTGCCTCCCTAGCCATCTAAAGACGAATCGGCTGAATAAGTCCATCAATGAACCTCCTCACCTTCTCTCTCTCTCTCTCGGTGGGAAGTATGATAAGAGCATGACGATTCAAGTCGACGAATCTGGTCTCATACTGGGTAACAGTCATAGAACCCTGCTGCAGGCGCTCAAACTGCCTCCGATAGGCCTTTCTCTGGGTGATCGGGAGAAACTTCTCCAGAAATATCTGCGTAAACTGCTCCCAAGTCAAGGATGGCGATCCGACTTGTCTAGTTAAGCAATAATCCCTCCAGCAAGTCTTGGCGGATCCAGATAAGCGAGAAGTAGCAAAATTGACCCTATTAGTCTCAACTATCCCCATTTTCCTAAGAACCCCGTGATAGCTGTCTAGATAATCTTGGGGATCCTTAGTAGATGCACCGCTGAAAGTAGTAGTGAAGAGCTTGGTGAACCTAACCAACCTCCACAAAGCATCGGCAGACATAGCTGCACCATCACCGGTCTGAGCTACCACATCCGACTGAACTGCGCCAACTAGCTAAACTGCTGGAGTCTGAAACTGGGGAGCTACCTGCTCCAGAGTGCGAGTAGCAGGAGTCTAGGCTCCTCCTCCAGCCTGTGAGATGGCTGGTGCTACATGAAGCAAGATACTCGGTGACACTCTCCATGAGGTCCATCAGACGGACCAAAGCATCCTGAAGAACTGGGATAGCAATAAACCCCTCTATGACCTGAACTGGGCCTACCATAACTGCTGGGGACGGACCCTCATCATCAAAGTCAACCTGAGGCTCTGGTACTGCTGCTCGGGGCTGAGCTTTGCCCCTACCTTGGCCTCTAGCACGGCCTCGGACTCGCCTTCGGCCCCTCGTGGGAGCTGCTGCTAGTGGCTTGGGCTGCTGGTCAGTTGATGAGGAAGCGCGTGTTCTCGCCATCTGCGAAAGAAAAGAGTATAAATTCAATTAGCATTGAAACCAAAACGCACGATAGGAGAGAATAAATGTGAAGTTGTTCCTAGCTCTGTAGCCTCTAGGGGATAAATACAGACCTCTTTGTACCTATCCCTCAGACTCTACTAAGCTTATCTGTGAACTATGAGACTCATGTAACCTAAAACTCTAATACTAACTTGTCACGACCCGAATTTTCCACCCTCGGGAGTCGTGATGGCGCCTACTAATGTGAGCTAGGCAAGCCGATCCTTTAACCTAATTACTCCATTATCCAAATAAATTCTTTTTAACAGATATAAACCGATAATGTATAAACAGCAAAATATTTAATTAAGCAGAAGAAAAATAATAAAATATCTTAATCTTTAGATATTATAACTACTTAAGCCTTAATCACCCAAAACCTAGTGTCACAGTGTCACATACGGTCTAAGACTACTACATACAAAGTCTGAAGAAACAACAACACACTGTTTCTGAAGTAAGGAAAATGAAACAGGGAATAGAAGACAGATGAGACGCCAGGGCCTGCGGATGCCTGTAGGTCTACCTTGGATATCCGCGTGGAGTGAAGTTAGCCTCCAACTACGGTCCGATAGCTACTCCGGGATCTACACATAGTGCAGAGTGTAGTATCAGCACAACCAACCCTATGTGATGGTAAGTGTCTAGCCTAACCTCGGTGAAGTAGTGACGAGGCTAGGACCAGACTAGCAAATAAACCTGTGCAGTTATATATAATATACAACGGAAAGTAAAGCAGAATAAACAATTAAAGATAGGAAGGGGAACATGCTTCGGGGAATAACAGGTAAAAACAGAATATCAAAAGAATTATAGGGAATCAAAGTCCAACTACTAACAAGGATAGGGAAAACAAAGGCAGATTACACATTCATTTCACATCTTGTTGCAGGCGTGCAACCCGATCCCATTTCTCATATCTTGTGGCAGACATACCACCCGCTACCATTTCATTTATCTTATGGTAGGCGTACCACCCACTCCCATTTCATTTATCTTGTGGTAGGCGTACTACCAGCACCCATTTCTTTATATCTAGTGGTAGGCATACCACCCGCTCCCATTTAATTATATCTTGTGGTAGGCATACCACCCGCTCCCATTTCATTATACCTTCTGGTAGGAGTACCACCCGCTTCCATTTTATTATATCTTGTGGTAGGCGTACCACCCACTCCCAGTTACAAGCCAACAATAATCACAAGGAATCCCGGCAAGGGAACAATAATATCAAACAAACATCCCAACAAGGGAACAATGATATCTCAACAATATCCCGGCAAGGGAACAATAATATCAAACAAACATCCCGGCAAGGGAACAATGATATCTCAACAATATCCCGGCAAGGGAACCATAATATCAAACAAACATCCCGGCAAAAGAATAATGATATCTCAACAATATCCCGGCAAGGGAACAATAATATCAACCAAACATCGCGGCAAAGGAACAATGATAATAATAACATACGAAGCATAATAAACCACAACTGGGTCATAACAATTATAATACAAGGCTCACGGGCATGCTTGATACCAACGTATAGATACTCGTCACCATGCCTATACGTCGTACTCCACATTTAACATGTAGCAAATAAGACACAACTCTTAATCCTTCAATCTAAGGTTAGACCAAACACTTACCTCGATGCCACGAACACAATTCACGATTCAATTATAGGTTAACCCCTTGATTCCACCACCAATTCGCTCGTATCTAGTCACAAGTTACTTAATTACATCAATAAACGCCAAATGAATCAATTTGAATGCATAAAAATGAGTTTTCCAAAGTTTTGCACAAAAAGTCAAAAATCGCCCCCAGACCAACATTGTCAAAACCCGAGGTTCGAACCAAAACACGATTACTCATTTTCCCACGAACCCAAATATATAATTTGTTTTGAAATCGAACCTCAAATCAAGGTCCAAATCCCCAATTTTTGAAAAACCTAGGTTCTACACAAAACACCAAATTTCCCCCATGAAAATCATTGATTTTAAGTTGAAATTATGTTAAAAGATGTTAATGATTGAAGAAAATGAGTTAAAATTAACTTACAATCGATTTGGAAGAAGAGTTGTTTTCGGAAAATCGCCCAAAGGAGTTTGTGTTTTGAAAAGATGTGAAAAATGGGTTTAAAATCGTCTAAGTATAAAGTTGCAGGTCGCAGGTATGGGAAATGCGAATAGGGGTTCGCAATTGCGAACCCCGACCTCTGCTATGTTGGTAAATGCTAAACAGGGTTCGCATTTGCGAATACTTCAGGAAAATAGGACCTTCGCATTTGCGAACATCATGTCGCATTTGCGGCTTGGGAATTGCGAAGAATGGGTCGCATTTGCGGCCCAAGGCTGAACAGGGATTTTCGCATTTGCGAAAGACTACTCACATTTGCGAGCAAGGCAGGCCTGGGTTGTTCTTCGCATTTGCAATCCAGCCTTCGCATTTGCGAGCCAGGCATCGTAAATGCGACGCCTGCAGGCCTGGGCACACCAGATAAAATTCTGCAATTTTCTAAGTTCAAAATGCACCCCGTGGCCTATCCAAAACTCACCCGAGCCTTCGGGGCTCCAAACCAAATATACACACAACTTAAAAAATATCCCACGGACTTATTCATGAACTCATATCACCAAAATAACATCACGAACATCGAATTAAATCTCAAGATCAATGAAATTTCTCAAAACTCCTTTAAGCATCAAATTTGCATTTAAGGTCCGAATCACGTCAAACGGATTCCGTTTCTTACCAAACTTCACAGAATTATCTTAATTGATATACAAGACCTGTACCGGGCACCGAAACCAAGATACGGGCCCGATACCAACACGTTCTAATAAAAATTCATTTCCAAAACCTTTAAACCATTTCAGGAAATAATTTTCTTTAAAAATTCATTTCTCGGGCTTGGGAACTCGGAATTCGATTCTGGGCATACGCCCAAGTCCCATATTTTTCTACGGACCCTCCAGGACCGTCAAATCACGGGTCCGGGTCCATTTACCCAAAACATTGACCAAAGTCAAATTAATTCTTTTATAGTCAAAATTTATCATTTTTCATAGATTTTCACATTTAGGCTCTCTGGTTACGCGCCTGGACTACGCACACAAATCGAGGTAATGCTAAAAGAGGTTTTTAAGGCCTCGAAATGCAGAATTTCATTTTAAAACAAGTGATGACCCAAGGTCATCACATGCCACCTAATATTTAAGGATAAAATTAAAGGAATCCAACTCATTTTCCTTGTTCCTTCCCAGTTGTTACAAAGTTGCAGGAACAACAAAACTTCCTCTATAAACTTTTTCCTATTTTACACTGCCAAAATTTTCGTTCCCTTTACCTTTTCACACTTTCTAAAAGAATCTTTTCTCTTCAATATTGTAAACTCCATTTTAGGAAAATTAGGATCAAATGCACTTCAAGAATTTAACTTAATTTGGGGTGTTAAAAATGAGCTTAACAAAGTAAGAAAACCTTAATTACCATTAGAGATGTACTCTTAGATGCTGAAGAGCAAAAAAGTCAAGAATCGTGAGTTGACAAATTGACTTGAGGAACTTAAAGATGTACTTTATATTGTTGATGATTTTCTTGATGAAATTCCGACTTATGGTAAACAAAGGCAAAGGATTAAATCCAAGGTTGAGTTTTTGTTCTCACCCTTTAAACTGATTCTTTTTAGATACAAAATGTGTCATAAGATGAAAGAAATAATGGAGAGGTTAGATAGTATTGCAACTGATAAAGCTAAATCTCACTTATCTAAGAAAACTATTGCCTTAGAAATGAAAAGGGATTTGACATGTTCCTTTATTCTTCCAGGTGTTGTTGGAAGGAGGAATAAGAGTGAAGAGATTGTTGAAGTTCTAATGCAAGAAAATGGTTTTTATGAGTGTCTCTCTGTGGTTTCAATTGTTGGAATTGGAGGTCTGGGGAAAATCACACATGCTATATTAGTGTACAGAGATGAGAGGATAGTAAAGAATTTTCCTTTGAGGATTTGGTTGTGTGCCTCACAGGATTTTGATGTCATAAAGTTGGCTAGGAACATTGTTAATTTGGCGAGTGGTGTATCGTGTGATAACTTTAACGTTGAACAAGTGCACTCTTCACTTCAAGATGCTTTACGTGCGAACTGATTTCTACTCATCATTGATGATGTTTGGAATCGAGATCGTTGAAAGTGGTTAGAATTAAGAAGTTTGTTGATGGTTGGAGCGCGTGGAAGCAAGGTTGTTGTAAGCAGCTTGAAAGAACTACCGCATGAGGATTGTTTCTCTTTGTTTCTGAAATGGGCGTTTAGAAATGGACAAGAGAGACATTTTCCGAACCTAACTAAAATTGGAGAAGATCTTGTAAAGAAATGCAAAGGAGTGCCTTTGGCAGTGAAGACTCTAGGTAGTATGCTATATGCGACAACTGATGAAAGGGAATGGTAAAAATTGAGAGATGATGAGTTATGGCAGCTAAAACAGGATAATAATGATATCTTACCTGCACTTTGGTCAAGCTATAATCAATTTCCTTATTACTTGAAGCAATGCTTTGCTTACTGTTTGATATTTCCCGAGGGTCAAGAGAATCGACTCAGGTATGTTAAGGCTATACCTTCTTTTTTTTTTTGGCATGATCCGTACAATAAAAATGAAACGAGCAAATGCACCACTTCTATAAATAACTCTATTCATAAAAATACTAGAGGTTCCTATGTTCTTGATTCCCCATATATATTTTTATTCTATCATCTGTTCATGGGTCTCAAAAATACGTAAGTTGGTAATGTTTATTTTATGATATTAATCAGAGGCATAATGGTCTTATGACGTACTGAGAGATTTTCTTAACGTATTCCATATGCATGCATTTATATATGCACATTGACCCATGTCCAGATGGCGTTATATAAGTGTATTTATATCTATAAATATGTATATGGGATATGGGAAGAGGTTACGGCGTTATATACGCACCACCACCTGATCAGCTGGTATACGTTGATGATTTGCCCACAGTGGCCGAGATGATATGATGGGATGCCTTCAGAGGCGTGATAATGTTTATGGCGTTATATACGCGTATATGTATGTATATATATGTATATGGGATATGGGAAATATTATGACATTATATATACACCACCACCTGATCAACGGGTATACGATGATGATTTTGCCCACAATGACTGAGATGATATGATGGGATGCCCCCAGAGGCTATATGATATTATTATGTACGTACAGACCTATGCATTACATGATATTCACACACATATGCATGATACGATAAATATTTCATAATTTACAGGGCTATCCAAACTTACAGGTTGAGTCCTTTACTCCATATTTCTTCCATGTCCTTAATTAATGTTGATTTACTATTATGTTGCAGTTCTGCCTTACATACTCAGTACATTATTCGTACTGACGCCCTTTTGTTGGGACCCAATTAACTGATCTTTGTTATGAGAAACCTCGTTTCTCATCTTTGTAGGGGCGAACTAAAGAGGCAAAAAATGTATAGTTGTTGTAAATAGAATTTTAAGTCATGCCACTTCAAGGGAAGCATGTATATTATTTTGGATCTTTCGAAGGATGAGAATTAAAATTACTACGAAATACTGTAGATATTCTGATGAAATGGTAATATGACAGATCGGTTAGTATTTTGCATTCACTTCAACGTGCTTGCAAATGATACTCTTAATTTTAGTTTTAGAACTCTGAATACATAAATTAATATTCAGCAAATGGTAGATAAGTCTCGTCTCCTGTGATCTTAAGAGATCAAGTGTAGATCGAGTGGCAAAAATTTACTTACAGTTGTACATTACGAATTGTGGTCATGTTGGACCATGATAGTTACAAAACAAATGAATAAGTTACAGAGTGGTTTGCTCTGACCACTATGACACCAGGTGCCAGTCACGCCTTTCATGTTTCGGGGCATGACAAAGTGGTATTAAAACAGTTTTGTCCTAGGAAGTCTATAAAACCGTGTCTGGTAGAGTCTTACTTATAAGTGTGTTGCGCACCACATTTATAATTGAGAGGCTATATGAAATTTAGGAAATGTTACTTTTCTTTTGTTTCCAGATCGAGCCATAGAGCTGAGTTGTAATAAGTCAGTATAAATTTATCGCGAGATTTTGTATGTACCAGAGATGCAGGTATCACAGTAGAGCTTTAAGCAGTAATGTAGAAGGGAGGTTATGAAAGAAACAACAAATACGATGCGAGATTTAAAATTAAGTAAGTTAAAGGTGAATAAAATATGAGACACTCAAGTACGAAATGCCGTGAATAGTCGAGACTTCAAATAAAGTTTAGGTTTTAGTTTAATTACAGAGGAGACCCTAGTGAAAATTTTGCAAATCTCTAAGAGTTAACATTCGAGGAAGAATTTCTTAAGGGGGGAAGGATATTACACCCCGTAAGTTTAACAAACTTACCATAATATATATTTGATTTCGTATATTAAGTGGAATACATTTTGAAAAAAAATAATTTAAAAAATATGATTTTATATAGTTATTAATATTACTACTTTCAAATATGTTTTAAATTATACGTACAATATGAGAATGTTATGAGATTGTTTTTATAAAGATATAAATTATTTTCTCACATAAAAAGAAGGTTGTCGTTTTTACCATTTTAAGAATTAAGCGTACGAAAATTTGTACTCTTTATACGAGATTAAGAAAATTATAAGTTGAGAAAAATATATGTATTTTTACATGAATATTTTAATAAAATAATAGTGTATGAATTTATTTTATATGGTACCACATGACCAAGATGATAAGTTATAAAAAGTGTATTAAAAATGAGTAGTATTTTAATTAAATTGAGATAATCCTTAATTATGTGGGTAATTGATTAATTATTAGGTAATTAATTAAAGAGTGGGATAAGATTTAATGACTAAGTAATAAAACATGCAAGGTGTCACACTTTGAAAGAAATGTGACACCAAGCATTACTCAAGTAAGGCCACCTAATATTTAAGGATAAAATTAAAGGAATCCAGCTCATTTTCCTTGTTCCTTCTCAGTTGTTACAAACTCACAGGAACAACAAAACTGCCTCTATACAGCTTTTGCCTGGTTTACACTGCCAACATTTTCGTTCCATTTACCTTTTCACACCTTCTGAATGACTATGGCAGCAGAATCTTTTCTCTTCAATATTGTAAACTCCATCTTAGGAAAATTAGGATCAAATGCACTTTAAGAATTTAACTTAATTTGGGGTGTTAAAAATGAGCAGAACAAACTAAAGAAAACCTTAATTACCATTAGAGATGTACTCTTAGATGATGAAGAGAAAAAAATTCAAGAATCATGAGCTGACAAAGTGGCTTGAGGAACTTAAAGATTACTTTATGCTGCTGATGATTTTCTTGATGACATTCAGACTTATGGTCAACAAAGGCAAAGGCTTAAATCCAAGTTTGGGTTTTTTTCTCACCCTTTAAACTGATTCTTTTTAGATACAAAATGAGTCATAAGATGAAAGATATAAGGGAGAGGTTAGATAGTATTGCAGTTGATAAAGCTAAATTTCACTTATCTGAGAGAACTATTGCCTTAGAAATGAAAAGGGATTTGACATATTCCTTTATACTTTGAGATGTTGGAAGGAGGAATAAGAGTGAAGAGATGTTGAAGTTCTAATGCAAGAAAATGATTTTGATGAGTGTCTCTCTGTGGTTTCAATTGTTGGAATTGGAGGTCTGGGGAAAATCACACTTGCTAAATTAGTGTACAGAGATGAGAGGATAGTAAAGAATTTTACTTTGAGGATTTGGTTGTGTGCCTCACAGGATTTGATGTCATAAAGTTGGCTAGGAACATTGTTAATTTGGCGAGTGGTGTATCGTGTGATAACTTTAACATTAAACAAGTGCACTCTTCACTTCAAGATGCTTTGCGTGCGAACAGATTTCTACTCATCATTGATGATATTTGAGTCGAGATCGTTTAAAGTGGTTAGAATTAAGAAGTTTGTTGATGGTTGGAGCGCGTGGAAGCAAGGTTGTTTTAACCACTCGTATATATTATATTGCCTCGATGATGGAATCTGTTGTTACATACTGCTTGAAAGAACTACCGCATGAGGATTGCTTCTCCTTGTTTCTGAAATAGGCGTTTAGAAATGGACAAGAGAGACATTTTCCGAACCTAACTAAAATTGGAGAAGATATTGTAAAGAAATGCAAAGGAGTGCCTTTCGCAGCGAAGACTCTAGGTAGTACGTTATATGCGACAACTGATGAAAGGGAACGGTTAAAAGTGAGAGATGATGAGTTATGGCAGCTAAAACAGGATAATTATGATATCTTACCTGCACTAAGGTTAAGCTATAATCAGTTGCAATATTACTTGAAGCAATGTTTTGCTTACTGTTCGATATTTCCAAGGATCAAGAGAACCAACTCAGATACGTTAAGGTTATTCCTTCTTCCCTTTTGGCATGATCTGTACGATACAAATGAAACGAATAAATGCACAACTTCCATAAATGACTCTATTCATAGAAATGCTAGAGGTTCCTATGTTCTTGATTCCCCATATGTATTTTTATTCTATCATCTGTTCATCGGTCTCAAAAATACATAAGTTGGTAATGTTTATTTCATGATATTAATCAGAGGCATAATGGTCTTATGACGTACTGACAGATTTTCTTAACGTATTTCATATGCGTTTCATGCATTTATACATGCACATTGACCTATGATCAGATGACGTTATATACGCGTGTTTATATCTATATATATGTATATGAAATATGGGAAGAGGTTACGACATTATATATGCACCACCACTTGATCAGTTGGTATACGTTGATGATTTGCCCACAGTGGCCGAGATGATATGATGGGATGCCCACAGAGGCGTGATGATGTTATGGTGATTTATACGCGTATATGTATGTATATATATGTATATGGGATATGGGAAAGGTTATGGCATTATATACACACCACCACCTGATCAGCTGGTATACGATGATATTTTGCCCACAGTGGCTGAGATGATATCATGGGATGCCCTCAAAGGCTATATGATGTTATGTACGTACAAACCTATGCATTACATGACATTCATTTGCAGATGCATGATACTATAAATATTTCATGATTTACTGGGCTATCCAAACTTACAGGTTGAGTCATTTACTCCATATTTCTTCTATGTCCTTAATTAATGTTGACTTACTATTATGTTGCAGTTCTGCCTTACATACTCAGTACATATTCGTACTGACGCCTTTTGTTGGGACCCAATTAACTGATCTTTGTTAGAGAAACCTCGTTTCTCATCTTTGTAGGGGCGAACTAAAGAGGAAAAAAAGTGTATAGCTGTTGTAAATAGAATTTTAAGTCATGCCATTTCAAGAGAAGCGTGTATATTATTTTGAATTTTCAAAGGATGAGAAATAACATTACTATGAAATACTGTTGATATTCTTATGAAATGATGATATGACAGATCGTTTAGTATTTTCCATTCACTTCAACGTTCTTGCAAATGATACTCTTAATTTTAGTTTTAGAACTCTGAATACATAAATTAATATTTAGCAAATGGTAGATAAGTCTCGTCTCCTGTGATCTTAAGAGATTAAGTGTAGATCGAGTGGCAAAAATCCACTTACAGTTGTACATTACGAGTTGTGGCCATGTTGGCTCATGGTAGTTACAAAAGGAATGAATAAGTTATAGAGTGGTTCGCTTGGGCCGCTATGACACCGGGTGCCAGTTACGCCTCCCCAAATTCGGGGCATGACAGCGGAGTTGGACCTCAAAGGCGGGAACTTTAGCCAAGGCTCCCTTCTCCTCTGAAGCCCGAGCCTGCACCTGAGCCCTCAGTTCACCGCAAGCATTCCTAACCCGGTCGGCCTCGCCCCTAAGGTACTCCAGAACCTCCGTCTTTTTCTGCAACTAAGATAGGCAAAGAGATTAACCTTAAGGGTTATAAAGGCGGAACGCATACTACGAGAGGTTACCTACTCCATCAAATAGCTCTAGTAATTCAAGCTCCGATATGCCTCATACCGCCAGAGCATCAACTCAACCTCTTTATCCTTGCTGAGGATCCTAAGGGACTCACCCTCATCCAGAGCTTTCCGAAACCTAGCCCCATGATGGAGCAGCTTAGACATGAGCCTATCAAAGGCCTCTAGAAGAAAAAACTCGATAACGAAAGGAAGATTCGAAATCCAGAAGGACTACACCGAAACTCACCACGAAGTAAAGCCGGCGGACTTGCTCGAGGGCCGAGCACACACCTGTTGGTCCAGCCCCTTCGGCCCTGGATGAACCAACCTCGGTCGAGGAATATTCCCTCGGGGGAACCACCGTTCCGGAACCAAAGACTCTGGGAATTGCAGGCTCGGGCGATGTCCTCTCCTCGAAGACACGGGCCCGTTTAGCCCCACTAAAAGCTCCATCGCACTGTGAGTGTTAGTCCCTTTTACCACCATCGTCCCTTGGCTCGGAGGCCGACGACTCCTCTCCTTCTCCGGAGGAACACAGCCTAGTCCCAAAGGATCGCTCAATACCTGCACCGACAAAGCTAATACAAAAGAAAGGGGAAAATGTCATCTCAAATATACGAAGACCGAGGTAAAAGCAGCGTACGCGCATACCTTGGTATTTCTCTTCCCATCTGCCACTGGACACAGCTCGCCACCTACGCTCGTCACAAGTCGAATGGGTCGCCAACCTCCAGACCCAAACGGGCAAATCGGGAACTTCGCCCGGCGTCCATGAAGTTGCTGGAGAAAATGAGGAAACATAATTGCTCAACTGGTTTTCACTATAAGCAAATCTAAAAAAGCACGAGACACTCCACTCACACGCGTAATTCCATCCCTCGGGAAATGGCATGAGCTTCACAAGGATAATGTCAGTTGTCCGAACCCGGACGAATCGAGTGACCCACTCTTGATCCTCATCATTCTTATCATCAACAACAATGGGCATGGGCTAACGGCACCACAGGATCAGCAGGCCTCGATGGTGGAAGGGCCGGTATAGCCTGACGAGGTGACTAAGTGTGAATTCAAGCCTGGCCTTCTCGGCAAAAAATCTCATCATCAGCACCACTCGCCAAAACGACGGATGTATCTGCGCCAAAGTAACCCGATACTTTAGGGAGAAATCAAGCACAACCCTATCAAAGGGGCTTAGTGCAAAAGGGTATAAGTATACGTTCAGGAATCCATCAGCATAGTCCATAACACTCTCATCCGGGGAATATGCCTACAACACTACCCCTCGCCCCATCCGCAGTATCTCCTCACCATCTCCAGATGTTCCTCTCTTATCAAAGACATAGTCTTTAGAGTAAACTCCGGCGGATCCTGAGCTCTAGGAGTGGAACTCTCCCCTCTCCGCCGGGCCGGTCCTGAAGTAGCTGCCATGGCTGTGGTAGATTTGGCAGACTGAAGCAGGGGCCTATACCAACACTTTTGCGCTTAAGGTAACGAAGGATACGATGCCAAAGCAGAAGGATAGCTATCTAAAATAGTTGGATCTTCCAAAGAAGCAAGAGCCACCCCACATATATGTGGGAAACAACAACGATTTGCCTATCCAGGGTAAGCCCCGGGAGAACAACGTCCTCGGTACAGATCCCGGGGTGGTACTAGACCCCACAAGACCTCTATCGACAAAAAGTTAGGCTTCAAGGAGCCAACTGCATCATCTCCAGTCCCAAGGTGATGCCCCGACCCAGAAACCTCTGTCGACAAGAAGTTAGGCTTCAAGGAGCCAACTGCATCATCTCAAGTCCCGAGAGGATGCCTGACCTCGAGGACCTCCATCAAAAGGAAGTCAGGCTTCGGAAAGCCTTCAGCGCCATCATAGAGCTCGAGGCGGTACCCGATCTCGTGGTTTTCCTTTCTAAAAAGAAAAATAAGCACTTCCAGCTCTGCCCACAAGTGATCGACGTTAGGAAATCACCTAACAACGAATGAACCTTCCTCAGAAGCCTGCCTACAACACCTCAAAAGGTTATCTACGCCAAGCTCAAAGTAAAAGATCCGAGCGCTCGAAGTCGAATTTCGCTTTGGTGCTCTATCTCCATAGGGCTCGAGGGCCCCGATGATCCAGGCTTATCGGACCACTTCGTGCTTGATCCCAGGAACAATGATGAGCTCGGAAAGGAGCCATTTTTGTCGACAAAAGACCAGAAAAATATTGGCAATCGTCAACAGAGGCATACATTCAAAATCTCTGCGAACGCACAAGTGTATAAGAGAAAATGAAAAAAATCAAAAGTAGAAGTAAAGGAAACATCTTCTTATTTGGAAAATATCGGCTACAACGGCCCTCGAAGGGTCCTTACATACAATTACAAAAGCTTGCAAGGGGTTCTTACACAGAAAGGAAGAAACAAAAGGGCGCATACGCGTGGTAAAAGCCTAGAAACTGGTATACTCTCGAAGGTCCACCTCCTGCAACAAGTGCCTCCGGGCACACATCCTTAGAAGCCTCATCCCAGCTTTCCACACTGATATCCCCAAAGGATCGGGCGAGAAGCAGGAAGGGATGAAAAAATGCCATAACTCGCCGAAGGTCGAGGACCCTCGCTGGCCAAGAGAACCTCGGAGAGATAGTGGACTGGGTGAGCCTCGGCCTTGCTTGCACGACTACTTAGAATCCACTTCTCAGAATATTTAGTCATGCAAGTTAACAGCTCGGGGGAGAGCCCCACGTCGAGCTAGGGTACGAAGTTGAGCAGCTGTGTATAATCCGAACGCCCTTTTTAGCAGTGGTATATAATTCGAAGAGCTTTTCACGAGCAAGGAAAGTTGACTCCCGTATGTCATCATCTCGAGCAAACAAGGGCAGTGACAATAGACGTAACCGCAACCACAACAGCGACAGGACAACATGGTCGTGCTCAATAAAGGAAAGCTTCAGCAAGAGTCTGTAACACAGCCTACGGGAGCTCTGCCAAATGTCCTTAAGGCCACAAACCCCAAACATGATGTTCAATGATAGAGGAAGATGGTAAGAAGAAATGGACGAATGAGCCAATGAAGGTACTTGGATCGAAAAACAATGCTAGAGCACCCCAATTCATAACGGGTAATGATACTGTCATCGAGGCTTTGGAAAACTGACCAGTGGACGCAATTACTGTATTCTTGAAGAATCAAATCGAAGGCGGTACTTTCACCTTGCAGAATGGGAATCGATAGTGCATTGAATGATGTCAAATACACAAGTCTGTGGTTCATCCCGGTTTTCGCAAAAACTCGCGCCACAGGTTGCATCATTGGTATGATGTCACCGCGAGAAGCTCGTATAGTCGAGTGTCAGAATCATTTTCCATCACTTTGATCTGCGAAACGCGGAGACTATCTATATGCGGCGAAATCAGAGGGCTTAATTTCTTGCTATCAAGCCACTTCGGAAGAATATCTCAAGACCCTGAGGATGTGGAGTTGTGACCGAGTCCCCTCCCTTGGGGCTCGTCGAGGCCCGACTCAAAGAAGATGAAGATCGAGGCTAGAGCAAAAAGGGGAATTTCCAAGGCACGCAACTACGTTTGACAGAGCCGGTCTACCCAGAGCCTATGTCGAGGGGTCACGTCTAGCCGTCCCATCTCCATGCTTTTATAATTAATGTATGTTGTACTATAACCGGTTTCTCCCCTATATAAAGGAAATCCTCACCACCTTGTAAGGGGCTACTGTTGCTCCAATTATTCTACACAAGATCAATAATATCTCTCTCTCTGTCTTTCTTCTCTGTAACTTACTTGCTCTTACTCTCTCGAGGCCACTCTTAGAATTTATTACTTTCATACTTGTTCTTCATTTATTGTTTGGTATTGGCCATAAAGAGCCTTCTTTAGTTATATTATAACTGTTATCCTATCCCCGACTACCCTCGATAGCTCGAACTTGAGCGTGATATCAACCCCGAGGCCCTTTGTTGACCAGCCCGGAGCCCGGGTAGTAAGGTCCTCAGTTTGATCGCTGTCTTGTTTTAGCTTGTATTTCATCGTTAAACATCATACCCCTAGCATCAATTGCTCTAACAACTAGCATAAAAATAGATCAAGTATTTTTAGAGTCCCATTTACAAATTTAATTGTTGTTACCATTTTCACGGTAAACACCTACCTTTTGGTACCAAATCATCCCCCTTCCACTAAATAACAGACTCTTTTTGAAATTCAAATCCAACGATTCTATTTTGGCAATCAAGCTTTATGCCAGTATATCCACATGATTACATCAAAGTCAACCATACCCAACTTAATAAGTTCGGCCATGGTTTTCCCACCACACATTATGACAACACAATCCCTATAAACCCGCACGACCACAATAAACTCACCAACCAAAGTAGATATAGAGAATGACTCATGAAGTAGTTCCGGTTCCATCCCAAACTCTATAGCAATGTAGGGAGTGACATAGGGCAAGGTGGAACCGGGATCAATAAGAGCATACACATTATGCGATTGTATTTTCAATATACCTGTGACGACATCTAGAGAAGCCTCTGAACTTTTGCGACCCTTAATAGCATAAAAACACATGGGTCCTCTTGAACTCTGTGCACCACGCCCTGCGGGTGCTGGAGTTCCTCGAGCTAAAAGAGGTGTTGCGAATGTAGTATCTACAAAGATGTCTAGCTATACTGCACCCCTGCACATTCTCTAGTGGGACAAATGGCAATCTTACTAAATGTGACTCCTCATATCCCCACCCATAGCATAAGGGATGGTCCATGAAGCAGGCCCCAAGGTGCATCTTCTCACACTTAGGGAATGGCGACCTCCGCTGCTGCTGAAATCTCCCACCAGACCAACCTTTCTAGTAGGATCCCATGTTGCCCTGGCTGGGACTAATGTGGCTCCACTGCTGCTGACTGGCTCCGATGGCGGCGCACAAATCGAAGACTGAGTAAAGGATTGAGATGGCCCTGACAACCCTCCTCGGAATGCTGACCTACCACCATCATAACCAGACAAACCACAAAAGTTCCCCGTGGACTGGGCCTTGTCGCTGCCCTCACGGTACATTCTGATCTTCAATTTGCGAGTCTCTATGGCTTGAGAAAATGCCACTATTTTACCATAGTTCATGTTAGAATTCATGGCAGGTATAACGGCCTAATTAATAACCAAGGGGCTAAGGCCTTACACAAACCGGCGCACTCTAGACTCCATGGTGGGAAACATGCAGAAGGAATACTTGGATAGGCATGCAAACCTTATATGTGTCACGATCCAAACTGATGGGCCGCGACGGGTGCCCGAGTCCTACCTGTCAAACACCCCTAAGCATGTGTCTAAGATATAAACCTGAATAACATCTGCTGCATTACGAAATTAACATATATGAAGAAAACCTGTCATCAAGGCATATGTATGTATACATGCAGAAGACAGTGGGCGAGCCAGCAAGGCTGCTATAGACAACTATACATCCAAAACTGAAAGCCGACAAGGCCACATATAACCCAACTAGACATACTGTTTACAAACCTTTAATAGAAATATAACTCTACAAAGACAGGACTGAGCCACATCATACCCACATATATATATATAAGCGTATCGTACCAAAACAAAAAGTAACTCCGGATCAAGTGGATCACGCCAACTCTCACTAACCAAGAATTCTAAGAAGTAGGACCGTCATCTTGCCTACCTGCACCTGCGGGCATGAAATGCAGGCCCCGTGAAATAGGGCGTCAGTACGAAAAATGTACTGATTATGTAAGGCATGAAAATAAGTACGTAAAAGACATAGATGAAACATGAAATACAGAAATACCTTTAAATCTAAATAACACTGTAAATATTGAAACGTTTATAATATCATGCACATGCGTATAAAAGTCGTGCCATATATAGGTATGGGTGTACATAATATCATCAAGCCAATAAGGGCATCCCATCATATCATCTCGGCCACTGTGGGCAACATCATCAGCATATACTAGTTGATCAGGTGGTGGTGCGTATATAGTGTCATAGCCTCTTCCCATATCCCATATGCATATACATACATATATACGCGTCTATAACGCTATTTGAATCATATTTCAGCCACTGTGGGCAATATCATCATCATATAACAGTTGATCAGGTTGTGGTGCATATATAGCGCCGTAACCTTTTTCCATATCCCATATACACATATTTACATATATACGCGTATATAAAGCCATCTGGTCATGGGTTAATGCAAATGTATAAATGAGTGAAATGCATGAAAAATACATAATGATCTCGATATTCCTTTTGGATAAACTTTTCCAACTACGTATTATTCTGAGACCCATGAACAAAAGATAATAATAATTCTCATCGGAAATCAATAATATAGACACCCCTACTATTTCTATGAATAGAGTAACTTATAGAAACTGTGTATTTGCTCGTTTCTTCAGTATAATTTGGACCATGCCAAAAGAAAGAAGGGAAGGCGTTAACATATCCCAAGTACAAAAAATCCGTACGATATTCTTGAGAAAGATTATACCGTATTCCCTTAGAATCGCAAATGTCACGCATTATCGTTGAAGTCTCAAACAAGCTATTTTAGCACCATCGACTAGCAAGCTTAGTATTCATAACATCATACTCAATTATGAAGGGAAACTCATTGATAATTGTGGGTTCAAGAGATTTTGGATGAAGCTACATCCGTTGCCTTCTAAACATATACATTTAACTTATGTTGTTGTCTTTATTAAAGGTGTAATTCTCACTTTTGTGGATTAGCCTCTCAACGTGACACCTTAACATGCAAATTTAAGAGTCACTAGTGGAATACAGGGGTCTGCCACGTTAGACTATGTTGAAGTCTCTAGCTAGACTAGTTAAAAGTTATGATTAATTAGTGGAACTATAATATTGTTAAGATACTACTAGCTTTATCTCTTATTAATACAACTTTGAAATTTTCCAAACTCATTATGATTTAGGCATGTTTCGTTCATCCAAATAAACATTCAATAGGAAAAAAAAAATTTGTTCAGTAATAGATAGTATAAATTGAATATTCATCTAACTAGTATTATACAATTAATGTCAAGATAAATAAAAATAAATTAGTGTCAACTTGGCCATACACGAGATTGGGCTTATATAACAACATTATCGTAATATAGTACTACTCACTTTTTAATACACTTTACGTACCCTGCTATTGTGGTCAAATGGTACCTTGCATGGTACTAATTCATAATTATCGGGCATTATCGTTAGATCCATATTTTTCTAAATTGGCCAATTTCAACGAAACTCATTTCCTTTAATATGTGTACCCCTTCATCCTTCGTAACATTTATTTATTTCTTGTTATAATTAGCGTAAATATGTTAACGTCAAGATAATCTCATCCCCGAGTCTACGTCGGTTAACTGAAAATAAAATTATAACATACGAAAACGTGAGATGTAACATCCTTCCTCCCTTAGAAACGTTCGTCCTCGAATGTTCCACTCCTCGTGATCTATATAACAGAGGAGTCTTCCTCGGAACATTCGTCCTCGAATGTTCCACTCCTAATTAATTCTCTCGATTACCTGCTGTACCAATTCTGGTCCTACTAACATAGTTTCCCGAACATTGAACCACCCTATAGGCGACCTACACTTCCATCCATAAAGAGTTTCGTATGTAGCCATCTGAATACTGGAATGGTAACTATTATTATATGCGAACTCAATAAGCGGCAGATTATCATCCCAGCCACCTTTGAAGTCTATTATACAAGCTCGTACCATATCCTTCAGTGTTTGAATAGTACGCTCAGCCTATCCTTCTATCTAGGGATGAAATGTTGTACCAAGACTTATTTGAGTCCCCAATCCTTTTTGGAAGGACCTCCAGAAGTTAGCTATAAATTGAGCTCCTCTATTCGAGATAATAGATATAGGGACACCATGCAGTCGTACTATCGCATTAATATAAAGCCTTGCATAATCCTCTGAGGAATATGTAGTTCTAACGGGCAGAAAATGGGCTGACTTTGTAAGCCTATCAACAATCATCCATATCGAATCGAACTTACGCTGGGTATGAGGTAAGCCTATGATGAAATCCATATTGATTATTTCCCATTTCCAAGTCGGAATCTCCATGGCTTGCAATACCCCACCGGGTTTCTGATGCTCAATCTTAACCTGCTGACAGTTAGGACACTAAGCAACAAACTTCGCTATATCCTTTTTCATTCCGTCCCACCAATACCTTTCCCTAATATCATGATACATCTTTGTCACTCCTGGATGGACAGAATAACGAGAATAGTGAGTTTCTCCCATAACATGACGACGTAGCCCTAGAATATTAGGGACACATAATCATCCTCAATATCTGAGGACCACACCTTCTGTAATTTCAAATGGTGTCTTCTCCTTTTGAGGGGTGGTATCCCTATAATGAACTAACACAGGATCTTCGTACTGGCATTCCTTTACTTCAGTTACTAAAGAGGATGTTGTCGTATCCTGAATAGTGATTCCAATATCACCTGAGTCCAATAATCGAACACCAGGACTATCTAGCTGATGAACTTCAAGGGCTATTCCCCTTTTTTCTCACTGTAAATACGATAGGCTACTTGTCACGCCCCAAAACCGAGGGGCGCAACCGGCGCTCGAAAGGGTAGCCCCAGTCAAGCGGACCTGGGTGTCTTTCTTATACCACATGTTACCCCACATTTTCCTTTGTCCGTCAACCAAGAGAAATAGCCATTAATAAATTTAAACACATTCTTACGAGATTTACATAACATACATAGTTACTTAGCTTGGTTTACAAGTTACACTACTAAAATACAAAATACATAAGTGCATAACCCACATTTTCTGTCTATGGAGCCTCTAGGGATACAAAAGAGTGTTACAATACTTGTCCGTAACAAGGCTCCGACTATACCTTACGCAAATACCAAAATAAGATTTTCGGGAGGAAAAGCGGCATGAGCCACACAGGGCCCTGAGAGGAAAAAAGGGCTCACCAATACAGCTGACGGAAAGTGAAGTAGTGCTATTGTCGGTGGACTGGAGTACCTGTTATAGAACCACCTACAATCATAACACGAATGTAGTGCCCCCGGCAAAAAGGGACGTCAGTACATTTGAATTGTACTGGTATGTATGAACAAACTTTACCCCAAGTAAAATCAAGAAATACACAGGTAACAAACAGTAATAGAATCAACAATCCAATGCACATGAAAGGAACAACCAAAGCCAAACAAGTTCCACAATCTCTCCTTTTCCCCTTTCAACATTATTTTATCACATCAATGGTTTCACAACTTTCACATATTTTCATTTCAATAGTGATTTCGATCACTTTTCCAACCTTATTATCTCGGCCACCCTTATTACCTCGGCCACCCTTATCACCACAACCCACACCTTATAACTTCGTGTTGCGGCGCGCAACCTGATCCCACCGGACAATTACATTTCACACGACAACACAACAATTCACATAGAGTTTTCATAGACATCAATACCATTTCCATTATATGCAACAGTCCGTATACAATTTAAGTCACAACGATAATTGCCGCCACAAGTCACGTATGATATTACCACAGTTGTTTCAATTGCATCAATTACGATATTTTTCCATCATTTGTTACACAGCTCTTACCACATAAGCACCTTCACACACACACGCTTGGCTTGTTGCCATTTACTTACACCATTATATCAGAAAACTTAGCCAACAATGTTCAAGGCATATTAATCACAGGAATTTACAAATGATCCAAATAAATAACACATATCAATTACTCGTACACCAAACAAGGTGACTTTACAAAGGTTAAAGTTAGCCAACAACGTTCAAGGCATATTAATCAAAAGAATTCACAAATGGTCCACATAAATAAACCATACCAATTACTCGTACACCAAACAAGGTGACTTTACAAAGGTTAAAGTTATCTATACATACCTCAAATTCGCCCTTAGTGATAATACAATGATCCAATACACTTAAGCAACTTCAATCTACAATACAACATTCAATAGGGCCAATATTAGTAATAAATTCCGTAACTTATGCCATTTAGGCATATCATCAAATAACTTGTAGGTATAGGTCTTTACACCCCATAACTATAGTATTGGTTCACCCAACTATCACCATTAACCAACAATTCATTCCACCATCATTCCTAACTAATTTATAACTTCCAACAACATATGTGTGACAACCCATCTTCACCCAACCAACAAAATTCCATCAAATAATCATCTTTCAATCTCTACAATGACTATGTTTTTATATTTGGAACATATGGCTTCTAATCACCACACCAAGAGTCCCAATACTTAAATCACACTAATATACCAATAAAAAATTCATACATGTAAGTCTAAGGGTGTAGGATTACCTTTTGGAAGAAATCTTGCAAAACCCTCCTTTGAGTTCTTGAAGGAATTTCTTGAAGATCTATGTGTTTTATGAGTAAATTTCATCAATACTAGTGTAATAATAATGGAATTTTATACCAAGTTAATGAAGATTGCTTACCTTGAAGATGGGGGGGGGGTTGGAGGTCCTGAGAGGGTGAAGAAAACCCCAAAATTCGAGCTTGAATGATCAAAAAATGAAGGAAATATAATACCCCTTCGGGTTTTACACTGACCAGGGGTATTTTAGACATTTTACATGTTCCACCGCGTCCCGCCGCGTTCTGCCGCGGTCTGCCGCAGTTTACAGGCAGAAAAACCTTGGTTTGCTGCGGTTCGCCGCGGCCGCGCTCCTGGGTGCGCTGGGGACACATATTCGGTAAAATGGTCATAACTTTCTGTATACACCTCCAAATGATGAACAGTTTATTGCGTTGAGAACTATACTCAAAGGGCTTTAATTTTATAGGTTGTGAATCACTCAACACTTTATATAACTAGAGATATGCTTGTCCAAAGTGAGGTCTTGTGCGCATTCACTTACAACTTTAGCCTATTATGAAATTTTTCCAACTTGGCTTAGACTTAGGCCTCTCCTTAGACCCCAAACTACTTATAATATGACTTATAAACTTATTAACTTATCTAATTGATATCTATTATATCATGAACCCTCACTTGCACAGAAGATAAAATAATTAGCCTATCTTGGCACCACAAAATCTTAGATTACTTAGCAAAATTTTCTGGGCTTTACATTCTCCCCTGCTTAGGATCATTCGTCCTCTAATGAGGATCAAGGTTCATTGACTAGCCATCCTTATGTAACTTCGGCTTGTTCACATCATGAAATATATCAACAGCCCCGAATTTGGCTAACTCCTAAAATTTCCGAAAGATTTCGTCAGAGTTTCCTTTGTAACTAGACCTATCCACCTGTCAGAGGGCCCCAGATACATATCCTAATAGCATATACATGTTTCATAGACATAACATAACTTGTACAACACCAACCATGGCAGCATAGGCAATATATGTAATCAAAATGGAATAGTTTAACATGGATCAAATCAAAAGATAAGAGTTCATTGGAACCAAATGCATAAAAGCTATTACATGACTATTTAAACAAATGTGGGTACTTCTTTCTCATTTCTTCTTCGGCCTCCCAAGTGGCTTCCTCAACCTGCCGGTTCCGCCATAACACTTGTACGGAGGCAATTACCTTATTTCTCAATTTCCGGACTTGCCTATCAAGAATGGCAACTGGAATTTCTTCATAAGATAGTTCTTCATTAACCACAATAGTTTCAACTGGCACAATAATGGATGGATCTTCCACTACCTTCTTCAACATAGACACATGGAAGACCGGATGTACCAACGACATCTCGGGTGGCAGCTCGAGCTTGTATGCCACCTGACCAATCCTCTGAATGATTATGTACGGTCTGACATACCTCGGACTTAATTTCCCTTTCTTCCCAAATCGCATAATGCCCTTCATGGGGGAAACTTTCAATAATACCCAATCATCTTCTTTGAACTCCAAATCTCTGCGACGAATGTCTGAATAAGACTTTTGGTGACTCTGAGCAGTTTTCAACCTCTCCTTAATAATCTTGACTTTCTCCATGGCCTGATGCACGAGGTCCGGCTCTATCAATTCTGCTTCTCCAACCTTGAACCACCCAATGGGAGACCTGCATCTCCCACCATACAGTGCCTCGAATGGTGCCATCTGGATACTAGCATGAAAGTTGTTGGTGTAAGTAAATTCTATAAGTGGCAAATGGTCATGCCAACTACCCTTGAAATCAATAGTATAGGCACGAAACATGTCTTCAAGCGTTTGAATAGTCCGCTCTGCTTGCCCATCGGTTTGTGGATGAAGAGTTGTGCTAAGGTTTACCTGCATACCCAAACCTTGCTGAAATTTCTTCCAAAAGTTGGCCATGAACTGAGCCCCTCGATTTGAAATGATTGACACTGGAGTGCCATGCAACCTGACTATTTCTTTGATATACAATTGAGCATATTGTTCCGCTGTGTCGGTAGATTTAACTAGCAAGAAGTGCATTGATTTTGTGAATCGATCCATATCACCCAAATTGAGTCAAACTTGTGCGGAGTGCGCGATAATCCTACCACAAAATCCATATTGATTATTTCCCTTTTCCACATTAGAGTTTCTATGCTTTGTAACCATCCTCCAGGCCTTTGATATTCGACTTTCACTTGCTGACAGTTCAGACATTTTTCCCCAACGTCCGCCACATCCCTTTTCATGTTGTTCCACCAATAAACTTCTTTGAGATCATGATACATTTTTTTTGTAGAACCTGGGTGTACGGAATACCTAGAAGTGTGAGCTTCTGCCAAAATCATTTACCGAAGACTATCAATAATTGGAACACATAGGTGCCCTTGGAACCATAGGGTACCATCATCAATGCCAAAATAAAAAGATGTGATCTTGTGTTTATGAATGCCCTCCTTCAACTGTACCAACAATGGATCGTTGTATTGCTTCTCTTTCACGTTTGCCACACGTGATGATTCAACTCTATTCTGTAAATTACTCCTCCTTCATTAGAGTCCGCAAGACGAACTCCCAAACTAGCCAATTGGTGAACCTCCCTGGACAATGGCCTCTGATATGTCTCTATATGAGCCAAACTACCCATAAATTTTTGGCTAAGAGCATCTTCAACAACATTGGGCTTTTTCCCGGGTGATATAGAATATCAAGGTCGTAGTCTTGAAGTAACTCAAGCCATCTTCCCTGCCTCAGATTCAATTACTCCTGTTTGAAAATATATTGAAGGTTCTTATGATCCGTGAATATATCCATATTGACCCCATACAAATAATTACACCAAATCTTCGATGCAAAAACCACCACCGCAAGTTCTAAGTCATGTGCCGTATAGTTCTTTTCATGATACTTGGTTTCCTAGAGGCATAAGTTATCACTTGGCCATGTTGTATCAATAGTGAACCATCTATATCACATTTCTCTTACATATGACCTCCTAGGATTTGAGTTCTTCAATAATTTTCTTGATATGATTACAATCTTATGTGAGTACTTGCAACTTGCTCTTCCAGATTCTGAATAAAAGACATTACTGGATGAGTTTTCTTATAGGACCTTCTATTTCAAAGGAGTAACATCCTCTAGCCTACGCACACACCTTAATATCATCAACATGCATGACATTACATCAAATGTAATGTAACATGGTGCTCAGACCTTTCCTAGTCAACCTATTTCCTCCTTGTGTGCCTTATAGGATTTAAGAAACCACTACACTTCCCTTGTGAACATTCTCATGATCCCTCCATACTGTTAAACACTTCCCAAAATACGTATCAACAACCTTAATACATATTCAATTCAGAAAGAGCTACTGTCCCAAACAACAACTTGAAATCCTCCTAAATTCTTCAACAAAAACTTCTTATTTTCCTTCTAAGTGTAAGAATTACTCCATCCTGAATAAGTAACTCACCTTATTCCCAATATTGTAGCTACCAATAATGTTTGTTGGTATTGTGGCTTAAGAGCAATCATGTTAAACATGTTTGGTTCGTAACAAGTGTTTATCCTCTCTCACTATATTTCAAACATTTCCCTTTATCCTTTGGGTAGATTGTGTTGTTTTGCCCTTTTTGTTCTCCCTTTCAGTCTAGCCAATACATTGGTACTATCTTTTCTTTATGATCGGGACATTCATTCCCATTCCATTTTGCTATAACGCATAGTAGATAGCCTTATTGTGCCACGCACTTGTCTGCACCCTATGGACTCGTGGTATCATTGTGTCTGGTTTGTTGAGTTTATCACACCACTATTTCACCACCAGTAGTCTCACTTTCCATTGTAATATGTAGACATGAACTCCTTCTAAATATTTCAGTTGATATTTAGTATCACCCAAGTCGGTAGCATTACGGTTAGTCCTTTATACCTTCTATTAACATTTGTGCTCCAGGCGAGTCCACTATTCTGATACGAACTATTTTGTGATAACCATGGACATCTCAATTTATAGATTTTCTTCCCATTTCTTCTCGCCTCATTATTCCTATCTGGTGAATAGCCACGCACAAGAGTTAGGATATCCGTGAGAAAGAGTGTTCATCGTCATATCACTTAACACTTCTTTGTTTGTAAGATTCTTTAGAGGCTCTCCATCAAGCCCAAATACCCTCTTGGGTTATTATAGCATCACATATATTTCTCCCACTCGTTTCGTCTTTCTTAACTCCTTGGTACTTTGGTTAAATCACAGATCTATGATTAACCCATTTTAAAAACTCGCAACCTTCCATATTTGGCCTATATTACTTCCTTAGGTTCCATTGTTCCTAACCCTCTAACAAGTATAAAATCCCTTTACAAATATACTCTTAATTGCCATACCCTATCATTCACATTGCCATGTATGAAGAATTTACCTTCCTTAACCCTCCATTTTCTGGGGTACTAGTTGTCTATCATTACTATATCCTTTCAGATAATCACGTTATCCATTATCACCTTTCTAGACTACGCATGTCTTCCACAAAATATTCAAACATCATAGCTACATGGTCTTACTCTTATTTCATTGTATTAAAGTGGCCTTACTATGGCCCTTCCTCCCCCTCTTAGGGCGAATGCCCCAGATTTTGACACAATTCTTGAATTTAGCAACTTCATGGACATATGTTTCATATCTCTATCCCTCACATATATGTTCGACTATTAGGGAGATTGAAGTAAGCATTGTATTAACCTCATAAGTTCTGTACTCTTATTCAGCCACACAGACTTGGGATTCCAATTCCTCATGTCAATATCCTTTAGGAGTGTAACACAACTTCATACACTTATGGGATTCTTATAACATTCATAACATAAGGGTCTTCTCATTATGGGTTCAATTGACTCTCATTTCATGACTTCTTGTCTCCCGTGAGAGACCTACATGTTTGTCATTACTCTCTTGGTCATGCCTTACATATATCACATGCTTATATAACAAATTTTTCTTTCACACCTTAGGATCATATACATGCTTCCCACACTATCAACAGGTACCATATAAGCTCGCGTCTCATTTATCAAGTCAGTGTCTCTTTGGAGGTGGGTGATCAATTTAAACACTTTTCTCATCTAAAGTATGCTTCTGGTACTATGTACGTATCTCATATATCCGTACAATTTGTTCAACATGATGCACATGCCATCTCATTAATATTCAGGCCTTTCCCATTGGTCATTCCATATGACAACATTACTTGAAATAGATGAAAGAGCGTTTAAACTTATCTCGAATCTCAACGCACGAGTTATAAGAAAATCTTATAGTCAAGATTTATCGCACGATCTGGAGTGTTGAAGAAGGGTAACATTCCTAAATGTCCATGAGCCTCCAAATTATAGATGTGGTCGACAAAATACCGATAATAAGGACTCTACTAGACACGGCTCCGAGACATCCTAGGACACTTTAAAACCTTAGGCTCTGATACCAAGTTTGTCACGCCCCAAAACCGAGGGGCATGACCGGCGCTCGAACGGGTATCCCCAGTCAAGCGGACTTGGGTGCCTTTCCTATCCCACGTGTTACCCCGCATTTTCCTTTATTCATCAACCAAGTGAAATAGCCATTTATAAATTTAAATACATTCTTACGAGATTTACATAACATACATAGTTACTTAGCGTGGTTACAAGTTACACTGCCCAAATACAAAATACATAAGTGCATAACACACATTTCCTGTCCACGGAGCCTCTAAGGATACAAAAGAGTGTTACAATACTTGCCGTTAACAAGGCTCCATCTATATATTATGCAAATACCAAAATAAGATTTCCGAGATGAAAAGCGGCATGAGGCACGCAGGGACCCGAGAGGAAAAATGGGCTCACCAATACAACTGACGGAAAGTGAAGGAGTGGTACTGTCGGTGGACTGGAGTACCTGCTATAGAACCACCTACAATCATAACACGAATGTAGCGCCCCCGGCAAAAGGGACGTCAGTACATTTGAATTGTACTGGTATGTATGAACAAACTTTACCCCAAGTAAAATCAAGAAATACACAGGTAACAAACAGTAATAGAATCAACAATCCAATGCACATGAAAGGAACAACCAAAGCCAAACAAGTTCCACAATATCTCCTTTCCCCCTTCCAACATTATTTCATCACATCAATGGTTTCACAACTTTCACATATTTTCATTTCAATAGTGATTTCAATCACTTTTTTACCCTTATTACCTCGGCCACCCTTATTACCTCGGCCCCTTATCACCATAACCCACACCTTATAGCTTCGTGTTGCGGCGCGCAACCCGATCTCACCGGTCAATTACATTTCACACGACAACACAACAATTCACAAAGAGTTTTAATAGACATCAATACCATTTCCATTATATGCAACAGTCCGTATACAATTTAAGTCACAACGATAATTGCCGCGACAAGTCACGTATAATATTACCACAGTTGATTCAATTACATCAATTACGATTTCTTTCCATTATTTGTTACAAAGCTCTTACCACATAAGCACCTTTACACACACACGCTTAGCTTGTTGCCATTTACTTATACCATTATATCAGGAAACTTATCCAACAACGTTCAAGGCATATTAATCACAAGAATTCACAAATGGTCCACATAAATAACACATACCAATTACTCGTACACCAAACAAGGTGACTTTACAAAGGTTAAAGTTAGCCAACAACGTTCAAGGCATATTAATCACAAGAATTCACAAATGGTCCACATAAATAGCACATACCAATTACTCGTACACCAAACAAGGTGACTTTACAAAGGTTAAAGTTAGCCAACAACGTTCAAGGTATATTAATCACAAGAATTCACAAATGGTCCACATAAATAACACATACCAATTACTCGTACACCAAAAAAGGTGACTTTACAAAGGTTAAAATTAGCCAACAACGTTCAAGGCATATTAATCACAAGAATTCACAAACGGTCCACATAAATAACACATACCAATTACTCGTACACAAAACAAGGTGACTTTACAAATGTTAAAGTTAGCCATACATACCTCAAATTCGCCCTTAATGATACTACAATGATCCAATACACTTAAGCAACCTCAATCTACAATACAACATTCAATAGGGCCAATATTAGTAATAAATTCCGCAACTTATGCCATTTAGGCATATCATCAAACACCTTGTAGGTATAGATCTTTACACCCCATAACTATAGTATTGGTTCACCCAACTATCACCATTAACCAATAATTCATTCCACCATCATTCCTAACCAATTTATAACTTCCAACAACATATGTGTGACAACCCATCTTCACCCAACCAACAAAATTCCATCAAATAATCACCTTCCAATCTCTACAATGACTATGTATTTATATTAGGAACTTATGGCTTCTAATCACCACACCAAGAGTCCCAATACTTAATTCACACTCATATACCCATAATAAATTCATACATGTAAGTTTAAGGGTGTAGGATTACCATTTGGAAGAAATCTTGCAAAATCATCCTTTGAGTTCTTGAAGGAATTTCTTGAAGATCTATGTGTTTTATGAGTAGATTTCATCAATACTAGTGTAAGAATAATGGAATTTTACACCAAGTTAATGAAGATTGCTTACCTTGAAGATGGGAGCGGTTGGAGGTCTTGAGAGGGTGAAGAAAACCCCAAAATTCGAGCTTGAATGATCAAAAAATGAAGGAAATGTAATACCCCTTCGGTATTTACACTGACCAACGGTATTTTAGACATTTTACATGTTCCACTGCATCCCACCGCGGTCTGCCGCCGTTTACAGGCAGAAAAACCTTGGTTTGCCGCGGTTCGCCGTGGCCGCGCTGGTGACGCATGTCAGGTAAAATGGTCATAACTTTTTGTATACACCTCGAAATGATGAACGATTTGTTGCGTTGGGAACTAGACGCAAGGGTATTTAATTTGATAGGTTGTGTATCACTCAAAACTTTATATAACTAGAGATATGCTTGTCCAAAGTGAGGTCTTGTGTGCATTCACTTACAACTTTAGCCTATTATGAAATTTTTCCAACTTGGCTTAGACTTAGGCCTCTTCTTAGACCCCAAACTACTTATAATATAACTTATACACTTATTAACTTATCTAATTGATATCCATTATATCATGAACCCTCACTTGCACAGAAGATAAAATAATTAGCCTATCTTGGCACCACAAAATCTTAGATTGCTTAGCAACATTTTCTGGGGCTTTACACTACCCATAGATCTACAGTTGAGGGCGTCAGCTACTATGTTTGCCTTCCCCTAATGGTATAAAATATCAACGTCATAGTCTTTAAGTAGCTAAGACCATCTCCTTTGATGTAGATTCAATTCTTTTTGCTTGAAGATATACTGGAGACTGTTATAATCCGTATATATATCAACATGAATGCCATACAAGTAGTACATCCACATCTTTAGTGCATGAATCAGTGCAGCTATCTCTATATCATGGGTCGGGTAGTTCTTCTCGTGCTTTCTTAGTTGTCTTGAAGTAAAAGCTACAAGCTTACCATGCTGCATCAGTACACAACCCAATCCAACACCTGAAGCGTCACAATAGATCACATAACCATTGGTCCTTTCTGGGTGCGTTAGAACCGGTGCTGACGTTAATCTATCCTTTAACGCCTGGAAACTCCGTTCGCAAGCATCAGTCCATTGAAACTTTGCTCCCTTCTGAGTCAACTTTGTCAAAGGTGCTGAAAGGGAAGCAAATCCATCTACAAAACTCCTGTAATAACCTGCCAAACCAAGAAAGCTATGAACCTCCGTCGGTGTTGTGGGTCTAGGCCACATTTTTACTGCCTCAATCTTTTGTGTATCCACCCGGATGCCTTCAACCAAAATGACATGCCCAAGGAGAGCTACAGAGTTCAACTAGAATTCATATTTAGAGAATTTTTCATACAACTTCCCTTCTTGTAGAACTCTGAGCACAGTACGCATATGATTTGCATGCTCAGCCTCTGAACGAGAATATACCAATATATTGTCAATAATTACAATTACGAACAGATCTAAAAAAGGCCTGAACACACGGTTCATCAAATCCATGAATACTGCTGGGCCATTGGTCAGACCAAACGATATATCTCGAAACTCAAAGTGCCCATATCTTATCCTGAATGTAGTCTTCATGATATCTTCATCCTTAACCTTTACCTGATGGTTTCCAGACCTCAAGTCTATCTTTGAAAAATACTTGGCACCTTGTAACTGATCAGATAGATCATCAATTCTCGGGAGCGGGTACTTATTCTTGACCATCACCTTATTCAGTTGCCTATAATTAATACAGATTCGTAAGGAACCATCTTTCTTTCTTACAAACAACACCTTTATTCCCCATTGTGACGTACTAGGTTTGATAAAACCCTTTTCAAGCAAGCCCCTTAGCTCTGCGAGGGCCATTTTATAGGGGGAATAAATATTGGATGAGTATCTGGTAGTAGGTCAATGGAAAACTCAATTTCTCGCTCTGGCGGAAGACCCGGAAGTTCATCGGGAAACTCATTAACTATAGGAAAGAACTGAATGATTGGTAACTCTACATCCATATCCCAAACTCGAACTTAGTGATAAATATAGCCCTTTCTGATTATCTTTCTTGCCTTGAGATAGGAGATAATTTTACCTCTTGGTGATGTCGTATTACCTTCCCATTCTAAAACAGTCTCTCCTGGGGACTGAAATTAAACAATCCTTGACCTACACTTGATGTTAACATAACAAAAGGCAAACCAATCCATACCCATTATAATATCGAGTCCTACCCAACCGAACACCACGTACCTTATCTTTGTTTATTATCAAGTCTATCACGGGCTATTACGGCGACATCCATATATATAAGTAACAATATTAAGACTTAACTCGCATAACCAATTTAAAGGAAGGTTTATATACATAGGGGTCGACTAGGCCATATATATGTCATATCCAAAACTATATACAGGATAACGTTTGCAAAACCTCTAAGTAGGCATAACCATAATTTATACAAGTCGGGACGGGGCTCCCTACATTCTCATAAAACAACCAAACACATTTAGAACCCTGACTTGGTAATATTCCAAGAAGAAGTGGAACTCACCAACCAAAAACTGACACTTGGAGGAAGTCTATAGTAGAGGGTCATTGCCTCGTCCTATATAAGAACCTTGATCGGACACACTTCGAAGAGGAATCTTCATGTCCTTATCAGTTACCTTCCTCCTCTTGCCACGACTACTATCTTTTTCCTCTACGTATCCCATAACATATACCGACGAACCTTAATTGACAGACTCCCAAGATTGTGGACTATCCGGAATCTCATAAGTGCTGGTGTCCGCAAATACCTTGACATAGTTTTGAGCCTGAGGGAATCCCGGTTGTGCCAATCCATGCACTACTCCCCTCATACCCTGATTAACGGACTGTGAAACTAAGGGCCTTTGTGAGTTCGGAACTCCTCTCACCCTATCTACTGTCGGAGTGGTCAAAACAACTCGAATGGATGACTCATATGGATCCTCAGATGGATCCTCCTCAATAGAACCCATGATCTCCGATGGGTCTGAATGCATAATATAACTTATCTTTTTTTCTAACACATTTGTAGCCTTCTGACCCGTGCTAGCTGCTGTAATCTTTGGAGGCATCACTGAAAAGGTAACACAACACTAGGAACATGAATGCCTATCTCGTACGATCTAAGATAAGAAGAGAGGATAACATCCTCTATATCCTATATCCTCCTGTCTATAAGTGTGGTGCACAATACATCCATAAAAAAGACTCAACAGACACGGTCTGTAGACAACCCTAGGACAGAACTGCTCTGATACCACTTTTGTCACGACCCAAACTGATGGGCCACGATGGGTGCCCAAATCCTACCTGTCAAACACCCCTAAGCATGCGTCTAAGATATGAACCTGGATAACACCTGCTGCATTACGAAATTAACATACGTGAAGGAAATTGTCATCAAGGCATATGTACGTATACATGCAGAATACAGTGGGTGAACCGGCATGGCTGCTATAGACAACTATACATCCAAAACTAAAAACCGACAAGGCCATATATAACCCAACTAAACATACTGTCTACAGACCTCTAATAGAAACATAACTATACAAAGACATGACTGAGCCACATCATACCCATATTTATATATATAAGCATATTATACCCAAAAAAAAGCAGCTCTGGATCATGTGGAGCACGCCAACTCTCGCTGATCAAGAATCCTAAGAAGGGGGACCGTAAACTTATCTACCTGCACCTGCAGGCATGCAATACAGGCCCCGTGAAATAGGGCGTCAGTACGAAAAATGTACTGAGTGTGTAAGGCATGAAAATAAGTACATAAAAGACATTGATGAAACATGAAATACAGAAATACCTTTAAATCTGAATAACTCTGTAAATTTTGAAACGTTTATAATATCATGCACATGCCGTATAAATGTCGTGTCATGCATAGGTATGGTTGTACATAATATCATCAAGACACTGAGCGAATCCCATCATATCGTCTTGGCCACTATGGGCAACATCATCAACATATACCAGCTGATCAGGTGGTGGTACGTATATAACGCCATAGCCTCTTCCCATATCCTATATACATATACATACATATATACGTGTATATAACGTTGTTTGAATCATATTTCAGCCACTATGGGCAACATCATCATCATATACCAGCTGATCAGGTGGTGGTGCGTATATAACGCCGTAACCTTTTCCTGTATCCCATATACATATATTTACATATATACGTGTATATAATGCCATATGGTCATGGGTCAATGCACATGTATAAATGAGTGAAATGCATGAAAGTACATAATAATCTCGATATTCCTTCCGGATAAACTTTTCTAACTACGTATTATTCTGAGACTCATGAACAGAAGATAATAATAATTCTCATGGGGAATCAAGAATATAGACACCCCTACTATTTATATGAATAGAGTAACTTATAGAAAATGTGTATTTGCTTGTTTCTTCAGTATAATTTGGACCATGCCAAAAGAAAGAAGGGACGACCTTAACATACCCGGAGTACGAATAATTCATGCGATATTCTCAAAATAGATTATACCGTATTTCCTTAGAATTGAAAGTCTCACGCATTATCATTGAAGTCTCAAACAAGATATTTGAGCACCATCCGCTAGCAAGCTTAGTATTCATAACATCATACTCAATGATGAAGGGAAAATCTTTGATAATTGTGGGTTCAAGAGGTTTTGGATGAAGCTACATCCGTTGCCTTCTAAACATATACATTAAACTTATGTTGTTGTCTTTATCAAAGGTGTAATTCTCAATTTTGTGGCTTAGCCTCTCAATGTTACACCTTAACATGAAAATTTAAGAGTCATAATGGAACACAGGGGGGCTGCACGTTAGACTATATTCAACTCTCTAGCTAGACTAGTTAAAAGTTATGATTAATTAGTGGAACTATAATATTGTTAAGATACTACTAGCTTTATCTCTTACTAATACAAGTTTTAAATTTTCCAAACTAGTATGATTTATGCATGTGTCGTTCATCCAAAAAAACATTCAATAGGAAACAAAATAATTGGTTCAGTAATAGATAGTATAAATTAAATATTCATCTAACTAGTATTATACAATTAATGTCAAGATAAATAAAAATACATTAGTGTCAAGTTGGCCATACACGAGATTGGGCTTATAGAACACCATTATCATAATATAATACTACTCACTTTTTAATACACTTTACGTACCCTGCTATTGTGGTCATATGGTACCTTGCATGGTACTAATTCATAATTATCAGGTATTATCGCTCGACCCGTATTTTTTCAAATTGGACACTTTCAACGAAACTCGTTTCCTTAAATTCGTGTACACCTTTATCCTTCATACCACTGTTTTATCGCTTATTATAAATGTCGTAAATATGTTAACGTCAAGATAATCTCATCACCGAGTCTACGTCGGTTAACTGAAAACGAAATTTTAACGTACGAAAATGTGAGATGTAACCATATGATAATCCCACACTCGGCGGCACGGGCTACCTTAGTCTTGGCATGTAAGAAATGATCAATGAAAGCATCGGCAAACTCACTCCTCCTTGCCGGAGGGCTCCCCTCCTCATGGGAGTCCTCCTACATCTCGAACCAAGAGTAGGCCACCCCTTTCAGGCATTAGGAGGCCAACTCCACTCCCTCCATCTCAGTAGCATTGATAACTCGGAGGGTCTTGTGCATCTTGTCAATAAAATCCTGGGGGTCCTCCTCAAGATCAGTACCTATGAACACTGGAGGAATCAATTGGATAAATCCTTTCACCCGAAAACTGGCAGAATCTCTTGGATGACTAGAAGAAGTGGGCGCAACATTTGATCTCTAGGCCCGAGAAGCCACTATCTGAGCCAACATCTGTATGGCTCCCCTAAGATCCCTATCAAATACACAATAACCGGAAGCTGGTGCTGGAGGTGGACTGGGATATCAGTTGGGGGTGGAATAGCTGCACCCTCAATAGGTGTAGGGATAGGTGCAGTCTAACCAGGAGTAGCAGAATCAGGCAGTTTAGTAGTCGGGGGAACGCCCTCACCCCTCGGGTGCACAATTAGTAGTTGGGAAAATGCCCTCACCCCTCGGGTGCACAATTAGTAGTCGAGGGAATGCCCTCACCAGTTTAGTAAAGAATCAACTGTCACTCATGAGGTGGCATTGGCTCTTTGGCCTGTTCTTGCTTTCTTCCTAGGTGCCATGTACTGAAAATTAGAGCAATGCACGTGTAACGACCCGACCGGTCGTTTTGAGCTCCGGCGCGTCATTCACCAGTTTGAAGCCATGAGCGGCTTCATCTCAGGTATATTGACTTGTGTGTATGGTCAGAATTAAAAATTCAGGAAGTTTGGAGTCAAATCTAAATGGAAATTCTCATTTTGAAAGCTTAAAATTGAAGAAATGAACTAGGATTGGAAATTTGAGTAAACGACCTCAGAATCGAGATCTGAAAGTTCCAGCAAGTTTGTATGATGATTTTGGACTTCGGAGTATGTCCGGATTTGGTTTTGGATAACTCGTGAGCATTTCGGCGTATATTGTGGAAGTTAGTATTTTAGAAGAATTTCATAAATTTGGGTTGGAAGGCATTTCAGTGTTATAGATGTCCGTTTGGGATTCCAAGTCTAGGAATAGCTCCGTATGGTGATTTTGGAGTTGGTAGCGCGATCGGAAGTCAATTCGGATCTCCGGGGGTCATTTTGAAGTCATTTGGCTAAATATAGAAATTTGAAGGTTTTTGAGAAAATTCGACCGAAAGTGAAAATTTTGATATCGGGGTCGGAATGCGATTCCGAAAGTTGGGGAAAGTCTGTAATGTCGAATATGACTTGTGTGCAAGATTTGAAGTTATTCCGGAATGATATTGGTAAGGTTTGAAATAGTCTCTTTTAAGGAGGTTTAAGTTGGAAAAGTCAACCGAACGTTGACTTATGTGATAGAGGACTCGAAATGCGAATTTTATGGTTCGGATAGCTTCGTTGGGTGATTTGGGACTTAGGAGTGTGTCCGGAATATTTTTGTGATTACCAGTGTAGAATTAAGCTTGAATTGGCAAAGTTAGTATTTTGGCGAATTCCGGTTGATAGGTGAGATTTTGATCCGAGTGTCGGAATGGAATTTCGAGAGTTTCTGTAGCTTCGTTATGTCATTTTGGACTTTTATGCAAAATTTAAGGTCATTCGGACGTGGTTTGATTGGGCTTTTGATCATAAATGGGATTTGGAAGTTCGTGAGATTCATGGGCTTGAATCTGATGATGATTTGATGTTTTGATGCTATTTTGGGTGTTTCGAATGTTGGGACAAGTTTGAATGATATTGTGGGACATGTTGATACAATTGGTTAAGGTTCCGAGGGCCTCAGGTGGATTTCGGAAGGTTAACGGAATGAAATTCGGACCAAAAAGAAAAGAAAAAGCTGCAGAAATTTCTGCTGCAATTTTCTGCAGAAGGTCTTTGGACTGCAATCGTGGAGCGTACTTCGGAGGACTATATCTTTTGATAAATAAGGAATTTTGAGATGATTCAAAAACAAAAGTTGTAGAACTTCATGTCTAGTTTCCAGAAAGCTAAATAAATCGTAATTTAGACATCTGTAGAGAATGTTACGGTCGATTGAATATGACTGGTGGAGCTCGTTCTCCAGAATTTTTTGATTTCGGGGAACCTACTTTAGAAGCTCATATCTCGAGATATATAAAGAGTTATATGGTATACAACCTATCAAATTAAATATCTTTGAGTCTAGTTTCTAAATCATCAAACTGTTTGTCATTTGGATATATATACAGGACGTTATGGGTGCTTAAATAGAAGGTGTCCGACAAGAAACAATTTTAATAGGATGTACAACTTGTATAACACAAGTGCAAGGTACAACTCGACGAAGCACAGACAGATTCTTTTATACACAGATTTAGCTCACTTTTCTTCATTTCTTCAATGTATGGACGATTTTTGGGGAGCTTCAAGAGGGGATTTTCATCATCAATGTGAAGGTAAGTTATCCCCACCTATTTTGAGTTATGTACGTCAATTAAGTATGGATTTGAGCATGCAAATTGTAGAAAAATTGAGGATTTAGGCCTAGAGATTTGAAAATAAGATTTACTGATTTGAGGGGTAAAATGAACTCCGATTTTGGTAAATTTTATATGTACGGACTCATGGCGAGACGAGGAATCCGATGATGTGACTTTCGTAATTTTTTGAGAAGTGGGCCCGGGTCTCGGGTTTTGCAAATTTCGTGATTTTTGATATTTTTTGAGTCTTTGCGATTGGGTTATATTCCCTTAGCCTATTGTAATATATTCCTTGTAGTTTGGCAAGATTCGACGCGCGAGGAGGTCGATTCGAAAGGAAAGGGCATCGCAGAGTAGACTTTTGGCCATCTTGAGGTGAGTAATAGATGTAAATGTTGTTCTGAGGGTTTGAAACCGCAGACTTTCATATCGTAACGCTATATTGAGGCATGACACGCACTCCATGGCGAGTGCGGGGTCGGATACTATTGGGATTGTGACTTGGTCTATCCCGTGTAATGTTAATATTATACTGGTGATTGATACACATACTTCATTGATATTACTGGGCTTGATGCCATGTTTGGGGCCTTGTGCCGATTTGTAAAATCCTTCGAGGATTGATATCACTGCTTAGCATGATTTGCATATCATTAAATTTCAGTCCAAGGTTTTAAATGTTGTTTTGCAAACTCAGCCATAATTCTAAGTGTTGAAAACTTAAATGATATTTTTAAATGTATTCCGGGCTGGGAACTTTTGTTTTGTAAATACCCAAGGGGCTTATTATATTATTTTCTGGACTGATTATAAAGTGACTTGAAACAGTGGTAACAATGGCACTATGTGATATACTTGAAACAGTGGTAACAATAACACTGTGTGATATACTTGAAACAGTGGTATCAATGACACTGTGTGATATACTTGAAACATTGGTAACAATGACACTGTGTGATATACTTGAAATAGTGGTAACAGTGACACTGGATGATATACTTGAACAGTGGTAACAATGGCATTGGATGATATACTTGAACAGTGGTAACAATGGCACTGTATGATATAAATTTGTCAGGTAACAATGGCTGACCTGTCAGGTAACAATGACTGACCAAGATATTGCGCTTGGGCTATAGGAGCCCCTCCGGAGTCTGTACACACCCCCAGTGAGCGCCGTCGACGATAAATAAATATGGATGGCTCGGGCTGCACGCCGTAGTGGGTACTAGAATGTACCATCATATGCATTGCATTACATTCATGTATTTCTATTTATACTGTTGTTTAGCTGCTCAGTTCCATATGTTGCTGTATATTTGGATTTTAGCTTACTTTGTGTATTTACTGGATTTTCTTATCTTCGGACTGTAGTTACTTTTATTACTCACTGGGTCGGAGTACTCACTTTACTCCCTGCACCTTGTGTGCAGATCCAGGGCAGTCTCAGGCTCAGTAGATCCAGTTGATCAGCAGATCCAGCTTCTGGGAGTATTGAGGTAGCTGCACGGTGTTCGCAACCATTGATCTTCTCCCTCCTATCCTATCTCTTTATTTCCGCATTATCAGACTTTGGATATACCATGTATTAGGATGATATTCTGTATTCTAGAGGCTCAGATTCGTGACACCGTGTCCTAGTGAGATTATATTGTGTATTTTGTTAAATTCTTCAGTATTTTAATCTTGCTTAATTGATATTTCTTTCCGCTATTTTTGATAAATTGGGTTAAGTGTTGAATAATGGTCGGGCTTGCCTAGTAGTATGCTGGGCGCCATCACGACCGGGATTTGGGTCGTGACAAAGTTGGTATCAGAGCCTAGGTTACTTGGTGTCACGAGTCATGAGCCGGTTTAGTAGAGTCTCGCGGATCGGTACGGAGACGTCTGTACTTATCCTCGGGAGGTTGCAGAACCTTTAGGAAAACTTCACATTCTTGAATTCTTATCGTGCGTCCTCGATTCAGCTTGAAAAGAAACTTTTGAAATTCCTTCTGCATGATTGTATGCACCAACGGGCGCTCAGTATCAGATGTGTCTCGATGGCTTTTGATTCCCCGATCGAGGGGCGAGGTGTAACCTCTATGAGTTTGAAGTTAGACCAGTTAGGAGGACTTGAGGCCAAATCGTTGCCAATGGCTTGAGCACCAAGGTGCTGATTTTGTAAGCAAGTGTTTTGAACTCATATGTTCATTATTGTCCTTGTTAGCCAGAATGGCGGTTGGATATCCACGTGATGAGTATGTTAGTGTTGCGAGGTGTATTTGTACGACTTGGTAGTGGCGAAGAAGCCTACTGGATAGTAGATGAACTGTTAAGAGATTCGTTTCTTATTGTGATTGGTTGAGTAGCCCGAGTTATGGGCGCGTGATGAATATTTTTCGTGTCTCCTAGTTAGATAAGTCTGGGAGCTGAGATCGCTTCCGTAAATGTATTATGACGAAATCGTTGAGTCAAGGAGACCACCTCGAAGGTCAAAAATATTAAAGGAAGAATATGTTCCTACTTGGTTGAATAGCCCAATAATGGAGGGTTGAAGGGTATTTTCTATGTGTTATGATTCAAATAGGTGCAACGCATGTCCATGTATCAATTTAGATTTATGTAATTGATATGCATTGTGATGCTTTGTCAAGTTGTGGATGTGTTGTTAGGATGGTTTTGGTGATTCTCTGGCAGGTGGATAGGACCAATTACAAAGGAGGCTCTGCCGAAATTTTTGAAAATTTAGGACTTAGTAAGTGGGCTTAACTGTTGTGTGAGTAAATACAAGAATTGCAGAAGAGTTAAAATTCCAGATGATTCGTGTTTCCACGAGCTTATGATGGAGTGAGTTTAATCTCACCATGATATTACGACAGCAATAGAGTATATGTGTTGTGATCTATGGCTTCGAGCCAAGTTGGGGAGCTTGCTGTTGATTAGCTGATTGCACGGTTTATTACCTGCATGAATTCTGGTTATTGGCGTATTGGTGGGTTATTGCAGCAATGGAAAAGGACCATGAGTGGTAATTTGCGTAAATGAATTGTTAGATGCATGCTATGGTTAGCCTTATTGGCTCATATTTAGACTTGAGGGAAGATTCATGATTTATGCCTCGTATAGGTGCAGGCTTCGAGGGAAGTGATTCCGTTGGGTGCTTTATCGAGATTGTATTCATATGTTATAAAATTCAGTAGAGTTTGTTGCATTTGGGGCCAAGTCAGAGCTGGGTGGCTCTTAATAGCGGTCATAGTGAATTCAAGAGGCAAAGTGTGGTGCCTGATGATTCTGAGTCTATAAGTACAGTTAAAAGTCAAGCTTTTGAAGCAGCTTATGAAGAAAGGCACAGAATGTTCTATGATGTTTTGACTTGCGGTGTAGCATTTGAGAGACATGAAATGGTCATGGTATTTGAGACAGCATGGTCTCGTGATTTAAGGTCACTCGGGGTGAGTTTGGTTGAAATAAGTTAGGTGTTAAAGGGAGATATTATTATTTCTAAGGCAATCAAGGATAAATTGGAAGGAAGTAGATTGATTAGCCATAGTTGAGTTGGTATACTGGTGTCAGTGATCGGTTCGTTCAGCGTGATCGAGTTATGCATGTGAGGCTTGTCGGCCGCAGTGATTGATGTTATTCTGAAGCATTCTTTTGTTAGGGCCTATTATGAGTAGGCGGATCCCAGAAAGTGTTATGGTGGCTTGGACAACTACTTAGAGATTGGCATATTCGACGATTATGAGGATTCGCCTGTATGCTGCTATAGTTCTCCTGAAGTGAGTTAAATGGAAAGTCTTATGTGATGAAGTATTAGCCTATCGGCGGTTCCAGAGTTGTGATGGAAATCGCGTCTATCGTATATTGGCACGTGAGGTGCAGTGAGTGGTATGGAATTTGAAGTAAGGACCAAGGTTTCAGTTTGGTCAATGACTGTGATGTCACGATCTCAGATGATGTAGTATATGAGTTTCAGTGTTTTGAGTAAGATGGGTATTGATGTCAGTATCACCTGAGGTCGGTGTTCTGTGAGAAAGGCTTTGCATCCTGGTTAGGGATTCTTGATCGCTTTTCAGCGTTAGTGCAGCCGGTGGTTTGGATGTGCAGACCCATTAATTTTTTCGGAAGATGGTGGGAGCTTGTCCCACAGGAATATTGTATAAGTGTGACATGTAGTGACTTGATTAATTAGAAATTTAAACCAAGTATGAGGATTTTGGTAATCTCATCCATTTGAGAATTTATGCCTGGAGGACACTATGTTTATTGGGTTATGGACCTGTGAAAGATTATTGGCCTAGCTTGGCACGATCAGGATCGACTTGAGGTCGGTAGATAGATTTAAATGTGGAAGTGAGCCTTACGTCAGGCCAGTTGTGTTTCTTTCAGCAATGCGCTCTTTATGGAAGGATAGTCGCGGTCTTATTTCATGGTCAAATAATTCATGTAAAGATATATTGCGATGTATGAGTTGTGAGACGGCTTGGTAAATTCCTTATGTGTTGAGGTTTCGCTCAGCGGTGATGTTATATGAGCAGGATGACTCTTGAGACTTAGATCATGTATCGCACCTCAGTTGTGCTTGAGTTGTAGCCTATAACGCTATATGTTTCCTTGGGAATGGTATTATGCACCTTAGTGTGTTTATGACCGATATTCGGTATTTGGATGTGGTGAGCTATTCAGCTCGACGTGTATCTCCTTATGTGAGTCCTATATGTGGATCGGGTGGCACGCCGCCATGGGTATGTTGTTTGGATCGGGTTGCGCGCCTCAACAGTGTGATGTTCAGTTCATTGCCCATATTTTATTTTATGTGTTCTGTTTCCCTGTTTTCTGAGGAAGTCCATGTTAGTGTGCGAGTTGAGTAGTTCCTCCCAGAGTTCGCCTTCCTTTTGTATCGCGTTTGAATTGGTAGCCCACTGGCACATTGTGGCGTCTTGTGGGATTTTTGATTATGCCCGAGGTGACTTATTGCCTGAGCAGTTCGTACTGGGTGAGACGAGGTTACTAGATTTGGGGTCAGTGCAAACTGATTATATGAATTATATTATAGAGCAAAGATCATTCTTTGGTTTGAGACAAGGTAATGGAACTTGTCAAGAGTATAGATCCAATGAATTGTTGATTAAACAGTTGATTATGAATTTCGGCACATCTCTTCAGCCGTATCGGTGTTGTAAAAACTAGAGCAAGACCTATGTAGGTCATGAGATGCAATGGGAGCATCAGATTTGTGGAATTTCGACTATTATGTTTAAAGAATGTTATTGTGGTTCTATGAGTAAAGTGATGCAAAGTGTGAATTCAGCAAAGTTATGCAGTCATGTTTGGGTACAGCGTGTGGAGATTGATATGGTGGTCGTATGATGGAAACAGGCTTGGCAGGGAAATTCAGGATGTTGGAATTGGGCCTAATGGCTTATTTGCTTGAATAAATAAGTATATCTACAGAATTATTGAGCTGATGTGCTCAACAGAGTAGTGGTAGCATGGGAAGGTTCATGATGTGTTAAACAAGTGATTTCAAACTACTTCAGTGTAGTTCTCAGCACGTTCGAGGACGAACGTATGTTTAAGTGGGGGAGATTGTAACGACCCCACCGGTCGTTTTGAGCTCCGGCGCGTCATTCAGCAGTTTGAAGCCATGAGCGGGTTCATCTCAGGTATATTGACTTGTGTGTATGCTCAGAATTAAAAATTCAGGAAGTTTGGAGTCAAATCTAAATGGAAATTCTCATTTTGAAAGCTTAAAATTAAAGAAATGAACTAGGATTGGAATTTTGAGTAAACGACCTCAGAATCGAGATCTAAAAGTTCCAGCAAATTCGTATGATGATTTTGGACTTGGGCGTATGTCCGGATTTGGTTTTGGATAATCCGTGAGCATTTCGGCGTATATTGTGGAAGTTAGTATTTTAGAAGAATTTCATAAATTTGGGTTGGAAGGCATTTCAGTGTTATAGATGTCTGTTTGGGATTCCGAGTATGGGAATAGCTCCGTATGGTCATTTTGGAGTTGGGAGCGCGATCGGAAGTCAATTCGGATGTCCGGGGGTCATTTTGAAGTCATTTGGCTAAATATAGAAATTTGAAGGTTTTTGAGAAAATTCGACCGGAAGTGGAAATTTTGTTATCGTGGTCGGAATGCGATTCCGAAAGTTGGGGCAAGTCTGTAATGTCGAATGTGATTTGTGTGCAAAATTTGAAGTCATTCCGGAATGATTTTGGTAAGGTTTGAGACACTTAGTCCCTTTTTAGGAGGTTTAAGTTGGAAAAGTCAACCGAACGTTGACTTATGTGTTATAGGGCTCGAAATGCAAATTTTATGGTTCGGATAGCTTCGTTAGGTGATTTGGGACTTAGGAGTGTGTCCGGAATATTTTTGTGATTACCAGTGTAGAATTAAGCTTGAATTGGCAAAGTTAGTATTTTGGCGAATTCCGGTTGATAAGTGAGATTTTGATCCGAGGGTCGGAATGAAATTTTGAGAGTTTCTGTAGCTTCGTTATTGAGGTTATTCGGACTTGAGAGTCATTTTGGACTTGTCTACAAAATTTGAGGTTATTCGGACGTGGTTTGGTTGGGTTTTTGATAAAAAATGGGATTTGGAAGTTCGTGAGATTCATGGGCTTGAATCCGATGATGATTTGATGTTTTGATGCTATTTTGGGTGTTTCGAAGGTTGGGACAAGTTTGAATGATATTGTGGGACATGTTGATATAATTGGTTAAGATCCCGAGGGCCTCGGGTGGATTTCGGAAGGTTAACGGAATGAAATTCGGACCAAAAAGAAAAGAAAAAGCTGCAGAAATTTCTGCTTCAATTTTCTGCAGAAGGTCTTTGGACTGCAATCGTGGAGCGTACGTCGGAGGACTATATCTTTTGATATATAAGGAATTTTGAGATGATTCAAAAACGAAAGTTGTATCTCTTCATGTCTATTTTCCATAAAGCTAAAGAAATTGTAATTTAGACATTTGTAGAGAATGTTACGGTCGATTGAATATGACTGGTGGAGCTCATTCTCCAGAATTTTCTGATTTCGGGGAGCCTATTTTAGAAGCTCATATCTCGGGATATACAAAGAGTTAGATGGTGTGCAACCTATAAATTAAAGATCTTTGAGTCTAGTTTCTAAATCTTCAAACCGTTTGTCATTTGGATATTTATACAAGACGTTATGGGTGTTTAAACAGAAGGTGTCCGACAAGGGACAATTTTAATAGGATGTACAACTTGTATAGCACAAGTGCAAGGTACAACTCGACGAAGCACATGCAGATTATTTTATACACGGATTTAGCTCACTTTTCTTCATTTCTTCAAAGTATGGACGATTTTTGGGGAGCTTCAAGAGGGGATTTTCATCATCAATATGAAGGTAAGTTATCCCTACCTATTATGAGTTAAGTACATCAATTATGTATGGATTTGAGCATGAAAATTGTCGAAAAATTGAAGATTTAGGCCTAGGGATTTGAAAATAAGATTTGGTGATTTGAGGGGTCAAATAAACTCCTATTTTGGTAAATTTTATATGTACGGACTCGTGGCGAGACGAGGAATCCGTTGATGTGACTTTCGTAATTTTTCGAGAAGTGGGTCCGGGGCTCGGGTTTTGCAAATTTCGTGATTTTCGATATTTACGGGTCTTTTCGATTGGGTTATATTCCCTTAGCCTATTGTAATATATTCCTTGTGGTTTTGGCAAGATTCGACGCGCGAGGAGGTCGATTCGAAAGGAAAGGGCATCGCAAAGTAGACTTTTGGCCATCTTGAGGTGAGTAATACATGTAAATGTTGTTCTGAGGGTTTGAAACCCCGTACTTTCACATCGTAACGCTATATTGAGGCGTGACACGCACTCCATGGCGATTGAGGGGTCAGATACTATTGGGGATTGTTACTTTGTCCATCCCGTGTGATGTTTATACTATACTGGTGATTGATACACATACTTCATTGATATTACTGGGCTTGATGCCATGGTTGAGGCCTTGTGCCGATTTGTAAAATTCTTCGAGGATTGATATTGCTGCTTAGCATGATTTGCATATCATTTAATTTCAGTCCAAGGTTTTAAATGCTGTTTTGGAAACTCAGCCATAATTCTAAGTGTTGAAAACTTAAATGATATTTTTAAATGTATTCGGGGCTGGGAACTTCTGTTTTGTAAATGCCCAAGGGGCTTATTATATTATTTTCTGGACTGATTATAAAGTGACTTGAAACAGTGGTAACAATGGCACTGTGTGATATACTTGAAACAGTGGTAACAATGACACTGTGTGATATACTTGAAACAGTGGTAACAATGACACTGTGTGATATACTTGAAACAGTGGTAACAATGACACTGTGTGATATACTTGAAATAGTGGTAACAATGACACTGGATGATATACTTGAACAGTGGTAACAATGGCACTGTATGATATAAATTGGTCAGGTAACAATGGCTGACCGGTCAGGTAACAATGACTGACCAAGATATTGCGCTTGGGCTGTAGGAGCCCCTCCGGAGTCTGTACACACCCCCAGTGAGCGTCGTCGACGATAAATAAATATGGATGGCTCGGGCTGCACGCCGCAGTGGGTACTGGAATGTACCATCATATGCATTGCATTACATTCATGTATTTCTATTTATACTGTTGTTTAGCTGCTCAGTTCCATATGTTGTTGTATATTTGGATTTTAGCTTACTTTGTGTATTTACTGGATTTTCTTATCTTCGGACTGTAGTTACTTTTATTACTCGCTGGGTCGGAGTACTCACTTTACTCCCTACACCTTGTGTGCAGATCCAAATCAGTCTCAGGCTCAGTAGATCCAGTTGATCAGCAGATCCAGCTTCTGGGAGTATCGAGGTAGCTGCACGGCGTTCGCAGCCATTGATCTTCTCCCTCCTATCCTATCTCTTTATTTCCGCATTATCAGACTTTGGATATACCATGTATTAGGATGATATTCTGTATTCTAGAGGCTCAGATTCGTGACACCGGGTCCTAGTGAGATTATATTGTGTATTTTGTTAAATTCTTCAGTACTTTAATCTTGCTTAATTGATATTTCTTTCCGCTATTTTTGATAAATTGGGTTAAGTGTTGAATAATGGTCGGGCTTGCCTAGTAGTGTGCTGGGCGCCATCACGACCGAGATTTGGGTCGTGACAGCACGAGTTAGAAGAGGATTAATCTTACAATCTGCTCTATCACACGATCTAAAATATCAAATTAGGGTATTTTTCCTAAATTCCCATGTGTCCTCCTAATTATGGATGTGGTCGACAACACACCGATAAGAAGGACTCTACTAGATACGGCTCTCAATATAATGAGCAACAATAAATTGAGAAGGAAATATAAAAAAAATGACAGACTCAAATAGTTACAAAGTGTCATATTAGGGGAAAGGTAAATTTCAAGCAAGTTCGATATTTTATGTTTAAAGACCTCTAGAATCGATACACCACCGTTTTTTGCCATGGTGTCCTATCCGTCTCACCCTAACACATCCACTTACCATACCACCATGTGCGTGGCGTGGTGTCCGATCTCAGCCCGATCGGCTAAGCCGTTTCGCCATATTGCCATGTGGGTCAAAATTACATATTGCTAGTAATAATCTCATCACATTCAAGGGGAAACATCTCGACACATCACTCCCATCCCACATATGGGGAAACAACCTCAACACATTAACACGGGAATTTATCCCTGAATAACTCCTACATCGGCACATGTAGTTTCGGAGTTTGGTTATTTTGTCCTACGCTTCCTCGGTGGCTAAATAATACTCTCAAAGCATTTATTATTTAAAGGTACTTACCACTCATTTCATATTCTTTTACATAACATTCATTTCATTGGCACCGATGGCCGTGACACATTATCTTTCTTGGCACGTTGGCCGCATATCATATTTCATGCCCTTTTCATTCACTTTCAAATATTATTGTGGATAATCAACAATAAGGCTTTTTGAATTAAAACTTTCAAATAACTTTTGAGAATCTTAGGGTATCAGGAACATGTGATTTCTTACACAATTTGACATTATAGTTTTCATTAGAATCACATTTTTAAACAAGAACATATTAGCACACAACCCATACTTAAACCACATTCTCAAACAGTAACTAAAACACTACAAGAACCTTCGGAACACATATAGAATGCATATTTATTTGGACATATGGCTTATTCGGATTAATCAATTAATAATGAGCAGCACGAGACTTAAAAGGTCATTGTGGGGTTCAATTCTAAAAGAAGAGTTTAGCCAACAAACATCGCCTTGAGCTTTTAAACTACTACGATGTTTCGGAATACATAGCCACTTCGATCTATTTATAAATATAGTAAAATTGAACACAAATTAGGAAGAAGTTCATAGATCCAGCTCACTAGGGCATTTTATCAAATACTATGTGTGCATTAAGGTTTCAAGGTCCTCGTATGGTTTCCACCCAACTATCCAAAGTTTACTCAAAAGAGCTCAACAATCTTCCCCCTAACCTTGATAGTACATGCATGTATAATAATAACTCCCATACCCAAGAATTTTCTTGGCATATTGCCTATTTTTAGTTAAAATCACGAAATTGAGAGCTATGGAGTAGAACCTTACCTCTAGAATTAAGACCTAGTGCATTCTTCTTGCATATTCTTCAACTTTGAGCAAGAATTAATGATTGATGAGCTTATGAACTCCCCCTCTCACGCTATGGCAATCCCTCTCTTTTCAAATTTAAGTTTAAACCTTCTAAAATGATCCCTAAGGTTGTTTTACATGAATGGGGTCGGTTCAATGCGATGCAAGACATCCCTACGGAAATATATGTCATATTTGCGATAGATTGTGCGGCCCACGAAATGATTATGTGGCTGCATAATGGACCGCATATTGGTCCTAACATTTAGCTCAGGTTTTTGCTTCACTTCATGCAGTATTGCGATGTTACACCCCACAATATTACTTCAATATTACGTCCCGCAGTATTATATTACGACGATGTTATGCTCTGCAGTAATATGTTACGATTGTGTTACCCTCTGCAGTAATATATTAAGATGGTGTTACATCCTACAGTAAAATATTACGATGATGTTATGCCTTGCAGTATTACATTACGGTGATGTCACACTCTGTAGTATTAAGTTACGATAGTATTGTACCCTATAGTATTACATTACGGTGATGTTACGTTTTGTAGTAATAAGTTACGATGATATTGCACCCTGCAGTATTTTACGTTGAATTTGTCGTAAGGTAATTGACATCAATCCAGGGAAAAGATTATATGGGGATTATAAGGATTATGCTATTTCACAAGTGATTAGTAAATTCATGAAGGTGAAAGGATAACAAATCTAAGAAAACGAATTTTGTCAAAGTTTGGTATTTTAGGATAAAATACGGCCTGAGTTAAAATACCTGGTATTTATGGACTGGTGCCATACAAGGTACTACATGGCCATGATCGTATGGTGAACAAGGTATGATAAAAGTGAGTAATATTTTAAGTAGGTGGGAATAATTCTCAATTTCACAGGTAATTGATTAATTACCGGTTAACGGGACATTACCTAATTAATTTGGGATATATTAGGATAAGATTAAATCCCACCACCATAACGTGGCAGCTACACAAGGATTAATTAAGGGACTCATAGTGTCACATTCCAAGGTGGCAAACTGTAAAGCCCCAGAAAATTTTGCTTAGTAATTTAAGATTTCGTGGTGCCAAGGTAGGACAAATATTTTATCTTCCGTGTAAATGAGGATTAAGGAGATTATGCATATCAATTGGATATTTTAATAAGTGTATAAGTCATAGTAGAAGTGAATTGGGGTCTAAGGAGAGGCCTAAGTCTAAGCCAAGTTGGAAAATTTCATAAGAGACGAAAGTTACAAATGAGTGCGCACAAGACCTCACTTTGGACAATCATATCTCCAGTTATATAAGAATTTGTGTAATGCACAACCTATCAAATCAAAAGGTCTTTGAGTCTAGTTTCCAACTCTTCAAACTATTCATCATTCGGACACTTCTACCAAAAGTTATGGCCAAATTACCAAAAGCAGCGCAGAAGTTTACACTACCGCGCCGCCCCATGCGGCGCGATTGTGTAAATTATCAGAGCAACTCCAGTTTCATTTCTAAACACATTTTTCATTACCACGCCGCCCCATGCAGCGCCCCATGCGGCACGGCTGTGCAACAATCGTGGTTTTTGTTATAAAACGACCTCATTTCGTCAAATAGATTCAAGGGACCATTTCTTGAGCAAAAATCAGATATTTTTAGAGTGAGCGAGTGCCCTAGAGTGAGAAAGTATACCTCATCAATTCTTCTACAACTCTTGCTCAAATCTTAAAGGATTAACAAGGAAAACCACACTAGGCCTTCATCCTTGAGGTAAGATTCTATACCCTAACCTTTAATTTCGAATCTAGCTAAAGATGGGAAATTATAAAGAATGTTTGTGGGTATTGGAGTTGTTATCTTGCTTGCATGTGTTGTCAAAGGTTGTAGAAACATTGTTGAGCTAAAGATGGTAAAGTATAGGTTGTGGGTTGATGAAATCCTCTATAAAAGGATAATAAAGAGTTAACGCACATATGGTGTTTGATAAAATGCTCGAATGAGCTAGAATTATGAATATCTTCCTAATTTGTGTTCAATTTTGTTATGTCTCGAAGTAGATTGGCATTGCTAGAATTTCCGGAACGTTGTAGTAACTTAAGGAAAAGATCTTTGAGGTATGTATGGCTAACTTTAACTCTTGTAGAATCCCCTTGTTGTGACGAGCATACGGTATGTGTACCTTGTATGAAAATATGTGTATTGATTGTCTTAGTTGATTTCTATACCACCGTATTATATGTGATCGTGAAAAGTGATTTGATGTGCCTACATAATTATGTGCTAAGCTTGTAAATGCTTGAGGATGACGATATGGGAGTATGTGTTAACGAATGAAAGAACTTTAATGTGTCCAAATGTGGGAATGTGTATAATGGCTAAAACCCCGCGTGGTATGTAATGAAAGATGGTATTGTGAAATGACGTAAATGAGTTGAACGATTACGACAACACCTTGTACATGAATTACTGCTTGGTGACATCTATGGTGCCTTGGGCCCAAATGTATGAATTGTTCATATGAACTTGAAATGATGATTCTTGTGATTAGTATGTTTGAACATTGTTGGTTAAGTCTCGCGAGATTATGGTGTAAGTAAATGGCAACAAACCAAGTGTGTGTGTCTGAATGTGTTCATGTGGTAAGAACTATGTAACAAATGATGGAAAGAAATCGTAATTGATGCAACTGAAACAACTGTGGTAATATCATACGTGACTTGTCGCGGGCAATTATCGTTGTGACTTAAATTGTATATGGGTTGTTGCATATGATGGAAATGGTATTGATGTTATGAAAATTCTTTGTGAATTATTGTTGATGTCGTGTGAAATTTGATTGTCCGGTGGGATCGGGTTGCGCGCCGCAACACGAAGTTATAATGTGTGGGTTGTGGTGATAAGGGTGGCCGAGGTAATAAGGGTGGAAAAGTGATCGAAATCACTATTGAAATGAAAATATGTGAAAGTTGTGAAACCATTGATGTGATGAAATAATGTTGAAAGGGGAAAAGGAGAGATTGTGGAACTTGTTTGGCTTTGGTTGTTCCTTTCATGTGCATTGAATTGTTGATTCTATTACTGTTTGTTATATGTGTATTTCTTAATTTTACTTGTGGTAAAGTTTGTTCATACATACCAGTACAATTCAAATGTACTGATGTCCCTTTTGCCGGGGGCACTACATTCGTGTTGTGATTGTAGGTGGTTCTATAGCAGGTACTCCAGTCCACCAAAAGCACTCCTTCACTTTCCGCCAGCTGTATTGGTGAGCCCCTTTTTCCTCTCAAGGCCCTGCGTGGCTCATGCCGCTTTTCCTCCCGGAAATCTTATTTTTGTATTTGCGTAAGGTATAGCCGGAGCCTTGTTACTGGCAAGTATTGTAACACTCTTTTGTATCCCTAGAGGCTCCGTGGACAGGAAATGAGGGTTATGTACTTATGTATTTTGTATTTGGGCAGTGTAACTTGTAAACCATGCTAAGTAAACCTTGACTGGGGTTACCCGATAGAGCGCCGGTCGCGCCCCTTGGTTTTTGGGGCGTGACACATACTAAGAAGAAGATCGAGGCTTAGTGATTAGTTAAGGGTAGTAACATATCAATGTCATTCCATAAGAAATATGAATTGCATCAGAAAGTCAATCTAAGAATTTGAATCATTGCTTCAACAAATTCATCAAAATCTTGAATAGCAGTGCGTGATTTCTTATAGAAAAAATTCATACGATACCATATATGCTCAATTAGTTCAAGATAAAACCACAAGATACATTCTGCTGTAGGACCAAAACGTGAGGAAGTAGAAACAATTCAATTTTTGGGTCTAAGTTCAATCCACAAAGGTTTCCAACGGGATAAATATATGGAGTTGTTCTTACTCCAGGTATGTTAAAGCTATCACTTCTTTCTTTTGGCATGATCCATACGATACGAACGAAACGTGCAAATGCACAAATTCCATGAATAATTCTATTCATAAAAGTATTAGAGATATCTATGTTCTTGAATTTCCGTGTGTCATAATATTTTATAATCTGTTCATGGGTCTTAGAAAAAAATACGAAAGTTGAAAATAGTTTACTTTATGATATTACTCAAAGGCAAAATGGTCTTATGAAGCTCCGAAAGATTTTATTAACATACTTTTCATGCATTGAATTCATGTACATTGACCCATGACTAGATGGTATTATATATGCGTATATATATATGTATATGTATATATGATATGGGAAAAGGTTATGGCGTTATATACGCACCACCACCTGATCAGTTGGTATATGTTGATGATGTTGCCCACAGTGGATTAACTATGATTCAAACGGCTTTATATGTATGTATATATATGTATATGGGATATGGGAAAAGTTATGGTGTTATATACGCAACACCACCTGATCAGCTGGTCTACAATGATGATTTTGCCCACAGTGGCCGATATGATATGATGGGATGCCCTCGGAGGCTGATGATGTTATAAAACATGTACCTATGCACGACATGACATTTATACAGATATGCATGACGCTAAAAGTAATTTATGATTTACAAAGTTATTCAAACTTACAGGTTGATCCATGTACTCTATATTTCTTCCATGTTACTAATGTATTTATTTATGTGCCTTACATACTGGTACATTATTCATACTGACATCCCTTTTGCTTGGGGATGCTTTGTTTTATGCCCACAGGTCCCGATAAAACAGGACGAGAGCCCTCCAAGTAGTCTATTAGCTCAGTGGAAGATGTTGGTGTGCTCCATTTGCTTCGGAGTTGCTTGTTTGGTTAGTATGATATATACATGTATTGTTTGGTATGGCGGGGCTCTATCCCTACCATTATGACATTTATGTACTCTTAGAGGCTTGTAGACATATGTCGTATACGTGAAAGATTGTACGGCCTTATCGGCCTATGTTTTGAGTTTATAAATGATCACGTTGGCCCATTATGCCCGTATGTCATGTGTATATGATGATGTAATAAGAAGGATACATTATGTTTTACTCAGTTGAGTAAGGGTACCGGGTGCCCATCACGACCCATCAGTTTGGGTCGTGACAAAAGTGGTATCAGAGCAGTTTTGTCCTAGGGATGTCTACAAGTTGTGTCTAGTAGAGTGTTGTTTATGGGTGTGTCGTGCACAACACTTATAAGCAGGAGGCTATAAGGAATCTAGGATTGTCACTCTTTCTTCTTACTCTAGATCGTGTGGTAGAGCTCACTTATAAGAATTCAAACTCCGAAATTCTATTTCATTCGCAATACCTACATCCTGAAAAAAGGTTGGGAAGAGAGATAGCGGAGAAAGAGCTAAGGCAGAGGAATTGGATTTTTGTATGAAGCCTACGATAAGTAAATGTGAGGTCTTTATCAGTTCATGGGTGTACTGAAAGGTGTAAGCTTTTTGATAAGAAGCCTTAAGGCAATAATGCCCACCCATCTTTATGGTGAAAGACAATGTGCGATTCACAAGATAAATACTAGTTTCAACAAGCAAAAGAAGTAAGATGAAGAAGGATATGAGGCGCCCAGTTAATGAAGGCTGACAGCGTTTATAATTCCGGTAGAGGAACATAAGCTTTTTGAGTTATATTCAACAGTAACAGAGGTATATACAATTGGTCGCACCCATTCCAAATATGCCCTATGGGGGTTAACTAAAGTAGTATAAGAAGATATGATGGATGAATTATTTGCTTTAGTTGACATTTTCGATGGATATTCCAAATGTGCTAATAGAACTTGTTTACCGTGAAAATGGTAACAATAATTAAATTTGTAAATGGGATTCTAAAAATACGTGATCTATTCCCGAGCTAGGTCTTAGAGCAGTTGATGCTAATAATATGGGGTTTAATGGTGATATTCTAGCTAAAATGAGATAGTAATCGAACCGAATGGCCTTCTACCCGGATATAGGCCGTGTCAAAGGGGGACCTCGAGGTTGAGCTCGAGCTATCGGGGATAGTCGGGGATGGGATAATAGTTGAGGATATAATTAAGCAAGGCTCTTTATGACCAATACTAAGTTATATGATGAAGAACAAGTAAGAAAGTGATGAATATCAAGGTGACCTTGGGCTAGTGAGAACGAACAAGTTTAAAAAGGAAAGAGAGAGAGAGAGAGAGAGAGATATTATTGCACTTATGGAGAAAATGGAGCAAAATCAACCCGTTACAAGGTAGTGTGAGTCCCCTTTATATAGGAGGGGAACTCGTGTGACGACCCGACCCGTCGTCTCATGAGTTACCGCCCCGTTTCCCCCATTTTATGGTTCTTTATGTTTCACTATCAGTATTTGGCGTGTTAGAGTTGATCTGGATTGGTTTTGGTAGATAATGAGATACTTAGTCTCTTTAAGGAAGGCTTGGTTTGGAGAAGTCAACCGGAGGTTGACTTATGAGTTATAGGGCTCGGATGTGATTTTCAGTATTTCGGTTAGCTTCGGGGGATGATTTGTGACTTAGGAGCGTGATCAAAATTGATTTTGGAGGTCCGGTGTAGAATTAGGCTTGAATTGGCGAAGTTAGTATTTTGGCGAATTCCGGTCGATGGATGAGATTTTGATCCGAGGATCGGAATGGAATTCCGAGAGTTGTTGTGGCTTTGTTTGGTGATTTTGGATATGTGTTCAAAAGTTCAGGTCATTCGGAAGTCGTTTAGTCGGGTTTTTGATCGAATGCGTGTTTCGAAAGTTTTTGAAAAACTTAGGCTTGAATTCAATGTAATTTGATGATTTTGGTGCTAGTCGAAGTGTTTTGATGATTGGAACACGTTTATATGATGTCTTGGGTTATGTTGGTGCTTTTGGTTGAGGTCCTATGGGCCTCGGTGTGATTTCGAATGGTCAATCGGACCAATTTTGGCATTTGGAAGTTGCAGATTTTCCAGTCATTTTGTTGCAGAGATTTTGGTCATTGCGATCGTGGGGGTGATGTCGCGATCGCATAGAAGTAGTTTGTGAGGCAGGAGTTTTATTCAATGCGTTCGCATTGAGTCGAACACGATCGCAGAAGGTTCTCGGGTAAGGCATCACATTCTCATGGTGTCTTCCGCGTTCACGTATAAGGATTTTGAGGCCCTGTGGTTTGGTTCTTTGCGATCACATCAGTGTGGTCGCGATCGCATAGATATGGCAATGTGGTCATCGCGTTCACATGAGCTTGACCGCGTTCGCATAGTGCTTTTTGAGGCTTTGGATATTTTACTCATCGCGATCACATAGAAGGTTTTACTGTAGCTGGGCAGAATGTTTTAAGTCATCTTGTTCGCGTTTTTGGGTCTATTTTCATCCATGACTGCCCGTTTTTGGAGATTCTTGAAGGAAATGAAAGAGGGATTCAAGAGGAATTGAATTAAGGTAAGAATCTTGGTCTCAATACTAGATTATATTGTGCAACTGGCCTAGAAATTCATGGAAATTAAGCCAAAAATTGATGAGCTAGGGCTTGAGTTTTTGATATTCCAATTGGGATTTGATGGGTCATTTGAGCTCGGATTTGAGAGTTCTTGGTATGTATGAACTCGTGAGACGATGCGGAATCCATTGATATTAAATTTTCTGATTTCCGAGAAGTGGGCTGGGGGATCGGGTTTTGCTAATTTTGAGATTCTTGATATTTTTCGATTGTTTTTGATTGGGTATTGTTCCCTTAGCATATTGTGATGTTTTCGCTCTGATTTTGGTTAGATTCGATGTGTGTGGAGGCCTATTTGAGGGGCAAAGGCGTCGCGAGCTAGAGATTTCACCGGTTCGAGGTGAGTAATGATTGTAAATGATATCCTGAGGGTTTGAAACCCCGGATTTGCACATCGTAGTGCTATATTGAGGTGAGACACACGCTTGATGATGAGCGCGGGTCGTTTACTATTGGGGATTGTGACTTGGTCCATCCCGAGTGATGCTTCTACTGCGTATTTGATTAAAGCTTATTTGTTATCATCATTATTTGGACTGATTGTCATATTTGGGCTTCTTGCCAATTCTTTGAACCCTCCGGGGGTTTATTTACTATTTCCTCACTGTTTTACTTACTACTTGAACTCAGTCGTACCGTTTTCTACTGTCTTACAAGTCAGCCACTTTTACTCAATTTTTGAAACTAAAAGATATATTAAATGATGTTTTGGGCTGAGAACTGCTATTTTACTTTTGCCCGAGGAGCTTATATGATTTCTGGACTGAGTACGGCCAAGGGCCAGATGTGAGGATACTATGGGATCGGGTTGCGTGCCGCAGCAGTGTTATAATGATATTGATATGAGGCTAAGGGCCTAGATCTGATTCCACGAGATGGCTTAATATTATGCTTGGGCCGCAAGGGGCCCCTCCCGGAGTCTGCACACCCCCAGTGAGCGCCGTCGACGTTAAATCGATCGGGTTGCACGCCGCAGCGGGTACTAGAGTGTACCGACATATGCATTGCATTGCATTCATGCATTTATTCATTATCTGTTGTTGTGTTACTTCTTGAAAATCTTTACGTGTTGTTCTGGTATTATCTGAGTATTGAGTGTGGGGCCCGAGGGCGGATTTTTGTGCTTATCTGCACTATTGCTACTGCATTCATTTGCGTAACTGTTGAAAAAGACATTTTTAAAAGAGTCTTTAAACTGAGCTAAAAGGTTTCGTTAAAGATTTCATATATTCACTATTTTTCTCAAAAAGGATTTTTCTCTGCTTCTATACGGCATGATGATCTGCTATACGTGATTTCTTACCGCTCAGTTGTTATTTACTTTTATTACTCACTGAGTTGGAGTACTCACTTTACTCCCTGTACCTCGCGTGCAGTCGCGGGTATTTATTCACCCTGTAGCGGGTATTGGCTGCGTGGAGGCAGAATTGTAGAGGTCATAGTGAGGTGACTACCAGTGTTCGCAGCACTACTGTCTTCCTATATTTGTTCATTATTCTTGTTCAGTGTATTTCTAGACTGTAAAGTGGAAATTGCATTCTTATAGAATGCTCGTGACTTGCGACACCCCGATTTGGGCTATGCTTGGGTTGTATTTCCACTAATTATTAATATTTAATCATATTTAGACTGTTTATTCATGTTTTACTATTTTTGAAAAGGCAAATCCGAGTTGTTTGGCTGGCTTTGTCTTCACGAGAGGTGCCATCACGATCGGAGTGGGATTTTGGGTCGTGACAAGTTGGTATCAGAGCCTAGGTTACTAGGTCTCACGAGTCATGAGCAGATTTAGTAGAGTCTCGCGGATCGGTACGGAGATGTCTGTATTTATCCTCGAGAGGCTACAGAACCCTTAGGAAAACTTCACATTCTTGAAATCTTATCAAGCGTCCTTGATTTAGCTTGAAAAAGTAACTCTTGAAATTCCTCCCACGCGTTCGCATGTGTGCATAAGCACTCAGTATCAAATGTGCCTTGATGGCTTGTGATTTCCCGATCAAGGGGCGAGATGCGATCTCCGTGAGTTTATGTTGGGCCAGTCTGGAGGACTTTAGGCCGGATCCTTGCCTATGGCTTGAGTACCGAGGTGCTGATTGTGTGAGCAAGGGTTTTGAAATTATGTGTTCAGTATTGTCCCTAATAGTGGGAATGCCGACTGGATATTGTGATGAGTATGCTAGTACTGCGTGATATTTCTATATGACTTGGAAGTGTCAAGGAAGATCTGGTGGGCTAGAGGTCGACTATTAAGTGTATGATTTCCATTGTGATTGGAGGTGTAGCTCCGAGTTATGGGCGTGTGAAGAATCTTTTCAAGTCTCCTCGTTGGGAGTGAGGTAGATTGCACGTTGCGGTATGAGTTTAGACTCAGGAAGACTAAGTGACTGTGTAATGTGTATGTCGATGGAAGGTGTGCAGAAATGTTGTAATGAGGCGAAGCCGGTGGGTTATCTCCTGCGGAGTGTTCTAAAGTGGCATGATCCTCATGTGTATGTTAGAAGATCTCATGTGTAATTGAAGAGTACGTACTGAATTTGGAATTTCGGGTCACTTAAGAGAGTGGGTTTAACTGTTACGGGAATGAATGCGAGATTTGTAGAAAGTTTACATTACTAGACAATATGAGTTTCACAAACTTATAAATGATTCGAGTTTAATCTCACTATGGGTATTGTGGAAACAATAGAGTAAAAGTGTTATGAGTTATTGAGTGTATCTTGATTTATGGCTTCGAGCCAAGTTGGGGAGTTTGCTACTGATTAGATAATTGTTCGGTTATGTGTTATGTTGGTTCCAGCTTGAGGCTTGCGAGCGAATTAGCTATGGTTAGAGTAAAGGAAAATTTTGACCATGGTTATATTATGCTTCATAGGGTATGAGAATTGTGGAATATCTAGAGTTGTTATTGGAAAAGAATGCTCGGCGCTTAGAGCAGGAAGTTGCTTGGTCGTAATGGGATAAGGATTTCATTCTGCAGTATCGGAATGCCAATGAGGCACGGGTGGTTCTATTCGTTGGGTCAGGTAAATTGCTGTGAATAAGAGAAAATGACTTGCGAAGATGGCTCTAATGTGATAAAGACACTACAGGGAATAATTGAGTATTCTATAGTTGCTTGTGTGGTTAGAAACATTGTTTTCATTGGAAGAGGTCCAGATTTGTGGTATTTCTATGTTAACTGTGGGATTCTATATATCAGTGTCAGGAAATGTAAGGGTAACAGATTTAGATTGTAGAAAGTTCTTCAGAGTAAAGTATTCGGGAATATGGTATTTCAAGGAATAATTGAGATAGTATTCAGCGACTTATGGGTCGTGAGACAGTGTGGTTTTGCATGTGGGTCTCGTGTAGTGATCCTGGATTGAGGAAATGTGGTGCTACAGCAAGGGGTAATATCAAATTGATGATGAATCAGAAGGGAAATTAGATAGATGGAATAGCTTGATAGTAGACCGAATCGGTATGGTTAGGATATGATTAGTCCTTTGTATGTGTTCAAGGTAATGAGTTCGTGCAAGTGCTCTGCAACAATGCTCTTGGGTTTCGACGACTTTCTTAGCTTGGTCTAGTTAGAAGGATTCAATCCTGACAGTTTTGTTGGTGCAAATGGAACTAGAAGAGTTCTTGTTGGGTTTATCGAGGTTTGGAGACGTATATTTTCTATGGGAATGCGGAGCATGGGATGTATAGTGGTTTTTGTTCTAGATGGGACCAATGGAAAGCTCTTGACTAGTTGAGTGCATATATGTCTGTGTCTCATAAGGGAGGTAAAGTTTTCATGTATCCTCGGATGGTATGTTACATGCGGTATGTTGTGGAGGACCGAGACTTGCATGTGTTGGGTTACAGTTTAGTTTAGAAAGGAAGTTCATAAAACACTTAGGCAGTAGGTAGCCTCAGATAATCAAGGAAATGGTACTGCTGTTGGAAAGTGATTTGACGAGAGTATATATTTCAAAAAAAAAAGGGGCAATGTGGTTAAATGGATGGCACTTCGGTGGTATTGCGGCACTTTCTTGTTGGATCGATTGGTGATATTCGGGTTGGCTTGGTGACACAGGGAAATTTTAGAGTATCTATCATGGAATTGTTGGGTATTAAGGTGTGGTATGCTTTCGGACGGCGAAATTGGGATCGGATGCGATGATTCGTGTGCTATATGGAGCTGGAGACTGAGAGTTCTCATGTACAGGCTATGTCGTGGTTGTGGACCGTGTGTATTCGGCACTGTTTAGCGGCAATCGGGATTTGGAGGCTCGGGTGGATCTTTATTTGCTGGTATGTTAGGTTTTGGATGTGATGTTGAAATTCAGACTGGTTGTCTGAGTATTAGGTGATTCTGAACTATTGCGTTATGGGCTATGCCGGAAATGCCACAAGTTGAGTGGCGAGGTGCATTGGATTATGTTCTAGAAGAGTGGCTTATATTTCAAAGACCCAGCGGGCGATTGGGAAGGATTGTTTTTCTTAATTGGGGCCTTCGTGATGATTGTCAGTGCAGAGGTTTTTACCATTGGTTCCGTACCAGTGTTAAGGGACTTTTAGGATGCGTTTCTTATGGTCGGGCATGTCGCCGAGCGAGGTTGTGGATTTCGATATTTATTTGGTTCCGGGCACCGTATCGTACGGCTCCGGCAGGAGTTATAGTAGTGGAAGGAGAAGATTTAGGCTTTCTTGGTAATGAGTTCTCTGGTAGGCCGATCTAGATACGCGTTTAGCTTGAGTTGGCTTAGTTGGCCCCGAATTGTATTGTTGAGGGATAAGTTGATTCGATCGGTATTGAGCTTGTTAGTGATATGAGGAGAGCTATGAGTTGCTTTTCGGTGTAGCGAGACGTCATGATTTGTTGGTTATGGGAACATGTAGTGCGGTTCTATTGGGGGATTCATAGTGAAAGTCGAGCGAGAAGAGTAATTGGGTGTTGTGCGGTAAATGGAGTATTGATTATGACCTATCGGGTTGTGTGGCGTATGTTATTTGTTTCACCGTGGGTGTAATGAATTGCTTTGGTTCCAGACATCAAATTGTGCGTAGCTGTCGGTTTTGAGCATAGTGACTTGAGTGGGTTTCATGTGTAACAGTGTTTGGATAGGATCGTGCATTGTGGCGAGGCCACATGGAGATATGACCGTTTGGAGTAGATTCAGGTGTTCTATTTCTATGATGTGAGATGGGGTCTCAACTTTGTGTTGTGATAGTACATATGAGCTTGAGGTATAGCTCTTTTGTTTGAGTCATTTTTCATGATTTGAGTAAGTTCAGACCGTTTCTTATTGGTGCGCGTATTATGCAAGTTGTGGTTTAGGCTCGTATTGATGTGTCATGTCACCTGGATGGTGTGTTTGGTCAGAAGAGATCGTTGGGATCATCAATGTATACAAACAGATTCGAATTCAGCATGTTTAAGGGTTTAATATCGAGGTTCGGTTCAAATTTGCTATGGTAATTGCCAGAAGGGATGTGTCCTCATGAATGGTTTACCTGAGAAATGGTTTCGGTTTATTCCATGTTTCAGTATCGTTAGCAGTATATGAAAGTGTTGGAATGAGATTTTAGTCTATAAGAGTTTCTCTATCAGTATTTAGGTGTTTTGTGCAGCTGTAGAAAATAGAGGTTATGGTTGCGAGCATTAGAGCTAGGTGGTTTATCATGTAATGGCACCGAGGTTGCAGGTATGGGTTATTACAGCTGATTCGGGCTTATTCTGAGGATAAATGTGAGGTCTTGATCGTGTGTATGGTTTCGGAAAGTGCAATGTGGTTCTATGGTTTACGGACTAGATGGATTGTGAAATTTCAGCTATGTGGTGTTATCAGACCTATGAGAGATAGGGTAATGTGGGGTCACCCTGGGTATATGCTTGGTAAGGTTATCCAGCTATTGGTTGGCTTTTAGGACAAACTCTGGGTACGCTCGAGGACGAGCGTTTGTTTAAGTTGGGGAGGATTTGACGACCTGACCCATCGTATCATGAGTTACCACCCCGTTACCCCCATTTTATGCTTCTTCATGTTTCACTATCAGTATTTGGCGTGTTAGAGTTGATTTGGATTGGTTTTGGTAGATAATGAGACACTTAGTCTCTTTAAGAAAGGCTTGGTTTGGAGAAGTCAACCGGAGGTTGACTTATGAGTTATAGGGCTCGGATGTGATTTCTGGTGTTTCGGTTAGCTTCGGGGGATGATTTGTGACTTAGGAGCGTGATCGGAATTGATTTTGGAGGTTCGATGTAGAAGTAGGCTTGAATTGGCGAAGTTAATATTTTGGCGAATTCCGGTCGATGGGTGAGATATTGATCCGAGGGTCGGAATGGAATTTCGAGAGTGCTGTGGCTTCGTTAGGTGATTTTGGATATGTTTGAAAAATTTCATGTCATTCGGACGTTGTTTGGTCGGGTTTTTGATCGAATGCGTGTTTCGGAAGTTTTTTAAGAACTTAGTCTTGAATTCAATGTAATTTGATGATTTTGGTGTTAGTCGAGGTGTTTTGATGATTGGAACAAGTTTGTATGATGTCTTGGGTTATGTTGGTGCTTTTGTTTGAGGTCCCGGGGGCCTCGGGGTGATTTCGAATGGTCAATCGGACCAATTTCAGCATTTGGAAGTTGCAGATTTTCCATTAATTTTGTTGTAGAGATTTTGGTCATTGTGATCGCGGGGGTGATGTCGCGATCGCATAGAAGTATTTTGTGAGGCAGGAGTTTTGTTCAATGCGTTCTCCTTGAGTCGAACGTGATCGCAGAAGGCTCTCGGGTAAGGCATCGCGTTCGCATGGTGTCTTCCGCGTTCGCATATAAGGATTTTGGGGCCTTGTGGTTTGGTTCTTCACGATCGCATCAGTGTGGTCGCGATCGCATAGATCTGGGAATGTGGTCATCGTGTTCGCATGAGCTTGACCGCATTTGCGTAGTGCTTTTTGAGGCTTTGGAAATTTTACTCATCGCGATCGCGAGCCTGGGGCCTCGATCGCATAGAAGGTTTTACTGTAGCTGGGCAGAATGTTTTAAGTCATCTTGTTCGCGTTTTTGGGTCTATTTTTACCCATGAATGCCCGTTTTTGGAGATTCTTGGAGGAAATGAAAGAGTGATTCAAGAGGAATTGACTTGAGGTAAGAATCTTGGTCTCAATACTCGATTATATTGTGCAACTGGCCTAGAAATTCATGGAAATTAAGCCAAAAATTGATGAGCTAGGGCTTGAGTTTTTGATATTCCAATTAGGATTTGATGGGTCATTTGAGCTCGGATTTGAGAGTTCTTGGTATGTATGAACTCGTGAGAAGATGAGGAATCCATTGATGTTAAATTTTCTGATTTCTGAGAAGTGGGCTTGGGGCTCAGGTTTTGCTAATTTCGAGATTCTTGATATTTTTTGATTGTTTTCGATTGGGTATTGTTCCCTTAGAATATTGTGATGTATTCGCTCTGATTTTGGTTAGATTCGACGCGCGTGGAGGCCGATTTGAGGGGCAAAGGAGTCGCGAGCTAGAGATTTCACCGGTTCGAGGTAAGTAATGCTTGTAAATGATATCCTGAGGGTTTGAAACCCCGGATTTGCACATCGTGGTGCTATATTGAGGTGAGACACGCGCTTGATGATGAGCGCGGGTCGTTTACTATTGTGGATTGTGACTTGGTCCGTCCCGAGTGATGCTTCTACTGCGTATTTGATTAAAGCTTATTTGTTATCAGCATTATTTGGACTGATTGTCATATTTGGGCTTCTTGCCAATTCTTTGAACCTTTCGGGGGTTTATTTACTACTTCCTCACTGTTTGACTTACTACTTGAACTTAGTCGTACCGTTTTCTACTGTCTTACAACTCAGCCACTTTTACTCAATTTTTGAAACTAAAAGATATATTAAATGATGTTTTGGGCTGAGAACTGCTATTTTACTATTGCCCGAGGAGCTTATATGATTTATGGACTGAGTACAGCAAAGGGCCAGATGTGAGGATACTATGGGATCGGGCTGCGCGCCGCAGCAGTGTTATACTGATATTGATATGAGGCTGAGGGCCTAGATCTGATGCCACAAGATAGCTTGATATTGCGCTTGGGCCGCAAGGGGCCCCTCACGGAGACTGCACACCCCCAGTGAGCACCGTCTACGTTAAATGGATCGGGCTGCACGCCGTAGCGGGTACTAGAGTGTACCGACATATGCATTGCATTGCACTCATGCATTTATTCATTATCCGTTGTTGTGCTACTTCTTGAAAATCTTTACCTGCTGTTCTGGTAATATCTGAGCATTGAGTGTGGGGCCCGAGGGGCGGATTTTTGTGCTTATCCGCGCTATTGCTACTGCATTCATTTGCGTAACTGTTGAAAAAGACATTTTTAAAAGAGTCTTTAAACTGAGCTAAAAGGTTTCTTTAATATTTCATATCTTCGCTGTTTTTCTCAAAAAGGATTTTTCTCTGCTTCTATACGGCATGATGATCTGCTATGCGTGATTTCTTACCGCTCAGTTGTTATTTACTTTATTTACTCACTGAGTTGGAGTACTCACTTTACTCCCTACACCTCGCGTGCAGTCGCATGTATTTATTCACCCTTTAGCGGGTATTGGCTGCGTGGAGGCAGAGTTGTAGAGGTTATAGCGAGGTGACTGCCAGCGTTCGCAGCACCACTGTCTTAATATATTTGTTCATTATTCTTGTTCAGTGTATTTCTAGACTGTAAAGTGGAGATTTCATTCTTATAGAATGCTCGTGACTTGTGACACCCCGATTTGGGCTTTGCTTAGGTTGTATTTCCACTAATTATTAATATTTAATCATATTTAGATTGTTTATTCATGTTTTTACTGTTTTTGAAAAGGCAAATCCGAGTTGTTTGGCTGGACTTGTCTTCATGATAGGCGCCATCACGACCGGAGTGGGATTTTGGGTTGTGACAACTCGGCTAGAAGCACATGGACATTAATTACAAAGTACGGAGATGGTATGGCTTGACGCGATGCCTCACCATAGGCTCTAGATAGCCGACCCTGTCAGACTTAGTCGTGTTCCTTGGGAGCTTCCCCCTCTGTCCTAGCTTCGATCTCTATTTTCTCTAAGTCGAGAAATCGATTCCTCTGATTTTCTCGTGTACAAATAATCTCTGCCTTTCCCATAACAAAGTTATAGGAAATGATACTGACACTTGACTCCTCGAGCTTCTTTTGGCGATGCCATACAGGTGATGCGACTCTTGTCGTGAGTTTTGTGGTAATCGGACATCCACGGGCTTGTGTATTTCGACCTTATTCAATGCACTCCTAATTCTTGCTTTCCAAGGTAAAGGTACCACCATCAGTTCGGTTTTCTGTGGATGTATTAACTACACGTCGGTCAATCTTCCAAAGCTTCGATAACCGCATCATAACCCCCTATAAATAAGGGTGTTTTGGCATTGTTTTTCCCTATCCCAGTGGCTTCATTGGCTTGCTCGCCTATTCCTTCTTATCATCTTCTTCGATCCTTGAATATCATGCTTTGGGCTCCTAGCCTCAAGGCCGTTTGGATGAGCTCCCTTAGATCGCATTGTGGACCTTTGCCGGGACTTCCCTTTGTCGAGCATAATCGTGATGTCCCGCTATTGTTGTGGTCGTCGATATGCTGGCCTTTGCTGCTGCTGTTGGCCCGAGGTGATAATGGACGGGGAGTCGGTTTCCCCTCATGTTGGCAGTCGTTCAGATTATGCACCGCTGCTCACTCTCCTACCCAGGCCTGGTGTGGCACTTCATCCCTAGGGCTTTTTCTTTCCCAAAGGATAAAGTGGCACTACCAGCCGTTGAGGCTGTGGCACGCCAACTCTTCAACCTTTGCCTTCGGTTGGTCATGTCTCTTTTCTCTGTCTCCTCTGCGTCCCCTCCTTTTCCTCTTCTTCATCTTCTCCAGTGGGAATCCCTGGAGGGATTGAGCTGGGAACCTAGAGGAGGTAGAGGTTGAAGGAATCACCCTCGAAGATGCATTCTCGAGGGGGCGGCGCTCGAGGATGGTGATATCGGAGATGGATATTCGAGGGTGGACTGGGCCCTCGGCTTTCATCACTTGTACATCTTTCTAATCCTCCCGTAGATCTCTATAGGCTTTTGTAATTGTATGTAAGGACCCTTCGAGGGCTGTTGTACATGGATTTTTATGAATATGAATATACTCCATCGACTTCTGCTTTCAATCTTTGCTTTGTTATTGCATGCTCTCGTGCACTTCGAGGCCTTTTGAATGTCTTCCTTTATTGTTGACTGCCTACATTTTAGCTTGGGCGTGAGTGTTCTTTTCGATCCTCTACCGATCGACACGGCTCCCTTCCGAAGCGATCACTTTACCTCGGACCAATCCTAAATTGATCTGATAGGCCCGGGCTATCGGGGCCCTCCGAGTTGTATGGAGATAATGCGCCAAATTCCGGGGCTTTTGAGGATGTTATCCTAAATGAAGGTCAGCTTTGGGTACCTAGGGTTCCCCTTTTGATCTTGATACAAATAGCCTTCTTAAAATGTGTATGATGAACTTCTGCTGAGGAGTTGCCTGTACTCGGGCACAACCTCGAACCTTTGTGGAGCTTTCATTATCAGAGTTTCCTGTACTTATTCCTCTTTTTATAAAGGGAACCATGGGATCAAGTACTGCCTCACATCGAGTAATGGCGTTGAAAGTTTCCCGAAGTCCGACTTCTTTTGGGTGGGGATCCTCGAGGTAGAATGCTTCCTCGAGATTGGAGATACTACACACAGTTCCTCAAGTCTTGGATTCTATTCTAAGGATGCTTCATAGATTAGGTCTCACTCCGTCGATCTGTATCGAAGCTGTTGACTTCCAGGGGCTCACTCCGAGTAGGCGAGTTGTCACCGTTTCTCGCATATATGTGGGGCAGCTTTCTCTTCTTCGCAATAACTCACTATTTTTAGGCAGCTGCCCTTCTGCTTTGGCATAGGATTATTCATTTCATTAGTCGCAAAAAGTGTTGGCGCGTCCTTGCTGTGATTTATAGTTTTGCCATTATTATGGCATGCACTTCGAGGCCATCCTGGCAGGGAATGGAGAGTGCTGCTCCTGGTGCTCAGGAACAGCGGGAGTTCACTTTGAAGATGGTGCCTTTGATAAGAGGGTAACATTTGGAGATGGTGAGAAGGTACTGTGGATGGAGCGAGGGGGTAGCGCTGCAGGTGCTTCCCCCGGATGAGAGTGTTACGGACTCTACTGATGGACTCTTGAGCATATACCTCTATACTTTTGCATTTGGTCCCCTTGATATGGTCGTGCTTGATTTTTGCTCGATGTATCAGGTTACTTTGACATAGATACATCCGTCGTTTTGGCGAGTGGTGCTGGTGATGAGGTTCTTTGCGGAGAAGGCTGGGCTTGAATTCACGCTTAACCACCTCGTCAAGCTATACCGCCCCCTTCATCACCAGGGCCTGCTAACCCTAAGGTGTCGTTCGTCCACGCCCTTTATAGTGGGCTAGTTGGTTTATCCGGGTCTGGACGATCAACATTATCCCTGTGGAGCTTTTGCCATTTCCCGGAAGGTGTAATTATGCACGTGAGCGGAGCGTCTGGTGCCTTTTTTAGATTTTGCCTACAACAAAAATGAGTTAAATAATAGCGTTTTCTCCCTTGTTGCAGCAACTTCATGGATGTCGGGCGAGGTCCTTGACCTGCCCGGATGAGTCCGGAGGCTGGTGACCCATTCGACCTGCGATGAACGTCGATGGTGATCTGTGTTTCATGCCAGATGGGGAGCGAGATACCAAGGAATGTGCGCATGCTGCCTTTGCCTTGGCCTTCGTATATTTGAGGTAATATTTTCCCCTTTCATTTGTACCGTATTCTCCACTTGCAAATATCGGGTGGTTCCTTGGGTTGAGGTAGTGCTCCTCTGAACAGGGGAAGGAGTCATCGACCTTCGATCCGAGTGACGATGGAGATAAGAGGGATCGACACCGCGATGTGATGGATATTTTAATGGTGCTAAATGGGCCCGTGTTTCTGAGGAGAGGGCATCGTCCGAGTCTGCTATTCCCAGAATATCTGATTCCTGGTCGGCATTTCCTTCAAGTGAATATGCTTTAATCGAGGTCGGTTATTCTGGGGCCGAAGAGGGAAGATCTATAGGAGTGTATTCTGACTTCGAGGAAGTTTGTTGGCTTCACTTCGTGTTGAGTTTAGGTGCAGATTTCCTGTATTCCGCATCCTCCTCCCCCTATTGAGCTTTCCTTGTGCAGGTCTGCGATAGGCTTATGTCTAAGATGCTCCGTCAAGGGGCCAGGCTTCAGAAAATTCTGGGTGAGGGCAAGTCCCTTAGGCTCCTTAGCGAGGAGAAGGAGGTTGAGTTGCTGCATTGGCGATATGAGGCATACCGAAGCTCGAATTACGAGAACTATTTGATGGAACATGCAACTTTTTGCAGCTCGCGCTTTGCTCTCTTTGTCCCTTAAGGTTAACCCCCTTTTTGTTATATGAGCTGCAAAAAAATACGGAGGCTTTGCAGTATCTCAAGGGCGACATCGACCGCGTCAGAAGTGCCTATGGTGATATAAGGGCTCAGGTGCAAGCTCAAGCTTTATAGGAGATAGGTGATTCGGCCAAGGTCTTCGCCTTCGAAGCCCAACTCTACACGGCTCATGACAATGTCAAAGTTCAAGCGGACATGATCGGGAAACTTGAATTCGATCTCTCGAAGATCAGGGCTGAGACAACTGATACCCGGGCTGAAGTGGCACTACGCCAAACCAAGGCTGATCAGGAGATGGTAATTCGTATGAAAACACGTTGCGGATGCTCAACTCGAGCTGTAGCGAGCCCTCGGCCGGGAGTAGAGGATCGAAGAATATGTTTGTTGTAGACCCCGAAGAGAGGTACTCAATAAGATCGGTGTGAGGGTCTTCGTTCTCTCGGAGGAATTGGCTCGAGCAAGGGCAGACGAGCATGATGCGCGGTGACTTCTTGCTGACGAGGCAAAGATCGAACCCGGCAAGCTATATCCCTTTCGAGCAAAGCACATATTTTGTTGTTTCGTCACTTTGTATTTGATATATGTAGGGCATGTCTGTAGATGGAGTGTGCGCCCCCTTTTTTGTGTATGTAAGATAAGAGGAAACTTCAAGCTTTATTTCTTCTGCATCTCTTTTCTATTGTTGCTTTTGACTAGGTGGGCTGGTTTCAGTGTTTGGCGGGATCCTCGTAGGTCCAGAACTGATCGGACAGGCCTGGAGGCTCTTAAGTGCGATCCTTGACGCGAGCAGGCATTGAGGCTTCCGTGCTTTGCCCAGCTTTTTAGGCTTGGTCTTTGAGTCAGGCCTTGACTCAAGCTTTCTTGCCCTTAAATCATCTATGCCCAAGCGTACAGGTAGTAATGGTTCCCATTACTTGCCCTTGGGCATATTGTAGTTTAACCATTTCGGGTCAATTCTCCGAGTCGCGTTGTGATTCGAGCTTTAATTGACCCTCAGGTTCTTTCCTGCCTGCATGGGCGGACAACGATGGCCTTTTGTGCTTTGGGTCGAAGTGACCCTACAAGTGGGTGGCCCAGAGGCTTACTCAGCTGGCGATAGTGGAATTTATGCTGTACGCTTAGGCATATTGTAGTTTATTCATTTAGGGTCCAGTCTCCGAGTCGCGTTGCAATTCGAGCTTCACTTGACCCTTAAGTATTTTTAGACCGGCGATAGTGCCTCTTACGCTGTTTTTGTCATTGAGACCTTTCAATATGTGGCCCGGAGGATTGCATAGTTAACTATTTTGGATCCGGTCTCCGGATCGGGTTACGATTTGAGCTCATTTTAATCCTCAAGTTGTCAATTTTTTAGCTGGCGACAATGGCTCTTACGCTGTTTGGTCGTACAGACCTTTTAATATGTGGCCCGAAGGCTTGCTTAGCTGCCAATAATGGCTCTTACGCTATTTTTGCCTGTGGGCTTTTTTGTAGGATTTGTTTTCCACAGGTTAAGGCCTTTCGAAATAGTTTTGCCTGACCCGTCGTCAATTCTAGAAGAACCTCGATTTCAAGTCTTTATTGACAATATTTCGAGCACCTTAAACGGTTCATAGCTCGTAGGCTGAGTAGGTTGAAGGCTTTGTGTTTTGAAGATGACATGGTCGAAGCTCGTTTTTGCTAGTTGAGGGAAGCCTGTTTTAACCGGTTCTTTTCAAAGTATATTCGAAGTAGTGGCCTATGATTTTTTATAGTGACGGTCGGGCGTCCTTGAGTCTCGTTAATTTGGCTGTATCAACCGTTTTGACCGTAGTCGTATATGTTTGGCCGGAGCCATTTTTTATCCAGAGTGATAGTTTAGGCGTCTATACCAAGGGTATGCCCTTTCAGGATTCTTACAAATGCAACGTATAGGCTAAAGTTCGGGATTTTTATGGCTATTGAGGTTTGACAGTTTTTTGTTGTAATATAGAACAAATTTGGCTACGCCGAGTCTGCCCGCTAGGGGTCTTACATTTTCGAGTTTTCCAGAGCATGGCGATTAATGACAGTCTCCGAGTCATCGAGTTTGTTTAAGCTTGAAAACCGCTTCTCGTGAGCTCAGAGTTGCCTTGTAGGGGCTTTATGAGCTTGGAGATCCGACCCTAGGGTCGTGCGGGTTCTGAATTGCTGACGTTAAGTCTCTGAGTAGTTCGGGATGCATTTGGTGGAGAGGGCCCCTGTCGGGGGTATATTTGAAATTTCCTTGTTTGGAGAATAAGATGCTGAAAAGGTATCCTTTTATTGCTTGGTGTAGACATACATTGTTTCATTGTCGTGAGCTCGGCTCGCATGGGCACGACTTCTCGGACAATTCGATCTGGTACATAACTTCCGATAGAGATTTAGTCTGCCATTTCCTGGTCCTCCCGAGGGGACGGTGACCTTAGAAGAAGATCATTGCTCATCGTTGGATTGTAGAAGAAGGCCTACGACCTTATCGGATTCTCCTCTAGGACGTACGTTGCTCGACTAATAATCTTGCTGACGAGGCCCTCTTTGGGGTGGAAGGCAAATTGAGGGGAAAGAGTGCGGCGTGCCCTTTTTTAAGGCCTAGGGATCTTCCGATAGAGTTAGAACCTTCTAATATCCTGGCCAGCTGTCTTCATACAGGTTAGTGAAAAAATAGCAAGGGAGTAAAGTAGTTCTTCCTCATCGCGGGATGCGTAGGTGGCGTTTCGATATTGGATATGTTTCTACCCTTTCGGGGCGTTAGCCCTGGTTCAGCCTTCGGCTATGTCTTATCAGACGTGGCTGAAGATGTGGTTTGCTTACACTTTGATCCTTCCGTGGGTGGGGGCATTGATGCCGGCAGCGTTCCAGATGGTGAAGAATTTCCTCTTGTTGCGTATTGCTTTATGTCGACTTATTTTAGTCATGGCCTTTGCGAGGGGTTTCAAACTTTTGGCGAAATGGGGACGACGGTGTCTTCGGGTGGTGTGCCACTAGTCACCTGAATATAACGTCTGTGTTTCACGCCTCATCCGATGGTAAAAAGCTTGTTGTCCCGACCCGAGCTCAGATGGATTGTATCAAGAGAATGGTCATTGACACGATTTGTCATTTGGAATTCACCAGGGATTCGGGATGCAAGAGCGATTTGGTCCGTTAGTCTAGACTGCCCCATTGACTTTGGTCTGACATCGTTGTTGTGCATGACCGAACTGCCTAAATTCATGAACACATGTTTCATTTAAGATAAATCAAATGAGGGAGACGGTTACCAATGCGTTAGTGTAATGCCGGGGCGGAGTCTCGGTGCCCTTTTCCCTGGGTGTACGGGTGTCCTTCAAAATATTTCCTTGGACCCATTTTTTCCTTATGACGAACATTTTTACTTCCCATTTTATGAGTCCTCGAAGGGTGTCGTCGCTCCTTCACTGTCTTGGTAATACATCGTAGTATGTCTGCTTCATCCTTCTCGGTTTCCCTCCTTCCTTGGGGCTGGACTCGAGCCTGACCGTTCGATGGTACACGGTGGTGATTTTTATTAAGTAGCACAGCTGTCGTCCCTCTTAGAAAGTGGTCATTTTGATCCCGCGGCTGCGTGCCCTATGGTTCCCGCGCCGGGTTGTGGTTCTTTTGAAGTGATCTTGGTTGAATAGGCCTTAGTCGTTCAGCGTCCTTGGTTTCGCTAATGGTGATCACGTTGTTTGGCATGGCAATGTTGAAATCGTACTCCACTGAGCGGGGTTCCTCTGCCGGTTGTGCCTCGTCTGATCTAGTTCCACTGAAGGTTCCTCGAGGACATTGCCATCGAACTACTTCCCTACCATTGCGAGGTAGGTTTCATCTTGTGGCGTTCCTCCCATTCGCGGCACATGGATGGTACCTCCATCTGTTTGGCGTTAGCTTCATTGTTGGGAGCCTACTTGGGTATACCGGGCTCGTAGAGGCTCCCGGACGCTTGTCCGTGGCCGTGATTCGTGGCAGGTGCCGTGTACGGGCATCCGGCCAGATCATTGATGGGTACCTAATTAAGCTTTGCTTGAAATGACCCGGAGTCGTCGGGCATGCTACATTTAAACTTTGGGCCAAGGCCTGGGTTGCCCAGTCATCTGAAACTAGGAGCGATCTCATTCGTCCTATAAGGGAATGAGACGCAACTTCCTGTGGTGTTTCATTCTCCCTTTGTTCGGACGATGATGTGTCGTGCTCTTATGTTACTGCTTCGATGGCATCGACATGTGCTTCTGCGGAGGAATCTTCTGGTGCGGTAAGCGAGTTCCTGAGATTAGGCGCGAGGTTGCGGCGCCACATTATGTTTTCTCTTGAGAGTGTTTACCTGATCTTTTTCAACGGGACGGGCACTAACTCATCATCTTGAAGGTTGCTGTCATTTTTTGCACACGTGTAAGCGATGGTGCGCTCATCAGGATCCGAGGTCCTGTCGCACCTAGGGAGTTCCGGCATTCCGTATTTCCTTAAAGTGGGTTCTTGGACCGCTTCCCCAGGAGATAACTGTTGCATGAGCCTCCATGAACTTGACTCGATTCTCTTGGAGAGATCCTCCAGTGTCTTCATTGTGGCGGGGTCTATAACGATCCGTTGTTGTTTGATATTTTACGTACTCATTCGGTGCAGGGATCCTTTTTCGGTGCTACTACATTGGGGATCCCCGGATGGCTCTACAACTGAGCGATAGCCAACTGCTGTGCCTGCAATATTTCCAAAATGTCATGAATACTAACATCATGTTCTTCCCGGGCCGGGGTTTTCTGAGCTTCCTGTTGGTCGTGTGCTGTATGCTCCTATTTGTGTGAGAAGTTTCGCCGACTCATTGTGCGTCCTGTGAGTCTGTATCCGCTAGAATCGGTCCCGGTGCATTATCGGGATTCTATAGTGGCACTCTGGCGGTCGGTACAACCACGCCATTTTCCCTGTGATTTTCGAGGTTGTCTTTCTCGAATCCGTTTACCGAGCCAAATATTTTAACATGAAATCAAAGCATCTAGGACAAGAAAAAGTGTGAAGGATAATACGCGTTTGGGCAATGAAACCATTAAGAAAATAATCACTATAATTTTTAGCCCATGGTGGGCGCCAAACTGTTTACCGTGTAAATGGTAACAACAATTAAATTTGTAAATGGGATTCTAAAAATATGTGATCTATTCCTAAGCTAAGTTGTTAGAGCAGTTGATGCTAATAATATGGGGTTTAATGATGGTATGCTAGCTAAAACGAGATAGTAATCGAACTGAATGGCCTTCTGCCCGGATATAGGTCGGGTCGATGGGGGACCTCGGGGTCGAGCTCGAGCTATCGGGGATAGTCAGGGATGGGATAACAGTTGAGGATATAATTAAACAAGGCTCTTTATGGCCAACCCTAAGTTATATAATGAAGAACAAGTAAGAAAGCGATGAATATCATGGTGACCTCGGGCCAGTGAGATAGAGAAATATTATTGCATTTATGGAGAAAATGGAGCAACATCAGCCCGTTACAAGGTAGTGTGAGTCCCCTTTAAATAGGAGGGAAACTTGACTACAAACACATGGGCTATGACGACCCGGCCGGTTGTCTTAAGAATTAACGCTCTGATCTCCTATTAACTGATTTTCCCGAGTTTATTTCTGCTACATGATTTGCCGTGATGTTCAGGTTTGAGTTTCAGAGAGTTTTGGGACACTTAGCCCCTAAACGAGAGCTTAAGTGTTGGAAATTTGACTGTAGTCGGAACTATGTGAAGACGGTCTCGGAATGGATATTCGATGGTTCTGTTAGCCCCGTTGGGTGATTTCGGGCTTAGGGGCGTATTCGTATTGTGTTTTGGAGGTCCGTAGCTAAATTAGGCTTGAAATGCCGAAAAGTTGAATTTTTGAAGTTCCGGTCCGATAGTGAGATTTTGATCGGAGGGTCAGAATGGAATTCTGAATGTTGGAGTAGTTCCGTAGTGTTGAATGTGACGTGTGTTCAAAATTTCAGGTCAGTTGGACGAGGTTTGATAGACTTTTTGATCGAAAGCGTATTTTGAGAATTTTGGAGTTCTTAGGCTTGTATCCATGGTTAATTCGAGGTTTCGATGTTGGTTTAGGTATTTTAAGGATTTGTACAATTTTGGGTAGTGGTTTGTGACTTGTTGGTGCCATTGGTTGAGGTCTTGGAGGCCTCGAGATGATTTCAGATGGTTGACGGAAAGATTTTGGAATTTTAGTTGCAGCTTCAGCTGCTGGTTCTGTCATAAACGCACCTGCGGTTTGGGTTCCGGAGGTGCAGCGCTACAGAAGTAGCTAACAGGCCACAAAAGAGAAATTGAGGGAGGTCAGCAGGTTTCACAGATGCGGAAGATTTTCCGCAGAAGCGGAACCACATCTGCGAGTTGAAGACCACAAGTGCGGAAATTAGCCATTAAATGAATAGTTGCAGATGCGACCTTGGCTCCGCAGATGCGGTCGCAGGGCCGTAAATGCGGAAATCACTGGGCAGAAAATATAAATTCTTGCCTTCACGAAATTTAGCCATTTTTTGATATTTTCAAAATGGGAGGAAGCTTGGGGAGCACGTTTCAAGAGGGATTTCCAGAGGAGTTCATTGGGGTAAGGCCTTTGGTCCCTATACTCGTTATTGGAGTGATTTTTATCAATTTAAGCATGAAAAATTAAGGAAAATCAGTGGTAATTGGACGGTTAGGGCTTGTACAATTGGACACCTTTGAGTGATGATTTGAGGGACAAATTGAGATCCAATTTTGGAAACTCCTGATATGACGGAACTCGTGAGAGTGCGAGGTTTCTTAAAATATAAATTTTTACCTTATTCCGAGACGCGGGCCTGAGGAGTGTTTGGATCATTTTACATAATTTCGCGTTTTAGCTTAGAATTTAATTGTACAATTAGTTACTTGAAGTGTTATTTACATTATGAAATTGAATTTAATAGATTTGGGCTATTTGGAGTCGAGTACTCGTGGAAAGAGCGTGGTTTCAGATTGATTTTGAGCCGGTTCGAGGTAAGTGGCTTGTCTAACCTTGTGTGGGGGACCTTCCCCTTAGGATATGATATATTTGATAATTTAAATGTCTTGTACATGAGGTGACGAGTGCGTACTTGAGCTAATTGTTGAAAATTCGGTTTTTCCTTAAGCATTTAAATTGAATTTTTTTCATGTTTTATTCTAGTTGTGAATTTAGTCTGTTGCTAGTTTAGAGAAGCATGTTTAGTTGACTTAATTGCCTATTTGCTTAAACTGCCTTAATTACATTACGTGAAGCATGTTAAGTAAGAATTAATTGTTTACTTGGTACGAAATTTAGCTTAATTAGGTATTCTTGTGTTGCTGCTGTATGTTTTTACTTTGGGACTACGGGACGACATCCCGGGAGATTCCCCTGTATGTATTTATGATCTGAACAGAGGTACGGGATACCAAGAGATCCTTGGCACGTATATTAAGGATACCAAGAGATCCTCGGGTTACCGAGAGATCTCTAGCATATATTGAGGATGCCAAGAGATCCTCGGGATACCAAGAGATCCCTAGTGAATATTGAGGATGCCGAGAGATCCTCGGGATACCAAGAGATCACTGACTATCATCCTTGTTATGAGTGGTACTTCCTGGTGTTTGCCTTTATTTCTGTTTTTGTTATTGTACTCCTTATTATCCTATGTAGATTCTTATTGTAGGTTCTCAATTGTACTGTTTATCTTATCCTATCAGATTATTATTTATTTAACCTCAGTAGGGCCCTGACCTTCCTCGTCACTACCTAACCGAGGTTAGGCTTGGCACTTACTGAGTACCGCTGTGGTGTACTCATGCCCCTTCTGCGCATGTTTTTCATGTGCAGATCCAGGTACCGCTACTCAGGCCTATCATCATTGAGAAGGCGACTGCTCTAGAGACTTCGAGGTACAACTGTCGCGTCAGCAGATCGAGATGTCCCTTTCTATTCCTGCTTTTTAGCATTTAGCCCTTCTGTATTTTTCTGCTCTATCTAGACATTCCGGAGTTAGAGCTATGTAGTACTTCTTAGCTTGTGATTCGTGGGTTTTCGGGTCTTGGATTTATGTTTTAGTACTGAGAGTTGATTATGGTATATGGCAAGTAGCACATTTAAACACTATTATTACTTTATTACTGTTTAAAGTTGTTATACTTTCCACAAAATTTGGTTTTCTTCCGCAATTTAGGCTTACATAGTCGTAGAGACTAGGTGCCATCACGATGGTTCATGGAGGGCGAACTGGGGTCATGACAAAGGCATTAATTACAATGTACGGAGATGGGATGACTTGACGTGATGCCTTAACATAGGCTCTGGTAGGCCGGCCCTATCAGACTTAGTCGTGTGCCTTGGGATCTTCGCCCTCTGTCCTATCTTTGATCTCTGTTTTCTCTCAGTCGGGCCTCGACGAGCCCCAAGGTCGAGAACTCAGTCGTGGCCTCCCGTCCTCAGGGTCTCCAGGCGTTCTTCCGAAATGACATGACAACGAGAAATCATGTCTTCTGATTTTGCCGCGTACAAATCTCTTTATGAGACACCTAGATGGCGTACTCTAAAATAGTACAGCTAGAGTACTACAAAGATAGGCACTAAAAGCCTGGATGGGATAAATATTACCTTAATTGTGGCTCTCACCCCTAGTAGAGCGAGGATGTTGAGCAACCCAAAGAGCCATTGGATAGAGAAAAAGGAAGCTAAGAGCAAAAGAATGACTTGTTCAAGTTTTTAGAATAAAGTGATAGGCAAAATGTTAGTGGGAAATAAGAAAAGAGTTAATGAAGCATTATGAGTAACATGTGATACATGGATGACAACGGTAAATCAAAAGATGACAATATTGCAAACTCTATAGTCAAGTGAATAAAGAAACAAGAAATGATAGGCCTTAGGACAACAAAAGAGTACAGGCCATACAATCATGTCCTCATTTCGAGGAATAAGTTCGCAACTCTAGCGTGGTTACCAATAGGAAAAATTAGACCCTAGAGTAATAGAACCAGTATGGATTGGTGAAAAAGATAAACTAAACATGAATTAGGTACTGAGTGACTGATCATAATCGCCATCATAAGAAGTTCATATTTTGTTTCGCCAATAATAGAATGGACGACAAAAGAAGATTCATGAGAAATTCAGAGAATGGTCATTCAGAAAGACGCTTCCCTACAGCAAGAAATGTGAGCAAAGTTTAGCTTAAGGGACTGTATGTGCCAATTATACTATGTTTCACCCTCGTGAGTGAGCAATTTTACTATCCTTAGTACGGAAGGATTACCGCAAGGCGAGTAAGGGTCATCGATAATGTGAAAGAATGCCAAAGATGAAAAGGTGAAACATCTATAGGCAGGTCGTCGTAGCTCCAACTCTTAGTACTCCCCTAAAGAGCGGAATATGGAATGATAAAAGGAAGAATGCGGTAAAAATGAGAAAGGGATAAGATTGCACTTATCCAAATGCTACATATACGCTATGATTCAAGAATATTGTACAAGCATGATGACAAAGAGATGAAGTAAAGGTTCCTGCCCGAGCTGCTATTAATAAATAAGGAGCTAGTGCGAGACGTAAGTTAAGACAAAGAAAATAGCCCAAGAAAGATTACGAGGAATATTGGTATGAGAATGGACCAACGAATAGTTAGTAATTGGTCAAGAAGATCCCAGTTATGGCTAAATATGAGGTTACAGACGAGTCATCAGATCGTGTAAGATAAACATAGTAGAACCCAACTTGGAGAATTCAACCTTGAAGAATATCATTATAATACTTGAGATATATTCAAACAAGAGTCGGGGTAGTTAAAAGTACCGTATGAGTGTTACAGGGATTAAAGAAAGTGTCACTAGGAAGGCAGTCAAAATATCAATTCAGAAGCAACCATACAAGCATAAGGGCATGGATGTAAGCAACTACGGATGATTATAGGCAAGTAAGGACATTAAAAAGGTCTGTAATAAGCTCACATCTTTACAAGAGTCAAGGGTCTTCCCAAAGTACTACGACAAAAGACTAGCTGAGGAAACAAGGAAAAAGGCTTTAACCTCAGTACAACGACCTAAAGAGGAAATGGTCGTGTGACAACAGTCTTAAAACAACATTGTATGCACTCCCTAAGAAAGTGTCACCTACAGTGGCTAATGAATAGTGAGTAAAATTAGAAGTAATATTTAGGATCATCTGAGTTGTCTGGAATTTCAATATATATGGGCACTAAGATAAGCAAAGTATGGACGCAACAAGGGGGCAGAAAGATCCGGAAAAGTAATAGCTTACGTTTAAAGAAAGCTATGATGAAAAAAGGGGAATTACTAGATCAATGATCCAAAGTTGGTTGCGTTAAGAACTCACTTAAGGGTTTGGAGTTTTATATATGCATCATATTTAGCCGTAGAAGATTCTGGTATACTATAAAAGAAAGAATTGAGCCCATGTCATAAACGAAGGATTAAATCGTTAAAGGATTGTATCATGCATATTCCTCATCGCCCATGAAAGGATAAACAGAATAAATAATACCATGAACCATAGATCGGAAGATAGCTTAAGCTGATGTAAAGGCCGATCAGAAGAAGGAGGAAACTAAAGAGTTACATCACCCAAGTAAATCATGAGTTTGATTATTAGACCCAGAAAAATAGAAACATCGTGATCGAGAACATTGCATGATCTCCCTTAAAATTAGAGGTTATGAAAGAGATAAAAGATATAATACGTTATTTTAAGTAAGTAAGGTAAAAGGGAACAACGTATGAGATACTCAAAAGCAGAAGGTTGAGGATATTCCATACATGGGATAGATGGCTAGAAGCGCGAGGATTCAATATCCAGGAATGATAGTGGCATCGTTAGTGGCATATCTTCTAGTCAGTGATTTCTGGGTATTGAGAGGTCTAGTTAAGAAAGTAAAGTAGAGTTAGAGACGATATGATGTCTCACTTAATGTTCTAAAATAACACAAGGAAATTCAAGCAAGTTGAAGGAATATTACGAGTAGTATAAATAAATATGTATAGGTCGCAAGCTAAAGTATAGTAAAGCAACAACGTTTTATGACAGGATGTAAGAATGAGAAAAGGGGAGTGAGAAGGTGACGAGAATGGATTAGTCTTAAGGATTAGGCCCATGAAAACAAGCGAGCTAATGGATTCTCTATGTTATACAAAGCTCACTATAGCCTTAATGAACTCAAAAGAGTCTAAGATTAATAGCATTTAGAAGGAATAAAATGTTGACCTAGTAATAAAATGAGGATATAATTGTGACAGATAAAGGATGACGTTAGGGCCTTAGTTTGAACAATGATTTGAAAAAGAAAAAAGAGAGAAGGAGAAAAGATTTCACTAGCATCACGAAATCAGGATACCCCCATAAGGTGAATCACATTGAGACACTATGAAATACGATTATGGGAATCACTTTGAATATTACGTGAAGTAATGTAAGCCCTAGGGGAAAAGTATTACATAAGAAGTTTCAAGTTATCAAATGCATATTGTAGATTAATATTGAGGCGAATCAACAATGGATGGACAAAAGTCACAAAGTGTGAGATGAGATTAGGCTGTCATTCTAAAGATGAGCAGTAACGAGGACGCATTAAAGGACGTAAATTTATACATATTGAATAAGCAACAAGAGTAAGCTAGGATTTGGTAGCAGACCTCAACAACGATAAATTAAAGTAAATGAATGGCAGTAATTCATACGGATGGCTAAGCGGACCTATGCAATAAGATATAGCAATATTCGTGAATTCAACAAAGTACTGAGCGAAAAGCTTCAGTATAATCATAGATGCACCAAAAGACATCTTTTCAAGCTCTACATATGAATCCTAAAGATTGGACACACTTACAAGGTCAAAATTGTACGGGCTGCATGATGAAAAGTAGCAACAATTACGAGATTGGAAGGATTCTGACTATAAGTTGTGGTGTGAGAAGGAGGCATAAGGGAGGAATGCCCTGGACTTTGGACTTATTCACAGAATAGTCGCCTAGGTGGCAAGGAAAGTTCTAAAGTATTCGAAATATATAAGTGCATCAGTCAACATTCGAGGATGAATGTTCCAAGGGGGGAATAGTGTTAAGCCCCACAATATTACATCTCGTAGTATTATATTACGATGATGTTATTCTATGTAGTAATATGTTACAATGGTGTTACGTCCTGCAGAAAAATATTACGATGATTTTATGCCTTGCATTATTACATTACGGTGATGTCACACTCTGTAGTATTATGTTACGACAGTATTGTACCCTGTATTTCATTACGGTGATGTTATGCTTTGCAGTAGTAAGTTGCGACGATGTTGCACTCTGTAGTATTTTACGTTGAATTTGTCGTAAGGTAATTGACATCAGTCCAAGGAAAATATTCTTTGGGGATTATAAGGATTATACTATTTCACAAGTGATTAGTTAATTCATGAAGGTGAAAGTGGGAGCAAGTCTAAGAAAACGAATTTTGTCAATGTTTGGCATTTTGGGATAAAATACGGCCCGAGCTAAAATTCCCGGTATTTATGGACTAGTGTCATACAAGGTACTACATGTCCATGATAGTAAGGTGTACAAGGTATCATAAAAGTGAGTAATATTTTAAGAAAGTGGGAATAATTCTCAATTTTATGGGTAATTGATTAATTACCGAGTAACGAGACATTACCTAATTAATGAGGGATATATTAGGATAAGATTAAATCCCACCCCCCATAACGTGGCAGCTACACAAGGATTAATTAAGTGACTCATAGTGTCACATTCCAAGGTGGCATACTAAGAAGAAGCTCGAGGCTTAGTCATTAGTTAAGGGTAGTAACATGTCAATGTCATTCCATAAGCAATATGAATTGCATCAGAAAGTCAATCCAAGAATTTGAATCATTGCTTCAACAAATTCATAAAATCTTTAAAAGCAGTACATGATTTCCTAGAGGAAAAATTCATACGATACCATATATGCTCAATTCATTCAAGATAAAACCACAAGATACATTCTGACGTAGGGCAAAAACGTGAGGAAGCAGAAACAATTCAATTTTTGGGTCTAAGTTCAATGCACAAAGGTTTCCAACGGGATAAATATACGGAGTTGTTCCTACTCCAGGTATGTTAAGGCTATCCCTTCTTTCCTTTGGCATGATCCATACGATACGAACAAAACGTGCAAATGCACAAATTCCATGAATGATTCTATTCATAGAAGTATTAGAGATATCTATGTTCTTGAATTTTCGTGTGTCATAATATTTATCATCGTTTCATGGGTCTTAGAAAAAAATACGAAAGTTGAAAAGAGTTTACTTTATGATATTACTCAAAGGCAAAATAGTCTTATGAAGCTCCGAATGATTTTATTAACATACTTTTCATGCATTGCATTCATGTGCATTGACCCATGACCAGATGACGTTTTATATACGTATATATGTATGTATATGTATATGGGATATGGGAAAAGGTTACGGCATTATATACATACCACCACCTAATCAGCTGGTATATGTTGATGATGTTGCCCATAGTGGCTGAAACATGATTCAAAGGGGCGTTATATGCATGTGTATATATATATATATATATATATATATATACCAGATCATATCAATCATGTTTCAGTTGCATCTTATAATGCTACATTGTGGAACAAAACTCAATGTTCTTAAGACTCTTATTGCTCATATGTATACTTAAAGTCTTGATTAAAAATTCCTGGTTGTTGATAATCCATGATGATGTCTGAACGTGAAAGGAGTGTGTATGAAATATGAAATAAGGTCGACGTGCGAAGAACGAAATTACACTTGTGGCAACTAGTGGCAATAAAATGAAAAGATGAGTGAATTACTATGAAGTGAACTATAAATCCTTTTTATAATAAATTTTTTAGGACTATCATTTAGTCATCGAGTAAGGGTAGGTTGAAATAACCTAACCCCGAAACTACTCATGCCGGTGTAAGAGTGATTGAGGGGTAAAACTCCCGTATTGATGTGATGTGATTATTCCCATTAAATGGGTTGATATTGATGTGTTGAGATTATTCCCCTAATTGTGCTGAGATGATTGCTAGCAAAAAGTGATGCCGACCCACACAGCATTGTGCTGAGACGGTTTAGCCGATCGTGCTGAGATTGGATGCTATGTCGCACACATAGTAGTGTTGTGATTGGATGTCTCTTGGTGAGACGGCTTAGCCGATCGGGCCAATATTGGAATTCGTACTAAAAACACGCTGGTATATCGATACTAAAGATATCCCAACCTAAAATATAGAAAATTACTTGAAAACTTACCCTGCTCTTAACTTGATGCTTTTATATTGTTTGAGGCTATCATTGATCTTATGTTGCGTCTCCTTATGTTGTTACTCAATTCTTTTAGAGGGTGTTGAGTCTTACATACTAGTACTATTCTATATGTACTAACATCCCTTTTGCCGGGGCTGCTACATCTTTAATGGATGCAAGTGGTTCTACAGCTAGCAGCATTGATCACTGATAGTGGTACACCCTCTTCCCAATTGACTTGGTGAGCCCTACTTTATTTCCGGGTCTTGTACTTTTTGTTCCTTTTGTAAAATATTTTGAGGTATAGACGGGGCCTTATTGCCGACACTATCATAGTACTCTTTTTTATCCATTAGAGGCTTCGTAGACATAGTGTGGGTTCTACATTTGTGTTGGGAAAGTTGTGCTAGAATTGTTGTAATTATATCACAAGGTAAACTTCAAACTATGAATGTGTTATGTATTTTCGAAATTATAAAGGAAGTAACTAATGGTAGTGAGATAGAGTTGTTCACGTGATCCTCTCATTGTCCAATTTATGGAACATATCTTAACTTTATTCATTGGTATGCTTGGGTAGAAGGCATTTGATAGGCTTTCTTGACTAGGGTATCTCGGTTGAGCGTCGGTCGCACTCTCCAAGGTCGGGGCGTGATAGAGGAGGGCATCAAGAGTGGTATGGTTATTAACTTTGAAGTGTTGCAAGCTACCAACAAAGCCTTATAGTATGGGGTTGTACGCGGTGAAATCAAAGGATTTAGTTCCTCACTATTTGGCCATTTCGGAAGAATGCCTCGAGACCCCGAGGACATGGAGATGTGACTGAGTCCCCTCCCTCGGGGCTCATCAAGGCTCGACTCAAAGAAGACGAAGGTCGAGGCTAGAACAGAAGGGGAAGTTCCCAAGGCACACAGATAAGTTTGACAAAGCTAGCCTACCTAGAGCCTATACCAATGCGTCGCGTCTAGCCGTCCCATCTCCATACTTTACAATTGATGCATGTTGTACTGTAATCGGGTTCCCCTCCTATATAAAGGGAACCTACACTACTTTGTAAGGGGATGATGTTGCTCCAACTATTTCTCCACAAGATCAATAATATCTCTTTCTCTCTTTTCTCTCTAACTTCTTCGTTCTTATTGGCTCGAGACGAGTCTTAACATCTATAGTTTTCATACTTGTTCTTCATTTATTGCTCGGTATTGGCCATAAAGAGCCTTGTTTAATCATATCTTAACCGTTATCCCATTCCCGAATACCCCAGGTAGCTTGAGATTGAGCCAAATATCGACCTTGAGATCCTCCATTGACTAGTGCGAAGCCAGGCCCCCCGTTTAACATGTATTTTGTCACTAAACTTCATATTCTTAGTACCATCTTCTCTAACAACTAGCATAAAAAATAGATCACGTATTTTTAGAATCCCATTTACAAATTTAATTGTCGTTACCATTTTCACGGTAAACAGTTTGGCGCCCACCGTGGGGATAAAAACAATAGTGATTATTTTCTTGCTGGTTCCATTACAAAAACACAAGTTATCTTCCACACTTTTTCTTGCCCATGATCTCTTGATTTCAGGTCAAAATGTCTGGCTCGGTAAACAGAGTCGGGAATGGCAACCTCGAAAACCACAAAAAAAATGGTATGGTTGAAACAGTCATTGGCGCGCCACCATGCAACCCCGGTTTCGCAAGATGCTCAATAGGTCGATGAAACCTCACACACCGACGGAAGCATACAACGTGGCGACCAACAAGAAGCCCAAAAAACCACAGCCAGGGAAGAACAGGAAGTTAATCTTCATGTTATTTTTGAAATGTCGCAGGCAGAACAGTTGGCCATCGTTCAGTTACAACGCCATCCGAAGACTCCTAGCATAGCAGCGCCAGAAGCAACTCCCCCCACCGAGCAAGTACCCGAGAGATCAAGCAGTAACGGATCGGTAGTCGACCCTGCCAAAGCAAAGATGCAGGAGGATCTCACCTAAAGGATAGAGTCAGGCGAGAAAATGATAGCAGCCAACGATAAGAAGGTTGAAACCTATAACTTCAGAGTTGACCAAATCTCAAGCGCACCCCCGGTCCTGAAAGGTGTAGATTCGAGGATGTTTGTGCAATGTCCGTTCCCCGAGGAAGAAACCCCAAAACCCATTTCAAAGATGTCCAGAATGACAGAGCTCCATAAGTACAATGGGACCTCAGATCCAAATGAACACGTTACCGCCTATACGTGCGCGGGAAAAGGCAATGACCAAGGGGATGATGAGTTTGAGCCCGCCTTATCGAATAGGTTCGGGGAAACTCTTTCGAAAGGAAACATGATGTAGTGTCATAACCTAGCGCCCGATCCCATAAACTCGCCTACCATACCAGCAAATTCCTCTGTAAAGACGCACCCTGATGCCATCGAAGTAGCAACGAAAGAGCCCGACACATCCAGGACCGAACAAAGAGAGAATAAAATGCCACAAGAATTTACACCTTATTCCCTAGTTGAACGAACGAGATTTCCCTCGGCCTCAGATGACTAGGCAACACAGGCCTTCACTCATAGCCTAAATAGACCAAGACCGAATATCTTAGGGAAGTTCAAACAAAACATGATCAGTTACCCAGCCAAGACCTGGTCGGATACCTGTACCCGGTATCGGTCGCAAATCAGGGTCATGGATGGCCATCCGGGAGCCCCCCCTTGGGCTTATCTTACTCAAATAGGCTCCTGGGAAAGAAACCAATGCCAAACAAAAGAAGGTACCGCCCATGCGACGCAAACATGAGGGACACCCTAAGATGATATCTACCTCGCAACAATCGGAGAATTGCCCGAGGGCAACATCCTCGAGGAATCACGACAAAGCCAGATTCGACGAGGACACATGGTCAGCAAGGGCACCTTGCCCATCAGAATATGTTTCCACATCCATATACCAAACATCCTGGAGATCTCAAGGCCTTAAAAGAAAATGCCACGCTCTTTCCCCTCAGCCGGACTTCCACCTCAAATAGGGTCTCGCCAGCAAGGTACTTAGCGGAGCAACGTACCCCTTAGGAGGATCTGACAAGATCACAAGCCTTCTTTTATAATCAAACGATGAAGGACACCCCCTATTTTTTTGAACGTGTTATCTGCTTGGAAAGGCTGGGGAACGACAGACTGAGCCTCAATAGGAAATCATGTACCAGGCCATACGGTCCAAGGAGCCGCGCCCGCGCTGGCCAAGCTCATAACAACGAAATGATATATGTATACGCCAAGCAATAAAAGAATATCTTTCAGCATCTCACACTCCAAGAAAAGGAATTTCAGCACACCCTCGGTAGGGGTTCCCCCGCCAAATGCGTCTCGAAATACTCTGAGACTTAGCGTCAATAATTTGGCACCCGCATGACCCCAAGGTCAGAACTCCAGGCTCAAAAAGCCTTATCAAGGTAACTCTAAGCTCACGAATAACGACCTTCGAGCCGAAGCAAACTCAATGACTCGGAGACTGTCTCCAATCGCCGAACATTGGAAAACCCCAAGCTGTAAGACCACGAGCGGGGAAATTCAGTATAACCAGATTTGTTCTACATATAAACACAAACTGTAAGACCTCAACAGGCACGACAAACTGTAAGATCTCAACAGGCATGACAAACTGTAAGACCTCAATAGGCATGAAAATTTTGTAAGTCCTTTTACAAGCATAAAACTCAATCCTGAAGTTTAGGCTATACGTCACATTAGTAAGAGTCCCCAAAGGGCATACCCTCGGTGTAGATGCCTAAACTATTACTCGGGATAAAAAATGGCTACGGCCAAACACATATGACTACGGTCAAAACGGCTGCTCCAGCCAAATTAACGCGACTCGGGGAACCCCGACTGTCGCTAACAAAATTGCAGGCCATTACTTCGAATATACTTCGAAAAGAACTTGTTAAAAAAGGCTTCCCTCGATGACCATGTCAGTTCCAAAAACACAAATCTTCGAGCTACTCAGTGTTCGAGCTAAAAACCTTACAAGGTGCGCGAACATCGCCGCTAACGACTTAAATCGAGGTTCTTCCAGAACCGACGACGGGTCAGGAAAAATTATTTCAAAAAAGACCTTAATGAGAAGAAAACAAAGCCTACGAAAGTGCCCACGGGAAAAAGCGTAAGAGTCATTGTCGCCATCCAAACGAGCCTCCAGGCACTAAAACGTCTCAACGACCAAACATCGTACGAGCCACTGTCGCCAGCCTGAAAATTGAAAAGTTGAGGATTTAGAGACCAAATCCAAAATAGTTAACTACAAAATTCCCTCGGGAAAAAGTGTAAGAGACATTGTCGCCAGCCGAACAAGCCTCCAGGCCACACAAGGGCCATCGTCGCCCACCCAGGCAGGCAGGAATAAACTTGAGGGTCAATTAAAGCTCTAGTCGCAACGCGACATGGAGACTGGACCCGAGATAGTTGGAACACAAATGCCCACGGGAAAGGAATAAGGACAATCACCATATGCCCATGCAGGAACGGGATATCGGAGGGCAGGTAAGCTCGAATCACGGCCCGACTCAGAGACTAGGCCTAAATAGCTGGGCAACGCGTAAAGGCCCTGACGCCTACTCACGTTAGAAAGAGCACTTAAGAGCCTCCAGGCCTATCTAGTAAGCTCCGGATACACAAGACATCGAAACCAGCCTGCCTAGTCGAAAGCAATGAAGAAAGAGATAAAAAAGGACAAAACTTCAAGTTTTCTCTTATTTACATACGCAAAAGGCGCGTTCTCCATCTACAAACATGCTCTGCAAATATAAAAGTACAAAATGGAAAAGCGACGGAATCTACACTCTGCTCTAAAAGGCTACAGCCTGCCAGCCCCAGATTCACTCTCCATAATGTTAGTAAGAAGGGACCAAGTGTTGCGCTCGTCTACCTTGGCTCGAGCCAACTCCTCCGAGAGAACGAAGCCCCTAGTGTCGATCTTCTCGAGTACCTCTCTTTGGGATCTACAACGAACATATTCCTCGGTCCTCTTCTCACCGTCGAGGGCCCACTTCAACTCGGCTTAGGCATCAGCAACATCTTTCATACTAATTTCCATCTCCTGATCAGCCTTGGTTCGACTTAATGCTGCTTCAGCCCGGACATCGATTATCTCAGCCTTGATATTCGAGAGATCAGACTCGAGCTTCCCAACCATATCCTCTTGAACTGTAACATTGACACGAGCCAAGTGGAGTTGGGCCTTTAAGGCGGTAACCTTGGCCATGGCACCCCTCTCCTCTAAAGCTTGAGCCTGTACCTAAGCCCTCAGTTCGCCACAAGCATTCCTGGCGCGGTCAGCTTCGCCCTTAAGGTATTCCATGGCCACCGTCTTTTTCTGCAACTAAGAAAGGCAAAAGGGTTAACCTTATGGGTCAAAAAGAGCAAAGCGCGTACTATGAAAGGTTACTTGGTCTAGTAAATAGATCTCGTAATTCAAGCCTTGATATGCCTTATATCGCCAGTACATCAACTCAACCTCCTTCTCCTCGCTAAGCAGCCTAAGGGACTCACCCTCGTCTAGAGCTTTCTGAAGCTTAGCCCGTGACGGAGCAGCTCAGACCTGAGCCTATGAAGGCAAGCAAAGAAAAACTCGATAAAGAAAGGAAGGCACGAAATACAGAAGGACTGCGCCGAAACTCACTATGAGGTGAAGCCGACAAACTTCCACGAAGGAGGAGCACACTCCTGTTGATCATGCCCCTTCAGCCCCAGAAGAACCAACCTCGGGCAAAGCATATTCATATGGAGGAACCACTATTCTGGAATCAAATGCTCCGGGAACAGCAGGCTCGGGCGACGTCCTCTCCTCGAAGGCACTGGCCCGTTGAGCCCTATCAAAAGCTCCACCACACTGTGGGTTCAAATCCCATTTATCGCCATCGCTCCTTGGCTCGGAGGCTGACCACTCCTTCCCCTCTCAGGAAGAGCACCACCTCACTTCAAGGAACCGCCCGACACCTATAACGGTAAAGCCGGTACAAAAGAAAGAGGAAAATGTCATCTCAAATATATGAAGACAAGGGTAGGGGTAGGGTACGCGCATACCTTGGTATCTCACTTCCCATCTGTCACGGGACACAACTCGCCACCTATGCTCATCGCAATTCGAATGGGTCGCCAACCTCCGAACCTAGTCGAGCAAATCGAGAACTTTACCCGCCATCCATGAAGTTGCTCCAAAACAGGAAGAGGCACAGTTATCCAACTGGATTTTACTATAAGCAAATCAAAAGGAGCGCAAGACACCCCACTCATGTACGTAATTCCATCCCTCGAGAAATGGAAAGAGCTCCACGGGGATAATGTCAGTCGTCCGAACACGGACGAATCGACCAACCCACTCTTGGTCCCCATATTCACCATCATCGACAACAAAGGCCGTAGAAAAACAGCACCGTAAGGTCAACAGACCACGGTGATGAAATGGCCGGTATAGTCTGACGAGGTGGCTGAGCATGAATTCAAGCCCAGCCTTCTATGCAAAGAACATCATCATCAGCACCACTCGCCAAAACGATGGATGTATCTGCGCCAAAGTAACCCAATACTTCAAGCAGAAATCAAGCATGACCGTATCAAGGGGGCCAAATGCGAAAGGATATAGGTATACGTTCAAAAATCCATTAGCAGAGTCTATGATACTCTCATCTGGGGAAAGCACCTGCAGCGCTGTCCCCTTGCTCCATCCGCAGTATCTCCTCACCATCTCTAGGTATTCCTCTCTTATCGAAGACATAGTCTTCAGAGTGAACTCCGGCCGATCCTGAACGTTGAGAGTGGAACTCTCCTCTCCCCATCGGGCCGGCCCCGAAGTAGCTGTCATGGCTGTGATAGAATTGACAGACAAAGGCAAAGACGTGATCCAATGCTTTTTTGCACCAAGGTAGAGGGATAGCTATACAGAACAATGAGATCTCCCAAATAAACAAAAGCAACCCCACATATATGCAGGAAACAATGACGATTCGCTTGTCCAGAGTATGCTCCAGGGGGCCAATGGCCTCGATACAGATCCCGGAGAGGTACCCGACCCTAGAGGCATCCATCGACAAGAAGTTAGGCCTAAAAGAGTCAATTGTATTGTCTCCAATCTCGAGGTAGTGCCCGACCTCGAGGATCTCCGCCAAAAGATAAGTCAGTCTTCGAGAAGCCTTCAATGCCATCATTTAACTCGAGGCGGTACCCGATCTCATGGTTTCCCTTTCTCAAAAGAAAAATAAGTGCACAAAGATCCGATCATGAAGGCTCTAGGAGAGCTCGAGGCATCGCCTAAGCATAGGCAACCCCTCAACGGATGTCTACCCACTATGCTTTAAAAGGCTATCTGCACCAAGTACAAAGCAGACCCCCAGGTACCCGAAGATGACCCTTGCTCAGGATACCACTCTCGAAAGCTCCAAAACTCAGCATACTATCTCCATGCAACTCGGAGGTCCCGACAGCCCGGGCCTATAAGATCAATTCAGCCTTGGTTCGAGGTACGACAGTGGGCTCGGAAAAGAGCTACGTTAATCGGTAGAGGATCAAAAAGAACGCTCGCATTCGAGTTAGATATCAACTGTCAACAACAATGGAAAACATTCAAAGGCCTAGAAGGGCACCAAAGCCTACAATAATGGGGCAAGAATCGAAAACAAAAATCAAGAAAGTATCTTCATATTCATATATATCCATGTACAACATCCCTCGGGGGGTCCTTACATAAAAATACAAAAGCCTATAGGGGTTCTTACGTATAAAGAAAGATATAGAAGGATGCACATGCGAGGAAAAAGCCTAGAGACTTGTCCATCTTCGAAGGTTTGCCTCCTGCAATAGGCCCATTCGGATGCACACCCTCAGAAGCCTCATCCCGGCCTTCTGCCCTGATATCCCCAAAGGATAGGGTGAAAAGTAGGGAGGGATGAAGAAACGTCGTAGCTCTCCGAAGGTCGAGGACCCTCCCAGGCCAACGTAACCTCGGAGAGACAGCGAACTGAGCGAGCCTCGGTTCCGCCTGCACGGTTACTTAGAGTTCACTTCTGGGAACATCTAGCTATGCAAACCACTAGCTCGGGGAAGAGCACCATGTTGAGCCGCGGTGTATAATTCGAGCCCCCTTTTGAGCAGTGGTATGTAATCCAAAAGGCCTTTTGCAAGCAATGAAAATTGATCCTCATTCCTTATCATCTTGTGAAAATGGCAACAACAACGACAAACATAAGAATGACCACATCAGTGACAAGACACCATGGTCATGTTCGACAGAGGGAAGCTCCGACAATAGTCCACAACACAGCCTACGGAAGCTCTACCGAACGACCTTGAGGCCATGAGCCCCAACCATAGTGTTCAAGGATAGAGGAAGATGATAGGAAGAAATGGGCAAATGAGCCAGCAAAGGCACTGGGATAAGAAAAAACAACGCCAAGGCACCTCCATTTATAGGGGGGGTAATGACACGGCCATCAAGATTTTGAAAGATTGACCGGCGGACACAATTATTGCGTTCTTGAGGAACCTAATCCATGGCGTTACATTCACCTAGGAGAACAAGAATCGGTAGTGCAATAAATGATGTCAAAATGCACAAGTCCATGGGTCACCCCGATTGCCACAAAAGCTCGCGCCATAGGTTGTGTCATTGGTATGACATCACCATAAGAAGCTCGAGGAGTGAGGCGTCAGGATCATTTCCCATCACTCCATTCTGGGAAACACGGAGACTATCTGTACGAGGTAAAATCAAAGGATTTAATTCCTCGCTATTTGGCCATTTCGGAAGAATGCCTTGAGACCCCGAGGACGTGGAGCTACGATCGAGTTCCTTCCCTCAGGGCTCGTCGAAGCTCCATATGAAGAAAATGAAGGTCGAGGCTATAAAGGAAGGGGAAGTTACCAAGGCACACGGCTAGGTCTGGCACAGACGGCCTATCCAATGCCTATGCCGAAGCGTCGCGTTTAGTCGTCCCATCTCCATACTTTACAATTGATGCATGTTGTACTGTAACCGGGTTCCCCTCCTATATAAAGGGAACCTACACTACTTTGTAAGGGGCTAATGTTGCTCCAACTATTTCTCCACATGATCAATAATATCTCTCTCTCTCTCTCTTTTCTCTCTAGCTTCATCGTTCTTATTGGCTCGAGACCACTCTTAGCATCTATAGTTTTCATACTTGTTCTTCATTTATTGCTCGGTATTAGCCAAAAACAGCCTTGTTTAATTATATTATAGCTGTTATCCCCTTACCGACTACCCCGAATAGCTCGTGATCGAGCCGGATATCGACCTCGAGGTCCTCCATCGACCAATCTGAAGCTAGGGCAGCAAGACCCTCGGTTTGAATACTGCCTCACTTTAGCTTGTATTTTGTCATTAAACTTCATATTCATAGCACCATCTTCTCTAACAACTAGCATAAAAATAGATTACGTATTTTTAGAATCCCATTTAGAAATTTAATTATTGTTACCATTTTCACGACAAACAGGGGTATTTCAAAGAAGAAGGAAGTGGGTGTCGTGATGGTAGCCCAAGGCCCTATGTCTCCCCTTACCTATCATACACCTCCACCAGCATATCTAACCCTCACCTCCAAAGTACCATTACCCACCACCACCTACAATACCCAACTAGCATTCTACAACTCATCTCACAATGCCCATTAAAACTTTCCAAAACCCCGTCAAAACATTGAATGTCGAGCTTCTAGACAATACACCCCTATCCCCGAGACAATAGCCCAAATACATGGGAGACTGAAGGCCGCTAGTTGTGTCACTCCCATTCATACAGATGCTATTGAAAACTTTTTTTCCTATGGGTCTACCCTAACAAGACTTGTGCCTATCACTCAAGCATGAAGCGACATATTATCAAGGCATGACACATGTTGAAAGACAAAATCCATACATTGATTGACACCTAGATTATACAAGAAAAGGAGTCTGCACCAAATATCCGCAATGACCCCCTTCTTTATTATAGGGGTGAAGGAGTGAATGTGATCGAGACTGATGAAGAGTAGGGCTATGAAGGATCTATCAGTCTTAGATAAGGAGACACTTCTAAAACATCTTCTGTCATACTCTTGCAAGTTGTGGTGTAGACTACGGCAATGTTCAAGTTTGAAGTAGCTACACCTAGGCCACCATTCACTATGACGGTAGCTCCATCGCCGTCTTACAAATCTGATATTGTTCCACGGGAATATGTAGTAGAAGAAAGAAGGAAAGGAAAAGCCATGATGGAAGAGATATGTGTCGCCTAGGAAATGACTATAAAATACATGATCTAGACACTGGAAAGTATTTGAGGAACGAGTATAGAAACCGCAACAAAACCACCTATTATGGAGATAGGTTCTGATGATCTTTGAAAGAAGGTACATGCAAGAGAGTACTCTATTGTTGATCACCTAAACAAGACCCCCGCCCAAATATTCATTCAGTTGTTGTTACAAAACTCATATGCACATAGGAATTCCTTAAAGATGGTGTTGACTAAAGCTTATGTACGTTCGGGTATCAATAGTGGAGTGATGGAAAACATGGTGGGACAGGTGTATGAGAGTCACAAGATAACTTTCCATGAAGATGTGCTGCCACTAGAAACACTAAGTCATAACAAATAATTGCACATCACTGTGTAATATGAAGATAAGTTCATTGCTCGAGTTTTTATTGATGGGGGTTAAAGTCTAAACATATGCCCTATGACTACTTTGAAAAGATTAGGCATAGGTATGCTAGAGATACAGATGGGAAACAAGAACGTGAAAACATTCGATGGGTCTCAAAGAGCTAAAATCGAAGAGATTAACCTTGACCTTAAGATGGTCTTGACTTGGTTCGATGTCGAGTTCTAGGTGTTGCATATATCCGCTACCTATAACTTGTTGTTAGGATGACCATGGATACACGCGACTTTTGAAGTTGTTTCTACGCTGTATTGGGCTATGAAGTTCAAGTGTAATCACCAGGAGGTAATAATCCATAGGGATAGAAGTAATCCTATCTACACTAACCATACCGAGCCAGTAATTGAGAATAGAAGGAAGTTGGGAGGTGAAACATTCTACAACACTGATTGGGTGAATATAGTCGAGAAAGGATGATTTTAGTTAGGATATGAACCAGGCAATGGTCTTGGCCATATGCTTCAAGGGGTCACAAAACCAATAGGACCACAAAATCGTGGCACGACCTTTGGTCTAGGATATGAATACAATGTGCACGAATTTAATGATTGGACACCACCGTGGCATGACTTCTACTATCCATTGGATCAACCTATACCACCACTATACCGGACAATCTGTCAGGCCAATGTGATTTTAGGATTTGAAGGGGATGATGTTTTAACCAGCATGAGGAACTAGTTTCTGAACGAGGAAGATATTGACTACAGTGCAATCTTGGAGGTGGAGGAGGAAGACCTTACCTTCTAGACACTGGGAGATAGAGTTGTTCATAGGTACTGGAGTACGGCACCATCAGGGGCTCGACGAACACCCGGATAGCTTTGGCAGAACTAGCATGATTTCCTTTTAGACTGTTTTGTGGCATTTAAGATATTTTCGGTATTTTGTTTTGAAATAATTACATGAGACATCGAGTCGTATTTGCTTGATAAATTTTAAGTTTTAATAAATTCATCATTGCTTTTTGTTTATTTATATTATTATCTTCTTACATTATTTTTACCTCAATTGTTACCTATCCTATTGAATCCACCACTGTGACATCTAATGAGACAACGTAACATGAGGAGAGTGATTCAAAAGATTGCGAAAATTGATATAATGCCTGAGGAAATTGTAAGAGAAGTAGAGGATTTTGAGAACAAACCAAAGTCCAATATGGAAGAGACTAAGGCAGTTAACTTAGGGGATTCTAAAATATTCAAGAAAACTCGCATTAGCATTAATCTATCACTGTCAAAGAAGGAAAAGTACATCAGATTTCTAAAGGAATACAAAGAGATATTTTGCATGGTCCTATGACGACATGACGGGGTTGAGCCCGTACATAGTGGCCCACAAGCTACCTACCAACCTTTTGTCTACCGGTAAAGCAAAAACTCAAAATATTCAAGCCATACATGAGTTTGAAGATAAAAGAGTAAGTTACCAAGTAAATCAAAGTCAAGGTCCTTCAAGTGGTGGGATATCCAACCTAGATAGCCATCATAGCACCGATACCAAAGAAGGATGGGAAAGTCAATGAGTGTGCTGACTATCGAGATCTGGACTGAGCATGTTTTAAGGATGATTTCTCATTACCCAACATACACACATTGCTCAAGAATTGTGCCAAGCATGACCTCCAATTCTTCATTGATTGCTTCACATGATACCACCAGATTTGGATGGACGAAGAGGATGCATAAAAGACATCCTTTATAACACCGTTGGGAATATACTGCTACAAGATGGTGTCATTTGGTTTGAAGAAAAGACATCGGATTACGCAGTGAGCATGAGAATGTTTTTCGACTGACTACGAAAGTACAATTTGAAATTGAATCCCGCAAAATGTGATTTCGGAGTCCCTGCCAGGAAGTTGGTAGGTTTCATCGTCAGTTGTCGCGGCATTGAGTTAGACACGTCAAAGATCAATGCCATTTAGGATATGCCACCACCAAAGAACAAGAAGGACGTGATGTGTTTTTAGGGACATCTCAGCTACATTAGTATTTTCAATGCACATGCAACGATAATATATGAATCGATCTTCAAGTTGATGAGAAATGATGCTTCGACAAGTCGGATTGAAGAATGTCAAAATGATTTCAATAAAATCAAGGAGTACCTATCAAAACCCCCTGCGTTAGTCCAACCTGTACCCAGGAGACCATTGCTATTGTGCCTATCCATGTTAGACGGAGAGTTTGGATGAGTCTTGGGACAACATGATGAGACCGGAAGAAAAGAGCAAGTACTATGTGACTTTTATGCATATACCACATAGCTCATATTGAGAATGGATCAACTAAAGTATATGTTTTAGAATCCCATGCATATGGGCAAGCTATAAAAGAAGCATATACTACTAAGTGAGTTCGATATCATCTATGTGACTCAGAAGGCAATTAAGGGGCAAGCGTTGGCCTCCGATGTAAGTGTTGATACCCAATGTTGCTCTCATATTTTTATAAACATTATATGTACTTTAAAAATATCATTTGGTGCATCATTACCCAATGTACAAAGGTCATATAAGTATTTTCTAAAATTTTCCATATTATTTTTAAGGGTTTAAAATTAATTTTCTTGCATTTAAAATGTTCAAATATTTGTTAATTATCCTTTCAAATTACTTTGTGATGAATTAATCATCGAGGTTTATTAATTACACCAACATATATATTTTGTAATGTTTTTACTTTATTTCGTATAACTATATTTGCATTGTTTAACTATTTACATTATTTTTCAATAATAGCCTATAATTTACGCATAATTACATTTATTACATTATTCTTATTAAAATAGCATTTTTATGTTTTATAATGTCAAGCTATTATTTTAAATCATTTTATTGTATAATTAATATTTTTATTATTAATTAATCATTTTTACGAATTATTTTAATAAATTTCGTATATTTAATATATAGCCTCAACATAGGGTTAAATTCGGACCAAAATCTAGCCGAAACCATTAGCCCAATAGCCCCAGCCCAAACCTAATGACCCTTGTGACCGACCAGGCCAGAACCTATTTAAACGACCCGCCCCGCCTTTCTTTTTATCCTGGCCCTTGATCTCTCGAGATCAACGACCCACGATCACCCTACCCCTTTTATTTAACCAAACCCTACCAATTTCTCCTGATACAGTTGCACCAAGTCCCCTCAACCCTCCTCTTCTCTCTTCTGAAGAACCCAAGCCGCATCTCCATTAGTTCCCTCCCATAATCCCGTTGATGATGAGATTACACCATTATTTGCTTACCATATCTATGTTTCTCCACTATTGGTCACACATTTATGGTATTACTTAGGTACTTGCCCAATTTTCATAAGTTTCATCTCTATATCCGACTGAAATCGAAATCAATCTTAGATATTTGGACAATATTTTGTCCATATACATGAAGAAAGGCCTCATTCTTCATCCAAGTTGGCTGAGTTTTGAGTATCGAACCCTAACTAGGGTTAGGAGTTCAATTTCTTTCCTTTTCGGCTACTCTACTGATTTCATATGACATTTTATTTTTTCTTGTTTATCGAACCCCTTTCCCTTATTCCTCTAGCAGACCTTAGCCACTATTATTCTCCCACTCTCACTTGTTCTATACAATTCTGAAAATTGAGCTCTTGGCTGGCTGAAAGCCAAGGCCACAAGAATCTTCTCTATCTACCTCTCTAGTGCGAGCACTGCTCGGGGCCCATTCAAAGATCCTATGAACTCTGACGCACTAGAGTTTTGCGTTCTTGTTACTGCTCTTACACTGCTACCGATTCTCCTTTATTTGTTATTAAATAAGCTAATTAGGAAGTGTTCAATCCCTCACAATTATGTTTCTTCCATGTTTGTGTTCATGCTTCTGAACATTTTTTTATTTGGTCCTTTCAAAGCCAATATGATATTGTGCCGACCTTGCTTTTAATGTCTTCTGCAATCTTTCATCCGAACTTGTATAAGTTTGTTTATGTTCATTTAGGGTAGTCAATTTGGAAGAATTCTAGGCTATTATGCTTGTTTGAGGTTGTCATGTTTATGTATGCTTACATTAATACATTGATTGTCTAATATTGAACCCTTTTTCTCATGTCTCACTTTGAACACTCGCACTGAAACTCCTATGTAATTAATGCCTACCCAAGATTTGATTTAATGAGTCCCCTTCTGTTGAACGCTTATGTGTAATCTACTGTTACCCTGCAAATTGATCCTCGATCATCTCATATTGAAACACTATTTTCATACCTAGCCGAACGTGTTATTGTGTTATTTCTAACTGTAACGATCACATTCCTCGACTTGTTAATCCGGTATCCTCCAGTATTGCCTAAACTTTTAGTTGAATCTCAACAAATTTAGCTTCTTCTGTTACACATGATCTATTGGTATAAGTCTGGAAATATGCCTGTCTTATTAACCTTAAATTGTTGTGTTTACTTACCTGGAGTTCTTGGGTTTTGAGTCTTTATGCTACACCCAGTATGTTAAGTTGTATGTCGACTGTTGTAAGACCATGCCTACCACTCTGTTTGTTACATTGTTTAAGTTCCTATGATAGAAACTTGCATGTGAAATTGCTGGTATCTTGGATACAACTCTATCTACCCTCTATGATTAAAGTTCCTCCGTCCATAGTCCCTTTGACTAATTCAAGATAATACCTTAAGCTTTATTTCTGAAACATGGCATTGTATGTGTTCACTCTGTCAATTAAATAGATATGCTTCTTAAGTCTTCCTAGTGTGTGGCTGTGTTCAGCATGCTACGCCCTTTCCATTTCTTGAATAGTTGCTCACTCATAAACTTATGTTGTTTTCTATGTAAAATTTGCCCTGTTAAAAATAATCCCTACTGATTCTCCTAGTTCTAACGTTCTTGACTTAATCAATCCTGTCACTTTTGCTCTTGAAATGTCAGTGTGTTTCATGTGAATCCTAGTAGCTGTCGTATGATCCTGTCTCTATGAAGAATTTCTTCAGGTTTGTTTAATTAATTTCATGCATGCCCTATTAACGTATTTGGTTAAGTGGTAAATTTGTAATTGTTGAGCGTGGTATTAGTTCATGTATGGCCTTGGGTTATGCATGTAGACACATTGTCCCGTTTGAGATAAGTTTGGATCTGGGACTGCTATTCGTATTTAAAAAAGCCCATCGAAAACCCAGGCAATATCTGGTTACTTTCATTTGGGCATGTTCCCATTCTTGCAGTTGTTCCTTTATGTAATATTTGCACTTGTACTCATTATCTAGGCTGTAATAATTTATAAACAAATATTTGGGGTGTTAATTAAATTTGAAAAATGGGTATATTTTTTAAAGGGTAGAAAACTTGCCTATAGGGTGTATATGCTTTGTTTGTTATTTTGTTTGACATGCCCTATTTCTATGCACTAATAGAAAGCACACAAACTTCACTCAACTATTTAAAGCACGCTCAAGTATTTGTTACGCTTGTTTCCAGGTCTACTATTGTGCACACTTAGACAACATGCCAATAGGGTAAAATAACATATGTTTTTACTAATGTTCCTCTAGATACCATGTCTATAAGGTTTAACTTAATCAATCAAACATTTATCTTTATTGCTCTTAGCACGCTGCTCATTTAAATAGCATGACAATAGGATTTTAATCAACTAATTAATTACTTTATTACTTCATCACATTGCCCCACATAGACAACATGACTATAGGGATAAAATATATAAAATCAATTTCAGTTATCAACTACCTGAAATCCTGCGTATAGGATGTTATCACCTGCCTAAGAAGCATGTCTATAAAAATTAGCACTGGTAATTTGGAATTCTGAGATCGTATCACTGCCTTATTGCGCAAACAATTAGAAACCATGCCTATAGGACTTTCAACGATTCTAATCTGCCTATGACTTAGTCTAAAGCAGTGGTACCGCTTGTACAATATTGAAAATCGGAATCACATAGAAATCGTGCCTATAGAACTTGATGATTCTAATGCATCTAAAAATTGGCTACTACTGAACCTGCTTCCATGCTATTTGTTGCTTATGCGTGGAGGCTAACAAGAGCCATTCCTTTCATTTATGCGTAGCCCTACATGGTTTTTTGAACGTGCGCTAGTTTTATCATTTTTTGAGCATCCTGAGAAGAGTCTAGAACAACCTAATAGTTGGTCCAAAACCTCCTAGACCATAGGCATGGGACGGGAAATGAACGCACATGAAATAATTTATAATTAAATGAGAGCGCTTTAGGTAAATAACTTTAACATAGTAATGTGGTAGAAGGAGATGATTGTTTGTGCCTGCTGAATAATATGAGGAACTCTTACCTCAGGGGAGTTGCGAAGTATTATTTATGTTGTACGTGGTGATACTTTAGGCTAAAAAACTTAGAACCCCCTTTCCTTTTATATGCTTGCTGTTTACATTTAGTCACAGACTAACACAACTGTACGCTTTGTAATCTTTAAGACTTGTACCGATTATTCATATAGTTTAGTTCTTATGTTATTTTTCTTTATGCTAGTTTATGTTATAATAGAATTTTCAACTTCCACACTCTTCCTTACCTATATGATCACCTAGCTTAATTATATCATCCACGTAGCATAAATTTTTGTCGGGACCCACATATGTGGACTTCGAAGAATGCCTAACACCTTATATTCGAGGTAATAACAGCCCTTACCCGTTATTTGGTGGCAGGAACTAGTCTAACAAAGTTAATTGCAAATAGGTGCCCTAATGTACCTTAAAAAATTGTTAGATGACGACTCTTCTCTTTTAACACCCACTTAAAAGAAATGTCACATGTCGAAATCCTCTTTTGCTAGAAAACAGGATGCGACAATTATGGCGACTATGCTGGGGATATTTAGGCTCTTACCATAAAGAAGTTGAATTATGTGGATTATTGAGAACCCTTCCTAGTGGATTAACCCCAACAAAACTTTTACCTATCACTCAGGCATGAAGGATCATACAATTGAAGAATGCCGGATGTTAAAGGATAAGATTCAGACACAGATCGATGCCACAGTAATACAAGCAAAGAAAGATGCACCAAATGGCCGTAATAACCCTCCCACGGATCATAGGGTAAGGAGTGAATGTGATAGAAACTTACGAGGAATGGTATCAAGAGGGGTCCATTGGACTTATTCGAGAGGGGGATACTCCCAAAACATCTCCTATAGCTCTCTTGACGATTGTAGTGCAAACTCAGGCAATGTTTGAGGTCGAGGTAGCTATACCATTCAATGTGATTTTAGCTCCTACACCATCATATAAGTCTGATGCCGCTCCATGTGAGTATGTTGTGGAGGCACGAAGAAAGGGAAAAGCCAATATGGTAGAGACAGGTGTCGCGCATGGTATGACTAGAACTGGAAGAGTTTACACAGCTGAGAATCTTGGAGGAACAAGTAAAATAACTTTGTATAAGCCGACTGTCGTTGAGACAGGAGCAAACTATACTTGGAGAAAGGTACATGCAAGGGAATACTCTATTGTTGACCACTTGAAAAAGACTCCCACCCATATATACATTTTATCACTTTGCAAAATTCAGACGCATCAAGAATTCCTTGATAAAAGTTTGATGTAAAGCTTATGTACCCATCGGTATCACCAGTGAAGAGATGGCGTCGCAAAATTACTTTCCACTAAAATGAGTTACCACCAGAAGGGTTGAGTCACAACAAAGTGTTGCATATCACTGTGCAGTTTGAGGATAAATTCATTGCTAGGGTCCTGATAAATGGAGGTTTGAGCCTAAACATATAACCGCTGACCACTCTGAAAAAATTAGGTAAAGATCTTGCATGGCATACAAATAGGAAGTATGAATGTGAAAGCATTCAATGGATCATAGAGAGCCACTATCGGAGAAATTATCCATGATCTACAAATGGGCTCGACCCGGTTTGATATCGAATTCCAAGTGCTGGACATATCTACTGCCTTTAACCTATTGCTGGGATGACCATGGATACACACAGCTGGGGCAGTCACTTCTACTCTACACCAGGTGGTGAAGTTCGAGTGGACTCAATAGTATGTGATCAGTCACGGAGATGGAAGCAACCCTATTTACACAAACCAAACCGTGCAAGTCATCAAAAATAAGAGGAAATTGACAGGATAAACATACTACCTCATTGAGTGGGGTAAACGCAATTGAGAAGGATTGATAGTGGAGCAATAAGATAGAAAGCATATTGTTGCGGACGGTATATGAATCGGTCAAAGGTGTTGGCCAGAAGCTTTAGGGGATCACAAAACCCATAGGACCGCAGTATCATGGCACGTCCTTTGGGCTTGTACATGAATGTGCCATGTAAGAATATCAGGATTGGACACAAATGTGGCGTGCTGATTACTATCCACTAGAATAGGCCATACCAATGGTACACCAGACATTCCGCCAGAATGACATGATGTGGGGATCCGAGGAAGATGCGATTTTGGCCGGTATGAGGAAGTTGTTTCTGGATGAGGAAGATATTGGCTGAACTATAATTTTAGAGGAGGAAGACCTTACTATTTAGACAATAGATGAAGGAGTTGTTCTCAAGAACTGGACCGATGCACCATCCCGTGCTCGCCGAGAACCTAGGAAGCCTGGAAAAATTAGAATGACTTATTTTTAAATTATTTTTGGGCATTTAAGACATTTTAGTATTTTGTTTTGAAATAATTACTCGTTCCATCGAGTCGTACTTGTTGACAATTTAATGCTTTTTTAACATTGTTTCTTTTTGCATATATTATTGTCTTTCTACATTCTTTTCAACGTAATTATTACATATCCTGATGAACCTTTGACTATGACATGTAATGAGACAACGTAACATAAAGACAATGATTCGGAATATTTGGAAGAGGATATAATACCTGAGGAAATTGTCAAAGAAGTAGTGAATTTTGAGAACAAATGTTTACCGTGAAAATGGTAACGACAATTAAATTTATAAATGGATTCTAAAAATACGTGATCTATTTTTATGCTAGTTGTTGGAGCAGTTGATGCTAGGGGTGTGAAGTTTAGCGATGAGATACAAGCTAAACGAGGCAGTAGTCGAACCGAGGGGCTTGTTGTTCGGGCTTTGGACTGGTCGATGAGGGGCCTCGGGGTCGATATCCTGCTCGAGCTCGAGCTATCGGGATTAACCGGGAGAGTGATAACAATTAGAATATAATTAAAGAAGGCCATTCATAGCCAATACCAAGCAATAAATGAAGAACAAGTATGAAAGCCATAAATGCTAAGAGTAGCCTCGAGTGAGTAAGTTAGAGAGAAGAAAGAGAGAGAGAGAGATATTATTAATCTTGTATAGAATAGTTGGAGCAACAGCAGCCCCTTACAAAGTGGTGTGGATTCCATTTATATAGGATGAGGAATACAATATAGTACCGAATCCATTAAATGTAAAGATACGGGGATGGGACGGCTAGGCATGATACTAGATTTAGCTGATGCTAGTTGCTTGCCTCGGGAGTTCCCCACCCTCTCAATCTTTATTGGGTCGTGACTGAACCTCCAGGGAGGGAGGTTCACCGTAATACTGCAGCCTCGAGATACTAATATGACTCCCCGAACGCACCTTATAGGCGAGAAATCAGTCCATCCGTTTTTACCGTATACAGATAGTCTCCGCGTTTCCTAGAACGAATTAATATGAAACTTTTTTGAACCGTCCTCTCAAGGCCATCATTGTTGTGACGTCAACTATTGAAGAGCATTAAATGCCATATTGTAGAGAGCTATATAAGGCCTCCGTCAGATGCGATAATCGAGAAACACACGAACTGCCATTGGCTCGTCCTTTCCGCTCCCCAAGCGGTTCCTATAAATGCATCAGTTGCTTGACACTTCCCACTTTCTCCCCATTTCCAAGATCATGAGTCAGAATTTTTTTCTTTGACACTCTTTCATATTTCTATAGACGAATTCTTACCATTGACATGGTTAGGACTTCTAGGACGGTTCCCTGGCGGAACGATGTCGCATCATCATCCCGATCGTCTAAGGAGGAAACCAAAGCGATTACCTCTTAGGAATAGTGTATCCCACCTGATCTTGACATGTCAGGGGTTTTTAGCATTGATGCTACATCACCTACACCGGATCGGTGCAAGCATGCGTCGTGATATGTTAGCGTCATGATCGATATTAGAAAAGTGAGGACAGCCTGACTGGCTTTCTTCATGTGTACACCTACCCATTCACCCTGGGTCCCAATAATTCTACTAAGTCCTCTCCCCTAGATATAGACCTGGTTATCCTTGAATTCTATGACAATACTAGGTGATATTTAGTCAGACCTGCCCTTCTTTTTGGAGGATAGGGTTGATGCTTCACCATTTCACCGAAGTGGTTGAGGGTGAGATCTTTACCCTCAATCATCTGATCAGGATGTACAACCCTCGATTTTATCGAGGATTAATCAGGCTCCGTCGTCAGTCCCAAAAATCTTTTTTCTCGAGCGTCGACGAGGGAAGGGATCGATGATGGATAAGCAAGGTTATCCGAGTGAATACCTCAGACGTCATGCCACCCCAAAGGATGCCGTTTACGGAGAGGTGGAATACCCGACGTAAGCAATTTTTCCCGTAGCCGCTTTTCAATTAATCTTTCTTTAGAAATAATTATCTCTTTGTGCTTCCTACAACCGTTGTTTGGTACTAGGAGGCGGTTCTATATTTGTCGGGATGGATTGGGCGGTTGGACGAGAAGTTCCTATATCGTGTCGGTCTTGGACCGACCTGGCCAAGAAGCGTTGGGTGGCTAAGAATCATGGTGAGGTTCCTTTAATGCCTACGCCGGGTACTTTGTGTTTCTTTCTGAGCCCTTAGTGAAAGCGTCTTGTGGTTACTGCGCTAGTGCAGGTCTTGGTGAGAATATGCAGGTGAGGCTGCCCCTTGGTGGCGAAGTAGGGGCTTTGGAGCCCAACACGAGTAAGAAGAGGAAAAGCAGGGCATCTGTTGTTCTTCTTGCGGCAAAGAAAACCAGGTCACTCGAGCATCGAGCCGCTGCTGGGACTTCTGCTTCAACCTCAGAGGTGAATCCTGACACCGAGGTAGGGGATGATGATGAACGGAGGCAGACCGCATAATGATGATGAACGGTCAAGAATATGGTCGCATATGATGATGCGGTCCGCATACCTGATATGCGACCGTATTCTCGACGGAGGCGGACCGCATAAAGATTTAGAGGGGATGATGATGAACGGACTTATGCTCAAATTTTGCCACATACCCAGACAAAATGTTCAGATTTTGGGAACACTTTTGCGGTCCATTATGCGGGCCGCGTTTCCACTTTGCGATTGCAGAACTGACTCGGGGCTCCAATTTTCTAAATTTTAAACCCGACCCCTTATCAATATATTTGGTATTATAGGTCATTTTGAGCATATTTCCTGATGCTTTTAGAGAGAGAGAGAGAGGTTCATAGAGAGGAGAGTGATTCCTATAAAATTACTCCATGAAACCTTGCCAAATCTTTGAAGATAATCAAGTGAGGGCACCTAAATCTTCATTCCAAGGGGTAAGATTTCATTACCTCAGCTCTTGTTCCTATGCTTAGCAATAAGGGATCACTCGTGAAGTAATTCATGGGTATAAGAATGAATTTCGTGCATGCATATCACACCATAGAATATTGGGAGGTAGTGAACTAAGAAGAAAGAAAGAGGGGTATAAAATGATAGAAATTTCTCTCAAAGGGGCGTAAGATCACAATGCACTTTTAGTGTTTGATAGTATGCTCAAAACAAGCTAGAATCTCAATCTCGTCTCTAATTCTCGGTTTAATTTGTAATTCTTACACAATAGATCAAAGTGCTAAAAGTTCCGGAATTTTGTAAGGAATAAGTAAAGCTTTATTGATGTACGTATGGCTAAAACCCTGTCTTTTAGAAATTGAGCTTCATTGTTGGTTGTGTGATTACGGTAAGATTAATTGAATTGTTCTGTTGATTGCTATTTCACTTGACTTGGTGTTGCAACCTTATATGCGTGGAGACTGTGTCTCAAATTGATCAACGTGCTATTCTTAATAATTTGAAAAGGTGCAAGGACTATGAATCATGTATTGGAATGCTTAGACCTTAGATTGAAATTGAAGTGCATTGTTGTGCCATTTACATGAAGTCTCTTCTACGCCTACAACCTTATTTTTTCTTGTGTGCCATACTCTCTTGAATTACAAACCTAATGTTGAAAATGGGAACAATGTGAAAAGTGAATTATGTTATGTGAAAATTGTGGCCCTAAGTGCCGGTAAGCTCATACATGTGTAACTGAAGATTGGAGTGGGATGAATAATGGAAAATGGTAATGCCTCGGTAAGGCAGCCTAGCCGATCGGGCCGTGATCGGACGCCATGACATATACACATGGCGGTTATGCATTGATGATTGAAGCAGGAAAGTGTGAATAGAATATTGGTAACATCTCCGGGAGACGGCCTAGCTGATCGGGTCGAGATCGGACTCCGCTAAAGATAGCGGTGGTAATGTGAACGATGTGGAACATTATGAAATGCCCAACTACAGGCTATGGAAACATGATGTGAAGGTTGTGTAATTCTTTCATGTTGATAATGTTGTGATCGTTTATAACTTTGGAGTGATACTTGTGATTTCCTTATTTGTGTATGACAGTTCATTCTAATTTGATGGTGTTTAGTTATACATAGTAGCACTATTCCATAGTACTAACGTCCCTTTTGCCGGGGGCGCTACATTTTTAAATGAATGTAGGTGGCTCCATAGAGGATAGTGCCGATCGTGTCTAGCAGAGCATCCTTTTCTCAAAATCTTGGTGAGCCTCTTCCTCCTTCAAGGGGTCATGTGGTACACTTTTTGTTATAGACATCCATTTTATGGTATAGCCGGGGTCTTGTTGTTGGCGTTGTTATCACTATCTTTTGTATCCTTAGAGACTCCGTAGATGTTTGTGTGGGTTATGTACGTGTATTGGATAGGTCAATGGACCATGTTGTAACCGTGTACTCTTGCTTTCTTTTAAACTATAACTGTATGAAATCTTGGACACTTAACTAAGATTTAATGTTGTGATATACAATGAACTAAAATGTTGAATGTACTATCTTTCCTTGTCTAAATATATGAAAGCATGGTTTCCCTATTCATATTGAGTTGGATGGGTAGTATTTGATGAGGCTTGCTCAGTTAGGTTCACTCGATTGAGCGCCGGTCGAGCCTCCCGAGATTGGGGCATGACAAACGTGGTATCAGAGCCTAAGGTTTTAAAGTATCCTAGGATATCTCGGAGCCGTATCTAGTAGAGTCCTTCTTATCAGTGTGTAGTCGACCACATCTATAAGTTGGAGGCTTCATGGGCATTTAGGAATAACACCCTTCTTTGATGTTCTGGATCGTGCGGTGAAACTGTCCCTCTCTAATTAGTGCAATGTTCTATCTTTCAGTAAATGGAACCTAAGAAGAACGCGAGAATTGGCCAAGCACGCAATGCCACCTCAGGAGTGGCTGATGATTCACTGCTTGATACTATGGATGAGGGTAGCTGCCCTGCTATCGCTCTGCCTAATTCTTCTACTCCAGAGCAAACTACCCCCAGTTCCCATACCCGTGGAGGGTACCACCATCCCTCCCGTTGATACTCTTGTCCCGCCTCCAGCTCCAGCTTCCGGTTCTGGTATTTCGGATGGGGATCTTAGGGGAGCTATTTAGATGTTGACCTAGCTAGTGGCCTTCCAGGCCCAGAGGTCGAATGTTTCCCCTAGTTCATCCAACCAGCAAGGGGATTCTACTAATTCCAGAGTGAACAGATTTCTTTAGTTAGACTCTCTGGTGTTTACAGGTGCTAATCTAGAAGAGGAACCTCAAGAATTTATTGATGAGATGCACAAGACCCTCAAGGTTATGCGTGCAACTGAGACAGAAGGAGTAGAGTTGGCTGCCTACCGCTTGAAAGGGGTGGCCTATTCTTGGTTTGAGTTGTGGGAGGATTCCCGAGAGGAGGAGCGCCCTCCGGCGAGGTGGAGCGAGTTCGCTGATGCCTTTATTGACCATTTCCTGCCCGCTGAGACAAGGGCAACCCGTGCGGTAGAGTTTGAAAATTTGAGGCAAGGTAACAGAAGTGTGTGGGAGTACTACATGGAGTTTACTCGCTTGTCCATGTATGCCATTCATATTTTTCCCACAATGGAGGCCAAGGTGCGCCGGTTTGTTCAGAACCTTAATTCTTTGACCATTAATGAGGCTTCTATGGCTGCATTGACTTCCTCCATGAATTATGGGAAGATGGTAGCATTTGCTTAGGCCACAGAGAAGCGTAAATTAAATAATAGAACGGAGAGACATGGTAGAAGCAAGGCCCGGTCTACGGGCAATTTGGGAGAGTCACTAGGTGGGGGAAGTTCAGCTTTCAGGGGAGGATCATTAGGGCCTTCCTAGTCTATTGTATAGTCTTCAGCCAGTGCACCGCCATCAGGGTCCAGCCAGCAGCAGTGGAGTCATTTCAAGCCTGGACAGGACAGTAGGGGATCCCATCAGCGGGGTTGGTCAGGAGAGAGGTTCCAACAGCATCAGAGGTCCCCGTGCCCCAGGTGCGGGAAGATGCACTTAAGGACTTGCTATCTAGAGTTACCTGTATGCTATGGATGTGGGATGAGGGGTCATATTCAAAGACATTGTCGTGCATCCCGCCAGGGAGCGGGTAGGGGCACAACTCAGTCATCCAGCCAGGCAGTTGCTACATCTTCAGCCCCCTCCCCAGCTCGATGTACCCCAGCACCCGCAGGGCGTGGTGCAACTAGGGGTGGTGTGCAGAGTTAGGAGGACCCAACCGGCTTTATGCTATGAGTGGTCGCCAGACTGCGGAGGCTTCTCCAGATGTTGTTGCAAGTATTCTGACTATACGATCTCATGATGTGTATTCACTTATTGAACCTGGCTCCACCTTGTCCTATTTAACCCCTTTTGTTGCTATAGGATTTGGGATAGAGACGGATCAGTTGCATTAGTCTTTTAGTGTCTTCCCTAGTTGGTGAGTCTATTACAGCTACTTGGGTTTATAGAGGATGTGTTGTTATGGTACGGGGTAGGGATACTGCGATCGATCTTATTGAGTTAGGGATGGTCGACTTTGATGTAATAATGGAAATGGATTGGCTTTATTCATGCTTTGCCAAACTTGATTGTCGGACAAGAACCATTAGGCTTGAATTTCCTAATGAGCCTATTATTGAATGGAAGGGAGATAATGTAGTACCTAGAGGTCGGTGTATTTCCTACCATAAGGCCGCGAAGATGATCAAGAAGGGGTGTATCTATCATCTAGTTTGGGTCACGGACAACAATGCTGAGGCGCTTAGCCTTGAGTCTGTACCAGTTGTGAATGAATTTTCGGACGTCTTTCCAGATGAACTCCCTTGGATTCCACTGGATAGGGAAATTGATTTTCGGATCGATGTGATACCAGGCATGCAACCTATATCAATTCCACCTTACAAAATGGCACCGGCAGAATTTAAAGATCTAATGGAATAATTGAAGGATTTGCTAGAGAAGGGTTTCATCCGGCCGAGTGTGTCGCCATGGGGCGCACCGGTCTTGTTTGTAGGAAAGAAAGATGGATCGCTGCGGATGTGTATTAACTACCGGTAACTCAACAAGGTCACAATAAAAAATAAATATCCTCTGCCAAGAATAGATGACTTATTCGGTCAATTGCAATGTGCTACATGTTTCTCAAAGATTGACTTGCGGTCCGGGTACATCAATTGAAGATAAGGGAGTAGAATATTCCAAAAACAACCTTCAGAACTAGGTATGGGCACTTTGAATTTATGGTAATGTCTTTTGGTCTAACAAATGCCCTGGCAACATTCATGGATCTTATGAATCGAGTCTTCACGCTCTTTCTAGATTCCTTTGTGATAGTGTTTATTAATGATATCCTTGTGTATTCCCGAAGTCGGGAGGACCATGCTGTCTATCTCAGGGTAGTTTTGCAGACTCTTCAGCAACATCAATTGTATGCAAAATCGAAATGTGAATTGTGGCTTGAATCTGTCGTGTTCTTGGGCCATGTCATTTCCGAGAAAGGAATTCGGGTTGATCCTCAAAAGATTGCAGCAATGAAGAATTGGCCTGGACCTATCACTCCAATTGAGATTCGTAGTTTCTTAGGCTTGGCTGGGTACTACAGGAGGTTTGTGGAGGGGTTTTCTACTCTTACCTCTCTATTGACTAAATTGACGTATAAAGAAGTTAAATTCTAGTGGTCCAATGCTTGTGAAAAGAGTTTCCAAGAATTGAAGTCAAAATTGACAACAGCACCAGTGTTAGCCCTGCCAGAGGGTACAGAGGGGTTTGTAGTGTATTTTGATGCTTTGAGAGTCGGGCTTGGGTGTGTGTTAATGCAACACGGCAAGGTGATAGCCTATGCTTCTAGGCTTTAGAAGAACTATCCAAGCCATGGCTTAGAGCTGGAAGCAGTGGCCTTTGCACTAAATATTTGGCGACATTATTTGTATGGGGTCCATGTGGATGTATTTACGGATCATAAGAGCCTTCAATATATTTTCAAGTAGAAAGAGTTGAATCTACGACAAAGAATATGGCTAGAGTTACTCAAGGACTATGACATTGATATTCTCTATCACCCAGGAAAGGCTAATGTTGTGGTAGATACACTTAGTCGAAAATCCACGGGAAGTTTAGCTCATTTGGAGGCCCATCAGAGGCTGTTGGCCATGGAGGTTCACCAGTTGGCTAGTTTGGGAGTTCGCCTTGCGAACTCTAACGAAGGAGGGGTAATTGTGCAGAATACGGATGAATCAATGCTTGTGGCATAGGTGAAAGAGAAGCAATTTATGGATCCGTTGTTAGCACAACTGAAAGAGGTGATTCTCAAACATAGAACCATAGCTTTTTCCTTTGGCATGAATGATGGTACCCTACGGTACAAAGACCGCCTATGCGTTCCTGACGTCGACGTTCTTCGGGAAAGGATCATGGCAAAACCTCACACTTCCAGGTATTCCGTGCACCAAGGTTCCACGAAAATGTATCATGATCTCAAGGAAATTTATTGGTGGAATAACATGAAGATAGATGTGGCGGACTTTGTGGAAAAATGTCTGAATTGTCAGCAAGTAAAGGCCGAACACCATAGGTCCGATAGATTGGCTCAAAGCATAGATATTCCAATGTGGAAATGGGCGATGATGAACATGGACTTTGTGGTAGGGTTACCACGCACTCCGCGCAAGTTCGACTCAATTTGGGTGATTTTGATCGACTCGCAAAGTCTGCGCACTTCCTGCCAGCCAAATCTACTGACACAATGGAACAGTCTGCTCAGTTTTATATCAAAAAAATAGTCAGGTTACATGGCACTTCGGTCTCAATCATTTCAGATGTAGGGGCACAGTTCACAGCCAACTTTTGGAGGAGGTTTCAACATGGTTTGGGTATGCAGGTAAATCTTAGTACAACTTTTCATCCACAAACCGATGGTCAAGTAGAGCGGACTATTAAGACGCTTGAAGACATGTTGCGCTCTTGTAATCTTGATTTCAATGGTAATTGGGATGACCATTTGCCAACTTTCTTACAATAACAGCTTCCACGATAGTATCCAGATGGAACCATTCGAAACACTGTATGGTAGGCGATGTAGGTTTTCCATTGTGTGGTTCGAGGTTGGAGAAGCAAAATTGATAGGGCCGAACCTCATGCATCAGGCCATGGAGAAAGTCAAGCTTATTAAGGAGAGATTGAAAACTGCTCAGAGTCACCAAAAATCCTATTCGGATGTGCGTCGTAGAGATTTAGAGTTCAAAGAGGATGACTGGGTATTTCTGAAGGTTTCCCCTGTTGAGGGCATCATGCTATTTGGAAAGAAGGGGAAATTGAGTCTGAGGTATGTATGACCATACATAATCACTCAGAGGATTGGTCAGGTGGCATATAAGCTCTAGATGCCACCCAAAATGTCATTAGTACACCTGGTCTTTCACGTGTCCGTGTTGAGGAAGGTAGTGGGAGATCCGTCCACTATTGTGCCAGTTTAAACTATGGAGGCAAATGAAGAACTGTCATATGAAGAAGTTCCAGTTTCCATTCTTGATATGCAGGTTCGGTAATTGAGAAAGAAGGAAATTGTATCCGTGAATGAACTATTACAGAACCAGCAAGTTAAGGAAGCCACTTGGGAAGCCGAGGATGAAATGAAAAGGAAGTATCCACATTTGTTTGAATAGTCATGTAATAGCTTTTATGCATTTAGCTCTTATGAACTCTTATCTTTAGACTTGATCTATGTAAAACTATCCCCTTTTTGGTAAAATGTTGCCTATACGGCCATGGTTGATGATTGTACAAGTTGTGTTACATTTATGAAATATGGTTATGATATTAGGATATGTTTTGGGGCTCTTTGACAGGTGGATAAGGCCTAGATATAAAGGAAACTCTGGCAAAATTTTCAAAAATTCAGGAAGTTTACAAATTTGGAGACTAATAGTATGTAAACAGTAGGTTGCTTAGAGATTGCTAATAAGCGAACCTTGATCCTCATTTGAGGACAAATGATCTTGAGTGGGGGAGGATGTGAGGCCCCGTGAAAAATTTCCACCCTAAACCCAAAAGCTCGTAGTGGGAAATAGGATCATGTGTTAGAGATGCATAAAATTCTTCGTCGCTCGCAAGCTTGTCGCGGTTCGGACCTTTTTGAACTGATCTATACTATAAAAATTCAAGAAATAATGTTTCCCAGAAAATGATATTCTGCGATCGAGAATGCGGACCGCATAATCGCCGCAAAGTGAGTCAGTGTGTTGGTCAAATTTGAGCTTAAATATGCGGTTCATTATGCGATCGCATAACCGATATGCGGACCGCATAGTCATTGCATAATTTACTTGGGATTTTGTAAGGAGCAGTTCTGCGGTGCATTATGCAACCTCAGAACGGGTATGCGGACCACATTTCTGCCGCATATCCTGACAGAATGTTCAGATTTTGGGAACACTTTTGCGGTCCTTTATGCGGGCCGAATTTACACTTTGTGATCGTAGACCTGACTCGGGGCTCCAATTTTGTAAGTTTTAAACCCGACCCCTTATCGATATATTCGGTGTTATAACTCATTTTGAGCATATTTCCTGATGCTATTAGAGAGAGAGAGAGAGAGAGGTGCTAGAGAGGGAAGTGCTTCCCATCAAATTACTCCATGAAACCTTGCCAAATCATTGAAGATAATCAAGTGAGGGCACTTAAATCTTCATCCCAAGAGGTAAGATTTTATTACCTCAGCTCTTGTTCTTATACTTAGCAATAAGGGATCACTAGTGAAGTAATTCATGGGCATAAGAATGAATTTCTTGCATGCATATCACACCATAGAATATTGGGAGGTAGTGAACTAAAAAAAGCAAGAAGGGTATAAAATAACAGAAATTTCTCTCAAATGGGCATAAGATCACAATGCACCTTTAGTCTTTGATAGTATGCACAAAACAAGCTAGAATCTCAATCTCGTCTTTAATTCTCGGTTTAATTTGTAATTCTTACACAATAGATCGAAGTGCTAAAAGTTCCGGAATTTTGTAAGGAATAAGGAAAGCTTTATTGAGGTATGTATGGCTGAAACCCTGTCTTTTAGAAATTGAGCTTCATCGTTGGTTGTGTGAGTACGGTAAGATTAAATTGAAATTTCGTACTGATTGCTATTTCACTAGACTTGGTGTTGCAACCTTATATGCATGGAGACTGTCTTTCAAATTGATCAACGTGCTATTCTTGATAATTTGAAAAGGTGCAAGGACTATGAATCATGTATCAAAATGCTTAGATCTTAGATTGAAATTGAAGTGCGTTGTTGTGCCATTTACATGAAGTCTCATGTACGCCTACAACCTTATTTGCTCTTATGTGCCATACTCTCTTGAATTACAAACCTAATGTTGAAAATGGGAATAATGTGAAAAGTGAATTTTGGAATGTGAAAATTGTGGCCCTAAGTGCCGGTAAGCTAATACATGTGTAACCAAAGATTGGAGTGGGATGAATAATGGAAAATGGTAACGCCTCGGTAAGTCAGCCTAGTCGTTCGGGCCGTGATCGGAAGCCATGACATATACATATGGCGGTTATGCATTGATGATTTAAATTGGAAAGTGTGTATAGAATATTGGTAATGTCTCCGGGACATCGGACTCCGCTCAAGATAGCGGTGGTAATGTGAACAATGTAGAACAATATGAATTGCTCAACTAAAGGCTATGGAAACATGATGTGAAGGCTGTGTAATTCTTTCATGCTGATAATGTTGTGATCATTTAAAGATTAGGAGTGATACATGTGATTTATTTATTTGTGAATGAATGTTCTTCCTAATTTAATGGTGTTTAGTTATACATACTAGTACTATTCCATGGTACTAACATTCCTTTTGCCGGGGGCGCTACATTTTTAAATGAATGTAGGTGGCTCCATAGCAGATAGTGCCAATCATGTGTAGCAGAGCATCCTTTTCTCAAAATCGTGGTGATCCCCTTCCTCCTTCTAGGGGTCATGTGGTACACCTTTTGTTATAGACATCCTTTTTGAGGTATAGACGGGGCCTTGTTTTCGGCGTTGTTATCACTATCTTTTGTATCCTTAGAGGCTTTGTAGACGTTTGTGTGGGTTATCTAAGGGTGTTTGATAGGTCAATTAACCATGTTGTAACCTTGTACTCTCTCTTTCTTTTAAACTATAACCGTATGGAATCTTGGACAATTAACTTCGATTTAATGTTGTGATATAAAATGAACTAAAATGATGAATGTACTATCTTTCCTTGTCAAAATAAATGAAAGAATGGTTTCCCTATTCATATTGAGTTGGATGGGTAGTGTTTGGTGAGGATTGCTCAGTTGGGTTCACTCGATTGAGCACCTGTCGCGCCTCCCGAGGTTTGGGCGTGACAAGGACCCTCGAAGAGGATACTGAAGTAGCTTCAAATTGTGAAACTGGATTTGATGCAGTTTCCACTGGGGGACCACTGCCATTGATCTTGAGGGGTCGGGGCTTGGAGCCTTTTAGGAACATGGGTTGCCACCTGGAGAAGTCGGCGACCTGAACGATTGGCTTTCGTGCTTCCTGCTCTTGTCAGGGGAACTGCGGGATGTTCAAGGGATGATCGGCACCACAGCGGGGAATCCTATCCAAGGGGGAGGCTCTATTGCCAACATCTTTGATGGTGTTAGTGATAGTGCCGATCTTGATATTACCGGTGCCGTCAAAGTGGCGGAGAAGTTCATGCAACAGGGGATAGCCATTTCCCGGGAATTTCTTTCATCCTCGGCTGTCATTCTTTATCTTTCTAACTTTTCTGTTATGCCGTAGTGCAATGAGCTGTACGATCGTGCCATCCTTCAGCTCTGTGAGGAGCTTTCTTATCATGAAAAGTAGTGTAAGGAAGTTACATCAAAGCTGCGGGATTCGGAGGCTCGTTCTGTCCATGGAGGGAAAGAATTGGGAGAACATCGGGCCGCTTTGGAAATGACTCTCCGGGAGAAGGCCAATCTTGTTGCTCAAGTACTTTGCCTTGCTCGTGCCTGACTTTTATTCTGTATTCCCATATATATCAGCTTACCTTTCTTACTTAGGTCGAGCAAAGTGGATCACAGATTAATCAACTGAATGCGGAGATCTCTAGGCTGAGGGAGCAAAATGAAATAGTGCCTGTGGAGTTGGCGACACCCCGGGATCTTCTCAAGGGTGCTCGCAGAGAGGTTGCTACTTTGACCGCGGCTAAATCCAAGGTCAAACAAAACATTGTCACTTATCAGGAGGATGTGGCCACGACGCACAGAATAGCTCGTGACATATTAATAGCAGCTGGGCAGAAACTAACTCGATCTATTAAGCATGCTAAGGCGGAGGCGAGGAGAGAGACCCTGGAGGAAATCGAAGCCAAAGGTATCGACCTGTCAGCTGATCTCAAGGCATCCCGTGAAGTAGAGGAAGAACTGGCGCTTTTAGTTGCCCCTGATGAGGGCGAAGATAATAGCGATGAGGTGTAATCTCCGAGTCATTTTGTATCCTCTCTTTTTCCCCTTGTATGCGGCCCCGGGGGAATGGGTTGTGTAAATATGTTTTTGTTTGATAATGTAAAAAGGGGTTTTCATTCTATTAGCCCTTTTCTTCCCCTCTTTTTTGAGTCTCCTTGCCCCTATGCTTTCGTGTTTTAGCTCTTTCCTCTCGGCGTCGGCCCTTCAGAGCCTACTCTCAGATCAACCGAGACCCTGAAATTGGCCATGTCCCAGGGTCAAATTGACAACTTCTCTCGGACTATGCTCGTGACGTCGGTGGGCTCCCCAAGATCCCACAGTTTTTTGAGTTAAGTAAGGTACGTCTGCTAGTACGCTTCCCTAAGAGAGGGTGACGTCAACACGGCCAGAATTAATTGGCCCTCTTGGGTAGGCAGGCAGTTGTTGCTTTGCCCCTATATATTTGTTCATACATCTCCCAAGTGGCAAGTTTGCTGTTTTGAAAAAGCTGTCTCTTTTGCAGTGCTTGGCGCTTTATGCTAGTCCTTCCGATTCCCTATTTCAGAAAATTTTGCTCAAATCCTTATTTTTTTCCCCAACTTTGCCATAGCCATGGCTGCTACATTGACGTCCGATCATCATGTGGAGGGGAGTCCCTCCTACGTTCTGCATTCGGTTGGCACCAGCGGCTCGCCTCCAATGTCAGGTGAGCGAGACTCGGGATGCCCTGCCTCGAGTAAAGCTGTCACGCCGGGGAAACCTCCTAATGTTCCGGGTCATCAGGAGCATGTGTTGAGGATCATTTCATCATTGTGGGAGAAAAATCTCGAGATGATCAGAAAAGATTGCCGATAGGGGGAAGGTGTGAGTTTGCTAGTACCTTCCCCAAAGGAGAGCGTTATGACATAGGTTGAGGGATTTTTGAGCGTATACACTCATGTTTTTGCGTCGGGTTCCCCCGACTGGGTCGTGCTCGATTTCTATCGGAGATATCAAGTAACACTGGCGTAGGTTCATCCCATTTTTTAGATAATATTGCAGGCTATGAGATATTTGCCGACAAGGCCGGGATAGAGTTTACCCTCATCCATCTCGTGAGGTTGTATCAGCCATTGCGCCACCGGGGCTTGACTACTCTACAACGTTAATTCACCCGAGCTCCTGATGTTGCCAGTGGGGAGGTCGAGGATCGGGAATGGATGAATCAGTTCATTCAGATCCGAACGACCGACATCATTCCTGGAGAATTTTTGCCATTTCCTGAGAAATGGAACTTCACACGTAAGTGTCTCATATGAACAGACTTTGTTTCAACCGGAGGCTAACTCTGTAATGATATATTTTTGTTCTTTATTTGTAGCAACTCATTGGTTGCCTAGCGAGGTTAGTAATTTAGCTGAGTGATCTCGTAAGCTAGCAGCTTGCTTAATTTATGACAGGTGCCGGTGGCGAGATCTGTCCAAAGAGAGATGGGAGGTGAAGCATCATGGTAGGTACCCGACGCTCTACATCCTAAAAAATGCCGCTTTTCTTTCTGGTTTATTTGATTTAGTTGTCACAGGTGCCGGGGGTTGTTTCGAAGTGAGGCCGTGTCCCCCGGTGGAGAAGGAGAGATTGTTGGCCTCAAGATCAAGGGGTGCCTTTACAAAACCATTGTCCCCCCCTCCTCAAGAAATTCATACACAAAAATGAAAGGAAGACAACGTGGGTCTATTCTTCTCCATCACTGCTCTCTGGATTTATCTCCAAGACTCGGGCTTCCTTAATCTCAGCTGAGAGATCGGCTACTTTAGCACTAGTTTCCTCGAGAGCCTGCCTTATTGCCTTTCAATGTGCGTAAGCAATGGCTCGAGTCAGATTCTACTCGGCCTTCTCTGATATCTCTCGGGCTCGGTCATTCGTAGTAACAATATCTTTCATGTATGAAGACGCATCTTCTTCAGCCTTAGACTTGGCCACAGATAGTGTAGCAGCCTCCTTGTGAGCACTTCAGAGAAGACCCTGGATTGATGTCGACTCCATTCGCAAGAGGTCTCTCTCCATGATCATGACCCCATTTTGATCCTCCAGCTTGAGGATCTTTGCATCCTTGGCTGCAGCCTCTTCTAGAAGTCGCCCCACCAGGGCATCTTTTAGCCCAATCTGCAAAGACAAAACAAGTCGGTAAGCGTCAAGTTATAAGACAAAAAGACGAGTTCATGGATACTGTGATACCTACTCGGCAAGGTTGGCCCTTTCATTGCGCACTCCCTCCAAATTCGCCCGAAGCCCGTTCAACTCCTACCCCTTATGGGCTGAGGAGGCCTTCGACTCCATTAGTCTTAGGTGAGCTTCTCGATATCATTCCCACAACACGAAAGTTCATCTCGAACCCTAGAAAAGGCATGGTGATACTTTTTCTTGGTCTGCAACAAGGCAAGGAAGTTAGAAAAACAAAAGCAAAAAATTTGAAGCGCTAAAAATATGCCAGAGAATATCAAATGCTGTTGAAGACTTTCAGCCTCCTCGAGGGTGATGCGAGCATCAAGGTCAATGTCCTCATCGACACCGTCAAGGAGGCTTTAGAGCACATCTTCCCCTCTATGGGAAGCCCCCATATCGGCGGTAGCCGGGTACTGTGCATCCCAAAACTCCCCCGGTGTGTACGAATGGCCCAATTTAAACCAACCCAGGGCATTAATTTTTCTAAGGGTCTCATCTTGCTCCCGGGAAGCTTCGGGTTCGGGCCATCTAGATTCACCAACAGCGGGGTCATTGGCGCGGACTATACCATGTCCGACTTGGAACTTGGGGACTATGCCCGCACCCTCCTCGAGGGTCTCCTCGGCACGGATTTGGTCAATATCGACCACCACCGGTTCGGTGTCTTTCCGCCCAACAACTTGCATTACTTCTACACCTCATCTCATCCTTTGTACCAAAGGGCCTTCATCATCATCATCATCATCACCCTCATCCTCGGCATGGGGACTTGCAACAACAACCTATGTTGAGACTTTTGCATAAGCCCGAGGCTTTTGAACTTTACGTTTCTTTGATTTGGGAGATGTAGCCGATGCCTCTTTCTTCCTCTTCTTGCCCTTATCGGACTTCAAGGTCCCTTACTCACCATCAGGAGGCGGTCTCATCAACACTCGATTCCCGAGGCCTTCACAAGCGTGATACTTCAAACTTACAACCATAAAAGATACTCATAAGGAAACATGGTGAAGATAGCAATAAAGAGCATACCGTGGTTCTTGTACTACCACCGCTTTTTAGCTAAGTCGCACCAAGAATGATCGAGATAAGGGAACGTAGAATCCAACTGTCTGATCCATCTCGACTGTTTCTGAACCACGCCAGGGTACCAAATGTTGGCTGCATATTAAAAACAAGATTATTTTTTCATAAGGGGATGAAAAGGCAATAAATATATTTTGAGGTAGGGGCACTTACGGTTCATATTCCACTCCTCCGGGAATTGCATCTTATTAGTCGAGATAATGTCCGAGGTCCTCACTCAGACAAACCGGCTCATCCACCCCTGATCCTTGTCCTCATCGATGCTCAAAAAATAATGGCCTTACGGATCGAGGATGAAGCTTTATCAAACCCCGAAAGAGACGAGGGATGTATAATCGGACCAAGTGATTGAGGGTGAAGGTTATACCCTCGACCTAGTTGGAAAAGTACTGAAGCATATGAACGATCTTCCAGAAAGAAGGATAGATCTGATGTGAAAATTGCGGCCCTAAGTGCCAATAAATTAGCAGGATATATGTGAAATAAAAATTCAAATGAGATGATTAATGAGAAAGGAACAACGCCTAGGTAAGGCGACATAGATGATCGGGCCGTGATCGGACACCATGCCGTACACATGGTGGTAATTTGCTAATATTGAATTCTGCAAAAGGGAAATGAGATGGTGATTAAGGTATATGTCTCAAATGAGGCAACCTAGCCGATCGGGTCATGATTGGACTCCGCTCAAAATAGCGATGGTATTGAGAACAATGATGAACATTTCAAATGCCCCAAACTAAAGTTATGGAAGTGATGTGAAAGTTGTATCATACTTTATTTGATGATGTGGTGTTCGGTTAAAGCTTTAATTATCTCTTGTGATTTCCTTGAATTCTTGTATGATAGTTCTTTCTAATAAGATGGTGTTTAGTTATACATACTAGTATTATTCCATGGTACTAACATCCTTTTTTCCGGGGGTGCTATATTTTTAAATGAATGTAGGTGGCTCCATAGCGGATAGTGCCAATTGCGCGTAGTGGAGTATCCTCCTCTCATAGTCTTGATGAGCCCCGTTTTCCTTCAAGGGATTATGTTGCACATATTTTGTTGTAGATTTCCACTTTTGAGGTATAGCCGTTGCCTTGTTGACCGTATTGTCATACTTGTCTTTTGTATCTTTAGCGGCTCCGTAGACGTTTGTGTGGGTTATGTACGGGTGTTGGATGGGTCTATTAACTAGGCTATAATCTTAAACTCTTGTTTCTCTAATCATAACTGTATGGAATCTTGGAAACTTAACTACGGTTTATGGTTGTGATATAAATGATCTAACATTGTTGAATGTACAATCTTTCCTATTGTCAAAATAAACGAAAGCATGGTTTCCTTAATCATATTGAGTTGGGTAGAAAGTGTTTGATAATGCTTGCTCAGTTGGGTTCACTCTATTGAGCGTCGGTCGCGCCTCCCGAGGTTGGGGCGGGACAAACTTGGTATCAGAGCCTAAGGTTTTAAAGTGTCCGAGGATGTCTCGGAGCCGTGCCTAGTAGAGTCCTTCTTATCGGTGTGTAGTCGACCATATCTATAAGTTGGAGGCTACTTGGGCATTTAGGAATAACACCCTACTTTTATATTATGGATCGTGCGGCAAAACTTGTTATGAAACTATTCCCCCTACAACTAGTGCATTATTTTATCTTTCAGTTAATGGCACCTAAGAAGAAAGCGAGAATTGGCCAAGAAGCCAATGCCACCTTAGGAGTGGCTGATGATTCACTAATTGACACTACGGGGGAGGGTAGTCGCCCTGCTATCACCCTGCCTGGTTCTTCTATTCCAGAGCAGACTATCCCAGTTCCTACACCTGCGGAGGGTACCACTATCCCTCCCATTAATACACATGTTTCGCCTCCAACCCCAGCTTTCGGTTCTGGTATTTGTGATGGGGATCTGAGGGGAGCTATTCAGATGTTGACCCAGCTAGTGGCCTCTCAAGCCCAAAGGTCCAATGTTGCACCCCGTTCATCTATCCAGCAATGGGATTCCACCAGTTCTAGGGTGAATAAATTTCTCCAGTTAGACCCTCCAGTGTTTATGGGTGCCAATCCAGAAGAAGACCCTCAGGATTTTATTTATGGGATGCACAAGACCTTCAGGGTTATGCGTGCAACTGAGACAGAGGGAGTAAAGTTTGCTACCTACCGTCTAAAAGGGGAGGCCTATTCGTGGTTTGAGTTATGGGATGATTCCCGTGAGGAGGGGAGCCCTCCGGCGAGGTGGAGTTAGCCGATGTGTTTATAGATCATTTCATGCCTGCTGGGACAAGGGCAACCCAGGCAGTAGATTTTGAGAATCTGAAGCAAGGTAGTAGAAGTGTGTGGGAGTACCATATGGAGTTTGCTCGCCTGTCCAAGTATGCCATTTATATGTTGCCCACAATGGAGGCTAGGGTGCGCCGGTTTGTTCAGGGCCTTAATCTTTTGACTATTAATGAGGCTTTTATGGCTGCATTAAACTCTGACATGAATTATGGGAAGATGGTAGCATTTGCTCAGGCCACTGAGAACCATAAACTGAATAATAGAATGGAGAGAGAGGGTTCCAGTAAGGACCAGTCTATGGGCAACATGGGAGAGTCACTAGGTGGGGGAAGATCAGCTTTCCAAGGAGGATCATTAGGGCCGTCCCTGTCTGATGCACAGTCTTCAGCCATTGAACTGCCACTAGGGCCCAGCCAGCAGCAGCAGTGGAGTCGTTTCAGGCCCGGTAAGGGCAACAGGGGATCCCACCAGCAGGGTTGGTTAGGAGAGAGATCCCAGCAGTAGCAGAGGTCTCTGATCCCTAGGTGCGGGAAAATACACTCAGGTATTTGCTATTTGGAGTTACTCGTATGCTATAGATGTGGGATGAGGGGTCATATGCAGAGGCACTATCGTTTATCTCGCCAGGGAGTGGGTAGGGGCACAGCACAGCCCGCCAGCCCAGCAGCTGCTACATCTTCAGCCCCCTCTCCAGCTCGAGGTACCCCAGCTCCCGCAGGCCGTGGTGCAACTAGGGGTGGTGCGCAGAGTTCAGGAGAACCTAGCCGGTTCTATGCTATGCGTGGTCGCCAGACCGTAGAGGCTTCTCCAGATGTTTTTATATCTATTCGCACTGTCCAATATCATGATGTGTATGAACTTATTGACCCTGGTTCCACCTTGTCCTATGTTACCCCTTTTGTTGCTATGGAATTTGGGATAGAACCGGATTAGCTTCATGAGCCATTTTCAGTGTCTAGTCCGGTTAGTAAGTCAATTACGACCGCTCGAGTCTATAGAGGTTGTGTTGTCACGGTGTGTGGTAGGGATACCATGGTCGATCTTGTTAAATTAGGGATGGTTGATTTCAATGTAATAATGGGAATGGATTGGCTTTATTCATGCTTTGCCATGCTTGATTGTCAGACTAGAACCATGAGGCTTGAATTGCCTAATGAGCCCGTTGTTGAATGGAAGGGAGATAATGTATTACCTAAAGGTCAATTTATTATATACCTTAACGTCGCGAAGATGATGAAAAGGGGTGTATCTATCATTTAGTTCGGGTTACGGACACCAATGCCGAGGTGCCTAGCCGTGGGTCCGTACTAGTTGTGAATGAATTTCCGGATGTCTTTCCAGATGAGCTCCCTGGGATCCCACCAGATAGATCGATTTTGGGATCGATGTGATGCCAAGCACACAGCCTATATCAATTCCACCTTACAGAATGACACCGGCATAATTGAAAGAGCTAAAGGGACAATTGAAGGATTTACTAGAATAGGGTTTCATCTGACCAAGTGTGTCATCGTGGGGCACACCGGTCTTGTATGTAAGGAAGAAAGATGGGTCTCTACGGATGTGTGTGGACTACCGGCAACTCAACAAGGTCATAATCAAGAATAAATATCCTCTACCAAGAATAGATGACTTGTTTGATTAATTGCAAGGTGCTACGTGTTCCATAAAAATTGACTTGCGGTCCGAGTATCATCAATTGAAGATAAGTGAGCAGAATATTACAAAAAAATAGCTTTTAGGACTCGGTATAGGCACTTTGAATTTCTGGTGATGTCTTTGTGCTAACAAATGCCCCGGCAGCTTTCATGGATCTTATGAATCGAGTCTTCAAGACTTTTCTAGACTCTTTTGTGATAGTGTTCATTGACGATATTCTTGTGTATTCCCGAAGTCAGGAGGACCATGCTGACCATCTCAGGGCAGTTCTACAGACTCTTCAGCAACATCAATTGTATGCAAAATTTTAAAAATGTGAATTTTGGCTTGAATCTGTCGCGTTCTTGGGTCATGTCATCTCTAGGGAAGGAATTATGGTTGATCCTTAAAACATTGCAGCAGTGAAGAATTAGCCTAGACCTACCACTCAAACAGAGATTTGCAGTTTCTTAGGTTTGGCTGGGTATTATTGGAGATTTGTGGAGGGGTTTTCTACTCTTGCCTCTCCATTGACTAAATTGACACAAAAAGCAGTTAAATTCCGATGGTCTGATGCTTCTGAAAGGAGTTTCGAAGAATTAAAATCAAGATTAACTACAACACCGGTATTAGCCCTGCTAGAGGGTACAAAGGGATTTGTGGCGTATTGTGATTCTTCAAGGATGGGGCTTGGGTGTGTGTTAATACAACACGGAAAGGTTATAGCCTACGCTTCTAGGCAACTCAAGAATCATGAAAAGAACTATGCAACCCATGACTTAGAGCTTGTGGCAATGGTGTTTGCGCTAAATATCTGGATACATTATTTGTATGGGGTCCATGTTGATGTATTTATGGATCACAAGAGCCTTCAATATATTTACAAGCAGAAGGAGTTGAATTTGAGACAAAGAAGATGGCTAGAGTTACTCAAGGACTATGACGTTGATATTCTCTATCACCGGGGATGGCTAATGTTGTGGCAGATGCACTTAGTAGAAAATCTATGGGATGTTTGGCTCATTTGGAGGCATATCAAAGTCCCTTGGCCCGGGAAGTTCACCAGATGGCTAGCTTGGGAGTTCGCCTCACGGACACTAATGAAGGAGGAGTGATTGTGCAGAATAGGGCTAAATCATCGCTTATAGTGGAGGTGAAGGAGAAGCAAATCAACGATCCATTGTTAGCACAACTAAAAGAGGGGATTTATAAACACAAAACCACAGCTTTTTCCTTTGGCATGGATGATGGTACCCTACGGTACCAAGGCCGCCTATGAACATATGAAATGCCCCAAACTAAAGTTATGGATGTCATGTGAAAGTTGTATTATTCTTTATTTGATGATGTGATGTTCGGTTAAAGCTTTGATTGTCTCTTGTGATTTACTTGAATTCTTGTATGATAGTTCTTTCTAATAAGATGGTGTTTAGTTATACATACTAATACTATTCCATGGTACAACATCTCTTTTGCCGGGGGCGCTACATTTTAAAATGAATGTAGGTTGCTCCATAGCGGATAGTAATGATCGCGCGTAGCGGAGTATCCTCCTCTCATAGTCTTGGTGAGCTCCTTTTTCCTTCAAGGGGTTATGTTGCACATATTTTGTTGTAGATTTCCACTTTTGAGGTATAGCCGGGGCCTTGTTGTCGGCGTTGTCATACTTGTCTTTTGTATCTTTAGAGGCTCCGTAGACGTTTGTGTGGGTTATATATGGATGTTGTATGGGTCTATGAACTAGGTTGTAATCTTAAACTCTTCCTTCTCTAATCATAACTGTACGGAATCTTGGAAACTTAACTACGGTCTAAGGTTGTGATATAAATGATCTAACATTGTTGAATGTACAATCTTTCCTATTGTCTAAATAAACAAAAACATGGTGTCCTTAATCATATTGAGTTGGGTATAATGTGTTTGATAAGGCTTGCTCAGTTGGGTTCACTCGATTGGGCGCCGGTCGCGCCTCCCGAGGTTGGAGCGTGGCATTCTGTATGCGGTACAAATCAGAGGGTCCGATTTTATAGTCCTTATGACGCTTCGTAGGCAGTCTCCAAAAGATCAAGACAATGGTCAAGGTTCAACCCCGAGGAGTTATCAACATTTGACCTCGAGGCAATAGAGATGGGTGGTTATGATGGAAAAACGGGAAGTTCCCAAGGAACGTGGTAAATGCTAACCAAGGCTATTAGACTAGTTTAAGCCTGTACCATGGCATTAAATAGCTATAACGATACTTGAGAAAGAGGGCACCGCTTCCTCGTCACGCGGGTTGTAGGGAAAACAAAAAATACCCCAACTATCGAGCAATGTACCCCTACCCAATTCGATATTGTATCAAAATTTTCCATCGAAATCCCCCTTCCATACTAGGCTGATGTGAGCACATGTCTCGGTACATCAGCGTGGTGACTGATATGAACATGGTAAAGGAAGAATGCCGATGGGGGGAGACAATGTTAGTAGAGATCCCCAATCCCGAGGAAAGCATAGTAGACCACAAAGCTGGCTTCCTCAGCGTCTATACATACCCATTTACTCTAGGTCCCATAGATTCTTCCGATCCTTCTTCCCCGTCAATAGATCCGGTGATTCTTGACTTTTGTTGTGAGTACTGAGTTACTCTCGGGCAGATCTATCCTTCTTTCTAGAGGATCATTTATATGATCCGATATTTTTCCAAGTAGATCGAGTGTATGACCCTTAGCCTCAATCACTTGGTCTGATTATACAGCCCTCGTCTCTTTCGGGGTTCGATCAAGCTTCATCATCGATCTGCGAGGTCGTTCTTTTCGAGCATCGATGAGGACAATGATCGGGGGTGGATAAGCCGATTTGTCCGAGTGAGGACCTCGGACATCATCCCGGCTAATATGATGCCATTCTTGGAGGAAGATAATATGACGCATAAGTTCGTCTACCCCGAGCACGAATTATTTCCCTTTCATCCCTTTCTGAAAAATAATATTTTTTAATTATGCAGCCACCGCTTGGTACCCGGCGCGGTTTAGAACCTATCGAGTTGGATTTCTCTTTCCCTTATATCGAGCGTTCTTGGCGTAACTTGGCCAAAACGCGGCGGCATGCCAAGAACCACGATATGCTTTTTGTTGCTATCTTTACTATGTTTCCTTATGAGTATCTTTTGTAGTGGTATGTTTGATGCATCATGCTTGTGTAGGACTCGGGGATAGAGTTTTGATGAGACTGTCTCCTGATCGTGAGGAAGGGACATCGAAACCCAGCAATGGTAGGAAGAGGAAGAAAGAGACGTCGGGCGGGACTCTCAAATTAGAGAAACCTAAAGTTTGCAGGCCTCGGACCGATGCCACGGTCTCGATTTCGGCTATAGTGACAAGTCCCCATACCGAGGATGAAGGTGATGATGATGAGGATCACCCTTTGGCACAAAGGGCAAGACTGGGCGTGGATGCTTCTCAAGTTGCTGGGCGGAAGGCCGCCAAATTGGGGGTAGTTGATATGGACCAGACACGTGCTGAGGAGACCCTCGAGGAGGGTTCAGGCATAGTCCCCGAGTTTCAAGTTGCACATGGTACTATCCGTATCGATTAACCCGCTGCTGGTGATTGCGAACGGCTTGAAGCCGAAGCTTCTCGGGGGAAAGATGACACCCTTAGAGAAACTAACTCCCTAGACTGCTTTAATTGGGCCCCTTCATACTCACCGAGGGAAATCAGGGATGCATAGGACCCGGATACCGGCGATATGGGGGCCTCTCATGGAAGGGAAGATGTGCTCGAAGACCTCTTCAACGGTGGCGACGAGAATATTGACCACGATGCTCCTGTCGCTCTCGAGGAGGCGGAGAGGCTTCAGCAGCAGGTAATATTCTTTGACATATCATTAGAGCTTCAAATTTTTGCCTTTCTCTTTTGAACATCTCTGCTTTGTTGCAGGCTAAGAAAATGTATGACCATGCCTTTTCTAGGCTCCAAGACAAGCTTTCGTGCTGTGGGAAGGAGATCGAGAAGCTCACCTCAGAGCTAAATGTTACATCTCGCGTTTTTGTATGTTAAAAGTTTCATCTTAAGTTAATTGAAGTCAACTCGGGGATGAGCTCATTTTGACGTTAACGTATTTACGTTATTTATAACAAGCAATAAATAAGTGTTATGGAGGATAAAGGGGTACACAGATTAAAGAAAACGAGTTTCGTTGAAAGTGGCCAATTTGAAAAAAAACAATACGGGTCGAGGAATAATACCTGATTATTATGAACTAATACCATGCAAGGTACCATATGACCACGGTAGTATAACATATAAAGTATATATGAAGTATTTTAAAAATAAATAGAGTTTTAAGTAATTTGGGACAATTTTTAAATTATGCGGGTAATTGGTTAATTATCGGGTAACAGAACATTATCCAGTTAACTAATAAACGGATAAAATTAACTAAAATACACCACTCTCCACGTGACACAAGGCAACCAATCTAAAAATATGACTCATAAACAATTGTAAATAGGTGTCAAAATTTTAACTCCTTGTAGGAATCTAATAAACCCACAAATTTGATACAACAAATTAATATCGATCCATTCAAAGGCAAGGAACAGAAACAAGCTTCATTTTTGTCTTTAACTTCGTACTTCATTTCATTTCGTGTAGCCTCAATCTGTTCTTGGTTTGAAACCAAGAACATGAACAGAACTATTTCGTCCAAACAATTCAACTTAGCCAAAAATTTTGATAGAAATTTCAAAAGAGGCCACCATAATTTCGTTCAAAATTTCAAGGATTTCAATCAAACTATCGTTCAACACATTTCACTGAAGCAGAAGCTTCATTCCTTTCAAATAATTCCTGGAACAGGTATGTTAAGGCCCTCCCTTCTTTCTTTTGGCATGGTCCAAATTATATTGAAGAAATGAGCAAACACACAGTTTCTATAAATTACTCTATTCATAGAAATAGTAGGGGTGTCTATATTCGTCATTCCCCATGAAAATTATAATTATCTTTTATTCATGGGTCTCAGAATAATACACAATTGAAAAAGTTTATCTGGAGGGAATATTGAGATTATTACGTATTTTTCATGCACTTTTCTCATTTATACATGTTCATTGACCCATGACCAGATAGTGTTATATACGCGTATATATGTATATTATATTTATATGGGATACGGGAAAAAGGTTACGGCATTATATATGCACCACCACCTGATCAGCTGGTATATGATAATGATATTCCCACAGTGGCTGAAATATGACTCAGATGGCGTTATATACGCACTACTACCTGATCAGCTGGTATAAGTTGATGATGTTGCCCACAGTGGCCGAGATGATATAATGAGATGCCCTCAGTGGCTTGATGTATTATGAACACCCATACCTATGCATGGCACGACATTTATATGCACAACCATGACATTATAAACGTTTCAGAATTTACAAAGCTATTCAGATTTAAAAATGTGTTTTCTATATTCCATGTTTCATCTATGTCTTTTACGTACTAATTTTCATGCCTTACATACTCAGTACTTTTTTCATACTGACACCCTATTTCACGGGGCCTACTTTTCATGCCCATAGATGCAGGTAGGCAAGCTGACGGCCCCCCTTCTTAGGATCCGTAATCAGCAAGAGTTGGCGTGCTCCACTTGATTCGGAGCTGCTATTGATTTTGGTACGATACGTTTGTATATATACATGCATATCGATACGATGTGGCTCAGTCACGTCTTTGTACATTTATGTTTCAATTAGAGATCTGTAGACAGTATGTCTAGTTGGATAGTATGTGGCCTTGCCGAATTACAATTTTGAGATGTATAGTTGTCTATAGCAGTCTTGTCGGCTCGCCCTACTTATGTTGTACGTATATGTATGTATGCCCTTTTGGGCAGATTTCCTTCATACAGATTTTTCTCGTAACTCAAAAGATGTTACACAGGTTCATATCCTAGACGCATGTTTAGGGGTGTTTCATAGGTAGGACTCAAACACTCATCGCGGCCCATTGGTTTGGGTCGTGACAGTAAAGGAGTCGAAGGCCTACTCTACCCAAAAGAAAGAGCAATTGCACGGGCTTCAGGCAAATGTTGAGGGAGTGTGCCAGGAAAGGGCTGGCCTCCGTAAGCAAGTATCACTGTATCAATGAACTTGTCTTTTATTCTTATAACTTGATGCTTAACAACTTATTTTGCCGTTGCAGAATAGGCAAAAAGATGCCCTGGTGGGGTAACTTCAGGAAGAGGATGCAGCCACGAATGCTAAGATCCTCGAGCTGAGGGGGCAAAATGGGGCTGTGACCTCGGAGAAAGATCTCGTGCGGACGGATTTAACATCGATCCAGTTCTTCTTCGAAGTGCTCACAGGGAGGCTGCTGCACTATCCGTGGCCAAGTCTGAGGCCAAAGAGAATGCGTCTTCATACATGAAGTATTCTACCACCGCAAATGATCGAGCCAGAGAGATATTAGAGAAAGACGAGCAGAAGCTGACTCAGGCCATTTCTTATGCTCGTTCAAAGTTAAGGAGGCAGTCTTTCAAGGAAGCAAGCGCTAAAGGCGTCGATCTCTCAACTGAAATTGAGGAAGGCCGAACCTTGGAGAAAGAACCAGCATTTTTGGCCACTTCGGACGAGGATTTTGAAGACGATCTAGAGAGTAGTGAGGGTGAATAATAGACTCACGTCATTACCCAGCGCTCGGGAGAAAAGGCTTTGTAAAGACACCTCCTATAAATATAACTTTGGTAATGTAAGAAGATTTTTCTGCTTCAAGTCTTTGAATTTTATATTTCAGCGTTTACGTGAAGTTAGCCTTTGGATTTTGATGTTTGCTCTTAGGAGCCCATACTTGGACTAATCAGGACCCTTGAGATCGGGCACCATCTCAAGATTAGGTCGATAGCTTTTTAGAATTGATGCTTGTAATAATAGAAATCCTTGGGGTCTCAACGATTCCCAAGCACTGTGTGATAGTATCATTTATGTGACACGGTTGTAAAGAGACCGGGGTGGTCCCACCGATACACTTCCCCAAAAATGGCACTGACATGGTTAGAATTAATTGGCCTTCAGTTCAGGCGAACAGTCGTTGCTTGCTCTATATATGCATTTGCTTATTTCTTATCAGAGGACTCTGCTACTTTGAGTAACTATCCCTTTTATAGAGCTCTTATTCTCTGTGCTAGTTCTCTTACCATTTCAACCAAAGCTTTCTCCCAAGTCTTCATCTTCCTTTTTTTATTTTACCATAGCCATTGCTGCTACGTCCAAATCTGTTCACCAAGGTGATGAGAGTTCCGCCTCTGCTTCGCGCTCGGTCGGTTGTACACTACTGGTGTCCGGTGAGCTAATTTCTAGGTGCTTTTTCTCGAGGGGGACTTTATGTTGGAGATACCTCCCAATGTTCAAGGCCATTTGGATCATGCATCGAGGTTTATCTCCTCAATAAGGGAGGAACACCTCGAGGCAGTTAGAAAAGATGTGGATGGGGAGAAAAGGTGGTACTGTAAGTACCTTCCCAAAATAGAGCATCATGGATCATGTCGAGGGGTTTTTGAACGTATACACGTACCCATTTACATCGGGCCCTCTCGATAAGGTCATACTAGAATTTTGTAGAAGATATGAAGTAACCCTGGCACATGTTCACCCGTCATTTTAGAGGATAGTGCTGATGATAAGGTATTTTGTAGATAAATTTAGGCTCGAGTTCACCCTCAGCAATTATATTACATTGTACTAGACCTTGCATTATCGGGGCCAGATTACTCTACAACATTGATCCACTCATCCCATTATTGCCAGCAATGAAGAAGATGGGTACCTAAGGTGGATGAGGCATTTCGTCTGAGTGCGGATTGTCGATATTATCCCTCAAAGTTCCTTCCATTTCCTGAGAAATGGAATTTTACACGCAAGTGGTACACTCGTGTTCTTATTATTTTTATCCATGGTGGAGGTGGATTCTGTAAACATGCTTTCTTTTTCTTTTCTTTTTTGCAGCAATCTCGTGGATGCCATACGAGGTTCCTGACCTGGCAGATTGGTCTCAGACACTTGCAGCTTGCTCGACTTACGATGAGCGTAAGTGGCGAGATCTGTCCAAGGGTAGATAGGAGTCAAAACAACATGGTACGTGTTGTGTGGCTTGTTTTCTTTGAAAGATAATTTCTTTAATGTGTACTAACTCCGTCACCGCAGGCATTGGAGAATTTTTTGAGATTAGACCGTTCCCCCTCAGGGAGAAGGAAGGGTCGTGGGCTTTGGGGTCGAGGACTGATAACAAATGTAAGGAGTCCTTGAAGGACGAGGGTGCTTATAGCAAGGCAAGCCATGCTCGGAGGCTCAAAGAAGATGTATCAGCTGATCCTGCAGCATTTGAGTCTTCTAGTCTCGAAAAAACTGTTCTGCCCTTGTCGTCATCTTCTTTTCCCATCGAAGGTACTTCGAGGGATGTTTGAGACTAGGGGCTGCCTAAATCAAGCGGGGTCTCGAGTGACCATGTCCCCACCAAGATCGGTTTAACTGGGGTCAGTGAGACCTGGCCAGCATATGCGCGCTCAACCTTTGAGGAGGCTTAACGGCTTTGTTCTGTGGTGAGCTTTGGTTGACTTTGTTGGTCATTTGATTTTACATTTTCGTTTTCTCATTGAGCTTCTTTTTCATAGGCCTTTGACAAGCTCAAGTCCGAGTTGCTCCACAGTGAAGCCAGGTTGAGGAAAGCCTTGGATGGGGAGAAATCCCTCTGGCTTCTTTGTGTTAAAAGGGGAAAAGAATTGAGGCACCTTCAGTATGTGGCGAATCGAAGCCTGAACTATGAAAGCCACCTCGAGAAACAGGTAACCTTTGCTCAGATGGAATGCATGATTCTTCTTCTTTTCTCGGAGATTAATATTTTGATATTTCAATTGCAGCGCAAGATAAAAGACTTGGAACACCTTCGGGCCGAGGTATGCCGGTCCAAGCAAGAGTGTAACGAGCTAAGGGCTCAGATAGATGCCCATATTGAGGCCAAGAAGAATGATTTGGCCAAGGTTTCTACCCTTGAGGTATAGCTCTGGAACTCCCGTAAAAATAGCTCGGTTAAGACGAGGAGGATTGCAAGGCTCGAGTCTAACCTTTTAAAGATGAAGGTTAAGGTTGTGGACACCCAGGCTGAAGCTGAAGAGATTCGGGCTAAGGCCAATAAGAAAGTGGCCGTCTATTTAAAATATGTTGCTGATGATCGAGCTAAGTTGAGAGGGGCATCCGATCAGGAGAGCAAAAGCAATGAGTATGACCAATGCAAACCTCGGAGGGAAACCCTCGAGGAAATCCATGCTAGGGGCTTCGATCACTCGGAAGAGAATGAGCATGCCAAGGCGGATGAATATGATGCCAAGTTCCTCGTGTCTGATGTGGAAGATAATGAGGGAGAGGCCGATGGGGCCGCAATCCCCGAGGGGAAAGTAGACTAGGCTTTTTCTTTTTGATTCTTTGTACAGGGCTCTTAGAGAGCATTTCCAAATGTAGCCTTGCATTGTTTCATATATGCATATATAAAGAAACCTTTCGGTTTGTTCCTTTCATGAATTTCTATTTACTTGTATATGTCTTTCTTTGTCTTGAGTTTTGATGTTTGTCAATGATTAGCCAGACGAATTGGCCTTCGGGTAAAAACCCTTAGGTTTACAATTCGGCCCCGAGGCTTGTTAGGCTGGCCCATAGGCTCTTACACATAGGATCGGTACGACCTTTAACATAGGTTGGCACTTAGGCTCTTACGCGTTGGGTCGGTACGACCTTTAGTTTAAGCTGGGGACAGTGGCTCTTATGCGTTTGGTTGGTAGGACCTTTATTTTTAAGCCGGCGACAGTGGGTCTTATGCGTTTGGTCGGTAGGACCTTTAATTTTAAGTTGGCGACAATGGTCCTTAAGCATTGGGTCGGTACGACCTCTAGTATGGGCTTTATTTTCCCTCGTTAAAGACTTTTTAAAGTTTTTATGTTTGCTCGACTCTTCGACGGCTAGATAAGAGCCTCGATATTGGGTCTTTATGTAGTGATAAATGACCACCTCCGGAGTTTTCGCTCGATGGCTGAATTGTTTCGAAGCCTATTGTTTGGAGTTGATATGATCGAAACTCTTTTCCTTATGCTGAGGGTCGCCTGATTAACTAGTTCTTTTTGAAGTTTTTTCGAAGTAATTGAAGGCCTGTGATTTTTTGGCGACGGTCAGGAGTCCCTGAGCCGCATAAGTTTTGCTAGAGCCTTGTGACCGTAGTCACTATGTTTTGGTCGTAGCCTTTCATACCCCGAGTGAATTAGTTTCGGCGTTTATATCGAGGGTATGCCTTTTTAGGGGTTTTATAAGTTTAGATATATAGCCTTAACTTTAAGATCAGGATTACGCCTTTTGTAAGGTCTTACAAAATTTTAACATGCCTTACTTGAGGTCTTATAGGTAAGTTACGTGGTACAAGTATGGTTCATGCCTTGCTTGAGGTCTTACAGATAGGTTATTTGGTACAATAATGGTTCATGACTTGCTTGAGGTCTTACAGTTTTGGTGTTGCCTTTTGGAGGTCTTATGAGCTCGAGGTTGCCCACACAGGGCTTTATGGCCTCGAGTTTTTGGCAGCTCGATAGGTGATAGTTAGTGACAGTCCCCGAGACATCGAGTGCTCTTTTGGCTCTGGAGCCATTCATTGTAAACTTTGGTTTTGCCTTGTTGAGGTCTTACGAGTTTGAAGTTTCCAACCTGGAGGTCTCACCGCTTTATGTTTTTGACGTCAGTCCCCGAGTGTTAGGGGAATTTAAGGCCCTAATGTCGTTTCTCGTAATAGTAGCATACTTCTTTAAAGCGCAAAGCATTTTCATGGGGAAAATATTCTTTGTTTACTTGGTACAAGTATACATTTTTTCATTGTCTAGGGTTCAATTATTCTATGCGGGCATGGTTAATTTGACCGTTTGGCCTGATACATCATTTTCCTATCGAGACCCTTTTTTGGCTCATCTTGACTTCTTTGGGAAGGTGATCTTCTGGGGGGATGCCCCCCAGTGTTCGAGGTTTGTTAAAGAGAAGCCTTGAATACTTGTTAAGTTCTCCGTAGGTAGTATATAGGTGCTGCCTCGTTAAAAGCCTTGCCGGTAAAACCCTTATTGGGAAAAAATCCAATCGAAGGAAAAGAGTGCAACGTATGCTTTGAAACCTACGGTCTTCATGTTGGACAGCGCTTCGACTATTCTGATAGGACACCTGCACACAGGTTAGTGCAAGATTTAAATGAAAAGGGAGACGGTTATACCTTAGTAGTGATGGCTTTTTGAGCTTTGATATGCTTGAAATGTTTGCTCAGGGGACGCAACATGGTTCTTTGCTTGTTTTATTACCGTGTAGCCAAGAATGTGTCTCGTGATTTGTAATTTATTGTTTGCTTATCCTTTGGCTCCTTCAATGTTAAAGGAGTCGATGTAGGTGTCATATCATGCACCGCGAACATATCCCTCATTGCATATTGTTCCCCATACACGGTTTTTATTATGTCCATTGTTGGAAACATCATCATTTGCTGAAGGGTCGATGGTGCCGCTCTTTATGCAGTGTATCCATGGCATTCTGAGCAAGGTCTTATACCTCATGTCTCCTTCAATGACATAAAATTTGACATTTTACGTCGTGCCGGCCACGTCGACCGAGAGGGTGATTTCCCTTTTTGTTGTCTCACTCGCCATGTTGAATCCATTGAGGACTCGAGCAGTCTGAGCTGCTCCACTACCCTTGACCTGATAATGTTGGCCGAGCTAACTAGATCCACATGAACACGCTTAATTTGAAATGTATTCACAAGAAAAGAAACTACCAATGCATCGTTATGAGGCTGAGACAAGGCCTCGATGTCCCCGTCGCTGAATGTGAGGGCATCCTCGGGTATGTAACCTCGAGTTCATTTCTCCCTAGTGATGGATATTTTTGTTCTTTTGATAACGGGTTCCTACGGGATGTCGATTCCTCCAGCGATCATGTGGATGACATGTTGTGGCTCTTCTGTTTTATTTTTCCTGTTCAGCTTACTTTCCCGACATTTATTTTTGGCTCGGTCACTAAGGAACTCTCAGAGGTGCCCTTTGATGAGTAGCCGGGCAACTTCTTCTCGGAGCTGTATGCAATCTTTGGTCCTATGACCGTGTGTACCGTGAAATTCGCACACTAATTTAGGGTTCCTCTGCGACAGATCTGATAGTACAGGTCTTGGCCACCTGGTGTCTCTGATTTTAACGAGGGCAAATAAGATGTCCGAAATGTGTCTGTCGAATCCGGCTATACTTACGAGTCCCCGAGGATTCTAACCTCGATCCGTCCTTCGATCATTTCGAGATATGTTATGCCTTGGGGCGTTTCTTCTATCTTCGGTATATGGTTGGTACCTTTCCTTGTTTGGCCTTAGTTCATTTGCAAGAAGTCTACTAGGACATACTGGACTCGAGGGGTCTCCTAGTTGGTCTTCCTCGACCCTGATCTTTGATTGGTATCGGTTGTGGACATCCGACAAAGTTACGGAGGGATATTCAACCAAATTCTACTTCAGCTACTTCGAAGCCACTGAGCTTCATTCGTTCAAACCTTTGGTGAAGGCATGCACTGCCCAGTCATCGGAGATTGGTGGTAATTCCATTCACTCCATTTGAAAGGGAGATACAAACTCCACATCATCTCGTTTTCTCTTTGTTTGATTTTGAAGATGTCAGATTTCCTTGTAGCCACCTTGATGGAACCTGCATGTGCCTTTATGAAAGACTCTGCCAGCATTGGAAATGAGTTTATCGAATTTGGGGCTACGTTGTGATACCACATCATGGCCCCTTTCAAAAGTGTTTATCCGAACTTTTTTAGAAGGGCAGATTCAATCTCGTCGTCCTTCAGGCCATTGCCCTTCACCGCACAATTTAAGCAGTGACGTGCTCGTTAGGGTTGGAGGTTCCGTTGTATTTCGGAAGATCGAGCTTTTTGAATTTCATCGGGATGGGCTTTGGAGCAGCATTTTGTGGGAATGGCTTTTGTACGAATTTCGTTGAATCTACATCCTTTAGAATCGGGGGTGCGACCGGAATTTGATCGACCTTTTTAATTATAGGTCTCCACCTTTTTGTCATTAGCTTTTATCATCTTTTCACCCGACTCAATCCTCTTTGTGAGGTCCTCGAGCATCTTCATGATAGCGGGGTCAACTGTTGACCCGTTACTGCTTGATCTTTCTTCTACCTGTTCGGCTTGAGGAGCTGCTTACGGTGCTGTAGTGCTTGGAGTTTTTAAGCGAATTTGAAGTTGAGTAATTGTTAGCTGTTGTGCCTACAACATTTCAAAAATGACGTGAAGGCTAACCTCTTGTTCCTTCCAAACTGGGGTTTTCTGAGCCTGTTGTTGGTCTTCTTGGCATATACTCTTGTTAGTATGGGAGCTTATATCTATGTGTTGGGCGTTGCATGATACCACATCCACATTAATTGGTTCTGGTGTATCCTCAGGGTTTCGCGGTGGTACATGAATACCTGGAACAGCTACACCATTCTCTCCATGGTCCTCCAGAACATAGTTTTCGTGTGCGTTCACTGAGTTAGACATTTTGACATGAAATCAAATATTCTTGGACAAGAAAAAATGTATAAGATAACTTGCGTAATGTAGTAAACCAGCATGAAAAAAATCACTATTTTTTTAGCCCCACGGTGGGCGCCAAACTATTTACCTTGAAAATGGTAATTCTAATTAGATTTGATTATGTGGTTTTAAAAATATGTGATTTATTTTTATGCTATTTGTTAGGCAGTAGATGTTAAGCGTGAGATTAGAAAAATAGATAAGAGCTTGAGACAGCATGTCAAGCAAACCGAGTGGCTGAGAATCGGGGCCTCGAGCTGGCTTATATGGGGCCTCGAAGTTGAGCTAAGCGTTAGGCTATGTCCGGTCGATGAAGGACTAATAATTTTGGGAGCTCTGATAAGATCTCTTTATGATCAATAATGAGTAAATAATGAAGAACAATTAATGAAACACAATAAATGTAAATAATAGAATCAAGGGTCCCCTTTATATATGAGGGGGAATCCCAACATAATACAGACGAATTTATTAATGGGATATGAGGTTGGTACATCAATTTAATGCCACTGTATGGGCCTGAACTAGCCCGATAGACTTGGTCAGCTTTTATCCCATGCCTTGGGAACTTCCTGTTTGTCCATCATAGCCATCTATTTGCACTTCCTCGAGGTCGAACACTGAGACCCTCGGGGTCGAACCTCAAGCTGAGCCTCATGTTACTATCATTCTCTAACCTCGGGAGGCACGACCGGCGCTCAATCGCGTGATCCCAACTGAGCAAGCCATTTTAACACATTCTACCCAACTCGATATGATTAAGGGAATCATGCTTTCATTTCATATCGCAACCTCAAACTGTAGTTAAGTTCCAACATTACATACAATCACAATTTAGAGAAACAAGAGTTTGAGATTACAACTTAGTTCATAGACCCATCCAACCCCCATACATAACTCACACAAACGTCTACGGAGCCTATAAGAATACAAAAGAAAATTATGACAACACCGACAACAAGACCCCCGCTATACATCAAAAGTGGAAATCTACAACAAAAGATGTGCAACATAACCCCTTGAAGGGAAAAGGGGCTCACCAAGACTATGAGAGGAGGATACTCTGCTACGCGCGATCGGCACTGTCCGCTATAAAGCCCCCTACATTCATTTAAAAATGTAGTGCCCCCGGCAAAAAGGACGTTAGTACCATGGAATAGTACTAGTATTTATAACTAAACACCATCTTATTAGAAAGATCTATCATACAAGAATTCAAGGAAATCACAAGAGACAATCAAAGCTTTAACCCAACACCACATTATAAAATAATGAATCATCCAACTTTCACATGATTTCCATGACTTTAGTTTAGGGTATTTCATATGTTCATCATTGTTCCCAATACCATCACTATCTTGAGCGGAGTCAGATCATGACCCGATCGACTAGGTTGCCTCATTTGAGATATATGCCTCAATCACCATGTCATTTTCCTTTTCTGGAATTCAATATCAGCACATTACCACCATGTGTGCAGCATGGTGTCCGATCACGACCCGATAGGCTAGGCCGCCTTACCTAGGCATTGTTCCTTTCTCATTAATCATCTCATTGAATCTTTATTTCACATATATCACACAAATTCATCGGCGCTTAGGGCCACAAATATCACATCGAGCATGTATATATATACAATTTCAAAACCAATTCATGTAAAATAACAATCAATACATCGATCAAGTTTCCGGTCTTACAACATTTGCACATAAACATACCAGTGGAGCTCAATTTCTAACATGAGGGGGTTTAAGCCATACATACCTCGATAGAGCTTTCTTTAATTTCTTAAAAAAATTCGAGACCCTTAGCAACTTCAATCTATTTTACAAAAAGTACAAATTGAACCAAGAATTAGAGACATGATTAATATTCTAGCTCGTTTAGGTATACTATCAAGCACTAGGTGTGCATTTTAATTTTAGGGCCCTTTTGTGAGAGATTTATATCATTTTACACCTCAATTGCTATCTTATTAGTTCACAACCTCCCAATACACTATTATCATTTATGCATTCAAGAAAATCCATTCTTATACCCATGAACACCCAAGCTAATTACTCATTCTAGTGTGAATTTCGAAACCAAAGGTTAGGGATCAAGTTCTTACCTCTTGGGGTGAAAGTCTAGCAGCTTTACTTGATAATCTTCAAGGGTTTAGGCAAGGATTGAGTGGGGACTTGATGAGGATCACCCTCTCTCTTTAGAACTCCCTCTCTCACTCTATTTGCAGAAAAATAACATAAAATGGGTCTAATGGTGTGTTTTTGATGGGATGGGGTCGGGTTTTAGAAGGTAGAAAATAGGAGCCCCGACACACTCGGCGATCGCATAATGGACATGCGGCCTGCGAAATGGACCGCAAAATATGGTCCCTAAAATGTGAACAAACTGTCTGGGTGTGTGACAGAAATGCGGTCCGCATACCTTTTCTGCGGTCGCATAATACACCGCATAACTGCTCCTCACAAAAATTCCAGGGGGATTATGCGACCCGCATATCGATCATGTGATCACATAATTGGCCGCATAGTTGATCTCAAATTTATCATCAAACTGTCTGACTCTGCGGTTATTATGCAGTCTGTATAGCTATTATGTGATCGCATAATAGACCGCATAAACACACTTTTCTGAAAAATAATATTCCTTAACTTTTTAATGCACAGATCGATCAAATTTACAAATTTCTAACAGATATTCCTAATTTGGTACTACGAGCTTTTGAGTTTTTGAGTAGAAATTTCATGAGGCCTTACATCCTCCCCCACTTAAGATCATTCGTCCTCGAATGAGGATCAAGTTTCACTCATCAGAAATCTTTACGCAACCTCCGCTTTCCACAACATGAAATATATAAACAACCCCAAATTTGGCTAACTCCATAAATTTCTAAGAATTCGCCAGAGTTTCCTTTGTATCTAGGCCTATCAACCTGTCAGAGGGCCCCATAAACATATCCTAACAGCATGTACAATACATGTCCCATAGACATAATATAACTTGTACAACACCAACCATGGCTGCATGGGCAACATATAACCAAAATAGAACAGTTTTACATAGATCAAATCAAAAGATAAGAGTTTATAGGGACCAAATGCATAAAAAGCTATTACATGGTTATACAAACAAATGTGGGTACTTCTTTCTCATTTTGTCCTGTGCTTCCCAAGTGGCTTCCTCAACCTGCTAGTTCTGCCATTATACCTTTACGGATGCAATTTCCTTATTTCTCAATTTTCGGACTTGCCTGACAAGAATGGAAACTGGAACTTCTTCATAAGACAGCTCTTTATCAACCTTAATAGTTTCAACTGGAACATTAGTTGACGGATTTTCCACCACCTTCTTCAACATAGAAACATGAAAGATTGGGTATACCAATGATATCTCGAGTGGTAGCTCAAGCTTTTACGCCACCTGACCAATCCTCTAAATGATTCTGTACGGTCCGACAAACCTCGGACTCAATTTTCCTTTCTTTCCAAACCGCATGATACCTTTCATATGGGAAACCTTGATAAATACACAATCATCTTCTTTGAACTTCAAATCTCTTCGATGAACGTCTGAATAAAACTTTTGGCGACTCTGAGAAGTTTTCAACCTCTCCTTGATAATCTTGACTTTCTCCATAGCCTGATGCATAGGTTCAGCCCTATCAATTCAACTTCTTCAACTTCAAACCACCCACTGGGAGATCTACATCTCCTACCATACAATGCTTCAAACGGTGCCATCTGGATACTAGCATGGAAACTGTTGTTATAAGCAAACTCTATTAGTGGCAAATGATCATCCCATCTCCTTTTGAAATTAAGAGTACAAGCATGCAATATGTCCTCAAGCGTCTGAATCGTCCGCTTTGCTTGCCCGTCGGTTTGAGGGTGAAAACCTGTGGTAAGATTTACCTGCGTGCCCAAAACCTTGCTGAAATTTCTTCCAAAAGTTGGTTGTGAACTAAGCCCTCGATCTGAAATGATTGATATTGGAGTGCAATGCACGCTGACTATTTATTTGAGATACAACTGAGCATAATGTTCCTCTTTGTCACAAGATTTAAATGGCAAGAAGTGTTGATTTATTGAGCCGATCCACGGTCACCCAAATTCAGTCAAACTTGCGCGTAGTGCACGGTAACCCTACCGCAAAATCCATGTTGATCATCTCCCATTTACACACTGGAATTTCTATGCTTTGAGCCAATCCACCAGGTCTTTGATGTTCGGCCTTTACTTGCTGACAGTTCGAACATTTTGCCACAAAGTTTGCGACATCCTTTTTCATGTTATTCCAACAATAGACTTCCTTGAGATCATGATACATTTTCGTAGATCCTGGGTGCATGGAATACCTGGAAGTGTCAGCTTCTGCCATAATCCTTTCGCGGAGACCGACAATATCCGCAACACATTGGCGGCCTTGGTACCGTAAGGTACCATCATTCATGCCAAAGGAAAAAGATGTGGTCTTGTGTTTATGAATCCTCTCTTTCAGTTGTGCTAACAATGGATCACTGAATTGCTTCTCTTTCACTTCCGTCACAAGCGATGACTCAACCCTATTCTGCACAATCACTCCTCCTTCATTAGAGTCCGCAAGGCGAACTCCCAAAGTAGCTAACTGGTGAACCTCCCGGGCCAAGGGCCTTTGATATGCCTCCAAATGAGCCAAACTTCTAAAAGATTTTTGACTAAGAGCATCCTCCACAACATTAGCCTTCCCCCGGTGATAGAGAATATCAATGTCATAGTCCTTGAGTAACTCTAGCCACCTTCTTTGTCTCAGATTCAACTCCTTCTACTTGAAAATATATTGAAGGCTCTTGTGATCCGTAAATACTTCCACATAGACCCCATACAAATAATGTTGCCAGATCTTTAGTGCAAACACCACTGCCGCAAGCTCTAAGTCATGGGTTGGATAGTTCTTTTCATGATTTTTGAGTTGCCTAGAAGCGTAAGCTATTACCTTGCTGTGTTGCATTAACACACACCCAAGCCCGATCCTTGAAGCATCTAAATACACCACAAATCCCTCTGTACCTTCTGGCAGGCTAATACCGGTGTTGTAGTCAATCTTGATTTCAATTCGTGGAAGCTTCTTTCACAAGCATCGGACCACTAGAACCTAACTGCTTTCTGCGTCAATTTAGTCAATGGAGAGGCAAGAGTAGAAAACCCCTCCAAAAATCTTCTGCAGTACCCAGCCAAACCCAAGAAACTGCGAATCTTTGTTGGTGTGGTAGGTCTATGCCAATTCTTCAGTGTTGCAATCTTTTGAGGATCAACCATAATTCCCTCCCTAGAGACGACATGACCCAAGAACGCAACAGATTCAAGCCAAAATTCCCATTTCGAAAATTTTGCATACAGTTGATATTGCTGAAGAGTTTGCAGAACTGCCCTGAGATGGTCTACATGGTCCTCCCAACTTCGGGACTACACAAGAATATCGTCAATGAACACTATCACAAAGGAGTCTATAAAAGGCTTGAAGACTCAATTCATAAGATCCATGAAAGCTGCCGGGGCATTTGTTAGGAGCCCCGACACAATCTGTGATCGCATAGCGACCGTATAATGGACATGCGGCCCGCGAAATGAACAGTAAAAAATGGTCCCTAAAACCTGAACAGATTGTCTGGGTGTGTGACAGAAATACGGTCCGCATACTTGTTTTGCGGTCGCCTAATGCACCGTATAACTGCTTCTCACAAAAATTCCAAGGGGATTATGCGATGACTATACGACCCTCATATCGATCATGCGATCGCATAATTGGCCGCATAGTTGACCTCAAATTTATCATCAAATCGTCTGACTCTGCGGCAATTATGAGGTCCGTATAGCTATGATGTGATCGCATAATGGGCCGCAGAAACACACTTTTTGGAAAACATTATTCCTTAACTTTTTAATGCACAAATTAATGAAGAGTTTTATAAATTTCTAACACATTCCTAATTTGGTACTACGAGCTTTCTAGTTTTTAAGTAGAAATTTCACGGGGCCTTACAGTTACACCCCGCAACATTACTCCATATTACATCCTGCAGTATTATATTACGATAATGTTATGCTCTAAAGTAATATGTTACGATGATGTCACCCTCTGCAGTAATATATTACGATGATGTTACCTCCAGCAGTATTAAGTTACGACAGTGTTCTACCCAACAATATTACATTACAGTAATGTCACACTTTGCAGTATTAAGTTACGACGATGTTGCACCCTGTAGTATTGTACGTTGGATTTGTCATACGGTAATTGACATAAGTGCAAGTAAAATATTAATTGGAGATTATAAGGATTATGCTATTTCACTAGTGATGAATAAATTTGTAAAGGTGAAAGGGGAAGCAAGTCAAAGAAAATAATATTTTCGTCCAAGTTTGGCATATTGGGGTAAAATATGGCTCTAGCTAAAATACTCGGTATTTATGGACTAGTGACATGCAAGGTACTACATGGCCATGCTAGAAAAGTGTAAAAGGTATGTGAAAAGTGAGTAATATTTTAAGTAATTTGTGGTAATTTTTAAAATAGTCGGGTAATTGATTTATTATCGGGTAACAGGACATTATCCAGTTAACTAATAAGTGGGTAAATAATTAATATCCCACTCGCAACCCCACGTGTCAAGAAGCCACAGGATTAGAAGTGACTAACTAGTCACTTTGGCCAGATGGCCAATTATTAATGTGTCCAAGACCTTACATTCAAATCTTAGCAAAATAATATTTGTATCTTGTAAAATATTAGTCATTATCCAAAGGATTGGTAAGACTTATTTGTAAAAGGGTCTAAAACAAGAATCTGGTTATGGGGGTGAAGCCAAGAATGCAAGAATAGAGTCAAAATATTCGTGCAAATATTTCAGTCCAAATTTCGTTTCAATCCAAGCCTCAAGCATAGATTTCATTCAAGAATTTTGCAGAAACATGTATATTAAGGCCATCCCTTCTTTCTTTTGGCATGGTCCAAATTATACTAAAGAAAGGAGAAAATACACGGTTTTCTATAAATTATTCAATTCATAGAAATAGTAGGGGTGTTTATATTCTTGATTCCCCATGAGAATTATTATTTTCTTCTATTCATGGGTCTCAGAATAATATGCAGTTGAAAAAAGTTTATCCCGAAAGAATATCGAGATTATTACGTGTTTTTCGCGTATTTTATACATGTGCATTGACCCATGACCAGATGGCGTTATATACGCGTATATATGTAAATATATGTATATGGGATATGGGAAAAGGTTACGGCGTTATATATGCGCCACCATCTGATCAGTTGGTATATGATGATGATGTTGCCCACAGTGGCTGAAATATGATTCAAACGTCATTATATACACATATATATATATATATATATATATATATATATATATATATATATATGGGATATGGGAAAGGTTATGGCGTTATATACGCACCAACACTTGATCAACTGGTATACATAGATTACTATGCCCACAATGGCCAGTATGATATGATGGGATACCCACAGTGGCCAGTATGATATGATGGGATGCCCTCAGAGGCTGATGATGTTATGAAACATGTACCTATGCACGACATGATATTCATACGCATATGCATGACACTAAAAGTAATTTATGATTTACAAAGTTATTCAGACTTACAGGTTGAGTCATATACTCTATATTTCTTCCATGTATCTTATGTATTTATTTATGTGCCTTACATACTTGGTAGATTATTTGTACTGATGTCCCTTTTGCCTGGGGATGCTGCGTTTCATGCCCGCAGGTCCCGATAGACAGGTCGAGAGCCCTCCAAGTATGCTATCAGCTCAGCGGAAGATGTTGGTGCGCTCCATTTGCTTCAGAGTTGCTTGATTGGTTAGTATGATTTAGGCATGTATTGTTTGGAATAGCGGGACTCTATCCCGACCTTTATGACATTTATGTACTAATAGAGGCTTGTAGACATATGTCGTATAGGTGAAAGATTGTACGGTCTTGTCGGCTGATGTTTTGAATTTATAAATGATTATGTTGGCATATTAGGCCCGTATGTCACATGTATATGATTAAGTAATAAGAAAGATACGTTATATTGGTACTTGTTACGCCCCACATTTTCGTACATAGAAATACGCCATAATTAAATTGATAAAATCTCGAAAATGAGATTATCTCGAGGTTAGCATATTTATGCTATTTACAACAAGCGATAAGTAAGTGCCATGAAGGATAAAAGGTACACGAATTAAAGAAAATGAATTTTGTTGAAGGTTGTCAATTTGGGATAAAATACGGTCCGAGCTATAATACCCTATATTTATGGACTAGTACCATTCAAAGTAACACATGACCATAATAGTAATGTATGTGAAAAGTGAGTAATATTTCAAGTAAGTAGGAATAATTCTCAATTTTACGAGTTATTCATTAATTACCGGGTAACAAAACATTACCCGGTTAACTAATAAGTGGATAAATAATTAATAATTAACCCCCCCCCCCGCACGTGTCAATGAGCCACAAAGCCTAGACAATAAATAAGTAGTCATTATTCTAGGTGGCGGCATGGGAATAGATTAAATGAACACTTAAAGTCAAGTCTTGGTAACACTTGTAAAGTCTTATCTAATTAGACAATTTAAAACTTCAATTCATTTTCCTTGGTTTGAAACTAAGAACTTGGAAAACAAAATCATTCTTGTCCAACTCCAAACCAACGAATTTGTTCTTGGTTTTGAAACCAAGAACATTAAAACAGAACACTTCGTCCAAGCATTCAACTAGTTAGCCAAATCAAAGTATTTTAAAATCCCAATACTTTCATCCAAATCTTGGCTTCACTTCAAGGTTAATGTCTTTGGCATTGGAAACCAAGAACTAGTCTCGTCCAAATCCTTGGCTCCATTTCGTTATTTTGGCAGTGATACCAAGCCAATTTCGTTCCTCAAATTCAAAAGCGCAGAGGCCTAAATCCAATTTTTGGGTTCTAAGTTCAATCCACGAAGGTTTCTAACGGGATAATTATACGGAGTCATTCCAAATCCAGGTCTGTTAAGGCCTTCCCTTCTTTCTTTTGGCATAGTCCAGATTATACGAAAGAAACGAGCAAATACATAGTTTTTATAAATTACTCTATTCATAGAAATAGTAGGGGTGTCTATATTCTTGATTCCCCATGAGAATTATCATTATCTTCTGTTCATGGGTCTCAGAATAATACGCAGCTGGAAAAGTTTATTCGGAAGGAATATCGATATTATTATATATTTTTCATGCATTTCACTCATTTATACATGTTGCATTGACCCATAACCAGATGGCGTTATCTACGCGTATATATATAAATATATGTATATGGGATATGGGAATAGGTTACGGCGTTATATATGCACCACCACCTGATCAGCTGGTATATGATGATGATATTGCCCACAGTGGCTAAAATATGATTCAAACGGCGTTATATACGCGTATATTTTTATGTATTCAAATGGAGTTATATACGCGTATATATGTATGTATATATATGTATATGGGATATGAAAAAGGTTATGGCGTTATATACGCACCACCACCTGATCAGCTGGTATATGTTGATGATATTGCCCATAGTGGCCGAGATGATATGATGGGATGCCCCATGTGGCTTGATAATATTATGTACACCATACCTATGCATGGCATGACATTTACACGTATGTGCATGACGTTATAAACGTTTCAGTATTTACAAACTTATTCAAATTTAAAAATGTGTTTCAGTATTCCATGTTTCATCTATGTCTTTTACGTACTAATTTCCATGCCTTACATACTCAGTACATTTTTCGTACTGACGCCCTATTTCACGGGGCCTGTGTTTCATGCCCGCAGGTGCAGGTAAGCAAGCTGACGGTCCCTATTCTTAGGATCCCTGATCAGCGAGAGTTGGCATGCTCCATTTGATCTGGAGCTGCTTTTGATTTTGGTACGATACATTTGTACATATATATATATATGAGTATAACGTGGCTCAGTCCCGTCTTTGTACAGTTGTGTTTCTGTTAGAGGTCTGTATACAGTATGTCTAGTTGGGTTGTATGTGGCCTTGTCGGCTTTCAGTTTTTGATGTATAGTTGTCTATAGCAGCATTGTCGGCTCGCCCACTGTATTCTGCCTGTATACGTACATATGCCTTGATGGCAGGCTTCTTTCACGTATGTTAATTTTGTAATGCAGCAGATGTTATTCAGGTTCATATTTTAGACACATGCTTAGGGGTGTTTGATAGGTAAGACTCAGGCGCCCATCGCGGCCCATCGGTTTGGGTCGTGACAAAAGTGGTATCAGAGCAGTTTTGTCCTAGGGAGTCTACAAGTCGTGTCTAGTAGAGTTTTGTTTATGGGTGTGTTGTGCACCACACTTATAAGTAGGAGGCTATAGGGCATTTAGAATTGTCACTCTTTCTTCTTGCTCTAGATCGTGTGGTAGAGCTCATATATAAGAATTCGAATTCCAAAATTCTTTTGTTATTATTCGTAATAAGACGATACCTACATCCGAAAAGAAGGATTGGAAAGAGAGATAGTTGTGGAAGAGTTGAGTCAGAGGAATTGAAACTTTATATAATCCCTACGATAAGTAAATGTGAGGTCTTTAGTAGATCATGGGTGTACTGAAAGGTGCAAGCTTCTTGATAAGAAGCCTTAAGGAAAAAATGTTTATCCATCTTTATGGTAAAAAAACAATGAGAGATTAAGAAGATAAATACAGGTTTCAACAAGCAATGGAAGCAAGATGAAGAAGGGTACAAGACACCCAATTAATAAAGGCTAACGACATTTGTAATTGAGGCAGAGGAACATAAGCTTGTTGAGTTATATTCAATAGTAACAGGGGTATATACAATTGGTCGCACCCATTCCAAATATGCCCTATGGGGATTAACAAAAGTAGTATAAGAAGATATGATGGATGAATTGTTTGCGTCAGTTGACATTTCCGAAGGATATTGCAAATATGCTAATAGATCTCTTTATGAGACACCAGATGGTGCACTCTAAAATAGTGCAGCCAGATATGAGTACTACAAAGACATGCACTATAAGCCTTGAAGGGATAAATATTACTTTAGTGTGGCTCGTATCCCCAGTAAAACGAGAACGTTAAGCAACTTTAAGAGTCATTGGATAGAGCAAAGGGAAGCTAAGAGCAAAAAAAATATCTTGTTCAAGTTTGTAGAATAAAGTGATAGGCATAAATGTTAGCGGTAAATAAGAAGAGAGTTAATGAAGTATTATGAGTAAGATATGGTACACGGATAATAACGGTAGGTCAAAAAAAATGATGATAGTATTACAGAATTTACAGTCAAGTGAAGGGAAAGACAATGAAAGAATATAGGCCATAAAGTCATATCCTCACTTCGAGAAATAAGTTCGCAACTCTCACGCAATTACCAACAGGAAAAGTTAGACCCTAGAGTAATAGAACCCAGTATGGATTGGTGAACAAGATAAACTAAACATGAAATAGGGACTGAGTGATTTGATAATAGTCGGCATCATAAGAATTTCATATCGTATTCTGGCAATAATAGGACGGACAACAGAAGAAGGTTCATGAGAAATTCAGAGGATGTTCATTCAGGAAAACGCTTCCCTAAAGCAAGCAATGTTAGCAAAGTTAAGCTTAAGGGACTGTATGTACCAGTTACATTAAGTGTCACCCTCGTGAGTAAGGGGATTTGTTATCCTTGGTACGGAAGGATTACCGCAAGGCGAGTAAGAGTCATCAATGGTGTGAAAGGATGCCAAAGATAAAGAGGAAAAATATCTATAGGCTGGTCGTCATAGCTCCACGTCTTAGTACTCCCCTAAAGGGGGGAATATGGAGTAATAAATGAAGAATGCGGTAAACATGAAAAAGGAATGAGATTACACTTATTCAGCTCCTACGTATATGCTACAATTCCAGAACATTATGCAAATACGACGTCAATGAGAGGAAGTAAGGATCCCTGCCCGAGATGTTATTGATAGAAAAGGAGTCAGTGCGAGATATAAGTTAAGACAACAGAAATAACCTAAGAAATATTTCAAGGAATATTGACATAAGAGTGGTACAATGAGTAGTATAGTTGATTCAAGAAGAGCCTAGTCGCGTCTAGACAAGAAGTTACAAATAAATCAGCAGATCATGTAAGATAAATATAGTAACCCCCAACATGGAGAATTCAGCCCCATAGTTATGACATTGTAATACTTGAGATATATTCGTATTGGAGTTGGAGAAGTTAAAAAGGTACTATATGAGTGTTACAGAAATAAAAGATAGTGCCACTAGGAAGACGGTCAAAATATCAGTCCAAAAGCAACCACACAAACACAAGGGCGTGGAGATAAGTAACTACGGATAAGTATAGGCAAGCAAGGACAGTAGAAGGTCCGTCAAGTATACGATATAATAAGCTCACATCTTTACAATAGTCAGAGGATCCTCCATAAGTACTACCGTGAAGAACTAGCTTAGGAAATGAGGAAGAAGGCTTCAACCTAAGCACAACGACCTAAAGAGGAAATTGTCGTGTAACAACAAGTCTCACAACAACATTGTAAGCACTCCAAAGGAAAGGGGTACCTACCGTGGTTAATGAACTGGAAGTAAAATTAAAAGTAATATTCGAGATCATGTGAGTTGCACGAAAACTCTAGCATGTGTGGGAACTAATATAAGATAAGTATGCACGTAACAAAGGGGCAAAAAGACCAGGAAAAGTAATAGCTTACGTTAAAGGAAGTGAAGAAGGAACCAAAGGAATTATTAAATCAATGATCCCGAGTTGATGACGTTATGAACACACTTAAGAGTTTGGAGTTCTATATCTGCAGCATATATAGTCGTAGAAGATTCCGATATACGTTAAAAGAAGGAATTGAGCCCAGGTCATAAACGAAGGATTCAATTATTAAAAGATTTTATCATGGATATCGCTCATCGCTTATGAAAGGTTAAAGTAATAACCAATACCAGCAGTTGCATATCGGAAGATAGCTTAAGCGTACATAAAGGTCGATCAGAAAAAAAAAGGAAACTAAATAGTTATATCGACTAAGTAAAACAAAAGGGACCAAGAGAATTATATGCCTCAAGATCACTCTTAAGTAGTAGAGGCATAACAGAGATAGTGCAGTAGCCATAGTTTATAACGGCTCTACGATGAAGCCAACTGATGAGTACAAGCCTCATAAGAAGTCAGTATGAAGCTCCCACCAGATTGTGTATGCACCAGAGGTGTAAGAATTATAATAGAGCTTCAAGTTATGGACGTGAATTATACCTATATCGAAGGGGGTCATGAAAGAGATAGAAGATACGATGCGAGATTTTAAGGTAAGTAAGGTAAAGGTGAACATCGTACGAGATACTCAAAGGTAGAATATGTGAATAGTCCATACTTCGGATAAAAGGCTAGAAATGCTAGGATTCATTATCTAGGAATAATATCGGCATCGTTAGTAGTATATCTTACAGCCTATGGTCTAGGTATCAAAAAGCCTGACTAAGAGAGTAAAGAAGAGTTAGAGACAATGTGATGTCTCGCTTGACGTTCCAAAATGACATAAGGAAATCTATGATGCAAGAAAGTTGAAAGATTGCAAGTAATATAAACTGAGTTGTGTAGGTCGCAAGCTATTGTATGGTGAAGTGACAAGGTTCTAGAAGACATGAGTAAGGATACGAATGGGCGAGTGAGAAGGTAAAGAAAATGGACAAGTCCTCAGGATTAAGCCCATGAAAACAAGAAGAGCAGATGATTTCTCTATATTATACAAAGCTCACTGTAGTCTGAATGAACTCAAAGGAGTCTAAGACTAATAGCATTTAGAAGAGGTAGAATGTTGCCCTGGTAATAGAATGAGAGTATAATTGTGATAGATAAAGGATGACGTTTGGACATTTGATTGAGTAATGATCTGACGAAGAAAAGAAAGGAATCTCATGAATTGGACAGGGTTAAAATACCCACGCAAGGTGAATCGCATCAGGATGCTGTGAGATATGGTTATGAAATCATGGTATTGCCCTCGGTGGATCAGTCTAATCATTTTAGATGTTCCCCGATGAAACGTGAACCCTAGTGGCAATGCTATAAAAAGGTTAAGATATCAGGGGTAGATTATAGATCAATATTGAGGTAAATCAACAATGGATGGATAAAAGTTATCAAATATGAGGTGAGATTAGACCGTCATTCTTAAGTTAAACAGTAATGTGGAAGCATTAAAAGACATAGATTTATACATATTGGATAAGCAATGAAAGTAATCTGGAATTTGGTAGAAGATCTTAGTAATGAGAAATCGAGGTAAGAGTTATGGTATAGAATGACCTACTCATATACAGTAAAGTCATACGGATGGATAACCAGGTCTATGAAATAAGATATAGCAATATTCGTAAGTTCGACAAATACCGAGCGAAGAACTTCAGTAATGGCTAAAAAATCGAAAGAAAAAGGAAAGAAGAGACGCATAAGTGCACTTACAAGGTGAGAGTCGTACAGGCTGCATGATAAAAGCTAGCAACAGTTACGAGACTTGAAGGATTCCGACCATAAGTCATAGTGTGAGAAAGTGGCCTAAAAGGGGGAATGCCCTGGCCTTTGGACTTATTCATAGAACAGTTGCCTAGATGGAAAGAAGAGCACTAAATTATTCGTAAGAGCTATGAGTTATGAGAATGATAATTGCATCAGCCAACATTCGAGGACGAATATTCCAAAGGGGGGAATGATGTTACGCCCCACATTTTCGTACATAGAAATATGCCATAAGTAAATTGATAAAATCTCGAAAATGAGATTATCTCGAGGTTAGCATATTTATGCTATTTACAACAAGCGATAAGTAAGTGCCATGAAGGATAAAAGGTACACGAATTAAAGAAAATGAATTTTGTTGAAGGTTGTCAATTTGGGATAAAATACGGTCCGAGCTATAATACTCTATATTTATGGACTAGTACCATTCAAGGCAACACATGACCATAATAGTAAGGTATGTGAAAAGTGAGTAATATTTCAAGTAAGTAGGAATAATTCTCAATTTTACGAGTAATTGATTAATTATCGGGTAACAAAACATTACCCGGTTAACTAATAAGTGGATAAATAATTAATAATTAACCCCCCCCCCCCCCACGTGGCAATGAGCCACAAAGCCTAGACAATGACTAAGTAGTCATTATTCTAGGTGGCTGCATGGGAATAAATCAAATGAAGACTTAAAGTCATGTCTTGGTAAGACTTGTAAAGTCTTATCTAATTAGACAATTTAAAACTTCAATTCATTTTCCTTGGTTTGAAACCAAGAACTTCGAAAACAAAATCATTCTTGTCCAACTCCAAGCCAATGAATTTGTTCTTGGTTTTGAAACCAAGAACATTAAAACAGAACACTTCGTCCAAGCATTCAACTAGATAGCCAAATCCAAGTATTTTAAAATCCCAATACTTTCATCCAAATCATGGCTTCACTTCAAGTTTAATGTATTTGGCATTGGAAACAAAGAACTACTCTCGCCCAAATCTTTGGCTCCATTTCGTTATTTTGGCAGAGATACCAAGCCAATTTCGTTCCTCAAATTCAAAAGCGCAGAGGCCTAAATCCAATTTTTGGGTTCTAAGTTCAATCCACGAAGGTTTCTAACGGGATAATTATACTGAGTCATTCCTACTCCAGGTATGTTAAGGCCCTCCCTTCTTTCTTTTGGCATAGTCCAGATTATACGAAAGAAACGAGCAAATACACAGTTTTTATAAATTACTCTATTCATAGAAATAGTAGGGGTGTCTATATTCTTGATTCCCCATGAGAATTATCATTATCTTCTATTCATGGGTCTCAGAATAATACGCAGTTGGAAAAGTTTATCCGGAAGGAATATCGATATTATTATGTATTTTTCATGCATTTCACTCATTTATACATGTTGCATTGACCTATGACAAGATGGCGTTATATATACATATATGTATAAATATATGTATATGGGATATGGGAAAAGGTTACGGCGTTATATACGCACCACCACCTGATTAGCTGGTATATAATGATGATATTGCCCACAGTGGCTAAAATATGATTCAAACGGTGTTATATACGCGTATATATGTAAGTATTTAAATGGCGTTATATGCGCGTATATATGTATGTATATGGGATATGGAAAAGGTTATGGCGTTATATACGCACTACCACCTGATCAGCTGGTATATGTTGATGATATTGTCAACAGTAGTCGAGATGATATGATGGGATGCCCCAGTGGCTTGATAATATTATGTACACCATACCTATGCATGGCATGACATTTACATGCACGTGCATGACGTTATAAACGTTTCAGTATTTACAAAGTTATTCAAATTTAAAAATATGTTTCAGTATTTCATGTTTCATCTATGTCTTTTACGTACTAATTTCCATGCCTTACATACTCAGTACATTTTTCGTACTGACGCCCTATTTGCCCGCGGGTGTAGGTAGGCAAGCTGACGGTACCCATTCTTAGGATCCCTGATCAGCGAGAGTTGGCGTGCTCCATTTGATCTGGAGCTGCTTTTGATATTGGTACGATAAGTTTGTACATGTATATGTATATGAGTATGATGTGGCTCAGTCCCGTCTTTGGGAAGTTGGGTTTCTGTTAGAGGTCTGTAGACAGTATGTGTAGTTGGGTTGTATGTGGCCTTGTCGGCTTTCAGTTTTTGATGTATAGTTGTCTATAGCAGCCTTGCCGGCTCGCCCACTATATTCTGCCTGTATACGTACATATGCCTTGATGGCAGGCTTCTTTCACGTATGTTAATTTTGTAATGCAGCAAATGTTATTCAGATTCATATTTTAGATGCATGCTTAGGGGTATTTGACAGGTAAGACTCAGGCGCCCGTTGTGGCCCATCAGTTTGGGTCGTGACATTAGCCGGCCGAGTAAGGTATTGGGTGCCCGTCGCGGAACCTCGGCTTGGGTTTTGACAAAAGTGGTATCAGAGCAGTTCTATCCTAGGGAGTCTACAAGCCGTGTCTAGTAGAGTCTTGTTTATGGGTGTGTCGTGTACCATACTTATGAGCAGAAGTATACATGACATTTAGGACTGTCACTCTTTCTTCTTACTCTAGATCGTGTGGTAGAACTCAGTTGTAAGAACTTAATTTTCTAAACTCTACCTTTTTTATAATACATGATGCCTACATCCAGAATGACAGGTGGTAAGAGATATAGTTATGGGAGAGTTGAGTCAAAGGAACTCGACTTTGCATCATGTTTATGATTAGTAAATGTGAGGTCTCCAAAAAATCATGTGCGTACTAAAAGGTGTAAGCCTCTTGGTAAGGATCTTGAGGCAAGAATACATATCCACCTTAATGGTGAAAGATAATGAGAGATTTAGAAGGTAAATACAAGTGTCAACAAGTAAAAGAAGTAAGATGAAGAAAAGTATGAGGCGCCCGGTTAATGAAGGTTAACGGTGTTTATAATTCAGGCAGAGGGATATAAGCTTTTTGACTTATATTCAATAGTAACAGAGTTATGTATAATTGGTCGTACCCATCTCAGTTATGCCCTATAAGGGCTAACAAACATAGTTTAAGAAAAAGATAAGTTATCAGGTTCTGGTTGGGGATATAGTAACCTAAAATAGTGTATAGATTGGTAGAGTTAGTTGACGTTTCCAAAGGATAGAGCAAAAGTGGTAATGGATCTCCCTGTGAGACACCTCGATGGTGCACTATAAAATAGTACAGCCAGATATGAGTACTACAAAGACATGCATTATAAGCCTTGAAGGGATAAATATTACCTTAGTGTGGCTTGCAGCCCTAGTAAAGTGAGAACGTTAAGCAACTTGAAGAGCCACTGGATGGAGAAAAAGAAAGCTAGAATCGAAAGAATGTCGTATTGAAGTTTTCACAAGAAAAGGGATATGCAAAATTATTAGCAGAATAATGAGAAGAGAGATAAGGAAGCATTATGAATAAGGTGTGATACATGGATGTAAACGGTAGAGTGTTACAAAACCTATAGTCAAATGAAGGAAGAGACGAAAGGTGATGGGCCTTAACACAACAAAAGAGTATAGGCCATAAGGTTATATCCTCATTTCGAGAAATAAGTTTGTGACTCCAACGCGACTACCAGAGGGGAGAGTTAATCCCCAGAGTAACAGATATTAGTATGGACTGGTAAAGAAGATAAACTAAATATGAATTAGGGATTGAATGATTGGAAAGTACTCGGCATCATGGGAATTTCAAATTTCGTTCCAGCTGTAATAGAATGGACCACATAAGATGATCCATGATGAATTCAGAGAATGGTCTTCAGGGAGACGCTTTCCTAGAGAAAGCAATGTGAGCAAAGTTAAGATTAAGAGACTGTATGTGCGAGTTACACTAAGTGTCACCCTAGAGAGTAAGGGAATTTTTCATCCTTGGTACAGAAGGATTGCCGCAAGGCGAGTAACGATCATTGATGTTGAGAAATGACATCAAAGATGAAGAGGTAAAACATATATAGGTATATCCTCATGGCTTCAGCTCTTAGTACACCCCTAAAGGGGGAACATGGGGTGACGCGACATTAAGTCAGAATTAAGTTGTTCTAGTGGCTATGGAATGGTAAAGAAAGAATGCGATAAATGAAAAAAGGAATGAGATGACACTTATCCAAATCGTACATGTGAGGACCCATAAAAATTTCCACTATAAACCTGAAAGCTCATAGTGGCAATTATGATCATGTGTTAGAGATACATAAAATTCTTCGCGGCTTGCAAGCTCGCCGCGGTTCACACCTTTTTGGACTGATCTATGCTCTAAAAAGTCAAGAAATAATATTTTCCATAAAAGTGCGATTCTGCGGTCGAGAATGCGGTCCCATATCAGGCATGCTAACCGTATAGTCGCCGCAAAGTGAGTAAGTATGTTGGTCAAATTTGAGGTCAACTATGCGGTCAATTATGCGATCGCATAACCGATATGTGGACCGCATAGTCGTCGCATAATTCCCTTGGGAGTTTGAAAGGGGCAGTTCTACGGTGCATTATGCAACCGTAGAATAGGTATGCGGACCGCATTTCTTCCACATACCCAGTCAGTGTGTTCAGGTTTTGGGGAGCATTTTGCGGTCCATTATGCGGGCCGCATGTCATCTTTGCGATCGCAGATCTGACTCGGGGCTCCAATTTTCTAAATTTTAAACCCGACCCCTAATCGTTATATTCGGTGTAATAGCTCATTTTGAGCCTGTTTTCCTGATGCTCTTAGAGAGGGGGGGTCTTAGAGAGGGGAAGTGCATTTTATCAATATTGATCCACAATCCTTGTTAAAGTATTGAAGATAATCAAGTGAAGGAACCTAAATCTTCACCCCGTGAGGTAAGAAACTTGACCCCTAATATCCGGTTTCAAATTCACACTAGAAGGAGTACTTAGCTTGGGGTTTCATGGGTATAAGAATGGATTTCTTGCATGCATATCAAACCATAGAGTATTGGGAGGTAGTGAACTAAAAATAAAGCAATTTGGGTATAAAATGATAGAAATTTCTCTCAAAAAGGACATAAGATCACTATGCACCCTTAGTGTTTGATAATATGCTCAAACAAGCTATAATCTCAATCTCATCTCTAATTCTCGGTTTAATTTGTAATTCTTACACAATAGATCGAAGTTCTAAGAGTTCCAAAATTTTGTACGGATTAATGAAGGCTATATTGAGGTATGTATGCCTAAAACCCCGTCTTTTAGAAATTGAGCTTCATCGGTGATTGTGTGAACATGGTAAGATTAAAGTTGATTTGTTGCATTGATTGTTATTTTACATAAGTTGGTATTGTAACCTTATATGTGTGAAAAATGCGTCCCATCATGATCAATGTGCTATCCTGACAACTTGAAAGGGGCAAAGGTATGAATTATTTATTGAAATGTTTAGACCTTAAATTGAGATTGCAGCTGAATATATTGTGCCATCTATGTGAGGTCTTATCCATACTTACAATCTAAGTTGCTCTTGTATGCACCTATTGTCCTGAAATGGCAAAGCTAATATTGAAATTGGGAATAATGTAAAATACGGCCTAGTGCCAAGAATGATGTGATATGTTGTGGCCCCAAGTGCCTATGAAATGTTATATGTGAAACGAAATGATTGATGAGAAGGGAACAACGCCTTGGCAAGGTAGCCTAGCCGATCGGGCTAAGATCAGACTCTGCTCAAGAAAGCGGTGGTATTGTGAATGAACTCCGGAGAAAAAGGAAAATGAGATTATGATCGGATTATATGTCTCGAATGAGGCAACCTAGCCGATCGGGTCGAGATCGGACTCCGCTCAAGATAGTGGTTGTATTGGAAACATATGATGAATAGTATGGAATGCCCCAAATTAAAAATCTATGGAAAACTATGTGGAAGTTGTACGATTCTTTCGATTGATAATGTGGTGATCGTTTGAAGTTTTGAGTTATATTTGTTAATTCCTGTTCTTGTATAGTTCTTTCTAACTATATGGTGTTTAGTTATATATACTAGTACTATTCCATGGTACTAACATCCCTTTTGCTGGGGGCGCTATATTGTTAAATGAATGTAGGTGGCTCCATAGCGGATAGTGCCGATCGTGTGTAGCGGAGCGTCCTCTTCTCAAAATTTTGGTGAGCCCCTTCCTTCTTCAAGGGGTTTTGTGATATGCCTTTTGTTATGGATGTCTATTTTGAGGTATAACTGGGGCCTTGTTGTCGGAGTTGTTATCACTATCTTGGGTATCCTTAGAGGCTCCGTAGACATATGTGTTGGTTATGTATGGGTGTTGGATTGGTCTAGGAACTACGTTGTAACCCTAACTCTTGCTTATCTAAGGTGTAATTGTATGTGATCTTGGAACTTAACTACAGATAAATGTTGTGATTTAAAATGAACTAACATTGTAGGATGCACTATTTTCCTCGTCTAAATAAATGAACGAAAGCATGATCTCCTTATTCGTATCGAGTTGGGTAGGAAGTGGTTGATAAGGCTTGCTCAGTTGGGTTTTCTCGATTGAGCGTCAGATGCCTCCCGAGGTTGGGAGTGACATTACAGACATGCTACAATTCAAGAATATTGTGCAAGCACGACGTCAAGGAGAGGAAGTAAAGGTTCCTGCCCAAGCTGTTATTAATTAATAAGGAGCCAGTGCTAGACGTAAGTTAAAATAAAGTAAACAACCCAATAAAGATTACGAGGAATATTGATATGAGAATGGGCCAATAAGTAGGTAGTAATCGGTCAGCAAGATCCTAGTTATGGCTAAACATGAGGTTACAAATGATTCATCAGATCGTGTAAGATAAACATAGTAGAACCCAACGTGGACAATTTAGCCTCAGAGAATATCATTATAATGCTTGAGATATATTCAAACAAGAGTCTGGGTAGTTAAAGGTACCATATGAGTGTTACGAGGATAAAAAAAAGTGCCACTAGGAAAGTAGTCAAGATATCAGTTCAGAAGCAACCATACAAGCACAAGGGCATGGAAGTAAGTAACTACGGATGATTATAGGCAAGCAAGGACATCAAAAAGGTCCATAATAAGCTCACAACTTTACGAGAGTCAAGAGTCCTCCCTAAGTACTACAATGAAAGACTAGCCGGGGAGATAAGAAAGAAGGCTTCAACCTAAGCACAACAACCTAAAGAGGAAATGGTCGTGTAATAACAATCTCGCGACAACATTGTATGAATTACAAAGGAAGGTGGCACCTACCGTGGCTAATGAACGGGACGTAAGAGTTAAAAGTAATATTCGAGATCATATGAGTAGTATAAAAACTCTGGAAAGTGTGGGAACTAAGATAAGCTAAGTATGGATGCAACAAGGGGTAGAGAGACCAGGAAAAGTAATTGCACACGTTTAAAGAAAGCTGAGATAGAACGAAAGGAATTACTCAATCAATGATCCAGAGTTAGTACGTTATGGATACACTCAAGATTTTTGAGCGCTATCCAGGAAGCATATTTGTTGATAATCATACAGCCATGGAAGACTCCGATATAAGTTAAAAGAAAGAATTGAGCCCAGGGCATAGATAGAGGATTGAATTATTAGAAGATTGTATCATGGATATTCCATAACACCATGAAAGGCTAAGGTAATGACTGATACCATGAGCCATAGATAGGAAGATAGTTTAAGCCTTCGTAAAGGCTGATCAGAAGGAAGAGGAATCTAAAGAATTACATCACCCAAGTAAGTCAGGAAACTGATTATTGGACCTAGAAAAATTATAGAAGTTGTGCTTGAGAACATGACAGAACCACTCTTAATATCAGATGTTCAAGAGAAATAACACAACAACCATAATCTATAATGGCTCTACAAGGAACACAGTTAGAAGAAGTACCAGCCTCATAAGAAGTTAGTACGAAGCTCCCAGCGGATTGTGTATGTACCAGAGGTGCAAGTATTATAATAGAGTTTCAAGTTATGGACGTGAATTACACCTAAGTGGAAGGGAGGTAATGATAGAGATAGAAGATATGATGCGAGGTTTTAAGGTAAGTAAGGTAAAGGTGAACGATGTATGAGATACTCAAAGGCAGGAGATCGTAAATAGTCCATATTTCGGATAAAAGGGTCAGAAGAACGAGGACTCAATGTCCAGGAATGATAGCGGCATCTTCACTGGCATATCTTCTAGCCTATGGTTTCTACGTATCGAGAGGTCTAGTTAAGAGAGTAAATAAGAGTTAGAGATGATATAAGGTCTCGCTTGATGTTCTAGAATAACACAAGGAAATCTATGATACAAGCACGTTGAAAGGAGGTCGCGAATAGTATAAATGGATATGTGTAAGTGGCAAACTAAAGTATGGTAAAGCTACAAGGTTTTAGGATGTCAGGAATAAGGATAGGAAAAAGCAAGTGAGAAGGTGACGAGAATGGATAAGTCCTCACAATTAAGCCTATGAAAACAAGAAGAGCTTATGGTTTTTTTAAGGTATACAAAGCTCAGTATAGCCTGAATGAACTCAAAGGGTTCTAAGACTAATGGCATTTAGAAGAAATTGAATACTGCCCTAGTAATAGAATGAGGGTATAATTGTGATGGATAAAGAATAATGTTTAGACCTTCGATTGAGTAATGACTTGAAGAGGATTTCACGAATTATATGGGATTAAAATAACCAGGTAAGGTAAGTCACACTAGATTGCTATGAAATATGGTTATGGGAGTATAGTATCACCGTAGGTGGATCAGAAAAATCACTTCAAATGTTCCACGATCAACGCAAGCCCTAGTGATTACATAAGAGGTTTCAAGTTATCAACAGTACATTGTAGATCAATATTGAGGTGAATCAACAATGGACGGACAAAAGTTACAAAGTATGAGAGAAGATTACACCATCATTCTAAAGATGAACAGTAATGAGGAAGTATTAAAGGACTTAAATTTATACATATGGAAGGAGCAATGAGAGTAAGCTGATATTTGGTAACAGACCTCAGCAACGATAAATTAAAGTAAGAGTTATGGCAGTAAATTCATACGGATGGTTAAATGGACCTATGCTATGAGATATAACAATATTCGTGAATTCAACCAAGTACCGAGCGAAGAACTTCAGTATACACATAAATGCCCAAAGGGACATCTTATCAATCTCTACATGTGAAGCATAGAGATTGGGCGCACTTACAAGATCAAAACTATACAGACTACATGATGAAAGGTAGCAACATTTACGAGATTGGAAGGATTCCGACAACAAGTTGTGGTGTGAGAAGGAGGCCTAAGGGGGATACCCTATATTTTGGACTTATTCACAAAATAGTCGCCTAGGTGGCAAGGAAATTTCTAATGTATTCGAAAGATATAAGTTAAGAAAATTAAAAGAACATTAGTCAACATTCAAGGACGAATGTTCCAAAGGGGGGAATAATGTTACACCCCACAACATTACGTCAATATTACGTCCCACAGTATTATATTACGACAATGTTATAATTTAAAGTAATATGTTATGATGATGTCACCCTCTGCAGTAATATATTACGATGATTTCACCATATGCAGTAATATATACGATGATGTTACGTCCAGCAGTATTAAGTTATGACAGTGTTCTACCTAGCAGTATTACAATACGGTAATGTCACACTTCGCAGTATTAAGTTACGACAATGTTGCACCCTATAGTATTGTACGTTGGATTTGTCGTAAGGTAATTGACATCAGTCCAGGTAAAAGATTATTTGGAGATTATAAGGATTATGCTATTTCACAAGTGATGAATAAATTTGTAAAGGTGAAAGGGGAAGCAAGTCAAAGAAAATGAATTTTTTGTCCAAGTTTGGCATATTGGGGTAAAATACGGCCCGAGCTAAAATACCCGGTATTTATCGACTAGTGACATGCAAGGTACTACATGCACATGCTAGAAAACTGTATAAGGTATGTGAAAAGTGAGTAATATTTTATTTAATTTGTGGTAATTTTTAAATTAGGAGGGTAATTGATTAATCACCAGGTAAATAGTTAATATCCCACCTGCAACCCCACGTGGCAAGAAGCCACAAGATCATAAGTGACTAAGTTGTCACTTTGGCCAGATGGCCAATTATTAATGTGACCAAGACCTTACATTCAAGTCTTAGCAAAATAAGACTTGTATCTTGTAAAATATTAGTCATTATCCAAAGGCTTGGTAGGACTTCTTTGTAAAAGGGTTTAAACAAGAAACTAGTTATGGGGTTGAAGCTAAGAACGCAAGAACAAAGTCAAAATATTCATCCAGAAATGTCAGTCATAATTTCGTTTCAACCCAAGCCTCAAGCATAGGTTTCGTTCAAGAATTTTGCAGAAACATGTATGTTAAGGCCATCCCTTCTTTCTTTTCGCATGGTCCAAATTATACTGAAGAAACGAACCAATAAATAGTTTTCTATAAATTATTCTATTCATAGAAATAGTAGGGGTGTCTATATTCTTGATTCCCAATGAGAATTATTATTATCTTCTGTTCATGGGTCTCAGAATAATACGCAATTGAAAAAGTTTATCCGGAAGCAATATATGTATGTGGGATATGGGAAATGGTTACGGAGATATATACGCACCACCACCTGATCAACTAGTATATGATGATGATGTTGCCCACAGTGGCTGAAATATGATTCAAACGGCGTTATATGCGTATATATGTATATATATATATATATATGTGTGTGTGTGTGTGTGTATATATATATATATATATATATGGGATATGGGAAAGGCTATGGCGTTATATACGCACCACCACCTGATCAGCTGGTATATGTTGATGATTTTGCCCACAATGGCCAATATGATATGATGGGATGCCCTCAGAGGTTGATGTTGTTATGAAACATGTACCTATGTACGACATGATATTCATACGCATATGCATGACACTAAAACTAATATATGATTTACAAAGTTATTCAGACTTACAGGTTGAGTCATGTACTCTATATTTGTTCCATGTCTCTTATGTATTTATGTATGTGCCTTACATACTTGTTACATTATTCGTACTGATGTCTCTTTTGCTTGGGCACGCTGCGTTTCATGCCTGCAAGTCCTGATAGATAAGTCGAGAGCCCTCCAAGTAGGTTATCAGCTCAGCGGATGATGTTGGTGCGCTTCATTTGCTTCGGAGTTGCTTATTTGGTTAGCATGATTTAGACGTGTATTGTTTGGTATGGCGGGACTCTATCCCGACCTTTATGACATTTATGTACTCTTGGAGGGTTGTAGACATATGTCATATATGTGAAAGATTGTACGTCCTTATCGACCTATGTTTTGTGTTTATAAATGATTATGTTGGTCTGGCCCGTATGTCATGTGTATATGATGATGTAATAAGAAAGATATGTTACGTTGGTACTCAGTCGAGTATGGTACCGGGTGCCCGTCGCGACCCATCGGTTTGGGTCGTGACACCTCGAGACTTCAGGGGCCGGTTTTGCGAAGCGCCATAATGACCCTAAAATCGGACTATCCGATTTTAGTCATATATTAATATATTCTCCCAAGGTTTTCATATCAACCCTAGGTGATTTGTAGTCTTCCAAAGTGATTCTAGTTCCACGAAAGCCAAATTGATTGCTAGTTTCGATTCCTTGTTCTTGTGGCTGCGTTGGAAGGATACTAAATGGCGAAGTAAGCTCAGATTGGAGTTGTTCTATCTGTTTAAAGGTACTTAACCTCTTACTCTATATGTATTTGAGTTTATCCTAGTTACGGCTAAGTCGCTTAAGCTAGAACTTGTGAGATATCGATTGAAAGGCTGGTTAGTAATGTTGTTGATTGTTGGACTGTTTGGGAGGCGTTCTTCCAGCATTTTATGGTTAGAAACTTTATGGAATAACCTGAGTATATTTTGTTTTTATTATCAACATTTTATTGTGCTCTTTGTGTTCCATAAAGTTAATGGTTGTTGTTTGGACTGTTTGGTGACTTTTATTAACTTATGGGATATAGTATAAAGAGGGGAGGTGTTGTCCGTCTTTTAGTAGAATATTGATTTTGAAATATGAGAGTTACAATTTTTATATGATGACGATGAAGTTGGTTTGCTCATTGTACAAGTAAAAATATCATAGAGAGTTTGGTCGACGATTGGAGAGAAGATTGCAAAGCTATGCTAAGACTAAAACTTTCCTTTATTTTGGCATGATCTCGTAACTACATGCATTTGATAGCCATACATAAAGAGAAGTTCGTACTCTTGAATTTTTGTACATTATCCTAGTCTCATAAGTTATCATATTCTCGCTTATCAGGACTTTATATTCAGTTAAGCATTGACTCCCAGTTATATATTATCAAATCAGTTTCAGCTTTCAGTTTTTCGGTTGCCTTACATACTTGGTACATTACTTCATACTGACATCTGTTTTTGTGTGGATGCAACATTTCATGCCTGCAGATCTTGATTGGCAGCTGGATAGAGCTTCCTAGTAGACAAAGTCAAACATCATCTTGGTTGGTAAGCTCCACTTCCTCGGAGTTACCAGGTCTAGACCTTGGAGTCCATTTAATATATACACGTTTGATGGGCAGGTCGAGGCCTTATCCCGAAATGGTCCGATATACTGGCGACTAAGTTTTCCTTTCTTGCAAAACCTCATCACGCCATTCATAGGCACTTTTATGAACACCCTATCTCCCACCAAGAATTCTAAATCTCGACGCCAATTATTTTAGTAAGAATTTTATCTGCTATGGGCGGTCAATAATCGATCTTGGATCATTCTTACCTTTTCTACACCCTCTTGCACCAAATCAAGACCCAATAATTTTGTTTCACCAACCTATAGGCGATCTGCACTTTTGTTTGTATAGAGCCTCATACGGTGCCATCTGAATGCTAGCACGATAGTTGTTGTTATAAGCAAATTCGATGAGCGGTAAATGATTTTTCCAACTTCCTTTGAAGTCTTAAACACATGCTCATAGCATGTTCTTCAGCGTTTGAATGCTACATTGAGCCTGACCATCTGTTCGTGCATGGAAAGATTTGCTAAGGTTCATATTTGTAGCTAATCCATTTTGGAAGAATCTCTCGTAGATAGCTATAGATTGAGCACCTCTATCCAATATGATAGAAATTCAAACTCCATGACGTCAAACTATTTCCTTAATATATAAATTAGCATAATCCTCAACACAGAAAGTAGTCTTAAAGGTAGAAAATGAGTTGACTTGGTGAATCTATCCACAATAACCCATATGGAATCAAACTTTCACCGTGGATGTGGTAATCTGGTAACAAAATCCATATTGATTATCTCCCATTTCCATGTTGGGATTTCCATATTCTAAAGCATTCCTCCGGGCTTATTGTGTTCAACCTTAACTTGTTGGCAATATGGACACTAAGCGACATATTAGGAAATGTTCCTGTTCACATAATTCCACTAGTGTAGTTGTCGGAGGTCATGATACATATTTGTTTATCCAGGACGAAAAGAATACTGCGATTGATGAATCTCCACAATGATCTGTCCTCAGATTCGCCCGACATCAGGCACGCAAAACCAGCCCTTATATTTAAGCATCCTATCCTTGTATAGCTCGAATAGTTGCTTCTTCAGGGGATATTTTCCCTTATTTTTATTTACGCTGGATCATTGAATTGGCATACTTTTACTTCTTACACTAACGATGATTCAGTAGCATTCTGAATTGTGGCACTAACGAGGATTCGGTAACATATTTTCCCTTATTTTTATTTACTTCTTTCACTAACGCTGGATAATTAAATTCATTTTTCTTAAATATATATTGAAAACTCATATGATTTGTAAATATATTGGCAAGAACTCTATATAAATGGCGACGCCATAATTTCAAAGCAAACATAACAGTTGCTAACGCAAGGTCATGCATCGGGTAATTATGCTCATGTTTCCTAAGTTGTCTTGAGGAATAGGCAACGACTCTTCCGTGCTGGATCAGAACACTACCCAACCTTACTCTAGAAGCATCACATTGTACGATATATCTATCACGACCCAACCCTATGGACCGTGACGGGCACCGGTACCTTACTCAATAGTGTACCAACATAACATATCTTTTCATGTCATACTATCATAAATAACTGAGCCGGAGAGGCTGTCATGAAACAGGTAGAATACAACATGTAATACCAATCTATACATAAGACATACGGGCCTATAATCCCAAAATAACCACTCGTACACTGATTATAGGCCAACAAGGCCATACAATATAATACGTACATGACATCTGTCTACAAACCTCTAAGAATACAGAATTTTCATAAAGGTTGGGACAGAGTCCCGCCATACCAAGCAATACACGTCTAAATCATACTAACCAAACAAGCAACTCCGAAACAAATGGAGCACACCAACATCTTCCGCTAAGCTGATAGACTACTTGGAGGGCTCTCGACTTGTCTATTGAGACCTGCGGGTATGAAACGTTGTGTCCCTAGGCAAAAGGGAGGTCAGTACGAATAATGTACCGAGTATGGAGGAAATATAAAGTAATTGACTCAACCTGTAAGTCTGGAAAACTTTGTAAATCATAAAATACTTATAGTGTCATGCATATGCTTATGAATGTTATGTCGTGCATAGGTACATGTTTCATAACATTATCAGCCTTTGAGGGCATCCCATTATATCATCTCAACCACTGTGGATAGAATCATCAGCGTATACCAGCTGATCATGTGTGGTGCGTATATAACGCCATAACCTTTCCCATATCCCTTATTCATATATATACATATGTTTACCATAAAAATGGTAACAATAATTAAATTTGTAAATGGGATTCTAAAAATACGTGATCTATTCTCGAGCTAGTTGCCAAAGTAGTTGATGCTAATAATATGAAGTTTAATAATGCAACACAAGCTAAAACGAGATAGTAATCGAACCGAAGGGCCTGCTGCCCGGGTTTAGGTCTGGACGATGGGGGACCTCGGGGTCGATGACAGGGTAAAGTTCAAGCTATCGGGGATAATCGGGAATGGGATAACAACTATGTATATAATCAAACAAGGCTTTTTACGGCCAATACTGAGCTATATAATGAAGAGCAAGTAAGATAACGATAGATATAAGGTGGCGTCGGTCCATTAAGAACAAACAAGTTATAAAGAAAAGAGAAAAAGAGAGATATATTATTGCATTCGTGGAGAAAATGGAGCAACATCAGCCCCTTACAAGGTAGTGTGAGTCCCCTTTATATAGGAGGGGAACTCAGCTGCAAGTACGTGGGCATTAATTACAAAGTATGGAGATGGGATGGCTTGATGCGACGCCTCAATAGGGGCTTTGGATAGGCCATCACTGTCAGACTTAGTCATGTGCCTCAAGAACTTCCCTTATGTCCTGGCTTTGATCTATGTCTTCTCTGAGTCGGGCCTCAACATGCCCCGAGGTCGAGAACTCAGCCATGGCTTCCTGTCCTCGGGGTCTCGAAGCATTTTTGCAAAATGACTCGACAGCGAGTAATCAAGTCCATTGATTTTGCCGCGTACAAATAGTCTTTGCATTTCCTAGAGCAATGTGATGGGAAATGATTTTGACACATGACTCCTCGAGCTCCTTACGCAGACGTCATACCGATGATGCAAATCCTGGTGCGAGCTTTGTGGCAACCGGGGCATCCACGAGTTTGTGTATTTTTGAATTAATTCAATGCACTCCCAATTTTTGCTCTCCAAGGTGAATGTACCACCGTCAATTTGGTTTTTCAAGGACGCATTAACTGCGTCTGTCGGTCAATCTTTCAAAGCCTCAATGACCGTGTCGTAACCTCCTATAAATGGGGGCATTTTGTGTTGTTTTTCCTATCCCAATGCCTTCGTTGGCTTGATTGCCTATTCCTTCCTATCATATTCTTTTACCCTTGAACATCATGCTTGCGGCTCATGGCCTCAAGGCCGTTTGGTGGAGCTCCCTTAGATTGTGTTATACCCCTTTACCGGGACTTCCCTTTTCCGAGCATAATCATAATGTCCCGTTACTACTGTGGTCGTTGATATGCTGGTTTTTGCTGCTGTTGGCCCTAGATGATAATGGATGGGGAGACGGTTTCCCCTTATGTAGACAGTCGTTCGGACAATGCACCACTGCTCACTCTCCTGCCCAGGCCTGGTATGGCAATTCATCCCTTGGGTTCTTTTTTTCCCAAGGATAAAGTGGCACTACCAGCCGTTGAGGCTGAGGCCTGCCGAATCTTCAACCTTTGGCTTCAGCGGGCTATGTCTCTTTTCTATGCCTCTTTTGCGTCCCCTCCTTTTCCTCTTCTTCATCTTCTCTAGTGGGAACCCCTTGGGGGATTGAGCTGGGAACCTAGAGGAGGTGGCGGTCGAAGGAATCGCCCTTGAGAATGCGTGCTCGAGTGGGCAGCGCTCGAGGACGCTAATACCAAAGATAGATCTTTGAGGGTGGACCGGGCCCTCGGGTTTCATCACATGTACATCCTCACGTTCCTCCGCTTTAGGTATAGACCTCTGTAGGCTTTTGTAACTGTATGTAATGACCCCTCGAGGGCTGTTTGTACATGGATTTTATAAATATGAATATACTTTATTGACTTCTGCTTTCTATCTTTGCCTTATTTCTATATGTTCTCATGCCCTTCGATGCCTTTCTCATGTCTTCTTTTATTTTTGACCGCTGATATCTGACTGGGGCATGAGTGTTCTTTTTGATCCTCTACCGATCACCATGACTTTCTTCCGAACCCATCGTCGTACCTCAGATCAATCCTAAATTAATCTGATATGCTCGGGTTATTGGGCCCTCCGAGTAGTATGGAGATAATATACCGAATATCGGGGTCTTCGAGGATGTTATCCTGAATGAAGGTCAACTTTGGGTACCTGGGGGTCCCTTTTGATCTTGATGCAGATAGCCTTCTTAAAATGTAAAGGATAGACTTCTACTGAGGAGTTGCCTGTACTCAAGCGCTACCTCAGACGTTTGAGGAGCTTTTGTGATCGGAGCTTCTTGTGCATATTCCTCTTTTCACAAAAGGGAACCACAAGATCAGGTACTGCCTCGCATCGAGTGATGGCGTTGAGAGCTTCCCGAAGTCCGACTTCTTTGTGACGGGGATCCTTGAGGTAGAACATTGCCTCGAGATTGGAGATAATACAGACGATTCCTCGAGTCCTAACTTCTCGTCGAAGGATGCTCTCTGGATTGGGTATCACTCCGTGGATCTGTATCGAGGATGTTGGTTTCCCGGGGCTTACTCCGGGTAGGTGAGTCGTCGCAACTTCTCACATAGATGTAGGGCGGCTTCGGCTTCTTCGCAAAACCTCACTATTTTTAGATAGAGGCCCTTCCGCTTCGGCATAGGGTTCTTCATTTCTTCAGGAGCAAAAAAATGTTGGCGCATGCCCTTGCTCTAATCTGTTAGTTTTACCATAATCATGCCAAACACTTCGGGGCCGGCCCGGCAAGGAGTGGGGAGTGCTGCTCCCGGCGCTCAGGAACCGCGGGAGTTCGCTCCGAAAATGATGTCTTTGACAAGAGGGGAACATCTGGAGATGGTGAGGGGATACTCTGGATGGAGCGAGGGGATATCACTGCAAGTTCTTTCCCCAGATGTGTGTATGACGAACTATACTAATGGGTTCTTGAGCGTATACTTATATCCTTTCGCATTTGGTCCCCTTGATAAGGTCGTGCACATCCATAATATTTTTGAGTGGTGCTGACGATGAGGATCTTTGTGGAGAAGGCTAGGTTTGAATTCATGCTTAACTACCTCATCAAGCTATACTGACCCTTTCATCACCAGGGCCTACTAACCCTCAGGTGTCATTCGTGCACACCCTTTGTAGTTGATGACGAAGTGGACAGGGATTGAGAGTGGGCCAGTTGGTTTATCCGGGTAGGGACGGTCGACATTATCCCTGTGGAGCTTTCGTCATTTCCCGAAGGGTGGAATTACGCACGTGAGCAGAGCGTCTTGTGCTTTTTCAAATTTCGCCTATAGCAAAAATCAGTTGAGTAATAATGTTTTCTCCCTTGTTGCAGCAACTTCATGGATGCCGGGCGAAGTCCTTGACCTGCCCGACTGGGTCCGGAGGCTAGTAATGCATTTGACTTGTGATGAGCATCGGTGGCGAACTGCATTCCGTTCTAGATGGGGAGCGAAATACCAAGGTATGTGTGCATGCTCCTTTTGCCTCGACCTTCATATATTTGAGGTAACATTTCCTTCTTTTCTTTTGTATTGGCTTTGCTGTTCACGGGTATCGGGCGGTTCTTCGGGATGGCACATTGCTCTTCCAAAGGGGAGAAACAGGCGTCAGCTTCAGATCCGAGGGACGACGGCGATAAACGTGATTGGCACCCACAGTGTGGAGGAGCTTTTAGTGGTGCCGAACGGGCCCGTGTCTCTGAGGGGAGGGCATCGTCCGAGTCTCTATTCCTAGAGTATCTGATTCCCAGGCGGCGGTTCCTCCGAGTGAATATGCCTTGCCCGAGGCCGGTTCTTTTGGTGTCGAAGAGGCAGGATCAACAGGAGTGTGTTCTGACTTCTCGGAAGTCCGTCGACTTTACTTCGTTGTGAGTTTAGGCATAGTTGTCCTGTATTCCGTGTCCTCGTCCCTCTATTGAGTTTTCCTTGTGCAGGCCTATGATAGGCTTTTGTCTGAGATGCTCCGTCAAGGGGCTAGGCTTCAGAAAATTCTTGACAAGGGCGAGTCCCTTAGGCTTCTTAGATAGGAAAAGGAGGTTGAGTTGGTGCATTGGCGATATGAGGCGTATCGGAGCTCGGATTACGAGAGCTATTTGATGGGGCAGGTAACTTTTTCCAGCTCGTGCTTTGCTCCCTTTGGCCTGTAAGGTTACCCCCCTCTTTGTTATATTAGCTTCAAAAAATACGGAGTGTTCGAAGTACCTCAAGGGCGACATCAACCGTGTCAGAACTGCTTGTGGTAAGCTAAGGGCTCAGGTGCAAGCTCAAGCTTTAGAGGAAACTGGCGCCTCTATCAAGGTCCTTGCCTTTGAAGCCCAACTCCACTTGGCTCACGATAATGCCAAAGTTCAAGAAAATATGATCGCTAAACTTGAATCCGATCTCGCGAAGATCAAGCTTGAGATAATTGATGCCCGGGCTGAAGCGACACTAAGCTGAACCAAGGCTGATCAGGAGATGGCAATTCGTATGAAGGACGCTATTGATGCTCAAGTCGAGCTGAAGCGAGCCCTCGACCGGGAGAAGAGGATCGAGGAATATGATCGTTGCAGGTACTCGAGGATATCGGTGCAAGGGGATTTGTTCTATCAGAGGAATTGGCTTGAGCAAGGGAGGACGAACATGATACGCGGTCACTTCTTGATGACGACGTGAAGAGCGAATTCGGTAAGTTGTAGCCCTTGTAGATTCCGCCTTTTTCCCGCTTTGTATCTGATATTTGTAGAGCATGTTTTTAGATGGAGAGTGTGCCTTTTTTGCGTATATAAGATAAGAGGCGACTTGAAGCTTTATTTCTTCTGCATCTCTTTCTGTATTGCTTTTGACTAGGCTGGTTGGTTTCGGAGTTTGGCGGGATCCTCGTATGTCCAAAAATTATCGGGCGGGCCTAGAAGCTTTTAAGTGCGATCCTTAACGAGAGTAGGCATCGAGGCCTCCGTGTTTTGCCCAGCTATTTAGGATTAGTCTCTGAGTCAAGCCTTGACTCGAGCTTGCCTGCCTTTAAATCTTCTATGCCCGTGCGCGCAGGTAGCAATTCTCTTATTTCTTGCCCTTGGGCATTTGTCGTTTCAACTATTTTGTGTCCAGTCTCCAAGTCGCATTGCGATTCGAGCTTCAATTGGCCCTCAAGCTCTTTCCTGCTTACATGGGCGGACAATGGTGGCCTTCATTTCTCGCCCTCGGGCGTTTTGTTGTTTCAACTATTCTGGGTCCAGTCTCCGAGTCGCATTGTGATTCGACCTTCAATTGACCTTTAAGTTCTTTCCTTCCTGTATGGGTGGAAAATGGTGGCCTTTTGTGTTTCGGGTCGAACTGACCTTATAGGCGCGTGGCTCAGAAGCTCAGTCGTCCAGCGATAGTGGCATTTATGTCGTGCCCTTTCAGACTGGCGATAGTACCTCTTATGTTATTTTGGTCGTTGAGACCTTTTTATATGTGGCCTGAAGGCTTGCATAGTTAACTATTTTGGATTCGGTCTCTTAATCGGGTAACGACTCAAGCTCATTTTAATCTTCAAGTTGTCAATTTTCAAGCTGACGACAATGGCTCTTACGTAGTTTTCAGTCATAGGGACCTTTTACTATGCCGCCCGTAGGCTCGCTTGGCTGGCAAAATTGGCTCTTACGGTGTTTAACCCATGGGCTATTTGTAGGCTTGTTTTCAGCTCGTTATGGTCTTTTGAAATAGTTTTGCCTGACCCGTTGTCGGTTCCGAAGAACCTTGATTTCAAGTCATTATCGGCGATGTTTGAGCACCTCGGAAGTTTTTTATCTCGTAGGTTGAGTAGATCGATGCCTTGTGATTTGGAGCTGACATGGTCGAAGATCGTTTTTGCCTGCTGAGGGAAGCCTATTTTTACCGGTTCTTTTGGAAGTACATTTGAAGTAGTGGCCTGCGATTTTTGTTTAGAGACGGTCGGGCATCCCCGAGTCACGTTAGTTTGGCTGTATCAGCCGTTTTGATCGTAGTTATATGTGTTTGGCCGGGGCCATTTTTGATCCCGAGTGATAGCTTATACGTCTACACTGAGGGTATGCCCCTTCGGGACTCTTACTAATGTGACGTATAGCCTGAACTTCGGGATTTTCATACCTGTTGAGGTCTTATAGTTTGTCATGCATGTTGAGGTCTTACAGTTTGTCATGCTTATTAAGGTCTTATAATTTGCCATGCTTGTTAAGGTCTTACAGTTTTTGTTGTAATGTAGAATAGATCTTGTTATGCCGAGTCTACCCGCTAGGGGTCTTATAGTTTCGGGTTTTCCAGCGCATGGCGATGAATGACAGTCTCCGAGTCATCGAATTTTTTTAAGCTTGAAGACCGCTTTTCGTGAGCTCGGAGTTGCATTGTAGGGGCTTTATGATCCCGGAGTTCCGACCATGGAGTCTTGCGGGTGTTGAATTGCTGACGCTATATCTACGAGTATCTCGAGACATGTTTAGTGGAGAGGCCTTCGCCGTGAGCCTGTTAAAATTCCTCTTTCTGGAGTATGATATGCCGAAAGATATTCTTTATTTCTTGGTAAAACATACATTGTTTCATTATTGTGGGCTCGGCCTGCGTAGGTGTGGCTCCTCGAACCATTCGATTTGGTACATAATTCACTATTGAGACTTAGTCTGCCGCTTCTCGATCCTCCCTAAGGGATGGTGCCCTTAGGAGAAGATAATTGCTCGTCGTCAGACTGTAGAAGAAGGCCTGCAACCTTATCGAATCCTCCTCTAGGGTACGTTGCTCTGCTAATAATCTTACTGACGAGGCCCTCTTCAACGCGGAAGCCCGATTGAGGATAAAGAGCATGGTGGGCCCCTTTCCTTTTTTTTAAAAAAAAGCCTAGGGATCTCCGGGTAGAGTTAGAATTTCCGAATGTCCTGGCCAGTTGTCTGCATATAGGTTAGTGAAAAAATAACTAGGGAGTAAAGCAATTATTCCTCACCGCGGGATGCGTAGGCGACGTTGTGAAATTTGGTATTTTCCTACCCTTTCGAGGCGTGAGTCCCGATACAGCCCTCCGCGGTGTCTTATCAGTCTTGGCCGAAGATGTGGTTTGCTTTCCCTATGATCCTTCCGAGGGTGGGGGCATTGATGCAGGCGACGCGCCATATGGTGAAGAATTTCCTCTCATCGTATATTGCTTTCTGTCGACTTATTTTAGTTCTGCCCTTTGTGAGGGGTTTCATTCTTTTGGCAAACTAGGGCCGATGATGTCCCCGGGTGGTATGCCGGCGGTCGTCTGAACAAGATGTTTGTGCTTTGTGCCTCCTCTGGTGGTATGGAGCTCGACGTCCCAGTACGAGGTCAGATGGGCTGTATCAAGAGAATGGTCTTTGTGGCGTTTGTCATTTGGAATTTGCTAGGGATTTGGGATGCGAGAGCGGTTTGGTCCGTTAGTATGGATTGCCCCATTGACTTTAGTCTGACATCGTTGTTGTACGTGATCGAACCACCTGAATTCATGAACACATGTTTTATTTGAAATAGATTAAATGAGGGAGAGGGTTACCAATGCGTCAGTGTGATGCTGAGGTGGAGTCCCGGTGTCCTTTTCCTTGTATGTAAGGGTGTCCTTTGAAATATTCCCCTAGGCCCGTTTTTCCCTGACAGTGAACATTTCCACTTTCCATTTTATAAGTCCTCGGAGGGTGTCACCACTCCTTCACTGTCATGGTAATACGTCATGGCTTGTTCGCTTCATCCTTCCCGGTTGCCTTACTCCCTTGGGGCTAAACTCGAGCCTGACCACTCGATAGTACTCGACGGTGATTTTTATTGAGTAGCGCAGCTGTCGTCCTTCTGAGCTGGTGGCCATTTTTGATCCCACGGCCCCGCACGCCCTTCGATTCCCGCACCGGGTTGTGGTTCTTTGGAAAGGGGCTTGGTCGAATAATCCAAAATCGTTCAGCGACCCTGGTTTCGCTTATAGTGATCACGATATTTTGTATAGCAATATTGAAATCGTACTCCGTTGGGCGGGGTCCCTCTCCCGGCTATGCCTCGTCAGATCTGGTTCCACTGAAGGTACCTCGAGGAAGTTTCCATTGAGCTATTTCCCTACCGTTGCAAGCTAGGTTGCATCTTGTGGTGTTCCTCCCATCCGCGGCGCATGGATAGTATCTCCATCTATTTGGCATTAGTTTCTTTGCGGGGATCCTGCTTAGGTATACAGAGCCCGTAGAGGTTCCCGGACGGTTGTCCACGGCCCTGATTTTTGGTTGGTACCAGGTACGAGAATCCGACCAGATCTCGGCTGGGTATTTTATCAAGCTTCATTTCAAATGACCCGGAGTCATCAGGTATTCTTCATTTAAACTTCGGGCAAGGGCCTGTGTTGCCCAATCATCTGAAACTAGGAGCGATCTCATTTGTCATATCAGGGAACGAGGCAGGACATCCTATGGTGTTTCATACTCTCTTTGTTTAGCCTTAGATGTGTCGGGTTCTTCCGTTACTGCTTCGCCGGCATTGGCGTCTGCTTCTGCGGAGGAATCTGTTGGTATGGTAAGCGAGTTTGTGAGGTCAGGCGCTAGGTTGCGGTGTCACATCATAGTTTCTTTCGAGAGTGTTTCCCCGATTTTCTTCAACGAGACGGGCTCGAACTCATTATCTTGAAGGTCGCTGTCTTTTTCCGTGCACGTGTAAGCGGTGGTGCGTTCGTTGGGATCCGAAGTTCCTATCGCACCTAGGGTGTTCCTGGACCGCTTCCTCGTGGGACAACTACTGCATGAACCTCCACGAACCTGACTCGATCCTTTTGGAGAGATACTCGAGCATCTTCATTATGGCGGAGTCTGTTATCGATCCGTTGTTGCCCAATCTTTCGGGTACTCATTTGGTGTAGGGAGTTGTTTCCTGCGCTACTATGCTGGGAATCTTCGAATGGCTCTATAGCTGAGCGATAGCCAACTATTGTGCCTGCAACATTTCAATAATATCGTGAAAACTAACTTCCTGTGTTTCCCAAACCGGGGTTTGTGGGGCTTCTTGTCGGTCATTGTGTCGTATGGTCCTATTGGCGTTAGGGGTTTCATCGACCTGCTATGCATCATGTGAATCCGTGTATGCTAGAATCGGTGCGGGTGCGTTATCGGGATTCTGTAGTGGTGCTCCGGCGGCCGGGACAGTCACGCCATTTTCCCCGTGATTTTCGAGGTTGTCGTTCTTGACTCCATTTACCGAGCCAGACATTTTGACCTGAAATGAAAGGATCTTTGGACAATAAAAAGTGTGAAAGATAATGTGCGTTTGTGCAATGAAACCAGCAAGAAAATAATCACAATTATTTTTTGCCCCGTGGTGGGCGCCAAACTGTTTACCGTGAAACTGGTAACAACAATTAAATTTGTAAATGAGATTCTAAAAATACGTGATTTATTCCTGAGCTAGTTGCTAGAGCAGTTGATGCTAATAATATGAAGTTTAATTATGGAATGCAAGCTTAAACGAGATAGTAATCGAACCGAAGGGCCTGCTGCTCGGGTGTAGGTCTGGTCGATGGGGGACCTCAGGATCAATGACAGGGTCGGGTTCGAGCTATCGGGGATAATCGGGAATGGAATAACAACTAAGTATATAATCCAAAAAGGCTTTTACGGCCAATACTTAGCTATATAATGAAGAGCAGGTAAGATAACGATAGATATAAGGTGGCCTCGGGCCAGTGAGAACAAACAAGTTAGAAAGAAAAGAGAAAGAGGGAGAGATATTATTGTATTTATGGAGAAAATGGAGCAACATCATCCCCTAACAAGGTAGTGTGAGTCCCCTTTATATAGGAGGGGAACTCGGCTGCAAGTACGTGGTCATTAATTACAAAGTATGGATATGGGATAGCTTGACGCGATGCCTCATTAGGGGCTTTGGATAGGCCAACCCTTTCAGACTTAGCCGTGTGCCTCAATAACTTCCCCCTATGTCCGCGCTTTGATCTCCGTCTTCTATGAGTCGAGCGTCGACAAGCCCCGAGTTCGGGAACTTAGTCGTGGCTTCCTGTCCTCGGGGTCTCGAAGCATTCTGGTGAAATGACTCGATAGCGAGAAATCAAGTCCTCCGATTTCGCTGTGTACAAAATATATATATACGCATATATAACGCTATCTGGTCATGGGTCAATGTACATTAATGCAATGCATGAAAAGTACTTTAATAAAATTATTCGGAATGTCATAAGACCATTTTGGCCTTGAGTAATATCATAAAGTAAACTCTTTTAAACTTTCGTATTTTTCTGAGACCCATGAACAGATGATAAAATATTATGACACATGGAAATTCAAGTACTTAGATATCCCTAATACTTCTATGAATAGAGTCATTCATGGAATTTGTGTACTTGCACGTTTCGTTTGTATCATATAGATCATGACATAAGAAAGAAAGGATAGCCTTAACGCACCTGGAGTAGGGAAAAATCTGTATGATATTCTTGGAAAAGGTTGAACCGTACTGTTTAAGAGTCGCGAAATCTCACGTTGCTAATTGTGCTAAGAACCTTGTTGGATATTGGTTGAAGAAATCACATTATCAACGTAATGTTTATAATTTTGAGTGAATTGTTTTGAGAATGAAATGTATTGAAAGCTTATAAGAATGGCTAACTTGTGATTGTAATATTTGATATAGAAAATATTTGAATGTCAAGCTTCATTCGTAATCTTTTTTTGGCAAATTTATGCACTTTTCTCATAATCATCCTTGTAAGCCACCAACTCCTCTACACATGCCACATGGTATGTAAGTGAATAGTCATCATGTGGGATTTTTATAGCTGCCACATCATGCTTAGTAATTATCCAAACCATTATTAATTATCAACTTCTTTAATTAACTTGGTAATTCTCCACTAATCCAATAATTAACCAATTCTCCAAATAATTAAAAATTGTCTTGAATTACTTAAAATACTACTCCTTTTTAACATAACTTGTACACCGTATGGTCATGTGGTACCTTGTATAACACTAGTCCATAAATACCAGGTATTTTAGCTCAGGCCGTACTTTACCCCAAAATGCAAACTTTGACAAAAATTCATTTTCTTTGACTTGCTCCCCCTTTGACCTTCATAAATTTACTCATCACTTGTGAAATAGCATAATCTTTATAATCTCCAAATAATATTTTACTTGGACTAATGTCAATTACCTTACGACAAATTCAACGTACAATACTACAAGGTGCAACATCGTCGTAACTTAATATTGCGAAGCGTAACATTACCGTAATATAATACTGCACGGTGCAACATTGTCTTAATATATTACTGTGAAGCGTAACATCATCGTAATGTAATAGTACAAGGTGTAATATCATCGTAATATAATTCTGCAGGATGTAACATTGTCGTAATATTGCGGGGTGTAACAACATCCCTCTAATCCTTAAGATAATGCTAAAACATGTGTTGATGTTAATTTGTTCTATAACTCTTGCAAACTCCTTTCACTATCATCGCTCCACTGGAATTTAGCCACCTAACACATCAACTTTGTTAATGGAGCAGAAATAGACGAGAATTTCTCTACAAATCATTGGTAATAACTAATTAGCCTAGGAAACATCACACTTCCGTAGGAGTTGTGGGCCTCGGCCAACACTTAACTGCCTCAATCTTTTAATTATAAATTTGGATGCCTTCATATGATACTTTATGACCAAGAAAATCCATTGGGTTGAACTACAACTTGCATTTGGAAAACTCGGCGTACAACTTACAATCCCCTAGCATGTGTTAAACTCTTCGCAAATGCTCAGCGTGCTCAGCTTCTGACCGTGAATACACCAAAATATCATCTATGAATACGATAACAACGATATCCAAAATCGATTTGATTACCAAATTCATCAGCTCCATAAAAGTCATTGATGCATTGGTTGGGCCAAAATATGTAACAAGGAACTTGTAATGGCAATCTATGGTCCGAAAGGCTGTCTTCGGTACATCTTTTCCCTTGACTCTTAGTCGATGACACCTAGATCTGAGATTGATCATTGAGAAATACTTCGTGCCTTGCAACTAATCAAACATGTCATCAATCCTTAGGAGCGGATACTTGTTCTTATTGGTTACATTATTCAGCTGTTGGTAATCAATGCACATCCTCAACTAACCAACCTTTTTACTAGGTCGGATGAAGCCCTTATCTAAAGATCATTCAATTGGGATTTTAATTGCATCAACTGAGCAGGAGCCATTCTATACGGAGGAATAAATATCGATTGCGTGTCATAAAGCACGTCGATAGAGAACTTGATCTCCCTATTGAGAGGGATACCCGGGAGCTCATCGGGTAATTTGTTAACAAGCAGAATCGACTAAAGGGATGGCTTTGTCTCCACGTCCTACACTCATGCTATATGATAGATACATCACTTCAAGATCATTGATAAGTTGGTATTTTACCAACTTATCTCTTCTTGATACTCAGGCTTTTGCATGATTTTGTTGAGAAACTAAGGCCTTTATTGAGTTTTATTGGCATATTTCAGGTATCATATGATTTGGAGAAGATACGGAAGAAAAAAAGTTGAAATGTGTGAAATTGGGAAAAATGTACTGCTACGAGTTATTTATCTGTGCGATCACAGAGAGTTATATGCGATAGAAGAAGTCCAGGTTAATGAAGTTGTGCGAACGCGGTTGAAACTGTGTGAACACGAAGAAGAAAGCCTGGTCAGCGGTTGCTCAACTATGCTACACGAACGCGTCTGTTGCTAGGCGAACGAGTAGCTTTGCAGAAGTTATTCACCGTGATAGTAATTCTCTGTGTGCGATCGCATAGCAAATTTCCTGGGCAGAGTCTAGGCAAAAATGGAATTTCATGTTGTGATCCCCAAGACATTTAATACACTGCCTAACTCATTTTTTTAAATATATTTGGCCAATCCCTCGACATCTTTGACATATCTTAAGAAGAGAACACAATTTTTGGAGCTAAGGTTCTTGCACACAGACTTGGGTCTTGAAGATTTGAAGCTTTTCGTTCAGAATGTTTTACTCATATATGCTCATTTCTTCATTTTCTTGCTTTGTATGGAATATCTAAGTGGGTAGTATTTTTTTCTAAAACATAAAAATTGTTAATGGAAATATTCATATTTAAGGTGTGGGTTGAACATTTAATATTGTATCTTTAATTATTCTTGTTCTTTAATATTTTAAAAGGGATTATCTAACCCTAGGAACCACCAATTTACTTTTGAATTAATTCTGGAAAAGGTAATTTGGGGTTGAGAAAGATTAATTAACAAGAACTTGAGGCATTAACCCTCACTTCATATATTCTACCTAGGGATATGATTGACCAACTTGTAGCCATATTCGGGGGTGCTTAATCTCTTAATTGTTTTAGGGATAACACAATTAGGAAGTCTTGTTAGTCTTCGGAAGAAGCTAATATAAAATTACTACCCGAGGCTAATTAACATAAAATCTCTCATTTTTTTAAAATCGTGAAATACATTGGATCGTTACTTGAGTGTAATTCTCATTTCATCAATGCTTGTAGTTATTGATCATTTTACTTTCTTTCTAAGTTAATTTACATTTTTGCAATTAGTTATATTCATTTCCTCAAAACCATTCTAAGTGTTTGCCTTAGCATAACAAGTGATAATTCTCTTACACGCCTAATCGCCTACATATTGCTCTCTATGGGATTCAACCCCGACTCATAGTTCGGTAAATTATGTTGCATGCGACCGTGTCCATTTCCTTTTTAGATCATCAATCATTTTTCGAGCCTTAATTTCTGAAATAAACCTCCTCCTAGGCGTTGCAACATCACCCTTCCATTCAATAGTGGGCAATCAAGAAAAGTTAAAGCGGGCGATTTTCTTCCCATAATCCACATTATCATAACATGAAGCCAGCCACTTCATTCATATAATAACATCAAATTCTACCATTTCAAATTATTTCAAATCGTTTGAGGTATGACGAGCATAAGTAATCAAATCACAACCTCGAAAAACCCGCCTAACTACCACATACTCACCTACATCGTAGACACTTCACATGGCTGACATAACAATTCAAGTTCTTTGCCACATTACCAAGAACAACTAGAGTAATATACGACAAGGCATATCCTGGATTTATCAAAGCATAAACATTAGTGGAGAATGCGGATAGTGTACCTATAACCACATCCGTTGACGGCTCTAGGTTCTGTCGACCTGAAAATGCATAGATGTAATTTTGGTGTCCACCTCTACCTCTACCTCTTCCAACCAATGGTTACATACCTTGCTCATGGGGACGTACCAATTAAGAATACGCTGCTACCGATCCTATCAGTGGTATCATACGGCTCACACTTTTCATCAAGCAGAAGCGCATCACGTGGATGGGCTTCCAAAATGTATAACATAAGTCCGAACCTTGACGACATCGCCCAAAATAGGTCCTACCACATCATCCACAATACGGCACTGGGGTCTCATATTACTAGAACCTCCACTATATTGGAAGCCATGTCCCCAGGAATTCTGACATTGGCCGAAATAAGTAGTCTGATCCCGATGCTGACACTGGAACTGTGATGATACACTAGCCGCCGGGTAAGATAGAAGCCTAGAAAATAGAGGCCTAAAACCACTCCGGGACTCTCCTATATCATTTGTTGGCTGGATCTCTTAAGCTGTCCCCGATCATGCTCTCGAGCAACTCGCTGCTCCCTCTTTCTATCCTCCAAATTTTGTGCATAGACTTGAACGCGAGCAATATCAAAATTCAAATTTAGAGAAGCAATGGTACATTCAGTAGTCAAATGTGGTCCTAAACCACCAACGAATCGATGTACTCTGTAACTCATCTCAGCCACAACTGAAGGATCATACTTATCCAAGGAGTTAAATTGCATACTATACTCACGAACACTTATATTACCTTTTTCCAACAATAATAATATATCATGCCTGGCTCAACGGAACTCAACAGGCAAATACTGCTCTAAAAATGTGTCACGACCCAAACCGAAGGGTCGCGACGGGCACCCGGTGCCTTACTCAACCGAGTACCAATGTAACATATCTTTCTTATCATGTTATCATGAGTAAATGAGCCAAAAACCCCGTCATGAGATAACAAGAATAAAACATAAGGTAATACTCAACATATGAAGACCCAACATGATATACAAACTAATATATGTGACATACGGGCCTATAAGGCCGACATGAACATTAGTAAACTCGAAACATAGGCCGACAAGTCCATACAATTATCCATACACCTGACATCTGTCTACAAGCCTCTAAGAGTACATAAAATCATAAAGTTCGGGACAGAGCCCCGCCATAACAATCAATACATATCCAAAGCATACTGACCAAATAGGCAACTTCGGAGCAAGTGGAGTGCACCAACACCTTCGCTGAGCTGATAGCCTGCTAGGAGGACTGTCAACCTTTCAATCGGGACCTATGGGAATGAAACGCAGCATCCCCAGGCAAAAGGGACGCCAGTACGAATAAAGTACCGAGTATGTTAGGCAGGAAAGCATAAACAAGAACAGTAATGTAAAGAGAGAGATAGAGGAGATACAACCTGTAACATCGGAGTGCCTTTAGGGGCTATGATATGAAATGCATAATACATATATATACATAAAATTTTTAAAAACATTCGCCTCTATGGGCATCATCATCATCATATCGTACCCAGCCTCAAAGAGGACTCTGTAAAAGCGTACCCGACCATCATAAGGTTCGGTAGAATCGTACCCGGCCATGTGGAGCTCGGTAAACCTAACTGATCAGTGGTTGCACAATAGGTTCCATACCCCGCCGACTATAGCGCGGCTTGGTAGAGTAAAATAGATACATATACATAATGCATGCTCGACTCATGGAATCACATTCTAAACCTTTTGGAGTGACTTAAGAACATTATGGACATCCCTACCATCAATATGAACCTTAGTAGGATTTAAGGATCATACACACTTGTTTAGAATAATTTTATAAGGAAAGAACAACATGGACAACCTTAGTTGCTAGGAGTAGAGTCATTATGAAATAGCGTATCGTTTATGTTCATTTCATTTTAGACCATGCCAAAAGAAAGAAGAAAGTGCCTTAACATACCTTAAACCCGTTGAGTCCTTAATCCCTTCCAAGCAACTCTTCAAACAAGTCAACTCAATCTATCATAGTATAAGGAGATTCAAAATCAGTGCTGAGCAAAGGCTAAGTCTATAACTTAAGCTAGTAGCTTGTTTACGTACATTTTGGCAGCATCTCCCTTGTAACAAGGGCCTCTTCCAATACCATATACAAACAACAATGACCAGTGTAGTCCATCCATACATAATTATCAATATCAAGACACCATATAACAACAACAAGTCACAACTACATTACGACGGGCGGCAAGCTCCGATTGGAATCCGTATACCCCTTATCAATCTTTATAGACTTCTTAATTCAATATAAAAGTATCATTAACTTGATAATGAAGTCATTAATCAATGATTCCAGCCTTATACCATATATTTATAACAACGAAAATAATCCACAACTTCAACTATCCCCAACTAGCAACTTTATTCACTAGTTCATGTCTAGCCCATCCATTTAACTTAATCAATATCAAGATAACCTTAGGCACAAGAAAGAACACAATATAAATACCTCCTACAGTAACTTCAAGTCAAAATCCAAGTTATATTCATTTTACAACAACCCTTAATAGCAATACAACACCATAGAAGTGACTTAAGCTAGTCCAAGTATTATCTTATAGTTTATCATCCTAACAACTTAACCAACATACAAGCAAGCTTAAGCACAATTAGTAGGTTGTTATACTCACCTTAGACAGCAGCAACAACTTGGAATTTCATCCAAATACAGCCCACAACAATCCTCAATGACAACACAACCTCAAAGAGGTGTTGTTCTTCACTAGAACTAAGTTTTGATGTTGAAATATGGTGTAATCACTTTGGAATCACTTCAAACCCTTGTAGTATATGTTTAGGATGGTTAGGAGAAGTTTGGAGACGAATATTAGTTGAAAAATGAGCAAAAATAGGCGTCCAAATCGTTTATAAATTGAAGTAGGTCAACCACCGCCTAAGTGGGTCCCATTGGGAGCTGCTTGCGCGGTCTCGCAAAAACACGAATATCTCTCTACTCCAATATCATATTGATGAACGGTTTAATGCTTTAGAAACTAGACTCGTAGATCTTCAATTTGGTAGGTAGAACACCACATGATTCCAAGTATATTTGGAGAACGTCTCAGATACATTTGACCTAAAATTCAGCAAATTTATGATTGTAACTTGTGATGACCTTTGCCAACTCTTGTTACACAACTTGCTTGCCTTCAAAATATAGAAAATGAATATCATACGACTAAAATAACTCATAGAATAACCTCCTTATCATGTTAAGAACCCTAGTCTCACCCCAAAGTACATGTTATAACATTCCAAACTTATCGACTTTTGACGAAACTTATTTTCTTCAATTGGTTTAGCTTCTAAGGTTTCCAACCCTCTTGGTACTCGTTATTCATGATCTTAAATATTTGTAACCTCCAAGGTAACATGATTAACTTACTTTATTTTCTGCCAAGTATAATATCATTTCCGAGCTTACATCAATGACTTACGACTTACTCTCACGTATGAAAACTTGGGGTGTAACATCATTCCCCCCTTTGGAACATTCGTCCTCGAGTGTTGACTGATGCGCTTATCAGTTTCATAAACTATGGCTCTTACGAATACTTTAATGCTCATCTTTCCATCTAAGCAACTGTTTTGTGAATAATTCCAAATGCCTGGGCATTCCCCCCTTTTAGGCCTCTTTGTCACACCATGACATGTGGTTGGAATTCTTCCAACATCGTAATATTTAATACCTTATGTCATGCAGTATGTACGACTGTGTCCTTGTATGAGCGCCTAGCGACTCGTCTTCTCTTTTTACTCCGTCTTTTAGCCAATCTCTAAGCCTTACTTTATGAACATATACAAAATTATGGCAAGCTGTCCCTCTAGGCATCTATAGGTGTACTGATGTCTTTCGCTTGGTACTTTATCGAACTTAAGACTATTTCTATCTCTTGTTTCATAGCCTTGTATATCTATCCTTATGGATTTACTACATCTAGGTAGGTTATACTATACCATAAAACTTACTTCGGTTTATTATTACCGAGGTTTGCTACCCAACTCCAGGTTACTCTCTCGCTGCTTATCCTATATGTATAAATCTAAGTCCTTTAGTGCTTCCTCATTATTATTCATCTAAGAATAACAAACAAATCTCATCTCGAACTTTGGAACTTGTACCCATCTATTGTTTATTCACCTTAATGTTGATCTATAATCTATCACTGATAACTTGCAACCTCTTACGTAATACACTGTCACTAGGGCTCACATCTTATCGGGGAACATATGAAGTGATTTTCCTGATCCACCTAGGGATAATATTATACTTCAATAACCGTATTTCATTGCATCTCAACATGATTCATCTTATGGGGGTATTCTAATCCCGTGCAATTAATGAAATCTCTTTCTCGTTAAATCATTACTCAATGAAAGGCCTAAGAATCATCCTCTTATCTATCACAATTACACCATTATTATACCGCCAGGGCAACATTCCATCTCTTCTAAATGCACCTAGTCTCAGACTCCTCTGTGTTCATTCAGGCTGTACCGAGCTTTTTATTACATATGGAAATCATCAGCTCCCTTGTTTTAATGGGTTTAATCCCGAGAACATACATATTCTCGTCACCTTCTCACTCACCTTTTCATATCCTTACTCCTATCAACCTAAAACCTTGTTGCTCTACAATACTTTACCTTAGGACCTACACCGATCTATTTATACTACTCAGAACCTTCCTTTAACTTGCTAGCACCTTAGATTCCCTTTTGCGCATTCATAGTTGTCTTTAAATGTAAATAATTACTTTTTCTGGTCGTTCTGCCACTTGCTACATGGATACTTGGCTTATCATAGTGCCCACGAACACTGGAATTCCCTGTAACTCGTATGCTCTCAAGTATCACCTTTGATTTTTTTTTTCCTTTTTTTTTCTGTTCATTAGACATGATAGGTGCCACTTTCTTATGGAGTGCATGCAATATTATAGTGAGACTGTTGTTACAAGATCAAAGATCATTTCCTTTTTAGGTCACTATGCTTAGGTGGAAACCTTCTTCCTTATTTCCTCAGCTAGTCTTTCGTGGTAGTACTTAGGAGACCTTTTGGATCTTGTAAAGTTGTGATCTTGTTATATTGAATACTCGAAGGAATTTTTGATATTATTACTCGCCTACAAACATCCTTACTTACATACCTCTGTGCCGTTGTGCTCGTAGGATTACTTGTAAAATCAGATTTTGATTATCTCCTTAGTGGCACCCTCTATTATTCCCGTAATACTTATACAATACCTTTAAATTTCCCAACTCCTATCTGAGCATTTCTCAAGGTTTATGACGTCATATTTGCGAGACTGAATTCACTATGCTGCGATTCACTACATTTATCTTGCATGATCTATTGATTTATCTGTGACCTCTTGTCTAGCCATAACTGGGCTCTTCCTGTATCAACTACTAATTACTTGTTGGTCCATTCTCATATATATATATATATATATATATATATATTCTACATAATCCCTTTTAGGATATATCCTTTGTCTTAACTTATCTCTCGCTACTAGCTCCTAATGTATCAAGTGTCCATTCACACTTATTTATCAATAACATCCTGGCCGGAAACTTTTACTGCCTCTCTCCGGTGTCGTGCTTGTATAATGTTCTAGAGTTGCAACATATCTGCAGGAACTGAATAAATGCAACATCATCCCTTTCTCCTTTTTACCACATTCTTTCTTTATAATTCCATAGTTAACTGGACCGCTTAACTCCGACTTAATATCATATCACACCATATTCCCCCCTTCAGGGGAGTACTAAGATTTTGTACTACGACGATCTACCTATAGTTGTTTTACCTCATTATCTTTGGTGTCTTTTCACATTATCAATGAACCTTAATCACCTTAAGGTAACCTTCTGTACCAGAGATAACAAAATTTCTTACGCACGAAGGTGACACCTACGGTAACTGGCACACTTAGTCCCATAAGATTAACTCTGCTTAGAGTGTTTGCTTTAGGTAAGCGACTTCCTAAATAACCTTTAAAGGTTATTCGTCTGTTGTTTATTCTATTATTGTTGGAGTACGATCTTTGAAATTGTCACGATGTCGACCATTATCCAATCCTCCGGTCCCTAATTCATGTTTGGTTTTATCTTGTTCACCAGTCCATACTGATATTTATTACTATGGGTTCTAACCTTTCTCCTGGTAATCATGTTGAAGTCACCAACTCATTTCTCGAAATAAGAATATGACTTTATGGCTTATACTCTTTTATTGCCTTAAGTCTTGTCACCTCTTGTATTTTCCTTCACTTTGACTATAGACTCTGTCATCGTGTCATATTTTGATTTACTGTTATCACCCCTATATCACATCTTACTCATGATGCTTTATTTATTTTCTTCTTATTCTCCGGATAATATTCTTTTTGTCTATCACTTTATTCTGAAAACTTTAACAAAAAGTTCTTTCCCTATAAGCTCCCCTAGCTTCATCTCACTGGCTCTTGGGAATGCCTAACATTCTTTTTTTACTCGGGGCTAGAGTCATACTAAGGTAAATATTTGTCCCTTCTAGGATCCCACTGCCTATCTTCTAAAATTTCTGAATATTCTAGTATTCGTATCTGATTGTACTACTCTAGAGTTCACCATCTGGGTGTCTTAGAAGGAGATCTATTACCATATTTGCACCATCTTTCGGAAACGTTAGTTAATGATAACAACCTATCCATAATTTTTGGGTTACTCTAACTCCAATTGGATCCTGATATCCCATCATTCTCTTAAATAATATTTGTTAGCTCTCATAGAACATAACTGAGATGGGTGTGGCCAATTGTACTTACCTCTGTCATTGATGAAGGTACCAAAATGCTTAAATTTCTCTGCCTGATTTGAAAATATTGATAATCTTCGTTATCTGGGTGCCTCGTACCCCTCTTCACCTTACTTCTTTTACTTGTTATAACTTGTATCTAGCTTCTGAATTCCTCATAGATTTTCACCATATTCGTGAATAGATATTCGTGCCTTAAGGCTCCTTATTAAGAAGCATACACATCTTAGTACACACATGATCTGTTGAAGACCTCATATTTACACATCATAAGCATGATGTGAAATCGAGTTCCTCTGACTCAACTCTTCCACATCCACATGCAATCTCTTACCAACTGTCTTTGTGGATGTAGGTATCGTTGTATTACGACTAAAGTCAAATTTAGGAGTTTGAATTCTTACAACTGAGCTCTACTGCACGATCTAGAGTAAGAAGAAAGAGTGATAGACCTAAATGCCCTGTAGCCTCCTGCTTATAAGTGTGGTGCACAACACACCCATATACAAGATTCTACTAGACACGGCTTGTAGACTCCCTAGGACAGAACTACTCTGATACCACTTCTGTCACGACCCAAACCGAAGAGCCGCGACGGGCACCCGGTGCTTTACTCAACCGAGTACCAACGTAACATATCTTTCTTATCATGTTATCATGAGTAAATGAGCCAGAAAACCCGTCATGAGATAACAAGAATAAAACATAAGGGAATACTCAACATATGAAGACCCAACATGATATACAAACTAATATATGTGACATACGGGCCTATAAGGCCGACATGACCATTAGTAAACTCGAAACATAGGCCGACAAGGCCATACAATTATCCATACACCTGACATATGTCTACAAGCCTCTAAGAGTACATAAAATCATAAAGGTCGGGACAGGGCCCCGCCATATCAATCAATACATATCCAAAGCATACTGACCAAATAGGCAACTCCGGAGCAAGTGGAGTGCACCAACACCTTCGCTGAGCTGATAGCCTACTAGGAGGACTGTCAACCTATCAATCGGGACCTGCGGGCATGAAATGCAGCGTCCCCAGGCAAAAGGGACGTCAGTACGAATAAAGTACCGAGTATGTTAGGCAGGAAAGCATAAACAAGAACAGTAATGTAAAGAGAGAGATAGAGGAGATACAACCTGTAACATCAGAGTGCCTCTGGGGGTTACTGATATGAAATGCATAATACATATATATACATAAACTTTTTAAAACATTCGCCTCTGTGGGCATCATCATCATCATATCGTACCCGGCCTCAAAGAGGACTCGGTAAAAGCGTACCCGACCATCATAAGGTTCGGTAGAATCGTACCCGGCCACGTGGAGCTCGGTAAACCCAACTGATCAGTGGTTGCACAATAGGTGCCGTACCCGGCCGACTATAGCGCGGCTCGGTAGAGTAAAATAGATACTATATATAATGCATGCTAGACTCATGGAATCATCTTCTAAACCTTTTGGAGTGACTTAAGAACATTATGGACATCCCTACCATCAATATGAACCTTAGTAGGATTTAAGGATCATACACACTTGTTTAGAATAATTTTATAAGGAAAGAACAACATGGACAACCTTAGTTGCTAGGAGTAGAGTCATTATGAAATAGCGTATCGTTTATGTTCATTTCATTTTAGACCATGCCAAAAGAAAGAAGAAAGTGCCTTAACATACCTTAAACCCGTTGAGTCCTTAATCCCTTCCAAGCAACTCTTCAAACAAGTCAACTCAATCTATCATAGTATAAGGAGATTCAAAATCAGTGCTGAGCAAAGGCTAAGTCTATAACTTAAGCTAGTAGCTCGTTTACGTAAATTTTGGCAGCATCTCCCTTGTAACAAGGGCCTCCTCCAATACCATATACAAACAACAATGACCAGAGCAATCCATCAATACATAATTATCAATATCAAGACACCATATAACAACAACAAGTCACAACTACATTACGACGAGCGGCAAGCTCCGATTGGAATCCGTATACCCCTTATCAATCCTTATAGACTTCTTACTTCAACATAAAAGTATCATTAACTTGATAATGAAGTCATTAGTCAATGATTCCAGCCTTATACCATATATTTATAACAACAAAAATAATCCACAACTTCAACTATCCCCAACTAGCAACTTTATTCACTAGTTCATGTCTAGCCCATCCATTTAACTTAATCAATATCAAGATAACCTTAGGAACAAGCAAGAACACAATATACATACCTCCTACAGTAACTTCAAGTCAAAATCCAAGTTATATTCATTTTGCAACAAACCTTAATAGCAATACAACACCATAGAAGTGACTTAAGCTAATCCAAGTACTATCTTGTAGTTTATCATCCTAACAACTTAACCAACATACAAGCAAGCTTAAGCACAATTAGTAAGTTTTTATACTCACCATAGACAGCATCAACAACTTGTAATTTCATCCAAATACAGCCCACAATAATCCTCAATGACAACACAACCTCAAAGAGGTGTTGTTCTTCACTAGAACTAAGTTTTGATGTTGAAATATGGTGTAATCACTTTGGAATCACTTCAAACCCTTGTGGTATATGTTTAGGAGGGTAAGGAGAAGTTTGGAGACAAATATTAGTTGAAAAATGAGCAAAAATAGGCGTCCAAATCGTTTATAAATTGAAGTAGGTCAACCACCGCCTAAGTGGGTCCCATTGGGAGCTGCTTGCGCGGTCTCGCGAAAATATGAATATATCTCTACTCCGATGTCGTATTGATGAACGGTTTAATGAGTTAGAAACTAGACTCGTAGATCTTCAATTTTGTAGGTAGAAAACCCCATGATTCCAAGTATATTTGGAGAAATTCTCAGATATATTTGACCTAAATTTCAGCAAATTTATGAATGTAACTTGTGATGACCTTTGCCAATTCTTGTTCCACGACTTGCTTGCCTTCAAAATGTAGAAAATGAATATCATACGACTACAATAACTCATAGAATAACCTCCTTATCATGTTAAGAACCCTAGTCTCACCCCAAAGTACATGTTATAACATTCCAAACTTATCGACTTTTGACGAAACTTATTTTCTTCAATTGGTTTAGCTTCTAAGATTTCCAACCCTCTTGGTACTCGTTATTCATGATCTTAAATATATGTAACCTCCAAGTTAACATGATTAACTTACTTTATTTTCTTCCAAATATAATCTCATTTCCGAGATTACATCAATGACTTACGACGTACTCTCACATATGAAAACTTGGGGTGTAACAAAATGCCTCGCAAATTGAAGGGTAAGAGGTCCCCTAGATATTTACCAAGTCTTATACCAAGTCACAATATCATCCCGCAATCTATATGAAGCAAGCTCTATGGACTCTGTATATATGGCAGGCATACCTCGCAAAGTCCGCTACATCAGATCTAAAAATCTTAAGGTAACTTCATATGGGTCTGTTCCTATGAATATTGAAGGGTCTAGATTGATAAAATCTCAAATTCTCGTGCTAACTACTCTATTTGATGTGCTAGGGGCTTGACGCTAGGCCTGCGAGGCTACTAATTGTGTTAACAATTAGACAACACTTGTAATGTCTAAATCCTAATTAGAAGCAGCTAGAGGAGCAATCAGAGGTATGTTAGTTTATCTATGACATTACTAGTGTAGTGGTGTTGTTCCCGAAATGCTAGTATCGGCCTCATCATGAGGTTCACGTTGATCTATATAGGTAGGTGGCACCCGACTAGTGCCCTCCCCGGTGTCCTCATCTAATCTCTTAACAATTGTTGGTCGTCTTGTAGTAGGCATCGTTATGTACATAAAAACGATGAGGATTAGAAGTGAACACTTGCGACTAAGCTCTATCACACAATCTAGATCAGAAAGAAAGCCATCCATCCTAAATATGATGTAGCCTCTAGTTTATAAGTGTGATACACGACACAACCATAAACAAGACTCGACTAGATAAGAGTTGAAAACTCCATAAGACAAACCTGCTCTAATACCAAGTTTTTCACACCCCAACCTCAGGATGTAAAGGCACGTTCGAACAAACATCAATACTTGGATCCTTCAACATAAAACTTGGGTTAATGACTCGGCCAGTTATTTGTGTATTGTAGACTTGTTCCCCTGTTTATTGCTCATTCCATATCTATTTGTGGTTATGAGACTTTTTGGGGTAGGGTTTTGTGCCAAGGATGTTTTGGAGTGAAATGAGACACTTAGTCTCAATGTTGGAAGCGTAAGTTAGAAGAGTTGATCGAAGTGTAACTTTTGTATAAACAACTCCTAAATGGAGTTTTGATGGTTCAGATAGCTTCGTATGGTGAATATGGACTTTGGCATATGTCTGAATGTTTATTTGGAGGCCCATATGATGATTTGATGATTTTTGGTGAAAGTTTGGAAGTTCAAGGTTTGGAAGCTTGAGAGGTTTGACTTGTGATGTGAGTTCATTTAGAATTGGTTTGATATGATTCAATATTAGTTTTAGTAGTGAGAAGTTCATTAGTTTTCCGTAGGCTTGAATTAATGTGTGATTAATGGTTTTGGTGTTATTAGATGTGATTTGAGGCTTCGAGAGAATTCGTATTATGTTTAAGGACTTGTTGGTATATTGGGACAGGGTCCCAAGGTCCTCGGGTGCGATTTTGATGGTTGGCAGATCATTTTTTGTGCTTTGAGTGATTGGCACAGGGTTATAGCTTCTGGTGCTTTCGCACCTGCGGTGGGTATGTCTGGAGATGCGGTGCCGCTGGTCCGAGATTTGTATTAGATATTGATTACCCATTGATTTTTACATCTATTTTATATGTTTATAAGGTGAAATTTTGGTGTTTTTGACTATGTTATTGTAGAATGAAATTTGAGAACTTGAGGGTCGATTTGTGGTTGGAATTGAATGATTTTTGCATGGTCGGACTCGTAATTGAATGAGTGTTAGTTATTTGTGACTTTTATCGTGTTCTGAGGTGCGAACCTTGTATTTGACTTTTGGGTTGGCTCTGTGACTTGAATTATAAATCTTAGCTAAATGTTTTGGAATCATTTCCTGTGGCTTTTATTGATGGCATTGCGTTACTTTGAGAAGATTCTGATAATCTGGAGGTCGATAAGAATGAAGGGATTGTTAGAGGAGTTATTTGGCTTGCCTAAGGTAAGTATCTTATCTAAACTCGATTGAGGAACTAGTTGCCTAATTTATTTGTAATAGCTACGTTCTATGAGTGGCGTATATGTGTGGGATTGAGCCCATATACGTGCATCGGGGTACTATTTGCTTGTTCAAGGTAGTGCTTAGGCTATGAGGTGCCTTTGAATTGACTGTGAAGCTTCAAGCTGAGATGTTTCTCCATTTGTACCCCTTTGTAAGCTATTTGTACCACATTTGAGATTTCATTGAGATTATTTTCCTGATTGAACCAGATAAACTACTATTTCATCATGAAATTGTCTATTTAGTTGTGACAACACACATTGCACATGCCTACATTATAGTACTTTACTTATACTAGTCCAGGAGTATTAAACATTATAATCATTGATCATGTACATGTATTCTCGTATAATTGCTTTCCATGAGTTATGATCTGTACTAGTAGCATATAAACACGTCGGGCGATTTGTGATTGTTGGCGTGTGAGTTGTTTGTGCGGTTGATATTATTGGCACTCAAGTTGTCTGTATGGATCCACATATTGGTATTAATAGCACATGAGTTGTCCGTGCGGCATATGAGTTGTCTGTGCGGTTGATACTATTAGCACGTACATTGTTCGTGGAGCACATCAGTTGTCCGTGCAACATGTGGGGATCTATCGCCCTAGGGTAACCCTCTCATGTGTCTCCCTTGATGGTGTACACGTGGATACTGAGGAAAACCTGATCAGTGGTTCGATACGAATATAAAAGGTTGAGGAAAACATGTCCAGTATTTAATTGGATTTGCATTTATCTTTACCTGCAACTTCCGTGGTTAATTACCTCTTTCATTTGCATATCACCCTTATGTGATGTACCATTTAGTGAGATGAGTACTTGAAAAATAGTACACACACATACATAGATAGCTCCTTATGTGCTTTATACTTGATAACATTATTGTTTTGTACTTGTTAGATTTATGAAACTATACATGTTATAGTAGGTAACATTTATAATTCTTGTTTTTTAACTCACCTAGGTTACATACAATAAATATTAAGTACATTAGGTCGGTTGTACATATACTACATTCTACACTTAATTGTGCAGATCCATGTGTGGGCCCAGTTATCAGTAGCACATTTGCTTGTTGAGCTAAGTTTTCGAGAGACGAGGTTAAGCTGCATTCTCACTTGTAGTCTTGTCTTGTATATTCTTATGTGTCACACCTCCTTTTTACGCACCCGAGGGGCGCAGGGGAGTTTTTTCCAATTAAAGGACAACCGAAACGGGATTGGTTTAATTATTTCAGAGTCGCCACTTGGGAGATTTAGGGTGTCCCAAGTCACCAATTTTAATCCCGAATCGAGGAAAATAATGACTCTATATTACGGTCTGCGTACCAGAAATACGGATAAGGAATTCTGTTAACCCGGGAGAAGGTGTTAGGCATTCCCGAGTTCCGTAGTTCTAGCACGGTCGCTCAACTGTTATATTCGACTTGTTTATCTGATTTTTAATACAATTATGAACCATGTGCAAATTTTGTCTTTTAACCGCTTTATTAATTATTATTATTAAGAAATGTGAACATCGCTTAAAACATATCTTTGGACTGTGTCACATGAAATGCACCCACAATCCGAAACATATTTTATTTGATGTTTTAGAATTTGGATTTGGGTCGCATGAAATGCACACCCGAGTTTAAGAAAATTAAATTATTAAAGACGCGCCTAAAGCAACTAGCGCATTATTATTTTGCGGAGGCCGTGAAATTCGCTAAACAACCCTCCTGAATTCTAAGTAATTTAAACAAGTATTTACTGAGGGCCCCACAATTTGTGTTTTTATTCGGCGAGGCTTATCTCATCCTTATTTTTTAAAATGAATTTGCAACGTCATGGACACGCGTCTCGAACCACGTCACAATCAATGTACCCGTGATTAGAAACACATTTCGATTCCGTTGAGATTTGGATTTGGGTCACATCAATGTGCACCCGAGTTTACGAAGGTAAGATTTATTAAGGCGCGTCCTAAAGAGTCTAACGTATTGTTATTTTAGGAAGGTTGTGAGATTTGCTAAACAACCCGTCCTGGAAACTAAATGCTTCACTAATATACATTTAACAAGGGCCCCGCATCTGCGTTTTGTTTATTTTTATCGAGGCTCATCTCGTTGTTATTTTTAAAGGATACCCTATAGCAACTAAGTTTCTTGTCGTGTTTGTCTCTATCAATTGAAAGCAGTAAATAGCCTTAGTTGATTATAAAACCGGATTTAAAGTGCTTTTACAGAATAATAAAACGTGACTGCACTTATGGACAACTAGCTGCAAATTATGGGCCCAAACCTAGCTCATGCGAGATGGCCAGACTTGGGCCCTGTTTTTCCGATACAGGCCTAACTGATTTTTTCGATTTGGGCTCGGCCTTCCTGAGGTTGAGTCCTAGAACTGATTCTTTGTTCTTTATCAATTTATATGTGACAAACTAGCAAAGGGGAAAGAACTTTAACTCATGTGGGTAGTTTTCCTATTTTTGGCCTACATTATAGAATGTACTACGCCATCAGACTAAGTCTAAAATACAATCTATTACCCTGGGAATGTTTTTCACCTGACAGCATACATACATGACTATCATTCATTAACCTACATTGATATACCGAGCATGTAGGATACTTCTATTATACAAACGAAAATGTAACTATTTTATGACATTTAATGTAGCAGTTCATGTATACATAAAAACAATCTGCAGGTCCTCTCTTTTGCATTCATGCTCAAACTCTCAGTTACATTGGTGGTATCAACTGTGTACCTGGTAAGGAAAGGAAAGGAAGAAGGAGAGTGATCAGTTGAGTAGTGTGCAGTAATCACAGCATCAACAGATACACAGCAACAGCACAGCAACAAACCAACAACCAAGATTGTTTTCCACAGTCCACGAACAACCAACAATGATTCCCAGAATAAATGAAACCAGCAAATAGTCGAGTGCCAAACCAATAATTCCAGACGAAGAGTAATGAACACCAGAAGTAAAAGAAGTTCAATGCAACAAATACCAATAGTTCAGCAACCAACAAACAGCTCAGTCACGGCAGACGACAGAACTTGGCCAAGACAGCTTGACCAATATGAATTCTTGTTCAACTTTCAGATGGTGTTTGGTTACAATCTATTTGGAAACTAACTTATGTTTTTCGGCTTTCTTTAAACTCAGTAAACCTCTCTTCAGATTAAAACTCTAGCCTTAAGACTGAAAATTTTCACTTTGTTTTTCTCTTTTTTCTGAAGACTAAAAAGTCCAGCCCCGTTTAAGTTATCAAATGGCCTATTTATAAGCCACATGACCAAGGGCAGCTAAGCTGCCTCCCTCCTACTTGCAGACTGCCCATACCCCTTAACTCCCCATGCCTAAAGGCATCTTTCTTGGAATCCTTAATCAGCCCCCATGCCCTGTCTATATTACTCTAATCAAGGGTTATGGGTTTAGTTAAGTATTCAATTAATTCCCATACTCTTAGGTCTGGTCCCCCATTAGCATTAATTTAATCCTATTTTAATTACCACTTGACACATTCTGAAATTATCCCCTAATCAGACCCTGTCTTATGCCAAGATTACCCTTACACCTTGCATATTACTGTATTACCCTAACTCTTAATAGTTAGTATATAGACCTCTCTAATTTCAGCCAATACCTGACTACTAGCTAATTAAACTCAAACTGTTTTCAGGCTGATTTGTTAGATTTCTGAAGCTAATTGCCAATTCTCTGCCTAAGTTCAGGCAATGATTCAAACTTTAAGCAAACAGGGTGTCAATTAAAGGGTACAAGTTGGTCATGCCGATACAAGTAACACCAACAAGAAACAGGCATAGTAATCAATACTGAAATGTAGACTCATTTAGATGACTACACAAGCTATAACATCTTTCAAGTGAATTCAGTTGACGACGCTTATTTAGATGACTATACAAGCTATAATACACAGCAAGCAACCAATAAAACCAACAACCAACTCATTATTAACTTAAAACGTACACACATGGACAGACGAGTCGCGGAACAAACAAACCAGAACACGAACGACAAATATATTTTAGGAGGGCAAAAGAAAAAGGAAAAATACCTCAGAAAAATGAAACTAAGATCGATTCAAGTTTGAACTCGGGCCAGGTGATTTTGGGGTCTAATGGACTTTAACCGAAGCGTTCTCAACTGAGAACACTTCGGTAAAATTCTGCTAGGCCCTGATCCTGCCACTGATTCGGACAAACCCATAGATCTGAATCCTAGGGCTCTTGAGGTTCGATTTGGGAACCGTTCAATCCTTTTCAGATTCGAACGGAACCAAAGCCACTCCGGGGGAGAGGGAGGTCAGGAGGGGTTGTGGTGTGAGTTTGGGGTCAATCGGTGTAGATCTAGTTTTTGCTCGAATCTTCGTTTGAAGATTCGAGAAGATTCGGAGTGATTCGAGGTGAACGGTTGACAGATTCATGTTCGGGGTGGTTGGGTGCATCGGGGATGTTATTTTGGTGGTCATCGGAACCATGGTTACCGGGATCACAGGGGAAACCTAGGCTGCTAAGGGTTTGAGAGGAAAGGGGTCCTGGGGAAGATGATGAACAGTGGCTGAAGGGGGGGTACGGCTTGGGGCGTGGGGGTAAGGGTCGAGTTTATATATGGGGAGGCTGATTGGATCTGAGCCGTTAGATCAGATGATCTCAACGGCTTGGATCTGAGGGTGGAAAATGAGACGGGGTCGTTTGATAGTTAAACGGGGTCGTTTGGTTTAAGTGAGGGGTTGGGTCACGGGTGCGTGTGTGGACCGTTGGATCAAGAAGCTCAGACGTCTCAGATCATTTCGCTTGAAACGGCGTCGTTGAGGTGAGTTGAACAGCCTGATCTGGACCGTTCCTTTGAATCAGATCAACGGCTTCAAATGGGGATGCCGATACGACGTCGTTTGAGTCCTTGCTTGGGCAGGCTGGATTTGGACTGGGTCTGAGTGCCGTTTTTGGGCCCCTTTTGTTTCAATTTCTGGGCCCAAATCGATTTTAATCCTTCACTCTTTTGCTTTTTTTTCATTTTTCTTTTACAACAAAATAAAAATAATAGATAATAAAACAACGAAATTAAAACTAAACAACAATGTAACATTTTAACACAATTATCACAAAAATATTTAAGTAGGTTAACTAAAAGCCTAGAACGAACGATGCACACATATATATATTTTTTGAATTTTGTTTTACCGACACATAGTTTTGTATTTTTGTTTGATAGTGACACAAAATGGGCAGACACACAAATGACGAACAACACATGTTACAGAAAGATCGAAAAATTGTGCAGCGAAGCCATTTGTCATTATTTTTTATTTTCTTTTGGAGCGATCGTCCGTGAAGCAAAAATCACGTGCTTACAACTGCCCCTCTTTGCACGAAGACACGAAGGGTTTTCGCGCAAAGATAAAGCGAGCAATTTTTGCCCGTCCGAATACTCCGTGTGAAGCATTTTTTGAAAAAGATTTGACCGAACCATTGCTTCAGAGGTTTCCTACATATCCTGGGCTGAACAGGAATCAGGTCAATGTAGTTCGGGAAATTTTGGTAGTTGGGACTACCGTGTGACTGTAGTGTTTGCTGTTGTTGTGCGCTTTTGTATGCTGCTGTAGGATGCTACTGCTCAACCGATCTCCCTATTACATTGCTCTAAAAGGAAAACAAGAAGCTAAGTTAAACTGAGGATCCTGAAATCTCATCCATCTTCAACTTGTTCTTGTTGCCTTGCTTTCTTGTCGGCTAACGCTTTCCTCTGACGCCTTTATTTTGTGAACTTGGAGATGATGCTGGTCCTTCACCTTTTCTGAATGTCAGTTCTCATCACTTTGCTTGATTTGCTGGGAACATGGCTCTCTTCCTTAAATCTTTCAATGGTTTCTTCAGCGGTATGGCTTTTCATCAGAATTGTTATGTTGGGCATGCTACAATGTTTCCGAACTGCTTCTTCTGAGACGCGTTCTTTCTTGCTTTTGAATGTGCGCTTGCTTTGGCAGACTTCTGCTTCTTGGCGCTCGGGATTTTATTGTTTTTCCTGCTTGGGGCTCTCTGTTGTAACCTTCCATCTTCAGGTGGGGCTACTGATTCCAAACTCTAGAGCTAAAAGTATTCCCGCATTATACTGGTGGGTGACCTAGGACTTAAAAGTATTCCCGCATTATACTGGTGGGCGACCTAGAACTTAAATGTATTCCCGCATTATACTGGTGGGCGACCTAGAACTTAAAAGTATTCCTGCATTATACTGGTGGGCGACCTAGAACTTAAAATGTATTCCCGCATTATACTGGTGGGCGACCTAGAACTTAAATGTATTCCCGCATTATACTGGTGGGCGACCTAGAACTTAAATGTATTCCCGCATTATACTGGTGGGCGACCTAGAACTTAAAAGTATTCCCGCATTATACTGGTGGGCGACCTAGAACTTAAATGTATTCCCGCATTATACTGGTGGGCGACCTAGAACTTAAATGTATTCCCGCATTATACTGGTGGGCGACCTAGAACTTAAAAGTATTCCCGCATTATACTGGTGGGCGACCTAGAACTTAAATGTATTCCCGCATTTTACTGGTGGGCGACCTAGAACTTAAATGTATTCCCGCATTATACTGGTGGGCGACCTAGAACTTAAATGTATTCCCGCATTATACTGGTGGGCGACCTAGAACTTAAAAGTATTCTCGCATTATACTGGTGGGCGACCTAGAACTTAAATGTATTCCCGCATTATACTGGTGGGCGACCTAGAGCTTAAAAGTATTCCCGCATTATACTGGTGGGCGACCTAGAACTTAAAAGTATTCCCGCATTATACTGGTGGGCGACCTAGAACTTAAAAGTATTCCCGCATTATACTGGTGGGCGACCTAGAACTTAAAAGTATTCCCGCATTATACTGGTGGGCGACCTAGAACTTAAAAGTATTCCCGCATTATACTGGTGGGCGACCTAGAACTTAAAAGTATTCCCGCATTATACTGGTGGGCGACCTAGAACTTAAAAGTATTCCCGCATTATACTGGTGGGCGACCTAGAACTTAAAAGTATTCCCGCATTATACTGGTGGGCGACCTAGAACTTAAAAGTATTCCTGCATTATACTGGTGGGCGACCTAGAACTTAAATGTATTCCAATTGCTTCCCGTTCTTTCGAGAAAATTTTCGACAATTGGCAGAAAATTTTCTGCCCCGGTTTTTTGGTGACTTCCCTGGCGTTGCATCTTGCTGCCATCATCAATCCTCTGTTCTCCTGCAATAGACAAAAGGATTTGGTCAGTTTTAATCGTGGTGGTAGAGGGTGCCTTTCTGGCGAGCAATTTTTCTCTCTTCCTCTTTTCTTCCTCTTTGTCCCCATAATTGGTTGGCGGGCTAAGTTGCTTGTTGGGGGTCTCTAGCCTGCTGGGGATTGGTTTTAAATTTATCCCCTTTTCTGCTTTCTTTTTAAACACATGATGTGGGAGTCTGCTTCTAACTCCCGAAACCACTCCCTTTTGGAGCCTACTTCTTCCAAAATTTCCGGGCACAATTAATGCATTGCCCGGGACCGGCCTTTAAGACTGTTTGTATTATCTTGCATTGGATGAATTCCCCTTCGGTTTCTGGTAGTAAGCTTTGAAAAATCCTTTCAAGACACATTTTAGGGAAATAAATAAAAGATATGGAAAGGATAAAATCTTTCTGAACCAATATTTTTTGTGGGAGGAGACAATCAGAAGAACTTATCTGGAGGACATGACTGGTCCCCGTGATCATGACGTGCACCATAGATTCCCGACCCAGTCTATTTGTATCAATCGATTTTCCCGATGGTATGACTTGCTGGGGATGATAAATGGTTGTTCATCTTGTTGCGAATGTGGTAGCTTTTGCTGCTCTATCTTGTCGCCTCATAGTGCCCTTCGAGGGGTTTTAACTAATGAGACTCTATCTTTTCTCTCATCTCCCGGCGCCTTATGGTGCCTGTGAAGGTTTTCACCAATAAGACTCTCTCATTTCATATCCCTCGTCTTACATCGCCTCTTGGTGCCTGTGAAGGTTTTCACCGATGAGACTCTCTCATTTTGTTTCTTTCGAGGAATCGGGGCGTTGTAGATACGACCCTCTCTTCTGTAGATCCCTTTGACTATCAATTTGTTCCCAGTCTTACGATCCTCTTCTTTGCTGGGGATTGGTGTATTATTCCCGGTCTTATTTGCCTGACTCGACATCTCTTGAACATTGATCGGGAGGTCTTTTGGAAATTGATGTTGGTTTTGGTGTGGAGTTAAAGAAAGGCTATGAAAAATGAAAATAATCTGATGGGTGGTGTGCTACAACTTTTGGAATCAAACCTTTGTTGGAATTTAAAACATAACCTCTGCCCCAGTTCTCTCTCTTGGGGAATTTATTTTTTATACTTATGTTACGCTATGTGCGTTACGCACGCTGCGTTTATTATGCACACTATGTACCTTATGCATCCTATATTCACTATGATGCATACTATGACCGAGCCGTGAGGCGCCTACGTATCCTCTTTGAGGAATCAGGTCAAACGTAGTTCCCACCGTTTTGTATTTGTGATTTTATCTTCTTCTCTTTTTTCTTTTCTTCTTCTCATTTTTTCCATGTCTTTTTCTTTTCTTTTTCTTTTTCTTTTCCTTTCTCTTTTTCATATCTTTCTCATTAGTGATTCCAAAAGAGGGGTATTGAAAGAATTGCTTAAGGCTCAAAGGGGGAAGCGAGGGTTAAAAGTGTTTGGATAGAAGAAAGAATTGCCTCCGTCATCTCATTATTCAACAAATGCCAAATACAAACAAATAAACCAAAAATTGCCATAATTAAAGAAGTTACGCATAATATCTCTTGACTGCATCTGAATTGATAGCCATGTCGACACATCTACCTTCGACATCTGTCAAACACAAAGCACCGTTGGGCAATATTCTGGTCACGATATAAGGCCCTTGCCAATTTGGGGCGAATTTGCCTTTTGCCTCGACCTGATGTGGGAGGATCTTCTTCAATACCAGCTGCCCTACTTCAAACTTCCTGGGGCGCACCTTCTTATTATACGCTCTTGCCATTCTCTTCTGGTACAGCTGACCATGGCACACTGCTGCCAATCTTTTCTCATCTATCAAGCTCAACTGTTCCAATCGAGCTTTGACCCATTCATCGTCATCAATCCCGGCTTCAGCGACAATTCGGAGGGACGGAATTTCGACCTCCGCTGGTATCACGGCCTCAGTTCCATACACCAACAAGTAAAGAGTTGTGCCTATGGAAGTACGGACGGTAGTGCGGTAACCCAACAAGGCAAAGGGTAATTTCTCGTGCCATTGTCTGGACCCTTCCACCATTTTTCGCAGTATCTTCTTGATATTCTTATTGGCTGCTTCGACTGCTCCATTCGCCTTGGGACGATATGGGGTGGAATTGCGGTGTGTAATCTTGAATTGTTGGCATACCTCTCTCATCAAGCTGCTATTAAGATTCGCACCGTTATCCGTGATGATCACTTTTGGGATCCCAAATCTGCAGATGATATGGGAGTGAACAAAGTCCACCACTGCCTTCTTGGTTACTGATTTGAAGGTTTTAGCCTCAACCCATTTGGTGAAGTAATCAATGGTCACTAGAATGAACCTATGACCGTTGGACGCTGCTGGCTCGATGGGCCCAATGACATCCATGCCCCATGCTACAAACGGCCAGGGTGCTGACATCGTATGTAACTCTGTTGGCGGAGAATGAATCAAGTCTCCATGTATCTGGCACTGATGGCATTTCCTCACGAAAGTGATACAGTCGTGTTCCATGGTGAGCCAATAACACCCTGTTCGAAGGATTTTTCTTGCCAATACATATCCACTCATGTGTGGCCCACAAACTCCAGCATGTACTTCTGCCATAACCGTTGTTGCCTGCCTGGCATCTATGCATCTCAACAATCCCAGATCCGGGGTTCTTTTGTACAATATTCCCCCACTGAGGAAGAAACCATTCGACAAACGCCGAAGGGCTCTTTTTTGGTCTCCAGAGGCATGTTCTGGATATATCCCCATCCTGAGGTATTCCTTGATATCATGAAACCAGGGTTCGCCATCTGCTTCTTCTTCTATGGCATTGCAGTAGGCGTGCTGATCACGGACCTGGATGTGTAGAGGATCAACATACATTTTGTCAGGGTGGTGCAGCATTGATGCTAAGGTGGCTAAGGCATCCGCAACCTCATTGTGAACTCTCGGGATGTGTTTGAACTTTACCGATCGAAATTGCTTGCTCAGATCATGCAAGCATTGTCGGTATGGTATGAGCTTTAGATCTCGTGTTTCCCATTCACCCTGAATTTGATGTACCAAGAGGTCCGAGTCTCCCAAGACCAAGACGTCTTGGACATCCATGTCGGCAGCCAAGCGCAGACCCAGAATGCAAGCCTCATATTCGGCCATATTGTTGGTGCAATAGAAGCGTAGTTGAGCCGTAACAGGATAATGCCGTCCTGTTTCAGAAATGAGTACTGCTCCTATTCCAACCCCTTTTGCGTTTGCAGCTCCATCGAAGAAAAGCTTCCAACCCGGTTCCTCGGGTAATTCCAACTCATTCGTATGCATCACCTCTTCGTCAGGAAAATACGTTCTTAAGGGCTCGTATTTTTCATCAACGGGATTCTCTGCCAAATGGTCTGCCAGTGCCTGGGCTTTCATGGCCGTCCTCGTTACGTAGATGATATCAAACTCCGTGAGCAGAATTTGCCACTTTGCCAACCTCCCCGTGGGCATAGGTTTCTGAAAGATATACTTCAATGGGTCCAAGCGGGATATGAGATAAGTAGTATATGAAGACAGGTAGTGTTTCAACTTCTGAGCTACCCAAGTTAGGGCGCAGCATGTTTTCTCGAGTTGAGTGTACTTGACCTCATGCACTGTGAATTTCTTGCTAAGATAGTAGATGGCCTGTTCCTTCCTTCCTGTGTCGTCATGTTGCCCCAGTACACAACCAAATGAATTTTCCAAGACTGTCAGGTAAAGGATTAGGGGTTTCCCGGGCTTAGGCGGGACCAATACGGGTGGATTAGACAGATACCCTTTGATTTGGTCGAAGGCTTCCTGACACTCTGTTGTCCAACCTACTGCAGCGTCCTTTCTCAGCAGCCGAAATATGGGCTCACAAGTTGCTGTGAGTTGAGCGATGAACCTGCTGATATAATTGAGTCTACCCAGCAAACTCATTACCTCTGTTTTGTTCCTTGGCGGTGGCAAATCTCGGATGGATTCAATTTTGGATGGGTCTAACTCAATCCCCCGTCGACTGACGATGAATCCTAGCAACTTTCCTGATGGAACCCCGAATGCGCATTTGGCCGGGTTAAGCTTGATATCATACCTCCGGAGTCTTTGGAAAAATCTCCTTAGGTCTGCTACATGGTCCTCCTGACGCCAAGATTTGATGATCACATCATCGACGTACACCTCAATTTCCTTGTGTATCATGTCATGAAACACCGCAGTCATTGCTCGCATGTATGTTGCCCCAGCGTTCTTTAACCCGAACGGCATTACCCGATAGCAGTAGGTTCCCCATGGCGTAATAAACGCTGTCTTCTCAGCATCCTCCTCATCCATTAGGATCTGATGATAACCTGCATAGCAATCCACAAAGGATCCGATCTCGCGCCCTGCGCAATTGTCGATCAAGATATGAATGTTGGGTAGAGGAAAATTGTCCTTGGGACTTGCTTTGTTGAGGTTGCGGTAGTCAACGCACACCCTGATTTTTCCATCCTTCTTTGGGACTGGTACCACATTGGCCAACCATTCGGGATATCGAGTGACCCGAATGACCTTCGCTTGTAACTGCTTAATCACTTCTTCCTTGATCTTTACACTCATTTCTGTTTTAAATTTCCTTAGTTTTTGCTTGACCGGAGGGTATGCCGGGTCAGTGGGTAATTTGTGAACCACTAAATTGGTGCTTAATCCAGGCATATCATCATATGACCAGGCAAAAACATCTTTGAATTCCCTGAGAGTTTTGATCAATTCTGCTCTGACATTCGGCTCAATGTGGATGCTAATTTTGGTCTCTTGGACGTTATCAGCGTCTCCTAGATTCACAGCCTCGGTGTCATTTAAGTTAGGCTTGGGTTTCTCTTCAAATTGGCACAGTTCTCTGTTTATTTCTTCGAAGGCTTCACCTTCGTCACATTCAGATTCATCGTCACAAACGACCTTTTGCATCATTGAGTCGGTTTCAGATTGATTTATTAGACTAGGTCGAAGATCCGCTGTGCATGCCATGTCATTAGAACCAGTAAAAAGAGAACTGTTCAGAAAGAAAAAGAACAAGACAAAAATTAAAATGAGACAAAAGAAGAGAACTTTATTAAATTTGCGGGATAAAAGGGTTCACACTTTTACAAAACGAAAGTAAAATTTGGATTACACCCTTGAATAATCCGATCAAACAAATAAACAAACAAAACATTAATCAAAGCCTACTACCAAGACTCCCCTCGGACAGGAAGAGGAGTAACCGTCCAATTGTTGGTCTTGGCCTCAGGCCCCACAAATTTTATCTCTGCTCTGCTGGAACCTTCTCCAGCTTCCACCATACTGACATCCGCGAACAGCCTCTCAAAACTCTGATTCAGGTCTTCATTTATACCGATCAAAGGTCCTCGAATCTTTGGGATCGCTGACCCCTTGGCACTTGCTTTAACAAAAGACCTTGAGAGGCGTGGCACTGGTTTAGGCAGAAACCAGACCCTCTTCTTCATTTTTCGCGCTTGCTTCCTGTCTGCTGCGGTTGGTTTGAACCCCAACCCGAAAGTTTCCAGATTCTTAGGAAGTGAGACAGGTTGGACTATCCCTTGAAGTTCAGCTCCCAGGCCTTTTCCCGGCACAAACCCATTACCCAGCATTTCTGATACCATCATGACTGTTGCGGCAGCTACCCTAGGGTGCGGGATGATTTCTCCTTCAGAAATTTTGTTGGCCGACCCTGTATCGAGAATCTGGTAGACCCAGGGACCCTTGTCATCCGTGGTCTCTATGAAAGGCACAATGGTTCCACCCATGGTGCATGTTGTATCCTCGCCGTGCAACACGACCTCTTGTCTTTCCCACTCGAACTTCACTGTCTGATGTAGGGTGGAAGGCACCGCTTTAGCTGCATGAATCCAGGGTCGTCCTAACAGCAAGTTGTAAGATACCGTGGCGTCCAATACCTGGAATTCCATGGTAAACAGGACCGGACCAATGGTCAGTTCAAGTACAACATCCCCCACAGTGGCTGTTCCGTTTCCGTCAAACCCCCGGACACAGATGCTATTCTCCCGGATTCTTCCACGGTCAATCTTTAACTGGTCCAGGGTGGATAATGGACAAATATTGGCGCTTGAGCCGTTATCCACCAATACTCGGGTTACCACCGAGTCTTCACATTTGACAGCTAGGTATAGAGCTTTATTGTGCTCCGTTCCTTCCACCGGCAGGTCATCATCTGAGAATGTCACTCTGTTCACCTCGAAAATCTTGCTGGCAATGGTTTCCAGGTGGTTTACAGAAATCTCACTGGGTACATGGGCCTCGTTCAATATCTTTAACAGGGCCCGACGATGTTCCTCGGAATGGAGGAGTAATGACAATAGTGAGATCTGGGCAGGTGTTTTTCTCAGCTGCTCAACCACAGAATAGTCTTGTACTTTCATCTTCCTCAGGAATTCTTCAGCCTCTTCTTCTGACACTGGCTTCTTGGTTGCCACTGGGTTGGTTTTTCTTAACTCCACCGGAGCAAAACATCGACCTGATCGAGTCAGCCCTTGCGCTTCACAACTGACTTCTTCCACCTGTTTTCCTTGGTACGTCACCACTGCCTTTTCATATTTCCAGGGCACAGCCCTGCTGTCAATCATCGGCAGTTGGACCACCGGCTTTATGGTCACCCGTTCTCTACATACCCCTTTCAACATGACTGCCGGTGTGGGCAGGATCCCTGGTATTACCAACTTGCTTGGCTCGGGTTTGCTTGCTATGACGGACGGGCTCTTCCCCAATATTACTACCGGCTTGACGCCTTCACCCTGCGGCTGTATACTCGTTCCTCCACTGGTTAAGACTTCTCTCGGGGCGGCTTGGATCATCATCACTGTTTGTGAGGGTTTTCTTAATTCTCCTCCCTCACACACCAACTCAATCATGTGAGTTTCGTGGTGCGCTGGCAGTGGGTTTTGGTTGATGTTAGGAGCCTCCGGTGTCTGGACCTCGATCTTATTGGTGTCAATAAGATCCTGTATGGCATGCCTTAACTTCCAGCACTTCTCGGTATCGTGCCCGAGCATCCCTGAACAGTATTCACAACTGATTGAACGATCCAAATTCTGAGGCGGGGGATTTGGTTCCCGAGTATGGACAGGACTAACCAAACCCAATTGCCGCAGCTTGTGGAACACAGCGGTGTAGGTTTCTCCCAGTTCGGTGAAGGTTCTTTGCTTCCGCAACCTGTCATTTCTGGCATCTGGATTTCCCCGGAAACCTGCCCCTGAAGGGTTTCTATATGCCCTTGGTGGAGGGTAGGTGTTTTGTGGTGGTGCATATATGTTCTGGGGAGCCGGTGCGCGCCATTGTGGGCGAACCGGAGGCTGAGTGTATACCTGGGCTTGGTGTACGGAACAATGTGGTTCTCGAGGTGGATAGAAATTTTGTGGTGGGTTGTATGGGTAGTTTGACCTGTGAGGCCTGGGTTGGTTGTAGTGCGGCCTGCCAGCCCTGGACCAACTGCCTGCCTCGATCGTGGCAACCTCTTCTTTCTTTCTTCTTAGCGCACCTCCCGTGCCGCTTTGAATAGCCTGGGTTGTGGCCTTAAGTGCCGAATAGTTTAAGATCTTGTCCGACCTCAAACCTTCTTCTATCATGACCCCTATTTTGACCACCTCGTTGAAAGATTTTCCAACCGTTGTCACCAAGTGACCAAAGTAGGTTGGATCCAACGTCTGCAAAAAATAGTCTACCATCTCTCCCTCTCTCATGGGAGGATCGACCCTAGCTGCTTGTTCTCTCCAGCGGAATCCGAACTCGCGAAAACTTTCCCCGGGTTTCTTCCCAGTTCTCAATAACGTGAGACGGTCAGGGACTATCTCTAGATTGTACTGGAAATGACCTGCAAAAGCCTGTGCCAGATCATCCCACGTGTACCACCTGCTGAAATCCTGCCTGGTATACCATTCCAGTGCAGATCCGCTCAGACTTTGGCCGAAATAAGCTATCAAAAGCTCATCCTTGCCTCCTGCCCCTCTCATTTTGCTACAGAATCCCCGCAAATGTGCCATGGGATCACCGTGCCCTTCATATAAATCAAACTTGGGCATCTTGAACCCAGCCGGGAGTTGGACATCTGGGAAAGGGCACAGATCTTTGTATGCCACGCTGACTTGATTGCCCAGCCCGTGCAAGTTCCTGAAGGATTGCTCCAGGCTTTTGAACTTTCTCAACACTTCATCCTGTTCAGGGGCCTTAACCGGCTTCTCAACCTCTGCCGGTACTTCCAAATGGGGATTGTAAGCCTGTGGTTCGGGTGCATGGAATGTAGGCTCAGGGGGATAGTATTGGGTATCGTGAGCCTGAAACAATGGCTCACTGGTCGTTCTCTGCAAAGGGGCTGAGGTAGGTCCCACAAAAATGGGAATGTTGGGTGTTGGTAGAGGTTGATGGGGTGGTGGAGTTTGGGAATCATGAGGGCTTCTTTCTTGATGATAGAGGAGATTTGGGCGGCTTGTGGAAGGGCCAGAGTGAGGGTACTCCGGCATGTGTCCTAGTGTCTCAGGGCTCTTTTGTGTTTTGGCCAGGGCTAGCTGCATTGCATGCATCTCTAGTCCCATCCTTTCAATCTTTTTCATTGCCTCTTTTAGCAACTGGCTCATCGGCCTTTCTTCCTCATTACTATTCTCTGAAGTAGTCATGCTTGTTGTTACCGGTCCTTTGGATCTGGTTTGGTATGAATGTGTTGCCAGAATTCTTTAACAACTAACTGTCTGGTATCAGACAACAACAAACTTTGTTAGTGTTAGAGCTTAACAGATTTGATCGTAACACATAGAGGATGCAATGCACCTAGGCAGTTAACCGTTTCTACATGCTTTGCTTCAAACCACATGCGTCATCCCGGCTTGTTCATTCGTCTCTTTTAAAGTATTTTGCGAAACTCTGCGTTTTATTTTATTTACATTTTCTTTTCTTTATTTATTAAAAGCGGTCGAATCTTATGGGGATTGCCTACGTATCACGTCCCCGCGTGAATCAGACCAGGCGTAGTTCTGCCTCAAAGTAAAGAAACACACAATTCTTGTGAAATCATTAAATTCATTCTCAAAATTTTGCTAATTACAAATTACATCAAGCGAGGAATAGCAATAGTACAGACTCCACAGTTCTTAAAAAGAAAGGAAAACAGCATATGGAAAAGCGACAAAGCCAAATAAACAGGACTCAACCAAAGATTAATTTTCCAACTTAGGGACCCGCGAGGCATCATTCGGCCTTTCCGCGGCCCTTGGTGTGAGGTCCCTCTGCAGGTTTTTCAACTCATTCATGATTCGGTGGACGCAACCCATGATGGAAACGAGGAGGGTCTTTCGAGGCTTTTGCTCGCATGCCAGGCATCTCATGTAGATGTAATGCCCAATCTCGTCGATCTTTCCCCGGATGTTGTCCCTTTCTGCGAACAAATGCCTTATCTGTTGGTTCTTCAACCCCAGTGTTTGCGCATTGTTGGCAAGCTGATCCTGGAACATCTCCATTTGCCTTTCCATTCTGGTCATTGCATCGTAGCATTGCCTTCTGTCGGCTTGGGCATCTCGTGTTTTCTTGAGGATCCTTTCACGAAGAGAGGCGTTCGTTTCCCTTAATGTCCCGATGCTCAGTTCATACTCCCTTATGACTCGTTGCAGGCGCTGCCTCCGAGCCATCGCACCCTTTGCCCACTTGGTTCGCAATTTTGCTGTGCTGGCCCTGGCTTTTTCCAAATCTTCCTGGCATTCCGCAACCTGATCCTTTAACCCTGCTATCAATCTTTTATCCGCCCGGCTTCTCATCTGGCTATTAGCCTCTTTTTTCATTCTCCGGATCTGAGCTTTGAGGATCTCGCCTTCTCTGATTAACTTGTTCTTTTCTCCCTTGTGGGCAGCAGACTGTAATTGGCACTCAAACCTCATATCCTGAACTTGTTGCTTCAGTTTGCCTGCTTTGACAAGATATTCCTGCTCTTTGGCCAACCAGCCCCACTGTTCTTGTGAAGATTTGGCAAATTCTTGCAGGTGAGGTCTTTTGGTCGGTCTTCCAGATGATGTCTCCCCTTTGTACCAGGCCTGATACCCGGGCGAAACTTCCCCTTTTGCCCGATTCATTACACAAGTATTTGCTTCTAAGTATTGACATTGGCTCCAAATTTGACGAACCCTTGCTTCAGGAAACTGGCCGTCGGGACTGATCTCGATTACCTGGATGCTCAGATCCTCGTCTTTCGGCACTATCTGATACCTCCCAAGTTGCCTTAAAACCCGATGCGGCGCGTATGGTTGAATGCTCTTAAGTCCCATTAAGAGAAAATGGGGCCTGGCTGCTGGCATGTATATGACTTCGTCGATCGGTAACCATCCTAGCGTCCACTGTATTTGACTGGCGTTGAGGGTATGGAAATATGAGGTCCATGCTGTGACTCCTTCTGCTAGGTAGGTTTCATTAACTCTGGTATAGAACTCCTCTATGCAGGTCTTTCCAGCGGATCCATGGCTCAGAAACTGGGCTCGGTGACATAGGTGTTCGGTCATCCACATTTGCAACAACAAATTGCAACCCTCGAAAAAGCTTCCTCCGGCTTTGCAAGAAGTGAGTGCCCGGAATATATCAGATACTATCATGGGCGCCAACGTACTATCACTCTGTGTGAGCAACGTACTGACGACCCCTGCTATCTTTATGTCAATATTCCCGTCTTTTCTTGGGAATACTAGTAGTCCTAAGAAAGCTATCATGAAAGCAATCCGTCTATGTTCTTCCCACTTTTGGCGATTACCTTTGCTGCACAACTGGTTTTCTGGCTTGTCGAATCCTCCTATGTGACCATATCTTTGATATATGAAACTCATGCTGCAAAAACCTTTTGCCAAGTCAGGGTTATGGATTGTTCTGACTATCTTTAAGGAGTCCAGGAACCGGTGTATTGCTACAGCTCTTGGAGCAATCAGATATTTGTGTCTCAAAGGAGTCTCAGCGCTGCCGATATACCCTGCTATTTCTTCTAAAGTTGGGGTAAGTTCAAAATCTGAGAAACGGAAGACATTGTGCGCGGCATCGTGCTCATTCTGCACATTTATTAATAAGATTTTAACAAACGACACTTATCCTGATAAAAACAAAATATATGCGATTTTTTTGTGAATTTTGAATTTTCGTATATATATATAAAAAAACTTTCTAAAGAAGTTAATAACGGAAAATATTTTGGATTTTTGTTTCGAAAACTGGGAGCCTGAAAGGACTTTTCTAGACCTTTAGCAAGACAAATACTTTTGCCACAAATAAAGATATATATACATTTTGAAGTAAAGAAAAACTTTTGAATTTTTCACTTATATATATATACATATATTTGCAACAAATAATAAAAGTTAAGACAAAATAAGACTCTTTTATTATTTTCATAAGAAAAAAAACCATTTTAAGAATAGGGTCTTTTTTTTTTTATGACAAGACAAACTATATATTTCTATTGATATTTTATTTTTTGAAAGACAGAACAACGACTTTTCAAAATTTTGGCAGAGTTTTGACAGTATTTGTTTTTTTTTCTTTTTTTCAACAATAAACAATCAATTCCTAACCGTTATTTCCCTTTTTTTCACAATATTCCAAATATTCAAACACCGGTCAGCATGCGGGCATGAGACAAATAAATGCACGGAAAACAATAGGATGCACCAGAATGGTCTTTTCATATCAGGTTGCTAGTCCTAGACGGACCCAACCCCTGTGTTGAGTCCCCTAAGTCATATGCAACGTGATGCAAATAAGCGTTCCTACTAGGGATCCGGCATGAAGTCACGTTATTCTATGTTCAAAACCTGGGTCGGTGTTCTAGACAGTGTACCCGAGCGGACAACTCGAGTTGAGGAAGGAGCTCCTTTCCGGGAACCAAAAGGCCAGCCGGCTTAGAAACTTTCCGAGCCTCTTTTATTTAGGGTATGACACTAACAGAATAAGGAGTCTCAACCAGTGAGCACATCCCCGGAGGTAAGAAGAGAAAGGTTTCGGCACAGTTTATATACAGTTCAAATAATATCAAAGCGGTAACAGCAGCATTTAGCACACTAGGATCAAAACATGTAATAATCAGATAATAAATAAAGCCGAATAATAACAATTATTCTAAGCTCGAATTTTAACCCTGAACCAGTGGTTCTGGGTCTAAGTCCCCAGCAGAGTCGCCAGAGCTGTCACACCTCCTTTTTACGCACCCGAGGGGCGCAGGGGAGTTTTTTCCAATTAAAGGACAACCGAAACGGGATTGGTTTAATTATTTCAGAGTCGCCACTTGGGAGATTTAGGGTGTCCCAAGTCACCAATTTTAATCCCGAATCGAGGAAAATAATGACTCTATATTACGGTCTGCGTACCAGAAATCCGGATAAGGAATTCTGTTAACCCGGGAGAAGGTGTTAGGCATTCCCGAGTTCCGTGGTTCTAGCACGGTCGCTCAACTGTTATATTCGACTTGTTTATCTGATTTTTAATACAATTATGAACCATGTGCAAATTTTGTCTTTTAACCGCTTTATTAATTATTATTATTAAGAAATGTGAACATCGCTTAAAACATATCTTTGGACTGTGTCACATGAAATGCACCCACAATCCGAAACATATTTTATTTGATGTTTTAGAATTTGGATTTGGGTCGCATGAAATGCACACCCGAGTTTAAGAAAATTAAATTATTAAAGACGCGCCTAAAGCAACTAGCGCATTATTATTTTGCGGAGGCCGTGAAATTCGCTAAACAACCCTCCTGAATTCTAAGTAATTTAAACAAGTATTTACTGAGGGCCCCACAATTTGTGTTTTTATTCGGCGAGGCTTATCTCATCCTTATTTTTTAAAATGAATTTGCAACGTCATGGACACGCGTCTCGAACCACGTCACAATCAATGTACCCGTGATTAGAAACACATTTCGATTCCGTTGAGATTTGGATTTGGGTCACATCAATGTGCACCCGAGTTTACGAAGGTAAGATTTATTAAGGCGCGTCCTAAAGAGTCTAACGTATTGTTATTTTAGGAAGGTTGTGAGATTTGCTAAACAACCCGTCCTGGAAACTAAATGCTTCACTAATATACATTTAACAAGGGCCCCGCATCTGCGTTTTGTTTATTTTTATCGAGGCTCATCTCGTTGTTATTTTTAAAGGATACCCTATAGCAACTAAGTTTCTTGTCGTGTTTGTCTCTATCAATTGAAAGCAGTAAATAGCCTTAGTTGATTATAAAACCGGATTTAAAGTGCTTTTACAGAATAATAAAACGTGACTGCACTTATGGACAACTAGCTACAAATTATGGGCCCAAACCTAGCTCATGCGAGATGGCCAGACTTGGGCCCTGTTTTTCCGATACAGGCCTAACTGATTTTTTCGATTTGGGCTCGGCCTTCCTGAGGTTGAGTCCTAGAACTGATTCTTTGTTCTTTATCAATTTATATGTGACAAACTAGCAAAGGGGAAAGAACTTTAACTCATGTGGGTAGTTTTCCTATTTTTGGCCTACATTATAGAATGTACTACGCCATCAGACTAAGTCTAAAATACAATCTATTACCCTGGGAATGTTTTTCACCTGACAGCATACATACATGACTATCATTCATTAACCTACATTGATATACCGAGCATGTAGGATACTTCTATTATACAAACGAAAATGTAACTATTTTATGACATTTAATGTAGCAGTTCATGTATACATAAAAACAATCTGCAGGTCCTCTCTTTTGCATTCATGCTCAAACTCTCAGTTACATTGGTGGTATCAACTGTGTACCTGGTAAGGAAAGGAAAGGAAGAAGGAGAGTGATCAGTTGAGTAGTGTGCAGTAATCACAGCATCAACAGATACACAACAACAGCACAGCAACAAACCAACAACCAAGATTGTTTTCCACAGTCCACGAACAACCAACAATGATTCCCAGAATAAATGAAACCAGCAAATAGTCGAGTGCCAAACCAATAATTCCAGACGAAGAGTAATGAACACCAGAAGTAAAAGAAGTTCAATGCAGCAAATACCAATAGTTCAGCAACCAACAAACAGCTCAGTCACGGCAGACGACAGAACTTGGCCAAGACAGCTTGACCAATATGAATTCTTGTTCAACTTTCAGATGGTGTTTGGTTACAATCTATTTGGAAACTAACTTATGTTTTTCGGCTTTCTTTAAACTCAGTAAACCTCTCTTCAGATTAAAACTCTAGCCTTAAGACTGAAAATTTTCACTTTGTTTTTCTCTTTTTTCTGAAGACTAAAAAGTCCAGCCCCGTTTAAGTTATCAAATGGCCTATTTATAAGCCACATGACCAAGGGCAGCTAAGCTGCCTCCCTCCTACTTGCAGACTGCCCATACCCCTTAACTCCCCATGCCTAAAGGCATCTTTCTTGGAATCCTTAATCAGCCCCCATGCCCTGTCTATATTACTCTAATCAAGGGTTATGGGTTTAGTTAAGTATTCAATTAATTCCCATACTCTTAGGTCTGGTCCCCCATTAGCATTAATTTAATCCTATTTTAATTACCACTTGACACATTCTGAAATTATCCCCTAATCAGACCCTGTCTTATGCCAAGATTACCCTTACACCTTGCATATTACTGTATTACCCTAACTCTTAATAGTTAGTATATAGACCTCTCTAATTTCAGCCAATACCTGACTACTAGCTAATTAAACTCAAACTGTTTTCAGGCTGATTTGTTAGATTTCTGAAGCTAATTGCCAATTCTCTGCCTAAGTTCAGGCAATGATTCAAACTTTAAGCAAACAGGGTGTCAATTAAAGGGTACAAGTTGGTCATGCCGATACAAGTAACACCAACAAGAAACAGGCATAGTAATCAATACTGAAATGTAGACTCATTTAGATGACTACACAAGCTATAACATCTTTCAAGTGAATTCAGTTGACGACGCTTATTTAGATGACTATACAAGCTATAATACACAGCAAGCAACCAATAAAACCAACAACCAACTCATTATTAACTTAAAACGTACACACATGGACAGACGAGTCGCGGAACAAACAAACCAGAACACGAACGACAGATAGATTTTAGGAGGGCAAAAGAAAAAGGAAAAATACCTCAGAAAAATGAAACTAAGATCGATTCAAGTTCGAACTCGGGCCAGGTGATTTTGGGGTCTAATGGACTTTAACCGAAGCGTTCTCAACTGAGAACACTTCGGTAAAAGTCTGCTAGGCCCTGATCCTGCCACTGATTCGGACAAACCCATAGATCTGAATCCTAGGGCTCTTGAGGTTCGATTTGGGAACCGTTCAATCCCTGTCAGATTCGAACAGAACCAAAGCCACTCCGGGGGTGAGGGAGGTCAGGAGGGGTTGTGGTGTGAGTTTGGGGTCAATCGGTGTAGATCTAGTTTTTGCTCGAATCTTCGTTTGAAGATTCGAGAAGATTCGGAGTGATTCGAGGTGAACGGTTGACAGATTCATGTTCGGGGTGGTTGGGTGCATCGGGGATGTTATTTTGGTGGTCATCGGAACCATGGTTACCGGGCTCACAGGGGAAACCTAGGCTGCTAAGGGTTTGAGAGGAAAGGGGTCCTGGGGAAGATGATGAATAGTGGCTGAAGGGGGGGTACGGCTTGGGGCGTGGGGGTAAGGGTCGAGTTTATATATGGGGAGGCTGATTGGATCTGAGCCGTTAGATCAGATGATCTCAATGGCTTGGATCTGAGGGTGGAAAATGAGACGGGGCCGTTTGATAGTTAAACGGGGTCGTTTGGTTTAAGTGAGGGGTTGGGTCACGGGTGCGTGTGTGGACCGTTGGATCAAGAAGCTCAGACGTCTCAGATCATTTCGCTTGAAACGGCGTCGTTGAGATGAGTTGAACAGCCTGATCTGGACCGTTCCTTTGAATCAGATCAACGGCTTCAAATGGGGATGCCGATACGACGTCGTTTGAGTCCTTGCTTGGGCAGGCTGGATTTGGACTGGGTCTGAGTGCCGTTTTTGGGCCCCTTTTGTTTCAATTTCTGGGCCCAAATCGATTTTAATCCTTCACTCTTTTGCTTTTTTTTTCATTTTTCTATTACAACAAAATAAAAATAATAGATAATAAAACAACGAAATTAAAACTAAACAACAATGTAACATTTTAACACAATTATCACAAAAATATTTAAGTAAGATAACTAAAAGCCTAGAACGAACGATGCACACATATATATATTTTTTGAATTTTCTTTTACCGACACATAGTTTTGTATTTTTGTTTGATAGTGACTGGATGCAAAATGGGCAGACACACAAATGACCAACAACACATGTTACGGAAAGATCGAAAAATTGTGCAGCGAAGCCATTTGTCATTATTTTTTATTTTCTTTTGGAGCGATCGTCCGTGAAGCAAAAATCACGTGCTTACATTATGTACTGTTGTTTTAAGTTCAGACGGTATTGTTATATAATTTTCAGACTCGTATCCCATTTTATAGCTCATGACTCCATATTTACTAGTTTTTGGGGGATTTATCTTGTATTAGCAGTATTTTGTTATATTGAGATTTCAGAATTATGTTATTTCTATATATTTCCGTTAATTTTGGTTCTTTATTATTATGTCTGGCTTGCCTAGCAAGTGTGCTAGGCGCCATCATGACAGGTTCGTATTTTGGGTCATGAAAAGTTGGTATAAGAACCCTAGGTTCATAGGTATTACGAGTTATGAGTAAGTTTAGTAGAGTCTGGCGGGTTGGTATCGAGATGTATGTACTTATCTTCATGAGGCTACGAACTTTTAGGAAAATTCACTTTTTAATATTCTTGTCGCGCGGATTTGTTATTTTCGAAAACTGAACTTGACACTTCTATTATCACAGATGGTGAGGACACGTGCGACAAGATCAAGTAGACGACCACTAGTACCACTAGTTAGGGCCACGCGAGGTCAAGGTATGGCTTGTCCTACAACCAGAGCAGCACTTGTGGAGCCACCAGTTGCTCCAGCCGAGGAGCAGGTACTTGATGTGGTTGAGTCGGTAGGACAAACTCAGGCACTAATTGTGCCCATCATTATTCCTGGCCTTAAGAAGGCCTTACCCAAGATTTTTACTATGCGCACGAGCCTTGCTCAGGCAGTCATAGTTTCAGCTGCACCAGCCACGTTGCAAGCTGGGGGAGGTGCCCAGACTCGTGCTTCCCATACTCCATTACAATTAGTTGGGGGACTCAGACACTAGATGTATTGCTAGTTCAGTCGGTTGCTGCTACTGGTGACGAGGTTGGTCCCCATATGAGTTATAAGGAATAGAAGAGATTGGAGCGGTTTGGGAGGCTTAAGCCACCAAAGTTCAATGGAGAAGATTTGGAGGATGCTCAGGATTTTATAGACCGGTGTCAATGGATTCTTTGCATGCCGGATATTTTGAACACTAGTGGGGTTTTATTTGCTACTTTTTAGCTGACTAGGGTAGCTTATCGATGTTGGTAAGCCTATGAGTTAAGTAGGTCAACCGATGCAGTTCCACTTACATGGCATGAGTTCTCGATTCTCCTCTTAGAGAAATTTGTTCCACATACTCCCAAGGACGAGTTACGTTGGCAGTTTGAGCAGCTACGATAGGAGGGTATAATACTGACTCACTATGAGATAAGGTTAGCAGAATTGGCCCGTCACGCGGTATGGTTGGTTCCCACTGAGAGGGAAAAGATTAGAAGGTTCATTGATGGCCTCAACTATGGTTTATGCTTCATTATGGTTTAGAAGGTTGCGACATATACTAGGTTTTATCAGGTGGTTGATATTGCTAGATGAGTAGAGCTAGTTCGTAGGCAGGAGCATGAGGAGCGAAAGGTCAAGCGGCCTTGAATTTCAGGTGGTTTCTGTGGTTCCTCGTGTGGATGCTAGTCCCATTACTGCATAGGTCTCTCCTCTAGACCCATTCAGGCAGCTCGCCATATTCCTTACGGTTCTTTAGTTAGCCACAGTTTACGCCCATCTCAGTCATAATTCAGTGCGTTGTCGATAAGAGTGCTTACCATTCTTCATCTACACAGGGTTCTATGTGAGGCTATTTAGATCATCAGGATCAGAAGCTCCTCTAGAGGAGAGGTTATTTTGAGTGTGGGGACTTGAGTCGTCTCAAGAGAAATTGCCCAAACTATAAAGTAGGTTCCCATAGTTGTTTTCTTAGCCTTTGATTTCAGCACCAAAACCTACAATACCCGCACAACCATCTCGAAGTAAGGCTCAGTCAGCTCGAAGCCGCCCTTGAGGGGGAGGTCGATCAGGTGGTGATCACGCCCGTCGCCACACATTTCTAGACAATCCAAAGGTAGTTGCATCTGATGTCATGATCATATGTATTATTTTAGTATTCCACAGGGATCCTTCGGTATTATTTGATCCTACTCCTACTTATTCATACGTGTCCTCATACGTTGCTTGTTATTTGGGTATGCCCCGTGATTCTTTAGCATGTATTTACTCTGGTGGGTGATTCTACTGTTGTGGACCGTGTGTATTGGTCGTGCGTAGTGACTATTGGGGGATTAGAGAAGAGAGTTGATCTTTTATTGCTTAGCATGGTTGATTTTAAATGGATTGGCTGTCACTATATCACACTATTCTTGATTGTCATGCTAAGATTGTCATATTGGTGATGCCGGGGTTGCCTAGGGTTGAGTGGAGAGGTTCCCATGATTATGTTCCCACTTGATTAATTTCATATTTGATAGCTCAACTGTTGGTTGAGAAGGGATGTCTAGCCTATTTGGCCATTGTGAGGGATGTTAGTGTTGATACTCCTACCATTGAGTCTGTTCCAGTAGTGAGAGACTTTCCTGATGTGTTTATTGCAAACCTGCTGAGCATGCCACAAATATGGTCATTGATTTTTGTATTGGTCCGATGTCGGGCACTCAGCCCATCTCTATTCCATTGTATCAAATGGTACCAGTGGAATTGGAAGAGTTAAAGTAACAACTTCAGGAGTTAATTTATAAGGGATTCATCAGGCCTAGTGTGTCACGTTTGGGTGCGCCGGTTCTATTTGTGAAGAAGAAGGATGGTACTATGATGATGAGCATTGATTACAGGCAGTTGAACAGAGTTACAATTAAGATCAAGTACCCACTGCCGCGTATTGATGACTTATTTGATCAGCTTCAGAGTGCTAAAATGTTCTCTAAGATTGACTTTGTTACGCCCCACAATATTACGATGATGTTACATCCTGCAGTATTATACTTCGATGATGTTTTATCCTGCAATATTATATTACGATGATGTTACGCCTTGCAGTATTACATTACGATGATGTTGTGCTTCGCAGTTTTAAGTCAGGACGATGTTGCACCCTATAGTTTTGTACGTTGAATTTGTCGTAAGGTAATTGAAATTACTCCAAGGAAAAATATTATTTGGAGATTATAAGGATTATGCTATTTCAAACAAGTGATGTGTAAATTCGTGAAGGTGAGAGGGCAAGCAGATCGAAGGAAGCGAATTTTGTTGAAATTTGGCATTTTGGGATAAAATACGGTCTGAGCTATATGTTTACCTTGAACATGGTAATTACTATTAGATTTGATTGTGTGGTTCTAAAAATACGTGATTTATTTTATGATAGTTGTTTGGCAGTAGATGCTAAGTGTGAGACTAGAAATTAAGATAAGAGCCTGAAGGCAGTAGGTTAAGCAAACTGAGTGGCCTATATGGGGCCTCGAGGTCGAGTTAAGCGTTGGGCTGTAAACGACCGATGAAGGACTAACAATTCTAAGAGCTTTGATAAGAGAACTTTATGATCAATAATGAGTAATAAAGGAAGAACAAGTAATGAAACACAATAAATATAACCAATAAATGTAAGTAATAGAATCAAGGTAGAATGTGTTTAAGTTAGAGAGCAGAGAACTTGGGTATTCAAGGTGAAACTATGGAAAGACATAATGATCCTAACCTTGGGCTCTCTGATTTTAGCCGCATATAGATAATCTCTGCATTTCTTAGAGTAAAGGCGATAAGAAACGATATTGAATTATTGCCCCTTCGATATTTCCATCACGACGGTAGTCACGCCCCACCAAGCGATTGACGTGACAAAATGGGATGTCTAAAGGTCGTGTCCATACAGCCCTTAAAAGCCTTTGAATAAATTACAACAGCCGGCTATCCTTTGGTTCGCTCCAACGTGCATGTTAGACCTCTATAAAAACCTTTTCTTTCGCTCCTTATTTTCCACTACACCACCAAGCCCACAAAAGAGTTCTTCTCACTTCTTTCTTGTTCTCTCTTCTAAAACTCAATTTTCATTCCTCCTCTGAAGTGTTTTAAGAATGGCGAAAACTTCCACCTCTGTCCCCAGGAAGATGTGCCTTCCTCTTTCTCGCGCTCATCTAAATGCAAAGCAAGAATGCCCCTTGCTTTGGTGAATGTATTCTAGGAGCCTTTGAAACGACCTCCGATTTCAAGACCAAAAAACCTTATTCGAAGCTAGGATGATGCAAACCTTTATCCCAATATATTAGCTCAATAACAAATGTCGAAAGGGTGAAGACCGACTGCCACTGGGGGGGACGTGTGCTTGTGGAGATTCCTTCTCGGGGGGAGGACATAACGACATGCAAGGCTGACTTTCTTAGTGTGTATACTTATCCATTTACCCTTGGCCCAGTGGAGCCATCCTCCACTCCAATAGACCCCGTGATCCTCGACTTCTGCAAACGATATTGTATACGGTAAAATCTAAAGGTCCAATTTTTTGTCACTATGGCACTTCATAAGCACACTTCTATAGGCTCTAGATTATGGTCGAGATTAACACCTGAGGGGTTATCGACGCCCAGCCTCAAGGAAGTGCAGGTTGATTAAGTTATGATTAAAACGTGGGAGGCTCCCAAGGCATGCAACTAGAGATGACAAAGTCTACTAGGCTAGTTCAGACCCGAATCAGGGCATTAAATGGTTTTACCATCCCTATATCTTTTCAATAATGCATTTGTACTATGTTGGGATTCCCTCTGGTATATAAAGGGGATCCTTGTCATTTTGTAAAGGATCTGATGCTCAATATTGAATACATAAGAACATTCTCTCTGCTCTCTAACATATTCTGTTGATCTCATTGCTTGCATTTATTACTTATATTCGTTGTTTTCTATTTATTGTTCTTCATTTATTGCTTATTATTGATCATAAAGAGCCGCAATCGCAACTCTCATAACTGTTAATCCTCCCCAGATTAGACTTAGCCGAGTGTCTGGCTTGACCTCGAGGCCCGCATACGCGAGCTTGATGGCCCGATTTCCAACTCTTCGGTTTGGTTATTATATTATCTACAAGCTCTTACCATATTTTCTAAACTCTTACTTAGCATCTATTGCCTAAAAACTAGAATAAAAATAGATCACGTATTTTTAGAACCACAAAATCAAATCTAATTGTAATTACCATTTTCAAGGTAAACAGTTTGGTGCCCACCGTGGGGCTAAAAATAATAGAGATTATTTTCTTACTGGTTTTACTACATAACGCAAGTTATCTTTTACTCTTTTTCATGTCCATGATCTTTAATTTCAGGTCAAAATGGCTAACTCAGTAAATGCACGAGAAAACAACATCTTGAAGACCATGGAGAGAATGTTGTGGATGTTCCAAGTGATGGTGTACCACCACGAAACCCTGAGAATGCACCAGAACCGATTCCCACAAACGTGGTCTCACGCAATGCTCGACACGCCGAAATAAGCTCCCACACCAACAGGAGCATACACTAAGAAGATCAACAAGAAGCACAAAAACACCCCAGCTCAAGAAGAAAAATGGGTTATCCTTCATGTCATTTTCGAATTATTACAAGCACAACAATTGGCATTTGCTCAGTTGCAAAGCTACCAAAAGACTACCAGCACGGTAGCTCCAGAAACGGCTCCCCGATCCGAGCAGGTACCAGAAAGATCAAGCAACAACGGGTTGGCATCCGACCCCGCAATCATAAAGATGCTAGAGGACCTCATAGAAAGGATCAAGTCGGGCGAAAAGAAGATAGAAACCAATGACAAGAAGGTAGAAACCTACAATTCTAGGGTCGACCAAATCTCGGGCGCACCCCTGATTCTGAAAGGTGTAGATTCGAAGAAGTTTGTACAAAAGCAATTCCAACAGGAAGCGTCCCCAAAACCCATTCCAAAGTAGTTCAGAATACCCTACCTTTCGAAGTACAACGGAACCTTGGACCCCATCGAGCACGTCACTGCCTACACTTGTGCGGTGAAGGGCAACGACCTAAAGGACGACAAGATCGAGTTCGTCCTACTGAAAAAGTTCAGAAAAACTCTTCCAAAGGGGCAATGATGTGGTATCACAACCTGGCCCCAAACTTCATAGATTCATTTGCCATACTAGCCGATTCTTTCATAAAGGCATATGTTGGTGCCATCAAAGTAGCTACAAGGAAATCCAATGTCTTCAAAATCAAGCAGAGGGAGAACAAAATGCTGTGAGAGTTCATGTCTCTCTTTCAAATGGAACGAATGGAACTACCACCCATCTTCAATGACTAGTCAGTGCAGGCCTTCACTCAAGGTTTGAATGAACGAAGATCGGGTGCTTCAAAACAGTTGAAAAAGAATATGGTTGAATACCCCACCGTGACTTGGTCGGACGTTCACAACCGATATCAATCAAAGATCAGGGTCAAAGACGACCAATTAGGAGCCCCGTCGGGCTCGATATATCCTAATAGGCTTCCGGAAAAGGATTCAAAGCCACACAAAGAGAGATACCAACCATACACTAAAGATAGAAGAAATGCCCCAAGGCGCAACATACCCCGCAATGACCGATGAATGGATCGAGGTCAGAACCCTCGGGGTCTTGTCAGCAGAGCTGGATTCAATAGGCACACAAGGCCAATGGTGGCACCTCGTTTGTCGAAATACAACTTCAATGTCGATGTTTTATACACGCATTTGCCATCAGTAAATCAAAGACACCAGGTGTCCAGGACCGTATTGTCATATCCTTCACAAAGGGACCGTAACTTAGTGTGTGAATTCCATAACATGCACGGTCAAAAGACCAAGGATTGCCGGAAACTCCGAGTAGAAGTAGACCGACTACTCCGCAAAGGTCACCTCCGAGAATTCCTCAGCGACTGGGCCAAAAATCAATTCCGAGAAATAGAGGAGACCAATAATACTGAAATAAATGAGCCGAAACATGTCATCCATATGATCTTGGGAGGCATCGATGCTCCACAAGAACCCATGATCAGAAGAACAAAAATATCCATCACCAGAGAAAAGAAAACTTGAGGTTACATACCCGAGGACGCTCTCATATTTAATGATGAGGACATCGAGACCTTGTCTCAGCCTCACAACAATGCACTAGTAATCTCTTTCCTCGTCAATACATTTCAAATTAAACGTGTACCTGTGGATCCAAGTAGCTTGGCCAATATTATCAGTTCGAGGGTGGTAGAGCAGCTCAGACTACTTGACAAAATCATGCCCACCTCTCGAGTGCTCAACGGATTCAACATGGCGGGCGAAACAACGAAAGGGGAAATCACCCTCCCAATCAATGTGGTCGGCACAACCCAAAATGCCAAATTCCATGTCATCGAAGGAGACATGAGATACAACGCCTTAATCGGGAGGCCATGGATACACTGCATGAGAGTGGTACCATCCACCCTCCATCAAATGATTAAATTCCCAACAAAGGATGGGATAAAAACCGTCTACGGGGAGTAGCATGCAGCAAAAGAGATGTTTGCAGTGCAAAATGTGGCATCAACGCCAATACATCCACCATCGAAGGAGTCGAAGGATAAGCAAACAGTAAGATAGCGATAACAAGTTACATTCTCGGCTACGCCCGACTAAACAAAACAAGGACTGTACCGAGTCCTCAAAACAAATGATTGAATCACATGTTGGTCTGAAGCGCCATCAGCATTAAGGTATGGTCATCTTCCTTTTTTCAGTTACATTTTATACTAACCTAAACGAAGGTATCCGATCGAAATGGCCGAAGCACTTTCCAACTCGAAGGCCTTGGGTTCCAAAAGCATAGGTTGCACTCTTTTCCTTCGACCGGGTTTTTATCCCAAGAAGGGTTTTACCAGCAAGGTATTTAACGAGGCAACATCTATATGCTACCTAAGGAATATTCAACAAGTATTGAAGGCTTACTTTTCAATCAACCTCGAATACTGGGGTGCATCCCCCCCGGATGATCACCTCCTCGGAAAAGCCAAGAAGTGCTAAACGGGGTCTCGATAGGAAAATAATGTATCGGTCCAAATGGTCAAACGAACCGTTTCTGTATAGAATAACTGCCCCCCTAACAGTGAATACATGTATACTTATACCAAGTAATCGAAGAATGCTTTCCATCAAAGCATTTCACATTTCAAAAGAATCTGCTATTTTTGCAAAAATGGCTTCAGAGGCAAAAACGTCCCCAACACTCGAAGACTTGCATCAACAATTCAATGCCACATGCCCTGCGAGTTGGAAACTCCAAACTCATAAGCCCTCGATGAGGCAACACCAAGTTTACAAGAAATGGCTCCCAAGCCAGGGAATTTTCGATGACTCAGGGACTGCCACCAATAGCCACCCCAATCGACCTATCAAGACTCGAAGTTGTATGACCCCTGGGTTTGAGCATCAAACTCGTAAGCCCTCAATGAGGCAACATCAAGATCATAAAAAGGCCCTAGACCCAAAAACCTCCCGAGCTCTCGGGGACTCATGTTGAAAACTCAAGACCACATGACCTCCGTGTCAAAAAATTGAAAACTATAAGGGTAGCCTGATTAACCTATTATTTTCGATGTTTTTTCGAAGTAATTGAAGGCATGTGAGTTTATAGTGACGGTCAGCCCTCCCCGAGTAGCGTTAATTTGGCCGGAGCCTTATGACCGTAGTCATTGTGTTTGGCCGGAGCCTTTCAGTCCCCGAGTGAAGTAGTTTCGACATTTATATCGAGGGTATGCCTTTTTAGAGGTCTTACTAGTTCGAATATATAGCCTTAACTTTAAGATCAAGATTATGTCTTTTGTAAGGTCTTATAAATTTTGACATGCCTTACTTAAGGTCTTACAGATTTGGCTACTTGGTACAAGTATAACTCATGCCTTGTTTGAGGTCTTACATATTTGGTATTGCCTTATAAAGGCCTTATGAGCTCTAGGTTGCCCGCACGGGGTCTTATAGCCACGAGCTTTCGGCAAATCGATGGAACAACAGTCGGTGACAGTCCCCAAGACATCGAAAGTTTTTTTAGCCCTGGAGCCGTTCTTTTTAAACTTGGTGTTGCCTCATTGAGGCCTTATGAGTTTGATGTTTTCGACTTGGAGATCAAATGGCTTTGAGTTTTTGATGTTAGTCCCCTGGAGTTTGGGAGATTCCTGGCCCTGGAGCCATTAAAAAGAGCAGACTTCTTTGAAGCACGAAGAGCTTTGATGGAGGAGAAATATTCTTTGATTACTTGGAACAAGAATACACGTTTTCATTGTCAAGGGTACAATTATTCTATGCGGACATGTTTTGTTCGACCGTTTGGCCCGATATATCATTTTCCTATGGAGATCCTTTTTGGCTCATCTTGACTTCTCCGAGGAGGTGATCTCCTAGGGGGATGCCCCCTAGTATTCGAGGGTGGTTGGAGAGAAGCCTTGATTACTTTTTAAGTTCTCCTTAGGTAGCATATATTGCCTTGTTAAACACCATTCTGGTAAAACGCTTCTTGGGATAAAATCCGATCGAAGGAAAAGAGTGCAACGCATGCTTTAAAACCCAGGGTCTTTGAGTCGGGGGATGTTTCGGCATCTTCCATCAGACAGCTTAGCAGTAGTAACATTTGAGCATTGATATGTTCCAATTGCTTGGAAGTTGTTCGCCTTCCATGGTACTGAGTGTCACACCTCCTTTTTCACCCCGCCCGCAGGGGCGTAGGGGGAGTTTTTCCAATTAAAGGACAATCAAAACGGGATTTATTATTTAATTCAGAGTCGCCACTTGGGAGATTTATGGTGTCCCAAGTCACCGATTGATCCCGAATCGAGGAAAAAATTGACTCTTTATTACAATCCGTGAACCAGAAATCCGGATAAGGAATTCTGTTAACCCGGGAGAAGGTGTTAGGCATTCCCGAGTTCCGTGGTTCTAGCACGGTCGTTCAACTGTTATATTTGGCTTAAATATCTGATTTTAATAAATGTTGAACCTATGTGAAAATTTTACCTCTTTACTGCTTTTATACATTTTAATTATTATTTTTAAGAGAATTGTAACGTCATTAAAACACGTCTTGAACCACGTCACATCAATGCACCCGTGATTTTTTGGACACGTTTTAACGTCGTTGAGATTTGGATTTTTTCACATAAATGCGCACCCGAGTTTAGGGAGGTAATGTTATTTAGATACGTGCCTAAAGAGACTAGCACGTTGTTATTTTGGACGAGGCCGTGAAATTTCGCAAAACAGCCCGTCCCGGAATCTAAGTATTTTAAAACAATATTTATTGAGGGCCCCGCAATTTTGTATTTTTATTCGGCGAGGCTCATCTCATTTTTATTCAAGGATATCCTAAAGCGACTATGATTTTCTATTTATTTGTCTCTAAGATTAAAGAAAAATCCTAATCAATTAGCATTAAAAGTTCGGGCTTCAAGTTCAAGTCCGGGTCCAAACAAAAGGAAACACCTTCTAGTTTGAACCCGCTACCTAACTTAAGATCCGCCGCCTGCCATTGTAAAAATTAACAAACCAGCTACCATTTCGATCCAGTTCAACTTTAGCTTTATTATATGAATTGGACTATTGGAATTAACTATGTGGAATACAAAGCCATTTTTGAGCTCTTTTTACGATTTGTTGAAAAATGCATCAATGCTTAAAAACTGACATCAAGCTAACATTAATCACTAACATTAGTTACTAACATTATTTACATTGCTATTTAAAATGATGTTATTTACTCAAGTGAACTCGCAATTTCAGAATTAGACCTATTAAACCAACATGCTGATTTCCATAAACTATTTGAACCTGTTTTGTGACATAAACTATTTGAAACTATTTCGCGACCACTGGAAAAAAGAATTGAATACAGTATATTTTATAACTAGTAATCACCAACTAAGATTAAGTATAATTGATATTCCATGTTTGTAGAAATAGATTCAATCAGTCCAACTTATGCATTCCAAAGTCATTCCAATACATACTATGAAATATTAAGTGAACTACTGCTTATACATCAAATTAAACACAAAGAAATAGGGGAAATTCAGAAATCCATTCCAACAACTCTTTACTTCCTTTCCATTAAATTTGAGAGCTTTAGAACGTGTACCTGGATAATGGAAATACAAGAAGATGAAGGAGCAGTCAGCAATAGTAATAACACAGCAACGCAGTGACAAAACAACCCAGTGACAGATTAAAAAGGAAGGAACCAGCAGAGTTCCATCAATACCCAATGAAAACAGTAACCAATCCAATAGCAAACTCAGGAATAACCAATTGAAACCCCAGAAATACCAAACAGCAACACCAATGAAATAGCAACAGTACTAGTTCTGATATTCAGCAGTAAAAGAAAAGACTCACTTTTCAGTTTCTTAGCTCTCCAAACACTGAACCTTTTAGAATTAAAAACCAGCCTGTTTTTTACTCTCAAATTACTGAACTTTTAAATGTTAAAAATCCAGCCTCAACTCTCTGGAAAAAAAAAACTGAAAGAGAACTGATCTTTTCCTCCCCAAAAAAACCAGCCCCTTTTCTGTCTTCAATGACCCTATTTATAACCCAAAAACAAGTATGGACAACATATTTTAATCAACCCTTTTTAAGTTTTTCATACCATTATGTTTTGTTCCCCATACTTGCATGCCTTGTTCCCCACTAGCAAATGTCTTGTTCTCCACTAGCAAATGTCTTGTCCCCCACTATGTATTAAACAATGCCTTATTTTAATATTATTAGTGCTTAGTGGACAGAGCACTCAAATTAATCATTTTTAAAACATTAAATCCCAAAATACCCTTGAAACTATTGAAATTACCATTCTACCCTATCAGCTATATCCAATCCTCCTAATCAATTAACCAAACTATAGCAGCTATAACCAATCTTAAGTGAGAAATCCTAACAATTGACTAATTAAAGACATGAAACTAACTCCCAATCAACGACATTAAGATTCATCAAACTCAACTCACAATTTAAGCTTGAAACTCAATTCAGACCAAATATCATCAAAATAAAGATTCAGTGATTAAACTAACACACTTCTAGATTAAACCTAAACAAGAACAAATGAATACTGTCAACATACTGAATGAAAACAAACTGACCTCATATGCAAGAAATGATGAACAACGACAAGAAAAGAAACAACATAACATAACTAAGAAAAGACAGAAACTAGAACGAGGCAAGATAATTAAAACAAGCAAGAAGAGCGACAGATTCATGAACTTGTACTGCTGCTCACTACGTTCGATCATGGAAACACGCAGCTCATTGATATCAGTTTAACCAAAAGACAAGATGAAAAAGAAAAAGGAAATGGACATTCATTGTTGCCAAAAAATGGATTTCCCAAGTGATTGAATACAGAAAACTCTTTGAGCAGAGCTGTACAACAAAGGCAAATAACGAACAAAAGCTTCAAGCTAATGTTCCAAGAAACTCGAGTAAATCTAGAACCAAGACACCGTCGGAAACTCGAACTCGTGGACTGAAAATGAGTCATTTTTTAACGGAGGGTTTTGAAGGTTTTGAGCCAGAGTTTCATGGTTGCTCGAGCATGATGACTGACGGAGTGTTTGGTCATTCTATGAAGGCTGCTGGTCGACGACTGTGGAGCTAGAGGGGCGGACTGTTGGTGACTGGTTGACGAGTGACGACGTTGGGTCTGTTGGTGGCGTTGGACGTCGATGGAGAAGGCTGGCTAGTGGTCAGCAGTGCAGCGACGAGATCTTAGAGATGGCAGTGGGCATTGGTAGTAAAGTTGGCGTGAAGGGAGGTGGTCGTTTGGACGAAGCTGGTGTGAAGGCTGGAGCTCGCGACTGGCGGACTGGCTGGAGCTCAGAGATGGCAGTGGGGTGGTCGTTGGTTCGAAGAAGAAGAAATAGGGCAGCCATGGAGGTCGAGGGAGCTTGAGGGGTCGTTTGGAGAAGAAGATGAGAAGAGGGCACCCATGGGGGTTGTTTGGAGCTGGAGGGGTCGTTTGGAGAAGAAGATGAGAAGAGGGGGCGGGTGGTTTAGGGTTTTTTTGTTAGGGGTTTAGAAATGAAAATGAAAATGGGGAAAACGGGGGGGGGGATTGGTTGTTTGGGCTATGGGGCAGACCGGGTCGGGGATGGGGTATGGGCTGGGTATCCGGGTTTCCATTTCAAAGGGGAAGAAAAATTGTTTGGGATGATGGACTTTAAATTGATTTGGCCCAAATATGACTTAAACACTCTTTTACTTTGCCTTTCTTTTCTTAAACTAATAAAACTAAAAATTTCAAAAATCCTAAATTAACTTATAGGACTAGATAAATTTATAAAAGTACTAACTAACTTTTAATAACAATTAACACACACAATCAAATAAAATCACATAACTTGGACATGAAATGCTAAAAATGCAAAAAAAAAAATACATTATTTTGTGATTTTCTTTCTCTTAAAAACAAAACATGGTTCAATTAATTCTTAAGTGCACAATTAAATCTTAATGTGCATGCAATATATATTATTGTGTTTTTCTTAATTAGAGTAGAAATAAACATGCATAGACAAAAATACAAATAAATCACAAACAACACAAAACCATTTTATTTTGAATTTTTGGGAGGAGTTCTCATAGAGCAAAAATCACGTGCTCACAGCTGCCCCTCTTTGTCCGAAAACACAAAGAGTTTTTGTGCAAAGATAAAGTGAGCAGATACGAGCGATTTTTGCCCGTTAGAATACTCCGTGTGAAGCATTTTTGAAGAGATTTAACCGAACCTTTGTTTCAAAGGTTTCCTACATATCTCTGGCTAGAAGGGAATCAGGTTAATGTAGTTCGGGAAGTATTGGTAGCTGGGACTACCATGGGACTGCAATGTCACTGCTGTTGCATGCTGTTATTACTGCTTTCCGACCTCCTTACTACACCATTGCTAGAAAGAAAACAAAAAGCTAGACTAGACTAATGATTACAGAATTTTATCTATATTCGACTTGCTCTTGTAGTCTTCTTTTAGATTTCTGAAATGGGATTCATGTTGGGGGTATTTTTTTTTGTAACCCTCTGCATTACTGACTTCTGGCTTGATCTTGAAATGTATTCCTCTGTTTTGCAGGCGGGCTCCTGACTTCAACTTAAATGTGTACTCCTTTGTTCTACAAGCGGGCTTCTGACCTCAAGTACGACTCAAAACGTAATACCTCCATTCTCCAGGCGGGTTCCTGACCTCAACTACTTCTTAAAAATATAGCACCTCCATTCTCCAGGCGGGTTCCTGACTTCGATAAACAATTTAAAGATAATACCTCCATTCTCCAGGCGTGCTCCTGACTTCAACTACTTCTTAAAAATATAGCACCTCCATTCTCCAGGCGGGTTCCTGACTTCGATAAACAATTTAACAAGATAATACCTCCATTCTCCAGGCGGGCTCCTGACTTCAATTACGACTTAAAAGATAATACCTCCATTCTCCACGCGGGCTCCTGACTTCAACTACTTCTTAAAAATATACCACCTCCATTCTCTAGGCGGGTTCCTGACTTCGATAAACAATTTAAAGATAATACCTCCATTCTCCAGGCGGGCTCCTGACTTCAACTACTTCTTAAAAATATAGCACCTACATTTTCCAGGCGGGTTCCTGACTTCGATAAACAATTTAAAAAGATAATACCTCCATTCTCCAGGCGGGCTCCTGACTTCAACAGCTTCTTAAAAATATAGTACCTCTATTTTTCAGGTGGGCTCCTGACTTCAACAGCTTCTTAAAAATATAACTCCTCTATTTTTCAGGCGGGCTCCTGATTTCAATTTACGACTTAAAATATAACACCTCCGGTCTCCAGGCGGGCTCTTAACTACACCTTGACTTTAAAACATAGCACCTCCATTCTCCAGGTGGGTTCCTGACTTCAACTTCAACTTGAAATGACAACAACCTCCATTCTCCAGGCGGGCTCATGACTTCAACTACAACTCAAAATGTAGTACCTCCATTCTCCAGGCGGGCTCCTGACTTCACTACTTCCCCAAACGTAATACCTCCATTCTACAGGTGGGCTTCTGACTTCAACTACAACTTGAGAATATAACAACCTCTATTTTCCAGGCGGGTTCCTGACTTCAATAAACAATTTAAAGATAATACCTCCATTCTCCAGGCGGGCTCCTGACTTCAATAAACTTTAAAACGTAACACCTCCATTCTTCAAGCGGGCTCCTGACTTCAATAAACTTTAAAATGTAACACCTCCGTTCTTCAGGTGGGCTCCTGACTCTAACAACTTCTTAAAATTATAACACCTCCGTTCTCCGGGCGGGCTCCTGACTTTAATAAACTTTAAAATATAACACCGGCATTCTCCAGGCGGGCTCCTGACTTCGACTATTTCGTAAAATGTAATACCTCCATTCTCCAGGCGGGTTCCTGACTTCAACTACTTCTTAAAGAATGCGTTTTATTGTTGTTGTTCCTTCCTGCCTCTCAAACCATTTTCCTTCTAACTTGAATCATCCTCTTTCAGAACTGCTTCCCTCAAAACTGGTGTTTTATTCGTCTGAAAACTGCTGGGGATAACACCAATATTTTATTCCCAAATATGTTATTTTCCTTCTTCAAAGACTACTTCCTTTAAAGCTGGAGCTTTCCTTCCACTTGAACTACTTCCCTCAAACTGGTGTTTTCACTTCTGCCGGTGATAACACTGCTGGGGAATTATCTTCCTTCTTTAAGACTAGTTACTTTCTTCCTTTTAACAATGGTGGGCATGGCACTGATTCAGAGACCACTACCCTTAAAACTCGGGTTATCTTACTTCTTCCAAGATTGCTTTCTTTAAAACTTGTATTTCCTTCTCTCGTAAACTACTGGGGATTCCACTTCCTTCAAAACTTGTGTTATCTTCCCTCCTCCCGAAGTGGGTATCTGATTTCAAAAATTTTCTCCATGAGAGAAAATTTTCTGCCCCAGTTTGATATCTTTGTGGCCATGTCTTCTCGCTGTCAATAACATTTCCTTTCCCTGCTTAAAATCAAAGAAAAAAATTTGTTAGTTTAAAACGTGGTGAGTGGTCGTGCCACTCCTGCTGAGGATGGTTTTTCCCTTTTTCCTTTCCCTGCTTTGCGTTTTATTACAAAACTTGTTGGGGATGATATTTCTGCTGGGGTTGGTTTTTCTTTTCTCTTCCTTCCCCGCTCTGTGTTGTCCGGTCATCGCAGAACTTGGTCGATAATCTGTTAGAGTTGTTCCAGCATCTCGCAAATCTGCTGGAGATCCTCTTGGAGTTTGATCCATAACTTTTCTACTGTTGTTTTTTTTGTTTTTCTCCAACTTCCCCTGGAATCCTAGACCAATCCATCATTTGGTCTTGCAATGAACGTCTTTCTCATTCCATTGCATTATCTTTGGCCCGTCCTATCCACATTGTGCTTTTGCAACGTCTTGGCAACTGGCAATAAGCTCAGAAAATCCTTTTCAAAAACAAACTGCTGGGGAGATAAAGTCTTTAGACCAAGAAATGAAAAAGTGATGATTTCAAAATATAGAAAAAGAAGAAATCTTTCTGAACAAATACTGGGGAAAAAGAAAGAAAAGAACTTATCTGAATGATATAACCGATCCCAACGATCATGTCGTGCATTCCGGATTAATCAACACAGTCTATTTGTATCAATCAATCTTTCGGACGGCCTCATCTTGCTGGGGATAAACATGCACTCAACTCTATGCCAAATGCGGATCCTTCCGGCATTCTTGTCTTGTCGCCTCATAGCGCCCTTCGAGGGATTTTCACTAATAAGACTCTCTCATTTCTCTCAACTCCCATCGCCTTATGGTGCCTGTGAAGGTTTTCACCAATAAGACTCTCTCGTTTTATTTCCCTCAACTTATGTCGCCTTATGGTGCCTGTGGAGGTTTTCACCGATAAGACTCTCTCATTTTATTTTATTTTTTCCAGCTGGGGATAGGAGTGTTACCGATATGACTCTCTCTGTTGGGGGTTCTTTCGGCTACCAATTCATTTCCAGCTTATGATCCTCTTCTCTTCTAGGGATCAGAGTGTTATTCCCGACTTCTGTTTGCATGACTTGGCACTTTTCGGATACTGATCGGGAGGTCTTTTTTGGACATCAATATGGGTTTTTGTGTATGGCTAAAAGAAAAAGGGTAAAAGTTTCAAAATAATCTTGATGGGTAAAACATTACAACTCTTGGAATCAACTTTCTTTCCCGAAATTATAAACACAACTTCTGCCCCAGTTTTTCTTGCTTCGGAATTTTTTTTTTTGTTTTTTTGTTACACTATGATCGAGCTGTGAGGCGCCTACGTATCCTTCTTGAGCAATCAGGTCAAACATAGTTCCCAATTCCTTTGTTTTTCTAGTGACTTTTCTTCTGTCTTTATTATCATTATTTTCTCTTCTCTTTTTCTTTCATTTTCATTACTGATTCCAAAAGAGGGGTATGAAAGAATAAATAAGGGTCAAAAGGGGAAGCAAAGGTTGAAGTGTTTGGATGGAAGAACAAATTGCCTCCGTCATTTCACTCTCCGAAACCATGCCAAGTGCAAACAAACAACAATTACAATCAAAAGAAATCATACATAATATCTCTTAACTGCGTCAGAATTGATAGCCATGTTGACGTATTTCCCTTCGATATCTGTTAAACACAGAGCGCCATTGGACAACACTCTGGTTACAATGAATGGCCCTTGCCAATTCGGGGCGAACTTGCCTTTTGTTTCGGCCTGATGTGGCAGGATTCGTTTTATCACCTGCTGCCCCACTTCAAATTTTCTGGGGCGCACCTTCTTGTTGTAGGCTCTTGCCATTCTCCTTTGATACAATTGGCCATGGCATACTGCTACCAATATCTTTTCATCAATCAAGTTCAACTGCTCCAATCGGGCTTTGACCCATTCATCGTCATCAATCCCAGCCTCAGCGATAATCCGAAAGGATGAAATTTCAACTTTTGCCGGTATCACTGCTTCAGTTCCATATACCAACAAATAAGGAGTTGCACCTACTGAAGTACAAATAGTAGTGCAATAACCCAACAATGCAAATGGTAATTTCTCATGCCATTGTATGGATCCTTCTATTATCTTCCTCAGTATCTTCTTTATGTTCTTGTTGGCCGCCTCGTCTGCTGCATTCGCCTTGAGACGATATGGTTTGGAATTACGGTGTGTAATCTTGAAATGTTGACACAGTTCTTTCATTAAACTGCCGTTAAGATTAGCACCATTGTTAGTGATCATTACTTTTGGGATCCCGAATCTACAGATGATATGGGAATGAACAAAATCTACCACTGCCTTCTTGGTTACCGACTTGAAAGTTTTAGCTTCAACCCACTTAGTGAAATAATCGATGGTCACTAGAATGAACCTATGACCGTTGGTAGCTGCCGGCTCAATAAGTCCAATGACATCCATGCCCCAGGCGACAAATGGCCATGGTGCTGACATTGTATGCAATTCTGTCGGCGGCGAATGAATCAGATCTCCGTGTATCTGACACTGATGGCATTTCCGCACAAAACTGATACAATCGTGCTCCATAGTGAGCCAATAGTACCCTGCTCAAAGAATCTTCTTCGCCAATACATATCCGCTCATATGTGGCCCACAAACTCCAGCATGTACCTCTTTCATAACTGTTGCGGCTTGACTAGCATCTATACATCTCAGCAATCCCAAATCTGGTGTTCTTTTGTACAACACTCCCCCACTGAGGAAAAATCCATTTGCCAATCGCTGAATGGATCTCTTTTGATCTCTTGTGGCCTGCTCCGGGTATATCCCCATCCTGAGGTATTCCTTGACATCATAAAACCATGGTTCACCATCCAGTTCTTCCTCTAACATGTTGCAATAAGCATGCTGATCACGAACCTGAATATGTAATGGGTCAACATGAATTTTGTCCGGGTGGTGCAACATCGATGCTAAGGTGGCCAAAGCATCGGCAACCTCATTATGAACTCTTGGGATGTGTCTGAACTCCACTGATCGAAATCGCTTGCTCAGATCGTGCAAACATTGTCGATATGGTATGAGCTTCAAGTCCCATGTTTCCCATTCACCCTGAATCTGATGCACCAGGAGGTCCGAGTCTCCCAAAACTAGGACGTCCTGGACATCCATGTCTGCAGCTAACCGTAGACCCAAAATGCATGCCTCATACTCAGCCATGTTGTTGGTACAATAAAAACGTAGCTGATCCGTAATAGGATAATGATGTCCTGTTTCAGAAATAAGTACTGCTCCTATTCCAACTCCCTTCGCATTTGCGGCTCCATCGAAAAAAAGCTTCCATTCTGGTTCCTTGGTCATTTCCAACTCATTTATATGCATCATTTCTTCATCAGGAAAAACGTCCTCAAGGGCTCGTATTCTTCATCAAAAGTATTCTCGGCCAAGTGATCAGCCAATGCTTGGGCCTTCATGTCCGTCCTCATCATATAGACGATGTCGAATTCTGTGAGTAATATTTGCCATTTCGCCAATCTCCCTGTGGGCATAGGCTTCTGGAAAATATACTTCAGTGGATCCAAGCGTGAAATGAGATAAGTAGTATATGATGACAGATAATGCTTTAATTTCTGGGCCACCCAATTTAGGGCGAAGCCTGTCTTCTCGAGTTGAGTGTACTTAACCTCATAGCCTGTAAACTTCTTGCTAAGATAATAGATGGTTTGCTCCTTCCTTCCTGTAATGTCGTGTTGCCCCAGTACGCAACCAAACAAATTCTCCAGGACCGTTAGATAAAGAATTAATGGTCTTCCCGGCTCGGGTGGACCCAACACAGGTGGATTTGATAAATATCCCTTGATTTTGTCAAATGCTTCCTGACATTCTGTCGTCCATTCTACCACAGCATCTTTCTTCAGTAGCCAAAAAATGGGTTCACAAGTTGCTGTGAGTTGAGCAATAAACCTGCTGATATAATTCAACCTTCCCAACAGACTCATTACTTCTGTCTTGTTCTTCGGCGGTGGCAAATCTTGGATGGATTTGATCTTTGACGGGTCCAACTCAATGCCTCGCCGACTGACGATGAATCCCAACAGCTTTCCAGATGGAACACCAAATGCACATTTGGCCGGGTTGAGCTTAATATCGTACCTTCGAAGTCTCTGGAAAAACTTCCTTAGGTTTGCTACGTGGTCTTCCTGATGCTTGGATTTTATAATCACATCGTCTACGTATACCTCAATCTCTTTATGTATCATGTCATGAAACACAGTAGTCATTGCTCTCATGTATGTTGCCCCAACATTCTTCAAACCGAATGGCATTACCCGGTAGCAATAAGTCCCCCATGGCGTAATGAAAGCCGTCTGTTCTGCATCTTCTTCATCCATCCGAATCTGGTGATACCCGGCATAGCAATCCACAAAAGACCCGATCTCACGTCCGACACAATTATCGATCAAGATATGGATGTTGGGTAATGGAAAGTTATCCTTTGGGCTTGCCCTATTCAGATTGCGATAATTGATACACACCCTTATCTTCCCATCTTTCTTCGGCACTGGCACCACATTAGCCAACCAATCAGGATATCGAGTGACCCGAATAACCTTTGCTTGCAGCTGCTTGGTTACTTCCTCTTTAATCTTCACACTCATGTCTATTTTGAACTTCCTCAATTTCTGCTTGACGGGATGGCATGTCGGGTTAATAGGCAATTTGTGAACCACTAAATCCGTGCTTAACCCCGGCATGTCATCATACGACCATGCAAAAACGTCTTTGAACTCAATAAGTGCTTTGATTAGTTCTTCCCTGACATTCGGTGCAATGTGGATGCTTATTTTAGTTTCCCTGATATCATTTGCATCCCCTAAATTGATGGCTTCTGTGTCATTTAAGTTGGGTTTGGATTTCTCTTCAAACTGGCTTAACTCTCTGTTTATCTCTTCGATGGCTTCATCCTCACCGTATTCCAATTCAACATCATAATCGACCTCTTGTACAATTAGTTCGGAGTCAGATTGATTTTTTAGACTGGGTTGAAGATCCGTTGTGCATGCCATGTCATTAGAACCAATATAAAGAGAACTGTTCAGAAAGATAAAAAAAGAAAACAAAGTTAAAACAAAATAAGAAGAAAAAGTTTTCACTTTATTAAAATACGGGAAGATAGAGTTTCACACTTTGCCGAATACAAAACAAAACTGGATTACAACCCTGGAATAATCCAAAAACAAGAAAGAAAAATCAGAGCCTACTACCAAGACTCCCTCCGGGTAGGAAGGGGAGTAGCCATCCAATTGTTGATATTTTCCTTAGGCCCCACAAACTGTACATCTAACTTACTGGACCCTTCTCCAGCTTCTACCATGTTGACATCGGTGAACAGCCTTTCAAAGCCCTCATTCAAATCTCCATCTGGCTCAATCAGTGGCCCGAGAACATTCGGGACCAACAACTTTCTGATACCTGCTCTGACAAATGATCTGGATAGGGGCGGGATTGGCTTAGGAAGGACCCATACTCTTTTTTTCAACTTGCGGGCCCGTCTCACATCCACTGCTGTAGGATTGAACCCCAACCCAAAGGTGTCCAGATTTTTGGACAATGAAACCGGCTGAACAATACCCTGAAGATCAGCCCCTAAACCTTCGCCTGGCACAAACCCGTTCTTCAACATCTTCGAGGCTACCATGACAGTCGCAGCTGCGATCCTGGGAAGTGGAAGGTCCTCGCCTTCAGAAATTTTATCCACTGAAACCGTATCGAAAACCTGGTAAACCCATGGTCCCTTATCATCATCAGTCTTTATGAAGGGCACGATGGCATCACTTACGGCGCTTGCATTGTCTCCCCCATGTACTATGATCTCTTGCCTATCCCACTCGAATTTGACTATCTGATGTAAAGTAGAAGGCACTATTTTGGAGGCTTGGATCCAGGGTCGCCCCAACAGAAGATTATATGACAATGCCACGTCTAACACTTGAAACTCCATGGTGAACTCGACTGGACCAATTTTTAATTCAAGTATGATGTCCCCTACTATGTCTGTACCACCACCATCAAACCCTCGAACATAGATGTTATTTTTGTGAATCCTGTCACCATCGACCTTCAGTTTGTTCAATGTGGCCAAAGGACAGATATTGGCACTGGACCCATTATCATTCAGCACTCGAGTGACTACCGAGTCTTCACACTTCACAATCAAATAAAGGGCTCTATTATGTTCTGTACCCTCTACGGGCAACTCATCATCTGAAAAAGTGACCCTGTTGACCTCAAAAATATTGTCTGCTATTTTCTCCAGATGGTTCACAGAGATCTTAACTGTAACATAGACTTTATTCAGAAGTTTCATCAATATCCGGCGGTGCTCGTCTGAATGGATCAACAATGATAACAATGAGATCTGTGTTGGGGTCTTCCTCAACTGCTCCACAATGGAGTAATCTTGTGCCTTCATTTTCTTTAAAAATTCTTCCGCCTCCATCTGGTCGTTTATGTGAAGTCAGCCTTCCGGCGTCCCTTTCGGGAACATTCGGCTATTCTTGCCAAAAATAGCATCACCCGACTTATTTATGTTGACAATTAACATTTGACATTTTTTAGCTATTTTTGTAAATGGGGAGGTTGGACCCGATGAGGGTTGCCTACGTATCCCGCACCCTGTGAGAATCAAACCGGCGTAGTTCGGGTAGATAAAACAAACTTGTTTTGAAAACAAGACTCTTTTCAATGGCAAATAAAACCATTTTTCATAAACAAAACCCCCTTTATTTTTTTCTTTCTTTTTTTCATTTCCTCAAAAATTCGACAGAGATTCGACGCTATTTGGACATTTATTTTTTCATAATAGGAAATTAACTACCTCTATCTCTCTTTCCTCAAAGTATTCAAAAACCGGTCAGCATGCAAGTCCGAAGCACACAAATGCACAGGTAGCAGGTTGGATGCATCAGGATGGTCCTTTGTCGTTTTAGTACACCTGTCCTAGACAGACCCAACCCCTGTGTTGAGCCTCCAAAGTCAAATGCACATGATGCAAAAAAACGTTCTTACTAGGGATCCGACATGAAGCTGAGTTATTCTAGGTTCGTAACCTAGGTATTTTTTCTAGACTGTGTACCCGAGCGGACAACTCGAGTCGAGGAGGGGGCTACGTACCGGGGACCCGCGGGATCGTCCGGCTTTGTAACTTGTCCGGCCTCTTTCTTATTCCAAGGTATGACACTAACAGAATAGGAGTCTCGACCAGCAAGCACATCCTCGGAGGTAAGAAGAGAAGGGTTTCGGCACAATTTATATACAGTTCAGATAATATTAAAGCGGTAAAAGCAGCATTTAGCACATTAGGCCCAAACATGTATTCATATAATAAACAAAGCCAATTATAACAATTATTCCAAGCTCAAATTCTCGAACCCTGAACCAGAGATTCTGGGTTCGATCCCCAGCAGAGTCGCCAAAGCTGTCACACCTCCTTTTTCACCACGCCCTCAGGGGCGTAGGGGGAGTTTTTCCAATTAAAGGACAATCGAAACCGGATTTATTATTTAATTCAGAGTCGCCACTTGGGAGATTTATGGTGTCCAAATCACCGGTTGAATCCCGAATCGAGGAAAACATTGACTCTGTATTACAGTCCGCGAACCAGAAATCCGGATAAGGAATTCTGTTAACCCGGGAGAAGGTGTTAGGAATTCCCGAGTTTCGTGGTTCTAGCACGGTCGCTCAATTGTTATATTTGGCTTAAATATCTGATTTTAATACATGCTGAACCTATGTGCAAATTTTACCTCTTTACTGCTTTTATTCATTTTAATTATTATTTTTAAGAGAATTGCAACGTCATTAAAACACGTCTTGAACCACGTCACATCAATACACCCGTGATTTTTTGGACACGTTTTAACGTCGCTGAGATTTGGATTTTGGTCACATAAATGCGCACCCGAGTTTAGGGAGGTAATATTATTTAGATACGCACCAAAAGAGACTAGCACGTTGTTATTTTGGATGAGGCTGTGAAATTTCGCTAAACGGCCCATCCCAGAATCTAAGTATTTTAAAACAAATATTTATTGAGGGCCCCGCAATTTCTTATTTTTATTCGGCGAGGCTCATCTCAATTTTTATTTAAGATTATCCTAAAGTGACTATGATTTTCTATTTACTTGTCTCTAAGAATAAAGAAAAATCCTAATCAATTAGCATTAAAATTTCGGGCTTCAAGTTCAATTCCGGGTCCAAACAAAAGGAAACACCTTCTAGTTTGAACCCGCTACCTAACTTAAGATCTGCCGCCTGCCGTTGTAAATATTAATAAACCAGCTACCATTTCGATCCAGTTCAACTTTGGCTTTATTATATGAATTGGACTATTGGAATTAACTATGTGGAATACAAAGCCATTTTTGAGCTCTTTTTACGATTTGTTGAAAAATGCATCAATGCTTAAAAACTGACATCAAGCTAACATTAATCACTAACATTTGAGAACTAACATTAGTTACTAACATTATTTACATTTCTATTTAAAATAATGTTATTTACCCAAGTGAACTCGCAATTTCAGAATTAGACCTATTAAACCAACATGCTGATTTCCATAAACTATTTGAACCTGTTTTGTGAAATAAACTATTTGAAACTATTTCGCGACCACTGAAAAAAAGAATTAAATACAGTATATTTCATAACTAGTAATCACCAACTAAGATTAAGTACAATTGATATTCCTTGTTTGTGGAAATAGATTCAATCAGTCCAGCTTATGCATTCCAGAGTCATTCCAATACATACTATGAAATAGCAAGTGAACTACTGCTTATACATCAAATTAAACACAAAGAAACAGGGGAAATTCAGAAATCCATTCCAACAACTCTTTACTTCCTTTCCATTAAATTTGAGAGCTTTAGAACGTGTACCTGGATAATGGAAATACAAGAAGATGAAGGAGCAGTCAGCAACAGTAATAACACAGCAACGCAGTGACAGAACAACCAAGTGACAGATTAAAAAGGAAGGAACCAGCAGAGTTCCAGCAACACCCAATGAAAACAGTAGTCAATCCAATAGCAAACTCAGGAAGAACCAATTGTAAACCCAGAAATACCAAACAGCAACACCAATGAAACAGTAACAATACTAGTTCTGATATTCAGCAGTAAAACAAAAGACTCACTTTTCAGTTTCTTAGCTCTTCAAACAATGAACCTTTTAGGATTAAAAACTAGCCTGTTTTTTACTCTCAAATTACTGAACTTTTAAATGTTAAAAATCCAGCCTCAACTCTCTGGAAAAAAAAAAGACTGAAAGAGAACTGATCTTTTCCTCCCCAAAAAAAACCAGCCCCTTTTCTGTCTTGAAATGACCCTATTTATAACCCAAAAACAGGTATGGGCAACATATTTTAATCAACCCATTTTAAGCTTTTCATACCATTATGTTTTGTTCCCCACACTTGCATGCCTTGTTCCCTACACTTGCATGCCTTGTTCCCCACTAGCAAATGTCTTGTTCCCCACTAGCAAATATCTTGTCCCCCACTATGTATTAAACAATGCCTTATTTTAATATTATTAGTGCTTAGTGGATAGAGCACTCAAATTAACCATTTTTAAAACTTTAAATCCCAAAATACCCCTGAAACTATTGTAATTACAATTCTATCCTATCAGCAATATCCAATCATCCTAATCAATTAACCAAACTATAGCAGCTATAACCAATCTTAAGTGAGAAATCCTAACAATTGACTAATTAAACACATGAAACTAACTCTCAATCAACGACATTAAGATTCATAAAACTCAAATCACAATTTAAGCTTGAAACTAAATTCAGACAAAATATCATCAAAATAAAGATTCAGTAATTAAACTAACACACTTCTAGATTAAACCTAAACAAGAACAAATGAATACTGTCAACATACTGAATGAAAACAAACTGACCTCATATGCAAGAAATGATGAACAACGACAAGAAAAGAAATAACATAACATAACTAAGAAAAGATAGAAACTAGAACGAGGCAAGATAATTAAAAGAAGCAAGAAGAGCGACAGATTCATGAACTTGTACTGCTGCTCACTACGTTCGATCATGGAAACACGCAGCTCATTGATATCAGTTTAACCAAAAGATAAGATGAAAAAGAAAAAGGAAATGGACCTTCATTTTTGCCAAAAAATGGATTTCCCAAGTGATTCAATACAGAAAACACTTTGAGCAGAGCTGTATAACAAAGGCAAATAACGAACAAAAGCTTCAAGCTTATGTTCCAAGAAACTCGAGTAAATCTGGAACCAAGACTCCGTCGGAAACTCGAACTCGCGGACTGAAAATGAGTCATTTTTTAACAGAGGGTTTTGAAGGTTTTGAGCCAGAGTTTCATGGCTGCTCGAGCATGATGAATGATGGAGTGTTTGGTCGTTCTGCAAAGGCTGCTGGTCGACGACTGTGGAGCTAGAGGGGCGGACTTTTGGTGACTGGTTGACGAGTGACAACATTGGGTTTGTTGGTAGCGCTGGTCGTCGATGGAGAAGGCTGGCCAGTGGTCAGCAGTGCAGTGACGGGAGCTTGGAGATAGCAGTGGGCATTAGTAGTAAAGCTGGCGTAAAGGGAGGTGGTCATTTGGACGAAGCTGGTGTGAAGGATGGAGCTCGCGATTGGCGGACTGGATGGAGCTCCGAGATGGCAGTGGGGTGGTTGTTGGTTCGAAGAAGAAGAAAGAGGGCAGCCATGGAGGTCGAGGGAGCTTGAGGTGTTGTTTGGAGAAGAAGATGAGAAGAGGGCAGCCATGGGGGTTGTTTGGAGCTGGAGGGGTCGTTTGGAGAAGAAGATGAGAAGAGGGGGCGGGTGGTTTAGGGTTTTTTTGTTAGTGGTTTAGAAATGAAAATGAAAATGGGGAAAAAGGGGGGGTTGGTTGTTTGGGCTATGGGGCAGACCGGGTCGGGGATGGGGTATGGGCTAGGTATACGGGTTTCAATTTCAAAGGGGAAGAAAAATTGTTTGGGATGATGGAATTTAAATTGATTTGGCCCAAATATGACTTAAACACTCTTTTACTGTGCCTTTCTGTTCTTAATCTAATAAAACTAAAAATTCCAAAAATCCTAAATTAACTTATAGGACTAGATAAATTTATAAAAGTACTAACTAACTTTTAATAACAATTAACACACACAATCAAATAAAATCACATAACTTGGACATGAAATGCTAAAAATGCAAAAAAAAAACATTATTTTGTGATTTTCTTTCTCTTAAAAACAAAACATGGTTCAATTAATTCCTAAGTGCACAATTAAATCTTAAATGTGCATGCAATATATATTTTTGTGTTCTTCTTAATTAGAGTAGAAATAAACATGCATAAACAAAAATACAAATAAATCACAAACAACACAAAACCATTTTATTTTGAATTTTTGGGAGTAGTTCTCATAGAGCAAAAATCACATGCTCACACCGAGCTTGTAGGATCCTTTGCCGCTCACTCCGAGGACACGGTATAGTCCTTCCCAGTTTTGGACTAGCTTTCTTTCATTATGGTTTCGAGTGCTTAGGAGATTTGTTCTCCTGTAACATGCCCCAAAAACCGTGGAACGCGACTGGCGCTCAACCGAGTAAACCCGACTGAGCAAGCCTATTAGATTTTATTCTACCCAAACTAGTTCATGAATAAAGATGGAATGTTAACCCACTTTATCAAAACACTAAGCAATCTTCCATTAGAAACTTTCATTTCATTTCCGTTAATGACTTCATTCATAGTTTTCAAAATAGTACAAGTTTACAAGTTTAATGAGAAACATGCTTATCAAGTACCAACATTTCTAGTCTGGACTACCAACATCAACCACCACCCACAAACAGTCTACGAAGCATCTAAATTCAATAGAAGAGTAATAGGGAAACGCCGGCAACAAGGCTCTGGCTTTACCTCAAAACGTGATGAGAAAATTAACAAAAGATACATGAAATGTCCCCGGGATGGAGTGGGGCTCACCAAGATAGCTGGGAAGAGAATACCGCTATCATTGGCCGATGCCGCCTGCTATGGAACCACCTGTATAATTAAACGATACAACACCCCCGGCAAAAGGAACGTTAGTGTCGTTGAATAGCACTAGTATGTAAGGCTAAAAATCCTCTTCCATAATAGAATAACCATATAAACAAAGAAACATGAAACAGTAAGTAGAGTCAACAACATACACGCTTCCAATTTGCAACATGTAAGTCTTCTAGTTTACGAAAATAAAATAATATATATAGTTTTTGGTTGGGAGATCATTAGCACTGATATGAGTTATACCACTGTCTTTGTTAGCACGGAGTCCGATCACGACCCGATCGGCTAGGTAGTCCCTTTGGAGACATGTACCACAATCACAATTTCTAGTTTTAAATTTCCAGTTTTTGATTCCAAGCACAATACCACCATGTGTGCGGTATGGCGTCTGACCACAGCCCAATCGGCTAGGCTGCCTTCCCCCATATGCCATATGGGTTGGCGTTACCAGTTTACAAATGTTACCAAGTTCATCCCAATTATGACCCACCCTTCCTCAGTTTTGCTAATGATACTCCCAAAAACATTTTTGATTTGATTGGATATTGTACACAATTGTAGTATAAATACCAGTATACAAATATAGCATAAACGCAACCATGATTACCTCAATAACTTTCACCTTTTATAGTTTTTATTAATGTTCTCAATCTCTCTTGATAACAGTATTTCCTTGGCCCTTTGGGCCTTTCACAAGGTTCATCTTTTTCATGGCACGAAGGCCGCATTTGGTTTTCGACATTGTTATATCCTTTATTTTCCAAGGATCACTAATCAATATAAATGTATCAAACAGTCCGGGAATCATATATTTTCGAGTTCAATAGTAATAGAATCATCAAACACAAGGGATTCTTCCCATAGAGGAACATGCCAACCAACAATTAAAATACACACTTAAGATATAAGCAAACAATCACCTCAATTATCCTTGAAGTACCCCATTTACCAATATGATAAAAGCACAATTTCAGTATCGGAATGTGTAAGAACTCGCATTACAATGAATGTATTTATAAGGCTAAGTGATATCTAGAACAGCCACTTGTGGGCATAGTTCGGGTATAAGACCTTTAAGCTATTCTATTATTTTGAAGTAGTTCATAACGGTTGGGTCAAGGATCATTTAATAATTGTTTCACACTTTCTCATTCGATTCATTTCTATACATCCTTACAGTTTATCAACAAGTAGACATATTCAATCAAGGCATTTAGTACACATAAGAGCAACTAGGAGCATTAAAGTGATCGAATTCTTTTCACCCAATTAGTATACTAATCCTCATTTAAAATTTGACTCAAGGCTATACCATTTTGGTAGACAAATCACACTTAAACATACAAAAACAATACAGAATTCACTTCCAAGAGAGAAAGTTTAGCCTACATACCTTGATTGAGCTTTTCTTAAGTCCTACTATACTCCGAGACTCTTAGCAACGCCAATCTCTTAGTAACATGACAAATCAAACCACAAATTAGAGAGGCGATCATAGTTCTAGCTCACTTGAGCATATTTTCAAACACTAAGTGTGCATTATACTTTTAAAACCATTTTATGAAAGATCTTATGCTAAAGAAATGATCCATTGCATTTTTTTGGTGAAATGAGGTCGTTTTATAACAAAAGCCCGATTTTTGCACAGCCGCGCCCCATGGGATGCCGCATGGGGCGCCGTGGTTGTGAAAAATGTGCTCAGAAAACGTTTTTGATTGCTCTTTGTACCTCCCCACAGGCACGACGCATGGGGCGCCGCGGTAGTGTAAAAGTTTGCGCTACTTTTGGTAATTTGGTCATAACTTCTGGTAGGAGTGTCCGAATGACAAACAGTTTGAAGCATTGGAAACTAGACTCAAAGAACTTTCATTTAATAGGTTACTAATCACATAATACCTTATATATATTTAGATATGCTTGTTTAAATTCTAGACTAGTGCAAGTACCTTTGGAATCATAGCTATTATGAAATTTTCCCATTTGGCCTACACTTAGGCCCCTACTTGGACCCCACCTTACTTATTATATGACTCATACACTTGTTTACCAAATCCATTTCACTTACATCATATCTATAGCACATAAAATATTATAATTAGTCTACTTGGCACTCCGAATCCTATATTGTTTTGCAAAATTTTCTGGGGCCTTACATACAGTTATAGTACATTTTGATTCTTTGTTTTTGGGCGATCATTTGGACGAGCGAAGCTTCTCGCTTTTCATCCAATAGTTCAAGGGTCGCAGTCATGTTCTCGTTATTTGAGCTCTCAGTGGTATGTCGGAATCTGGCGCTTGGCTTTCCGACCTCGACCGGTATCAAAGCCTCAGAACCGTATACCAGATAGAAGGGCGTTTCCCCTGTGCTTGATTTTGGATTTGTTCGATATGCCCATAGCACTTCAGGTAATATTTCTCTCCATTTTACATTTGTAGGTCCGGCTTGATCGTTTGCACATGGGTGGTAGGGTGTCGAAAGGATACTTTTGATTTTGTTATCTTTGAGGAACTATGTTACTTTGCTTCTGATGAACTGCTTCCCGTTATCACATGTTATATCGGAAGGAATCCCGAATCGGCACATGATGTGGTCCCAGATGAAGTTAATGAATTTGTTTTCTCTTATATTTTTGAAGGCATGCGTTTCCATCCATTTTGAGAAGTAGTCAATCATAAATAAAATAAATCTAGCTTTACCTGGTGCCGTTGGTAGAGTTCTGACGATGTCCATCCCCCACTTCATGAACGGCGATGGTGATAAGACCGAATGTAGATGTTCACCGGGTTGGTGAATCATTGGGGAAAATCTCTGGCATTTGTCGCACTTACGGACGAACTCTTTGGTGTCCTTTTCCATGTTGTCCCAATAGTAGCCTGCTCTGATCACCTTTCGGACTAAGGAGTCGACACTGGAGTGATTTCCGCAATTTCCCTTATGGATTTCTCGGAGCACATAATTTGTATCCCTCGGCCGCAGACATACTGCCAGGGGCCGATCGAAGGTTCTTCTGTACACAGTTCTATTTTCATCGAGCGAGAATTGGGCTACTTTGGTTCGTAGGGCCCTTAATTTTTTTAGGTCCGCGGGTAGCTTCCCACTTTCCAAAAAATCGATATTTTTATTTTTCCAATCCCAGGTCTGTCATGACCCAACCGATGGGCCGCGATGGGTACCTGGTACCTTACACAATTGGGTACCTACATAACTTATCTTTTTATGTCATACTATCATAGGTAACTGAGCCGGAAGGCTGCCGTGAGATAAGTAGAATTCAACATGTGATACCAACTTATACCCAAGACATACGAGCCCATAAGACCAAAATAGCCACTCGTACACTGAACATAGGCCGACAAGATCATACAATCCTTTACATACATGACATTTGTATAAAAGCCTCTAAGAATACATAATTTTCATAAAGGTCGGGACAGAGTCCCGCCATACCACACAATACACGTCTAAATCATATAACCAAACAAGAAACTCTGAAGCAAATAGAGCGCACCAACATCTTCCGCTGAGCTGATGGCCTGCTTGGAGGGCTATCGACCTGTCTATTGGGACCTGCGAGCATGAAACGCAGCATCCCCAGGAAAAAGGGACGTCAGTACGAATAATGTACCGAGAATGTAAGGCACATAAATAAGTACATAACAGACATGGAAGAAATATAGAATAAATGACTCAATCTGTAAGTCTGGATAACTCTGTAAATCATGAAATACTTATAGTGTCATGCATATGCATATGAATGTCATGTCATGCATAGGTACATGTATTCCTAACATCATAAATCCTCTGAGGGCATCCCATCATATGATCTTGGCCAATGTGGGCAAATTATCAATGTATACCAGTTGATCAGGTGGTGGTGCTCATATAATGCTGTAACCTTTTTCCATATCCCATATATATATATAATACACATATATATATGCGTATATAACGCCATCTGGTCATGGATCAATGTATATGTATAAATGCATGAGATGCATAAGAAATACGTTGATAAAATTTTCTCGGATTGCCATAAAAATGAATATGCCTTTTCGGTAAACTTTATCAAATACGTATTTTTCTGAGACCCATGAACAGAAGATATAATAACAATTCACATGTGGAATCAATAATACTGACACCCCTATGATTTCTATGGATAGAGTCATTTATGAATGTTGTGCATTTGCTCATTTCGTTTATTTTGTATGGATCATGCCGAAAAGAAAGAAGGGATAGCCTTAACATACCTGGGCCAATCCTCTAGACAATCCTTCTAACGCATGCCAATTACGGCGAAACAATTGAAATAGGGATCAATTCGTACGAAATACCAGAAGCAATAACGTTGCTATAGAAAGATAATCTTGGCTAATACTTTTCCATAAGAACTTAGCAGTAACGTTTGGCTTTTTTTTGGAAAATGATATTTGATTGAAATTTTTTCTTAAGAGAATAGATATTACATTAGAAAGGATGAGGAATCTTGGATGACTCTCCTAGATAGAACATTATTATGTTCTTGTTTTAAGAAAGTTGAAGATAAATTGTGAATTTGGAAAGTCATGCTTAATTATTATGTGGGCCCCACATGTCTAGCTTGGTGTCATGCTTCTTTCTCAAAGTGTGACACCTTGAAACTTTAATACTTAGTCATTACATGTAAATGGATAATTGCCATGTTGGGGGAGGGGTTTAATCTTATCCCAATATTATTAATTAACTAGGTAATGACCCATTACCAGATAATTAACAAATTTCCTACGTAATTAAAAATTATCTCAAATTACATAGAATATTACTCACTTTTAATACAAATTAGACACCTTACTATCATGACCATGTGGCACCTTGTATGGTACTAGTCCATAAATACCAGGTATTTTAGCTCGGCCCAAATTTTATCACAACATGCCAAACTTGGACGAAAATTCCTTTTCTTTGACTTCCTCCCCATCTTACCTTCACGAATTTAATCATCACATGTTTGAACTAGCCTAATCCTTATAATCTCCCAATAATCTTTTTCTTTCGACTAATGTCAATTACCTTACGACAAATTCAACGTACAATACTATAGGGTACAACATTGTCGTTATTTAATACTACAAAGTGCAACATCATCGTAATGTAGTATTGCAAGGCGTAAAATCATCGTAATATAATACTGCGGGATGTAATATTGCAGGGGGTAACATCATTTCCCCATTTGGAACATTCATCCTCGAATGTTGATTGATGTTCTTATCATTTTCATAACCTATAGCTCTTGCTAATACCTTAACACTCTCCTTGCCATTTAGGCAGTTGTTCTGTGAATAAATCCAAAGGCTAGGGCATTCCCCCTTTTAGGCCTCTTTCCCACGCCATAAGTTGTGATCGAATTCCTTGCAATCTCATAATTGTTGCTACCTTCCATCTTGTAGTTTCTACAATATTGACCTTATAAGTGTGCCTATGCAACTCTCATTTACTTTTTCCTACAGTTTTTAGCCAATCGTAATGTTCTTCGCTTGGTATTTTGTCAAACTTACGAATATTGCTATATCTTATTTTATAAACCTGGTAATCCATTCGTATGACTTTATTGTATCTACGTAAGTCATAGTATACCATAACTCTTACCTCGATTCTCATTACTAAGGTCTGCTACAAAATTCGAGGTTACTTTCATTGCTTATCGTATACGTATAAATATGTGTTCTCTAATGCTTCCACGTTACTATTCATCTTAAGAAGGACGGCCTAATCTCCTCTCATATTTTATAAATTATATCCATCCATTGTTGATTCATCTCAATTTTGATCCATAATCCACCCTTGATAACTTAACCTTTTCTGTAATACTACCGCTAAGATTCACATTTTATTGGGGATCATCTGAAATGATCACCTGGGCGATATCATGCTTTCATAACCGTATCTCACAATATCCCAATGTGATTTACCTTGTGGGGTATTTTAATCCTGACCAATTCATGAACTCATTACTCAATTGAAGGCCCAAACGTCATCCCTTATTTATAACAATTACACCCTTATTCTACTACCAGGGAAACATTCCTTTTCTTCTAAATTCTATTAGTCTTAGACACTTTTGAGTTCGTTTAGGCTATGCTGGGCTTTCAATAACTTAGAGAAACCATCAGCTCCTTTGTTTTCACGGGCTTAGTTCCGAGGACTTATCCATTTTCGTCACATTCTCACTTGCCTTCTTCTTATCCCTACTCTTGCTTTCTAAGACCCTGTCATTCTATCATACTTTAGTTTGCGATCGATTCCCTTATGCTCTTCTGGAACATCGAGACATCACTTCATCTCTAACTCTTCTTTTACTCTCTAATTAGACCTTTCAGTACTTAGAAACCATAGGCTGGAAGGTATGCCACTAGCGAAGCTGTTATCATTCATAGATACCGAATCCCCGCGCTTCTAGCCTCTTATCCGCAGTATGGACTATTAATGGCCTTCTGCATTTGAGTATCTTGTAAGTTGTTCACCTTTTCCTTACTTACCTTAAAATATGGCCTCGAATTCTTCTATCTCTTTCATAACCTCCCTTCCACCTAGGTATAATCGACAACCATAACTTGAAACTCTTATTATAATATAGTGCATACACAATCTGGTGGGAGCTTCATACAAACTTCTTATGAGGTCTGTACTTTTCCAACCGGCTTTATCGTAGGGCTGTTATAGAATATGGTTGTTTTACTTCCTCTCTTGTACCTCTGATATTAAGAGTGATCCTGCAATGTTCTCAATCACGATTTCTACAATTTCTGGGTCCAATAATTAAATTCCTTATTTACTTCGTTGATGTAACTCTTTAGTTTTCTCCTTCTTCTGATCAGCCTTTATGTTGTCTTAAGTTATCTTCCAATATGCGGCTCATGGTATTAGTTATTACTTTATCCCTCCATGGGCGTTGTGGAATATCCATGATACAATCTTCTAACAATTTATTCATTTGTCTATAACCTGGGCTCAATTCTTTCTTTTAACTTATACCGGAATCTTCTACGGTTGTATTATTGTCAACATATATGTTGCATGGATAATACTACGAACTCTTAAGTGTGTTCATATCGTAACCAACTCTGGATCATTGATCGAATAATTCCTTCGTTCCTTCTCAGTTGTCTTTAAACGTAAGCCATTACCTTTCCTGGTCTTTCATCTCTTTGTTGGGTGCATACTTAGCTTATCTTAGCTCTCACACATACTGGACTTTTCGTACAACTCATATGATCTTCAAATATTGATTTTGATTTTACTTCTCGTTCACTAGCCACGGTAGGTTCCTCTTTCGTATGGAGGATGTACAAATGTTGTTGCGAAACAGTTGTTTGAAGACCATTTCCTCTTTAGGTCATTATGCTTAGGTTGAATCTTCTTCCTCATTTCCTCAACTAGTTTTTCATTGTAGTACTTAGGGAGGACCCTCTGACTCTTGTAAAGATGTGAGCTTATTACATCGTATATCCAATAAATTTTTTGATGTCCTTCCTCGCCTACAATTATCCGTAGTTACTTACCTCCACGCCATTGTGCTTATAGGGTTGCTTCTGAACAAGTATTTGAGTGTCTCCCCAGTGGAACTCTCTTTTATTCCTATAACATCCATAAGGTACCTTTAACTACCCCGACTCTTATTTGAATATATCTCAAGTATTATAATGACATTACAACGAGACTGAATTCTCCATGTTGGGGTTTACTACATTTATCTTGCATGATTTGTTGATTTGTCTGTAACTTCTTGTCTAGTCATCACTAGGCTCTTGCTAAATCAACTACTAACTACTCGTCAGCTCATTCTCATATCCATATTCCGTGTTGTAAGGCCCTATGAAAACTTGTACTTAAAACCTGGTAGCTCGGACCTTTTGTACTGATCTATGCTATAAAAAGTCAAGAAATACTGTTTTCCAGAAAATGCGATTCTGCGGTCGAGAATGCGGTCGCATATCAGGTATGCAGACCGCATAATCGCCGCAAAGGGAGTCATTGTGTTGGTCAAATTTGAGGTTAAATATGCGATCCGATATGCGATCGCATAACCGATATGCGGACCGTATAGTCGTCGCATATTTCCCTTGGGATTTTTGTGAGGGGAAGTTCTGCGGTGCATTATGCGACCGCAGAACGAGTATGCAGACCGCATTTCTGCCGCATACCTAGGTAGTGTGTTCAGATGTTGAGAGCACTTTTGCGGTCCATTCTGCAGACCGCATTTCCACTCTGCGATCGCAAATGCGATCATAGACCTGACTCGGGGCTCCAATTTTCTAAATTTTAAACCTGACCCCTTCTTCAATAAAACACCCCAACCCCTTATTTTAACATATTTTCTAAACAAAAGTAGAGAGAGGGAAGAGAGAATTCTTGAGAGATAAAGTCCTACCTTCATCAATTTGATTCTTCAAAGTCACTCGAGCCGGGAAATTTCAAGTAATTGTCTTCATCTCCGTTCTTGAAGGTAAAATCCCCAACCTTTTTTCATTGTTTTCAGATTAAAACAAAAAGGGGGATTCTCATGCGTTAATTCTTGAAAATGGAAGTTGAGATACACATGCATGTCCTTTAAAACCTAGAATCTAGTAAGAGGAATTGGGTAGAACTAAAGATTTGCAAAAGAGGGGTTGGAAACCTAAGTAAGTTTGGGCTGAGTTTGTGAACTTCAATTCTAAGTTATATGTGCTAACTTGTGAACTAGATTGACGGTACTAGGCTGTTGGTGAATTGAAAGTAGAAGTTAAAAAGGGAATTCGACTCCAGGTATGTATGGCTAACTTTAACCTTAGCAAAGTCACCTTGTTGGTGTGTGTGTGTATTTGGTATGTGTTACTTATGTGGGCTATTTGTGAAATTCTTGTGATTAATATGCCTTGAACGTTATTGGTTAAGTTTTCCGTTATAGTGGTGTGAGTAAAATGGCAATAACACAAGTGCGTGTGGGTATGAATGTGTTACGTGGTAAGAGATGTGGAACAAACGATGGAAAGAAATCATAATTGATACAATTGAAACAACTGTGGCAATATCATACGTGACTTGTTGTGGGCAATTATCGTTGTTACTTGAATTGTGTACGAGTTATCGTATATGTTGGAATTGGTATTGATGTTTATGAACACTCTTTGTGAATTGTTGTTGTTGTTGTTGGGTGAAATATGATTGTCCGGTGGGATCGGGTTGCGCGCCGCAACACGAAATAATAAGGTGTGGGTTGTGGTGATAAGGGTGGCCGAGGTAATAAGGGCGGAAAAGTGATCGAAATCACTATTGAAATAAAAACATGTGAAAGTTGTGAAACAGTTGATGTGATGAAATAATGTTGAAAGGGGAAAAGGAGAGATTGTGGAGTTGTTTGGCTTTGGTTGTTCCTTTCTTGTGCATTTAATTGTTGATTCTATTACTAGTTGTTATCTGTGTATTTCTTGATTTTACTTGGGATAACGTTTGTTTATACATACCAGTACAATTCAAATGTACTGACGTCCCTTATGCCGGGGCGCTACATTCGTGTTATGATTGTAGGTGGTTCCATAACAGGTACTCCAGCCCACCGACAGTAGCACTCCTTTATCTCCCGTCAGTTGATTTGGTGAGCCCCTTTCCTCTCGGGGCCCTGCGTGGCTCATACGCTTTTCTTCCCGGAGTCTTATTTTGGTATTTGTTTAAGGTATAGCCGGAGCATTGTTTCCTTCATTTCCGTATTATTATTCAGTTGTATTTAGAGGCTCCGTAGACAGGAAACGTGGGTTATGTACTTATGTATTTTGGGCAGTATAACTTGTAAACCATGCTAAATAACTATGTATGTTATGTAAATCTCGTAAGAATGTGTTTAAATTTATAAATGGCTATTTCACTTGGTTAATGGGTAATGTAAACGCAGGGTATCACGTGGAATAGGAAAAGCACCCAGGTCCGCTTGGCTGGGGGCTACCCGGTCGAGCGCCGGTCGCGCCCCTCGGTTTTTGGGGCGTGACAAACTTGGTATCAGAGCCTAAGGTTTTAAAGTGTCCTAGGATGTCTCGCAGCCGTGTCTAGTAGAGTCCTCCTTATCGGTGTGTTGTCGACCACATCTATAAGTTGGAGGCTACATGGCATTTAGGAAATTACCTTCTTCGTTGTTACTCTATATCGTGCGGTGAAATGAAAAGTGGAAGTATTTACATCTAACTCGTGCTCTGTTCCAAATTTTCTGTAATGGCACCTAACAAAAGAGCTAGACTCGGCCTCGGGGCCAATGCCACCCCACGTGTGGCTGTGAATCATGTACTTGATGTCGTGGGTGAGAGTGACTCCCCGGTCTCGAATCTGCCTGGCCCATCTATTCCAAATCCAAGTATTCCTATTCCAGCTGTGGCAGAGGGTGCTACTATCCCTCCTGCTAATATTCCTGATCTTGATGCAATTCCAGCTTCCGGTCCCGGGGTTTCTGATGGGGACCTTAGAGAAGCCATCCATATGTTTACCCAGTTAGTGGCCGCTCTAGCCCAGAAATCTCATGATGCCCCTGCGCCCCCCAGCGGACAGGGAGATTCCGCCTGCTCCAGAGTCAACCAGTTTCTGCGGTTGGCCCCTCGAGAGTTCACGGACACAGACCTAGAGGCCGATCCGCAGGATTTCCTTGATGAATGTATAAGACCCTTCGAGTGATGAATGCTACAGAGACGGAAGGGGTTGAGTTGGCTTCATACAGGTTGAGGGGAGCAGCGTATTCGTGGTTCGAGATATGGGAGGATTCCTGTGGGGAGGGAAGACCTCCGGCTAGATGGGATGAGTTTGTAGATGCATTCATGGACCACTTCTTGCCTGCCGAGACAATGGCGGCCCGTGCCACAAAGTTTGAGGTCCTCAAGCAGGGCAGTATGAGTGTTTGGGAGTACCACTTGGAGTTTGTGAGGTTGTCCAAGTATGCTCCTCAGTTAGTGTCGACCATGGATGCTTGAGTTCTGCAATTCGTTCAGGGTCTTAGTCCTTTGGTGGTGAATGAGGCTGCTACAGCGGCCTTACACTCAGATATGAATTATGGGAAGATTGTGGGGTTCGCTCAGGCCACAGAGGCTAGGAAGTTGAAAATACGGTTAGAAAGGGAGAGTAGCAGCAGGGCTCGATCAGCAGGTCACTCAAGGAGACCAGTTTCGGGGAGAGGGCCATCAGGGCCGTCCCAGTCATATGCCCAGTCCTCAGCAAGCGTACCACCATCTGTGCGCAGTTATCAGCAGGGCAGTCATTTGAGATCAGGTTCAGACAGTAGGAGACCCCATCATTCCGGTCATCCAGGAGGGAGATCACAGCAGCAAGGGAGGGCTTCATGCCCCAAGTGTGGGAGGTTCCATTCCGAGACTTGTTATTTGGATATTCGGGTGTGTTATAGATGCGGGATGAGTGGTCATATTTAGTGGGACTGTCGTGTGCCCAGTCAGGGCATGGGTGGGGGATTTGCTTAGTCATCCGATTCTTCAACTGCCACATCATCCGTGCGTCCTCCAGCCCTAGTAGGGCACATTATAGTTAGGGGTGGAGCTCGTGGTAGAGGTGTATCCAGCTGGTTTTATGCCTTGAGTGGTCGCCAGAGTGCAGAGGCTTCCCTAGATGTTGCTACAGGTATCTTGTCTACTCAGGCCATTGATTGTTATGCTCTTATTGATCCAGGGTCCTCTTTGTCTTATGTCACCCCATTCATTGCTTCAAGTTTTGGGGTAGAACCCGAACAGCTTCATGAGTCGTTCTCTGTGTCGACTCCGGTTGGTGATTATGGGAATGGACTGGCTTTATTCGTGCTTTGCTAAACTTGACTGTCGAACGAGAGTCATGAGGCTTGAGTTCCCTAATGAGTCAGTTATTGAGTGGAAGGGAAATGGTGTGGTGCCGAAAGGTTGATTTATTTCCTACCTTAAGGCTTCGAAGATGATTAGAAAGGGGTGTATCTACCATTTGGTTCGGGTGGCGGACACCACTTCAGAAGTGTCTGTCCCCGAGTCCGTGCCAATCGTGAATGAGTTTCTTGAAGTGTTTCCGGACGAGCTTCAAGGGATCCCGACAGATAGGGAGATTGATTTCGGGATTGATGTATTGCCAGATACGTGGCAGATATCTATTCCACCATACAGAATGGCGCCAGCGGAGTTGAGGGAGTTAAAGGAACAGTTGAAGGATTTATTATAAAAGGGGTTCATACGGCCATGTGTGTCACCGTGGGGTGCCCTGGTTTTTTTTGTCAGAAAGAAGGATGGGTCGCTTCGGATGTGTATTTATTATCGGCAGCTTAACAAGGTCACCATCAAGAATAAATATCCTTTGCCTCAGATAGATGATTTGTTCAACCAATTGCAATGTGCGAGGTTCTTTTCCAAAATTGATCTACGGTCCGGGTATCACCAATTGAAGATCAGAGAACAGGATATTCCTAAGACCGCCTTCAGAACTCGCTATGGTCACTTTGAATTCTTGGTCATGTTTTTTGGGCTAACCAACGCCCCGACAGCTTTCATGGATCTTATGAATCGGGTCTTCAAGCCATTTCTAGACTCCTTTGTGATTGTTTTCATTAATGACATCCTTGTTTATTCGCGGAGCCGGGAGGATCATGCCGATCACCTCAGGGCAGTTCTGCAAACCCTTTATTAGCACCAGTTGTATGCTAAATTTACAAAATGTGAATTTTGGTTGGAGTCTGTTACCTTTCTGGGCCATGTTGTTTCTAGTAAAGGGATTCAGGTGGATCGCCAGAAGATTGCAGTAGTAAAAGATTGGCCTAGACCCACAACCGGACGGAGATCCATAGCTTCTTGGGTTTAGCGGGGTATTATCGGATGTTTGTGGAGGGACTCTCTACCCTCGCCTCCCCTTTGACTAAGTTGATGCAGAAAGCAATTAAGTTCCAATGGTCCGATGCTTGTGAGAAAAAATTTCAGGAATTGAAGTCGAGATTGACCTCGGCGCCGATATTGACCTTGCTGGAAGGCACGGAAGGATTTGTGGTTTATTGCGATGCCTCCAGGGTCGGTTTGGGGTGTGTGTTGATGCAACATGGGAAGGTTATAGCGTATGCTTCAAGGCAACTCAAGAATCATGAGAAGAATTATCCGACGCATGATTTGGAGCTTGCGGTAGTTGTATTTGCCTTGAAAATATGGCGGCATTATCTTTATGGGGTCCATGTGGATGTGTTCTCGGACCACAAGTGTCTCCAATATTTGTTCAAGTAGAAGGAGTTGAATTTAAGGTAGCGACGGTGGTTAAAATTGATCAAGGATTATGATATGGATATTTTATACCATCTAGGGAAGGCGAATATGGTGGCCGACGCTCTCAGTCGGAAGTCCATGGGTAGTTTGGGTCATTTGGGAGCGGATCAGAGGCATTTGGCTCGGGAGGTTTATCAATTGGCCAGTCTGGGGGTTCGTATTTCGACCTCAGGCAAAGGGAAGGTTATGGTGCGTAATGGAGCAGAATCGTCACTGGTAGCGGATGTCAAGGAAAAGCAGTTCATTGATCCAACATTAGTACAGATGAAGGAGGCCATTTTGAATAACAAGACTTCGACATTTTCACTCGGTGGTGAGGATGGCATATTACGATGTCAAGGTAGGCTATGTGTTCCAGATGTGGATAATCTTTGGGGGAGGGTAATGGCGGAGGCTCATAATTCCAGGTATTCTGTGCACCCAGGTTCTACGAAAATGTACCGTGATCTCTAGGAAATTTATTGGTGGAACGGTATGAAGAGGGGTGTGGAGGACTTTGTATCTAAATGTCCGAATTGTTAGGGAGTAAAAGCCGAGCACCAGTGGTCTGGTGGGTTAACTCAGCTTATGGGAAATACCAATGTGGAAATGGGAGATGATCAACATGGATTTCGTGGTAAGGTTACCTCGCACCCAGCGCAAGTTCGACTCAATTTGGATAATAGTGGATCGACTCACCAAATCAGCTCACTTCTTGCCAGTCAAGTCCACGGATATTGCGGAACAATATGCTCAATTGTATATCAAGGAAATAGTAAGGCTTCATGGCACTCCACTTTCTATCATCTCAGATCGAGGGGCCCAGTTCACAGCTAATTTTTGGAAGAGATTTTAGCAAGGTTTGGGTGCTCAGGTGAATCTCAGCACAGCTTTCCATTCGCAGACTGATGGTCAAGTAGAGCGGACTATTCAGACTCTTGAAGATATGTTACGGGCTTCTGTCTTGGATTTCAAAGGTAATTGGGATGATCACTTGTCACTTATAGAATTTGCTTACAATAACAACTTTCATGTTAGCATTCAGATGGCCCCATTTGAGGCATTGTACCGGAGGTGATGTAGGTCTCCGATTGGATGGTTCGAAGTGGGTGAAGCAGAATTGTTAGGGCCAGATCTCGTGCACCAGGCTATGGAAAAAGTTAAAATCATTCAGGAAAGGCTGAAAGCTGCTCAGAGTCGCCAGAAATCTTACGCGGACATTCGTCGAAGAAAATTGGAATTCCAAGTAGATGATTGGGTGTTCTTGAGGGTATCTCATATGAAGGGAGTCATGCGATTTGGGAAGAAAGGGAAGTTGAGTCCTAGATATTTCTGACCGTATCGGGTCACTCAAAGGATAGGACAGGTGGCCTATATACTGGAATTGCCCCCTACAATGTCATTAGTGCACTCGGTGTTCCATGTGTCTATGTTAAAGAAAGTGGTTGGAGACCCATGCACCATCATGCCAATCGAGGCTATCGAGGTCAATGAAGAGTTATCATATTAAGAAATTTCGGTCGCTATTCTTGATAGGCAAGTCCGCAAATTGAGAAACAAGGAAGTTGCTTCAGTTTAAGTGCTATGGCAAAGTCAACAAGTCGAGGAAGCCACGTGGGAAGTGGAAGGTTAAATGAAAGAAAAATATCCCCATCTGTTTGAACAAGTCTAGTAGTGATCGTGCGAACTCTTGTCTCTAAGTAAATTAATATTGTGTTCAATCCGGTGCAAAGACACCCCATATTTTTCCCTAAATGCTTTACTATTGTAACTCTTCAAGTTGTGCAAGAATTGTATGTGTTGTGATTAACTGTGTCATGCGCAAGCCCCTTTTTGGTAAATGAAAGTTTTGTAAGAACTCATGTGATAAGTGAATGATTAAAGGTAGTGTAGATTGGCAATGATTAATTGGAATGCGTATAGGTAATGAATTGAATACCAGTTGTAGAGATAATAGGGATAGCGTAATGGTGCTTGGAAATAATGTTTTGGGGGGCTCTCTGACTGGTAGATAAGTCTAATTACAAAGGGAACTCTGGCAAAAAAAAAATTCAAAAATTGGGAGTTTGCATATCATGTTTTCAAAACCAACCGATTTCCAAAATCCTCATTCGAGGACGAATGATTTTAAGTGGGGGAAGATGTAAGGCCCTGTGAAAACTTGTACTCAAAACCTGGTATCTCGAACCTTTTGTACTGATCTATGGTATAAAAAGTCAAGAAATACTGTTTTCCAGAAATGCGATTCTGCGGTCGAGAATGCGGTTGCATATCAGGTATGCGAACCGCATAATCGCCGCAAAGTGAGTCAGTATGTTAGTCGAATTGGATGTTAATTATGCGATCCAATATGTGATCGCATAATCGATATGCGGACCGCATAGTCATCGCATATTTCCCTTGGGATTTTTGTGAGGGGCAGTTCTGCGGTGCATTATGCGAACGCAGAACGAGTATGCGGACCGCATTTCTGCCGCTTACCCAGGTAGTGTGTTCAGATGTTGAGAGCACTTTTGCGGTCACTTATGCGGACCGCATTTCCACTATGCGATCGCAAATGCGATCGCAGACCTGACTTTGGGCTCCAATTTTCTAAATTTTAAACCCTACCCCTTCTTTAATAAAACACCCCAACCCCTTATTTTAACATATTTTCTGAACAAAACTAGAGAGAGGGAAGAGATAATTCTTGAGAGATAAAGTCCTACCTTTATCAATTTGATTCTTCAAAGTCACTTGGGCCGGGGAATTTCAAGTAATTGTCTTCATCTCCGTTCTTGAAGGTAAAATCCCCAACCTTTTTTCATTGTTTTCAGATTAAAACAAAAAGGGGGATTCTCATGCGTTAATTCTTGAAAATGGAAGTTGAGATACACATGCATGTCCTTTAAAACCTAGAATCTAGTAAGAGGAATTGGGTAGAACTAAAGATTTGCAAAAGAGGGGTTGGAAACCTAAGTAAGTTCGGGCTGAGTTTGTGAACTTCAATTCTAAGTTATATGTGCTAACTTGTGAACTAGATTGACGGTACTAGGCTGTTGGTGAATTGAAAGTAGAAGTTAAAAAGGGAATTCGACTCCAGGTATGTATGGCTAACTTTAACCTTTGTAAAGTCACCTTGTTGGTGTGCGAGTAATTGGTATGTGTTACTTATATGGATTATTTGTTAAATTCTTGTGATTAATGTGCCTCGAACGTTGTAGGTTAAGTTTTTCGTTATAGTGGTGTGAGTAAAATGGCAATAAGACAAGTGCGTGTGGGTATGAATGTGTTACGTGGTAAGAGTTGTGGAACAAGCGATGGAAAGAAATCGTAATTGATAAAGTTGAAACAACTGTAGCAATATCATACGTGACTTGTTGTGGGCAATTATCGTTGTGACTTGAATTGTGTACGGGTTATTGTATATGTTGGAATTGGTATTGATATTTATGAACACTCTTTGTGAATTGTTGTTGTTGTTGTTGGGTTAAATATGATTGTCCGGTAGGATCGGGTTGCGCGCCGCAACACGAAGTAATAAGGTGTGGGTTGTGGTGATAAGGGTGGCCGAGGTAATAAGGGCGGAAAAGTGATCGAAATCACTATTAAAATAAAAACATGTGAATGTTGTGAAACCATTGATGTGATGAAATAATGTTGAAAGGGGAAAAGGAGAGATTGTGGAGTTGTTTGGCTTTGGTTGTTCCTTTCATGTGCATTTGATAGTTGATTCTATTGCTGGTTGTTATCTATGTATTTCTTGATTTTACCTGGGGTAAAGTTTGTTTATACATACAAGTACAATTCAAATGTACTGACGTCCCTTTTGCCGGGGGCGCTACATTCCTGTTATGATTGTAGGTGGTTCCATAACAGGTACTCCAGCCCACCGACAGTAGCACTCCTTCACCTCCCGTTAGTTGAATTGGTGAGCCCCTTTCCTCTCAGGGCCCTGCGTGGCTCATGCTGCTTTTCTTCTTGGAGTCTTATTTTGGTATTTGTGTAAGATATAGCCGGAGCCTTGTTGTCGGTATTTTCGTATTATTCTTCAGTTGTATTTAGATGCTCCGTAGACAAAAAATGTGGGTTATGTACTTTTGTATTTTGGGAGTATAACTTGTAAACCACGCTAAGTAACTATGTATGTTATGTAAATCTCATAAGAATGTGTTTAAATTTATAAATGGCTATTTCACTTGGTTAAATGGTAATGGAAATTCAGGGTATCACGTGAAATATGAAAGGCACCTAGGTCCGCTTGGCTGGGGGCTACCTGGTCGAGCGCCGGTCGTGCCCCTCGGTTTTTGGGGCGTGACACGCGTAATCACTCTTGGGTTATTTGCTTTGTCTAACTTACCTCTTGCACTGACTCTTTATTTATCAGTAACTTTCCAGGCAGGAACCCATACTTTATTTTCTGACGTCGTGCTTACATAACGTTCTGGAATCATAGCATATCTGTATGATTTGTATAAGTTCAATCTCATTCCATTCTCATTTTTATGGCACTCTTCCACTACCATTCCATAGTTACTAGAACAACTTAATTTTGTCTTAATGCCACATTACTCCATATTCCCTCGTTTAGTGGAGTACTAAGATTTACAGTTATGATGATCTATGTATAGATGCTTTACCTTTTCATCTCTGGCATCTTTTCACATCATCGATGACTTTTACACGACTTGCAATAATCCTTCTATACCAAGGATAACAAAATTCCTTACTCGCAAGGGTGATACTTTATGTAACTAGTATATACAATCCCTTAAGCTTAACTTTGATTACATTTCTTGCTTCAGGGAAGCGTCTTCCTGAATGACCATTCTCTGACTTTCTCCTGCATATTCTTCTGTTGTCTATTATACTATCACCAGAACGAAATCTTAAATTCTCATGATGCCGACCATTATCAAATCACTCAGTCCCTAATTCATGTTTAATTTATCTTGTTCACCAATCCATACTGGTTTCTATTACTCTGGGGTCTATCTTTTCCTTCTGTTAATCACGTTAGAGTCGTGAACTTATTTATCGAAATGAGGATATAATTTATGACCTATACTCTTTTGTTATCTCAAGGCATGTCACCTCTCGTCTTTTCCTTCAATTGACTATAGACTCTGTAATACTGTCATATTTTCGATCTATCGCTGTCATTCATGTATCATATCTTACTCATAATGCTTCATTAACTCTTTTCTTATTTCCCGCTAACATTTATGTTTGTCACTTTATTCTGAAAACTCGAACAAGACAATTTTTTTGTCTTTAGCTCCCCTTGCTCCATCCAGTGGCTCTTCGGGTTGCTTAACGTTCTCTCTTTATTAGGGACGCGAGCCATACTAAGGTAATATTTATCCCTTCCAAGCTTTTCATTCCTTTCTTCTGATTGTTTTTTCATGATAATATCCACATCTAATTGTAATATTCTATAGTGCACCATCTAGGTGCCTCACAAAGAGATCTATTAACACCTTTGTAATATCCTTCAGAAATGTCAGCTAACACAAACAATCCATTTACCATTTTGGGTTACCCTAACCCCAGTCGGATCCTAATATCATGTTCTTTCTTAAACTATACATGTTATCCCCCAATAGTGTATAACTGAGATGGGTGTTGCCAATTCTACATACATCTGTTACTGTTGAAGGTAAGTCACAATGCTTATACTTTTCTGCCGGAGTTGAAAATATCGATAATCTTCATTAACAGGGTACCTCATACCCTTCTCATCTTGCTCCTTTTACTTATTGAAGCTTGTATCTATCTTCTGAATCTCCTATCGCCTTTCTATATAGAAGTGGATAGATATTCTTACCTTAAGGCTCCTTATCAAGAAGCTTACACGTAAGGTACACACATGTTTTGCTGAAGACCTCACATTTATCCATCACAGGATTGATGCAAACTTGAGTTCCTCTAACTCAACTCTTCCACAACTATATCTCTTACCAACCGTCTTTCTGGATGTACGCATCATTGTATTACAAAAAAATAGAGTTTAGGAAATTGAGTTCTTACAACTAAGCTCTACCACAAGATCTATAGTAAGAAGAAAGAGTGACAGTCCTAAATGTCATGTAGCCTCCTGCTTATAGGTGTGGTGCACGACACACCCATAAACAAGACTCTACTAGACACAACTTGTAGATTCCATAGGATAGAACTACTCTGATACCACTTTTGTCACGGCCCAACCGATGGGCCGCGACGGGCACCCGGTACCTTACTCAACCGAGTTCCTACATAATGTATCTTTTCATGTCATACTATCATAGATAACTGAGGCGGTAGACTGCTGTGAGATAAGTAGACTTCAACATGTGATACCAACTTATAAACAACACATACGAGCCCATAAGACCAAAAGAGCCACTCTGTCACGACCCACACCGATGGACCGTGACGGGCACCCGGTACCTTAATCAACCGAGTACCAACGTAACATATCTTTCTTATTACATCATCATATACATGTGACATACGGGCCTAATAGGCCAACATGATCTTTTATAAACATGTAACATAGGTCGACAAGGCCGCACAATTGTTCACGTACACAACATATTTCTACAAGCCTTTAAGAGTTCATAAATTCCAAAAGGGTCGGGATAGAGTCCCGCCATACCAGCAATACACGTCTAAATCTTACTAACCAAACACGCAACTCCGAAGCAAATGGAGCGTACCAACATCTTCTGCTGAGCTGATAACCTACTTGGAGGGCTCTCGACCTGTCTATCTGGACCTACGGGCATGAAACGCAGCATCTCCAGGCAAAAGGGACGTCAGTTCGAATAATGTACCGAGTATGTAAGGCACATAAATAAGTACATAAGAGACATGGAAGAAATATAGGGTACATGACGCAACCTGTAAGTCTGAATAACTTTGTAAATCATAATTTACTTTTAGCATCATGCATATGTGTATGAATGTCATATCGTCCATAGGTACATGTTTCATAACATCATCAACCTCTGAGGGCATCCCATCATATCATAGCATCCACTGTGGGCAAAATCATCATCGTATAACAACTAATCAGGTGGTGGTGAGTATATAACGCCATAACCTTTCCCATATCCCATATACATATATATACATACATATATACACCTATATAATGCCGTTTAAATCATCTTTCAGCCACTGTAGGCAACATCATCATCATATACCAGCTAATCAGGTGGTGGTTCATATATAACACCGTAACCTTTTCCCATATCCCATATACATATATTTACATATATACGCGTATATAAATCCATCTGGTTATGGGTAAATGCACATGTATAAATGAGTGAAATGCATGAAAAATACATAATAATCTCGATATTCCTTCTGGATAAACTTTTTAAACTGCGTATTATTCTGAGACCCATGAACAAAAGATAATAATAATGCTCGTGGGGAATCAAGAATATAGACACCCCTACTATTTCTATGAATAGAATAATTTATAGAATACTGTGCATTTTGCTCGATTCTTTAGTATAATTTGGACCATGCCAAAAGAAAGAAGAGATAGCCTTAACATACCCGGAGTAGGTAAAATCCGTATGATATCCTTGGAAAAAAGTTACACCGTACTTCGTTAGAACCGCAAAAATCGGATTAAGCTTCTGCTTCTTTGAATTTCTTGAACAAACGTAAGTAAGGCTTCATGCTTTTTGAGATACTGAGCAAATTTCGTTCATTATGTTCTTTGAAATTTCCAAATCAAGAAAGAATTGGTTTCTTGCTTGTTTGAATTATAACGTTACTGTTGTCATTTCCATAAGGAAATGTAACATGACTTTGGATAGTCTTTTGTTCCCTTCAAGCCTAGGTTTCCACCTAGGCATAAGTGACTAATTAGTCACTTTTTGGTTTGTGGCTATTTGCCACGTGGGGAGGGGGGGTTAATTATTATTTATCCACTTATACGTTAATCGAGTAATGTTTCGTTACCCGATAATTAATCTATTACCCGCATAATTTAAAATTTATCACAAATTACGTAAAATTCTACTTATTTTCAAAAAACTTCATATATACTTTATATAGTACACTACCATGGTCATATGGTACCTTGTATGGTAATAATTTATAATTATCAGATATTATCGCTCGACCCGTATTTTATTCTAAATTGGCCATTCCCAACGAAACTCGTTTTCGTTAATTCGTGCACCCCTTTATCCTTCATAACACTTATTAATTGCTTGCTATAAATAGCATAATCCTTATAATTTTCAAATAATCTTTTACTTGGACTGATGTCAATTACCTTATGACAAATTCAATGTACAATAATACAAGGTGCGACATTGTCGCAACTTAATACTGCAAAGCGTGACATCATCGTAATGTAATACTGTAAGGCATAACATCATCATAATATAATACTGCGGGGCGTAATATTGACATAATATTACGGGGTGTAACATCATCCCCCCTTTGGAACATTCGGCCTCGAATGTTGACTGATGTTCTTATCAATTTTATAACATATAGAACTTGTGAATACCTTAATACTCTCCTTGCCATTTAAGCACATGTTTTGTTAATAAATCCAAAGTCTAGGGTATCCCCCTTAAGTCTCTTTGCTCATATCATGACATGTGGTTGAAATCTTCCTAATCTTGCAACTTCTTTTACCTCCTGTCATGCAGCCTGTATGACCCTGGCTTTGTAGGTGCTCTTATGCTATTCATCTTTCCTTTTTCCTTTTATCTTTTAGTCAATCTCCAGGCCTTACTTTGTATATACAAGGCTTAATAGGATGCCTCTCTGGGCCTCTATAGGTATACTGAAGTTCTTTGCTCGATAGTTTGTAGAAATTGAGAATATGGCCATATCTCATTTCATAGATCTGATAACCCATTCATATGACTTTACTGCATTTACAAGGGTTATACTATACCATAATTTTTGCTTCAATCTACCTTTACTGAGGTATGCTTACCAAGTTCCCAATTACTTTTGTTGCCTACCCTTTAGGTATAACTCCCAGTCCTTCAATGCCCCTTCATTATCGTTCGTCTTAAGAATCATGGCCTAATCTCATGACATACTTTGTAACTTATATCTGACCATTGTTGATTCATCTCAATGTTATTTTAGGATTTTGAGGTGCCATGTAGGCTAATTATAATATTTTATGTGCTATTAACATGATGGATATCAATTGGATATGTTAATAAGTGTATAAGTAATATTATAAGTGACTTGTGGTCTAAGGAGAGGCCTAAGTCTATGCCTTGTTGGAAAATTTCATAATGGACTAAAGTTGTGAATGAGTACGCACAAGACCTCACTTTGGATAAGCATATATCCATTTATATAAGGTGTTGTGTGATGCACAACCTATCAAATTAAATCTCTTTGAGTCTAGTTTCCGACTTATCAACTCGTTCTTCATTTGGAGAAGTATACAGAAAGTTACGTCCATTTTACTTGGCATGTGTCATATGCGCGCCCAGGTGCGTGACAGAAGTGCAGCCGCGCATATTGAGAAGCATTCTGCCTCGTGAGCGCGGTCTTAGTGCGGGCGCGCTAGTAGCAGACCTCTAAATACACCTAAGGGTGGGAAATGAGAGGATTTAAGTCATTTTTCAAGACCAGAGTATCCTCTGCATTCCCAATCCGGCCAAGGCATCCAATTGCACACCTAAGGTGAGTTTTAAGTGTGTATTCATAGTGATTTCACTTCTCAATCACTAGTTAAAACATGGTTTTGATTGGATTCATAGGATTTCTTCAAAATCTCAAGAACATCCCAAAGGTTTTCTTTCAAGATTTGGTCTACAAGAGGTAATCGTTTACCCTTAGACTTACATATATGGAGTTATTATGGAAATATGAGTATATATTAAGTATTGTAACTCATGGTATGGTGATTGGAAGCGATAGGTGCCTAACCTAGGTTGTGTTGGTGTTGTAGAGATTGTGAGATGGCTTATTGAGGTATGATTCTTGGGTGTAATAGTATTATTGTTACAACCCATATCCACACGCGTTAGTTCATGCCACATATTAGTTAACATAAATCCAAGAAGGAATTACCTTTGAGATGATAAGAAGTTAATCCTATTGGTCTTAAGTGATACAAGGGTGTATAAGCGTGATTAACAAGTATTAGAAGTTAAACGAATCAAGGATGTTGTAACTCGTATTTTCAGGTAAACCTAGAGGTTCTTAACACACTCAAGAGGTCATGTATTATGGTATTTGAATCATATATTATCTGTATCATAAGTCTTGAAGTCACACGAGTTATGAAACAAAAGGCGACAAACGTTGTCGCAACTTAGGTTCATAATTTTACTTAAACATTAGGTTAAATGTTTCTAAGCTTTTCTCCTAATTTACAAGGAATTATGGGGTGATATACCCACCAAATTAAAGATCTATGAGTCTAGTTTCCAACTCATTAATTCGTTTGTCAATACGATCTAGGAGTATAGAGATATTCATATTTTCGCAAGCCTGCGCAGATTGGTAGATGACAAGTAGGTGCATCACCTACTTGCCAAAATGATAGGACAAAATTAAAAGCCCTAAGTCGATCAAGAGAGGACTTTTAAGGGGTTATGAACTTAGTTATTTCATCCATTGTTTAGACCCTCAAAACCAAAGTTAACCCCTGCAAATCCTCCCTAAAAAATCCCACACAAACCCTAATCGATTTTCCCTCTCTTTCAAGTTCCATTTGACGGTAAAACCTAGAGTTTGAAGAACCAAGGGAAGGGCCGAGGTATCAAACAAGTAAGGTAAGTTACTTCCATCTTTAATACATTTTTCTCTGCTGTTAATTCATGGTAATTCGTTCTATACATGTAAGAACTCACGGGACGGTGATCGGAAGCCGTGAGTTCGAGTTATTCACTTGTAGCGGACTGTATTGTGGACTGTTTTGTGTTGCTATTGGGATGCATATTTTACTGATGTTTTGAGGAGTTTTGGAGGTGTAAGGGTGTGGAGAAAAACCATATATATGTACGGTTGTGGGTTTATAGTTATTCATAATATTTCCGGGTCGTTTGACACGACTACGGTGGTCGTCGTATGTATGATGTAATTAGGTTGTGCATGGACTATTTTGGGAGGCTCAATATGTTTATTATTGATGTTGTTTGGGCTGTTTGGTGATTGGTTTGAATGGTGTGAAGTCATATATATAGGGGAGGTGTTGTCCGTTTCAATGTAAAATAGGTTGTGGTCGATACATAATACTTATGACGCTTAAATGATAACGATAGTATCGTTTCTCCTAATGTAGACTAAGGAGTTGTGACAATTGCATAGATTGTGATTGGGGAAGTATATACAAGGTATGTGAGACTATCCCTTTTCTTCTTTTGCACGACTCCGATTGTACATAATGTAATGAACGAGCTTCCAAAGATACTCTACTCTTAGAAGCTAGCAGTACTCACATTGCTTTCCCTCTTATGGAACGATTGATGTTAATGTTGCTTCTCTTATTCTTATGTTATCAATGTTATTGGTACTTCCTGATTCTTCTAAGGTTCATAATGAAGTGTTGGTCCTAATAACGTGTACAGAGGATACCGGCCTTACATCACTACGAAAGGTTTAGAATGTGATTACATGAGTCGAGCATGCATTGTATATATGTATCTATTTTACTTTACCAAGCCGCGCTATAGTCGGCCGGGTACGGCACCTATTGTGCAACCACTAATCAGTTGGGTTTTACCGAGCTCCACGTGGCCGGGTACGATTCTACCGAGCCTTATGACGGCCGGGTACATTTTTATAGAGCCTATTATGGCTGGGTACGGTATGATGATGATGATGCCCACAAAGGAGTATGTTTTAAAAGTTTATGTATACATACATATGTATCATGCATTTCATGTCAGTAGCCCTCAGAGGTACTCAGATGTTCCAGGTTGTATATTCTTTATCCCTCCTTACATTACTGTTCATATTTATGGTTCCCTGCCTTACATACTCAGTACTTTATTCGTACTGACGTCCTTTTGTTTGTGGACGCTGCATGTTGTGCTGCATGCCCTAATAAACAGGCAGGTGCAGCTCCCCCACCACAGTAGGTTGTCCAGTTCAGCAGTGATTGGCGAGATCCCTTCTCCGGACTTGCCGTGGTCTTGGTATGCATTTTTTTATAGACTTTATGGGTATGTCGGGGCCCTGTTCCGGCTATGTTGCAGCACTTATGTTCATTTAGAGGCTCATAGACAAGTGTCGACTCATGTATAGTTTGGTATGCCTTGTCGGCTGGTTTTTGTTGTATAGTCTTTCATGGTAGCGTGGTAGCTCGTACCTTATATGTAGTTTCTTGATTGTCTGGTCATCCCCTGCTATGTATGTTCATGCCATCATATTTTATTGTTGGTTGTCCATGATCCATGTCTACCATTTATATTTATCTCGTCAACCCTAAAAGATAATAAAAAAAAGTTAGATAAAATGTACGTTGGTGCTCATAAAGTATGGTCGGGTGCTAGTCATGGCCCTCCAGTTTGGGTCGTGACAAACTTAGTATCAGAGCCAGTCTGTCCTAGGGATTGTCTATGAGCCGTGTCTAGTAGAGTCTTGATTATGGATGTGTAGCGCACCACATTTATAATCAAGAGGCTACATAGAGTTTAGTCGTAAGTGTTCGTCTCTAATATTCATCTTGTTTTCTTTCAGCAATGCCTTCGACGAGGAAGCAAATAATTAGTAGACGGCTTGATACAGCTGCGGGAGAGGGTACCAGTCAGGTGCCCCAAGCCAGAGCAGGACAAAGTGAGATGCCATCTCATACCTCATCTACCCCGTCTCCTCCAAAGGATATTAGAAGGCACCCAGCACCTCCAGTTCCTCCGTCTGGCACTACAGACCAGAAGCAGGATACAGGTGCTGCTGATAAACCAGTTAGTACAAGAGTTCGTGATTTTATTAATTTAGACCCTTCAGTGTTTACCGGATCAGACCCCAAGGAGGACCCGCAGACTTTTATTGACCAGGTTCATCGTACACTACGGGTTATGCATGTTAGTGATACAGAGTTAGTAGAGTTGGATTCTTATCGGCTACGGGATTTAGCGGTTCTCTGGTATGATAGTTGGGAGAGATCCAGTGGTCCGAACGCTCCTCCAACTGTGTGGAATGAATTTTCTAAGGCCTTTGCCCAAACCCTAGAGGATCGTAAGCACCAGTAGAGGGCAGATAGGGAGCAAGATAGGGGCCAGCATAAGAGAGCGAGATTTGTAAGGTATTCTAATGACTTCAGAGGCAGCGTCAGGCCCCAGTCTTCGAGGAGTTCGGCGCCACTTGTAGCTAGTGCTCCTCTACAGTTTCAGAGGCGTCGATATGATCGATTTACCCATTATGGTCCAGGTTAGAGTTTGCATGCATCAGGCTCGCAACATCACAGGGATACTAGTCAGACGAGACCCATAACACAACGTTGTGATCAGTGCGGCAAGGCCCACTTTGGACTGTGCTGTCGAGGTTCTGATGCATGTTATTCTTGCGGACAACCTGGCTATATGATGCGGGATTGTCCTAATAGGGGAGGTGATGGTATGGCTCAGCTGACTGGATTTGTGTCTGCTACTTCCTCATAAGTTCGACCTCCAACACGGGGTTTTCAGCAGTCAACAGGTCGTGGTAGAGGTAGAGGTGCAGCGCCGAGTTTGAGTGGTGGTCAAAATCGAACTTATGCTCTAGTAGTTTGATAGGATCTCGAGTCGTCTCTAGATGTTGTTACATGTATATTATCTGTGTTTTCTTATGATGTATATGCGCTGATTGATTCGGGATCTACATTATCATATGTTACACCCTTTGTGGCTAATAAGTTTGGCATTGAACCTGAATTGATAAGTAAACCCCTTGTGGTATCTACTCTTATAGGAGATTCTGTGATTTCTAGAAGGATACATAGAGGTTGCATTGTGATGATTTGTAGTCGTCAAACCTCAGCAAATGTATTTGAGTTAGAAATGGTTGATTTTGATGTGATAATGGGAATGGACTGGTTGGCCCCACGCTATGCAAATGTTTACTGTCGTACGAAGATGGTTAGGTTTCAATTTCCTGGTGAACCCATCATTGAATGGAAAGGGAATATTGCTACACCAAAAGGTAGGTTTATTTCCTATTTTAAGGCAAGGAAAATGATCTCAAAAGGTTACATTTATCATTCCGTTTGCGTTAGGGATGCGGAGGCGAAACCGCCTACTTTACAATCAATCCCTGTGGTCAACGAATTCCCAGATGTTTTCCCAGATGAACTCCCAGGCCTTCCTCCTAAAAGGGAGATTGAGTTTAGCATTGATGTGTTGCCTGACACTCAACCGATCTCTATCCCTCCATATAGAATGGCCCCGGCAGATTTATGAGAGTTGAAGGTGCAGTTGAAGGACTTGCTGGATAAGGGATTCACTAGACCTAGAACTTCACCTTGGGGTGCACCAGTACTATTCGTGCGGAAGAAAGACGGGTCGTTACGGATGTGTATCGACTATCGACAGTTGAATAAGTTTACTATAAGGAACAAATATCCACTTCCAAGAATTGATGACCTGTATGACCAACTCCAAGGTGCCAAGTATTTCTCCAAGATTGATTTACGTTCAGGGTATCATCAGGTGAGGGTTAAGGCGAAGTATATTCCAAAGACGGCCTTCCGGACAAGATACGGGCACTTTGAGTTCTTGGTGATGTCGTTCGGGCTAACAAATGCCCCAGCAGTTTTTATGGATCCCATGAATACTATATTTAGGCCCTATCTTGATGTGTTCATGATTGTATTTATTGATGACATTCTAGTATATTCTCGTTCGGAGGCGGAACATGCAGGCCACTTTCGGATAGTATTACAGATGCTTAGAGATAGTAAGTTATATGCTAAGCTCTCCCAAATGTGAATTTTGGCTGAACTCGATAGAGTTCCTTGGCCATGTGATATCTGAAGAGGGTATTAGTGTCGACAATTAGAAGATAGATGCAGTAAAGAATGGGCCGAGACCTACAACACCATCAGAAGTCCGCAACTTCCTAGGGCTAGCAGAATATTATAGGCGATTTGTAGAAGGGTTTTCCTCTATATCATCACCATTGACTAAGTTAACACAGAAAGCTACCAAGTTCCAGTGGTCTGACACTTGTGAACGCAGTTTTCAGGAGCTGAAGAATCGATTGACATCCGCACCAGTGCTCACTCTCCCTGAAGGAACAGAAGGTTATGTGGTATATTGTGATGCCTTAGGTATAGGTTTGGGGTACGTATTGATACAGCGTGGGAAGGTGATTGCTTATGCATCAAGACAATTGAAGAAGTATTAAAAGAATTATCCAAACCATGATTTGGAATTTGCTGCAGTAATATATGCTTTGAAGATATGGCGGCACTACTTATACGGCGTCCATGTTGACATCTACACAGATCACAGAAGTTTACAATACATCTTCAAGCAGAAAGAGTTGAATTTGAGGCAGCGTATGTGGCTTGAATTACTGAAAGACTACGACGTTGAGATATTGTATCATCCCGGTAAAGCCAATATTGTGGCAGACACTCTCAGCTGTAAATCAATGGGAAGCTTAGTACATATTGAGGCAGGTAGATGGAGGTTGACTAAAGAACTTCATCAGCTAGCCAATATGAGAATCATATTGTTAGACTCTGATGACGGAGGTGTTACTGTACAGAATACATTAGAATCATCTTTTGTAGCCGAGGTAAAAGCACGGCAATATGAAGATCCTATCTTATTACGATTAAGAGAGAGCATTCAGCAATGTAAAAGTATGGCTTTTGAGATCGGAAGAGAAGGGGCACTGAGATACCAGGGTCGATTATTTGTGCCTAATGTGGCAGGGTTGCGAAAGAAGATTATGAATGAGATTCATCAATCTCGATATTCTAACCATCCCGGCTCGACAAAGATGTATCATGATGTCAAGGAGTAGTATTGGTGGGATAACATGAAGAAGTCTATTGCAGAATTTGTAGCCTAGTGTCCCAATTGTCAACAAGTAAATATAGAACATCAGAAACCCGATGGATTGCTTCAGAATATAGAGATTTCGACCTAGAAATGGGAGGTGATAAATATGGAATTCATTATTGGATTACCTCGCTCTTATCATAAGTTTGACTCCATCTGGGTGATAATTGATCGACTTACAAAATGTGCCCATTTTCTGCCAGTTAAGACAACTTACACGGCTGAAGATTATGCGAAGTTGTATATCAAGGAGATTGTTAGGCTTCATAGTGTGTCGGTATCTATTATATCAGACGGAGGAGCTCAATTTACAGCTAACTTTTAGAGGTCTTTTCAGAAGGGTTTAGGCACACAAGTGAATCTCAGCACTGCATTTCATCCGCACACTGACGGACAGGATGAACATACCATTCAGACACTAGAAGATATGTTACGAGCATGTGTTCTTGATTTTAATGGAAATTGGGATGACCATATTCCACTCACAGAATTTGCCTACAATAATAGCTACCATTCCAGTATTAAAATGGCCCCATACGAGGCACTATACGGGAGAAGATGTAGATCACCAGTTGGATGGTTCGAAGTCGGTGAAACAGAATTATATGGGCCAGATTTGATTCACCAAGCTATTGAGAAGGTGAAAGTGATACAGGAGCGATTGAGGACGGCACAAAGCAGGCAAAAATCTTATTCTGATGTCCGACGTCGTGATCTAGAGTTTGAGGTTGGTGATTGGGTTTTCCTGAGGATCTCACCAATGAAGGGTATTATGCGTTTTGGGAAGAAAGGTAAGCTGAGTCCAAGGTATATCGGGCCGTATAAAATTCTTCGACGGATTGGACAGGTTGCTTATGAGTTAGAATTGCCATCCGAATTGGAATTTGTCCACCCGGTATTCCATGTATCTATGTTGAGGAAATGTATTGGAGACCCTTCTCGAGTCGTCCCTATCAAAGATGTACAGGTTACAGAGGACCTATCATATGAAGAAGTGCCAGTGGCTATATTAGATCGACAAGTCCGCAAGCTGAGAACAAAAGATGTAGCTTCCATCAAAGTATTGTGGAGGAACAAGAATATGGAAGAAATAACATGGGAAGCAGAAGAGGAGATGAAGTCTAAATACCCGTACCTATTCCAGAATGAAGATAACAAGGATGCTGGTGGAACACATGATACATTGGAAGGTGAAATGGCTCTATGAGGTAAGCAATAACTTGAGAATACTCTTCCTTAATACAAAATGGCGATATGCAGATAATGTACATGTCCATAATGCTTTGCATACTCTTGTAAGGCCATACGTTGAGTTAACCGCTTGCAAGTTTGTCCTCTATTTATGGGAGAAATTTGGCCGAAATCCACGATGATTTAAACTCCCCATGAACCCTTACATTCGAGGACGAAAATTCCTAAGGGGGGAAGGGTGTTACAACCCATAGACACACGCGTTAGTTCATGCCATATATTAGTTAACATAAATCAAAGAAGGAATTACCTTTGAGATGATAAGAAGTTAATCCTATTGGTCTTAAGTGATACAAGGGTGTATAAAGGTGATTAACAAGTATTAGAAGTTAAACGAATCAAGGATGTTGTAACTCGTATTTTCAGGTAAACCTAAAGGTTCTTAATACACTCAAGAGGTCATGTATTAAGGTATTTGAATCATATAATATCCGTATCATAAGTCTTGAAGTCAAACGAGTTATGAAACAAAAGGCGACAAACGTTGTCGCAACTTAGGTTCATAATTTTACTTAAACATTAGGTTAAATGTTTCTAAGCTTTTCTCCTAATTTACAAGGAATTACGGGGTTATATACCCACAAAATTAAAGATCTATAAGTCTAGTTTGCAACTCATTAAGCCGTTTGTCAATACGATCTCGGAGTATAGAGATATTAATATTTTTGCAAGCCTGCGCAAATTGGTAGATGACAAGTAGGTGCATCACCTACTTGCCAAAATGATAGGACAAAATTAAAAGCCCTAAGTTGGCCAAGAGAAGACTTTTAAGGGGTTATGAACTCAGTTATTTCATCCATTTTTCAGACCCTCAAAACCAAAGTTAACCCCTGCAACTCCTACCCAAAAATCCCACACAAACCCTAATCGATTTTCCCTCTCTTTCAAGTTCTATTTGAAGGTAAAACCTAGAGTTTGAGTTATCCAACAAGTAAGGTAAGTTACTACCATCTTTCATATATATTTCTCTGCTGCGAATTCATGGTAATTCGTTCTATACATGTAAGAGCTCACGGGACGGTGATCGGAAGCCGTGAGTTCGAGTTATTCACTTGTAGCAGACTGTTTTGTGGACTGTTTTGTGTTGCTGTTGGGCTGCATGTTTTACAAATGTTTTGTGGTTTTTTGGAGGTGTAAGGGTGTGGAGAAACACCATATATATGTAGGGTTGTGGACTGATAGTTATTCGTAACATTTCCGGATCGTTTGACACGACTACAGTGGCCGTCATATGTATGATGTAATTAGGTTGTGCGTGGACTATTTTGGGAGGCTCAATCTGTTTATTATTGATGTTATTTGGGCTGTTTGGTGATTTTTTTAATGGTGTGAAGTCATATATATAGGGGAGGTGTTGTCCGTTTCAACGTAAAATAGGTTGTGGTCGATACAAAATAGTTATGACGCTTAAATGATAACGATAGTATCGTTTCTCCTATTGTAGACTAAGGAGTTGTGACAATTGAATAGCTTGTGATTGGGGATGTATATACAAGGTATGTGAGGCTATCCCTTTTCTTCTTTTGCACGACTCTGATTGTACATAAAGTAATGAACGAGCTTCCAAAGATACTCTACTCTTAGAAGCTAGCAGTACTTACATTGCTTTCCCTCTTATGGATTGATTGATGTTAATGTTGCTTCTCTTATTCTTATGTTATCAATGTTGTTGGTACTTCCTGATTCTTATAAGGTTCGTAATGAAGAGTTGGTCCTAATAACGTGTACAGAGGATACCCACCTTACGTCACTCCAAAAGGTTTAGAATGTGATTCCATGAGTCGAGCATGCATTATATATATGTATCTATTTTACTCTACTGAGATGTGCTATAGTCAGTCGGGTACGACACCTATTGTGCAACCACTGATCAGTTGGGTTTTACCGAGCTCCACGTGGCTGGGTATGATTCTACTGAGCCTTATGACGGTCGGGTACATTTTTATCGAACCTATTATGGCTGGGTACGATATAATGATGATGATGCCCACGGAGGCGTATGTTTTAAAATTTTATGTATACATACATATGTATCATGCATTTCATGTCAGTAGCCCTCAGAGGTACTCAAATGTTCCAGGTTGTATATTTTCTATCCCTGCTTACATTACTGTTCGTATTTATTGTTCCCTTCCTTACATACTCAGTACTTTATTCGTAATGACGTCCTTTTGTTTGTGGACGCTGCATGTCGTGCTGCAGGCCCTAATAGATAGGCAGGTGTAGCTCCCCCACCACAGTAGGTTGTCCAGTTCAGCAGTGATTGGCGAGATCCCTTCTCCGTACTTGCCTTGGTCTTGGTATGCATTTTTGTTATAGACATTATGGGTATGTCAGGGCTCTTTTCCGGCTATGTTGCAGCACTTATGTTCGTTTAGAGGCTCATATACAAGTGTCGACTCATGTATAGTTTGGTATGCCTTGTCGGCTGGTTTTTGTTGTATAGTCTTTCATGGTAGCGTGGTAGCTCGTACCTTATATGTAGTTTCTTGATTGTCTGGTCATCCCCTGCTATGTATGTTCATGCCATCATATTTTATTGTTGGTTGTCCATGATCCATGTCTACCATTTATATTGATCTCATCAACCCTAAAAGATAATAAAAAAAGTTAGATAAAATGTACGTTGGTCCTCGGCAAGTATGGTCGGGTGCTAGTCATGGCCCTCCAGTTTGGGTCGTGACAATTATGTATACATGCATGTACAAATTAGGTTTGTGGAAAGATTGTTGAACATAAATAAGTAAAGATTGGGTTGGGGAAATGAAGGAAACCTTGTAAAAGAGATTTGAAATCAAGATGCTCAACTAGTGTTTGATAAAATGCTCAAATTAGTTGAAACAATGAATACCTTCCTAATTTCTGTTCAATTTTGTTATGTATCAAGTAGATTGGGATTGCTAGAATTTCCGGGAGGTCGTATTAACTTAAGGAAAGTTTAAATAAGATATGTATGGCTAAAACCCCGTCTTTTAAAAATCGAGCTTCATCGATGTTTTTGTGAATATGGTAAGATTAAAGTTGAATTGTTGCATCGATTGTTATTTTACATGAATTGGTGTTGTAACCTTATATGTGTGAAAGATGTGTCTCAACATGATCAACGTGCTACTTGATAACATGAAAGGTGCAAAAGATATGAATTATGTATTGAAATGCTTAGACCTTAAATTGAGATTGAAGCTACATATAATGTGCCATCTATGTAAAGTCTTATCTCTGCTCACAATTTAAATTGCTCTTGTGTGCACCTACTATCCTAAATTACAAATCTAACACTGAAATTGGAAATGATGTGAAATGTGGCCTATTGCCAAATATATGACGTAATAACTGTGGCCCCAAGTGCCTTTGAAATGACATGTATGTAACCAAAGATTGGAATGAGATGAATACTGGAAAATGGTAACGTCTCGGGGAGGCGGATTAGCCGATCGGGCCGTGATCGGATGCGATGATATATACACATGGTGGTAATGTATACATGATTGAAACTTGGAAAGTGTGAATGAAATAATGGTAACATCTCTGGGAGACGGCTTAGCCGATCGGGCCGTGATCGGACTCCGCTCAAAGAAGCAGTGGCAAAGTGGATAATGATGCAACAGTGTGGGATGCTCCAATCTAAAATTTCAGAAACTATGTGAAAATCATGTGAACCTCCTTATATTGTTTACATGGTGCTTATTTGAAACTTTGTTGTCTTTATTATTTCCTCATTACTCTTATATGAAAGTTCTTTCTAACTATATGGTGTTTAGTTATACATACTAGTGCTATTCGATGGCACTAACGTCCTTTTTGCCGGTGGCGCTATGTCTTTAAATGGATGTAGGTGTTTCTATAGCAGGCAGTGTTGGTCGCAGCTAGTGCTGCGTCATCCTTTCAGGTGACTTGGTGAGCCCCACTTCTTTTCGGGGTCCTGTTTCATCTGTTTATCATGTACATTGTATTTGAGGGGTAGCCGGAACCTTGTTGCCGGCATTTCCACATTAACTCTTTAGTTGTATTTAGAGGCTCCGTAGACAGGTTGTGGGTAGTGTCAGGTATTGGAATTAAAGTAGAAATATTGATGTTTCGCAATGATGTATAAAACTTGTAATATCTTCAAAATTGTGAACAAAGTGGTTAATGGAAATGAAATGGAATCATTAATGACATGTTTATAGAATTTGATTAATGGTGTACATTTCCTCTTTATTCAAAGACAAATTTGGGTAGTATGAAACCTAATAGGCTTGCTCAGTCGAGTTTACTCGGTTTAGCGCCGGTCGTGCTCCTCGGATTTTGGGGCGTGACAAACTTGGTATCAGAGCCTAAGGTTTTAAAGTGTCCTAGGATGTCTCGGAACCGTGTCTAGTAGAGTCCTTCTTATCGGTGTGTAGTCGACCACATCTATAAGTTGGAGGTTACATGGACATTTTAGGAATGTTACCCTTTTTCAAAACTCTAGATCGTGCGATAGAGCTTGACTATGAGATTGTCTTCTAACATGCGCTTTAAGGTTCAAGGTAAGTTTAAATGATCTTTCGTCTATTCCAATTAATGTTGTCATATGACATGACAAATGGGCAAAGGCCCGAATATTAAGGAGATGGCACATGTATTGTGTTGAACGAATGGTACGAATATATGAGATACGTACATAGTACCAGAAGCATACTTTATTTGAGAAAAGTGTTAAAAATGATTACCACCTCCAAAGAGACATTGACTTGATAAATGAGACGCGAGCTTATATGGCATATGTGGATAGCGTGGGAAGTATGTATATGATCCTAAGGTGTAAAAGTAAATTTGTTGTATAAGCGTGCGATATATGTAAGTCATGACCAGGAGAGTAATGACAAACATGTGGGTCTCTCACGGGAGACAAGAAGTCATGAAATGAGAGTCAATTGAACCCATAATAAGAATACCCTTGTGCTATGAATGTTATAAGAATCCCATAAGTGTATGAAGTTGTGTTACACTCCTAAAGGATATTGATATGAGGAATTGGAATCCCAAGCCAGTGTGGCTGAATAAGAGCAGAGAACTTATGAGGTTAATACCATTGTGACTTCAATCTCCCTAATAGTCGAACATATATGTGAGGGATAGAGAAATGAATCATATGTTCATGAAGTTGCTAAATTCAAGACTTATATCAAAATCCGGGACATTCGCCCTAAGTGGGGGAGGAAAGGCCATAGTAAGGCCACTTAAATACAACGAAACAAGAGTAAGACCATGTAGCTATGATGTTTGAATATTTTGTTGAAGACATGTGTATTCTAGAAAAGTGATAATGGATAATGTGATTATCTGGAAGGATATGATAATGATAGATCCCTAGTCCCACCCCCCCCCCCAAAAAAAGGGTGGAAGGTTAAGGAATGTAAATTCTTCATACAGGGCAATGTGAATGATAGGGTCAACTATACTAGAAACTAAGAGTAGGTTTGTAAAAGGGTTCTATACTTGTTAGAGGGCCAGGGACAATGCAACTCAAGGAAGTACTATAGATCAAAGGTGAAAATTTTGCGAATTTTTAGAATGTGTTAATCATGGAATTGGGATTCAACTAAAGATCCAAGATGTTAAGAAAGGCGAAATGAGTGGGAGAAATAAATGTGATGCCATAATAACCCAAGAGGGTATTTGGGCTTGATAGGAAATCTTACAAGCAAATAAGTGTTAAGTGATATGCGGATGAACACACTTTCCCACGGATATCCTCACAAGAGTTAAGAGGTGAGCATGATGAAATAACTAAGGGAAAAGACCACATAACATATTGAAGAGTCCATGGTTATTCATTAGCTAGGATGAATGAGGTGAGACGAAATGGGGAGAAAACCTATAAATTGAGATGGTCATGGTTATCATAAATTATCTTGTATCAGAATGGTGGACTCGCTTAGTGTCACGACCCAAACTGGAGGGCCATGACTAGCACCCGACCATACTTGTCGAGCACCAACGTACATTTTATCTAACCTCTTTTTATTATCGTTTAGGGTTGACGAGATCAATATAAATGGTAGACATGGATCATGGACAACCAACAATAAAATATGATGGAATGAACATACATAGCAGGGGATGACCAGACAATCAAGAAACTACATATAAGGTACGAGCTACCACACTACCATGAAAGACTATACAACAAAAACCAGCTGACAAGGCATACCAAACTATACATGAGTCGACACTTGTCTATGAGCCTCTAAATGAACATAAGTGCTGCAACATAGCCGGAACAGGTCCCCAACATACCCATAATGTCTATAACAAAAATGCATACCATGACCACAGCAAGTCCGGAGAAGGGATCTTGCCAATCACTGCAAAACTGGACAACCTACTATGGTGGAGGAGCTGCACCTGTCTGTCTATTAGGGCCTGCAGCACGACATGCAGTGTCCACAAACAAAAGGATGTTAGTACAAATAAAGTACTGAGTATGTAAGGCAGGGAACCATAAATACAAACAGTAATGTAAGCATGGATAGAGAATATACAACCTGGAACATCTGAGTACCTCTGAGGTCTACTGACATGAAATGCATGATACATATGTATGTATACATAAACTTTTAAAACATACGCCTCTGTGGGCATCATCATCATCATATCGGACCCAGCCATAATAGGCTCGGTAAAAACGTACCCAGCCGTCATAAGGCTTGGTAGAATCGTACCTGGCCACGTGGAGCTCGGTAAAACCCAACTAATCAGTGGTTGCATAATAGGTGCCATACCCGACCGACTATAGCGTGGCTCGGTAGAGTAAAATAGATACATATATATAATGCATGCTCAACTCATTGAATCACATTATAAACCTTTCGGAGTGACGTAAGGTCGGTATCCTCTGTACACGTTATTAGGACTAACTCTTCACTATGAACCTTATAAGAATCAGGAAGTACCAACAACATTGATAACATAAGAATAAGAGAAGCAACATTAACATCAATCGTTCCATAAGAGGGAAAGCAATGTAAGTACTGCTAGCTTCTAAGAGTAGAGTATCTTTGGAAGCTCGTTCATTACATTATGTACAATCGGAGTCGTGCAAAAGAAGAAAAGGGATAGCCTCACATACCTTGTATATACTGCCCCAATCACAAGCTATGCAATTGTCACAACTCCTTAGTCTACAATAAGAGAAACGATACTATCGTTATCATTTAAGCGTCATAACTATTATGTATCGACAACAACCTATTTTACGTCGAAACGGACAACGCCTACCCTATATATATGACTTTACACCATTCAAAACAATCACCAAACAGCCCAAAAAACATCAATAATAAACATATTGAGCCTCCTAAAACAGTCCACGCAAAACCTAATAACATCATACATACGACGGCCACCGTAGTCGTGTCAAACGACCGGAAAATGTTACGAATAACTATCAGCCCACAACCCTACATATATATGGTATTTCTCCACACCCTTCCACCTCCAAAACTCCACAAAATAGTAGTAAAACACGCAGCCCAATAGCAACACAAAACAGTCCACAAAACAGTTCGCTACAAGTGAATCACTCGAACTCACATCTTCCGATCACCATGAATTCACAAAAGAGAAAAATGTAGGAAAGATGGAAGTAACTTACCTTACTTGTTGGATAACTCAGCCCTTCCCTTGGTTTTTCAAACTCTAGCTTTTACCTTCAAATAGAACTTGAAAGAGAGGGAAAATCGATTAGGGTTTGTGTTGGATTTTTAGGGAGGTGTTGCAGGGGTTAACTTTGGTTTTGAGGGTCAGAAGTATGGATGAAATAACTGAGTTTATAACCCCTTAAAAGTCCTCTATTGGCCGACTTAGGTCTTTTAATTTTGTCCTACCATTTTGGCAAGTAGGTGATGCACCTACTTGTCATCTACCAATCTGCGCGGGCTTGCGAAATATGAATATCCCTATACTCCGAGATCGTATTGACAAACGGTTTAATTTGTTGGAAACTAGACTCATAGATATTTAATTTAGTGGGTAGATCACCCCATAATTCATTGTAATTTAGGAGAAAAGTGTAGAAACATTTAACCTAATGTTTAAGTAAAATTACGAACCTAAGTTGCGACAATGTTTGTCGACTTTTGTTTCATAACTCGTTTGACTTCAAAACTTATGATACGGATATTATATGATCCAAATACCTTAATACATGACCTCTTGAGTGTATTAATAACCTCTAGGTTTACCTAAAAATACGAGTTACAACATCCTTGATTCGTTTAACTTCTAATACTTATTAATCACCCTTATACACCCTTGTATCACTTAAGACCAATAGGATTAACTTCTTATCATCTCAAAGGTAATTCCTTCTTGGATTTATGTTAACTAATATATGGCATGAACTAAAGCGTGTGGATATGGGTTGTAACACCCTTCCCTCCTTAGGACATTCGTCCTCGAATGTAAGGGTTCATTGGGGGTTTAAATCATCGTGGATTCCGGCCAAGTTTCTACCATAAATAGAGGACAAACTTGCAAGCGGTTAACTCAACGTATGGCCTTACAAGAGTATGCAAAGCATTATGGACAAGTACATTATCTGCATATCGCCATTTTGTATTAAGGAATAGTATTCTCAAGTTATTGCTTACCTCATAGAGCCATTTCACCTTCCAATGTATCATGTGTTCTACCAGCATCCTTGTTATCATCATTCTGGAATAGGTACGGGTATTTAGACTTCATCTCCTCTTCTACTTCCCATGTTATTTCTTCCATATTCTTGTTCCTCCACAATACTTTGATGGAAGCTACATCTTTTGTTCTCAGCTTGCGGACTTGTCGATCTAATATAGCCACTAGCACTTCTTCATATGATAGGTCCTCTATAACCTGTACATCTTTGATAGGGACGACTCGAGAAGGGTCTCCAAAACATTTCCTCAACATAGATACATGGAATACCGGGTGGACAAATTCCAATTCGGATGGCAATTCTAGCTTATAAGCAACCTGTCCAATCCGTCGAAGAATTTTATACAGCCCGATATACCTTGGACTCAGCTTACCTTTCTTCCCAAAACCCATAATACCCTTCATTGGTGAGATCCTCAGGAAAATCCAATCACCAACCTCAAACTCCAAATCACGACGTCGGACATCGGAATAAGATTTTTGCCTTCTTTGTGCCGTCCTCAATTGCTCCTGTATCACTTTCACCTTCTCAATAGCTTGGTGAATCAAATCTGGCCCATATAGTTCTGTTTCACCGACTTCGAACCATCCAACTGGTGATCTACATCTTCTCCCGTATAGTGCCTCATATAGGGCCATTTTAATACCGGAATGGTAGCTATTATTGTAGGCGAATTCTATGAGTGGAAGATGGTCATCCCAATTTCCCTTAAAATCTAGAACACATGCTTGTAGCATATCTTCCAGTGTCTGAATGGTACGTTCCGCCTGTCCGTCAGTCTGCGGATGAAATGCAGTGCTGAGATTCACTTGTGTGCCTAAACCCTTCTGAAAAGTCCTCCAAAAGTTAGTTATAAATTGACCTCCTTGGTCTGATATAATAGATATCGGCATACCATGAAGCCTAACAATCTCCTTGATATACAATTTCGCATAATCTTCAGCCGTGTAAGTTGTCTTAACTGGCAGAAAATGGGCACATTTTGTAAGTCGATAAATTATCACCCAGATGGAGTCAAACTTATGATAAGAACGAGGTAATCCAATAATGAAGTCCATATTAATCACCTCCCATTTCCAGGTTAGAATCTCTTTATTCTGAAGCAATCCACCGGGTTTCTGATGTTCTATCTTTACTTGTTGACAATTGGGACACTGGGCTAAAAATTCTGCAATAGACTTCTTCATGTTATCCCACCAATACTGCTCATTGACATCATGATACATCTTTGTCGAGCCGGGATGGATGGAATATCGGGATTGATGAATCTTATTCATAATCTTCTCTCGTAACCCTGTCACATTAGGCACACATAATCGGCCCTGGTATCTTAGTGCCCCATCTCTTCCGATCTCAAAAGCCATACTTTTACACTGCTGAATGCTCTCTCTTAATCGTACTAAGATAGGATCTTCATATTTTCGTGCTTTTACCTTAGCTACCAAAGATGATTCTGATATATTTTGTACAGTAACACCTCCGTCATTAGAGTCTAACAATCTGATTCTCATATTGGCTAGCTGATGAATCTCTTTAGTCAACCCTCATCTACCTGCCTCAATATGTACTAAGCTTCCCATTGATTTACGGCTGAGAGCGTCTGCCACAACATTGGCTTTATCGAGATGATACAATATCTCGATATCGTAGTCTTTCAGTAATTCAAGCCACCTACGCTGCCTCAAATTCAACTCTTTCTGCTTGAAGATGTATTGTAAACTCTTGTGATCTATGTAGATGTCAAAATGGACGTCGTATAAGTAGTGCTGCCATATCTTCAAAGCATATATTACTGCAGCCAATTCCAAATCATGGATTGGAAAATTCTTTTCATGCTTCTTCAATTGTCTTAATGCATAAGCAATCACCTTCCCACGCTGCATCAATACACACCCCAAACCTATACCTAAGGCATCACAATATACCACATAACCTTCTGTTCCTTCAGGGAGAGTGAGCACTGGTGCGGATGTCAACCGATTCTTCAGCTCCTGAAAACTACGTTCATAAGTGTCAGACCACTGGAACTTGGTAGCTTTCTGTGTTAACTTAGTCAATGGTGATGATATAGAGGAAAACCCTTCTAAAAACCGTCTATAATATCCTGCTAGCCCTAGGAAGCTGCGATCTTCTAATGGTGTTGTAGGTCTCGGCCAATTCTTTACTGCATCGATCTTCTGAGTGTCGACACTAATACCCTCGTTAGATATCACATGGCCAAGGAACTCTACTGAGTTCAGCCAAAATTCACATTTGGAGAGCTTAGCATATAACTTATGATCCTGAAGCGTCTGTAATACTATCCGCAAGTGGACCACATGTTCCGCCTCCGTACGAGAATATACTAAAATGTCATCAATGAATACAATCACGAACACATAAAGATAGGGCCTAAATATAGTATCCATGAGATCCATAAAAGCTGCTGGGGCATTTGTTATCCCGAACAACATTACCAAGAACTCAAAGTGCTCGTATCTTGTCCGGAAGGCCGTCTGGAATATCCTTCTCCTTAACCCTCACCTGACGATACCCTGAACGTAAATCAATCTTGGAGAAATACTTGGCACCCTGGAGTTGGTCAAACAAGTCATCAATTCTTGGAAGTGGAAACTTGTTCTTTATAGTAAACTTATTCAATTGTCGATAGTCGATACATATCCATAACGACCCGTCTTTCTTCCGCACGAATAGGACTGGTGCACCCTAAGGTGAAGTTATAGGTCTAATGAAGCCCTTATCCAGCAAGTCCTTCAACTGCACTTTCAACTCTCGCAACTCTGCCGGGGCCATTCTGTATAGAGGGATAGAGATCGGTTGAGTGTCAAGCGACACATCAATGCTAAACTCAATCTCCCTTTCTGGAGGAAGGCCTGGGAGTTCATCTGGGAAAACATTTGGGAATTCGTTGACCACAGGGATTGATTGTAAAGTAGGCGGTTTCGCCTCTGCATCCCTAACGCGAATGAAATGATAAATGTAACCTTTTGAGATCATTTTCCTTGCCTTAAGATAGGAAATAAACCTACCTTTTGGTGTAGCAATATTCCCTTTCCATTAAATGATGGGTTCACCAGGAAATTGAAACCTAACCATCTTCATACGACAGTCAACATTTGCATAGCATGAGGCCAATCAGTCCATTCCCATTATCACATCAAAATCAACCATTTCTAACTCAAATAAATTTGCCGAGGTTTGACGACTACAAATCATCACAGTGCAACCTCTATATACCCTTCTAGCAATCCTAGAATCTCCTATCAGAGTAGATACCGCAAGGGGTTTACTTATCAATTCAGGTTCAATACCAAACTTATTATCCACAAAGGGTGTAACATATGATAATGTAGATCCCGAATCAATCAGCGCATATACATCATAAGAAAACACAGATAATATACCTGTAACAACATCTGGAGAGGACTCGAGATTTTGTCGACCTACTAGAGCATAGGTTCTATTTCGACCACCACTCAAACTCGGCACTGCACCTATACCTCTACCACGACCTTTCGACTGCTGAAAACCCCATGCTAGAGGTTGAAGTGATGAGGAAGAAGCAAACACAGACCCAGTTGGCTGAGCCATACCATTACCTCCCCTGTTAGGACAATCCCGCATCATATGGCCAGGCTGTCCGCAAGAATAACATGCATCAGAACCTTGACGCCGCAGTTCAAAGTGGGCCTTGCCGCACTGATCACAATGTGGTGTTATGGGTCTCGTCTGACTTGTATCCTTGTGATGTTGCGAGCCTGATGCCTGCGAACTCTGACATGGACTAGAATGGGTAAATTGATCATATCGAGGCCTCTGAAACTATGGAGGAGCACTAGCTACAGGTGGCGCCGAACTCCTCGAAGACTGGGGCCTGACACTGCCTCTGAAGTCATTAGAATACCTTGAAAATCTCGCCCTCTTATGCTGGCCCATATCCTGCTCTCTATTTGCCCTCTGCTGGCGCTTATGATCCTCTAGGGTCTGGGCATAAGCCTGAATACGGGAAATATCCATGCCCTCCACCAAGAAGGCTGTCGTGCACTCATTTATTAGATGTGGTCCCAATCTGTTCACGAACAAATGCACCCTATCACTCATCTCGGCCACCATATGGGGAGCATACCTTGCTAAAGAATCGAACTGCATACTGTACTCTCGCATACTCATATTACCTTGTCTAAGGTTCAAGAACTTATCAGCTCTAGCTTGTCATATCTCAACTGGCAAGTTGTGATGAAGAAAGGCCTTAGAAAATTCCTTCCACACAGCTGGAGGAGTGTTCGGACCCCTGGATCTCTCCCAACTATCATACCAGAGAACTGCTAAATCCCGTAGCCGATAAGAAGCCAACTCTACTACCTCTGTATCACTAACATGCATAACCCGCAGTGTACGATGAAACTTGTCAATAAAAGTCTGCGAGTCCTCCTTGGGGTCTGATCCGGTAAACACTGGAGGGTCTAAATTAATAAAATCATGAACTCTCATACTAACTGGTATATCAGCGGCACCTGTATTCTGCCTCTGATCCTGAGCAGCTACCAAGCTAGTCAATAACTGCAAAGCACTCCGCATATCCTGGTTTGTAGTGGCAGACGGAGGAATTAGAGGTGTTGGGTGCCTCCTAATATCCTCTGGAGGAGATGGGGTATATGAGGTATGAGACGGCATCTCACTCTGAGCCTCACTTTGGCCTGCTCTGGCGTGGGGCACCTGATTGGTACCCTCTCCCGCTATTGTATCAAGTCGTCTACTAATTATTTGCTTGCTAGTCAAAGGCATCGCTAAAAGAAAACAAGGTGAATATTATAGACGAACACTTACGACTTAACTCTGCGCACGATCTAGATTTAGGAAGAAGGTAACAACCCTAGATGTCATGTAGCCTCCTGATTATAAATGTGGCGTGCTACACATCCATAATCAAGACTCTACTAGACACGGCTCACAGACAATCCCTAGGACAAACATGTTCTAATACCAAATTTTTCACGACCCAAACTGGAGGGCCATGACTAGCACCCGACCATACTTGTCGAGCACCAGCGTACATTTTATCTAACCTTTTTTTTATTATCATTTAGGGTTGACGAGATCAATATAAATGGTAGACATGGATCATGGACAACCAACAATAAAATATAATGGCATGAACATACATAGAAGGGGATGACCAGACAATCAAGAAACTACATATAAGGTACGAGCTACCACGCTACCATGAAAGACTATACAACAAAAACCAGCCGACAAGGCATACCAAACTATACATGAGTCGACACTTGTCTATGAGCCTCTAAATGAACATAAGTGCTGCAACATAGCCGGAACATGGCCCCGACATACCCATAATGTCTATAACAAAAATGCATACCATGACCACGGCAAGTTCGGAGAAGGGATCTCGCCAATCACTGCTGAACTGGACAACCTACTATGGTGGGGGAGCTGCACCTGCCTGTTTATTAGGGCCTGCAGCACGACATGCAGCGTCCACAAACAAAAGGATGTCAGTATGAATAAAGTATTGAGTATGTAAGGCAGGGAACCATAAATACGAATAGTAATGTAAGCATGGATAGAGAATATACAACCTGGAACATCTGAGTACCTCTGAGGGCTACTAACATGAAATGCATGATACATATCTATGTATACATAAACTTTTAAAACATACGCCTCTGTGGGCATCATCATCATCATATCGTACCCCACCATAATAGGCTCGGTAAAAACGTACCCAGCCGTCATAAGGCTCGGTAGAATCGTACCCAGCCACGTGGAGCTCGGTAAAACCCAACTGATCAGTGGTTGCACAATAGTGCCGTACCCGGCCGACTATAGCGCGGCTCGGTAGAGTAAAATAGATACATATATATATATATATATATATAATGCATGCTCGACTCATGGAATCACATTCTAAACCTTTCGGAGTGACCTAAGGTCGGTATCCTCTGTACACGTTATTAGGACTAACTCTTCACTATGAACCTTATAAGAATCAGGAAGTACCAACAACACTGATAACATAAGAATAAGAGAAGCAACATTAACATCAATCGTTCCATAAGAGGGAAAGCAATATAAGTACTGCTAGCTTCTAAGAGTAGAGTATCTTTGGAAGCTCATTCATTACATTATGTACAATCGGAGTCGTGCAAAAGAAGGAAAGGGATAGCCTCACATACCTTGTATATACATCCCCAATCACAAGCTATGCAATTGTCACGACTCCTTAGTCTACAATAAGAGAAACGATACTATCGTTATCATTTAAGCGTCATAACTATTATGTATCGACCACAACCTATTTTACGTTGAAACCGACAGCACCTCCACTATATATATAATTTCACACCATTCAAAACAATCACCAAACAGCCCAAACAAGATCAATAATAAACATATTGAGCCTCCCAAAACAGTCCACGCACAACCTAATTACATCATACATACGACAGCCACCGTAGTCGTGTCAAATGACCCGGAAATGTTACGAATAACTATCAGCCCACAATCCTACACATATATGGTATTTCTCCACACCCTTCCACCTACAAAAATCCACAAAATAGTAGTAAAACACGCATCCCAATAGCAACACAAAACAGTCCGCTACAAGTGAATAACTCAAACTCACGGCTTCCGATCACCGTCCCGTGAGTTCTTACATGTATAGAACGAATTACCATGAATTCACAGCAGAGAAAAATGTATGAAAGATTGCATTAACTTACCTTACTTGTTGGATAACTCTTCCCTTCCCTTGGTTCTTCAAACTCTAGGTTTTACCTTCAAATAGAACTTGAAAGAGAGGGAAAATTGATTAGGGTTTGTGTGGGATTTTTGGGGAGGAGTTGCAGGGGTTAACTTTGGTTTTGAGGGTCTGAAATATGGATAAAATAACTGAGTTCATAACCCCTTAAATGTCCTCTCTTGGACGACTTAGGTCTTTTAATTTTGTCCTATCATTTTGGCAAGTAGGTGATGCACCTACTTGTCATTTACCAATCTGCACAGCCTTGCGAAAATATGAATATCTCTATACTCGGAGATCGTATTGACAAATGGTTTAATGCGTTGGAAACTACACTTATAGATCTTTAATTTTGTGGGTAGATCACCCCGTAATTCCTTGTAAATTAGGAGAAAAGCTTAGAAACATTTAACCTAATGTTTAAGTAAAATTATGAACCTAAGTTGCGACAACGTTTGTCGACTTTTGTTTCATAACTCGTTTGACTTCAAGACTTATGATACGGATATTATATGATTCAAATACCTTAATACATGACCTCTTGAGTGTATTAAGAACCTCTAGGTTTACCTGAAAATACGAGTTACAACATCCTTGATTCGTTTAACTTCTAATACTTGTTAATCACCCTTATACACCCTTGTATCACTTAAGACCAATAGGATTAACTTCTTATCATCTCAAAGGTAATTCCTTCTTGGATTTATGTTAACTAATATATGGCATGAACTAACGCGTGTGGATATCGGTTGTAACACTTAGAGCATAAGTGTTAATAAAAGTTATAAAGGACTAACTGTAATGCAACCAACTTGGGTGACACCGAATATCAACTAAAGGATCTAGAGATAGTTTATCTCTACATACAATGGAAAGAGAGACTACTAGAGGTGAAGTTGTGGTATGATAAACTCACTAAAACAGGCACACTGATATTACAAGTTCACAGGAGGTAGACAAGTGTATGGCACAATAATGCTATCAATTATGCACTTTGAGCAAAATAGGCGATAAAAAAAGGGAAAGACAACACAATCTACCGAACAGGCAAATAAAAGGTTCAAAATAGATTGAAATATGATGAACACTTGTTACGGACCAAACATGTTTAACATGGTAAATCTTAAACCACAATATCAGGGAACTCTATTGGTAGCTACAATATGGGGAATGAGGTGAGTTACTCATCGAGGATAGAATCAGGTGGTCTAAGTCTTACACTTAAGAGTATAATCAAAAGTTGTTGTTGAAGAATTGAGGAGGATCTCAAGTTTCAGAGAATGCCCTTTGTCGAGGCAGTGACTCTTCCTAAATTGTATACATATAAAGGGTGTTGATATGTGTTTTGAGAGGTGTTTAACCGTAAAGAGGGATCGTGAGAATAATCACAAGGGAAGTAGTGTGGTTCTTAAATTCTATAAGGCACATATGGGGAGAAGAGGTTGGCTAAGAAAAGGCGGAGCACAATATTACCTTACATTTGATGCAATGTCATGCAGGTTGAGGATATTAAGGTATGTGCGCAGGCTAGAAGATGTTAATTCCTTTGAATAAAAAGGTCCTATAAGAAAACTCATCCAGTAATGTCTTTTGTTGAGAGTTTGGAATAGCAAGTTGCAAGTTTTCACATAAGATGGTAACCATATCAAGGAAATTATTGAAGAACTCAATTTCTAGGAGGTCATATGTAAGAGAAATGTGATATAGATTGTTTGCTATTGATGCAACATGGACAGGTGATCGCTTATGCCTGTAGGCAATCCAACAATCATGAAAAGAACTATCCAACCCATGACTTAGAGCTTGCAGCAGTGGTGTTTGCACTAAAGATTTGGCGACATTATTTGTATGGGGTGCATGTTGATGTATTTATGGACCATAAGAGCCTTCAATATTTTTTCAAGCAGAAGGAGTTGAATCTCAGGCAAAGAAGATGGCTATAGTTAGTCAAGGACTATGACATTGATATTCTCTATCACCCGGGAAAGGCCAATGTTGTGGTAGATGCTCTTAGTCGAAAATCCATGGGAAGTTTGGCTCATTTGGAGGCATATCAGAGGCTGTTGGCCAGGGAGGTTCACCAGTTGGCTAATTTAGGAGTTTGCCTTGCGGACTCTAATGAAGGAGGGGTAACTGTGCAGAATAGGGCTGAATCATCGCTCGTGGCGGAAGTGAAAGAGAAGCAATTCAACAATCCATTGTTAGCACAACTGAAAGAGGGGATTCATAAACACAAGACCACAACTTTTCCCTTGGCATGGATGATGGTACCATACGGTACTAAGGCCGCTTATGTGTTCTGAATATTGACGGTCTTCGGGGAAGGATCATGGCAGAAGTTTAGTCTTCCAAGTACTCCGTGCACCCAGGTTTTACAAAAATGTATCATGATCTCAGGGAAATTTATTGGTGGAATGACATGAAAAGGGATATGGCAGACTTTGTGGCTAGATATCCCAAGTGTCAGCAAGTGAAGGCCGAACATCAAAGACCTGGTGGATTGGCTCAAAGCATTGAAATTCCAATATGGAAATGGGAGATGATCAGCATGGATTTTGTGTTAGGGTTGCCGCGCACTCCGCACAAGATCAACTCAATTTGGGTGATCGTGGATCAACTCACGAAATCAGCACACTTCTTGCCAGTTAGATCTACTAACACAGCGGAACGATATGATCAGTTGTATATAAAAGAAAGAGTCAGAATGCATGGAACTCCAGTCTCAATCATTTCAGATCGAGGGTTTCAGTTCACTGCCAACTTTTGGAAGAAATTTCAGCAAGGTTTGGGTACGCAGGTAAATCTTAAAACTGCTTTCCATCCTCAAACGGACGGGCAAGCAGAGCGGACTATTCAGACACTTGAGGACATGTTGCATGCTTGTACTCTTTATTTCAAAGGTAGTTGGGATGACCATTTCCCACTCATAGAATTTTCTTACAACAATAGCTTTCATGCTAGTATCCAGATGGCACAATTCGAGGCACTGTATAGTAGGAGATGTAGGTCTCCCATTGGGTGGTTCGAGGTTGGAGAAGCAGAATTGATAGGGTCGGACCTTGTGCATCAGGCCATGGAGAAAGTCAAGATTATTAAGGAGAGGTTGAAAACTGTTCAGAGTCGTTAAAAGTCTTATTCGGACATTCAGCGTAGAGATTTGGAGTTCAAAGAAGATGATTGAGTATATTTGAAGGCTTCCCCATGAAGGGCATCATGCGTTTTGAGAAAAAGGGAAATTAAGTCCGGGGTATGTTGGACCGTACAGAATCATTTAGAGGATTGGTCAGGTGGCATACAAGCTCGAGCTGCCACTCGAGATGTCGTTGGTACTTTCGGTCTTCCATGTGTCTATGTTGAAGAGGTAGTGGGAGATCCGTCCACTATTGTGCCAGTTGAGTCTATTGAGGTTAATGAAGAATTATCGTATGAAGAAATTCCAGTTGTCATCCTTGATAGGCAAGTCCGAAAATTGAGAAATAAGGTAATTGCCTCCGTAAAAGTGTGGATGGTAGAACTAGCAGGTTATGGAAGCCACTTGGGAAGCCGAGGAAGAAATGAGAAAGAAGTACCCACATTTGTTTTGATAGTCATGTAATAGCTTTTATGCATTTGGTTCCTATGAACTCTTATCTTTTTATTTGATCTATGTTAAACTATTCCATTTTTGTTTATATATGTTGCCTATGCGGCCATGGTTGGTGTTGTACAAGTTATGTTATGTCTATGGAACATGTATATGCTGTTAGGATATGTATCTGAGGCCCTCTAACAGGTGGATAGGCCTAGTTACAAGAGAAACTCTGCCAAAATTTCTGAAAAATTTAGGAGTTAGTCAAATTTTGGGAGTTAAATATGCATGAGAAAACGGTTAGGTTATGATATGTATTTGGGGACAGACTCTACTCCTCATTCGAGGACGAATGATCCTAAGGGGGGGAGAATGTAAGGCCACGGAAAATTTTTTGCTAAGTAATTTAGGATTTCGAGGTGCCATGTAGGCTAATTATAATATTTCATGTGCTATTATCATGATGGATATCAATTGGATATGTTAATAAGTGTATAAGTCATATAATAAGTGATTTGAGGTCTAAGGAGAGGCCTAAGTCTAAGCCAAGTTGGAAAATTTCATAATGGACTAAAGTTGTGAATAAGTATGCACATGACCTCACTTTGGACAATCATATCTCCAGTTATATAAGGTGTTTTGTGCTGCACAACCTATAAAATTACTCTTTGAGTCTAGTTTCCGATGCATCAAATTGTTCGTCATTTGGAGGTTTATACAAAAAGTTACGACCATTTTACTGGGCATGTGTCGGAAGCGCAGCCGTGCATATTGAGAAGCATTCTACCTCGTGAGCACGGCCTTAGCACGGTTGCGCTAGTAGCAAACCTCTAAATACACCTAAGGACAGGAAATGAGAGGATTTAAGTGATTTTTCAAGACTAGGGCATCCTCTCCATCCCCAATCCGGACAAGGCATTCAATTGCACACCTAAGGTGAGTTTTTAAGTATGTTTTCATGGTGATTTCACTTCTCAATAACTAGTTAAAACATGGTTTTGATTGGATTTCATAGGATTTCTTCAAAATCTCAAGAACATCCCAAAAGTTGTCTTTCAAGATTTGGTCTACAAGAGGTAATCTTTTACCCTTAGACTTACATATATGGAGTTATTAAGGAAATATGAGTATAAATTAAGTATTGTAACTCATGGGATGGTGATTGGAAGCCATAGGTGCCTAACCTAGGTTGTATTGGTGTTGTAGAGATTGTGAGATGGCTTATTGAGGTATGATTCTTGGGTGTAATAGTATTATGCATACATGCATGTACAAATTAGGTTTGTGGGGAGATTGTTGAACATAAATAAGTAAAGACTGGGTTGGGGAAATGAAGGAATCTTGTAAAAGAGATTTGAAATTAAGATGCTCAACTAGTGTTTGATAAAATGCTCAAATGAGCTGAAACAATGAATACCTTCCTAATTTGTGTTCAATTTTGTTATGTCTCAAGTAGATTGGGATTGCTAGAATTTCTGGGACGTCGTAGTAACTTAAGAAAAGCTTAAACAATGTATGTATGGCTAAAACCCCATCTTTTAGAAATCGAGCTTCATCGATGTTTGTGTGAATATAGTAAGATTAAAGTTGAATTTTGGGGTCCTGTTTCATCTTTTATCATGTACATTGTATTTGAAGTGTAGCCGGAACCTTGTTGCCGGCATTTCCACATTAACTCTTCAATTGTATTTAGAGGCTCCGTAGACAGGTTGTGGGTAGTGTCAGGTATTGGAATTAAAGTAGAAATATTGATGTTTTGCAATGATGTATAAAACTTGTAATATCTTCAAAATTGTGAACAAAGTGGTTAATGGAAATGAAATGGAATCATTAATGACATGTTTATAGAATTTGATTAATGGTGTAGATTTCCTCTTTATTCAAAGACGAATTTGGGTAGTATGAAACCTAATAGGCTTGCTCAGTCGAGTTTACTCGGTTGAGCGCCGGTCGCGCTCCTCGGATTTTGGGGCGTGACAGTTGATCTATAATCCTTTACTTGAAGACTTGAAACTTCTTATGTAATACATTACCGCAAGGGCTTACGTTATATTGAGGAATATTTGAAGTGATTTCCATAATTATATTTCATAGTGTCTCAATGTGATTCACCTTATAGGGTATTTTAATTTCGTGTCGTCAGGGAAATCTTTTTCTCCTTCTCTTCTACTATTTTTTTCAAATCATTATTCAAACGAAGGCCCAAGCTTCATCCTTTATCTATGACAATTATACCCTCATTTTATTACTGGGTCAGCATTTCATTCTTTCTAAATGTCATTCGTCTTTGACTCCTTTGAGTTTATTCAGGCTATATTAAGCTTTTTATAACATAGAGAAACCATATGCTCTTCTTGTTTTCATGGCCTTAATTCTAAGGACTAATCCATTCTCGGCACCTTCTCACTCGCCTTTTCTCGTTCTTACATCTTGTCATAAAACTTTGTCGCTTTACTGTACTTTAGCTTATGACCTATACATATCTATTTATACTACTTATAATCTTCCTTCAACTTGCTTGAATTTCCTTGTGTTATTTTAGAACATCAAGCGAGACAACACATCGTCTCCAACTTTTCTTTGTTCTCTTAACTCGATCTCTCAATACTTAGAAACCATAGGCCGGAAGACATGCCGCTGACGATGTTGCTATCATTCCCGGTTATTAGATCCCCATGCTTATAGTCTTCTATCCGAAGTATGGACTATTTACGATCTTCTACCTTAGAGTATCTTGTACGTTGTTCACCTTTACCTTACTTACCTTAGGATCTCGCATCGTATCTTCTCTCTCTTTCGTGACCTCCCTTCCACCTAGGTGTAATTCACATCCATAACCTGAAGCTCTATTATAATACTCGCACCTCTGGTACATACACAATCCGGTGGGAGCTTCGTACTGACTTCTTATGAGGCTGGGACACTTCTAATTGTCTTTATCGTAGAGCCGCTATAGAATTTGGCTACTGCATTATTTCTCTTGTACCTTTGATAGTAAGAGTGATTTAGCAAGGTTCTCAATCACGATTTCTGTAATTTTCAGGATCCAATAATCAGATTTTTTATTTACTTCATTGATGTATCTCTTTAGTTTCCTCCTTTTTCTGATCAGCCTTTATGTAGGCTTAAGTTACTTCTCGATATGCGGTTCATGGTATTAGTTATTACTTTATCCCTTCATGGACGCTACAGAATATCCATGATAAAATCTTCTGACAATTCAATCCTTTGTCTATGATTTAGGCTGACTTCTTTCTTTTAACTTATACCGGAATCTTCTACGACCGTATGATTGTCAACATATATGTTGCTGCATGGATAATATTCCGAAATCTTAAGTGTGTTCATCACATAACTAAATCTAGATCATTGATCAATAATTCCTTTCGTTCTATCTCAGTTTTCTTTAAACGTTGGTAATTACTTTTCCTAGTCTTTCTGTCCCCTTGTTGCATCCATACATAGCTTATCATAGTGTCTACACTTGCCATAGTTTTCATACAAATCATATGATCTCGAATATTTAATTCTTACTTCCCGTTCATTAGCCACGGTAGGTGACATTTTCCTTTGGAATGCTTACAATGTTGTTACGAGATTATTGTTACATGACCATTTCCTCTAAATAAAAAATTCCACAATTATATCTCTTATCGATCGTCTTTCTGAATGTAGGCATCATCTCATTACGAATAGAAGTTGGGGACTTGAATTCTTATAAGTGAGCTCTACCACACGATCTAGAATAAAAAGGAAGAATGACAGTCCTAAATGCCCTGCAGCCTCCTACTTATAAGTGTGGTGAATGACACACCCATAAACAAGACTCAACTAGACACGGCTTGTAGACTCCCTAGGACAGAACTACTTTGATACCACTTTTGTCACGACCCACACCGATGGGCCGCGATGGGCACCCGGTACCTTACTCAACCGAGTACCAACGTAATGTATTTTTCTTATTACATCATCATATACACATGACATACGGGCATAATAGGCCAATATGATCTTTTATATACACGAAACATAGGCCAATAAGGGCACACAATCGTTCACGTACACGACATATGTCTACAAGCCTCTAAGAGTACATAAATGTCATAAAGGCCGGGCACCCGTCGCGGCCCATCGATTTGGGTCGTGACAACAATACACGTCTAAATCATACTAACCAAACAAGAAACTCCGAAGCAAATGGAGTGCACCAACATCTTCCACTGAGCTGATGGCCTACTTGGAGGGCTATCGACCTGTCTATCGGGACATGCGGGCATGAAACACAGCGTCCCCAGTATAAAGGGACGTCAGTATGAATAATGTACCGAGTATGTAAGGCACATAAATAAGTACATAACAGACATGGAAGAAATATATAGTAAATGACTCAACCTATAAGTTTGGATAACTCTGCAAATCATGAAATACTTATAGTTTCATGCATATACATATGAATATCATGTCGTGCTTAGGTACATGTGTTTATAACAACATTAAGCCTCTAAGGGCATCCCATCATATCATTTTGGCCACTGTGGGCAAATTATCAACATATACCAGCTGATCAGGTGGTGGTGCATATATAATGTTGTAACCTTCTCCTATATCCCATATACATATATACATGTATATAACGCCATCTGGTCATGGCTCAATGTACATGTATAAATGCATGAGATGCATAAGAATTATGTTAATAAAATTTTCTTGAATTGCCATAAAATCAGTATGCCTTTCGGGTAAACTTTATCAAATACGTATTTTCTGAGACATATGAACATAATATATAATAATAATTCGCATGGGGAATCAAAAATATCGACACCCCTATGATTTCTATGGATAGAGTCATTTATGAATGTTGTGCATTTGCTCGTTTCATTTATTTTGTATGGATCATGCCAAAAGAAAATAAGGGACAGCCTTAACATACCTGAGCCGGTCTTCTAGACAATCCTTCTAACGCACGACAATTGCGACGAAACATGTAACAACAAGATCAAAATAGGTAACAATTCGTACAAAATACCCGAAGCAATAACATTGCTATGCAAAGATAATCTTGGCTGATGCTTTTTCGTAAGAACTTAGTAGTAACGTTTGTTTTGTTTTTTGGAAAATGATATTTGATTGAACTTTTTTCTTAAGATAATAGAGATGACATTAGAAAGGACGATGAATCTTAGATGACTCTCCTAGACAGAACGTTATTATGTTCTTGTTTTATGAGAATTGAAGATAAATTATGAATTTGAAAAGTCATGCTTAATTATTATGTGGGCCCCACATGTCTATCTTGGTGTAACACTTCTTTCTCAAAGTATCACACCTTGAAACTTTAATACTTAGTCATTACAAGTAAATGGATAATAGCCACATTGGAGGAGGGGTTTAATCTTATCCCAAGATTATTAATAAATTTGGTAATGACTCGTTACCCGATAACTAACCAATTTCTTACGTAATTAAAAATTATCTCAAATTACTTAGAATACTAACTTTTAATACACATTATACACCTTACTATCATGTCCATGTGGTACCTTATATGGTACTAATCTATAAATACCAGATATTTTAGCTCGGTCCGAATTTTATCCCAACATGCCAAACATGGACGCAAATTCCATTTCTTTGATTTTCTCCCCCTCTCACCTTCATGAATTTACTCATCACATGTTTCAACTAGCCTAATCCTTGTAATCTCCAAATAATCTTTTTCTTAGACTGATGTCAATTACCTTACGACAAATTCAACGTACAATATTACAAGGTACAACATCGTCGTTATTTAATACTGCGAAGCATAACATCATCGTAATATAGTACTGCAAGGCATAACATCATCGTAATATAATATTGCGGGAAGTAATATTGACATTAATATTGCGGGGTGTACCAATATCAGGATAGTGGAGTTGATCTCGGCATGACCTTCCTCGATTACTTATTTGGATAGCTGAACAACAGCCCTGGGGAGCAGGTCATCTTCCTCGACAGATGGCCAAGTTTGCAAGGGCATCAGCCTAGCTATTCTACCCTCAAGGTTTGTGGATCAAAGTCTGTTCTTTGATGCGGTGCAACGTGACTTGAATTTGTCTAAGTATCTTTGAATTTTGTCTTCTCGAACCTCGAAGCTCCCATTTACTTGATTTACAACCAGGAGGGAATCACATTTTGCTTCGATGTCTTTAGCTCCTAGGCCTTTGGCCAATTCCAGACCTGCAATCATAGCCTCATATTTGGCTTCGTTGTTAGTCAATTGTATGTGGTAAAATCAGAGGGGTCTATTTCTTGCCGCTAAGGTGCATTCGGGGAGTCATATCAGCACCTAGAGGTTGCAGGATTATGATCAAACTCCTTCCTTCGAGGTTCGTCCGCAGCCCAGCAAAGATTTCGAGGATGGGGAATTCTTTCGCTACCCAGTTATGGTTCTAAGGACGTGGGATCCCCGAGGCGAGCTGCTAGAATCAGCAAACACTAGCACCGTGCCTAGCCGTATCGTCCCCATGTCTTTGCATTTAATGTACTTTGTACTCTATTGTATCCACTCTCCTATATAAGGGGAGTCCATGCCACTTTGTAAAGGGCTAATGTTGCTCCAACTATTTCTCCACAAGATCAATAATATCTCTTTCTCTTTTCTCTCTAACTCACTTACTTTCACTGGCTCGAGGCCTCTTATGTAATACATTACTGCTAGGGCTTACGTTATATTGAGGAATATTTGAAGTGATTTCCATAATCATATTTCATAGTGTCTCAATGTGATTCACCTTATGGGGTATCTTAATTTCGTGCCGTCAGCGAAATCTTTTTCTCCTTCTCTTCTACTATTTTTTTTTCAAATCATTATTCAAACGAAGGCCCAAGCTTCATCCTTTTTATGTGACAATTATACCCTCATTTTATTACTGGGTCAGCATTTCATTCTTTCTAAATGTCATTCGTCTTTGACTCCTTTGAGTTTATTCAGGCTATATTAAGCTTTTTATAACATAGAGAAACCATATGCTCTTCTTGTTTTCATGGCCTTAATTCTAAGGACTAATCCATTCTCGGCACCTTCTCACTCGCCTTTTCTCGTTCTTACATCCTGTCATAAAACTTTGTCGCTTTACTGTACTTTAGCTTATGACCTATACATATCTATTTATACTACTCATAATCTTCCTTCAACTTGATTGAATTTCCTTGTGTTATTTTAGAACATCAAGCGAGACATCACATCGTCTCCTACTTTTCTCTGTTCTCTTAACTCGATCTCTCAATACTTAGAAACCATAGGCCGGAAGACATGTCGCTGACGATGCTGCTATCATTCCCGGTTATTAGATCCCCGTGCTTATAGTCTTCTATCCGAAGTATGGATTATTTACGATCTTCTACCTTAGAGTATCTTGTACGTTGTTCACCTTTACCTTACTTACCTTAGGATCTCGCATCGTATCTTCTCTCTCTTTCGTGACCTCCCTTCCACCTAGGTGTAATTCACATCCATAACCTGAAGCTCTATTATAATACTCGCACCTCTGGTACATATACAATCCGGTGGGAGCTTCGTACTGACTTCTTATGAGGCTGGGACACTTCTAACTAGCTTTATCGTAGAGCCGCTATATAATATGGCTACTGCATTATTTCTCTTGTAACTTTGATAGTAAGAGTGATTCTGCAAGGTTCTCAATCACGATTTCTATAATTTTTAGGGTCCAATAATCATATTTTTTATTTACTTCGTTGATGTATCTCTTTATTTTCCTCCTTTTTCTGATCAGCCTTTATGTAGGCTTAAGTTACTTCCCGATATGCGGTTCATGGTATTAGTTATTACTTTATCCTTTCATGGACGCTACAGAATATCCATGATAAAATCTTCTAACAATTCAATCCTTTGTCTATGATTTGGGCTGACTTCTTTCTTTTAACTTATACCGGAATCTTCTACGACCGTATGATTGTCAACATATATGTTGCTGCATGGATAATATTCTGAAATCTTAAGTGCGCTCATCACATAACTAACTCTGGATCATTGATCAATAATTCCTTTCGTTCTATCTCAGTTTTCTTTAAACACAGGTAATTACTTTTCCTAGTCTTTATGTCCCCTTGTTGCGTCCATACATAGCTTATCATAGTGTCTACACTTGCCATAGTTTTCATACAACTCATATGATCTCAAATATTTAATTCTTACTTCCCGTTCATTAGCCACGGTAGGTGACATTTTCCTTTGGAATGCTTACAATGTTGTTACGAGATTATTGTTACATGACCATTTCCTCCAAATAAAAAATTCCACAATTATATCTCTTATCGATTGTCTTTCTGAATGTAGGCATCATCTCATTAGGAATAGAAGTTGGGGACTTGAATTCTTATAAGTGAGCTCTACCACACGATCTAGAGTAAGAAGGAAGAATGACAGTCCTAAATGCCCCGCAGCCTCCTACTTATAAGTGTGGTGAACGACACACCCATAAACAAGACTCTACTAGACACGACTTGTAGACTCCCTAGGACAGAACTACTATGATACCACTTTTGTCACGACCCACATCGATGGGCCGCGATGGGCACCCGGTACCTTACTCAACCGAGTACCAACGCAATGTATCTTTCTTATTACATCATCATATACACATGACATACGGGCCTAATAGGCCAATATGATCTTTTATATACACGAAACATAGGCCAATAAGGGCACACAATCATTCACGTACACGACATATGTCTACAAGCCTCTAAGAGTACATAAATGTCATAAAGGTCGTGCACCCGTCGCGGCCCATCGATTTGGGTCGTGACAACAATACACGTCAAAATCATACTAACCAAACAAGAAACTCCGAAGCAAATGGAGTGCACCAACATCTTCCACTGAGCTGATGGCCTACTTGGAGGGCTATCGACCTGTCTATCGGGACCTGCGGGCATTAAACACAGTGTCCCCAGGATAAAGGGACGTCAGTATGAATAATGTACCGAGTATGTAAGGCACATAAATAAGTACATAACAGACATGGAAGAAATATATAGTAAATGACTCAACCTGTAAGTCTGGATAACTCTGTAAATCATGAAATACTTATAGTGTCATGCATATACATATGAATATCATGTCGTGCTTAGGTACATGTGTTTATAACAACATTAAGCCTCTAAGGGCATCCCATTGGCCACTGTAGGCAAATTATCAACATATACCAGCTGATCAGGTGGTGGTGCATTTATAATGTTGTAACCTTCTCCTATATCCCATATACATATATACGTGAATATAACGCCATCTGGTTATGGGTCAATGCACATGTATAAATGCATGAGATGCATAAGAATTATGTTAATAAAATTTTCTTGAATTGCCATAAAATCAGTATGCCTTTCTGGTAAACTTTATCAAATACGTATTTTCTGAGACCTATGAACATAATATATAATAATAATTCGCATGGGGAATCAAGAATATCGACACCCCTATGATTTCTATGGATAGAGTCATTTATGAATGTTGTGCATTTGCTCGTTTGATTTATTTTGTATGGATCATGCCAAAAGAAAATAAGGGATAGCTTTAACATACCTGAGTCGGTCTTCTAGACAATCCTTCTAACGCACGACAATTGCGACGAAACACGTAACAACAAGACCGAAATAGGGAACAATTCGTACAAAATACCCGAAGCAATAACATTGCTATGCAAAGATAATCTTGGCTGATGCTTTTTCGTAAGAACTTAGCAGTAACGTTTGTTTTGTTTTTTGGAAAATGATATTTGATTGAACTTTTTGCTTAAGACAATAGAGATGACATTAGAAAGGACGATGAATCTTAGATGACGCTTCTAGACTGAACGTTATTATGTTCTTGTTTTATGAGAATTGAAGATAAATTATGAATTTGAAAAGTCATGCTTAATTATTATGTGGGCCCCACATGTCTATCTTGGTGTAACACTTCTTTCTCAAAGTATGACACCTTTAAACTTTAATACTTAGTCATTACAATTAAATGGATAATAGCCACATTGGGGGAGGGGTTTAATCTTATCCCAAGATTATTAATTAATTTGGTAATGACCCGTTACCCGATAACTAACTAATTTCTTACGTAATTAAAAATTATCTCAAATTACTTAAAATACTCACTTTTAATACACATTATACACCTTACTATCATGGCCATGTGGTACCTTAGATGGTACTAGTCTATAAATACCAGATATTTTAGCTCGGCCCGAATTTTATCCCAACATGCCAAACATGGACGCAAATTCCATTTCTTTGATTTTCTCCCCCTCTCACCTTCATGAATTTACTCATCCTTGTAATCTCCAAATAATCTTTTTCTTAGACTGATGTCAATTACCTTACGACAAATTCAACGTACAATACACAGGGTACAACATCGTCGTTATTTAATATTGCGAAGCATAACATCATCGTAATATAGTACTACAAGGCATAACATCATCGTAATATAATACTGCGGGAAGTAATATTGACATTAATATTGCGGGGTGTACCAATATCAGGATAATGGAGTTGATCTCGGCATGACCTTCCTCGATTACTTATTTGGATAGCTGAACAACAGCCCTGGGGAGCAGGTCATCTTCCTCGACAGATGGTCAAGTTTGTAAGGGCATCAGCCTAGCTATTCTGCCCTCAAGGTTTGTGGATCAAAGTCTGTTCTTTGATGTGGTGCAACGTGACTTGAATTTTGTCTAAGTATCTTTGAATTTTGTCTTCTCGAACCTCGAAGCTCCCATTTACTTGATTTACTACAAGGAGGGAATCACATTTTGCTTCGATGTCTTTAGCTCCTAGGCCTTTGGCCAATTCCGGACCTGCAATCATAGCCTCATATTTTGCTTCATTGTTAGTCAACTGTATGTGGTAAAATCAGAGGGGTCTATTTCTCGCCGCTAAGGTGCATTCAGGGAGTCATATCAGCACCTCGAGGTTGCAGGATTATGATCAAACTCCTTCCTTCGAGGTTCGTTCGCAGCCCAGCAAATATTTCGAGGATGGGGAATTCTTTCGCGACCCAGTTAAGGTTCTAAGGACGTGGGATCCCCGAGGCGAGCTGCTAGAATCAGCAAACAGTAGCACCGTGCCTAGCCGTCCTATCCCCGTGTCTTTGCATTTAATGTACTCTGTACTGTATTGTATCCACTCTCCTATATAAGGGGAGTCCATGCCACTTTGTAAAGGGCTAATGTTGCTCCAACTATTTCTCCACAAGATCAACAATATATCTTTCTCTTTCCTCTCTAACTCACTTACTTTCACTGGCTCGAGGCCTCTTAGGTAATATATTACTGCTAGGGCTTACGTTATATTGAGGAATATTTGAAGTGATTTCCATAATCAATTTCATAGTGTCTCAATGTGATTCACCTTATGGGGTATCTTAATTTTGTGTCGTCAGCGAAATCTTTTTCTCCTTCTCTTCTACTGTTGTTTTTTCAAATCATTATTCAAACGAAGGCCCAAGCTTCATCCTTTTTCTGTGACAATTATACCCTCATTTTATTACTGGGTCAGCATTTTATTCTTTCTAAATGTCATTCGTCTTTGACTCCTTTGAGTTTTTTCAGGCTATATTAAGCTTTTTATAACATAGAGAAATCATATGCTCTTCTTGTTTTCATGGCCTTAATTCTAAGGACTAATCCATTCTAGGCACCTTCTCACTCGCCTTTTCTCGTTCTTACATCCTGTCATAAAACTTTGTCGCTTTACTGTACTTTAGCTTATGACCTATACATATCTATTTATACTACTCATAATCTTCCTTCAACTTGCTTGAATTTCCTTGTGTTATTTTAGAACATCAAGCGAGACATCACATCATCGCCAACTTTTCTCAGTTCTCTTAACTCGATCTCTCAATACTTAGAAACCATAGGCCAGAAGACATGTCGCTGACGATGCCGCTATCATTCCCGGTTATTAGATCCCCATGCTTATAGTCTTCTATCCGAAGTATGGACTATTTACAATCTTCTACCTTAGAGTATCTTGTACGTTGTTCACCTTTACCTTACTTACCTTAGGATCCCGCATCGTATCTTCTCTCTCTTTCGTGACCTCCCTTCCACCTAGGTGTAATTCACATCCATAACTTGAAGCTCTATTATAATACTCGCACCTTTGGTACATACACAATCCGGTGGGAGCTTCGTACTGACTTCTTATGAGGCTGGGACACTTCTAACTAGCTTTATCGTAGAGCCGCTATATAATATGGCTACTGCATTATTTCTCTCGTACCTTTGATAGTAAGAGTGATTCAGCAAGGTTCTCAATCACGATTTCTGTAATTTTCAGGGTCCAATAATCAGATTTTTTATTTACTTCGTTGATGTATCTCTTTTGTTTCCTCCTTTTTCTGATCAGCCTTTATGTAGGCTTAAGTTACTTCCCGATATGCGGTTCATGGTATTAGTTATTACTTTATCCTTTCATGGACGCTACATGTCACGACCCAAACTGAAGGGCCATGACTAGCACCCGACCACACTTGCTGAGCACCAACGTACATTTCATCTAACCTTCATTATTATCTTTTAAGGCTGACAAGATCAATATAAATGGTAGATCTAGATCATGGACAACCAGCAATAAAATATGACGGCATGAACATACATAGCAGGGGATGACCAGACAATCAAGAAACTACGTATAAGGTATGAGCTACCACACTACTATGAAAGACTATACAACAAAAACTAGCCGACAAGGCATACCAAACTATACATGAGCCGACACATGTCTATGAGCCTCTAAAAGAACATAAGTGTTTCAACATAGCCGGAACAGGGCCCCGACATACCCATAATGTCTATAACAAAAATTGCATACCAAGACCAAGGCAAGTCCGGAGAAGGGATCTCGCCAATCACCGTTGAACTGGACAGTCTACTGTGGTGGGGGAGCTGCACCTGCCTGTCTATCAGGACCTGCAGCACGACATGCAGCGTCCACAAATAAAAGGACGTCAGTACGAATAAAGTACTGAGTATGTAAGGCAAGGAACCATAAATACGATCAGTAATGTAAGCAAGGATAGAGAATATACAACCTGTAACATCTTAGTACCTCTGAGGGCTACTTACATGAAATGCATGATACATATGTATAAATACATAAACCTTTAAAGCATTCGCCTCTGTGGGCATCATCATCATCATATCGTACCCGGCCATAATAGGCTCGGTAGAATCGTACCCGGCCACGTGGAGCTCGGTAAAACCCAACTGATCAGTGGTTGCACAATAGGTGTCGTACCCGGCCAACTATAGCGTGGCTCGGTAGAGTAAAATAGATACATATATATAATGCATGCTCGACTCATGGAATCACATTCTAAACCTTTCGGAGTGACGTAAGGTCGGTATCCTCTGTACACGTTATTAGGACTAACTCTTCACTATGAACCTTATAAGAATTAGGAAGTACCAACAACATTGATAACATAAGACTAAGAGAAGCAACATTAACATCAATCGTTCCATAAGAGGGAAAACAATGTAAGTACTGCTAGCTTCTAAGAGTAGAGTATCTTGGAAGCTCGTTCATTACATTATGTACAATCGGAGTCGTGCAAAAGAAGGAAAGGGATAGCCTCACATACCTTATATATACTGCCCCAATCTCAAGCTATGCAATTGTCAAAACTCCTTAGTCTACAATAAGAGAAACGATACTATCGTTATCATTTAAGCGTCATAACTATTATGTATCGACCACAACCTATTTTATGATGAAACGGACAGCACCTCCCCTATATATATGACCTCACACCATTCAAAACAGTCACCAAACAGCCCAAACAACATCAATAATAAACATATTGAGCCTCCCAAAATAGTTCACACACAGCCTAATCACTCCATACATACGACGACCACCGTAGTCGTGTCAAACAACCTGGAAATATTACGAATAACTATCAGCCCATAAACCTACATATATATGGTGTTTCTCCACACCCTTCCTCCTCCAAAACTCCACAAGATAGTAGTAAAATACGCAGCCCAACAACAACGCAAAACAGTCCACAAAACAATAACATTACTACCAAGCCTTTCGATATATATTTCACAAGTTCTAGCTTCAATGGCTTAGCCGCAACTTGGATAATCTTAAATACATATAGAGTAATAGGTTCCTTACCTTTATACAGAAATAACAACTCCAAATTGACCTTAAATTTCCATGAAATATCCCTCCAATGCTGCCACAACAACAAAAAGCGAAACTAGCGATCAATTAGTGTTTTTCGGCACTAGAATCACTTTAGAAGGCTTGAAATCACCTAGGATTGATATTAAGAACATGAGGGAGTATTTACAGAACATAAACCCTTTAAAACCACCTCCCACACGAGCTGGAACGACACAAAAATGAGCAACAACAAGAAGAACAAGAGACTTACTAGCGCCACGGAATTCCCGACACTTGATTTGTGTTGTTTGCCCTTTTTTTGGGTCTTGAATCTTGAGAGAACCTTGAGAGGATGTTCCTAGGGTTCTAAGGTCTGAAAATAGTGAAAAGAAATGACTTAAAACGGGTTGGAGGCATCCTATATAGGTCCAAATATCTTAAACCGACTTAGTGGGCCCCATAGAGAGGTGCTTGGCGCAGTCTCGCGAAAACGCGAATATCTCTCTACTCCGAGATCGTATCGATGAACGGTTTAATGAGTTTGAAACTAGACTCATAGATCTTTAATTTTGTTGGTATATCACCCCGTAATTCCTTGTAAATTATGAGAAAAGATTAGAAACATTTGACCTAATGTTTAAGTAAAATTATGAACCTAAGTTGCGACAACTTTTGTCGACTTTTGTTTCATAACTCGTTTGACTTCAAAACTTATGATACGGATATTATATGATTAAAATACCTTAATAAATGACCTCTTGAGTGTATTAAGCGCCGCTAGATTACCTGAAAATACGAGTTACAACATCCTTGATTCGTTTAACTTCTAATACTGGTTAATCACCCTTATACACTCTTGTATCACTTAAGACCAATAGGATTGACTTCTTATCATCTCAAAGATAATTCCTTCTTGGATTTATGTTAACTAATATATGGCATGAACTAACACATGTGGATATGGGTTGTAACACCCTCCCCCCCTTAGGAACATTCGTCCTCGAATGTAAGGGTTTATGGGGAGTTTAAATCATCGTGGATTCCAATGGAAATTTCCGATCAATTTTCCCCTATAAAATGGTCACTAGCAAAACTTGCAAGTAATTAAGCCCAACATATGGCTTCACAAGGCTACACAAAGCATTATGCGTATTTACATTATCTACATATCACCATTTTGTATTAAGGAGGAGTATTCTCAAATTATTGCTTACCTCATAGAGCCGTTTCACCTTCCAATGTATCCTGTCTTCCACCAGCATCCTTGTTATCTTCATTCTGGAATAAGTAAGGGTATTTAGACTTCATCTCCTCTTCTGCTTCCCATGTCATTTCTTCCATATTTTTGTTCCTCCACAATACTTTGACGGAAGCTACATCTTTTGTTCTCAGCTTGCGGACTTGCCGATCTAATATCGCCACTGGCACTTCTTCATATGATAGGTCCTCTGTAACTTGTACATCTTTGATAGGGACGACTCGAGAAGGGTCTCCAATACATTTTCTCAACATAGATACATGGAATACCGGGTGGACAAATTCCAATTCGGATGGCAATTCTAACTCATAAGCAACCTGTCCAATCCGTCGAAGAATTTTATACGGCCCGATATACCTTGGACTCAGCTTACCTTTCTTCCCAAAACGCATAATACCCTTCATTGGTGAGATCCTCAGGAAAACCCAATCACCAACCTCAAACTCTAGATCACGACGTCGGACATCAGAATAAGATTTTTGCCTGCTTTGTGCCGTCCTCAATCGCTCCTGTATCACTTTCACCTTCTCAATAGCTTGGTGAATCAAATCTGGCCCATATAATTCTGTTTCACCGACTTCGAACCATCCAACTGGTGATCTACATCTCCTCCCGTATAGTGCCTCGTATGGGGCCATTTTAATACTGGAATGGTAGCTATTGTTATAGGCGAATTCTATGAGTGGAAGATGATCATCCCAATTCCCCTTAAAATCTAGAACACATGCTCGTAGCATATCTTCCAGTGTCTGAATGGTACGTTCAGCCTGTCCGTCAGTCTGCGGATGAAATGCAGTGCTGAGATTTACTTGTGTGCCTAAACCCTTCTGGAAAGACCTCCAAAAGTTAGCCGTAAATTGAGCTCCTCGGTCTGATATAATAGATATGGGCACACCATGAAGCCTAACAATCTCCTTGATATACAACTTCGCATAATCTTCAGCCGTGTAAGTTGTCTTCACTGGCAGAAAATGGGCACATTTTGTAAGTCGATCAATTATCACCCAGATGGAGTCAAACTTATGATAAGAGCGAGGTAATCCAATAATGAAGTCCATATTAATCACCTCCCACTTCCAGGTCGGAATCTCTATATTTTGAAGCAATCCACCGGGTTTCTGATGTTCTATCTTTACTTGTTGACAATTGGGACACTGGGCTACAAATTCTGCAATAGACTTCTTCATATTATCCCACCAATACTGCTCCTTGACATCATGATACATCTTTGTCGAGCCGGGATGGATGGAATATCGGGATTGATGAATCTCATTCATAATCTTCTCTCGCAACCCTGCCACATTAGGCACACACAATCGGCTCTGGTATCTCAGTGCCCCATCTTTTCCGATCCCAAAAGCCATACTTTTACACTGTTGAATGCTTTCTCTTAATCGTACTAAGATAGGATCTTCATATTGTCGTGTTTTTACCTCGGCTACCAAAGATGATTCTGATGTATTCTGTACAGTAACACCTCCGTCATCAGAGTCTAACAATCTGATTCTCATATTGGCTAGCTGATGAAGCTCTTTAATCAACCCCCATCTACCTGCCTCAATATGTACTAAGCTTCCCATTGATTTACGGCTGAGAGCGTCTGCCATAACATTGGCTTTACCGGGATGATACAATATCTCGACGTCGTAGTCTTTCAATAATTCAAGCCACCTACGCTGCCTCAAATTCAACTCTTTCTGCTTGAAGATGTATTGTAAACTCTTGTGATCTGTGTAGATGTCAACATGGATGCCGTATAAGTAGTGCCGCCATATCTTCAAAGCATATATTACTGCAGCCAATTCCAAATCATGGGTTGGATAATTCTTTTCATGCTTCTTCAATTGTCTTGATGCATAAGCAATCACATTCCCACGCTGCATCAATACGCACCCCAAACCTATACCTGAGGCATCACAATATACCACATAACCTTCTGTTCCTTCAGGAAGAGTGAGCACTGGTGCAGATGTCAATCGATTCTTCAGCTCCTAAAAACTACGTTCACAAGTGTCAGACCACTGGAATTTGGTAGCTTTTTGTGTTAACTTAGTCAATGGTGATGATATAGAGGAAAATCCTTCTACAAACCGCCTATAATATCCTGCTAGCCCTAGGAAGCTGCGGACTTCTGATGGTGTTGTAGGTCTCGGCCAATTCTTTACTGCATCGATCTTCTGAGTGTCGACACTAATACCCTCATCAGATATCACATGGCCAAGGAATGCTACTGAGTTCAGCCAGAATTCACATTTGGAGAGCTTAGCATATAACTTACGATCCTGAAGCGTCTGTAATACTATCCGCAAGTGGCCCGTATGTTCCGCCTCCGAACGAGAATACACTAGAATGTCATCAATGAATACAATCACGAACACATCAAGATAGGGCCTGAATATAGTATTCATGAGATCCATAAAAGCTGCTGGGGCATTTGTTAGCCCGAACGACATCACCAAGAACTCAAAGTGCCCATATCTTGTCCGGAAGGCCGTCTTTGGAATATCCTTCTCCCTAACCCTCACCTGATGATACCCTGAACGTAAATCAATCTTAGAGAAATACTTGGCACCCTGGAGTTGGTCAAACAGGTCATCAATTCTTGGAAGTGGATACTTGTTCTTTATAGTAGACTTATTCAACTGTCGATAGTCGATACACATCCGTAACGACCCGTCTTTCTTCCGCACGAATAGGACTGGTGCACCCCAAGGTGAAGTGCTAGGCCTAATAAAGCCCTTATCCAGCAAGTCCTTCAACTGCACCTTCAACTCTCGCAACTCTGCCGGGGCCATTCTGTATGGAGGAATAGAGATCGGTTGAGTGTCAGGCAACACATCAATGCTAAACTCAATCTCCCTTTCAGGAGGAAGGCCTGGGAGTTCATCTGGGAAAACATCTGGGAATTCGTTGACCACAGGGATTGATTGTAAAGTAGGCGGTTTCGCCTCCGCATCCCTAACGCGAACGAGATGATAAATGTAACCTTTTGAGATCATTTTCCTTGCCTTAAGATAGGAAATAAACCTACCTTTCGGTGTAGCAATGTTCCCTTTCCATTCAATGACGGGTTCACCTGGAAATTGGAACCTAACCATCTTCGTACGGCAGTCAACATTTGCATAGCATGAGGCCAACCAGTCCATTCCCATTATCACATCAAAATCAACTATTTCTAACTCAAATAAATTTGCCGAGGTTTGACGACTACAAATCATCACAGTGCAACCTCTATATACCCTTCTAGCAATCACAGAATCTCCTATCGGAGTAGATACCGCGAGGGGTTTACTTATCAATTCAGGTTCAATGCCAAACTTATTAGCCACAAAGGGTGTAACATATGATAATGTAGATCCCGGATCAATCAGCGCATATACATCATAAGAAAACACAGATATAATACCTGTAACAACATCTGGAGACGACTCGAGATCCTGTCGACCTACTAGAGCATAGGTTCGATTTTGAGCACCACTCGAACTCGGCACTGCACCTCTACCCCTACCACGACCTGTCGACTGCTGAAAACCCCGTGCTGGAGGTCGAACTGATGAGGAAGAACCAGACACAGATCCAGTCGGCTGAGCCATACCATCACCTCCTCTATTAGGACAATCCCGCATCATATGGCCAGGCTGCCCGCACGAATAGCATGCATCAGAACCTCGACGACACAGTCCAAAGTGGGCCTTGCCGCACTGATCACAATGTGGTGTTGGGGGTCTCATCTGACTAGTATCCCTGTGATGTTGCGAGCCAGATGCCCGCGAACTCTGACCTGGACCAGAATAGGATCGATCATATCGAGGCCTCTGAAACTGTGGAGGAGCACTAGCTACAGGTGGCGCCGAACTCCTCGAAAACTGTGGCCTGATGCGGCCTCTGAAGTCATCAGAATACCCTGCAAATCTCGCCCTCTTATGCTGGCCTCTATCCTGCTCCCTAACTGCCCTCTGCTGGCGCTTACGATCCTCTAGGGTCTGGGCATAAGCTTGAATACGGGAAATATCCATGCCCTCCACCAAGGAGGCTGTCGTACACTCATTTATCAGATGTGGTCCCAACCCATTCACGAACATATGCACCCTATCACTCATCTCGGCCACCATATGGGGAGCATACCTTGCCAAAGAATCAAACTGCATACTATACTCTCGCACACTCATATTACCTTGTCTAAGGTTCAAGAACTTATCAGCTCTAGCTCGTCGTATCTCAACTGGCAAGTAGTGACGAAGAAAGGCCTCAAAAAATTCCTTCCACACAGCTGGAGGAGGGTTCGGACCCCTGGATCTCTCCCAACTATCATACCAGAGAACCGCTAAATCCTGTAGCCAATAAGAAGCCAACTCTACTGCCTCTGTATCACTAACATGCATACCCCGAAGTGTACGATGAACCTGGTCAATAAAAGTTTGTGGGTCCTCCTTGGGGTCTGATCCGGTAAACACTGGAGGGTCTAAATTAATAAAATCACGAACTCTTGTACTAACTGGTTTCTCAGCAGCACTTGTATTCTGCCTCTGAGCCTGAGAAGCTACCAAGCTAGTCAATAACTGCAAAGCACTCCGCATATCCTGGTCTGGAGTGCCAGACGGAGGAACTGGAGGTGCTGGGTGCCTTCTAATATCCTCTGGAGGAGATGGAGTAGATGAGGTATGAGAGGGCATCTCACTTTGAGCCTCACTTTGTCCTGCTCTAACTTGGGGCACCTGACTGGTACCCTCTCCCGCTGCCGTATCAAGTCATCTACTAATCGTTTGCTTCCTAGTCGAAGGCATCACTGGAAAAAAACAAGGTGAATATTAGGGACGAACACTTACGACTCAACTCTACGCACGATCTAGATTCAGGAAGAAGGTAACAACCCTAGATGTCATGTAGCCTCTTGATTATAAATGTGGCGCGCTACACATCCATAATCAAGACTCTACTAGACACGGCTCATAGACAACCCCTAGGACAGACTGGCTCTGATACCAAGTTTGTCACGACCCAAACTGAAGGGCCATGACTAGCACCCGACCACACTTGCCGAGCACCAACGTACATTTCATCTAACCTTCATTATTATCTTTTAAGGCTGACAAGATCAATATAAATGGTAGACCTAGATCATGGACAACCAGCAATAAAATATGACGGCATGAACATACATAGCAGGGGATGACCAGACAATCAAGAAACTACGTATAAGGTATGAGCTACCACGCTACTATGAAAGACTATACAACAAAAACTAGCCGACAAGGCATACCAAACTATACATGAGCCGACACCTGTCTATGAGCCTCTAAAAGAACATAAGTGTTGCAACATAGCCGGAACAGGGCCCCGACATACCCATAATGTCTATAACAAAAATTGCATACCAAGACCAAGGCAAGTCCGGAGAAGGGATCTCGCCAATCACCGCTGAACTGGACAGTCTACTGTGGTGGGGGAGCTGCACCTGCCTGTCTATCAGGACCTGCAGCACGACATGCAGCGTCCACAAATAAAAGGACGTCAGTACGAATAAAGTACTGAGTATGTAAGGCAAGGAACCATAAATACGATCAGTAATGTAAGCAAGGATAGAGAATATACAACCTGTAACATCTTAGTACCTCTGAGGGCTACTTACATGAAATGCATGATACATATGTATAAATACATAAACCTTTAAAGCATTCGCCTCTATGGGCATCATCATCATCATATCGTACCCGGCCATAATAGGCTCGGTAGAATCGTACCCGGCCACGTGGAGCTCGGTAAAACCCAACTGATCAGTGGTTGCACAATAGGTGTCGTACCCGGCCAACTATAGCGTGGCTCGGTAGAGTAAAATAGATACATATATATAATGCATGCTCGACTCATGGAATCACATTCTAAACCTTTCGGAGTGACGTAAGGTCGGTATCCTCTGTACACGTTATTAGGACTAACTCTTCACTATGAACCTTATAAGAATCAGGAAGTACCAACAACATTGATAACATAAGACTAAGAGAAGCAACATTAACATCAATCGTTCCATAAGAGGGAAAACAATGTAAGTACTGCTAGCTTCTAAGAAGTAGAGTATCTTGGAAGCTCGTTCATTACATTATGTACAATCGGAGTCGTGCAAAAGAAGGAAAGGGATAGCCTCACATACCTTGTATATACTGCCCCAATCTCAAGCTATGCAATTGTCAAAACTCCTTAGTCTACAATAAGAGAAACGATACTATCGTTATCATTTAAGCGTCATAACTATTATGTATCGACCACAACCTATTTTACGATGAAACGGACAGCACCTCCCCTATATATATGACCTCACACCATTCAAAACAGTCACCAAACAGCCCAAACAACATCAATAATAAACATATTGAGCCTCTCAAAATAGTTCACACACAGCCTAATCACTCCATACATACGACGACCACCGTAGTCGTGTCAAACAACCTGGAAATATTACGAATAACTATCAGCCCATAAACCTACATATATATGGTGTTTCTCCACACCCTTCCTCCTCCAAAACTCCACAAGATAGTAGTAAAATACGCAGCCCAACAACAACGCAAAACAGTCCACAAAACAATAACATTACTACCAAGCCTTTCGATATATATTTCACAAGTTCTAGCTTCAATGGCTTAGCCGCAACTTGGATAATCTTAAATACATATAGAGTAAGAGGTTACTTACCTTTATACAGAAAGAACAACTCCAAATTGACCTTAAATTTCCATGAAATATCCCTCCAATGCTGCCACAACAACAAAAAAGCGAAACTAGCGATCAATTAGTGTTTTTCGGCACTAGAATCACTTTAGAAGGCTTGAAATCACCTAGGATTGATATTAAGAACATGAGGGAGTATTTACAGAACATAAACCCTTTAAAACCACCTCCCACACGAGCTGGAACGACACAAAAATGAGCAACAACAAGAAGAACAAGAGACTTACTAGCGCCACGGAATTCCCGACACTTGATTTGTGTTGTTTGCCCTTTTTTTGGGTCTTGAATCTTGAGAGAACCTTGAGAGGATGTTACTAGGGTTCTAAGGTCTGAAAATAGTGAAACGAAATGACTTAAAACGGGTTGGAGGCATCCTATATAGGTCCAAATATCTTAAACCGACTTAGTGGGCCCCATAGAGAGGTGCTTGGCGCAGTCTCGCGAAAACGCGAATATCTCTCTACTCCGAGATCGTATCGATGAACGGTTTAATGCGTTGGAAACTAGACTCATAGATCTTTAATTTGGTGGGTAGATCACCCCGTAATTCCTTGTAAATTATGAGAAAAGATTAGAAACATTTGACCTAATGTTTAAGTAAAATTATGAACCTAAGTTGCGACAACTTTTGTCGACTTTTGTTTCATAACTCGTTTGACTTCAAGACTTATGATACGGATATTATATGATTAAAATACCTTAATAAATGCCCTCTTGAGTGGATTAAGCGCCGCTAGATTACCTGAAAATACGAGTTACAACATCCTTGATTCGTTTAACTTCTAATACTGGTTAATCACTCTTATACACTCTTGTATCACTTAAGACCAATAGGATTGACTTCTTATCATCTCAAAGATAATTCCTTCTTGGATTTATGTTAACTAATATATGGCATGAACTAACACATGTGGATATGGGTTGTAACACTACAGAATATCCATGATAAAATCTTCTAACAATTCAATCCTTTGTCTATGATTTGGGTTGACTTCTTTCTTTTAACTTATACCGGAATCTTCTACGACCGTATGATTGTCAACATATATGTTGATGCATGGATAATATTCCGAAATCATAAGTGCGTTCATCACATAACTAACTCTGGATCATTGATCAATAATTCCTTTCGTTCTTTCTCTGTTTTCTTTAAATGTAGGTAATTACTTTTCCTAGTCTTTCTGTCCCCTTGTTACGTCCATACATAGCTTATCATAGTGTTTACACTTGCCATAGTTTTCATACAACTCATATGATCTCGAATATTACTTTTAATTCTTACTTCCCGTTCATTATCCACGGTAGGTGACATTTTACTTTGGAATGCTTACAATGTTGTTACGAGATTATTGTTACATGACCATTTCCTCTAAATAAAAAATTCCACAATTATATCTCTTATCGATCGTCTTTCTGAATGTAGGCATCATCTCATTACGAATAGAAGTTGGGGACTTAAATTCTTATAAGTGAGCTATACCACACGATCTAGAGTAAGAAGGAAGAATGACAGTCCAAAATGCCCTGCAACCTCCTACTTATAACTGTGGTGAATGACACACCCATAAACAAGACTCTACTAGACACGGCTTGTAGACTCCGTAGGACAGAACTACTCTGATACTACTTTTGTCACGACCCACAACAATGGGCCACGACGGGCACCCGGTACCTTACTCAACCGAGTACCAACGTAACGTATCTTTCTTATTACATCATCATATACACATGACATACTGGCCTAATAGGCCAATATGATCTTTTATATACACGAAACATAGGCCAACAAAGGCGCACAATCGTTCACGTACACGACATATGTCTACAAGCCTCTAAGAGTACATAAATGTCATAAAGGTCGGGCACCCGTCGCGGCCCATCGATTTGGGTCGTGACAACAATTCACGTCTAAATCATACTAACCAAACAAGAAACTTCGAAGCAAATGGAGTGCACCAACATCTTCCACTGAGTTGATGGCCTACTTGGAGGGCTCTCGACCTGTCTATCGGGACATGCGGGCATGAAACACAGCGTCCCCAGGATAAAGGGACGTCAGTATGAATAATGTACCGAGTATGTAAGGCACATAAATAAGTACATAACAGACATGGAAGAAATATATTGTAAATGACTCAACATGTAAGTCTAGATAACTCTGTAAATCATGAAATACTTATAGTGTCATGCATATACATATAAATAACATGTCGTGCATTGGTACATGTGTTTATAACAACATTAAGCCTTTGAGGGTATCCCATCATATCATTTTGGCCACTGTGGGCAAATTATCAACGTATACCAGCTGATCAGGTGGTGGTGCATATATAATGTTGTAACCTTCTCCTATATCCCATATACATATATACGTGTATATAACGCCATCTGGTCATGGCTCAATGTACAAGTATAAATTCATGAGATGCATAAGAATTATGTTAATAAAATTTTCTTGAATTGCCATAAAATCAGTATGCCTTTCGGGTAAACTTTATAAAATACGTATTTTCTGAAACCTATGAACATAATATATAATAATAATTTGCATGGGGAATCAAGAATATCGACACCCCTATGATTTCTATGGATAGAGTCATTTATGAATGTTGTGCATTTGCTCGTTTCATTTATTTTGTATGGATCATGCCAAAAGAAAATAAGGGATAACCTTAACATACCTGAGCCGGTCTTCTAGAAAATCCTTCTAACGCACGACAATTGCGACAAAACACGTAACAACAAGATCAAAATAGGGAACAATTTGTACAAAATACCCGAAGCAATAACATTGCTATGCAAAGATAATCTTGGCTTATGCTTTTCCGTAAGAACTTAGCAGTAACGTTTGTTTTGTTTTTTGGAAAATGATATTTGATAGAACTTTTTGCTTAAGATAATAGAGATGACATTAGAAAGGACGATGAATCTTAGATGACTCTCCTAGACAGAACGTTATTATGTTCTTGTTTTATGAGAATTGAAGATTAATTGTGAATTTGAAAAGTCATGCTTAATTATTATGTGGGCCCCACATGTCTATCTTGGTGTAACACTTCTTTCTCAAAGTATGACACCTTGAAACTTTAATACTTAGTCATTACAAGTAAATGGTTAATAGCCAAATTGGGGGAGGGGTTTAATCTAATCCCAAGATTATTAATTAATTAGGTAATGACCCGTTACCCGATAACTAACCAATTTCCTACGTAATTAAAAATTATCTCAAATTACTTAGAATACTCACTTTTAATAAATATTATACACCTTAGTATCATGGCCATGTGGTACCTTATATGGTACTAGTCTATAAATACCAGATATTTTAGCTTGGCCCGAATTTTATCCCAACATGCCAAGGCGCAAATTCCGTTTCTTTGATTTTCTCCCCCTCTCACCTTAATGAATTTACTCATCACATATTTCAACTAGCCTAATCCTTGTAATCTCAAAATAATTTTTTTCCTTGGACTGATGTCAATTACCTTATGACAAATTCAACGTACAATACTACAGGGTACAACATCGTCGTTATTTAATACTGCGAAGCATAACATCATCGTAATATAGTACTGCAAGGCATAACATCATCGTAATATAATACTACGGGAAGTAATATCGACATTAATATTGCGGGGTGTAACAATGTCAGGATAGTAGAGTTGATCTCGGCATGACCTTCCTCGATTACTTATTTGGATAGCTGAACAACAGCCCTGGGGAGCAGGTCATCTTCCTCGATAGATGGAAAAGTTTACAAGGGCATCATCCTAGCTATTATTCTCTCGAGGTATGTGGATCAAAGTCTGTTCTTTGATGCGGTGCAACATGACTTGATTTGTCTAAGTATCTTTGAATTTTGTCTTCTCGAACCTCGAAGCACCTATTTACTTGATTTACTACCAGGAGGGAATCACATTTTGCTTTGATATCTTTAGCTCCTAGGCCTTTGACCAATTCTAGACCTGCAATCATAGCCTCATATTTGGCTTCGTTGTTAGTCAACTGTATGCGGTAAAATCAAAGGGGTCTATTTCTCGCCACTAAGGTGCATTCGGGGAGTCATATCAACACCTTGAGGCTGCAGGATTATGATCAAACTCCTTCCTTCGAGGTTCGTCCGCAGCCCAGCAAAGATTTCGAGGATGGGGAATTCTTCCACGACCCAACCAAGGTTCTAAGGACGTGGGATCCTCGAGGCGAGCTGCTAGAATCAGCAAACACTAGCACCGTGCCTAGCCATCCCGTCCCCGTGTCTTTGCATTTAATGTACTCTGTACTATATTGTATACACTCTCCTATATAATGGGAGTCCATGCCACTTTGTAAAGGGCTAATGTTGCTCCAACTATTTCTCCACAAGATCAATAATATCTCTTTCTCTTTTCTCTCTAACTCACTTACTTTCACTGGCTCGAGGCCTCTTTAGCATTTATCGCTTTCTTGCTTGTTCTTTATTTATCACTTGGACTTGGCCATATAGAGCTTTGTTTGATCATAACCTAACTGTTATCACATTCCCGACTCTCCCTGATAGCTCGAGCTCGACCCGGATATCAACCCTGAGGTCCCCCATCGGCCAATCCTATACCCGGGCAGTAGGCCTATCGGTTTGATTACTGCCTCGTTTTAGCTTGCATTTCATCCTTAAACTTCATATTCCTAGCATCATCTGTTGTTACAATTTTCACGGTAAACATCAACCTTGAGTTTTATAGATTGCATGATTATGCCGCCCGTAGGCGGCTTCAGAACTATACCGAGCCTGTACCCTCTTACGTTTGATGCACCGTCAGTGAATAGGGTCTATACCCAAAAGGATGTTCTTGTTTTTAGTAAAAGTTCTTTCTCTACCTCGGGCACGAGGGAGGGTGAAAAGTCGGCCATGAAAGCCGCCAGAATTTGGGACTTGATAGTCGTTCGGTGTTGATACTCGATATCATATCCCCCGAGTTTGATGGCCCATTTGGCCAGTTCGCCTGATAATTCAGGATTATGCAATATGCTTGGAAGAGGATACGTTGTTAAAACACAAATATGATTGCATTGAAAGTAAGGTTTCAATTTTCCTAATGCGCTTATTAATGCAAGAGCCAATTTTTCTAGGTGCGGATACCTGGTTTCAACATCTTATAGGGTCTAACTTACATAATAAATAGGGAATTGTGTGCTTTGTTCTTCTCGAACTAGCACACCACTTACCGCTATCTCAGATACTTCCAGGTATATATACAACGTTTCATCCTCCTTTGGTGTGTGGAGTAAAGGTGGGCTACTCAGATATCACTTCAATTCCTCTAAGTCATGTTGGCATTTTGGAGTCCATTCAAAGTAGTTTTTCTTTTTGAGTAAGTAGAAGAAATGATGACTCTTGTCTGATGACCTCGATATGAATCGGCCCAAGGTTGTTATCTGCTCGGTCAGTCATTTCATGGCTTTCACGTTGTTTACCACCGTGATTTCTTTGATAGCCTTGATTATGTCGAGGTTGATCTTGATTCCTCTGTTTGACACCATGAAGCTTAACAATTTTCCCAAATCCACTTCGAAGGTACATTTCTCGGGATTGAGTTTCATGTTGTAGCTTATGAGGATGTCAAATGTCTCCTGCAAATAAGTCAAATGGTCCTCTGCGTGCAGGGACTTAACTAGCATGTCATCAATATAAACTTCCATGGATTTGCCTATTTTATGTTCGAACATTTTATTAACTAGGTGCTGGTACATAGCTCATGCGTTTTTCAGCCCGAAGGGCATTACATTGTAATAGTATGTACCGTACTTCATGATGAACGAAGTCTTTTCCCTATCCTCGGGGTTCATTTGAATTTGATTATACCTCGAGTAGGCGTCGAGAAAGGTGAGGGTCTCATGGCCAGCCGTGGCATCAATCAAGCGGTCGATGTTAGGCAATGGGAATGAATCCTTAAAGCACACTTTATTTAAGTCTTTATAATTTATGCACATTCTTAATTTATTTTCCTTTTTAGGAACCACTACCACATTAGCCAGCCATTCGGGATATATTACCTCCCTAATAGACCCTATTTTTGAGGAGTTTTGTTACCTCGTCCTTAACGAACACGTGTTTTATTTCGGACTGGGGTCTTCTTTTTTGTTTCACCGGTGTGAATTTGGGGTCGACACTTAATTGATGGGTGGTTATTTCCGGTGGGATCCCTGTCATATCTAAATGGGACCAAGCAAAGCAATCAATGTTATTAATAAGAAATTGAATGAGTTTTTTCCTGAGTTTGGGGGTTAGTCCCGTTCCCAGATATACCTTCTGATCTGGGATGTCACGCCCCAATCTCAGGAGGCGCGACCGGCACTCAATCGAGTGAACCCAACCGAGCAAGCCTTCTGGACACCTTCTACCCAACTCACAATGATCATTGAACCACGCTTTCATTTAATTAGACAGTAGGAAAGATCGTACATACAACATCACTAGTTCATTTTATATTACAACCCTTAAATCATAGTTATGTTCCCAAAATTCATACAGTTGCGGTTTAGAAGAACAAGAGTTTAGAATTACAACATAGTCCAGTGACCAATCCAACGCCTGTACATAACCCACACAAACGTTTACGGAGCGTCTAAAGATACAAAAGACAGTTATGAAAATGTCGGAAAAAAGCCCTGGCAATACCTCAAAAAGTGGTAATTTATAACAAAAGATTACACTGCATAACCCCTGGAAGAAAAGGGGGCTCACCGAGATTGCTGAGAGAAGGATGCTCCACTATCTGCGATTGGCACTGTCTGCTATGGAACCACCTATATCCATTCAAAAATGTAGCCCCTCCAGAAAAAGGGACGTTAGTACCATGGAATAGTACTAGTATGTATAACTAAACACCATCTCATTAGAAATAACAACCACACAAGAACAAAGAAATCATAATGATCAACAAAAGCTTTAAACAATCACCACATCATCAAATAAAAAGGGGATCACATAGCTTTCACATAATTTCCATAACTTTAGGTTGGGACATTTCATACTGTGGCATCATCATTCACAATACCACCGCTTTCTTGCGCGGAGTCCGATCACGGCCCGATCAACTAAGCTGCCTCATTTGAGACATATACCTCAATCACAATTTCATTCTCACTTTCTAGTTTACATATCAACACAATACCAGCATGTGTGTAGCATGGCATCCGATCACGGCCCGATCGAGTAAGCCGTCTTACCAATACATTTTCCTTTTCCATCAATCATCTCACTTTAATTTTTGTTCATACATATATCAGTTCAGCGGCACTTGGGGCCACAATTATCATAACTCAATTATTTTCCCCCACGTTTCACATCATTTCCACTTTCAACATTAATCGTGCAATTAAAGATAATTACACATATGAGAGCAATTCAAGTTGTAAGCATAGAGGGGAATTCACATATTTCGGCATAATAATCACAATTTAAACTTGACTTGAAATATAGTCATTTTAGCACATAGTTCACACTCTTCGCTCATCCTCAATTTACCTAGAATAGCATATTGAACACATTGAGACACACCTTTCACATATATTCTTGCAACATCAATTCATTTGAAATAACAAGTACTACATCAATCAAATTTCGGACTTACAACATTTGCATGGACACCATGGGATCTCAATTTCTAAGAAGAGGGAATTTTAGCCATACATACCTCAATAGAGCTTTCCTTAAATTCTTACAATAATTCCGAAACTCCTAGCAACTTCGATCTATTTTATGAGAATTACAAGTTGAACGATGAAGTAGAGGGATAATCAAGATTCTAGCTCATTTGGGCACATTATCAAGCACTAAGTGTGAATTAGGATTTTAGGACCTTTTTGGTGAGAGATTATATCATCCTACACCCTATTTTTTACATTTTTAGCTCACAATCTCCCCATACCCTTTTATCAATAACGCATGCAAGATAATTAATTCTTATACCTATGAACCCACTTGTTAGTTACTTATTCTAGTAGGAATTTTGAAATCAAGATTAGGGCACAAGTTCTTTTACCTCTTAGGATGAAGGCTTAGCAACCTTTCTTGATAATCTTCAATGATTTGGGAAAGGATTGAGTAGCAACTTGGTGAAGATAACTCTCTCCCTCTAGAAAAATTTCTCTCACTTTAGATGTAGTAGAAAATAGCATAAGAGGGTCTAATGGGTGTTTTTAACGGAATGGGGTTGGGTTTTAAAAGTTAAAAAATAGGAGCCCCGACTCAATATGCAGTCTCATATGTGACTGCATAACTGATATGCGGCCCGTAAAGGTAGCCCTCAAGACTTGAATATTCTGCCCGGGTATGCGACCAATATGTGGTCCGCATACCTGTTTTGTGGTCGCATAATGCATCGCAGAACTGCCCTTTGCAAAAATACAAGGAGGTTATGTGATGACTATGCGGCCCGCATATCATTTATGTGATTGCATAATTGGCCGCATAGTTGTCCTTAAAATTAGCCAACATTCTATCTCACTTTATGGCAGATATGCGGCCCACATTGCTGTTATTCGGCCGCATAATGGGCCGCAGAAATGCGGCTTTCTGAAAAATATTTTCCTTAACTTGTTAAGTAAAAAGATTTTGTGTTGACACTACGAGATTTCGGGTTTTTCAGTAAAAAAAATTCACGGGGCCTTATATGGAAGACGTTCGATCAGAACAACTTGCTCTAGTTCTTCAATAGTCGACTTCGTTACATCTGATTCTTCTGGGGCAACGAATGTTCCGGGAGCGAGGAAATCTTCTTCATCATCCTCAGGGGTCTATTTTCCTCTCGGCTCTTCTGAGGTAGAGTGTACAGAACTTTATGCCTCCCAGTGGACTGCGAACATTTCTTTTGCAGTATGCGGTTCTCCACATACCGTCTTTATACCGTCCTTTATTGGAAACTTCATCATATTATGCAGAGTTGACGGTACTGCCTTACGTTGTGTATCCACGGCCTACCAAGCAACGCATTGTACCTCACGTCACCTTCGATGACATGGAATTTAGCATCCTAAACTACACTGGACACGTTGACTAGGAGGGTGATCTCCCCCTTCGTTATTTCGCCGGCCATGTTGAAGTCGTTGAGGACACAGGAGGTAGGTACGATCTGATCGAGCAGTCCGAGTTGTTCTACCACCTTCCACCTGATTAGGTTGGTCGAGCTACCTGGATCCACGAGTACATGTTTAATTTGAATGTTATTCAAGAGGAATGAATTTACCAGCACATCGTTATGTGGTCGAGTCAAGGTCTCAAAATCTTCCTTGCTGAATGTAAGGATGTCTTCAGACATGCGGCCCCAAATTAATCCTTCCGTTGTAGTGGACACTTTTACACCGTTTGATCACGGGTCCTTGGGGATTGTCGGTTCCCCCAATGATCATATGAATGATGTGCTGAGGTTTTCCCGTTCCATTTCTACAGTCTGCCTCTCTTTCTTCCCGGGTGGGGTTTTTTCAAGTTTCCTGTTGATTTTCTTGGTGTGTACTCCCGTTGATGTGGGAACTGATATAAGCACGTTGGGCGTTGCATGAGACCATACCTACAGGGATCGGTTATGGCGCGTTCCCAAGGTTTTGTGGTGGTACACCAATACCTGGAACAACTATATCATTCTGTCCATGGTCCTTAGGACCGTTGTTTTCACGTGCATTCACTGAAACACAATAAACATAAGCAATATATGTAAGTAATAGAATCAAGGGAGAATGTGTTTATGTTAGAGAGTTGAGAATTTTCTTGGATTCAATCCCCCTTTATGAAATAACAAGGGTCCCCTTTATATAGGAGGGGAATCCCAATATAGTATATATGTACTTATTACAAAGAAATGTAGCTGGTACAACTACTTAGCAGTCTGGTACAGACTAGTACTATTTTTGCAAGTGTTATCAGCTTTGACCTCGTGCCTAGGGAACTTCCCGCTTATCTATGATAACCGTTGATTTTTGCTGCCCCAAGGTCGGGCATAAAGAACCCTCGAGGTCAGAACTCGAACTATTCCCCAAACATTCAAGGTGAAGCTACGAAAAGACACAATGATCCTAAACTCGGGCTCTCCAATTTTAGCTGCATACACTATTATACTCGGTATTTGTAGACTAGTATCATACAAGGTATCACATGGCCATGATAATATGATGTATAAGGTGTATATTTTGCTAAGTCAACAAAAGGTGGGCCCCAATCTCATTGGTAAGACACAAACCTAAGACATTAAGGGTTATGCTTATGTCTCCGTAAAGTAACGTATTCTTTGATGGAAAGGATTCATGTGAATTCTTTAGAAAGATTAAATGTAAATGTGATTTTCTTCAGCAAACATATACAAAATTATGTCCAAGACGGGCAAAAATAAGCCACAAAATTCATACAAGATTAGACGATATAACATGATTTGCTACAAAAAAAATCATACGGATTTTTTCCTACTTCGATCTTGCTGTCACATGTTTTTTCGCAATTAACCTATATTAGAGGGATTGCTCGTAGAACCAGCTCATGTATGTTAAGGCTATCCCTTCTTTTGTTTGGCATGATCCATACGATACAAGTGAAACGAGCAAATGTACAACTTCTATAAATAATTCTATTCATAGAAGTATTAGAAGTGTCTATGTTCTTGAATTCTCATGTGTCTTATTATTCCATCGTCTGTTCATATGTCTCAAAAAATATGTAAATTGATTTTGTGATATTAATCGGAGGCATAATGGTCATATGACACTCTGAAAGATTTTATTGACGTACTTCTCAAGCATTGCATCATTTACATTGACCCATGACCAGATGGCATTATATATGCCTATATATATGTATGTATATATGTATATGGGATATGGGAAAAGTTATGGCATTATATGCACACCACCACCTGATTAGCTGATATACGTTGATGATTTGCCCACAGTGGACGAGTTGATATGATGGGATGCCCTCAAAAGGCTTGATGATTTATGAACACGTGTACCTATGCATGACATGACATTCATATGCATATGCATGACACTATAAGTATTTCATAATTTATAGAGTTATCTAGACTTACAGGTTTACTCATTTACTCTATATTTTTTCCATGTCTTTTATGTACTTATTTATGTGCTTTACATACTCGGTACATTATTCGTACTAACGTCCCTTTTTCCTAGGGACACTGCATTTCATACCCTCAGGTCTTGATAGATAGGTCGAGAGTCCTCCAAGTAGGCGATCAGCTCAGCGGAAGATGTTGGTGCACTCCATTTGCTCCGGAGTTTCTTGTTTGGTCAGTGTGACTTAGATGTGTATTGTTTGGTATGGTGGGGCTCTATCCCGACCTTTATGACAATTATGTATCCTTAAAGGATTGTAGACAGATGTCATGCATGTAAAAGATTGTATCGCCTTGTCGGCCTATGTTCAATGTACGAGTGGTTATTTTTGTCTTAGAGGCCCATATGTCTTATGCATAAGTTGGTATAACACGTTGTATTCCACCTATTTCACGGCAGCCTCTCCAGCTTAGTCATCTATGATAGTATGATACAAAAAGATACGTTATGTCTGTACTCGGTTGAGTAAGGTACCGAGTGCCCGTCGCGGCCCGTCAATTTGGGTCATGACAAAAGTGGTATCAGAGCAATTCTATCATAGAGAATCTACAAGCCGTGTCTAGTAGAGTCTTGTTTATGGGTGTGTCGTGCACCACACTTATAAGCAGGAGGCTACAGGGCATTTAGGATTGTCAATCTTTCTTCTTACACTAGATAGTATGGTAGAGCTCACTTATAAGAATTGAAACTCCTAGCTCCTATTCCATTCATAATATGGCGATTCCTACATCCATAAAGACGGTCGGTAAGAGATATGGCTATGGAATTGTTGAGTCAAAGGAACTCGACTTTGTATTATGCTTGTGATAAGCAAATATGAGGTCTTCAACAGATCATATGTGTACTGAAAGGTGTAAGCTTCTCGATAAGGATACCTAAGGCAAAAATATCTATCCACTATTATGGTAAAAAGCAATCAAAGGATCAGAAGATACAAGTTTCGACGGGAAAAAAAAGAAGCAAAAAGCAAGGTAAAGAAGGATACTTGCTACCTAATTAGTAGATATGAACATTTTCTACAATTCAGGAAGAGAGATATAAGCATTTTGAGTTACCTTCATCAATAACAAAGGTATGTACAATTGGCCACACCCGTCTAAGTTATTCCCTATAGGGGCTAACAGGTATAGTTTGACAAAAGGATGGAACATCAGGATCCGGCTGGGGTTAGAGTAACCCAAAATAGTGAATGGATTGGTTGAGATTAAGAGGTAAAACATTTGTAGGTAGTTCATTGTAGATCCAACTCCTAGTACTTCCCTAAAGGGGGAATATGGAATGATGTGGCATTAAGCCAAAATTAAGTGGTTCTAGTAATTATGGAATGGTAAAGGAAGAATGCGATAAAAATGGGAAAGGGATGAGATTTCACTTATTTAAATCCTATAGATATGCTACGATTCCAGAACATTATGCAAACACAACGTCAAGGAAACGAAGTAAGGGTTCCTACCTTAGATGTTATTGGTAAATAAGGAACCAGTGCGAGAGGTAAGTTAAGAGAGGAAATAACCCTAGAAAGGGTACACTGAATATTGCTATAAGAGTGGGCCAGCAAATGGTTAGTAGTTGATTCAGGAAGAGCCTAGTTATGGCTAGATAAGAGGATATAGACATATAAATAGGTCGTGCAAGATAAACAGAGTGAACCCAACATGGGGAGTTCAGCCTCGTAGTTATGACATTATAATACTTGAGATATATTCATATGAGGGTAGTTAAAAAGGTGCTGTATGAGTATTATAGAAATAAAAGAGAATGTCGATGGGAAGATAGTAAAAATATCTAGTTCAAAAGCATCCCTACAAGCACAAGAGCATGGAGGTAAGTAACTATGAATAATTATAGTCGAGGAAGGACATCAAAAATTACATTAAGTAAACAAGGTAATAAGCTCGTAGCCTTGTAGGAATCAGTGGTCCTCCCTAAGTACTACAATGGAAGACCAGTTGAGGAAATAAGGTAGAAGGCTCATTATAAGAAGTATCATCCTCATAAGAAGTTAGTATGAAGCTCCCACCGAATTGTGTATGCCCTAGAAGTGAATGTATTATAATAGAGCCTCAAGTTGTGGACGTGAATTATACTTGTATGGAAGGGAGTTCATGAAAGAGATAGAAGATACGATGTAAGACTTTAAGCTAAAAAAAAGTAAATGTGAACAACATATGAGATACTCAAATGCAGAAGGTTGTGAATAGACCTTACTTCGATAGAAGGCTAGAAGTGCGGGGATTCGATATCCAAGACTGATAGTGGCGTCATCAGTGGTATACCTTCCAGCCTATGGTTTCTAGTTATCGAGAGGACTAGTCAAGAGAGTAAAGAAGAGTTAGATGCGATGTGATGTCTCGCTTGATGTTCCAAAATAACATAAGTAAATCTATGGTGCAAACAAGTTGAAGGGAGGTTGCGAGTAGTGTAAATAGATGTGTGTAAGTTCCAAGCTAAAATATGATAAGGCAACAGAGTTTTGGGAAGACAAGAGTAAGGATAAGAATGGGTGAACGAGAAGGTGACGAGAATGGATAAGTCCTCGGTATTAAGCCCATGAAAACAAGATAGCTAATGGTTTCTCTAAGTTTCAGAAAGTTCAGTATAGCCTAAATGCCCTCAAAGGAGTCTAAGATTAATAGCGTTTAGAAGAGATGGAATGTTGCCCTAGTAGTAGAATGAGGGTGTAATTGTGATAAATAAAGGATGACGTTTGGGCCTTTGCTTGAGTAATAATTTGAAGAAGAAAAATAAAGGAAGGAGATCTCATGAATTGTATAGGATTAAAATACCCACGTAAGGTGAATCACATTGGGACGCTATGAAATACGATTATGAAAGCTTTGTATTGCCCCAAGTGGATCAGTCAAATAATTTTAGATATTCATCGATGAGGAGTAAGCCCTATTGACAATGTATTACGTAATAGGTTTGAAGTTATCAGCAGTAGGTTGCAGATCAACATTTAAGTGAATCAACAATGGATGGATAAAAGTTACAAAGTATGAGATGCGATTAGGTAATCATTCTTAAGATGAACGATAAGGAAGAAGCATTAAAGGACTTGGATTTGTACATATAGGATAAGCAACAAGAGTAACTTGGGGCTTGGTAGTAGACCTCAGTAACAACAAATAAAAGTAAGAGAGATGGTATACTAACCTACTTAGATGCAGTAAAGTCATATGAATAGATAATCGAGTCTATGAAATAAAATATAACAATATTTGTAAATTCGACAAAATATCGAGCAAAGAACATCGGTATACTTATAGATGCCAAGAGGGACATCTCACCAAGCTCTGTATATGTTCACAAATTGAGGCCTAAATTAGCTAAAAGCTAGAGGAAAAAGTAGAGAGGATCTCGTAGGCGTACTTACAAGGTTAGAGTCGTATAGGCTGCATGAAAGAATGCAGCAACAGTACGAGATTGGAAGGATTTCTGCCACAAGTCGTGGCGTGAGAAAGAGGCCTAAAAGGGGGAATACCCTGGCCTTTGGATTTATTCACAAAACAATTGCCTAAATGGAAAGGAGAGCATTAATGTATTCACAAGAGCTATAAGGTATGAAAATTATAAGAGCATCAGTCAACATTCGAGGACGAATGTTCCAAAGGGGGGAATGATGTTACACCCCACAATATTACGATGATGTTACATCCTGCAGTATTATATTACGATGATGTTATGTCACGACCCAAACTGATGGACCGTGATGGGCACCCGCTACCTTACTCAACCGAGTACCAACGTAACATATCATTCTTATTATATCATCATATACACGTGACATACGAGCCTAATAGGCCAAAATGATCATTTATAAATTCAAAACATAGGCCGACAAGGCTGTACAATTTTTCACGTACACGACATATGTCTGCAAGCCTCTAAGAGTACATAAATATCATAAAGATCGGGATAGAGTCCCGCCATACCAAACAATATACGTCTAAATCATACTAACCAAACAAGCAACTCCGACGCAAATGGAGCGCACCAACACCTTCCACTGTGCTGATAGCCTACTTGGAGGGCTCTCAACCTGTCTATCGGGATCTGCAGGCATGAAACACAGCATCCCCAGGCAAAAGGGACGTCAGTACAGATAATGTATTGAGTATGTAAGGAACATAAATAAGTACATAAGAGACATGGAAGAAATATAGAGTACATAACTCATCCTGTAAGTCTGAATAACTTTGTAAATCATAAATTACTTTTAGCGTCATGCATATGCGTATGAATGTCATGTCGTGCATAGGTACATGTTTCATAACATCATCAGCCTCTGAGGGCATCCCAGCATATCATATCGGCCATTGTGGGCAAAATCGTCATCGTATACCAGCTGATCAGGTGGTGATGCATATATAACACCATAACCTTTCCCATATCCCATATACATATATATACATACATATATATAATGCCGTTTGAATCATATTTACATATATACACGTATATAATGCCGTTTGAATCATATATCTGCCATTTTGGGCAACATCATCAACATATACCAACTGATCAGGTGGTGGTGCGTATATAACGCCGTAACCTTTTCCCATATCCCATAATACATATATTTACATATATACATACATATATACGCGTATATAACGCCATCTGGTCAAGGGTCAATGCACATGTATAAATGAGTGAAATAAATAAAAAATACATAATAATCTCGATATTTCTTCCGGATAAACTTTTCCAACTGCGTATTATTCTGAGACCCATGAACAGAAGATAATAATAATTGCCATGGGGAATCAATAATATAGACACCACTACTATTTGTATGAATAGAGTAATTTATAGAAACTGTGTATTTGCTCGTTTCTTTAGTATAATTTGAATCATGCCAAAAGAAAGAAGGGAGGGCCTTAACATACCTTGAGTAGGGAAAACTCCGTATTATATTCTTGGAGAAGATTGCAGCGTACTCTTTTAGAATCGCAAATCCCACGTTGTTATAGTATTAGGTAGTCTTCGAATAAAATAGTGAAGCCACTTCACGTTACTACTGCAAATTCCTATATTTGCTGGAGCCTTAAATTATATGTTTAGAAAATTCAATCGAATTCACCTCATGCTAGCAGATGGGCGATCAAATATTTCTTGTTGATTTATTGTTGGCATTGAACCATGACGAGGGAGGATCAAAAACTTCTGGGTGTGTCCAAGGAAATTGTTAGCCTTAATTTTATCAAGCAGCAACCCAGACTAGCAAACCAGACCATGCTTCAAGAGATTGCCTTGTAGTCATGCTGTAGCCTTTTAAAATGGGAACCAATGTCCATAAGGTTAAGGAAGTATCAACAGACTACACTTACACGCAAGTAGACTAAATAATAAGTCTTACTCTTAGATTGCCACCTAATTTCATGACATAAGAGTCATAACATGGCTTTGATTGATACTTCATTTTGCTGCCACGTTTTTGTGGGGAGGGATTAATCTTATCCAAATATATCCCCAATTAATTAAGTAATATCTCGTTACTGCAAAATTGAGAATTATTCTCACTTACTTAAAATATTACTCACTTTTCACATACCTTATATACCTTACTAGCATGGTTCATGTAGTACCTTGTATGACACTAGTCCATAAATACCGGGTATTTTAGCTCGGCCGTATTTTACCCCAAAATGCCAAACTTGGACAAAATTCATTTTCTTTGACTTGCTCCGCCTTTCCCCTTCATGAATTTACTAATCGCTTGAAAAATAGCATAATCCTTACAATCTCCAATTAATTTTTTTACTTGGACTGATGTCAATTACCTTATGACAAATTTAACGTACAATACTTCAGGGTTCAACAATGTTGTAACTTAATACTGCGAAGCGCAACATAATTTTAATGTAATAAAGGCATAATATCATCGTAATATAATACTGTAGGACATAACATTGATGTACTATTGCATGGTGTAACATCATTCCCCCTTTGGAACATTCGTCCTCGAATGTTGACTGATGCATTTATCATTTTCATAACCTATATCTTCCAAATACTTTAGAACTTCCCTTGTCATCTAGGCATCTATTATGTGAATAAGTCCAAAATCCAGGGTATTCCCCCCTTTGGCCTCCTTCTCACACCACAACTTGTAGTCGGAATCCTTCCAATCTCGTAACTGTTGCTATCTTTCATCATGCAGCCTGTACAATTTTGACCTTGTAAGTGTGCCCAAACTCTAGGCTTTATATGTAGAGCTTGATTAGACTTCCCTTTGGGCATCTATGGGTATACTGAAGTTCTTCGCTCGGTACTTTGTTGAATTCACGAATATTTATCTCATCACATAGGTCCGTTTAGCTATCCGTATGAATTTGCTACCGTAACTCTTATTTTAATTTATCGTTGCTAAGGTCTGCTACCAAGTCCTAGCTTACTCCCGTTGGTTATTCCATATGTATAAATTTAAGTCCTTTAGTGCTTCCTCATTACTGCTCATCTTTCAAATGACGGTCTAATCTCATCTCATACTTTGTGACTTTTGTCCATCATTGTTGATTCACCTCAATACTGATCCACAATATACCACTGATAACTTGAAACTTCTTACGTAATACTTTGCCCCTAAGACTTTCGTTATATCAAGGAATATTAGAAGTGATTCCCATAATCGTATTTCATAGTGTCTCAATGTGATTCACCTTATGAATGGTATCCTAATTTCGTGTCGCTAGCGAAATATTTTCTCCTTCTTTTTTTTATTCAAATCATTATTCAAACGAAGGCCCAAACGTATCCTTTATCTGTCACAATTATACCCTCATTTTATTACCAGGTCAGCATTTCATTCCTTCTAAATGCTATTAATCCTAGACTTCTTTGAGTTCGCTCAGGCTATACTGAACTTTCAATAACTTAGAGAAACCATTATCTCTCTTGTTTCCATGGACTTAATCCTAAGGACTTATCCACTCTCGTCACCTTTTTACTTGACTTTCTTCATCCTTACTCATGTTTCCTTAAAACTTTGTCTCTCTGCCATACTTTAGCTTGCGTCCTATACATATCCATTTATACTACTCGCAACTTTCCTTTAACTTGCTTGCACCATATCTTTACTTATGTTATTATGGAATGTTAGGCGAGACATCACATAGTCTCCAACTTTTCTCTATTCTCTTAACTAGATCTCTCAGTACTTAGAAACCATAGGCTGAAAGACATGCCGCCGACGATGCCGCTATCATTCCCGGTTATTGGATCCCCAGGCTTATAGCCTTCTATCCGAAGTATGGACTACTCACGATCTTCTGTCTTTGAGTATCTCGTACGTTGTTCACCTTTAGCTCCTTAAAATCTCGCATCGTATCTTCTTTCTCTTTCCTGACCTCCCTTCTACCTAGGTGTAATTCACGTCCATAACTTGAAGCTCTATTTTAATACTCGCACCTCTGGTACATACACAATCCGGTGGGAGCTTCGTACTGACTTCTTATGAGGCTGGTACTTCTTCTAACTGGATTCCTTGTAGAGCCAATATAGTTTATGGTTTTTATGTTATTTCTCTTGAACATCTGATATTAAGAGTGATTCTGTCATGTTCTCAAGCACAACTTCTATAATTTTTCTAGGTCCAATAATCAGACTCCTGATTTACTTGGGTGATGTAATTCTTTAGTTTCATTTTCTTCTGATTACCCTTTATGTAGGCTCAAGCTATCTTCCGATCCGTGGCTCATGGAATTAAGTTATTACTTTCACCTTTTATGGATGCTATGGAAAACCATAATATAGTCTTCTAATGATTCAATCCTTTGTTTATGAGCTGGACCCAATTCCTTCTTTTAGCTTATACCGGAGTCTTCTACAGCTGATCATTAATCAAATAATTCCTTTCGTTCCATCAGCTTTCTTCAAATGTAGACAATTTCTTCTCTTGGTCCTTTTTCCCCCTTTTGCGTGCATACTTAGCTTATCTACATTCTCTCGCATGCTGAAGTTTTTGTGCAACTCATATGACCTCGAATATTGCTTTTAATTTTACTTCTCGTTCATTAGCCGCGGTAGGTGCCACTTTCTTTTGGAGTGCATACAATTTTGTAGTTAAATTGTTCTTACGCAATCCTTTCCTCCTTAGGTCACTGTGCTTTGGTTGAAGCCTTCTTCGTTATTTCCTCAGCTTGTCTTTCATTGTAGTACTTAGGGAGAACCCTTGACTCTTGTAAAGTTGTGAGCTTATTACGGACCTTTTTGATGTCCTTACTTGCCTATAATCATATATAGTTGCTTACTTCCATGCCCTTGTGCTTGTATGGTTGCTTCTGAACTGATATTTTGACTGTCTTCCCAGTGGCACTTTCTTTTATTCCTGTAACACTCATACGGTACCTTTAACTACCCCGACTATTGTTTGAATATATATCAAGTATTATAATGATATTCTTTGAGGCTGAATTCTCCATGTTGGGTTCTACTATGTTTATCTTACACGATCTGATGACTCATCTATAACCTCCTGTTTAGCCATAACTGAGATCTTCCTGACCAATTACTAACTACTCATTGACCCATTCTCATATCAATATTTCTTGTAATCTTTCTTGGGTTATTTACTTTGTTTTAACTTACGTCTCGCACTGGCTCCTTATTTATTAATAACAGCTCGGGCAGGAACCTTTACTTCCTCTCCTTAACGTCGTGCTTGCACAATATTCTTGAATTGTAGCATATCTATAAGATTTGGATAAGTGCCTTCTCATTCCTCTTTCTTTGTCGCATTCTTCCTTTACCATTCCATCATCACTAGAACCACTTAATTCTGACTTAATGTCACATCACTCCATATTCCCCCCTTTTAGGGGTGTACTAAAAGCTGAAGCCACGAGGATATACCTATAGATGTTTTACCTCTTCATATTTGGCGTCGTTTCTCAACATCAGTGATCCTTACCCGCCTTGCGGCAATTCTTCTGTACCAATGATGACAAATTCCCTTACTCGTGAGGGTGACACTTAGCATAACTGGCACATACAGTCTCTTAAGCTTAACTTTGCTCATATTACTTGCTCTAGGGAAGCATCTCCCTGAATGACTATTCTCTTAATTTCTCATGAATCTTCTTCTATTGTATGTCCTATTATCACCGGAACGCAATGTGAAATCCTGATGATGTCGATCATTATCAAATCACTTAGTCCATAATTCATATTGAGTTTATCTTGTTCACCAGTCCATATTAATTCCTATTAATCTGGTGTCTAATTTTTTTCCTTCTGTTAATCACGTTAGAGTTGCGAACTTATTTCTCGAAATGAGGATATGACTTTATGGCCTATATCCTTTTATTGTCTCAAGGCCTGTCATCTTTTGTCTTTTCCTTCACTTGACTGCAATCTCTACAATACTCTCATCATTTTTCTTTTGACCTACCTTTGTCATCCGTGTATCACATCTTACTCATAATGCTTTATCAACTCTCTTCTTATCTCCCGCTAGTTGTCTATGTCTACTGCTTTACTCTGAAAACTAGAACAAAATATTCTTTTGCATTTGGCTCCCCTTGCTCCATCCCTTGGCTCTTCCAATTGCCTAGCATTCTTTCTTTACTGGGGGCGGGAGCCACACTAAGGTAATATTTATTCCTTCAAGGCTTCCAGTGCTCATATCTAGCTTTAATATTTTAGGATGCACCATCTAGGAATCTCATGAGGAGATATATTAACGCATTTACAATATCCTTCAGAAATGTCAACAACACAAACAATCCACTCACTATTTTAGTTTACTCTAACCACAGCCAGGTCCTGATGTTCTGTCATTTTCTTAAACTACACCCGTTAGCCCCCGTAGGGCATAATTGATATAGGTACGACCAATTATATACCACTGTTATTTGAATATAACTTAAAAACCTTATATTCCTCTGCCTGCATTATAAACATTGTTAACCTTTATTAATTGGGCACCTCGTACTCTTCTTCATCTTGCTTCCTTTTCTTGTTGAAACTTCTATTTATCTTCTGAATCTCTCATTGTCTCTCACTATTAAGGTTGATAGGTATTCTTGTCGTAAGGATTCTTATCAGGAAGCTTACACCTTTCAGTACACCCATTATCTACCAATGACCTCACATTTACTTATCGTAAGCATGATACAAAGTCGAGTTCCTCTAATTCAACACTTCCACAGCTATATCTCTTATCGATCGTCTTTCTGAATGTAGGCATCATCTCATTAGGAATAGAAGTTGGGTACTTGAATTCTTATAAGTGAGCTCTACCACACAATCTACGGTAAGAAGAAAGAGTGACAGTCTTAAATGCCATGTAGCCTCTTGCTTATAAGAGTGGTGCACGACACACCCATAAACAAGACTCTACTAGACATGGCTTGTAGACTCCCTAGGACAGAACTGCTCTGATACCACTTTTATCACGACCCAAACTGATAGGCCGTGACGGTCACTCGGTACCTTACACAACCGAGTACCAATGTAACGTATCTTTCTTATTATATCATCATATACACGTGACATACGGGCCTAATAGGCCAACATGATCATTTATAAATTCAAAACATATGCCGACAAGGCTGTACAATTTTTCACATACACGACATATGTCTGCAAGCCTCTAAGAGTACATAAATATCATAAAGATCGGGATAGAGTCCCGCCATACCAAACAATATACGTCTAAATCATACTAACCAAACAAGCAACTCCGACGCAAATGGAGCGCACCAACACCTTCCACTGTGCTGATAGCCTACTTGGAGGGCTCTCAACCTGTCTATCGGGACCTGCGGGCATGAAACACAGCATCCCCAGGCAAAAGGGACGTCCGTACGGAAAATGTACCGAGTATGTAAGGCACATAAATAAGTACATAAGAGACATAGAAGAAATATACAGTACATGACTCAACCTGTAAGTTTGATAACTTTGTAAATCATAAATTACTTTTAGTGTCATGCATATGCGTATGAATGTCATGTCGTGCATAGGTACATATTTCATAACATCATCAGCCTCTAAGGGTATCCCATTATATCATATCGGCCATTGTGGGCAAAATCATCGTCGTATACTAGTTGATCAGGTGGTGGTGCGTATATAATGCCATAACCTTTGCCATATCTTATATACATATATATACATACATATATACGTGTATATAATGTCGTTTGAATCATATTTACATATATACACGTATATAACGCCGTTTGAATCATATTTCCGCCAATGTGGGCAACATCATCATCATATACCAGCTGATCAGGTGGTGGTGTGTATATAACGCCGTAACATTTTCCCATATCCCATATACATATATTTACATATATTTACATATATACATACATATATACACGTATATAACGCTATCTGGTCATGGATCAATGCACATGCATAAATGAGTGAAATGCATGAAAAATACATAATAATCTCGATATTCCTTCCGGATAAACTTTTCCAACTGTGTATTATTCTAAGACCCATGAACAGAAGATAATAATAATTCTCATGGGGAATCAAGAATATAGACACCCCTACTATTTCTATGAATAGAGTAATTTATAGAAACTGTGTATTTGCTCGTTTCTTTAGTATAATTTGGACCATGCCAAAAGAAAGAAGGGAGCACCTTAACATACCTTGAGTAGGGAAAACTCCGTATTATATTCTTGGAAAAGATTGCACCGTACTCCTTTAGAATCGCAAATCTCACGTTATAGTATTAAGTAGTCTTCGAATAAAATAGTGAAGCCACTTCACGTTACTGCTACAAATTCCTATATTTGCTGGAGCCTTAAATTGTAAGTGTAGTGATGCAGCGCTTCCAAATTCAATCGACTCCACCTCATGTTAGTAGATGGGCGATCAAATATTTCTTGTTGATTTATTGTTGGCATTGAACCATGACGAGGGAGGATCAAAAACTTCCGGGTGTGTCCAAGGAAATTGTTAGCCTTAATTTTATCAAGCAGCAAACCAGACCATGCTTCAAGAGATTGCCTTGTAGTCATGCTGTAGCCTTTTAAAATGGGAACCAATGTCCACAAGGTTAGGAAGTATCAATAGACTACACTTGCACGTAGGTAGACTAAATAATAAGTCTTACTCTTAGATTGCCACCTAATTTCATGACATAAGAGTCATAACTTGGCTTTGATTGATACTTCATTTTGCTGCCACATTTTTGTGGGGAGTGATTAATCTTATCCAAATATATCCTCAATTAATTAGGTAATATCTCGTTACCCAATAATTAATCAATTACCCGCAAAATTGAGAATTATTCCCACTTACTTAAAATATTTCTCACTTTTCACATACCTTATACACCTTACTAGCATGGTCATGTAGTACCTTGTATGACATTAGTCTATAAATACCGGGTATTTTAGCTCGGTCCGTATTTTACCCCAAAATGCCAAACTTGGACAAAATTTATTTTCTTTGACTTGCTCCGCCTTTTACCTTCATGAATTTACTAATCGCTTGTGAAATAGCATAATCCTTATAATCTCCAATTAATTTTTTACTTGGACTGATGTCAATTACCTTACGACAAATTTAATGTACAATACTTCAGGGTGCAACACTGTCGTAACTTAATACTGCGAAGCATAACACCATCGTAATGCAATATTGCAAGGCATAATAATATAATACTGCAGGACATAACATTATCGTAATATTGCGGGGTGTAACATGTTACATCCTGCAGTATTATATTACGATGATGTTAAGCCTTGCAATATTATATTATGATGATGTTATACTTCACAGTATTAAATTACGACGATGTTGCACCATATAGTATTGTACGCTGAATTTATCGTAAGGTAATTGACATTACTCAAAGGAAAAAGATTATTTGGAGATTATAAGGATTATGTTATTTCAAACAAGTGATTAGTAAATTCGTGAAGTTGAGAGGATAAGCAAATCGAAGGAAACAAATTTCATCGAAATTTGGCATTTTGGGATAAAATACGGTCTGAGCTATAATACCCAGTATTTATGGACTAGTGTCATACAAGGTACCACATGGCCATGATAGTATAATATATAAGGTACATTAAAAGTAAATAGTATTTTAAGTAAGTTGAGATAATTTTAAATTATGCGGGTAATTGGTTAATTATCGGATAGCGGCATATCACCTAATTAAATTAATTGAAATTTTTTGATAAGTATTAAGGTAAGAACGTGGCATCCAAGGACCTTATCTAAGCATCACTCTTAGGTTCATATAATGAGGTGTAACACGTAGAAAATTATTTTGTTAAGTCATCAAAGGTGGGGTCCAATCTCTTTGGTAAAGACACAAACTTAAGACATTAAAAGTCATGCTTATGTCTCTGTAAAGTAACGTATTCTTTGATGGAAAGGATCCATGTGAATTCTTGAATTCTTGTGAATTCTTTAGAAAGATTAGATGGTAACATGATTTTCTTCAGCAAACATATACAAAATTATGTTCAAGAAAAGCAACAGGAAGCCACGAAATTCATACAAGATTAGACGATATCAATGTCACGACACAACCTGATAGGCCGCGACGGGTGCCTGAGTCCTACTTGTCAAACACCCCTAAGCATGCGTCTAAGATATGAACCTGAATAACATTTGCTACATTATAAAAATAACACACATAAAAGAAATTTGTCATCAAGGCATATGTACGTATACATGCAGGATACAGTGGGCGAGCCGGCAAGGTTGCTATAGACAACTGTACATCCAAAACTGAAAGCCGACAAGGCCATATACAACCCAACTAGACATACTGTCCACAAACCTCTAACAGAAATATAGTTGTACAAATATGGGACTGAGCCACGTCATACCCATATACATATGTATATACAAACGTATCGTGCCAAAATCAAAAACAGCTCCGGATCAAATGGAGCATGCCAACTCTCGCTGATCAAGGATCCTAAGAAGAGGGATCATCAGCTTGCTTACCTGCACCTATGGGCATGAAATGCAGGCCCAGTGAAATAGGGCATCAGTACGAAATATGTAATGAGTATATAAGGCATGAAAATTAGTACGTAAAAGACATAGATGAAACATGGAATACAGAAACACATCATTAAATCTGAAAAACTTTATAAATTCCGAAACGTTTCTAATGTCATGCACGTGTGTATAAATGTCGTGTCATGCATAGGTATGGGTGTACATAATATCATCAAGCCACTGAGGGCATCCCATCATATCTTCTCGACCACTATGGGCAACATCATCAACATATACCAGCTGATCAGGTGGTGGTGCGTATATAATGCCGTAAACTTTTTCCATATCCCATATACATATATTTACATATATACGCGTATATAACGTCATCTAGTCATGGGTCAATACACATGTATAAATGAGTGAAATGCATGAAAAATACGTAATAATCTTAATATCAGTTCCGGATAAACTTTTTCAATTGTGTATTATTCTGAGACCCATGAACAGAAGATAATAATAATTTTCATGGGGAATCAAGAATATAAACACCCCTAATATTTCTACGAATAGAGTAATTTATGAAAACTGTGTAGTTGCTCGTTTTTTCAATATAATTTGGACCATGCCAAAAGAAAGAAGGAAGGGCCTTAACATACCTGTTTGTTGAATTATTTGAACGAATCTGCTTCTGCGAAATTCCTGAACGTAATTTATACTTGGATTTGAAATTGGAACAGAATTGTCTTCTGCTTCTAGCGTTGTTGGCTTGGATTGAAAATAAAATTTTGGACGAAACATTTTCTGCTCAACGTTTTTGGTTTCAAAACCAAGAGCAGATTTGCTGGCTTGAATGAAGACTTCTTAGCTTCTAACCTTTCCAATTAAGAAAGAATTCCTTGTTGTTTCCTTTCTGAAAGTGACTAACGTCACTTTTTGTGTCCCTTTTTCTAAGACTAGAACAAGTATCATACTTGTGGATATAATCATTTCCTAGGTTGCCACATAGGTTAATTAGTTTCTTAGTCATTTCATGTGTTGCCACATGTCTTTTGAAGTATAATTAATTATGTTTTATCCACTTTAAGATTATCGGGTAATGTCCTATTATCCGGTAATTAATCAATTACCCGCACAATTTAAAAATTGCCACAAATTACTTAAAATTCTATTTATTTTTTTAAAATAATTCATATATACTTTATATATTATACTACCGTGGTCATATGGCACCTTGCATGGTACTAGTTCATAATTATCGATTATTATCGCTCGACCCGTATTTTATTCAAAATTGGCCACTTTCAACAAAACTCGTTTTCTTTAATTCGTGTACTCCTTTATCCTTCATAACACTTATTTATCACTTGTTATAAATAGCATAATTACGTTAAAGTCAAGATGATCTCATCCCCGTGTCTACGTCGGTTAACTGAAAACAAAAGTTTAACGTACGAAAACGCGAGACGTAACATCCTTCCCCCCTTAGAAACATTTGTCCTCAAATATTTAACTCCTCGTGGTCCATATAACTTTGGCAGGGTCGCCTTTGTAACAACACTACTACCAACTCTCCCTGTAAAAGCTTAATAATCCAACGCCACACCGGACCACAATTATTAATAACGACAATGGCCTTACATGACCAACGACAATAACTAACACGAGAATTTATACACGTACCTTATGATTATGATGTCTCAGTCGGAACCTTCTCTGGAGAAGGAAATAGGTAGGGATATCTAGACTTCATGTTTTTTCTTGGCCTCCCAAGTCATTTCTTCCACATTGTTGTTTCTCCAAAGTACTTTCATGGAGGCTACCTCTTTATTCCGCAGCTTGCGAATTTGTCGGTCTAGGATGGCAACTGGAATGTCTTCGTATGATAAGTCTACTGTAATTTGTAAATCATTCGTAGGCATCACTCGAGTATGATCGCCAATGCACTTTCATAACATAGATACATGAAAAACTAGATGAACAGACTCCAACTCCGAGGACAATTCTTACTCATAAGCTACTTGGCCCACTCTCCGAATAATCCTATAAGGCTCAATACACCGTGGGCTAAGTTTGCCTTTCTTGCCAAACCAAATCACACCCTTCATACACGATACTTTTAAGAATATCCAGTCATCAACCCTGAACTCTAAATCTCGTCGGCGCACGTCAGAATATGACTTCTGACGACTTTGAGCTTTACTTTTTCTAGAGCTTGCTGAAACAGGTCTGGCCCATGTAATCCAGATTCGCCAACATCAAACCACCCTATAGGCGACCTACACTTCCTCCGTAAAGAGCCTCGTATGGAGCCATCTGAATACTTGAATGGTATCTATTATTATATGTGAACTCAACAAGCGACAGATGATCATCCCATCTACCTTTAAAGTCTATTACACAAGCTCATAACATATCCTCTATTGTTTGAATAGTACGCTCAGCTTGTCCGTTTATTAGGAGATAAAATGTTGTACCAATACTTACATGAGTCCCCGATCCTTTTTGGAAGGACCTCCAGATCTTAGCTGTAAACTGAGCTCTTCTATTCAAGATCATAGACACAGGGACACCATGCAGTCATACTATCTTCTTGATATAAAGCCTCGCATAAAACTCTAAGGAATATGAAGTTCTAACGGGCAGAAAATGGGTTGACTTTGTAAGCCTATCAACAATCACCCATATCGAATCGAACTTACGTTGGGTATGAGGTAAGCCTATGATGAAGTCCATATTAATTACTTCCCATTTCCAAGTCGGAATCTATCTATAATCTACCGGGTTTCTGGTGCTCAATTTTAACCTACTGATAGTTAGGACACTGAGCAACAAATTCTGCTATATCTTTTTTCATTTTGTCCCACCAATATATTTTCATGATATTATGATACATCTTTGTCGCTCCTGGATGGATAGAATAACGAGAATAGTGAGTTTCTCCTATAACCTACCGATATAGCCCTGCAACATTAGGCACACATAATCACCCTTGATATCTGAGGACCCCACCTTTTATAATTTCAAACGGTGTCTTCTCCTTATGAAGAGTGGTATCCCTATAATGAATTAGCACAGGATCCTCATACTGGCGTTCCTTTACTTCAGTTACTAAAGAGGATGTTGTCGTATCGTGAAGAGTATTTCCAATATCACCTGAGTCCAGTATCCGAACTCAAGACTAGCTAGCTGATGAACCTCATGGGCTATTCCCCTCTTTTCTGACTGTAAATACGACAGGTTACCCATATATCTACGGCTGAGGGCGTCAGCTACTATGTTCGCCTTCCCCGGATGGTATAAAATATCAACATCATAGTCTTTAAGTAGCTCCAACCATCTCCTTTGACGAAGATTCAATTCCTTTTGCTTGAAGATGTACTGGAGCTCCTATGGTCCGTATAGATATCAATATGAATGCCATATAAGTAGTGCCTCCACATCTTTAGTGCATGAATTACCGTAGCTAACTCTAAATCGTGGGTCGGGTAGTTCTTCCCATGCTTTCGTAGTCGTCTAGAAGCATACGCCACAATCTTACCATGCTGCATCAAAACACAACCCAATCCAATGCCTGAAGCGTCACAATAGATAACGTAAACATCGGTCCCTTTTGGAAGCATTAGAACCAGTGCTGACGTTAAATTGTCCTTTAATGCCTGGAAACTCCATTTGCAAACATCAGTCGATTGAAACTTTGCTCCCTTCTGCATCAACTTTGTCAAAGGTGCTGAAAGGGAAGGAAATCCCTTTACAAACTTCATGTAATAACCTGCCAATCCAAGAAAGCTACAAACCTCCGTCGGTGTTGTGGGCCTAAGCCAAGTCCTTATTGCCTCAATCTTTTGTGTATCCACCCGGATACCTTCACCCGAAATAACATGCCCAACGAAAGCTACAGAGTTCAACCAGAATTCACATTTAGAAAATTTTGCATACAACTTCCCTTCTTGTAGAACTCTGAGCACAGTACACAGATGATCAGCATGCTCATCCTCTAAATGAGAATACACCAATATATCATCAATAAGTACAATTACGAACAGATCTAAAAAAGGCATAAACACACGGTTCATCAAATCCATGAAAACTGTTGGGGAATTAGTCAGACCGAATGACATAACTCGAAACTCAAAGTGCCCATATCTAGCCTTGAATGCTGTCTTCAGAATATCTTTATCCTTAACCCTTACTTGATGGTACTCGGACGTCAAGTCTATCTTTGAAAAACACTTCGCACCTTGCGACTGGTTGAATAAATCATCAATTCTCGGGAGCGGGTGCTTATTCTTGATCGCCACGTTATTCAACTACCTATAATCAATACACATTCGTAAGGAACCATCTTTTTTTCTCACAAACAAAACAGGTGCTCCCCGTGGTGACGTACTAGGTCTGATAAAGCCTTTTTTCAAGTAAATCCTTTAATTGTTATTTCAATTCTTTCAGCTATGCGGGGCCATTCTATAGGGAGGTCAATAGAAAGATCAATTTCTCGCTGTGGCGGGAGACCCGGAAGTTTATCGGGAAAAATATCGGGAAACTCATTCACCATAGGAGAGGACTGAATGGTTTGTGACTCCACTTCCACATCCTGAACCCGAACTAAGTGATAAATATAGTCCATTCGGATCATCTTCCTTGCCTTGAGATAGGAAATAAATCTACCTCTGGGTGATGCCATGTTACCTTTCCACTCAAAAATAGGCTCCCCTAGAAATTGACATCGGACTATCTTTGATCTACAATCAACGTTGTCATGACAAGAATCCAACCAATCCATACCCATTATAACATCAAATTCTACCATATCTAACTCGATTAAGTCTGCTACAATAGATCGACCATGAACTATTATTATACAACCCCTATATACCTGCTTAGCTATCACCGAGTCCCCAACAGATGTAGACACCTCAAAAGGTTTAACCAATTCAGGTTTTATTCCAAACTTACCAGCAACTAACAGAGTAACGTGTGATAAGGTGGAACCTGGGTCAATCAGTGCTTATATATCATATGAGGAGACTAATAATATACCTGTAACAACATCAGGCAATGACTCTTGGTCCTGTCGTTCTGCCAATGCATAAATGCGGTTCTGAGGGCTGCTCGAGCTAGATGTTCCGCCTTTGCCTCTACCACGACTCATTGATGCTTGGGGACCTTGCCCAGTGGGTGTACTGATGATGACGAACCAGCTACAAATCTTGACGGCTGAGCTACACTTGCATCACCTCTCATCGGACAATCCTCATAACGTGGCTCGGATAACCATAAGTATAATAAACACCTAATCCCATACGGCACTACATGGGATGCTGCTTACCACATTGAGTACATCGTGGCAAGGGTGGACTCATCTGATTTGACTTACCCCTATATTGAGAACCTGAGGCCCTGAAATTTTGACCAGACCCTAAATATGTAGAATGATCTAATCTCTTACAGCCAAATTGAGGGGACGCGCTAGACGAGGGTTGGGATGGATACCTCGAGTACTGTTGCCTCTAACCACCTCGAAACTCACCAGAAGGACCCGTAGACCTCGCTCTTTTATTCTGGCCCTATCATTCTCACGATCGGCCCTTTGTTTCTATTTACGATCCTCTACACCCTGAGTGTATGCCTGAATACAAGAAATATCCTTGTCTGGCTGAAGTGAGACCGACATGCAATCAATAAGCAAGTGAGGCTCTAATCCAATCACGAACCGGTGAACCCGATCCTCCATCTTAGATACAATAGTGGGAGCATACCTAGCCAAGGAATCAAACTGAAGACCGTACTCCTGAACACTCATGTTACCCTATCGAAGGGTCAAGAACCTATCAACTCTGGCCCGTCTAAGATCTGGTGGTAGATAATGATGAAGAAAAGCTTCTGTAAACTCCTGTCATACCTTTGGAGGGGCATCCTCACTTCTAGACAATTCCCAATACTCATACCAACTAACTGCAACATCTCGGAGTCTATAGGAAGCTATGTATGCGGTGAAATCAAAGGGTCTAATTTCTTTCTATCGAGTCACTTGAGAAGAACACCTCGAGACCCCGAGGATGCGAAGCTGTGACCGAGTTCCCTCCCTCAGAGCTCGTCAAAGTTCGACTTGAAAATGATACAGATCGAGGCCAGAGTAAAATGGGGAATTCCCAAGGCACACGACTAAGTCTGACAAAGTCGGCCTACCTAGAGCCTGTATCAAGGCGTCGCGTCTAGCCGTCCCATCTCCATGCCTTTACAATTAATGTATTTTGTAGTATGCCAGGATTCACCTCCTATATAAAGGAGATCCTCATCACTTTGTAAAGGGTTGTTGTTGCTCCAACTATTCTACACAAGATCAGTAACAACTTTCTCTCTCTTTTTTCTCTCTACGTACTCGCTCGAGACTACCACTTTCATTTATTGCTTTCGTACTTGTTCTTCATTTATTGCTTGATATTGGCCATAAAGAGCATCTTTTAATTGTATTCTAACTGTTAGTCCCTTTTTTATTACCCCCGATAGCCCGAGCCCGAGCCCAAGCATCGGCCTCGAGGCCCTTATCGGTTAGCCCGTGGCCCGGATAGCTAACCCCTTGGTTTGATCACAGCTCTATTCTAGTTCGTGTTTTATCCTTTATCTTCATATATTTAGCATCAACTGCTCTAACAACTAGCATAAAAATAGATCACGTATTTTTAGAGTCCAATCAACAAATTTAATTGGTATTACCATTTTCATGGTAAACATTTTGGCGCCCACCGTAGGGCTAAAAATAATAGTGATTATTTTCTTGCTGGTTTTATTACACAATGCAAGTTCTCTTTCACACTTTTTCTTGTCCAAGATCTTCGATTTCAAGTCAAAATGTTTTGCTCGGTAAACAGATTTGAGAACGACAACCTTGAAAACCACGGAGAAAATGGTGTGGTTGTTCCAATTATTGGCGCGCCACTACAGAACCCCGATAATACACCTGGACCGATTCCAGTGGACGCAGATTTGCAAGATGCGCAGCAGATCGACGAAACCTCACACACCGATAGGATCATACAACATGGTGATCAACGAGAAGAAAAATACTAGCCCGGGAAGAACAGGAAGTTAGTTTTCATGTTATTTTTGAAATGTTGTAGGCACAACAGTTGGCTATCACTCAGTTGCAAAGCCACCAAAGACTCCCAGCACAGTAGCACCGGAAACTACTCCCCTGACCGAACAGATACCGGAGAGATTGAGCAACGACGGATCGGTAGCCAATCCTTCCATCGTGAAAATGTTGGAGGACCTCACCAATAGGATAGAGTCAGGCGAGAAAATGATAGCAGCCAATGATAAGAAGGTCGAAACCTATAACTTCAGAGTTGACCAAATCCCGGGCGCACCCCCGGTCCTGAAGGGTATAGATACGAAGAAGTTCGTACAACGGTCGTTCCCGGAGGAAGCGTCTCCGAAACCCATTCCAAAGAAGTTCAGAATGCCAGAACTCCCAAAATACAATAGAACCACAGATCCCAACGAATATGTCACTGCCTATACGTGCGCGATAAAGGGCAATGACATAAAACGACGAGATCGAGTCCTTCTTAATGAAGAAGTTCGTAGAAACGCTCTCGAATGGGGGCATGATGTGGTATCACAACCTAGCTCCCAACTCCATAGATTCATTTGCCATGGTGGCAGATTCCTTCATAAAGGCGCATTCCGGTACCATCAAAGTAGCAACAAGGAAGTCCGACGTATTCAAGATTAAGCAAAGAGAGAACGAAATGCTACAACAATTCGTATCTCGCTTCCAAACAGAACGAATGGAACTACCCCCGGTCTCCAATGACTGGGCAGTGCAGGCCTTCACTCAAGTCCTAAATGAACGAAGCTCGGTAACCTCAAAGCAGCTGAAAGAGAATCTGATCAAATATTCCGTTGTAACCTTGTCTGACATCCACAATCAATACCTGTCAAAGATCGGGGTCGAGGATGACCCGCTGAGAGCCCCCTCGGGCTCAGTATATCCAAGCAAACTCCTAACAATGGAGTCAAAATCGAGTAAAGAGAGGTATCAGTCGTACCCCGATGATAGAGGAATGCCCCAAGACGTTATCCGCCTTGCAACAATTGATTAGTGAATAGAGGACAGAACCCTCAGGGACCCATCAACAGAGGTGGATTCGATGGGGACACGGGGCCAGCGAGGGCACCTCGCCTATCATAATACATCTTTAACGTTGTTATATCGGACATCGTGTTCACGATCAGCAAAACCAGGGATGCCAAATAGCCCAGGCCTATTCAGTCGGATCCTTCCCATAGGAATCACAACTTCCTAATACCTACGGTCATAGGACCATTGAAAGTCACCGCCGAGAATTGTTGGGTAATCGGGCTCATGTTCGGTTCTGAGAAAGAAAGGTAGCCAAGAAGAACGAATCAAATACTATAAGACCCCAACAGGCATGACAAAACTGTAAGACCTCAACAAGCATGAAAAAATTGTAAGACCTCAACAGGAATGAAAAATTTGTAAAACCTCAACAGGCATGAAAAAACTATAAGACCTCAACATGCATGAAAATTTTGTAAGACCTTACTACAGGCATAAAACTCGATCCCGAAGTTTAGGCTAAATGTCGCATTTGTAAGACTCCCAAAAGGGCATACCCTCGATGTAGACGCCTAAACTACCACACTCGGGATCATAAATGGCTCCGGCCAAACACAAATGACTACGGTCAATACGACTGTACCAGCCAAATTAACGCGACTCGGGGATGCCAAACCGTCGCTATAAAATCACAAGCCATTACTTCAAATCTACTTCAAAAAGAACCGGTTAAACAGGCTACCCTCGACAAGCAAAAGAGCTTCGACCATGTCAGCTCCAAATCACAAGACTTTGAGCTATTCAGCCTACGAGCTAAACCTTTCGAGGTGCTCGAACATCGCCGCAAACGATTTGAAATCGAGGTTCTTCCCGAACTAACGACGGGTCAGGCAAAATCATCTCAAAAAGTCCTTAACGAGAGGAAAACAAAGCTTACATATGCCCAAGGGCAAATCGTAAGAGCCATTGTCGCCAACCAAATGAGCCTTAGGGCCACGTGCTAAAAGGTCGCAACGACTAAAAGCGTAAGAGCCACTACCGCCAGCTCAAAATTTGAAAGCTTGAGGAACAAAATGATCTCGAGTCGTAACCCGATTCAGAGACCGGATCCAAAATAGTTAACTAATACATGCCTAAGGGCAAAGCGTAAGAGCCATCGTCGCCAGCTTTATGAGCCTCAGGGCCACACACATAAAAGGTCACTTCGAACCAAGGCATAAGAGACATTGTCACCAGCCCATGCAGATACAAAACTTGAGGGTTGATTGAGCTCGAGTCGAAGCCTGACTCGGTGACTGAACCCAAAACAGTAAAAATGTGTATGCCCAAGGGAAAAAAGTAAAAGCCGATGTCGCCAGCCTAACAAACCTCAGGGTCGTACCACGGGTTCGAAGATTCCTACTAATTCAAAGGTCAGATCGACCCGATCGAGATTTTGACAAACAGAAACACAAAAGACACAAATTTCGAGGTTCCCCCTTTTTTACATAAAGGCGGTGAAATACAAGCTCCATCTACAACATACTATGAAAGCTATGTACACAAGAACAAGGCAGTAAATAAACATCCCCCCTCGGTGACTATGGCCCGGCGGCCCCCACCTTGCCTTCTCCAGCATCGGATAGAAGGAACTTGGCATCATACTCCTCCCCTTTGGCTTGCTCGATCTCTTTCGAGAGATCAAATCCCCTGGCATGAATCTCCTCGAGAACTTCCCTCTGGGATTTGCACCTCACATGCTCTTTGCTACTGCTTGCACAATCAAGGGCTCTCTTCAGTTCAACTTTTGCAACGACAGCACTCTTTGAATAGGCCACCACATTCTGTCCCACCCTGGTATTGCTCATCACAGCCTCGGCCCGTACATTCACCACCTCGGTCTTCGCCTTCGAAAGCTCAGACGAGAGCCTTGGGATCATATTCACCCGAGCATAATCATTTGCGCGAACGGTCTGGATTTGCACCTCAAGAGCATACCCCATGGCTAGAGCAGTCTCTTTGGCCGCAAAAGGGCACTTACATGTGCCTGTAGCTCGTTGAATTCATGTTTGGCTTGACCAACCTCGCCCCAGAGCTATCCCAGCTCCTCCACCTTGTCCTCCAACTGAAATATTAAAACATCAAGATGCCGAGGTAAAAAGGGGGAGTGCAAGCCAACGTGAAATACAGGGTACTTGTTTTTCCCGGCGGATCTCACGGCTCCAACTCTGGTCCACCTTGCGTCGTAAGGAAACAAGCTCGCTTTCCTTTTCCGCACAAAGAAACTTAAGGGATTTCTCCCTATCCAAAGCCTCCGGCAACGGGGCCTCACTACAAGGCAGCTCGGATTTAAGCATGTCAACGGACTCTGAAAGAAAGCTAAATATAAAAAAAGAGAAAGTCACGGGGTCAGAATAATCTTACAGCAATCAAAACTCACCAGGAGGCCAAGCTGCTGAACCTCGCCAAGGCCGCAGAAATATCCTATGGCTTACCGCCTTCAGAAGGTGGCCGATCGACCTAATCGCATCTCCTTAACCGTTGGGAAGGAGTCACCTCACTGCAAGCCCTTTCGCACCCCGGAGCATCTTTTCGTTTGTCTTCACTCCTCCATCCCAAGGCCAGCAATCTCTCCTCCTCCCCCGGAGGACACGGCCTCATTTTGTAAGAACCCCTGGCACCTGCGACAGTTGAGTTAAATAAGTCGGCAAGAAAAGCACCATTTTTTAAGAAGCAAAGAATTGGACACCTACCACGATGCTTCGCCTACCATCTCCCTTTGGACAGATCTCGCCACCAGCGCCTATCATAAATCAAGCAAGCTACCAGCTTACGAGACCACTTGACTAAATTGGGGACCTCGTTCGGTGACCAATGAGTTGCTACAAATATGGAACAGAAATATATCATTGCAGAGCCTGCCTCCGGTCAAAACGATGATAGTTCAAATGAGACACTTATGTGTGAAGTTCCATTTCTCAGGAAATGGCAAAAATTCTCTAAATTAAAGCTTAGTCGATTCTTCCAACTTAAAGCTTTCGAAATAAGAACTTTCTTTCCAATTCAACTCCGAACTTCCCGAAATTCAATTCTGACCATGCGTACAAGTCATTATACCTGAAGTGAAGCTACTCATGGCCTCAAACCACCGAACTCCACGCTCGAGCTAAAAACGACTTGTTGGGTCGTTACATTCTCTCCCACTTAAGCATACGTTCGTCCTCGAACGTGCTAAGAACTGCTCTGGAGTTGTCCGAAATCACTGATTAATACCCTCGTGCACCTACCCGTGCTACCACAACTCAGTTGAGCACATTTGCTCGAACAAATATGAAGATTCTCCTATATTACTTAGCCAAATTAGCCTTAGAGCCAAATTCTAATACCCGAAATTCTCTAACAGGCTTGTTTCTAACATACGAACATTGTATCAATTACCACATGATGTATCAAAACATGATTGCATGCCTTTGCTGAATTAACACCATGCACCGTATAATTCACACGATCATAATAACATCCTCTAATAATAATAGCCAACATTCCGCGAATCCGATGCTCACAGACACCTCATGACTCATATAAATCTTGTTCCAACTCTTGCAATACTGCTATGACGGAAGAGATGTAGAAATTCATGACCAACTATTGAGTCAATAATTCATGGAGTTCTTTCTCTTGACAAGAACCATTGCCTCATTCTAAACCAAATAACTATATTTTCTATTTAATATAATTCATACAAATTTGATCGCACTGATCCCAGGTCCAATAATCCTGTCTCATCCAGTACAAGCTGTTCGGGCAATAAGCCACCTTAGACATTGCAAAAGTCTCATATGATGCCACAATGTGCCAACAAGCTACAAACTCGAACGTGATACATAAGGAAAACGAACTCTGGAAAGAACCACTCGACCCACATACTAATTGAACAACCAAAAGGATGTTATGAAACTTCCTCAAAAAATGTGAAACAAAACACAAGAATAGATATAGGGGGTTGTACTCAACATCACACTGTGGCGGCGTGCAACCCAATACAAACAACATACCCGTGGCAGCGTGCCACCCAATCCATACATAAAATCTATATAAGGAGGTACTTACCGAGCTAGATTGCTCGTTACCCCAAAAATACCCGAATATCGGCCACAAGCTTGCCAAGTACATAATATCATCCTTGGGGAGATAGATATAGCCATACGCTACAGAAACTCAAGCACAACTAAGGTCCGATATATGATCTGAATCTCGAGAGCCATATTGCTCACATAACACCATCGCTACGCGGAACCTTACAACATATGAAATTTATCAAGTCGCTTCACAAATCACACGACTCAATATAGTATTACATGAATAGCCGATGACGAAACAACATCCAACGTCCGAATACTCCTCCATAAGGAGCGCTATGCAGAAATGAATACATCTGGTCTGATATAGAGCCCACGTTCACATTTATATCCATCCATAGACTTCAAGCCAATTCTAATCGTACTGCACTAGGCTAGTAACCTTCCAAGGATTCACCATAACCCTCTTTACTATGACAGACAAAGATAACCAACAAATCTGGAACAAACTTCCATAATCCACCACCAAATGAACCTAGTGCCCTTTAGGCATAAATTTTCACATTAACAATAGTACCACAATCTCCATACTTGGTTTTCAATCTTTAATCAATTAAGTGACTACATGTCACACTTAAACCATATTCCCGTGGGATACACTCCCACAATCTTCCGCATCAGGTAATAAGTCTGCACATCCATACCACCAGTTGCACTAATGCTGTAAAGCGAATCAAGAATCTGTAAATCAGTACTAAAAGCCTCTTATACAGGACAGTGATCTTAGGTGACTCTAAAGACAATACCAGCTTACTCTAACCATCTGAATCCTTTTTGTAAGCACGTGATTTTTGCCCTGTATGAGAATTACTCCAAAAAATTCAAAAATAAAGTAATTTTTCTTGGTGTGCAATTTTGTGATATTTTGTGATATTTTGAATAATTATTTGTATTTGTCTGTGCATGTTTATTTGTTAAATTAATAAAAATACAAAAATATATCGCATTTTGCATGTAGGATTTAATTCTACAATTTTTAGTAATTAAATTTGTTTTAAAAAAAATAAAATTACAAAAATAGGCATCGTTTGCATTTTTAGCATTTAATATCCAAATATACAATTTTATGCTTAATTATTACTTAATTGCGCGTTAATTGTTATTGGGAGTTAATTAGCGCTTTTATAACTTAATTTAGTTCTTAATAATAGTTTAAGTATTTTTATAATTTAGTTTTAGAGAAATAAAAGAAGAAAAGAGAGCAAAAATATAAAGAAAGTCGGAATTGGGCCTCTTCTTCGATTTCAAGCCCCAGGCCATAAAAAATGGCCCAATCTTCCCTACGACCCAGTCCATTTCGAACTGGGTCAACCCAGTCCATAACCCAACACCCCTATTATCTTACAAACAACACAAAACAAAAAGAAAAAATGAAGAAAACCCTAAAAAATTGCTAAACCATCCGCCCCCCCCCCTCCTATCTTCTTCTTTTTCCTCAAGCTTCCTCAAGCACACATCAATGGCTGCCCCTCCATCCTCCTCACCCTCACTGCACACACACAGTGCACGCAGCAGTCGTTCATGGCTGCTACGACCTCGTTGCCTCCGTCTCCTTCAAACCAAGCGATGACCCCTTCGCCGAACACCTTCGTTATTTCTTCTTCTTCGTCCAGCATCCATCGACTCCTCCACCTCGCTCTAGCTGCGTCATCCATGAAGCTCGTTCCTGCTTCTGCTTGCAACGTCCATGGCTGCTCGAGTCGGAGCTCGACGAACAGCTGCTTCTGTCATCGACGAGTTGCTGCCTCACTTCGTCTTCCTCAAAGCTTGAGCGTCGCCATGAAAGCTGTCTCCAGCTGCTACTTTCCGTCGACCTCTAGCAGCCCCACACGGACACCACCCAAACTCAGTCGACAACCCCGTCGCCATCTTCTCCACGGTGCTGCGTCAACTGCTCGCATTGCTGCGTCGACTGCTGCTGCTGCTGCCGCGATGCTACAGCTCGCCATGGCCAACTTCTTCAGCTGCTTCTCGTCGCATCCAGCTCTCCGACGCTGCTGTTTCACTGCAGCTTCTCCGTCGTGATAACGCCACTTCTACTGCTTCAAAGTTCTTCTTCAATGCAAGCTTCGTCTTCTTCGTTTCTTCGTCGTTGTTTTGAATCGGTTAGTTGGTTTATGTTTCAAATTTCGTCCATATCTTGTTCGTTGTTTTCGGATCCAAAATCGCTAAATATTTGATTCTTGTTTTGTTCGTTGTTCATCGTTAAAATAATTTTCTAGTTTGTTCATATGTTTTGTTGAATTAATTTTCAGATTTCAAATGGAAATTAATTAATTTGTTTTTCATGTTTATTTCATGTTTGTTTTGTTGTTTAGGTAAATAGTTGTTAGTTTAATGTTGGTTAAATACAAAGTGAAGTTTAATTAATTTGTTTCATGTGTTCTATGTATTTTTTTTAATATTGTTAAGTTCAAGTTTAAATTCATAATTGTTAAGTTTTGTTTTGTTATTTGCCTAAAATAACTTAGTTGTAATAGAGAAGTATGTTGGTTTAATCATTTGAATCCGTCGTTTTTATTTTTAGATTTAATTCATGTTCATATTATGTTTTGTTGATCTTGAATCCGAAATTTGTATAGTTTGATTTCTTGTTTATCATTTATGATTACTTCTTGAATCTGTCTCATAATCTTGTTTAAGTTTAATATAGGAATTGTTTGTTGTAATGTTGTTAGAGTTGATTTTAGGTTCAATATTATTGGATTTAGAAATCTGAATATACTCGTTTGTTGTTGTTGTTGTTGAATCCGAAAGTAGGATTGTTTGTTGCTAAAATATTGTTCAATCAAATTTTAGTTGTTCTTTGTTGTTCAATCATGTTCATGTGATTTGTTGTTGAAATGTTGAAGAAATCATGTTCATAAAATTTGTTGTTGGAACATTGTTAGAAATTAATCATATTGTCTATATTTTGGTTAAGTTTGATTAATTGATGTGTTATAGCTGATGGGTAGTTTGGTAATTTGCAGTACGTTCAGGGGTAGTTTGGTAATTTCAGTAAGGTCGGAGGGGTAGTTTAGGAATTGTATATTTTGTAATTGTTTATATGAAGCATGGGGGACAAAATGAAATGAGGTGGGTTGTGATATAGTTATTTAATATAAAGGGGGGACAAGACAAAATTTAGTGGGGGGAATCTTGTATTTATTTATGTTAGGCATGGGGGACAAAATATAATGGGGTGGTGTGATATGTTTATTTAATGTAACGGAGATGAGTGGGAAGATAATGGGTTGGGTAGAGAAAAAGTATTGATTTTAATTAATTGAAAGATTTATGGGATGGGTTATAAGAAGTCTTGAAATCAGAATAGATAAGAGATGAGAGAGAGGGATACGAGAGGAAAAAAAAACACAGACAGATACACAAGAAAGAATAAGAACGAGAGAGAGAAAACGAATCTGAAAACAAGAGAGAGAAAAAGGCTGAACATTTAAGAGAGAGAAAATTCCGAAAAATATTTAAACTTTCAAATAAAAAAAACTAAAAAAAATATTCTGCTTTCTTTCATTGTTTGAAATCAGAATTATTTGTTGTTTCATCAAAGCTTGAAGCTTTTGTTTTTGGGATTACTGCTCTACTGGTTTGCAAACTCTTTTCCTGGGTTGTTACTGTTGCTGGGTTGTTGCTGTTGTGCTATACTGTTATTACTGCTGCTGATTCTCATCTTCATTTTTTTGCTTCCAATATCAGGTACACAACTGACACGCTGGTTATTGTAATCCGAAATATGAAGCATGAATACATATGAAGAATGAAAATTTGAAGTTTTAATTTCGTTTTTCTTTGTTCCTTTTGTTGATTGTATTTAAGCTATTTCATGTATTACTAAATAATAATTGGAATAAGAAAAAAATAATAATAACATAAGTTAGTCTTTAATGAATCAGTTTGGCAAAACAGGTTAACTCACTAGTTAGGAAGGTTTCAAGATTATCAACAGTAGGTTAATCATGAATAAGTAGCTAAATTTAGCTAAGGCATGAATTTAAATTAAATTTCGTAAATTAGGCATTAAGACATGATTTGAGTTCAAGCAAGATTAGAAGAACGTTTAAGTCTAATAAACTTTCTAATAAGCTTTAGTAATTATAGCTAAATCTAGTGTCAAATGGTTGTGAATAATTAATATCAATAGTTTTTTTATATATAACAATGTTGAGTTGTATTTGATTCTTTTGGATATTAGTTGTTGAACTTTTATTTTATTTATAATTTCGAAATTAAGAATAAAATTCCTTTTTCATCAATATTTGTATTAATCAAGCAATTAGCATGTCATGTTTTCTTAATAATAATAATAAAAAAACGTAATTAATTAGGATTTTCTTTATTCATTTTAGAGACTAATTTTAAATAGCAAAATGTAGTCGCTTTAAGATTTGTCCATTTAAAATAAATGAGATGAGCCTCGCTTAATAAAATGTATAGATTGCGGGGCCCTCAAGAAATGTACATTTAATTGCTTAGAATTAGGGAGGAGCCGTTTTAGCAAATTTCACGGCCCTACCCAAAATAATGATACGCTAGTCGCTCTAGGCGCGTATTTAATAATGTTATTTTCTTAAATACGGGTGTGCATTTATGTAACCCAAATCTAAATCTCAACGGAGTCGAAATGTGTCGATAACCACGGGTGCATTGATTGCGACGTGATTTGAAATACGTTTTCACAATGTTGCAATTCTTCGTAAAATAATAACAATAAATAAAAAATAATAATAATAATAATAAAAGCGGCTAAGGGATAAAATTTGCACATAAGTTTATAATACGTATTATATCAGATAATCAAGCCGAATATAACAGTTGAGCGACCGTGCTAGAACCACGGAACTCGGGAATGCCTAACACCTTCTCCCGGGTTAACAGAATTCCTTATCCGGATTTCTGGTTTGCGGACTGTAATACAGAGTCATGTTTTTCCTCGATCCGGGATTAAATTGGTGACTTGGGACACCCTAAATCTCCCAAGTGGCGACTCTGAAATAAATAAATAAATCCCGTTTCGATTGTCCTTTAATTGGAAAAAAACTCCCTACGTACCCTCGCGGGGCGGAAAAAGGAGGTGTGACAGCTCTGTCGACTCTGCTGGGGATATTTAACCCAGAACCACTGGTTCAGGGTTCAAGAATTCGAGCTTAAAATAATTGTTATAGTTGGCTTTATTTATTATCTGATTTTTACATGATATATGCCTAATGTGCTAAATGATGCTTTTACCGCTTTAATATTATCTGAATTGTGTATATACAACTGCTACGAAACCCTTCTTCTTTCTGAGTCTTCTGAACTTATGGTGTACACGTGCGCGTGGCCCACCTTTCTGTTAGAAGTCATACCAAATAAGACGAAGTTGGGACAAGTAACTAGGCCGGGCAGACTTTCGTGCTCCCGGTACGTTGCCCCCACTTCGGCTCAAGCTGTCCACTTGGGTGAGCCAGGGCTAGAACAATATGCCTCAGGTTTTTTCACTTAGAATAACTCAACTTCATGCCGGATCCCTAGTAGGAGCGATTGTTTGCATCACGTGCATTTGACTTTGGAGGCTCAACACAGGGGTTGGGTCTGTCTAGGACAGGTGTACCAAAAAAAAAATGACCATCCTGATGCATCTTACTTGCTGCTACTTGCGCATTTATTTGATCTGAATTTGTGTGTTGACTGACTTTTGAATATCAGGAATAATATTTTGAAATTGAAAAAAAAAAGGAAATAGCGGTTAGGGAATTGATTGTTTATTTTTGTAAAAAACCAATGCCCAAATACTGTCAAAATTCTGCCGAAATTTTGAAAAAAAATGTGTCTTACTAGTTTGTTTTATTAAAAGCAAAGAAAAAATAGAAAAAAAAAGAGTTGTTGTTCTGTCTTGTTTTTAAAAAAAAAACAAATTAGAAAAAAAAATAGTTTGTCTTGCCATAAAAATGAAAATGAAAAAGAGTCTTGTTTTTAAAATGGGTTTTTATTTATTTATTTGTTTAGATGCCAAAATAAAAATAAAAATAATAAAATAAAAAGAGTCGGGCGTTGAAAGTGGTTTTAAAAATCCAAAAAGTTTTTCTTTATTTCCAAAAAATGTATATATATCTTTATTTGTTGCAAAAATATTTGTCCTACCAAAAAGTCTAGAAAAGTTTTTTTTAGACTCCCAATTTTCAAAACAAAAAATCCAAAAATATTTTCCATTATTGACTTCTTTAGAAAGTCTTTTTAATTATTAAAAAAATATATATATAATAAAATAAAACAAATCCGAAAATATTTTCCTTCTTCTTTAAAAATTGAAAAGAAAATTCAAAATTCAAAAAAAAAATTTAGAAAGCATTTCTTTTATTAGAGGTAAAATTCCAAAAAATATTTTCTTTCTTCTTTAGAATAAGTGAAAACAAATAAAAATTCAAACAAAAAAAATATCTTCCTTTTACTTTTGAAATTCTCAAAGTTCAAATCAAAAGAAAAGGAATTCTTAGAAGTCTTTCTTTCAAAAAGAAAATCAATCAAAAATCCAAAAAAAAAATATATACTTCCTTTCTTCTTTTAAAGCAGTTCTTTTACAAATTCAAAAAAAAAATAATTTAAAATTAGTTTATTTACTTTATTCATGACCTGCCCGAACTACGCGGGTTTGATTCTCACCGGATGTGAGATACGTAGGCAACTCTCATCGGGTCTAACCCCCCTTTTTGCTAAAATAGCCAAAAATATAAATAAATAAAAAACGTGTCAAAATTTTAATTTTGTCATAAATAAGTCGGGCAGTGTCCAGCTTCCCCTTTTTGCTATAATAAGCCAAAAACCATTAAATAAATAAAAAATATATATGTCAAATTTTAATTTTGTCATAAAGAAGTCGGGTGACGCTGTTTTGTCAAGACATAGCCGAATGTTCCCGAAAAGGACGCCGGAAGACTGACTTTGCATAAACAGCCATCTTTTGGGTCATGTTTAGGATTTTGGTCCAGTTGACCCACACAGCCTTAAAAATCTTCGTCCCCGAGGCGCTGAAGGGCCGTGTTTGCAACACCTGGTTTTTATTGTAATTTAAAAAAAAAAAACAAAGAGTCAACGGTCAGGTAAATACCATTTAGATTTTTGGTCAAAATAAGTCGAGTCAGCTTCGGCCGCGTCTTAAACCGTTCTTGCCGAAATAGCCTTAGAGTATCTTTCAATTGTCGAAAGGTTATTTTCGTAAAAGAATGGCAAGTTCGTAAAGTGTCAAAATAATCCTCCCCGGCCTCAAAATTCATGTGAGATTTGGAAGGGGCCACATTTGCAAAAATAGCCGTTTGGTTGCATTTGTCAAACGGGGAAAGGAAGCTGGCCTTTTTGTTTTGAGAGTTTGTAAAACTTTTGATTATAATATGTGGGTCGTTTGATTTTCAAGTTTGTAGGTCATTTTTAAACCTTTGAAACCCAATATGAAAATTGAAAAAAAAATGATTAGTATTGCTTATCTTTTATTGGTCCGAACTACGCAAGGTCTGATTCATGCGGGGTCATGATACGTAGGCAATCTCCATAAGATTCGATCACAACAAAAAATGAGAAAAAAAATGAAAAAAAATCGAAAGAAAAAAAAATGAAAAAAAATGTTGTTAATAATGGGGACCGACTGAATCCATTTTAATCTGTTGTTTCGAATCACAAAGAAAGAAGGTGGTTGGTTTGTGGTAATCCGGACAATGACACCCAGAATTTCGCGCAGAATCCTTTACTTGCACCTCATGATACACACTCTGCGGGAATCGGGCCTTATAACAGAAGCACTCGAATCCTATTGGGGATTTGTTGACGGAGGTTGATGATATTAAAGCTGATAATGGTCTTGGCAGTATTGATGCGAACGCTCAGTGGCTAAGATGCCAATTTTGATAAAGTGGGAGGACGCTCCGTTCCTTGGTTAGCAAGAGAGAAGCTTGTGGTGGTTTATTTTGTTGTCATTTCTGTTGTCCGGATTATTCTTAGGATTGTAATCCGAATATTGTCTTGTGTCAAACCTTCTTATCTTTCCAGTTTGTCATATCAGTTTGTTTAAGTTTTGTCGAGGCTGTGTTAGGATTTTATTCTGGTTGTTTTGTTTGTTTTATTATTCAAACCATTTCGCCGGTAGTCTAATACAAAAGCCGGTCTTTTATTATTTCCATTCATCTTTTTGTTTAGTCCTTTTATCATTTTTGTTCAGCGCCGATTCTAGTGACATGACATGCGCACGCAGTTTGGGCCTAATCTTAAAAGTTAATCATAAAACTCCGGAAAGGTGATCAGAACATTTAAAGGAAATAAGGACGGTTTGAGATTATTCGGAGCTCGAGTCATGTGGAACTAGGGCAAGTAAAACACAAAGAAAACCGTTAAAATCAAGATTCACCTTTCATGATAATGAGAGTGAGAGTGTCGCCCAACGGTGCTTTAGAAGTGACAAATGAACAAACAGATGTTGAATATAATTGTCAAGACTAGCACCATCAGAAGAGGCTACAAATCTTTGTTTAATTGTGTTGTTTGCATTTGGCATGTTTTGAAGACTGGAATGACGAAGGCATTTTGTTCTGCTACCTAAACACTTTATCCTTCGTTACCCCTTTTGAGCCTTATTTATTTTTCTTTCATACCCCTCATTCGGAATCATTAGCAACGACTAGAAAACACAAGCATGGCAGGTAAACAAAAGAAAAAAAAGAGAAAGAAAGAAAACAACAAAACGAAAAAAAAGAAAAGAAAAAAAAAAGAAAAGAAAAGTAAAATGATAACAAAGAAAAAAAGAAAGTCAAATGAAAAAAGAGGAATTGGGAACTACGTTTGACCTGATTCCTCAAAGAGGATACGTAGGCGCTTCACGGCTCGGTCATAGGGTGCATAATGGCCACAATGGTCATAGTGTGCATGATTTAAAAAATATATATAATAAATAAATAATCCCCAAGCAAGAAACTGGGGCAAGGGTTGCGCTTGTTATAAACAAATATGATTTCGAAGGTTGTAATTTTGAACCCCAAATTGATTTGTTTTTTAGCCTTTAATACCCTTTCTTTCTAAGCCTATCCAAAAAACCCACATTACGGTCCAAAGAAAGACCTTCTGATCAGTCTGCAAAAGATGTCAAGTCAGACAAATGAGAATCTTACCGGCGAACATAACATTCTGTTCCACAACAGAAAGGACTCTAATCTCCAGCAGAGAGAGTCATACCGGCAACACTCCAAATCCCCAGCTGGAAAGTGATACAAATGAGAGAGTCTTATCGGTGAAAATCTTTACGGACACCATAAGGCGACGCAAGCTGAGAGAAAAACCAAAATGAGAGAGGCTTGATAGTGAAAACCCTTCGGGCACTACAAGTCGAATAAGATTGGGAATCAGATGGGGAATAGTCAAGGGAAGACCTTGAAAGACGATTGATGACGAAGGATAGGCCACATATGCATGTCATGACCATTAGAGTCAGTGTTTTCATTTGATAGGTTTTTATTTATAGTTTCTTTTGTTAAAGAGTCATTTTTTCCTTTGTCTTTTATTCTGTTCCCTTTTATCTTTTCCTTTCATAGAAATTTCCCCAGTAGAGTCTGTTTGGTCAAGACCAGTGGGAAATGACTTCAAAGTAGACCATCAGCTTTCCAAGATAAGATCTGACTAGTACATCCAAGTGATATAGTCAGGAAGGAACAAGCGCGAGGCCAGTGTCAAGAAAGATATCCCCAGCAAAAGGATTGACGAGTGTCAAGAGGGATATCCTTGCCGAAATCAAAGGTTATTAAACCTCAAGACCAGAGCCCGTGGACAAAACAAGAAAAACAATAAGCATGATTTGGGAAATTCATGCGAGACTAAAAGGTCGGGAAAATGCAAGTTTCCGAGCCATGCCACAAAAGAAGAGGGATATCCCCAGCAGAAAGGGATTATCCTCAGCAAATAATATCATCCCCAACAAGTTGTGGAGCGCAGAGCAAGGAAGGAGAAAAGGAAAATCCATCCCAGTAGGAGTATCACAACCAACCACCGTGTTTTAAACTAACAAATTTTGTTTAATTTGAAACAGATAAAGGAAATGGCATTGATTATAGAAATGCATGCCATAAGGGAGACTGTCAAACTGGGGCAAAATATTTTCCTTTCATTTGGAAAATTTTCTGGAAGTCAGGTACCCATTCGAGGAAGAATAAAGATAACACCAGTCTCAAGGGAAATGGTCTTTGAACCAGTGTTGCCCCAACATAATAAGTTTCAATGGAGAAGTTGTTCCCCAGCAGACATAACAAAGGGATGACACTTGTGCTCAGAAAAACAAAAGCCATTATCATCCCCAGCAGCTTCCAGAAGAATGAAGCATCGATTTGAAGGGATAAAATTCCCCAGCAGCGTTATCCTCAACAACGTTATCCCAAGAAGATAACACTTTTATCCCCAGCAGTTTTGAGAGAAAATAAATAATTAAAAAAAAATAAAAAAATAAAAAAAAATTTGAATTTGAAGGAGGGGAAGAAAGAAGACTACCGCAGTGGTATTATCCCCAGCAAGCAAGAACAAAGCAGCGCGAAGGAAAGAGAAAAGAAAAGAAGAAATTACGAAGGTAAGTTTCTCAAATCATTGATCTTTACATTTTCCCCTTAGGATAAAAGTCCTAATCTGATGAATTTCTTTCCCGATACAATCTTGATCCGATGAAATTTTTCTCCCAAGATAAGATATCAAATCTTAGTCGGATGAATCTTTCTCCTAAGATCACAACAAAATGGACCTAGTCTGACGATTTATCTCCTAGAGTCAAAATCTTGGTCTGATGAAATTTTTCTCCCAAGATAATATAATAAAATCTTAGTCGGATGAATCTTTCTCCTAAGATCACAACAAAATGGACCTAGTCTGACGATTTATCTCCTAGAGTCAAAATCTTGGTCTGATGAAATTTTTCTCCCAAGATAATATAATAAAATCTTAGTCGGATGAATCTTTCTCCTAAGATCACAACAAAATGGACCTAGTCTGACGATTTATCTCCTAGAGTCAAAATCTTGGTCTGATGAAATTTTTCTCCCAAGATAATATAATAAAATCTTAGTCGGATGAATCTTTCTCCTAAGATCACAACAAAATGGACCTAGTCTGACGATTTATCTCCTAGAGTCAAAATCTTGGTCTGATGAAATTTTTCTCCCAAGATAAGATACCAAATCTTAGTCCGATGAATCTTTCTCCTAAGATCACAACAAAATGGACCTAGTCTGACGATTTATCTCCTAGAGTCACAATCTTGGTCCGATGAAATTTTTCTCCCAAGATAAGATATCAAATCTTAGTTCGATGAATCTTTCTCCTAAGATAAGATATCAAATCCTAGTCTGATGAATTTTCTCCTAGGATAATTTGAAGAAAAAAAAGAAGTTTGAATTGAAAAAAAAAATGGTTGAAGTCAGGAGCCCCCCTGAAGAATAGAATGGCGATTTATTGGTTGAAATCAGGAGCCCACCTGAAGAAAGGAAAGGCATTTTTAAAAAAAAAAAAGGTTGTTAAAATCGTGCCAAAGAAAGGAATGGCACTTTTGAAAAAATGGTTGAAGTTAGGATCCCCCTGAAGAATAGAATGGCGATTCATTGGTTGAAGTCAGGAGCCCGCCTGAAGAGAGGAATGGCGATTATTTTCAAAGTTGTTGTTGAAGTCAGGAGCCCGCCTGAAGAGAGGAAAGGCGTTTTTAAAAGTTGTTGAAATCTTGCCAACCTAAAGAAAGGAATGGCGATGTATTGGTTGAAGTCAGGAGCCCGCCTGAAGAGAGGAATGGCGATTATTTTCAAAGTTGTTGTTGAAGTCAGGAGCCCGCCTGAAGAGAGGAAAGGCGTTTTTAAAAGTTGTTGAAATCTTGCCAACCTAAAGAAAGGAATGGCGATGTATGGGTTGAAGTCAGGAGCCCGCCTGAAGAGAGGAATGGCGATTATTTTCAAAGTTGTTGTTGAAGTCAGGAGCCCGCCTGAAGAGAGGAAAGGCGTTTTTAAAAGTTGTTGAAATCTTGCCAACCTAAAGAAAGGAATGGCGATGTATGGGTTGAAGTCAGGAGCCCGCCTGAAGAGAGGAATGGCGATTATTTTCAAAGTTGTTGTTGAAGTCAGGAGCCCGCCTGAAGAGAGGAAAGGCGTTTTTAAAAGTTGTTGAAATCTTGCCAACCTAAAGAAAGGAATGGCGATGTATTGGTTGAAGTCAGGAGCCCGCCTGAAGAGAGGAATGGCGATTATTTTCAAAGTTGTTGTTGAAGTCAGGAGCCCGCCTGAAGAGAGGAAAGGCGTTTTTAAAAGTTGTTGAAATCTTGCCAACCTAAAGAAAGGAATGGCGATGTATTGGTTGAAGTCAGGAGCCCGCCTGAAGAGAGGAATGGCGATTATTTTCAAAGTTGTTGTTGAAGTCAGGAGCCCGCCTGAAGAGAGGAAAGGCGTTTTTAAAAGTTGTTAAAATCTTGCCAACCTAAAGAAAGGAATGGCGATGTATGGGTTGAAGTCAGGAGCCCGCCTGAAGAGAGGAATGGCGATTATTTTCAAAATTGTTGTTGAAGTCAGGAGCCCGCCTGAAGAGAGGAAAGGCGTTTTTAAAAGTTGTTGAAATCTTGCCAACCTAAAGAAAGGAATGGCGATGTATTGGTTGAAGTCAGGAGCCCGCCTGAAGAGAGGAATGACGATTATTTTCAAAGTTGTTGTTGAAGTCAGGAGCCCGCCTGAAGAGAGGAAAGGCGTTTTTAAAAGTTGTTGAAATCTTGTCAACCTAAAGAAAGGAATGGCGATGTATTGGTTGAAGTCAGGAGCCCGCCTGAAGAGAGGAATGACGATTATTTTCAAAGTTGTTGTTGAAGTCAGGAGCCCGCCTGAAGAGAGGAATGGCGCTTATTTTTAAAAGTTGTTGTTGATGTTGGGAGCCCGCCCAGATAACAGAGGCATACATTTCAGTCTTTACATTTCAGTTGATGAAGTTGGGAGCCCGCCCATAAAACAGAGGCATACATTCAGTCTTTACATTTCAAGCATTGAAGTTGGGAGCCCGCCCAGATAACAGAGGCATACATTTCAGTCTTTATATTTCAAGCGTCGAAGTTGGGAGCCCGCCCAGACAACAGAGGCATACATTTCAGTCTTTACATTTCAAGCATTGAAGTTGGGAGCCCGCCCAGATAACAGAGACATACATTTCAAGTCTTTAATTTTCAAGTATTGAAGTTGGGAGCCCGCCCAGATAACAGAGGCATACATTTCAAGATCAAGTCAGAGGACAATAAAACAGAGGGTTACAATAGGAATCCCCAGCAGGAAATAATAAAATTCCCCGGCACCGGGAAACAGAAGGTTGCAACAAGAGGTCATAGTACAAACTCAAGTACATGTGTCAAAAGAAGAAAAGCACCAGAAGAAATGTAAGCAGACAAGGAAGCAAGGCAACAAGAACAAATTGCAGCCTAGCCTAGCTTCTTGTTTTCTTTTAAGCACGGTGTAACAAGGAGATCGGTAAGCAGTAGTAATAGCATGCAACAACAGTAACATTGCAGTCCCACGGTAGTCCCAGCTACCAAAACTTCCCGAACTACATTGACCTGATTCCTGTTTAGCCCAGGATATGTAGGAAACCTTTGAAGCAAAGGTTCGGTCAAATCTTTTTCAAAAAATGCTTCACACGGAGTACTCGGATGGGCAAAAATCGCTCGCTTTATCTTTGCACGAAAACCCTTCGTGTCTTCGGGCAAAGAGGGGCAGCTGTAAGCACGTGATTTTTGCCCTGTATGAGAATTACTCCAAAAAATTCAAAAATAAAGTAATTTTTCTTGGTTTGCAATTTTGTGATATTTTGTGATATTTTGAATAATTACTTGTATTTGTCTGTGCATGTTTATTTGTTAAATTAATAAAAATACAAAAATATGTCGCATTTTGCATGTAGGATTTAATTCTACAATTTTTAGTAATTAAATTTGTTTTACAAAAAATAAAATTACAAAAATAGGCATCGTTTGCATTTTTAGCATTTAATATCCAAATATACAATTTTATGCTTAATTATTACTTAATTGCGCGTTAATTGTTATTGGGAGTTAATTTGCGCTTTTATAACTTAATTTAGTTCTTAATAATAGTTTAAGTATTTTTATAATTTAGTTTTAGAGAAATAAAAGAAGAAAAGAGAGCAAAAATATAAAGAAAGTCGGAATTGGGCCTCTTCTTCGATTTCAAGCCCCAGGCCCAAAAAATGGCCCAATCTTCCCTACGACCCAGTCCATTTCGAATTGGGTCGACCCAGTCCATAACCCAACACCCCTATTATCTTACAAACAACACAAAACAAAAAGAAAAAATTAAAGAAAACCCTAAAAAGTTGCTAAACCATCCGCCCCCCCCCCCTCCTATCTTCTTCTTCTTCCTCAAGCTTCCTCAAGCACACATCAATGGCTGCCCCTCCATCCTCCTCACCCTCACTGCACACACACAGTGCACGCAGCAGCCGTTCATGGCTGCTACGACCCCGTTGCCTCCGTCTCCTTCAAACCAAGCGATGACCCCTTCGCCGAACACCTTCGTTATTTCTTCTTCTTCGTCCAGCATACATCGACTCCTCCACCTCGCTCCAGCTGCGTCATCCATGAAGCTCGTTCCTGCTTCTGCTTGCAACGTCCATGGCTGCTCGAGTCAGAGCTCGACGAACAGTTGCTTCTGTCATCGACGAGTTGCTGCCTCACTTCGTCTTCCTCAAAGCTTGAGCGTCGCCATGAAAGCTGTCTCCAGCTGCTACTGTCCGTCGACCTCTAGCAGCCCCACGCGGACACCACCCAAACTCAGTCGACAACCCCGTCGCCATCTTCTCCACGCTGCTGCGTCAACTGCTCGCATTGCTGCGTCGACTGCTGCTGCTGCTGGCGCTATGCCGCGATGCTACAGCTCGCCATGGCCAACTGCTTCAGCTGCTTCTCGTCGCATCCAGCTCTCCGACACTGTTGTTTCACTGCAGCTTCTCCGTCGTGATAACGCCGCTGCTACTGCTTCAAAGTTCTTCTTCAATGCAAGCTTCGTCTTCTTCGTTTCTTCGTCGTTGTTTTGAATCGGTTAGTTGGTTTATGTTTCAAATTTCGTCCATATCTTGTTCGTTCTTTTCGGATCCAAAATCGCTAAATATTTGATTCTTGTTTTGTTCGTTGTTCATCGTTAAAATAATTTTCTAGTTTGTTCATATGTTTTGTTGAATTAATTTTCAGATTTCAAATGGAAATTAATTAATTTGTTTTTCATGTTTATTTCATGTTTGTTTTGTTGTTTAGGTAAATAGTTGTTAGTTTAATGTTGGTTAAATACAAAGTGAAGTTTAATTAATTTGTTTCATGTGTTCTATGTATTTTTTTTAATATTGTTAAGTTCAAGTTTAAATTCATAATTGTTAAGTTTTGTTTTGTTATTTGCCTAAAATAACTTAGTTGTAATAGAGAAGTATGTTGGTTTAATCATTTGAATCCGTCGTTTTAATTTTTAGATTTAATTCATGTTCATATTATGTTTTGTTGATCTTGAATCCGAAATTTGTATAGTTTGATTTCTTGTTTATCATTTATGATTACTTCTTGAATTTGTCTCATAATCTTGTTTAAGTTTAATATAGGAATTGTTTGTTGTAATGTTGTTAGAGTTGATTTTAGGTTCAATATTATTGGATTTAGAAATCTGAATATACTCGTTTGTTGTTGTTGTTGTTGAATCCGAAAGTAGGATTGTTTGTTGCTAAAATATTGTTCAATCAAATTTTAGTTGTTCTTTGTTGTTCAATCATGTTCATGTGATTTGTTGTTGAAATGTTGAAGAAATCATGTTCATGAAATTTGTTGTTCGAACATTGTTAGAAATTAATCATATTGTCTATATTTTGGTTAAGTTTGATTAATTGATGTGTTATAGCTGATGGGTAGTTTGGTAATTTGCAGTACGTTCAGGGGTAGTTTGGTAATTTCAGTAAGGTCGGAGGGGTAGTTTAGGAATTGTACATTTTGTAATTGTTTATATGAAGCATGGGGGACAAAATGAAATGAGGTGGGTTGTGATATAGTTGTTTAATATAAAGGGGGACAAGACAAAATTTAGTGGGGGAATCTTGTATTTATTTATGTTAGGCATGAGGGACAAAATATAATGGGGTGGTGTGATATGTTTATTTAAAGTAACGGAGATGAGTGGGAAGATAATGGGTTGGGTAGAGAAAAAGTATTGATTTTAATTAATTGAAAGATTTATGGGATGGGTTATAAGAAGTCTTGAAATCAGAATAGATAAGACAGGAGAGAGAGGGATACGAGAGGAAAAAAAAAACACAGACAGATACACAAGAAAGAATAAGAACGAGAGAGAGAAAACGAATCTGAAAACAAGAGAGAGAAAAGGGCTGAACATTTAAGAGAGAGAAAATTCCGAAAAATATTTAAACTTTCAAATAAAAAAAACTAAAAAAAATATTCTGCTTTCTTTCATTGTTTGAAATCAGAATTATTTGTTGTTTCATCAAAGCTTGAAGCTTTTGTTTTTGGGATTACTGCTCTACTGGTTTGCAAACTCTTTTCCTGGGTTGTTACTGTTGCTGGGTTGTTGCTGCTGTGCTATACTGTTATTACTGCTGCTGATTCTCATCTTCATTTTTTTGCTTCCAATATCAGGTACACAACTGACACCTGGTTATTGTAATCCGAAATATGAAGCATGAATACATATGAAGAATGAAAATTTGAAGTTTTAATTTCGTTTTTCTTTGTTCCTTCTGTTGATTGTATTTAAGTTATTTCATGTATTACTAAATAATAATTGGAATAAGAAAAAAATAATAATAACATAAGTTAGTCTTTAATGAATCAGTTTGGCAAAACAGGTTAACTCACTAGTTAGGAAGGTTTCAAGATTATCAACAGTAGGTTAATCATGAATAAGTAGCTAAATTTAGCTAAGACATGAATTTAAATTAAATTTCGTAAATTAGGCATTAAGACATGATTTGAGTTCAAGCAAGATTAGAAGAACGTTTAAGTCTAATAAACTTTCTAATAAGCTTTAGTAATTATAGCTAAATCTAGTGTCAAATGGTTGTGAATAATTAATATCAATAGTTTTTTTTATATAACAATGTTGAGTTGTATTTGATTCTTTTGGATATTAGTTGTTGAACTTTTATTTTATTTATAATTTCGAAATTAAGAATAAAATTCCTTTTTCATCAATATTTGTATTAATCAAGCAATTAGCATGTCATGTTTTCTTAATAATAATAATAAATAAATAAAAAACGTAATTAATTAGGATTTTCTTTATTCATTTTAGAGACTAATTTTAAATAGCAAAATGTAGTCGCTTTAAGATTTGTCCATTTAAAATAAATGAGATGAGCCTCGCTTAATAAAATGTATAGATTGCGGGGCCCTCAAGAAATGTACATTTAATTGCTTAGAATTAGGGAGGAGCCGTTTTAGCAAATTTCACGGCCCTACCCAAAATAATGATACGCTAGTCGCTCTAGGCGCGTATTTAATAATGTTATTTTCTTAAATACGGGTGTGCATTTATGTAACCCAAATCTAAATCTCAACGGAGTCGAAATGTGTCGATAACCACGGGTGCATTGATTGCGACGTGATTTGAAATACGTTTTTACAACGTTGCAATTCTTCGTAAAATAATAACAATAAATAAAAAAAAAATAATAATAAAAGCGGCTAAGGGATAAAATTTGCACATAAGTTTATAATACGTATTATATCAGATAATCAAGCCGAATATAACAGTTGAGCGACCGTGCTAGAACCACGGAACTCGGGAATGCCTAACACCTTCTCCCGGGTTAACAGAATTCCTTATCCGGATTTCTGGTTCGCAGACTGTAATACAGAGTCATTCTTTTCCTCGATTCGGGATTAAATTGGTGACTTGGGACACCCTAAATCTCCCAAGTGGCGACTCTGAAATAAATAAATAAATCCCGTTTCGATTGTCCTTTAATTGGAAAAAACTCCCTACGTACCCTCGCGGGGCGGAAAAAGGAGGTGTGACACTTTTTTCCCTACTAATCTGAGCTGGTGACATTCTTGTCGACACCAAACTGCAACCTTAATCCTCAAATTCCAAATCCCATGCTGCTCGATGCACTTAATCATGCCAATGCGCAAGAGTACAAGAATTGCCTCATAACTCTTGAACCACTAATAGGGTAGACACATCATCATATAGAAACCTTTTACTCAACTCATTTCAAGAGAACTATGGCAACACGTGACTGAATTCTCATATCTGCAGAAAATACAGACCTCAAGTAGTAGTCTAAACCACCATAACTCTTTCGGGATCCATCTATACATAACAAGCCATAATACTCAAATACCTCCAAATAAAATCAATTATGACGGTCGTCAAGCCTCGCACGTACCGCCACAAAGCACATGTGTAACTCAACACACTAAAGGAACTGATCATTGCCACCATCATGCCAAACCAACCATGGCTAACTGATCCGACTTCTTATAATTTACCCTAGACTTGCCTTAGGAATAATAATAGCTTCATTCAAAACATCACGAACCCAATTTTGTACTCATCCTGAGTGACTTTATATCACGAGACTATGCTATCTCAAATCCCACGAACCATCTCATACCATCCTTGCGCGCATATTCACATGCTCAACTGGTACACCCATTCTGAAAATTCATCTACGAATCCGAAGTCATTTTCACTCATTCCTCTTAATGCTACATTACAAGCCGAAGATAACATAGAACAGTCCAAGCCCCTTTTTCATAATCCGCTGCAAAATCTCGATTCTTAACCATACTACGGGCTTGAAATCTTAGGCACCGCATTTTAACATTTAAATTCACTAGGACCATTGATGAGAGTCATCCTATCACGCCCCAAACATAGGGGCAAGACCGGCACCCGGTTCCTCACCTATCATTAGGTACCAACTTGCGACTAAGGGACTTTGAATATATAGTGTCATACCTTGCTCATGGGCCACATTGCAAGATAATTGTGCATGCTAACTAAATATCAATATAATTCTAGGCCGACAAGACTGTCATCACTAATACAGCTGGCAAACCAACAACATATACATACAAAGCCTACAAGACCATTATACTGCACTAACTGACAAAATATTTCTACAAGCCTCTATTGATGGATATACTGTGATCGGAATAGGGACCCGACCTACCCATAATATATATATATATATATATATATAGAGATACACACACACAAGATGTACATAAAGCTCTAGACCTGGCAACTCCGAAGAGCATAGAGCTTACCGATCAAGCTAAACTCGGGCAACACCTAATAAGGAGATCTACCCGCCTATCTGAATCTGCACACATGAAATGCAGCGCCCCAAGAAAAGGGAAGTCAGTACAAAATAATGTGCCAAGTATGTAAGGCAATATACAGAGAGCTGAAACTGAACTGATAATATAATAACTTAATATAACTAAGAGTCAAAGATAATCTAAAGATATGCTCCCTTGCTGATACTGACTCAACTCTCACAATATAGTAAGTATAATAGATTTTCGGCCTTATAAGGCTCGGTATATATAGATAGATAGATAGATATACTTTGCCATAGTAGGCTCACTCATAGGCGCTCGACCATACTAGGCTCTGTATCTCGGCCAACTGGGCTCGCTCATAGGCGCTCGGCCAGAGTAGGCTCAGTATATAACTTACCTTCTGATCAGAGGTTGCCCAATAGGGTTCTGCCCATCGATTACAGCTCGATGATAATGCAAATATTGTAATACTGTATATATAGGTTCTCTGCTCTCTTGACTGTAAGAAGGAAATACTCAATTGAATATGAAGTCCTAATAAGGAGAATATTGTAACATACAAAACTAGAAAAACATACGTAAATTTCTGGATAAGGATTTTTCTTTATGCTTCGTTATCAAACTCGTGTAATTACGAGATCATGACAAAATGAAGGAAGGGCTTAGCCTTAACATACCTGGAGTAGGGAAAATCCGTGTGATATTCTTGAGAAGGATTACACCTTACTCCCTTAGAATCGAAAAGTCCTGTTGCTATTATAACATGGAGTGACTATTATCCTTGCCTCTGTATTCTGTATAATTTGGTTGCCGGATGAACTTTGGTATTTACTCAACATACGAGTTCTTTGCATTTGTATAACCCACTTACGTATTGGATTCTTGATATTTTTTCAAGATAAGGTTTCTTTGCATTTTGCCATTTTGTATAACCCACTTACATTATGAATTTCGTATTAATCCAAGACAAGTGTAGGGATACGTATTAAGCCATCTCTTTCCTTGTGTTATTTTAATAGATTGCCCAAAGCCAAGTCATCTCCAATCCTTCTCTACTTTCTGCCACACAGGGGGGGCTTTGTCCCCACCTACAATTATTCACAAATCTTTAATTACATGGTTAATCTTCCATTAAACCAATAATTACCCAATTATCCACATAATTAGGAATTATATCAAATTAATTAAAATACTACTCATTTTTAATACACTTTGCACACCTTTCTATTATAGCCATGTGGTACTTCGTATGTCACTAGTCCATAATTACGGTATATTATAGCTTAGACCGTATTTTACCCCAAACTGTCAAATTTCGACAAAATTTATTTTCTTTGATTCGCTCACCCTCTCACCTCCATGAATTTACTTATCACTTGTTTGAAATAGTACAATGCTTATAATCTCATTCCCAAACTTACATCGATTAACTTACGACGAAACTTTATCGTACAAAAAATGTGGGATGTAACATCTCATTTTCTGAGCTTATATCAATTTACCTATGGCGTACTTCCACCTATGAAAGCATGGGGTGTAACACACCTACTATGACTTGGTCCCGAATATAATCAACTCCAAGTCTCTACTAGCACATGAACCTATAAGGCCCAATATAGCACACATTCCTCAATCTTTTGCTCGAATCACCACTGATGTTTCCTTTCCCTTAGTCGTAATGACCCATCAACACACGAATGACTAGAAACCTTACAAGTAGATAACCATGCAATCCAATCATAGGCGGTTGGCCTCTCCCATTTTGGTCAAACTCATCTTTAAGCAACTACTTGACTCCTGCTTCTCACACTTGGCCTTCTAGAAGTTTAACCACCGCAAGACACCTCCCACATGTCCTTCCTCATCCTTCACTGCCTAGTTGTTGCCTTAAGTCAAAATCCATTTCTGTAGCACTTGAATAACAGGTCGCCACCAGCTCTAAACCTTTCCAAAAATCATCTTTCTCGAGCCATCAACACTAGGAACACCGATTCAATCCTGAAATATCGCACACTGTGATCTCTGACAGCTGCTTCCCCCGCACCTTTCACAATACTCTGTTCCAAAGGAGAATTGAAGAAAACCATTACACCAGCGAACTTAACACTTTATATTCAATCAAGGACGGCGACACCACATCATAGATGAAGATTCCACCATGCTCAAAAATACCAAGTATCGTTACTCCATCAACTCAACCTGATCACTCATAGTCCGATAAAAATGTCGCATTTGTAAAGTGAACAGGCTTCGCACAATGCGAAGCCAATCCCGCATTTGCGACCTCCTCTTAGGTGTCAGTGGCCGCATTCGCGAGGGTTTGCAATTGTGACATCTGCAGCTGATCAAAAGGGTTGAGAGTCGAAATATTTCAACACATTCTCTCTTTTTAGAACCCTAGACTCGGTAGGAGATACTTTGGAGAGAGAGGAATTTCATCTACTAACATTGGGGTAAGTGATTCTAATCAATTTCCAACTAGATTTCATCAATATATCTTAGATTTAATACCAAAATCATATGAATCAAAGTAAAATTTTGTGAAACTTTGTCAAGTTTTTGAAAACTAAGAATTTGAGTTTTGAGAGTCGAATTGGACTCGAATTTTAAAGTTAATCACATATATGAACTCGTGGGGTTATGGGTAGTCGGAATCTACCCTTGGACCCGGGTTTTGACCGGGTGAACTCTGGGTTGACTTTTGTGGACTTTTTGAAAAAAAGTAAAGATCATAGCTTTATCTATTGTAATTATTTTTCTTACATTGTTTGATGATATTAAGTCAATGTTGGTTTGATTTGAGATGTGTGAAGGCGAATTTTAGTGGAAAGGCTATTTCGAGGATTGAGTTGGTCTAGTTGAGGTAAGTATCTAGCCTAACTTTGTGTGGGGTAACTACTCCATAGGAATTAGCATTGGTTATACTATTTGTTTTATGTCAAAGCCGTGTACACAAGGTAACAAGTGTGTATACGAGTTATATGCGGTAATTGATCGGTTTAGGTTGTTATACTCTTTCCATGCCTTTATTCGAATTTTCACAATATGTTATATCTCCAATTATTAATCAGCTCTTACATGATAATCTACCCTTACATGCTTTAATTGACATAGTTAATACTTGTTTTACCTTTTACTTGTCGTTTTGCCCATATATGCTTAGTTGAAGTTATTTCTTTCCTTTAATTGATATAGTTAATACTTGTTTTACCTCTTACTTGTCGTTTTGCCCATATATGCTTAGTTGAAGTTATTTCTTTCCTAATGGACTTGTTACATCTCTAATTGTTGAATTACTCGTATTTGAAATTGTTATTTCGTGAAGTTTCTTCTTGTTAAGTTATTGGTGTTGAAGTTGGGAAAGTCGATATCACGTTGAGGTGAAGTTGTTGATTGTTAGGATACCTTTCTTGCTGAACAATTTACATTTATTTTGTTATTGTTGAGATTCTTGTGCACATTGTGGTTGATCCATGGGCTATTTGTTGTGAAAATATTGATATTGTTTATTTTTTTTGCAATTTGCAGCATTTGGGCACTTGAGGCGCGAGTTGTGATTATGTTGTGATATTGATATGCATGCGGTGGTATAAGGGGTAGGGTTTGATACACATGCGGTGAGATAAGGCGGGCTTGATAAGCGTATTGCTAGTAGGGGAACTACTTGAAGCCACACGGTGCGATAAGGTGGGAGATAAAATGCGGATAGCTATTTCGGAAAAAATAATTTTCAAAACTAAATATAAGCCTCCCTCGGTGATCTAAGGAAAGATTGTAAATAAAATTGAGAAATATAAATACGACGCGGTACCTCGGTTGTGATTCTTATTATATATGAGGCGGTACATCGGGTGTGATTCTTGTTGTATATGAGGTGGTACCTCGGTTGTGATTCTTGTTGTGCATCTCGTGTTGGAAAGAGTTATTTCTTGAACTGTTCTTGTTACTTTTATTCTTCCTTGTTTTATCAATTTGTTCCGTATTTGACTACTATGGTTCTCATTCATTGTTTCCTTATCGTTGTCTTTTTACTTACAATTCTGTCATTACATTATATTATTAGACTGCTTCGTTATATTCATCTCTCCGTTTTCCATTGCATCTTGTTATTATATTTCTATTCTGTTTATCTTATCCTGGTAGGTTTCTCGACCTGGTCTTGTCACTACTCTATCGAGGTTAGACTTATAATTACTGGTACCATTATGGTGTACTCATATAATGCTTCTGCTAATCTTTTTGTGCAGATCCAGATATGTCTGCTTGTGCTGGACATTAGTGATTGACTGTTAGCTGCCTTCCAGAGACTTCAAGGTAGACCTGCTCGGCGTCCGCATGCTTCGGAGTCATCTTCCATATCATATCATTTTGTATTTTCTTATTCAGACAGTGTTGCAGTAGATTTTCTAGATTATTTGTAGAGTTTATGACTCAATTCTACCGATTTTGGGAGGAGTGTGGTTGAGATCCTATTTTGGAAGTTTATACGAGTTTATCAGTTTTGCTTTAGTATCTCTGTTTGATTATTTTGTTAAGTTATTATTAAATGTTAGGCTTACCTAGTCTTAGAGACTAGGTGCCATCACAACATCCTAAGATGGGAAATTGGGGCCGTGACAATTCATGTATATGATATCTTTAATTTTTAAAAGAATGACAGAAACTAAAAAAAAAAAACTAGTCCAAGCGATGTCGTATCTCCTTCTTTTGCTAGTAAAATCTTTCTTTGATTTTGTTATTTGGGATTTCTAATTATTATGCAATGTAATTGTAAATTTGTTACCTATGTAGGTAACTTTTACAATTTAATTTGATAATTATTTTAAAGATTCGGGAATTAATTTTTCGATTCTGCTTTTATTTCTTGGAACAAGCTAGAATTTTCTGCTTCTTTCCAAAAATAGAAAAACTCCTTCTCCTGCTGCCCAAAATTACTTCTCCGTCTTGGTCAAACAACTTAAATTTCTAAAAAAGTATTTTTTGGAAAAAAAAAATACTTTTGCCCTCCCAAAAACTTGGCCAAACACGTGCCAAGTTTAATAACTTTATAAATATCTATTAAATAGATTTTACCTATGTGTGATCATTATTCAAACTCGTGTGTGACCAACGGTTTCAGTTGCATTGTAATTTCTAATAGTTTTTATTCCTACATATTAGAAATATTTACAAAATTCAAATAAGATAACATTTAATAATTAAAATTTTAATTGATTTTAAAATACTAAATATCAGAAATATAATTAAATTATAATTTTATCCTATGTAAAATTAGTTTTTGAGGGGTAAAAAAGGTAAACGAAATTTAGGCAAAGGACTTCATGGTTCGGTGAATGTGAAGCAATAATTAGGCATTACTCATTAGATCAGTTAACCGAAGCATAACGCGAAGAAGGATTCAGCAAATATGTTAACCGTTGAATGTGTAATTGTGTGACAACTAAACTTGTTCAGAATTAACAAGGCTCCCAAATTTCTTAAATAATTAGGCATTACTTCTTTCTTTTAGTAAAAAAAATCATTTGCCTTATTTTCTTTTTCTCTCTTCCGTCACATCATTATAATTCTTTTCTAAAGCATCAAGTCTCCTTTGGCTTTCCCTTTCTCATTATTCAAACCGCCCTTTTTTTCAGTCTAAAATAAAAAACTCCTCTTCATCTACTTCCACCCTTTTCCTACCTTTCTTTCTCCTCCACACCCCACCAACCCTCTCTACACAACCCCCCCCCTCTCTCTCTCAAGATTATCTTCCATTGATTCTTGATTTAGCTTCCTCCCCCCCCCCTCTGCCCGGCCCCAAACAACACCCACCACCTCACCCCTCATTCTTGTGCAATCTCCGTATTTTCCTTTGTGTGTATAGTAGAAAGAGCAGAGCAACAAAAAATGGGAGCTAACAAGTTTGCAACCATGTTATACAGAAACACCAACAAGATCACTCTTATTCTGATTTATGCAGTCTTGGAATGGACTTTGATAGTACTACTTCTTCTCAACTCTCTTTTATCCTATCTGATCATCAAGTTTGCAGAGTATTTTGGTCTAAAACCACCATGTTTATGGTGTTCTCGAGTTGATCATCTGTTTGATCATGGAAAAAACAGGAACATACATAGAGATCTTCTTTGTGAGGCTCATGCCACGGAGGTTTCCAAATTGGGATTCTGCTCAAAGCATCAAAGGCTAGCTGAATCACAAGATACGTGCGAGGATTGCTCGTCCGCTCGCCCTGGTTTTCTTGGGGTTTCTGATAATTTCGCTTTTTTTCCATGGATGAAAGACATTAAAATGATAGAAAATGGCAAGGAAATGACACTGGAAAATGGTGGTGAGGTGGCTTTGAATTGTTCTTGCTGCGGTGTGAGCTTGGAGACCAAGTTTTCAACTCCTTATATGTTGATCAAACCTTCTTGGGATGATTTGGAATATACACACAAAGGGAATTTGATCATTGAGGCTAATGATCTTTTCGAAAAAGGTGATGACTTGGATCAAAATAGATCAGATTATGCTGCGAGAGATGAAGATAAAATCGAGAAAAATGGTGACAATCAGTTCCTTTCTTCTGATGTTAAAAAGTTGGAAGGTGAAAATGTACATTTAATTCTTGAAGGAGTGACTGAATACATTGAGGAGAAATACAACGAAAAGATGTTGAAAGATGAAGGTGTTCAAGCTTGTGAGATTGAGGATCTAGCTCTTGAAATTCCCCCTCAGCATCTGGAATTCTTCATTGATTGCAGTGGTCATATGTTGGTCCCCGTCGAATTAATCCATTCAGCAAATGAAGAAGAAGATCAGAGTAGAAGTCAAGAGAAGGATGAAAATCAAGATGTCAAGGAAGACATTAAAGCAGTTCTGGAGAATACAAGTATAGAAGTGGAGGCTGCAGTTTGTTTGGGAGGGAATGAGAGGGAGCTTGAATTTGCAGTTGTTGAATCTATGGAGAATGATTTAGTTTTCTATGCCAAAGAATGCCAGGAGGTTTATGAACAACTTGCCAAGACTGAAAATGCTCAAAAAACATCTAGATATCGCCAAGTTCAAATTCTTGCAGCTAAGGAAAGGGAAGAAGAGAAAGAGGAAAATTCAGATGTTTCACCAGGTATTTACTACAAAACCTAGATCTATCACTTCATCTTCTATGACTTAGTATTTTTGGTTACTTCAAGTATATAGGACCTTTTTTTGTTGGTTTCAGAAGAAATTTCTGAAATGCCAAACAATGAAACTGATGGAGAAGTGTCAATTGGGACTGAAATTCCTGATTTGGATCAAGCAGATGAAGCACTTACTTCATATATACATGAAAAACCTTCCAGAAATTCTGCTCATTTCCATCAAGTACAAGTTCATGGTAAGTTCAGATTTCTTTCTTTACACTGTAAAACCACATTTTGTTACTCTCTTTGCAGCAAGGAATCTGTTGTTTCTTTCATTTCCGATAATTTCTTTGTAAGAAGTAAAATGAGGAGTAAACCCTGTCCCATAAGCTTCTGCTTTCCAAAGTTACTAAAAACTCTTTTGTGTGTCATATTAGGTCATAAAGAATATCAAGAAACAGAAGTAGAATTGAGAACATTATCAGTTGATTTGAGCGGACATAGGATGAACAACCCGTCCTCAATCTGTTCCAGCTTAAATGAGACCGAAGAAAATAAAGTTCCCGATACACCAACTTCTACTGATAGCTTCCATCAGAAATTTCTACTTGTTGAGAAGAAAGATTCAGATTCTCTGGATGGAAGTGTGGTTAGCGAGTTAGAGAGTGGAGATACAATTTCAACAGTCGAACATCTGAAATCAGCATTAAAATCTGAGAGGAAGGCTGTACATTCTCTGTACACAGAATTGGAAGAAGAGAGAAGTGCTTCTGCTGTGGCTGCAAGTCAGACAATGGCTATGATCAATAGGCTTCAAGAAGAGAAAGCAGCAATGCAGATGGAAGCTTTGCAATACCAAAGAATGATGGAAGAACAATCGGAGTACGATCAAGAAGCCTTGCAGCTAATGAATGAGCTTATGGTGAAGAGGGAGAGGGAAAAGCAAGAGTTAGAGAAAGAATTGGAAGCATATAGGAAAAAATTATTGGAATATGAGGCAAAGGAGAAGATGAGGATGTTGAAGAGAAGCAAGGACAGTAGCACATTCTCCTCTGAGGATAGTGATGGACTCTCTATTGATTTGAATCCAGAAGCAAAGGAAGATGATAGCTTTTTTTGTCACCAACAAGGCATGAATCATAACACTCCTGTTGGTGCAGTTATAAATTTGGAGGAATCATTGGCTGATTTCGAGGAAGAGAGAATGGCGATTCTTGAGCAGCTAAAGGTTTTGGAGGAAAGACTTGTCAGCTTGGATGATGAAGATGCAAAACATTTTGAGGATGTTAGGCTGATGGAAGATTCATATCAAGATAATAGAAACCATATAGAGGAAGATTCTCATGCCAATGGTTACTTGAAGGAAATTAATGGGAAACATCATCATATTCATGAGAGAAGAATTGTGAATGCCAAGGGAAAGAGACTTCTTCCTCTATTTGACTCAATGAGTGATGAAAATGGAGATGCTACACTAAATGGGGTTCATGACTTTGATTTAGAGAACAAGAAGCTAGCTGTGGAAGAAGAGTTGGATCATCTCCATGAAAGGCTACAAGCCCTTGAGGCAGATAGGGAGTTCCTAAAGAGCTGTGTAAGCTCGTTGAAGAAAGGCGATAAAGGCATGGATCTTCTTCAGGAAATCCTACAACATCTTCGTGATCTAAGGAACGTTGAGCTTCGTGCAAGAAGCTTGAGTGATGGTACCATACTATAGTCAAGTTCTTGTCCCATTACCATGCCAAAGAAGATAACTTGGTAATTATATTTTCTCTTTGATTCAATAATATCATATATTTCTACCAGATTGTCTAACTTAATCATTTTTTTTCTTTTTGCCAATTTCAGAGAATGATCTCGGAGTATACTGGCAGCTATTTTGCTTTGAAAAAAATAAAAATCAATGAGACAATTGATCAATCTACGAATAGCTGATAAAAATGTGAAGTCATGGTGAAAGCAATTCAGCAAAAGGAAATCCCTTAATTGAGAGGGAAGCTCCTGGAAATGGTTAATGCCATTTTTGAAAAGTTAATCCAACAGTTTTTTGTGGGGTTGGGTCAAAATCTCCACCTTTTTTGGGCAAAAGGGGGGATGATGAATATATGTGCTTGTAGACTAGGTATAGGGTGAAGCCACCCAGTCTTTTGCATGCTGTCAAAGGGAAAAGAATGCCTGGCTTGCAAAGCTGGAGAGGTCCAACAAAGACTCCAGTGTCAGGTACTCAAAAAGTCTTTTTTATTTTTATAGTTGTAGACAATTAGGAGTAAAAAAAAAATACTCTATATTTTTTGAATTTTTAGGGGGTAAAGAATAGATGGGTAAGTAACTTCCTTTTTCTTTATCCTTTTTCTTTTGCATCATTTCATCATATGAGGTTTGTTTATTATTTTGGAAGGCAGAGTTATCTAGTTGTATACAAAATGTATCCACTTGTAAGTATATATGAAGTGAGTGTTTTTGTTTGTTTCACTTTCATTATTAAGTTTCTTTTTCCAGTTTGGGGGTTTGGGAGGTAAGTAAACTGCAATTCCTTTTTTTGTTGCAGAGTTCATTGCACAGATAGGATGTACAAAATATTGCAATATGTATTGTGATTAAATAGTAGGAAAAAACGAGAAGGAAACGAAGATTGCTTTCAAAGATGCATTTTGCTTTACGCATAAACAACACTTTGGTAGGTATCTGACAATAACTATGTGTTATAACTAAGTCCACTTCTAATTATAAAGAAAAGAAAACGACGACACATGCATTAATTAGCGAAAACCATAAAGGAGTTTTACAGCAGAGGTAGCTTTAACGGAATGATTTCCAAAAATGTACTACTAACATACTTATATGCAAGGTAAGTACCTAATCATGCTTACTCAGCATAATTAATGACAGTTTAGAATAATGAAGGTTTATGAGACATAGTCATGATGGATTAGCTCACCTTCTCCTCCAACATGATACTTTAATAAGCAATTCTGTTAATTAAGCATATTTTCCTTGTGATCCAGTCATTCATAAAAGGGTTAAGGCTAATCTTTAATTTACGCTAATATTTATTGTAACTTGCAATGTGGACCCATCAAAAATAACATGTCATAGGGTAATGTTTTCGTACAATCTCCAAGGATTCAAATTGATTTCATATTGTCACATTGAGTCGATGTGACAATATTTTTTTTTTTTACATTTGTCTAGTGACCTTTACTTTAAATTCATTATTTTGAGTTTTTGACTCATTGAGTGTCGCATAATATTTATATATCTAAACTAGGTTCTTCTTTTTCTTATTTTTGTTTTGTCAATCATAAATTACAAATTGTAAAGATTAAAGTGTAAATGAAGTAATTAAAAACAATACTTTCACATACGAAGGAAAGTTGAATTCATTTCATAAACTTGAAATATCCTGAGATCAAATTTCATTCTAATTGATCTCACATACCTTAATGGATACAAGAAAGAAACTTGTTAGGTTGAGTCTAACTAAATCCTTTGAATTTTATTTTGTTCTAACTGTCACTAAATCCTTTGAATTTTATTTTGTTCTAACTGTCCTCAAAATGGATAGAAATGTTGAACAAATTTGGTAGTTGGGACATTATAAGGATGATCCCACATTTTTGGCTTATTTCCCATCAAGACCATACCTGTGAATTTTTTTCTTGCCCCATGGAGTTAAAATGGCTGTTATTTTTTGTAGATATCCCTTATGCCAAAATCTAACTATCATTAGTATCCAATACTTCATTTTTACCTTCTTCATCAGCCAACTATATTGAGAAATAAATTTCTAATTTCCTTCTTTAAAACTCGTGATTTATTATTGTTATTATTATTATATCAAATTGTACTATGCATCATCTGCAGCAATAATACACATGCACACAAGTCCGGGCTGTTCACACATACCTCAGTCATCAGAACGTGTCTTTTTTATTTCTGTTTTTTTCTCTAATAAAGAATTGCAAAAACAAGTATTCCTACAATCTTTCAATATGTAATTCTGACTGATTGACTACATTAATCCCTAGGGTACTCATTAGGGAATATTCTGAAAATCCTTCTTAATTTTGCGTCTCATGCAATTGATACTAGTTGTATAAGACAATTTTTTTGTTTCACAGCTTTGTGGACTCAGATTTCTGTGGACCCAGAAATATAAGATTGAGGTCCACAAATTTGTCAGACAAAAAGGAGTCTCATACAACTAGTGTCAATTGTATGAGACACAAAATAAAACTTCTCCTCTTTTTGGGTTACCGCAAAGTGGTTATCTATCATGCTTTTATGCAATCCTATATTGAGATTTCTAAATATTTATCTTCTTTTTTTTCTTGCCCTTTATCTCTACGATTAGGTAAGCCTAATATTTAACAACAATTAAACAGATGTAAATAACAAAATACTCCACCCAGTTTGAATAACTCATATAACTACTAAAAGCAAAGTCTCAACCATACAATCCCCAAGAACTGTGGAATAGAGTCATAAGCACTATGTAATAACTAAAACATTTGATACATCACTGTTTGCGAGAAAATACAACAGTAACCGAGAATAAGGGAAGGAGACTCCGAGCCTGCAGACGCCGAGCAGGCATACCTTGAAGTCTCCGGTAAAAGCAGCAAGCAAGAAATCTCTACCGATCGGCACGAGCTGACATACCTGAATCTGCACAAAAAATATGTGCAGAAGCATAGTATGAGTACAACACAATGGTACCTGATGGTAGGCTAGAAACTCATATTTTAGCCGTAGTATTGCACTCTAATTACTGCATTTTACATGTGTTTGTGCTTAAATAATAGTAAATTACACTTAGTATGTGTTTTATGCCTTAAAGGAAGTGATTTCGAGCCAAAAGGTTAATTCAGAGCTGAATCGATCAATTTTGAGCTTTGAAGTCTAAGTAAAAGTCCAATAAGTTAAGCCGAGATCGTGTTCGAAGGTCGTGTACCAAGTCTGGATGTCTAAAGAGGATGAAACAATTTTACTTTATGAAAATAACACTATCGTGCCGCATGGGGCGCCGCAGGGCGCGATGCGACAGTGTAAAATGTGCCTGATAGGAAAAAATACATGCTCGCTGATGATCCCCACAAGCGCGGCACGAGTGTACAAAAATCGCACACTCTGCTATAGAAAAGAGAGTCACAAAAATGGGGAGGCAAAGAATGAAGAATTCCCCCGACAAACCAACACCTAACTAATAACTATCCCTTCGGTTGTATTGTACGCTGCAAACTTCGGTTTTTTCGGTTTAACCAAAAACCGAAACGCTAAAAACGTTAACTGCACTGAATACCAAAATTTACTAATTTATAAATCGTACACCGACCGAATAACTGATTAAACTGATATTGAAAATTGGAATTTACGATTCGACCAGTTTTTTCGGTTCAGCCGGTATTATGCCCACCCCTATCGCAGAGTAGTTTCCTACTTCGGCTTTGAAAGGGTATCTTCGTCCATGTTTGTTTCTACACGGTATAAGTGATAAAGGAACTCACTTCTATAGCAAATTGTTGAATAAAGTTCTAGCCAAGTATGGAGTTAAGCACAAGGTTGCCACCGCTTATCACCCCCAAATGAGTGGTCAAGTGGAAGTGTCAGACAGAGAGGTGAAGCAGATTCTGGAGAAAATAGTAAATAAAAATAGGAAGGACTGGGTCGGAAAGCTGGACGACACATTATGGGGGCATATCGAACTGCATACAAGACCTCCATATATAGGTACTTCTCCGTATAAGTTGGTTTATGGGAAGGTATGCCACTTGCCCGTCAAACTTGAACACAAAGCCTATTGGGCGATTAAAAAGTTAAATATGGATATGGACATAGCCGTTGAAAAAAGATTGCTACAACTTAATGAGCTTGATGAGTTTCGATTGCATGCGTATGAAAATGTCAAATTGTATAAAGAAAAGACCAAGAGGTGGCATGAAAAGCACATCCAACATCGCGAGTTTGAGCTAGGTAAAGAAGTTCTCTTGTTAAATTCGAGGTTGAAGCTTTTCCCCGGAAAGATTAATTCTCGATGGTCAGGTCTTTTCATTGTGGTAAGTGTGAGGCTTCATGAAGCAGTGGAATTGCGTGATACGAGCTCATGTGGTACCTTCTTGGTAAATGGGCATAGAATAAAACATTATTGGGGTGGTGACATTGCACGTCGCAATACGTGGACTTGGCCGATGCTTGAAAACGTGTTGAGTCATGCCGCGACGTTAAATCAGACGCTTGTTGGAAGACAAACCAATTATTAATGCTTCTAACCTTTTTTTCTTTTTTTTTCTTCTTTTTTTTAGAATATTTTAGATAATTATAGTTTACGATTATTAGAGTTCAGGAGTTGTGGGACGTGTTTGGCAGGTACAAGCATGAATTGGACATAAAATAAGTACATAATAGAGTCGAGGTGCAACTCGTGAGCTAAATATCGAAAACGAGGTGGAATTTGTGAAAAATGGCCTAGCATGCCGCATGCGGTGCCGCGCCAAGCCAAATGGATCTCTGATGTGGTGCGCCGTACCCAGCGACGCGACAATTTTAAATAATTAAAAAAAATCGCAGAGTAGTTTCCTACTTCGGCTTGGAAAGGGTATCTTCATCCTGGTTAGTTTCTACACGGTATAAATACACCAAAAACATGACTTTGAGGTGAGTACAAAACTTTGAGAAGAAAAGAAAAGTACGGAACACTCGGGAGCACGGATTTGATCAATTCTTCTATTTTTTTCTAGTATTCATTGATTTTATGTAAAAAAAAAACATTATTTTTTATGATTGTATGAACATGAGTGTCTCAAAACCCTAATATTCTGGGGTCATGGGTGCCACATGAATGTGATGTTTGAAGTTTAATTTGATGAGTTGGGGTTTATCATATTGGGTTGTTTATTTATTTCTGTTTTTAATTATTTTGCTGAGTAGCTAACAATGAAATACTATCTACAAATCTAGAGTTGAACTAGAAAGTGAGAATTCTAGATTGCATATAGATTTAAATAGAGCAAGTTCTTGAACCCGGAGATCGGGGAACAGATTCGCAATTAGAATAGAAATATACCTAATTGCCTTGCTTGGTTGAAATACAGGAAGTATAAATGCATTCTTGTTAATCTTAATTCCATAGACATGTAGGCATTAAGTTAGCTTGAATAGGCAGGTAAGAACTCGACATATTTTTATGAGTAATATCAACCATGCCAATCAATAATCCAGATAAACCAATTAGTCATTTAAGCCAAGAATGCAACATTATTGTTAACTAGCCTATGATCCTGGAATATCCTCTCCTACTGATTATTATCCGAAATTACATAAGTGTTGTGGTTGATTTTTAGTTATTTCGTTGCACGATAATTTTTAGGTAGTAAATTAGTCAATTACATATTTTGTGAGAAATCTCTTGAATCGATAAGCTGTTGGAGTTTGACCCAGCCAAAAGTTAATCATAAGTATTCGTGGGAACGATACTCTACTCACTACTCTATTACTTGACGACAACGTATAGTAGCATGAGTGTTTTTGGTCTCAACAGTACCTATTAAGTATCAAGCCTAATGTCAGTAAAGTAGTGACGAGGCCAGGTGAAGATACCTATTAGGATATGAAATAGACAGTATAAAAATGTAGTACGGATAAGTAACGAAAAGTGAAGAATAACTGTTATAGAATAAGATAATAGCAAGAACTAGTACCGTAAGTTAACAATAGAAATAACATAAAAGAAGCAACTAAATTGCTACGAGGATCCTATACGGACTACAACTTCTAGAATAATAAAGATCGAAGCAACAAGAAATATTCCTTCTGCAATGCTTTGAAACATGAAACAAACAGCAAGAAACACAATGAGGTATTGCCTCGTGTATAGTGAAAACAAACCGAGGTACCGCCTCGTATAATCAAGAATCACAACCGAGGTACCGCCTCTTATTCACATTCCTCATTTTCAATCACAATCTTTCCTTATATCGCCGCGTGAGCCTTACATTTGAAAATAGGTTTTAGGGGATGTGAATAATGAAAAATAAGCAAAAACAAAAGGTAACAAGTCAGTGAGGATCCTGAAATGTTTGCAGTATTTAAACACATATTGCGGAAATATAAATTCGTGCCCTACTTTGGGAACCTCGTTGTGCCCGAGGTAGGCCTAGCGACAAATAAATTTGGAAAACTTTTAATTCTAATAAATTTTTTATTTGATAATATAAAAATAGACAAATCCCAAAACGACACTAAGATGATAAAAAATAAGCCGCTACTGGTATCTGGCCTTATTACATTTTAGGAAAAAGCAAATAAGTCTAGCCTATTTGGTCCCATAAGGACCTTCCCCAGATTCGATCTTCCGGACTCCATCATATAGATCCCCTAGCTTATGTAGCCCCAACAGCAAGTAGGCTCTAGCCAGATGTCCTCCTTTAGCTCCTTCAGCGTTCTGGCAATTTTCAATCCTCTTTATGACTTTACCTTCCAGCTCCATGATTCCTCGCTCCAGATATTCCAGTTTCCTGTTGGAAGTAACTGCCATTTCTTTCCATTCCTCGATTAATCTCACATTCCTCTCATGTATTTCCCGATGTTCATTATCAGAGTCGTGGACCCTCTTGCGCAATCGGTTGTATTTGACTTGAGCTTCAGCTTCTTCATCTATGATTCTATTCCCTCGACCGGCCCCTGGTATCACCATTCCTTTCAGATTATCCTCTAACCATGCCAGGTAGAGAGGCTCGCACCCTGCATGATACCTGTCTGGCTCAATGGTGTTCTTCTTCACAATGATTTTATAGTGCCACATGTGCTGAGCTTGACACTTGTAAGGGACGTCATCGTCTTGAAAGTCTGCCCTGAATTGACTCATCTTGACAACCCTTAGTACAACCTGTTTTCTACTTGCTTGCCTTATAACTTGTATAGGGACATATGGGTATATCCCTCTCAACCTGATCAGCACTAAGTGTGGAGCATCCCTGGATCTGATGATGAATTTGTCTATTCAGAACCATTCAAACATCCATTGCACCTGTTCCATGGTTAGATTGTCGAAAAACTCTACCCATTCTTTGGCACTTTCTGGGTGAGCAAATCTATCTGGAATGTAAGTCATCCTCTTGGGGTGATGGAAGGCAATATGGTCGTTCCAAACCCTTCGCGGAAATTCTTGGCGATAGTGACCCTTTTAGAAATGCTCCAACAACCATAACTGCAGCAACAAGTTACAACCCTCGAAATGCTTGACCCCTCTTTGACAGCACTCCAGAGCCCTGTAGATGTCGGCTATGATCATGGGGACTATAGCATATGTCTGTCCATTAATCCCTTCCATCAAAGTCTTAGCGACCATGGCCAACCTAGTATGGATTCTTCCCTTTTTCATTGGGAACTCTATCAGGCCTAAGAAGCATACAATGAATACTAACACTATGCGGTGGATGTGACCTAGAGAAGTGAGAGAGATCTCATCATGGTAGGTACAGAAAGACTTGCTATAGCCATACTTTCTCATATAGGTATTCAAAAGGTATTTAAGATTCCTTCAAGAATACTAGGTCGACATTCTTCTTCAGCCCCATCATCTTTAAAAATCCCCTGCAGTACAGTTTTCTGGTAACAATAGCCCGGGACTATCCCAAGTCAATCCCGCAAGCCCTCCAATTTTCTCTAGAAGCGGTGTCATTTCTATGTCGCCAAAACGAAACACAGCCCTTTCACTATCCCAAAATAATGTGGCAGCCTCGATCAACTTGTTGTTTGGCTCAATATCCAGCAAGAAAGGCAAGTTATCCAGGTACTTTCTCACATGTTTCTTGTCACTTGAGGAAAGGTCCTCCCACCAATCTAGCAGCAGTGGTGGGATGTTGCTAACCATACCGAATCTGGGGACCTCGTGCCTCATTTTCTACAAAACAAAAGGGTTAGGCCTTACCCCCACCAGACTCGACTATTTATACATTTACGATCAGCATATCGTCATTTAGTTCTCCAAATTAATGCATAGAACATGATTGTATCCGTTGGGATTATGGAAAACCCGATGGACTTTTGGATAAGGCTTATCTTAAAGGATCATTATGTGGACAACATATTGATCCGATTAGGTTTGACCATGATGTGTGCACAATATTGACCAGAGTAAGGCTACTATGGGATTTTAGACTGGTACCCTCAAGTGGACAACTTGAGGGGGAAGACACGGAACCGTCGACTGCACCACTGATCGACTGGTTTTACTGCAAATAATCCTTTCCAAATTTAAGGGTGGTAAATTGGAAGAACGCAAAGACTCATTTAAGCGTTGCTATAAAATTTGATACGCATGAGTGGAATATGATGTGGAGCATGATTTATGTAGCAATTAATAACACGTAGTCAAGTATTTGCATGTAGGAAAATAAATACAATATTTAAATAATTGAACGATAGTTACAGGAAAAAGAAAACGAAGAGACAAGTCAGTTTCAGGGATAAAGAACCATAAATGCTTAAAAGAAAACGAACAGTTAAATTCAAATAAGGGAGAAGGGTACGGGATAAAGCATGCTTGGACTAATTCATAAAAAGATAAGTTTGGTATGGTAAGAGCCTAAAGGTATCCCCAGCAGAGTCGCCATGCTGTCGCGCCCTCTTTTTCCCCTCCCTTTTTTACCGGGAAGAAAGGTCCGGGTTTTGACATTTATGGGGGGGGGGGTAATAACTAATTTCCTTTTGGGAATTGGGTATTTTGAAGAGTCGCCACCTAAGGAATTATGGTGCGTTAGGGCACCTAGAGCGATTAACTCTTGGAATGGTCTGCATTACCAGAGATTTAGGATAAGGGCTCCAAATAATCTTGAGGGGAAGGTGTTAGGCACCCCTCTTGGTCCACAACTGTGGGTCCCGGCCGAACTTAAAGCATATTGGGCATTGTATGACTCAAATAATAAGACACAGAATTTGAACAAGTTGTGTGCATAAAAAGTAAAGTTTTTAAGCAAAGGGGATTTGGGAAGAGGGGTCCTAGATTGGTTAGCCTACAGGATCACCCCACGCAATGCCCGGTAAACACTCCCCAGTGAGGGGCTACATGTGACATTAGCGCGTAGTCATCATATCCCGTTCTACCCAAGTCCCTCCCCTTGGTCATAGCCTAAAGCGTTCTAATAACCTTGACAATGTCCTATGGGTGCACCACCCATCCCTTCCTTGTGGTCCTGGAGGTATTTTAGGACCTCTAAAGCTGCGCAATTCTAGACAACCCCTAAGGTGTTTTAACAGGAGAAAATTCTAGGAGGTATTTTAGGACTGCATATAAAGCAAACTAGAGGCTCACAGTTACCTCCTCAAACATACTACATAAATGCACGTCTTCAAACAACATTCAAAGAGAACAAATCCTAGAACATGATATCTAAGCGAGCAGGAGTTATAAAGTACTGAATTAGGCCAATATATGAAGGATCTTATTTGACTTACCTACTAATTAAACCCGTTAAATCCGAAATACTTTAAGTAGCAGAAACAATTTCAGAGTTGCAGGATTTGAAAACGCCTATAGGCTTGCCTAACGCAGAACAGTGATATCCTAGGAGCATAACTACGTTGATATAGTAAAGCAGTGAACAGTTTTAAAACGAACTCTTGAGTTCCTATAGGCATACTGTCTAGTGATAGTGAAGGCAGTATTTGAAAGAATTCATTTAAGGCAAACAGACCATTGATTAGGCCAGTTTCGAAGTAAACTAACATGAATTGGACTGACTTATTAATTTTTATTCTATAGGTAGAATTTCGGATTTTTGTTCCCTATAAACATGGTATCTAATTGTTAAAAAAATGGTGTTTGAAACTTATAGGCATGATATCCAATGAAAACAAACATAAGTATCTGTTGTAACAGAAACTGAACTTGATCACATTCTATAGGCATGATATCTACTTGTGAAGTTGATATTTTTAGAACCTATAGACATGATTTCTATTGTTGGAACCACTTAAACATTATAGGCATGATTTCTAGCATGGTAAGACAGACATAGCAAGTATAAAATCCTACAGGCATGGTTTCTACCCACATTACCCCACATGCATGTAACTACCCACCCCTTTTCACTAATCACCCCAATATTCATTTACAAATAGTTATTACAAACCAAATGAATGAATTATATAAATAGATAAAATAAAAGAAGAAGTTATACTATAAGGTGCCTGTCACAGGCCCAAATGGTTTTCCCAAGCCTCCAATAGCCTCAAATGCCAAATTCCATAAACAATATCATTATCTAGGTGCGTCAGAGTTCCCTAAGGATATCAAGGATCCCGGGCAGTGCTCACACATAGACTTTCCATAACAGGGGTTGAGTAAGTGTAGTATGGAAAGGCCAGCCTCAATGTGCCATAGTTCAGAGGAATCTCAGAAGGATCCCAAGGCAGTATACACACTTGAGGGGGCAGAACCTAGGGACTTAGGAGTAAAATGAGAGTGCTTGACGTAGTTTGAAAAAGTTTTAGCAGGAAAGCAGTGTAAAAAGAGACTTAGTTGAAATAATTTTGTAAATAAGAGAGTTGTTTAGTAAAACAACTTTTGAAAATAGTGGTGTAATTAAACAAATAGCATGTCAGTCAAACAAGTTCAGCAATACTCAAATAACAATCCTTCACACAGAGAATGGGAATTGGGGACACATAGAGCACATAGTATACAGGAGCATAGCAGTTCTTGTGGGGTTTAAGGGATTAGAGGATAGCTATTGGTACCAACACAGTAGGTGTTTCAGAAACAATCATAGAATCAGCCATTTAAAGTGACAGATCAACTTCCATATCAAAACTGGATAACAAGTAGACAATCATTCAAAATATGGTAGATTCATGTTGAGACAGACTACTGGGGGGGGGGGTATAACACATTTTGAAAGGCCCTAAGAAGGTTAAAGTAGCATGCTAGATAAAGCAGTAATGTAAACATGTCAATTGCATGTTGAATAACAGAACCATAGATAGAAACAAATAGAAACATGATAAGCTGAAGTAGTAAAAGAAACATATTGGTTTTGATACTTGAATTGAAATCAGAACATACCAGTAGAGAGATAGTAAACACAAAGTGAGGAATATGATAGCAAAATAGTTAGCCTTGGCTTGCAGTCGGCTAACTCAGAATAATAGCAAGTAACCAAAGAGAGAGAGAGAGAGTAGAAAAGTTTTGAGTGTGAGAGAGTTTTGAACCAATGTGTTTGTGTGTTGTGTTAATGAAAGAGTAGGGTACTTACAGTTTGAAAATAGGTATAAAATAAGGCAAGAATCATAGTTCAACAACAATTATGGAACTATGTACTAATCAGTGTAATTACTTCCCTTTAATTAAGGAGTTAAATAACAAATAAGGAAAAAATCAATGTACGACCAATAAGGACAGACTTCAAATACAGTAGGTATAGGGTAAGCAATTCGGGCCAAGTTCAGAAAATTCTAATTAAGAAGATAGTCGGTAAGAATCAAGTAACAATGTAGACAAGGTAAGGGAAAGTTAATTTAGGCAAGCAAATCGATCATATTGAGTAGGAAGGTAAGAATCGAAGGTTTTAAAGGAATGTTTTCAAATTAAACCAAGAAACAAGGAATTCAGAATCAATCAAAGAAAAAGTCATGGAAAGAGTTAGTATTTAGCATATAAATAAAGTAAGACATGGATAGTCAAGAGTCGACATACAACTCTAGCAAATATGAGAGTCAAACAATACTGATTCAATGATAAAAAGGCAAGTCTTGAATAGTCAAGATGGACACAAGCACATGGAATCAGTTTAAGTTAGGCTAAGAAACTTATTAGGATCATATCAAGGAAAGATAGTCACGAGAAATCACAGAAACTCAAAAACAGGAACCAGTCAGTCATGATGACACATAGAACCAAACGAGGAACCCTAAAAAATTAGGGCTTTCAACATAGACGAGTTAAAGATGTAGGAGACTCATAGAATCAATCAAAATATGCAAGAAATAGAAGTTTAAACACAAAGAATCAGTTAAACAAGGTTTTAAAAGAAATTCCGAAAACCCTAGTTTTATAAGAAGATGAAAAATACTTGAAATCATACGATTTTTGTAAAGAACCTCAAGGACAGTGTAAAACATTCAAGAAACAAACTCAAATCGTCCTAGATCTGTACAAGAAATTATGGTTTCGAAAGAACCCATATAGAGATGAAGAAACCTGTCCAGAAATCCAAGGATCGTAGCAAATATAGAATGATTTGCTTGAAATCGCACTGAAATAGCCAAGAACAGGCAGGAGATGAACCCTAGATGCAAGTCGGCATGGCCCTGGGCCCTTGAAAACCTTAGAGAAGGTGAGCATGGCATGAGAAAAGCCATTGGAGGTTTAAGAGACGATGCGAGGTCACAGGAGATGACCGGAGATGGGAGGTCGGCGATTGAAGATTAGGGTTAGGTTGAGAGTGTTTTGAGAGTGGAGAGGATCTTAGGGCGACAAATGTGGAGAAATAATTAGGCTTAGGGGGTCGTTTGAAATTAAAAAGAAAAGAACAGACGAGGGCCGCTGATCTTTTAGATCAATGGCCAGAATCTGATGAGTTTTGGGTCGGGTAGGATGTGTTTGGGGTCTGGATCGGGTAATTCAATTAGGAATTGGGCTGGGGTATTAGGTTTAATTTAGGCTAAAATTGAAATGCAATTTGGCTAGGTTTTAAATAGCCAATTTAACTCTATCTAATTTATAATAAATAATAGATGATTTCTAAAAAAATAATTTCGTGTACTAAAATGATTTAAAGTAGATATTTAACATTTTAAAAATATAGAAGATCATTTTATGCATATAAAATAAAATGTAATTGTACATTAATAGGGTGAATATTGCAATTATATACAAATTGGCTTTAAAAAAATAAATGCAATTATAAAAAATGTACAAAAAAATTATTTAGGCAATATTTTGGTATAAATATATGATTTAGATTGCTAAATTACAACAACAATAATTTTAAGGATAATTATTGAAAATTTTATAAGTAAAAAGGGAAGAATTGAATCATTTTAAAGCCTTTAAAATTATAGAAAAATTATAAAAAACCTTGTGCATGCTTATATATGCTATTTTAAAAGTATGTATGTCTATAAAATATATAGGGAAAAACTGGATATCAACATTAATTATAAACATTTACGGAAGGATAACATAGCAATAAGAGAGACAACAATTTCAGTTAAGGCACATAAGAGCTTAATCGACAATAAGGGTAAAACATGGAGCAATTAATCCCAATTAAAACACGTAAGGGTGAATCTAGTATATTGGGAATTTAACATAACAACGAAACTTCATATCTAATGAACATAAGAACCTAAGAGCCCTGAACGGTCGAATTTCCACAAATAAGCCAGAGCACGTACTCGTCACCTCAGGTACACGGACTTCAGATGACACAATTTGCACCAAAGACTCCAATCCTAAAGGGTAGTTTCCCCCCATAAAGTTAGACAAGATACTTACCTCAAAGAAGATAGACCGTTACTCTAAAATGAACTTCTCGAGTGAAACGACCTCCGCACGGCTCAAATCTAGCCAAAATAACATCAAAACATAAATAAAACTCATAAGAAACCATTCCGGATAATAAAGTTTCATCTTTTATCAAACACTAAGAAGTCAACCCAAAGGTCAACCCCCGAGCCTATAACTCAAAACCCAATAAAATTCACAAAAGCCGAACATCAATTCTGATACGAGTTCGACCATACACAAATTATCAAATTCCGATACTAATTCGTCCCTCAAATCATCATTTTTCATTTTGAAAGATTTCTTCAAAATTCCCATTTTCCTCCACTCAAAACACTAATTATAAGATAAAAATGATGATAGAATCATGGAATATAATAAATTTCGGGTAAAGTACACTTACCCCAATGATTTGCTTGAAATCCACAAACAATCGCTCAAATCCGAGGTCTACAACACAAAATATGAAGAAAATGGTCAAACCCTCGACTTAGAGGACTTTTATATTCTGCCCAGGTAAAATAAATCGCGATCGCGAAGAAGAAAAATATTAGCTTCCAATTAAGCTCTACGCGATCATAGAAAGGAGGGTACGAACGCGGTTCATCACATGCTCAAAGTACGCGATCGTGGTTAGGGATATGCGAACACGAAGATAAACGTGGGGCTTCCCAACAAAGCCAACTCTACGTGAACGCGGAAGGTCAAACGATAACGCGGTGCAGAAGAATTCACAGGTTTGCAATCGTGAACTTACTATACGAACGTGATGAAGGAAAAAATATGGCAGGTCAACTCAAAGAAGGTTATCTGACACCAGAAATCAACAACTCAAAAACCTACAGAAATTGCCTGTAGACCATCCGAAACACATCAGAAGCCCCTGATACCTCAACCAAATATAACAACACATCCCAAAATACAATAGGAACTTAGTCGAGGTCTCAAATCACATCAAACAACGTCGAAACTATGAATCGCACCACGAATCGAACATAAACTTCCAAATCTTCTAACTTCTAAAACTCGTGCCAAAATATACCAAATCAAGCTATCACCAAAGTCAACACTCGATCAAACCTCTCAATCTTCCATAATTTGAACTTTCTAAATTTTGCCGAAATGCTTCAAATTACCATACAGACCTCCAAATCCAAATCCGGATGTACACCTAAGTCTAGAATCACCATACAAATCTATTGGGACCATCAAAACCCTATTCTAGAGTCGTTTACAAAAGTCAAATTAAGTAATGAATAAGAAATAAAGGAAACAATAACTTCAACTAAACATGTAGGGCAATTAGTATGTAAGAGAGTAAGACAAGTGGACATGTGAAAATAGACTAATAATTATGAATATAATATATTAAGATAACTCATTTAAGGCATGAAAGGAATCTACATAGCTAAAACCGGTAATTTTCATATTTTGCCCGTGTACACACTCGTCACCGTGCGTACACGGCTTACACACATCACCATTATCACAAAAAACACCAATCCTAAGGGGTAATTCCCCCACACAAGGTTAGGCAAGTCACTTAGCTCAAATCACGCTAAATCACACCACTAGTAGGCCTTTCCCTCAATTATCCAACTCTAAATGGCTCGAATCTAGTCAAAACAACGTCATACTATAAATACAAACTATAGGAAACTAATTTAAATAATGAAATTCTGATCTTTGCAAAGAATTAGAAAGTCAATCCAAAAACTAAACCCAGGCCCGCGCCTCGGAACTCAACAAAAATTACAAAATCCGAACACCCATTTGATAACGAGTTCAATAATACAAGAATTACTTAAATCCGACCTCAAATCGCCTTACAAATACTCAAATTTTAGCCTAAGAAGTTTTATATATTTTTCCCAAATACCAACTCCAAAACACTAATTTAGTGATGAAAAGAACATTAGATTCATGTAATTTAATCAAAATCGAGTTAGGAATCCTTATCCGAATTATCTCTCTGAAAATCTCCCGACAATTCACCTCACTCCGAGCTCTCTAAGTCCAAAATTGGATTATAAATCAAACCCTCGAATTTTCTTATTTTTGCGCAGCGACTTTTGTTTTTGTGGCCTTTTTATCACTTCTGTTACGCCACACCTACAGAATAACCATCGTAGGTGTGGATTCGACTTAAGCCCAGAAGTCTCACACCTACGGAACTTTATTCTCTTCTATGCAAGGGCTTCTGCGGACGTTGTCTGGTTCTGCGATCTAAGCCTCCCTGGCATCCACCGATTCTGCGATACATTCCTCGCATCGGCAAGTCCGCTTCTACAGAGCATGGACTTCACTTGCGGCCCCAGATGACCATGACCAAACTAGCTAATGCGGCTCGAAGGCCGCTCCTATGGCGCCACACCTGCCACCCAAAATGCATAGGTGTGATTGCACCAGAAGCTGCAGTGCTTCAGTAATCTCACAAGTCAAAACTTGTTCCGAATTCGATCCGAATTACACCCCCGGGGACCCCGTCCGAATATACCAAAGTTCCAAAATACATAATGGACCTACTCGACGCCCAAAATCACATTAAACCACATCGATTATACGAATCGCCACCCAATATCAAGCCTATGAGCTATGATTTTTGAATTCCAAAACTAATGCCAATTCACACCAAAACAACTCTAATTGACTTCACATTTTGAAGACAAGTCATAAATGTCATTACGGACTCATTCCAATTTTCGAAATCGGGATCCAACGTCGATATCAATCAAGTCAATTCCCTATCAAACTTCCCAACCTTATAAACCTTTAACTTTCCAACTTTCACCAATTCACGCTGAAACGATGTACGGACTTCCAAATCAACATCCTAATATACTCCTAAGTCTAAAATCACCTTACGAAGCTATTGGAACTATCAAACTCCATTCTAGAGTCATCTAAAATAAGTCAAACTACAGTTAACTCTTTCAACTTAACCCTCTAACTTAGGGACTATGTGTCCAATTTCACTCCGGAACACACCCGAAACGAAAACCAGGCACATCAAAAAGTCAAATAATCAGAATATAGAATATAAGAGTCAATAAATAGGGTATCGGGGCTAAAACATTCAAAAGGACCGGTCAGTTCGTTACATTTGGTGAGTAGAGATTTTTGGTTTGCAGCGATGTGGTATTTAGAGAATATTGTATCCCTTTTAAGGAAGGGATAGACACCAATAACGAATTATTTCCCATCGACTAGTTTCTATTGGCACTGATGTCCAAATAGCTTAGGAGACATAGTTCCTACAATCACCACAAATATTTTTTAACCATGCAATAAATTTGTAGAGGTTGATGATGCTAAGCAAAATGCAGTAGAAGAATATGAGGGACCTATTCCTGAGTAGGTGGTCAATAAAACCCAGCTAGATCTACCTAAATTACCTAAGGCAGTGCTAGAAAACATTCTAAATTAGCTGTTGTAGATAGTAGATGAAGTAGAAATCAGGATATCTAATAGAGTATCTAAACTTTCCATTTGGATTAAGGATTTTGCCACAAATATTAAGCAATATGAAGCTAGCTTATGCAGTATTTCATGTTTTGTATCTCATAATCACTTATCAATAGTTTATTAGTCTTACTTGGGGATGTTTTCTGTTCTAACTGAATCTAATTTATTCAAGAAAGCTCCCACAACAAGAGATGGGACAGGAGATCAAAGCACATAAAGACAATAGTACTTGAGAGATTGTTGATCTACCAAAAGGGTCATATTGTCCAAATGGATATAGAAAATCAGATACAAAATTACACGAGAGGTAGAGAGGTTAAATGCCAAACTTGTTTCTAAGGGATACACTCAACAATAAGGGTTGGATTATCACGAGACCTTCTCACTAGTTGCCAAAATAAAATTATTGTCAGTATAGCAGCTTCTAATGGGTGGAATCTTCTTCAGATGGATGTGAATAATGCTTTTTTCTAAGGGGGACTTTATGAAGTGATCTACATGACCTTACCTCAAGACTTCAATAAACAGGGAAGAAAAAATTTACAGGTTACTGAAGTCTCTTTATGGTCTAAAATAGGCTTCAATATAGTAGAACATCAAATTTACTGAAGAAGTTGTTGAAGTAGGTTATGCTCAAAGGGCTTATGATCATTAATTATCTACAAATAGGACAACTTCAGTTATTGTAATTATCCTGATGTATGTTGATGATCTGCTTATCACTGGTAGTAGTCTATCTTTGGTAGAAGAGGCTAAAGGCACACTAAAGAGTAACTTCAAGGTAAAGGACTTGGGTGCTTATATATATAATTCCTTGGAATTGAAGTTATGAGATGAAAGAAAAGGATTATGCTCAATGAAAGGAAGTATGCACTTTAGTTGATCTTAGAAGTAGGGCCTATTACAGCTAAACAAACATCTACACCTATAAAGCTGAATCATAAGCTAACTATAATAGACTACAATAACCATTGATTATCACAAGACCTGATCTTTGATTTGCAGTACAATTGTTGAGTCAGTTTATATAGCATCTCAAACAATCTCATCTAGATGCTCTCTCAAGGGTTTTCAGATATATTTGGGTTGCTCCTGGTCTTGGTATTCTTCTAAGAAAGGGACCAATCGATCATATTTATGCTTTTTGTGACTCAGATTGGGATACACGTCCTAATTCCAAGAGGTCTATTACATGTTATGTAATCAAGCTTGGAGATTCCTTACTTTCTTGGAAATCCAAAAAGCAGCAAACAATCAGTAGAAGCTTTAGCTAAGACTGAGTACAGAAGTTTAGAAACAACTACTACTGAAATTATATGGTGGCTGGGGTTGTTGAAAGAGTTGAATGTCACAGTTCATATGGTAGTCGCTCTGCATTGTGATAGTAAATCTCTTCTTTAGATAGCAATAAATCATATTTTTCATGAACTAATTAAACACATAGAGCTTGATCGTTACTCTGCGAAGGATAAAATTAAGAGTGGTTTGATAGCTCCTCAGTACATCTCTACCAAACTTCAGCTAGAAGACATAATTACTAAAGGACTGGAGAACCACAACATCACTTTCTTCTATCCAAGTTAGGAGTTTTTAATTTTTCCACCCTCTAGCTTGAGGGAGAGTATTGTGATAAGGACTAAACTGATATATATTAAAAGATAAAGGGGCAATTAGTTAATAGAAAGAACTTAAGAAATCAGTTAGTTAGGACGGTTGCTAGACGGCACGACACTGTGTTATAAACTAGGCAAATTGGACTTGTACTCTCAGATTTCCCCCCAGTAAGAATTACAATCTCTATCTATCTATCTATCTATCTATCTATCTATCTATCTATCTATCTATCTATGTATCTATCTATCTATCTCTGAAATTTTATTTTCTTCATCGATAGAATATCAATTGCATGTTCTGAATCGAGTTTGTGCAACTAAGAGTTAGGTGATTGTATCAATTTTGGCTACTCCCCTTCACCTAATTATTTGGTCTGATACAAAAAATGAAAAGTCTAAAAATGTCAAAACTTCTTCGAGTTAGAAAGGATAAAAAATGCCTGATGGTCAAGCCAACATGAAAAATCACACAAAAGGTCTAAGAAATAATTGTGAGATGAAAATTCAATTTCAAGTGTAATAAGGAAACAACATTGATTAAGTCAGTAGGTTTGAGCTGCAAAATAAAATACACACACTAAATTTGCTAAATAATTTTAGAAATAAATGAAGAGAAAATTGTTACATCCCGTATTTTCGTATGTGAAAGTATTCCATAGTTAAATTCATATAAGCTCGGAAATGAGATGTTACATCCCGCGTTTTCGTACGTTAAAGTTTCGTCGTAAGGTAATCGACATAAGCTCGGGAATGAGGTTATTTTGAGGTTATAAGCATTATGTGATTTCAAACAAGTGATAAGTAAATTCGTGAAGGTGAGAGGGTAAGCGAATCGAAAAAAGTGAGTTTCGTCGAAGTCTGACATTTTGGAATAAAATACGGCCCGAGCTATAATACCTGGTATTTATGGACTAGTGCCATATAAGGTACTACATGATCATGATAGTGAGGTGTACAAGGTGTGCTAAAAATGAGCAGTATTTTAAGTAATTTGAGATAATTCTTAATAATATGGATAATTGGTTAATTATTGGATTAGTGGGGAATTACCAAGTTAATTAAGAAATTGGTAATTAATTAAGATTTTGGATAAACTCTTAAACATTACGTGGCAGACAATAAAAAGCCCAAAGAATGACTCTTCATTTATGTGCTATGTGGCATATTTAGGAGAATCGGTGGCCCACAGACCTCCAAGATAAGGGATTATTATACATAAGTTAAGAGGAAATACATAAGCTTGCTAAAGCTTATAGATGAAGCTCACAATTTCAAGAATCTCTTTACTTCACTATAAGACTTCTGATTCACAAAGAAACGTGAATTAGAATTAAGCAAATTAACGGATTTTGAGCAAAAATTACATATGAAGTTACACTGTGTAATAGCAATGGGATTTGCAATTTTAAGAGAGCACGGTACAATCCTTCTCAAGAACATCATATGGATTTTTGCCTACTTCAATTCGCCGTTACGTGTTGTCGCAATTGACGTGTGTTGGAAGGATTGTCATGAGAATCGGCTCAGGTATGTTAAGGCTATCCCTTCTTTCTTTTGGCATGATCCATACGACACAACCGAAATGAGCAAAATGCACAATTTTCATAAACGACTCTATTCATAGAAATACTAGAGATGCTTATGTTCTTGATTCCCCATGTGTCATATTATTCTATCATCTGTTCATGGGTCTAATAAAATACATACGTTGATAAAGTTTATTTCATGATATTAATCAAAGGCATAATGGTCTATGACACTTCAAAAGATTTTATTGACGTAATTCTCATGCATTGCATTCATTTACATTGACCCATGACTAGATAGAGTTATATACGCGTATATATGTATATTTACATGTATATGGTATTACGCCCCACAATATTATGTCGATATAACATTCTGCAGTATTATATTACGATGATGTTATGTCCTGCAGTATTGTATTACGATTATGTTACGCCTTACAGTATTACATTACGATGATGTTACGCTTCGCAGTATTAAATTACGATGATGTTGCACCCTATAGTATTGTACATTGAATTTGTCGTAGGGTAATTGACATCAGTCCAAGGAAAAGATTATTTGGAGATTATAAAGATTATGCTATTTCAAAGAAGTGATGAGTAAATTCGTGAAGGTGAGATGGGAAGCAAGTCAAAGGAAATGAATTTTCGTCTAGGTTTGACATGTTGGGATAAAATATGGCCCGAGCTAAAATACCCAGTATTTATAGACTAGTTCCATACAACGTACCACATGACCATGATAGTAAGATGTATAAAGTGTATTGGAAGTGAGTAGTATTTTAAGTATTTTGAGATAATTCTTAATTTGTGTGGATAATTGGTTAATTATTGGATTAGTGGGGATTGACAAATTTGGTGAATAATATTATGGGAGGACACTACCCCTCAACGTGGCAGCCATGAATTTTATATGACGGTGACTCTTAATTCACATGATATGTGGCAAAGTTTGATGCGTTTTTGTGGCCAAGTCTTGCTAAATGGGGGCCACACTCAAATATTAAAAGAGACAATCCTAATTCTTAATGGAATCTCTAAAAATCTCAAGAAAGGTTCAGCAAACAAAGTACATAAGTATTCATATATTTCCATCTTGGAGGAGCTATAACGTGATTACTATTTATATAGCAGAAACACAACATCAAATGGATATAACTTCAACATGAATTTGAATTTAGTAATAGCCAACGATCACCCAATGCTTACCAACTTCAAATTATTCTTTAGCAAATTAAGTTCACTGCGGCAATGAAGATTTTCATTCTTCAACCAAAATCCAACGATATTTCGTAACACACTAGCAACGTGTGATTTTGCGATTCTAAGGAGTACGGTGCAACCTTGTGACGACCGAAAAGGTCATCACTCGTTTTGGAAATAAATTCTGTATTCGGAGGCCTTAAAATCCTCTCTTTGTCTAACCTTCATTTGCGTGCGCATTTCCGGAAAGCTTTTATGTGAAAACTAAGTAAAATAACGAAATTGGTTTTTAAAATTGAATAAAGTTTACTTCGGTCAACATTCTTAGTAAACGGACCCGGACCCGTGATTCGACGATCTTGTAGGGTCCGTAGTAAAATTTGGGACTTGGGCATATGTCCGGAATCGAATTCCGAGATCCCAAGCCCGAGAAAAGAATTTTTGAAGGAAATTGTTCAAATGAAATTATAAGAGTTTTTGGAAACGAAAAGAGGTTTGAATTCGATGGTATAGGGCCCGTATTTTTGTTCTGGAGCCCGGTACATGCATTATATAATAATTAAGTTGAATCTGTGAAGTTGGTAAGAATCGGAGTTTGTTTGGTATAAATCGGACCTTTATTTGAGAAAATAGTAATTTCAATGTTCTTGAGTGATTTCATGAATTTGAAGATTAATTCATAGTCGTTGATATTATTTTGATGATTTGATTGCACGAGCGAGCCCGTATGATGTTTTTGGACTTGCGTGTATGTTTGGTTTGGAGCCCCGAGGGCTTGGGTGAGTTTTGGATAGGCCACAGAGTGAAATTGGACTCAGGAAAACTGCTGGTGTGTTGCAAGTCTGCAGGCTTCGCAATTGCGAAGCCTGGCTCACAATTGCGAGCTCACATTTGCGACTAACTATCGCATTTGCGAAGACTGGGCAGGGGGGTGACCTTTGCATTATTCAAGCTCCAGTCGCAAAAGTTACTTCAACAGTGTTCACATTTGCGAACGGTCGTTCGCATTTGTGAGGTTAACAGGGTGGACCTTCCTTCGCAATTGCGAGTTCGCATTTGCGAACATATCATCGCAGATGCAATATCTGCACCTGTGTAAATCATAACTTAGCCAAAAATTCTTCATTTTTCAAACTCCCTCAAACCCTAAACTCTCTTGGGCGATTTTCTAAGAAAAAGATCTTCTCCAAATCAGTTGTAACTCATTTCTAACTCATTTTCTTCAATCTATAGCATCTTTTCACATGATTTCAATTCAAAATCAAGGGCTTTCATGGGGAAAATTGGGTGTTTTGAGTAGAACATAGGATTTTCAAATTTTGAGAATTTGGACCTCGATTTGATGTCCGATTTCAAAATGAATTATATATATTTGAGTTCGTGGGTGAATGGGTAATTGGTTTTTGATTCAAACCTTGGGTTTTGAACATGTGGGCCTGGGGTCAATTTTTGACTTTTGGGGGAAATCTTTAGAAAATCTATTTTCATGCATTATAATTGATTCATTTAGCATTTATTGATATCGTCAAGTAACTTGTGGCTAGTTACAAGCGAGTTGGTGGTGGAGGTAAATCGGTAGTTGAGGCTTGAATTGTGTTTGTGGAATCAAGGTAAGTGTTTGGTCTAACCTTAGCTTCAGGGATTAGGAGTTTTGTCTTATTTGCTACGTGATAATTGTTGAGTACGACGTATAGGCATGGTGACGAGTACCTATACGTCGGTGTCAATCATTCCCGCGAGTCTTATACTATGATTAATGTGACTCCGTTTCGTATTGTTCATGCTTTATATGGTGATGTCTACTGTTCAACAAGGCTTATGGAAGTATTATCGGTAATTGAACATTGTAGAGCGTTGGCTCAAGTTGAGAATTGAGTTGTGAAGTAATTGTGGAAAAGAGAAGAGGTTTATGATATTGTCTCCCTTATCAGGATGTTATTGCTTTTGATATTATATCCCTTCTTAGGATGTTATTACTCATGATATTGTTTCCCTTGCTGGGATGTTGTTGTTATGCTATTGTTCCCTTGCCGGGATTTTATTTTGATATTATTGATTCCCTTGCCCCTATTGATTTGTGATTGTTCCATGGGTGAGGAAGAGTGTAAAGCACGAAGGGTAATGCCGTGTATGATTTTGAGAGTGTTAATGCACGAAGGGTGATGCCGTAACACACGATGTAAAATTCTGTGCCATGATATGAGTCATACTACACGAATGATAATTCCATGCCATGCTTATGTTAGGTAAAAGCACGAAGAGTGATGCCGTGCCGATTATATTGATTCTTTTGGTGAGGACAAGAGTAAAAGCACGAAGGGTGATGCCGTGCACTTTCTTTGATTTTCCTAATTCTTGCTGATAATTGAATTATGGTGTTCTTTACATTTATCTATTGGTTTTCTGTTGTTACTTGATATTCCCCGTAGCATGTTTCCCCCTCCTATCTGTAACTGTAAATTTCTGCTTTTACTTTTTCGTTGTATATGATTTAACTGCACAGGTTTATTTGGTAGTCTTGTCCTTGCCTCATCACTAATTCGTAGAGGTTAGGTTAGACACTTACCAGCACATGGGGTCGGTTGTACTGATACTACATTCTGCACTGTGTTCAGATCCCGGTTCTACAGCTTTTGGACCATAGTGAGGTTGCTGCGTTCAGTCGATCAAGTGACCCCAGGTAGTCTTTCAGGCGTCCGCAAACCTTGGCGTCTCCTTCTATCTTTCCATACTATTTTTTTTATGTATTTCAGAAATAGATTTGTATTTACTTTTCAGACCCCTATTTGTAGTATTCCTATACAGTCTGTGAGATTGTGACACCAGTTCTAAGTAGCTTTTGTTTATGGATTTGTATCGGCATTATTTTAAATTGTTACATTTTGTTCTTTGGCTTTATTATTTCCGCTTCTTATAAAATGTTAACTCGCAATTGTTATAGTATTAAAAAATAAAAAGGTTCAATAATTAGAATAATCGGCTTGCCTAGCTCTCACTAGTAGGCGCCATCATGACTCTAGCGGGTGGGAAATCCGGGTAGTGACAAGTTGGTATCAGAGCTCTAGGTTGCTTAGGTCTCAGAATTCACGGACACGATTAGTAGAGTTTGAGGGATTGGTACGGAGACGTCTAAATTTATCCCCAAGAGGCTACAGAGTTAGGAAATTTTTTATAGATATTCTCTCCTGTCGTGCGACTTGATTTCTAAATGCTAATTGAACTTCCACTTTGTTCTTTCTAAATGGTGAGAACACGTACCGCTTCGCCAGTATGACCAGCTTAGGTCCTAGAGGGGTTCATTGCCACCCCGGTACTTCAGGATGCTCTGGTCCGACTAGTGGGCCTTATGGAGAGTATCGCCCAGGAAAGCTTGCTTCTTGTAGCACCAGCCATCTCTCAAGCTGGAGGAGGATCCTAGACTCCTGCTACTCGCACTCCGGAGCAGATGGCTCCCCAGTTACAGACTCCAATAGCTCAACCAGTTGGGGTAGTTCAGCCTAGTGTTGTGGCACAGACCGGAGATGGGCCAGCTATGTCTGCTGATGCCTTGTGAAATTGGACAGGTTCACCAAGCTCTTCACTACTACTTTTGGTGGTACATCTTCTGAGGATTCCCAGGATTATTTGGACAACTTTCATGAGGTTCTACGGAACATGGGGATAGTGGAGACCAATGGGTTCGACTTTGCTGCTTTTCATTTGTCTTGATCCACCAAGACTTGGTGAAGAGATTATTGTTTGCCTATAACAGCTGGTTCACCAGCTTTGACTTGGGATAAGTTCTCTCAGCTATTTCTAGAGAAGTTTCTTCCTATCACTTAGAGGGAGAACTATCGGAGGTAGTTTGAGCGTCTACAGCAGGGTTCTATTACTGTTACTCAGTATGCGACTAGATTTATCTACTTGGCCCTTCAAGCTCTTTTTATACTTCCCACTGAGAGAGAGAGAGTGTGAGAAGGTTCATTAAGGGACTCGTTCAGCCTATTCGATTGTAGATGGATAAGGAGACGGGGAGCGATATTTCTTTTCAGGATGCGACCAATGTGGCCAGGAGAGTTGAGATGGTTCAAGCATAGGGGGGTGGTCTGGGGTCTAACAAGAGGCCTCGCCATTCGGGCAAATTCAGTAGTGCCTCATCTGGAGGAACAGATTCTTTTGGTAGGGGCCATTTTTCCAGGCCGTTTCATTCAGCACTTCAGGATTTTCACGGTCCTCCAGATGGCCGTGGTTCTCATATGCAGTATTCTGATCAGTTGCTCTACAGTGCACCGCCAACTCCTATCAGTGCACCACCACTCTAGAGTTTTTAGGGTGGTCATTCAGGCCGTCAGGGTTAGCAGTATCAGCAGCCAAGGGCTTGTTATACTTGTGGCGATACGAGGCATATTGCTAGATTTTTGCCCTCAAGCACCGAGAAACTCCCAGCTTTAGGGTTCCCATGCCATTGTTCAGGAACCGAGTGTTCCACCGCCCGCTCAGCCAACTAGAGGTAGAGGTAGAGGTGCTAGAGGTAAAGGTAGAGGTATTAGAGGTGGAGGCCAGCCGGCAGGAGGCTATCCCATAGATGTAGTTTAGAGTGGTGGGGCGCAACCCCGATGTTATGCAATTCCAGCTAGGCCTGAGGCTGAGGCTTGCGATGCAGTTATCATTGGCACTGTTCTGGTCTGTAGTAGAGATGCTTCAGTTCTATTTGATCCAGGATCTACATACTCCTATGTGTCATCTTATTTTGCACCGTACCTGGTCATGCCTAGTTATTCTTTCAGTGCTCCTGTATATGTGTCTACACCAGTAGGTGATTTTGATGTCATATTGGGGATGGACTGGTTATCTCCTTACCACGCTATCTTGGACGCTCATGCCAAGACTGTAACCTTAGCCTTGCCGGGTTTACCTTGTTTAGAGTGGAGAGGGACTCCTGGTCATTCTACCCATAGGGTAATCTCATACATGACGGCTCAACGTATGGCCAAGAAGGGGTGTTTGTCCTATTTGGCATATGTTTGTGATTCTAGTGTCGAGGTTTCTTCTTTGGATTATGTGCCTGTTGTTCGTAAGTTTCCTGAGGTATTTCCTTTAAACCTGCCAAGTATGCCACCCGACAGTGATATTGACTTCTGCACTGATTTGGCTCCAGGCACTCAACCCATTTCTATCCCGCTGTATCGTATGGCCCCGCCTAAGTTGAAAAAATTGAAGGAGCAGTTGCAAGACTTGCTTGATAAAGGCTTTATTAGACCTATTGTCTCGCCTTAGGGTGCGCCAGTGTTGTTTGTCAAGAAGAAGGACAGATGGATGAGGATCTGTATATATTATCGACAGTTCAACAATGTTACAATCAAGAATAAGTATCCATTACCGAGGATTGATGATTTGTTTGATCAGCTTTAGGGTTCCTAAGTGTTTTCGGAAATTGACTTGAGATCTGGCTACCATCAGTTGAGGATTAGGGCATTTGATATCCCTAAGACAGCTTTCCGCACTCGGTACGAGCATTATGAATTTTTGGTGATGTCATTTGGGTTGACAAATGACCCAGTAAATTTCATGGATTTGATGAACCGAGTGTTCAAGCCTTATTTGGATTCGTTCATAATAGTCTTCATTGAAAATATTTTGATATATTCCCGCAGCCGGGAGGAGCATGAGCAACATCTGAGGGTTGTTCTTCAAACTTTGAGAGATAGTCAGTTGTATGCTAAGTTTTTGAAGTGTGAGTTCTGGTTGAGTTCAGTTGCATTCTTGGGTCACGTTGTTTCAGCAGAGGGTATTCAGGTGGACTCGAAGAAGATAGAGCAGTCAAGGACTATCCTAGACCCGCGTCAGCTATAAAGATCCGGCGTTTCTTAGGTTTGGCAGGATATTTCCGTCGGTTTATGGAGGGGTTTTCGTCTATTGCAACCCCAATGACCAAGTTGACCTAGAAGGGTGCCTAGTTCAGGTGGTCGAACGAGTGTGAGGCGAGATTTCAGAAGCTCAAGACAGCTTTGACTACGGGACCGGTGTTGGTTTTGCCCATAGGTTCAGGGCCATATACAGTTTATTATGACGCATCTCATATTGGACTCAGTGCGGTGTTGATGTAGTATGGCAAGGTCATTGCATATGCTTCGTGACATTTGAAGATTCACGAGAAGAATTTTCCAGTTCATGATTTGGAGTTAGCGGCCATTGTTCATGCGTTGAAGATTTGGAGGCATTATCTGTATGGCGTATCGTGTGAGGTGTTCATGGATCACATGAGTATGCAATATTTGTTCAAGTAGAAGGAGTTAAATTTGAGGCAGAGAAGGTGGTTCGAGCTATTGAAAGACTATGATATCACCATCTTATATGATCCGGGAAAGGCCAATGTGGTGGCCGATGCTTTGAGTAGAAACTCAGTCAGTATGGGCAGTCTTGCGTATATTCCGGTCGGTGAGAGACCGCTTGCTTTGGATGTTCAAGCTTTGGCCAATCAGTTCGTAAGGTTGGATGTTTCTGAGCCTAGCCGTGTGTTAGCTTGCACAGACGCTCGTTCCTCATTATTTGAGACTATCTGAGATCGGCAGTGTGATGATCCTCATTTGTGTGTCCTTAGGTACACAGTGCGGCACGGTGATGCCAAGCAGGTTACATTCAGAGATGATGGATTTTGAGGATGCAAGTTCGAGTTTGTGTGCCTAATGTGGATGGGCTTCGAGAGTTGATTTTAGAGGAGGCCCATATTTCCCAGTACTCTATTCATCCGGGCCCTGCTAAGATGTATCAATACTTGCGGCAGCATTGTTGGTGGAGGAGGATAAAGAAGGATATTGTTGCATATGTGGTTCGTTGTTTGAATTATCAGCAGGCAAAGTACGAGTATTAAAGACCTGGTGGTTTGTTGAAGAAGATTGAGATTCTTGAATGAAGTGGGAGCATATCACTATGGACTTCGTTGTCGGACTCCCACGGACTCAGAAGAAGTTCAATGCAGTGTGGGTTATTGTTGATTGGATGACCAAGTCAGCGCAATTTATTCCTGTGGCAATTTCCTATTAATCTGAGAGGTTAGCCGAGATCTATATCCGGGAGATTGTTCGTCTTCATGGTGTGCCCGTGTCTATCATTTCGGACTAAGGTACGTAGTTTACCTCACATTTATGGAGGTCAGTTCAGTGTGAGTTGGGAATACGGGTCGAGTTGAGCACAACATTTCATCCTTAGACGGACGGGCAGTCCGAGCATATTATTCAGATTTTGGAGGATATGCTCTGAGCTCGTATCATTGACTTTGGAGGCTCGTGGGATCATTTTTTGCCTTTAGCAAAGTTTGCCTACAACAACAACTACCAGTCGAGCATCCAGATAGCTCCATTTGAGGCTTTATATGGTAGGCAGTGTTGGTTGGCAGTTGGATGGTTTGAGCAAGGAGAGGCTCGATTGTTGGGTACGGATGTAGTACAGGATGCCTTGGACAAGGTCAGGATCATTCAGGATAGTATTCGTAAAGCTCAGTCCAGGCAAAAGAATTATGCCGACCGTAAGGTTCGTAATGTGGCTTTCATGGTCGGCGAGCAGGTGTTGTTTCGGGTGTCGCCTATGAAGGGCGTGATGAGATTTGGGAAGAGGTGCAAGCTTAGCCCTAGATTCATTAATCCGTTTGAGATTCTTGATCGAGTGCGAGAGGTGGCTTACAGACTTGCGTTGCCACCTAGTTTATCAGTCGTACATCCAGTGTTTCATGTGTCCATGCTTCGGAAGTATCAAAACAATCCATCCCACGTGTTAGACTTCCGCAGTGTCCAGTTGGACAAGGACTTGTCCTATGAGGAGGAGTCGGTAGCTATCCTAGACCGGCAGGTTCGTTAGTTGAGATCGAAGAATTTCCCTTCTGTTCGTGTTCAGTGGAGAGGTCAGCCTATTGAAGCAGCGACCTGGGAGTCCGAGTCCGATATGCAGAGCCGATATCCCCATCTTTTTCTCCAACTCAAGTACTTCTTTCTTATGTCCGTTCGAGGACGAACAATTATTTTAGAGGTGGAGAATGTGACGACCCAAATGGTCATCACTCTTTTTGGGAATACATTCTATGTTTTGAGGCCTTAAAAAACTTTTTTGTCTCACCTCAATTTGCGTGTGCAGTTCGGGCGCATTTCCGAAAAGCTTTTATGTCAAAACTAAGTAAAATAAGGAAATTGACTTTTAAAATTGAATGAAGTTGACTTTGTTCAACATTCTTGGTAAACAGACCCGGACCCGTGATCTGATGGTATTGTAGGGTCCGTAGTAAAATTTGGGACTTGAACATATGCCCGGAAACGAATTCCGAGGTCCTAAGCCCGAGAAATGAATTTTTGAAGGAAATTGTTCAACTGAAATTATATGAGTTTTTGGAAATGAAAAGAGGTTTGAAATCGATGGTATCGGGCTCGTATTTGTGTTTCGGAGCCCGGTATAGGTCTTATATAATAATTAAGTTGAATCTGTGAAGTTTGGTAAGAATCAGAGTTCGTTTGGTATAAATCGGACCTTTATTTGAGAAAATAGTAATTTCAATGTTCTTGAGTGATTTCATGAATTTGAGGTTGAATTCATATTTGTTGATGTTATTTTGATGATTTGATTGCACGAGCGAGTATGTATGATGTTTTTGGACTTGCGTGCATGTTTGATTTGGAGCTCCGAGGGCTCGGGTCAGTTTTGGATAGGCCACAAAGTGAATTTTGACTTAGGAAAACTGTTGGTGTGTTGTAGGTCTGCATGCTTTGCAATTACAAAGCCTGGCTCGCAATTGTGAGCTCGCATTTGCGACTAACCATCACATTTGTGATGACTGGGCAGGGGGGTGACCTTCGCATTTGCGAAGCTCTAGTCGCAAAAGCGACTCCAACAATGTTCGCATTTGTGAATGGTTGTTTGCATTTGCAAGGTTAACAGGGCAAGCCTCCCTTCACAATTGTGAAGCCTTGGCCGCAATTGCGAGTTCACATTTGTGAATATATCATCGCAAATGCGATATCTGCACCTGTGTAAATCATAACTTAGCCGAAAATTCTTCATTTTTCAAACTCCCTCAAACCCTAAGCTCTCTTGGGCGATTTTCTAAGGAAAAGTTCTTCTCCAAATCAATTGTAAGTCATTTGTAACTCATTTTCTTCAATCTATAACATCTTTTCACCTGATTTCAATACAATATCAAGGGTTTTAATGGGGGAAATTGGGTGTTTTGGGTAGAACATAGGATTTTAAAATTTTAAGAATTTGGACCTCGATTTGAGATCCAATTTCAAAACAAATTATATATTTGAGATCGTGGGTAAATGGGTAATAAGATTTTTGTTCGAACCTCGTGTTTTTAACATATGGGCCCAGGGTCGATCTTTCCTGTCGTGCGACTTGATTTCTAAATGCTAATTGAACTTCCACTTTGTTCTTTCTAAATGGTGAGAACACGTACCGCTTCGCCAGTATGACCAGCTTAGGTCCTAGAGGGGTTCATTGCCACCCCGGTACTTCAGGATGCTCTGGTCCGACTAGTGGGCCTTATGGAGAGTATCGCCCAGGAAAGCTTGCTTCCTGTAGCACCAGCCATCTCTCAGGCTGGAGGAGGATCCTAGACTCCTGCTACTCGCACTCCGGAGAAGATGGCTCCCCAGTTACAGACTCCAATAGCTCAACCAGTTGGGGTAGTTCAGCCTGGTGTTGTGGCACAGACCGGAGATGGGCCAGCTATGTCTGCTGATGCCTTGTGAAATTGGACAGGTTCACCAAGCTCTTCACTACTACTTTTGGTGGTACATCTTCTGAGGATTCCCAGGATTATTTGGACAACTTTCATGAGGTTCTACGGAACATTGGGATAGTGGAGACCAATGGGTTCGACTTTGCTGCTTTTCATTTGTCTTGATCCGCCAAGACTTGGTGAAGAGATTATTGTTTGCCTATAACAGCTGGTTCACCAGCTTTGACTTGGGATAAGTTCTCTCAGCTATTTCTAGAGAAGTTTCTTTCTATCACTTAGAGGGAGAACTACCGGAGGTAGTTTGAGCGTCTACAGCGGGGTTCTATTACTGTTACTCAGTATGCGACTAGATTTATCTACTTGGCCCTTCAAGCTCTTTTTATACTTCCCACTGAGAGAGAGAGAGAGAGTGAGGAGGTTCATTAAGGGACTCGTTCATCCTATTCGATTGTAGATGGATAAGAAGACGAGGAGCGATATTTCTTTTCAGGATGCGACCAATGTGGCCAGAAGAGTTGAGATGGTTCAAGCACAGGGGGGGTGGTCTGGGGTCTAACAAGAGGCCTCGCCATTCGGGCAAATTCAGTGGTGCCTCATCTAGAGGCACAAATTCTTTTGGTAGGGGCCATTCTTCCAGGCCGTTTCATTCAGCACTTCAGGATTTTCACGGTTCTCCAGATGGTCGTGGTTCTCATATGCAGTATTCTGATCAGTTGCTCTACAGTGCACCGCCAACTCCTATCAGTGCACCACCACTCCAGAGTTTTTAGGGTGGTCATTCAGGCCGTCAGGGTTAGCAGTATCAGCAGCCAAGGGCTTGTTATACTTGTGGCGATACGAGGCATATTGCTAGATTTTTGCCCTCAAGCACCGAGCAACTCCCAGCTTTAGGGTTCCCATGCCATAGTTCAGGAACCGAGTGTTCCACCGCCCGCTCAGCCAACTAGAGGTAGAGGTAGAGGTGCTAGAGGTGGAGGTAGAGGTATTAGAGGTGGAGGCCAGCCGACAGGAGGCTATCCCATAGATGTAGTTTAGAGTGGTGGGGCCCAACCCCGATGTTATGCAATTCCAGCTAGGCCTGAGGCTGAGGCTTGCGATGCAGTTATCATTGGCACTGTTCTGGTCTGTAGTAGAGATGCTTCAGTTCTATTTGATCTAGGATCTACATACTCCTATGTGTCATCTTATTTTGCACCGTACCTGGTCATGCCTAGTTATTCTTTCCGTGCTCCTGTATATGTGTCTACACCAGTAGGTGATTCTATTATGCTAGATTGTGTCCATCATTTATGTATAGTTGTGATTGGGGGTCTTGAGACTCGAGTAGATTTATTACTTCTGGATATGGTTGATTTTGATGTCATATTGGGGATGGACTGGTTATCTCCTTACCACGCTATCTTGGATGCTCATGCCAAGACTGTAACCTTAGCCTTGCCGGGTTTACCTTGTTTAGAGTGGAGAGAGACTCCTGGTCATTCTACCCATAGGGTTATCTCATACATGACGGCTCAACGTATGGCCAAGAAGGGGTGTTTGTCCTATTTGGCATATGTTTGTGATTCTAGTGTCAAGGTTTCTTCTTTGGATTATGTGCCTGTTGTTCGTAAGTTTCCTGAGGTATTTCCTTTAAACCTGCCAAGTATGCCACCCGACAGTGATATTGACTTCTGCACTGATTTGGCTCCAGGAACTCAACCCATTTCTATCCCGCTGTATCGTATGGCCCTGCCTAAGTTGAAAAAATTGAAGGAGCAGTTGCAAGACTTGCTTGATAAAGGCTTTATTAGACCTAGTGTCTCGCCTTAGGGTGCGCCAGTGTTGTTTGTCAAGAAGAAGGACAGATGGATGAGGATGTGTATATATTATCGACAGTTCAACAATGTTATAATCAAGAATAAGTATCCATTACCGAGGATTGATGATTTGTTTGATCAGCTTTAGGGTTCCAAAGTGTTTTCGGAAATTGACTTGAAATCTAGCTACCATCAGTTAAGGATTAGTGCATTTGATATCCCTAAGACAGCTTTCCGCACTCGGTACGAGCACTATGAGTTTTTGGTGATGTCATTTGGGTTGACAAATGACCCAGTAAATTTCATGGATTTGATGAACCGAGTGTTCAAGCCTTATTTGGATTCGTTCATAATAGTCTTCATTGATGATATTTTGATATATTCCCGCAGCCGGGAGGAGCATGAGCAACATCTGAGGGTTGTTCTTCAAACTTTGAGAGATAGTCAGTTGTATGCTAAGTTTTTGAAGTGTGAGTTCTGGTTGAGTTCAGTTGCATTCTTGGGTCACGTTGTTTCAGCAGAGGGTATTCAGGTGGACCCGAAGAAGATAGAGCAGTCAAGGACTGTCCTAGACCCGCGTCAGCTATAAAGATCCGGCGTTTCTTGGGTTTGGCAGGCTATTTCCGTCGGTTTATGGAGGGGTTTTTGTCTATTGCAACCCCAATGACCAAGTTGACCTAGAAGGCTGCCCAGTTCAGGTGGTCGAACGAGCGTGAGGCGAGATTTCAGAAGCTCAAGACAGCTTTGACTACGAGACCGGTGTTGGTTTTGCCCATAGGTTCAGGGCCATATACAGGTTATTATGACGCATCTCATATTAGACTCAGTGCGGTGTTGATGTAGTATGGCAAGGTCATTGCATATGCTTCGCGACATTTGAAGATTCACGAGAAGAATTTTCCAGTTCATGATTTGGAGTTAGCGGCCATTGTTCATGCGTTGAAGATTTGGAGGCATTATCTGTATGGTGTATCATGTGAGGTGTTCATGGATCACATGAGTATGCAATATTTGTTCAAGTAGAAGGAGTTAAATTTGAGGCAGAGAAGGTGGTTGGAGCTATTGAAAGACTATGATATCACCATCTTATATGATCTGGGAAAGGCCAATGTGGTGGCCGATGCTTTGAGTAGAAACTCAGTCAGTATGGGCAGTCTTGCGTATATTCCGGTCGGTGAGAGACCGCTTGCTTTGAATGTTCAAGCTTTGGCCAATCAGTTCGTAAGGTTGGATGTTTCTGAGCCTAGCCGTGTGTTAGCTTGCACAGACGCTCGTTCCTCATTATTTGAGACTATCTGAGATCGGCAGTGTGATGATCCTCATTTGTGTGTCCTTAGGTACACAGTACGGCACGGTGATGCCAAGCAGGTTACATTCAGAGATGATGGATTTTGAGGATGCAAGTTCGAGTTTGTGTGCCTAATGTGGATGGGCTTCGAGAGTTGATTTTAGAGGAGGCCCATATTTCCCAGTACTCTATTCATCCGGGCCCTGCTAAGATGTATCAATACTTGCGGCAGCATTATTGGTGGAGGAGGATAAAGAAGGATATTGTTGCATATGTGGTTCGTTGTTTGAATTATCAGCAGGCAAAGTACGAGTATCAAAGACCTGGTGGTTTGTTGTAGAAGATTGAGATTCTTGAATAAAGTGGGAGCATATCACTTTGGACATCGTTGTCGGACTCCCACGGACTCAGAAGAAGTTCAATGCAGTGTGGGTTATTGTTGATTGGCTGACCAAGTCAGCGCAATTTATTCCTGTGGCAATTTCCTATTCATCTGAGAGGTTAGCCGAGATCTATATCCGGGAGATTGTTCGTCATCATGGTGTGCCCGTGTCTATCATTTCGGACTGAGGTACGTAGTTTACCTAACATTTATGGAGGTCAGTTCAGTGTGAGTTGGGAATACGGGTCGAGTTGAGCACAACATTTCATCCTTAGACGGACGGGCAGTCGGAGCGTACTATTCAGATTTTGGAGGATATGCTCTGAGCTCGTATCATTGACTTTGGAGGCTCGTGGGATCATTTTTTGCCTTTAGCAAAGTTTGCCTACAACAACAACTACCAGTCGAGCATCCAGATAGCTCCATTTGAGGCTTTATATGGTAGGCAGTGTTGGTCGGCAGTTGGATGGTTTGAGCAAGGAGAGGCTCGATTGTTGGGTACAGATGTAGTACAGGATGCCTTGGACAAGGTCAGGATCATTCAGGATAGTCTTCGTAAAGCTCAGTCCAGGCAAAAGAATTATGCTGATCGTAAGGTTCGTAATGTGGCTTTCATGGTCGGCGAGCGGGTGTTGTTTCGGGTGTCGCCTATGAAGGGCGTGATAAGATTTGGGAAGAGGGGCAAGCTTAGCCCTAGATTCATTAACCCGTTTGAGATTCTTGATCGAGTGCGAGAGGTGGCTTACAGACTTGCGTTGCCGCCTAGTTTATCAGTCATACATCCAGTGTTTCATGTGTCCATGCTTCGGAAGTATCACAGCAATCCATCCCACGTGTTAGACTTCCGCAGTGTCCAGTTGGACAAGGAATTGTCCTATGAGGAGGAGTCGATGGCTATCCTAGACCGGCATGTTCGTTAGTTGAGATCGAAGAATTTCCCTTCTGTTCGTGTTCAGTGGAGAGGTCAGCCTATTAAAGCAGCGACCTGGGAGTCCGAGTCCGATATGCAGAGCCGATATCCCCATCTTTTTCTCCAACTCAAGTACTTCTTTCTTATGTCCGTTCGAGGACGAACAATTATTTTAGAGATGGAGAATGTGACGACACAAAAGGTCATCACTCTTTTTGGGAATACATTCTGTGTTCTGAGGCCTTAAAAAACTTTTTTCTCTCACCTCGATTTGCGTGTGCAGTCCGGGCGCATTTCCGAAAAGCTTTTATGTGAAAACTAAGTAAAATAAGGAAATTGACTTTTAAAATTGAATGAAGTTGACTTTGTTCAACATTCTTGGTAAACAGACCCGGACCCGTGATCTGATGGTATTGTAGGGTCCGTAGTAAAATTTGGGACTTGAACATATGCCCGAAATCGAATTCCGAGGTCCTAAGCCCGAGAAATGAATTTTTGAAGGAAATTGTTCAACTGAAATTATATGAGTTTTTGGAAATGAAAAGAGGTTTGAAATCGATGGTATCAGGCTCGTATTTGTGTTTCGGAGCCCGGTACAGGTCTTATATAATAATTAAGTTGAATCTGTGAAGTTTGGTAAGAATCAGAGTTCGTTTGGTATAAATCGGACCTTTATTTGAGAAAATAGTAATTTCAATGTTCTTGAGTGATTTCATGAATTTGAGATTGAATTCATATTTGTTGATGTTATTTTGATGATTTGATTGCACGAGCGAGTATGTATGATGTTTTTGGACTTGCGTGCATGTTTGATTTGGAGCTCCGAGGGCTCGGGTCAGTTTTGGATAGGCCACAAAGTGAATTTTGACTTAGGAAAACTGTTGGTGTGTTGTAGGTCTGCATGCTTTGCAATTACAAAGCCTGGCTCGCAATTGTGAGCTCGCATTTGCGACTAACCATCACATTTGTGATGACTGGGCAGGGGGGTGACCTTCGCATTTGCGAAGCTCTAGTCGCAAAAGCGACTCCAACAATGTTCGCATTTGTGAATGGTTGTTTGCATTTGCAAGGTTAACAGGGCAAGCCTCCCTTCACAATTGCGAAGCCTTGGCCGCAATTGCGAGTTCGCATTTGCGAATATATCATCGCAAATGCAATATCTGCACCTGTGTAAATCATAACTTAGCCGAAAATTCTTCATTTTTCAAACTCTCTCAAACCCTAAGCTCTCTTGGGCGATTTTCTAAGGAAAAGTTCTTCTCCAAATCAATTGTAAGTCATTTCTAACTCATTTTCTTCAATCTATAACATCTTTTCACCTGATTTCAATACAAAATCAAGGGTTTTAATGGGGAAAATTGGGTGTTTTGGGTAGAACATAGGATTTTAAAATTTTGGGAATTTGGACCTCGATTTGAGATCCAATTTCAAAACAAATTATATATTTGAGATCGTGGGTAAATGGGTAATCAGATTTTGGTTCGAACCTCGTGTTTTTAACATATGGGCCCAGGGTCGATTTTTGACTTTTTTGGGGAAATCATTAGAAAACCTATTTTTATGCATTAGAATTGATTCATTTAGAATTTATTGATATCGTCAAGTAACTTATGCCTAGATACAAGCGAGTTGGTTGAAACAAGAGGTAAAGCGGAAGTTGAGGCTAGAATTGTGTTCGTGGCATCGAGGTAAATGTTTGGTCTAAACTTAGCTTGAGGGATTAGGAGTTGTGTCTTATTTGCTATATGTTAATTGTTGAGTACGTCATATAGGCATAGTGACGAGTATCTATATGTCGGTGTCAAGCATGACCGTGAGTATTATACTATGATTAATGTGTCCCCATTTCGTATTGTTCATGCTTTATATGGTGATTTCTATTGTTGAACAAGGCTTGTGGAAGTATTATTGGTAATTGAACATTGTAGAGCGTTGGTCAAGTTGAGAATTGAGTTGTGAAGTAATTGTGGAAAAGATAAGAGGTTTATGATATTGTCTCCCTTGCCAGGATGTTATTGCTTTTGATATTATCTCCCTTGTCGGATGTTATTACTCATGATATTGTTTCCCTTGCCGGGATGTTGTTGTTATGCTATAGTTCCCTTGACGGTATTTTATTATGATATTATTGATTCCCTTTCCCAAATTACTTTGTGATTGTATCTTGGGTGAGGAAGAGTGTAAAGCACGAAGGGTGATGCCGTGTATGATATTTGTGAGAGAGTGTTAAAGCACGAATGGTGATGTCGTGCATGATAATTGTGAGAGAGTGTTAATGCACTAAGGGTGATGTCGTGCCGCACGATGTACAATCTTGTGCCTTTATATGAGTGATATTGCACGAAGGATCATTCCTTGCCATGATTATGTGAGGTAAAAGCACGAATGGTGATGCCGTGCCGATTATATTGATTTTGTGGTGAGGACGAGAGTAAAAGCACGAAGCGTGATGGCGTGCACTTGTCTTTGATTTCCTGATTTCTACTGATAATTGAGTTATGGTGTTCTTGACATTTAACTGTTGGTTTCTATTGCTACTTGTTGTTCCCCCAGCATGATTCCCCCTTCCTATCTTAATTGTAAAGTTTTGCCTTTATTTTTCCGCTGTATATGATTTAAGTACACGGGTTTATTTGGTAGTCTGGTCCTAGCCTCGTCACTTTGGCTAGGCACTTACCAGCACATGAGATCGGTTGTGCTGATACTACACTCTGCACTCTTTTCTGCAGATCCTGGTACTGGAGCATACGGACCTTAGCTTGGGGTTGTTGCCTTCAGTCCATTTGGAGACCCGAGGTAGTCCTACAGGCGTTCACAAGCCTTGGCATCTCCTTATATATTTTCATTCTGTTTCTTTTATGTATTTCAGAGACAGCGTTGCATTTATCTTTCGGACCCTTATTTGTAGTATTCCTAGACAGTCTGTGAAATTGTTACACCAGTTCCGGGTAGTCTATGTTTAAGGATTTGTATCGGTAATGTTTAAATGGTGATATTCTGTTCTTCCGCTTATTAAATTCCGCTTTTTACATGATGTTGGTTCTTAATTGTTAAAGGATTAAAATGGGAAAAAGGAAAATAATACAGATGGTTGGCTTGCCTAGCTTTAACTAGTAACCGCCATCACCACTCCCGAGGGTGGGAAATACGGGTTGTGACAAGTTTGTATCAGAGCCCTAGGTTGCTTAGGTCTCAAAATTCACGGACAAGCTTATTAGAGTCTGAGGGATCGGTACAGAGACGTCTGTATTTATTCCCCAGAGGCTGTAGAGTTAGGAAAAAAAGCTTCACATCTATTTTTTCCTTTGGTGCAACTTGATTTCTTAATGCTAATTGAACTTCTACTCTGTTCTCTCACAGATGGTGAGAACATGTGCCGCTTCATCAGCTGACCAGCAGCCCGAGCCCTCAGTAGCAGCCCCCACGATGGGCAGAGTTAGAGGCCATGCTAGAGCCCGAGGTAGAGGCAGAACTCAGCCTAGAGATCAAGCAGTAGCACCAGCGGTGGAGCCTCAGGTTGAGTTTGACGAGGAGATTCCAGCCTAGTCAATTCCAGTGAGGATAGCTCAGGTCCTATAGGGGTTCATCGCCACCCCGGTACTTTAGGATGCTCTAGTCCGTCTAGTGGGCATTCTGGAGAGTGTAGCACGAGCAGGCTTGCTTCCTGTAGCACCAGCCATCTCATAGGCTAGAGAAGGAGCCCAGACTCTTGGTACTCGCACTCTGGAGCAGATGGCTCCCCAGTTTCAGACTCCAGTAGCTCAGCCAGTTGGATTAGTTCAGCTTGGTATTATAGCACAGATCGGAGAGGGCCAACTATGTCTATTAATGCCTTGTGGAGATTGGACAGGTTCACTAAGCTCTTCACTACCACTTACAGCAATGCATCTTCTGAAGAACCCTAGGATTATTTAGACAGCTGTCATAAGGTTCTCAGGAACATGGGGATAGTGGAGACCAATGGGGTCGACTTTGTTGCTTTTCATTTGTCTAGATCCGCCAAGGCTTGTTAGAGAGATTATTGTTTGGATAGACCAGCTGGGTCACTAGCTTTGACTTCTCAGCTATTTCTAGAGAAGTTTCTTCCTATCACTTAGAGGGAGAACTATCGGAATCAGTTTGAGCATCTCCAGTAGGGTTCCATGACTGTTACTCAGTATGAGATCAAATTTATTGATTTGGCCCGTCATGCTCTTCTTATACTTCCCACAGAGAGAGAGAGAGATAGAGAGAGTGATAAGAGGTTCATTGAGGGACTCGTTTAGCCTATTCGACTACAGTGGCTAAGGAGACGAGGATCGAGATTTCCTTTCAGGACGCGGCCAATGTGGTCAGGAGGGTTGAGATGGTTCTATCATAAAGAGGTTGTCAGTGGTCTGACAAGAGGCCTCGTCATTCAAGCAGATTCAGTGGTGCCTTATCTGGAAGCAGGGATTCATTTGGTAGAGGCCATCCTTCTAGGCCTTTTCAGTCAACACTTCAGGTTTCTCATGGTGCATTAGGTGGCCGTGGTTCTCATATGCAGTATTCTGATCAGCAGTCCTATAGTGCACCACCAGCTCGTATTAGTGCACCGCCGCTCCAGAGTTTTTGGGGTAGTCATTTAAGTCATCAGTGTCAGTAGTCTCAGTAGCCGAGGGATTGTTATACTTGTGGCGATACGGGGCATATTGCTAAGGTTCAGGCACCGAGTGTTCCACAGCCTGCTCAGTCTGCTAGAGGTGGAGGTAGAGGTGCTAGAGGTGGAGGTAGAGATACTAGTGGTGGAGTTAGAGGCATTAGAGGAGGAGGTCAGACCGCTATAGGTGGAGGCCCGCCGGCAGCAGGCCGTCCCAGAGATGTAGTTCAGAGTGGTGGGGCCTAGCCCCGAAGTTACGCTCTTCGAGCCAGACCTGAGGCTGAGGCTTCCGATGCAGTTATCACAGGTACTGTTATGGTTTGTAGTAGAGATGCTTCAGTTCTATTTGATCCAGGATCTACATACTCCTATATGTCATCTTATTTTGCACCATATCTGGTCATGCCTAGTGATTCCTTGAGTGCTCCTGTATATATGTCTACACCGGTGGGTGATTCTATTGTGGTAGATCGTGCCCATCGTTCATGTATAGTTGTGATAGGGGGTCTTGAGACTCGTGTATATTTAATACATTCAGATATGGTTGATTTTGATGTCATATTGGGGATGGACTGGTTATCACCTTACCATGCTATCTTGGACTGTCATGCCAAGACTGTGACCTTAGCCTTGCCGGAGTGGCCTCGTTTAGAGTGGAGAGGGACTCCTGGTCATTCTATCCGTAGTGTTATTTCATATATGAAGGCTTGACGTATGGTCGAGAAGGGGTGTTTGGCCTATTTGGCATATGTTCGTGATTATAGTGCTGAGGTGCCTTCTATGGATTCCGTGCATGTTGTTTGTGAGTTTCCTGAGGTTTATCCTTTAGACCTGCCGGGTATGCCACCCGACAGGGATATTGACTTCTGCATTGATTTAGCTCCAGGCACTCAACCCATTTCTATTCTGCCGTATCGTATGGCCCCGCCCTAGTTTAAAGAATTGAAGGAGCAGTTGCAAAACTTGCTTGATAAGGGATTTATTAGACCTTGTGTCTTGCCTTGGGGTGCGCCAGTGTTGTTTATTAAGAAGAAGGACAGATCGATGACAATGTGTATAGATTACTAGTAGTTGAACAAGGTTACAATCAATAATAAATATCCATTACAGAGGGTTGATGATTTGTTTGATCATCTTTAGGGTGCCAAGGTATTTTTGAAGATTGACTTGAGATCTGGCTACCATCAGTTGAGGATTGGGGCATCCAATGTCCTTAAGACATCTTTCCGCACTCTGTACGTGCACTATGAGTTCTTGGTGATGTCAATTGGGTTGAAAAATGCCCAAGCAGCTTTCATGGTTTTGATGAACCGACTATTCAAGCCTTACCTGGATTCGTTCGTGATAGTCTTCATTGATGATATTTTGATTTATTCCCGCACCCGAGAGGAGCATGAGCAACATCTGAGAGTTATTCTTTAGATTTTGAGAGATAGTCAGTTGTATGCTAATGTGTACGGTGAAATTGGAGGACAAATTTCTCATGGGCAAATTGCTTCAGGAGGTCGCCTCGAAGGCTCGGGACCTCGAGCTGGTTACTTCCCTCAAGATCTGTCGATACCCAGCCAAGGATAACATCGGCCGAAACCCCGACGAATACGGGGAACCTCTGAAGAGTGCATGCAAAGTCGATCAAGTTTACCTAGGCAGCCTAGCATTAGCCTACATATACATTATGAAGCTAGTTATCTATCCCATCCCGTTTCCTTTATCACTCAACGTATCTTGTACTAAGTTTGGACTCCCCCCTCTTATAAAAGGGGAGTCGTTAGCACTCTATAAAGGAGATCTCCAATTATTCTACACAAGACCAATAACATCTCTCTCTCCTTCTTCTCTCTAACTTACTCGCTCTTACTCGCTCGAGGACACTCTTTTCACTTATTACTTTCATACTTGTTCTTCATTTATTTCTTGGTATTGGCCATAAAGAGCCTTCTTTAATTATATTCTAACTGTTATCCCTTCCCCGGTTACCCCCGATAGCTCGAGCTCGAGCCGGATATCGACCCCGAGGCCCTTTATCGATCAGTCCGAAGCCCGGGCAACAAGCCCCTCGGTTTGATTACCGCCCTATTTTAGCTTGTAACTCATCGTTAAAATTCATACTCCTAGCGTCAACTACTCTAACAACTACATAAAAATAGATCACCTATTTTAGAGTCCCATTTACAAATTTCATTGTTGCTACCATTTTCACGGTAAATAGTTTGGCGCCCACTGTGGGGCTAAAAATAATAGTGATTATTTTCTTGCTAGTTTCATTACACAAGCACAAGTTATCTTTCACGTTTTTCTTGTTCAAGATCTTTGATTTCAGATCAAAATGTCTGGCTCGGTAAACAGAGTCGAGAACGACAACTTCAAAAACTATGGGGAAAACGGCGTGGCTATTCCGGGTGTCAACGCGCCACCACACAATCCCAATAACGCGCCTGGACCGATTCTAGCGGACTAGGATTCACAGGACGTACAACAGGTCAACGAAACCTCGCATACCGTTAGGAGTATACGACATGGCGACCGACAGGAAGCCCAAAAAACCCCAGCCCGGGAAGAAATGGAAGTTAGTCTTCATGTTATTTTTTGAAATGTTGCAGGAACAACAGTTGGCCATCTCTTAGTTACAAAAGCCATCCGAAAACTCCCAACACAGCAGCACCAGAAATAGCTCCCCCCGCCGAACAAGTTCCCGAAAGATCGAGGAATAACGGATCGGTAGCCGATCCCGCCATCGTGAAAATACTGGAGGACCTCACCAAAAGGATCAAGTCAGGCGAGAAAATGATAGCGGCCAATGATAAGAAGGTCGAAACTTACAACTCTAGGGTCGACCAGATCCCAGGTACGCCCCCGGCCCTCAAGGGCATGGATTTGAAGAAATTCATTCAAAGGCCATTCCCCGAGGAAGCGGCCCCGAAGCCCATTCCGAAGAAGTTCAGAATGCTGGAACTCCCTAAATACAATGAGACCACTGACGCTAATAAATAGGTTATTAACTACACCTGCGCGTAAAAGGCAACGATATAAAGAATGACGAGATTAAGTCTGTATTGTTGAAAAATATCGGAGAAACACTCTCGAATGTGGTATCACAACATGGCTCCTAATTCCATAGATTCATTCGCCATGCTAGTAGACTCCTTCGTAAAGGCACATGTCGGAGCCATCAAGGTAGCGACAAGAAAATCCGACGTTTCAAAATCAAGCAAAGAGAGAACAAGATGCTACGAGAATTTGTGTCTCGCTTTCAGATGGAATGGATGGAGCTATCACCAGTCTCCGACGACTGGGCAGTGTAGACCTTCACCCAAGGCCTGAACGGCGAAGCTCGGCGGCTTCAAAACTGCTAAAACAGAACCTGATCGAGTATCCAGCAGTGACCTGGTCGGACATCCACAACCAGTATCAATCGAAGATCAAAGGACGAGGATGACCAGCTGGGAGCCCCTTCGGGCTCAGTATACCCAAAGAGGCTCCTGGCAAAGGAGCCGAAACCAAACAAAGAAAGGTATCAACCATACCTCGAGGATAGGAGGAACGCCCCAAGGCGCAACCTACCTCACAATGATCGGAGAATGGATCGAGTACATGACCCCCGAGGGCTCCTCAACAGAACCAGGTTCAATCGAAACACAATGCCAAAGGGTGCGCCCACCTATCATAATACAACTTCAACATCGATGTGTCAGACATCGTGCTCGCCATCAGTAATGTATGCGGCAAAATCAGAGGATTTGATTTCTCGCTATCAAGCCACTTCGTAAGAATGCCTCAAGACCCCGAGGACGTGAAACCACAACCGAGTTCCCTCCCTCGGGGCTCGTCGGGGCCCGACTCGAAGAAGACAGAGGACGAGGCTAGAATAGAAGGGGAAGTTCCCTAGGCACACGGCTAAGTGTGACAGGGCCGGCCTATCCAGAGCCTTCGCTGAAGCATGGCGTCTAGCTGTCAAATCTACAAACTTTACAATTATTGCCCATGTACTATAGTCGGGTTCCCCTCCTATATAAAGGGAACCCACACTACCTTGTAAAGGGCTGATGTTGCTCCAACTATTTCTCCATAACATCAATAATATCTCTCTCTCTCTTTTCTCACTAACTAGCTTGCTCTCATTGGCTCGAGGCCACTTTAGAATTTATCGCTTTCTTACTTATTCTTTATTTATCGCTTGGCCTTGGCCATATAGAGCTTTGTTTGATCATAACCTAACTATTATCCCATTCCAGACTATCCCTGATAGCTCGAGCTCGACCCGGATATCCACCCCGAGGTCCCCCATCGACCAGTCCTATACCCGGGCAGCAGGCTCTCGATTTGATTGTTGCTTCATTTTAGCTTGCATTTCATTATTAAACTTCATATTCCTAGCATCATCTGCTCTAACAACTAGCATAAAAATAGGTCATGTATTTTAGGAATCCCATTTACAAATTTAATTGTTGTTACCATTTTCACAGTAAATAGTTTGGCACCCACCGTGGGGCTAAAAATAATTGTGATTATTTTCTTGCTGGTTTCATTGATCAAAGCAAATTATCTTTCACACTTTTTCTTGTCCAAGATCCCTTGATTTTAGGTTAAAATGTCTGGCTCGACAAATAGGGTTGAGAACAACTACCTCCAAAATCACAGCGACAATGGTGTGGCTTCTCAGGTCATTGGCGCGACCCTGATATCGTATCCAGGCCGATTCCAGCAGACGCGGGTTTGCAATACGCGCAGCAAGTTGACGAAACCTCGTGCACCGATGGGATCATACAGAATATCGGTCGACAGGAAGCCCAAAAAACCCCGGTTCGAGAAGCACAGGAAGTGAGTCTTCACGATATTTTTCAAATGTTGCAGGCACAACAGTTGGCTATCGCTCAGTTGCAAAGCCACCCGGAGACTCCCAGTACAGCAGCGCCGGAAACAGTTCCCCCCACCAAACAAGTATCCGAGAGATCAAGCAACAACGGATTGGTAACCAACCCTGCCATAGCAAAGTTGCTCGGGGATCTCTCCAAAAGGATCGAGTGAGGTTCGTGGAAGTTCATGCAATGGCCATCCCCCGAGGAAGCGGTCCCGAAACCTATTTCAAAGAAGTACGGAATGCCATAATTCCCTAAGTACAACGGCACCTCAGATCTCGACGATCACATCACTGCTTGTACGTGCGCGGGAAGAGGCAAGGACCACGAGATGATGAGTTCGAGCTAGTCTTGTTGAAGAGATTTGGGGAAACACTCTCAAAGGGAACCATGGTGTGGCATCATGGCCTAACACCTGACCTCGCAAACTCGCTTACCACACCGGCAGATTCCTCCATAGAAACACACGACGATGCCATCAAAGCAGCGACGAGAGAGCCCGACACATCCAGGGCCGAACAAAGGGAGAGTGAAGCGCCACGGGAATTCGCACCTCATTCCTTGATATAACAAACGCGATTGCCCCCGGTCTCGGATGACTGGGCAGCACAGGCCTTTGCCAAAAGCCTAAACAAACCAAGCCCAACGATTTCAGGGCAGTTCAAACGAAACTTGGTTGAGTACCCAGCCAAGATCTGGTCGGATGCCCGTACCCGGCACCAGTCGCGAATCAGGGTCATGGACAACCATCCAGGCACCTCATCGGGTTCAGTGTACCCAAGCAGGTTCTCGGCAAAGAAAATAATGCCAAACAGAGGGAGGTACCATCCGTACGTCGCGGATAGGAGGAACACACCGAGACACAATCTACCTCGCAACGATTGGAAAATGGCCCGAGGGCAACATCCTCGAGGAATTTTCAACAGAGACAGATTCGACGAGGCATGGCCCACAGGGGCACCTCGCCCATTAGAGTATGATTTCAGCATTGCTATACCAAACATCGTGTTCACCTTAAGCGAAACCAGGGACGCCAAACGGCTCAGACCTATTAGACCGAATCCCCCCCAAAGGAACCATAACCTGACATAGGAACCGCATGGCGCGTGCGACCACAGGGTCGAAAATGGCCACTAACTTAGGAGGAAAATAGCCTTGCTACTCAATAAAAATCATCACCGAGTACTATCGAGCGATCAGGCTCGAACCCAGCCCCCAGGGAGGAAGGCAACCAGGAAGAACGAAGCAAATAATCCGCAACGTATTGCCACGATAGTGGAGGAACGGGAGCACCCTCCAATACTCATAAAGCGGAAAGTAAAAATGCTCGTTACCAGGAAAAGACGGCTCCGGGGATACATTCTTGAGGACGCCCTTATATCCAGCAAAAAATATGCTGTGACTTCGCCTCGTCCTCACACTAACGCATTGGTAACCTTCTACCTATTTGATCTATTTCAAATAAAGGATGTGTTCATGAATTCAGGTGGTTCGATCAACACATCAATGTTGTCGGGCCGAGGTTAATATTGCGACTCGGACCGCTGGGTAAAAACACGACCACCTCTCGAATCATTAACAAATTCCAGATGGCGATCGCTACAACAAGGAGAAAGACCATTCTCTCGATACCGCACGACTTGCTCAGTTGGGAACGCCGAGTCCCTTACCATCAAAGGAGGCGCAAAGCATGGACACTTTATTCAGACAACCACAAGCGCACGCACAAAGACAGAGCTGCCCCTACTTCGCCCGAAGGATGAAATTCCATGCAAGGGACGAAATTAAAACCGTGAGAGAAAAGCAATACACAGCAAGAGGAAATTCCTCATCATATGACGCATCGCCGACATCGATACCTCCATTCTCGAAAGGATGAAAGGGTAAGCGAACCACATCTTCGGCCATGTCCGATTAAGCACGGCGGAGGTCCGTACTAGAATCCACGCACCGAAATAATAGGAACCTATCAAACCCCGGAACATCGCGTACACACACGCGGTAAAGAAAAACTACCTCCTTCCTTCATTATTTTTTTACTAACATGTATGCAGACATCTGGCTAGGACATTCGAAAGTGCTAGCTCTACCCAAGGATCCCAAGGCCTTAACAAGACGTGTCGCACTCTTTCCCCTCAGCCGGACATCCGCCCCAAAGAGGGTCCCATCAGTGAGTTTCTTAGTGGAGCAGCGTACCCCTTAAGGAGGACCCGACAAGATCGTAAGCCTTCCTTCTGCAATCAAATGGTGGAGGACATCCCCCTCTCTGAAAGCTCCGACCGCTTAAAAGGGCCAGGGAATGACAGATCGAGTTTTAATAGGGAATCATGTATCAGACCAAATGGTCCAAGGAGCCGCGCCCGTGCGGGCGGAGTTCACAACAACGAAATGATATGTATTTACTCCAAGCAATAAAAGAATATCATTCAGCAAATCATACTCCGAAAGAGGAAATTTCAGTATACTCTCGACAAGGATCCCTCTACCGAATGCGTCCCGAAGTACTCGGAGACCTGACGTCGACAATTTGGCGTTCGCACGACCCCAAGGTCAAAACTCCAGGTTCATAATGCCCCAGCAAGTTAACTCCGAGCTAACTAATGACAGCCTTCAAGCTCAACCAAACGCGATGACTCGGAGACTGTCGCCAATCGCCTTACTCTGGGAAACCCGAGGCCGTAAGACCCCGTGCGGGCAGACTCGGTATAACCAGATCTATTCTACATAGCAACACAAACTGTAAGACCTCAACAAGCATGACAAAACTGTAAGACCTAAACAGGCATGACAAACTGTAAGACCTCAATAGGCACGAACAATTTTGTAAGACCTTACTACAGGCATAAAACTGAAAATCCCAAAGTTTAGGCTATACGTTGCATTTGTAAGAATCCAAAAAGGGCATACCCTTGGTATATATTCCTAAACTATCACTCGGGATCAAAAATGGCTCCGACCAAACATATATGACTATGGTCAAAATGGCTGATTCAGCCAAAATAACACAACTCGGGGACGCCCGACTGTCGCTAAACAAAATCGAAGGCCATTACTTCGAATATACTTCGGAAAGAATCGGTTAGAACAGGCTTCCCTCAATAGGCAAACGAGCTTCGACCATGTCAGCTCCAAATCACAAGGCTTCGACCTACTCAGCCTACGAGCTAAGAACCTTCCGAGGTGCTCAAACATCGCCGATAATGACTTGAAATCGAGGTTCTTCTCGAACCGACGATGGGTCAGGAAAAATTATTTCAAAAAGACCTTAAAGAGAGGAATACAAAGCCTACAAAATGCCTACGGGCAAAAGCGTAAGAGCTATTGTTGCCAACTAAATAAGCATCCGGGCCGCACACTAAAAGGTCTCAATGACCAAACAGCATAAGAGCCATTGTCGCTAGCTTGAAAATTGACAACTTGAGGATTAAAATGAGCTCGAGTCATAACCCTATTAGGAGACCGAATCCAAAATAGTTAACTATTCAAGCCTCTGGGCCGTATATTAAAAGGTCTCAATGACCAAATAGCGTAAGATCCATTGTTGCCAGCTTGAAAATTGAAAAAACTTGAGGATCAATTGAAGCTTGAGTCGCAACGCGACTCGGAGACTGGACCCAAAATATTTGAAACAACAAACAACTAAGGGCAAGAAATAGAACCATCGTCATCCGCCCATGCATGCATGAAAAACTTGAGGGTCAATTGAAGCTCGAGGCGCAACACGACTCGGAGACTGAACCCAAAATAGTGGAAGCAACAAACGCCCAAGGGCGAGAAATAAAAACGATTATCATCCGCTCATGCATGCATAGGAGATTGGGAGGTCTGGTAAGCTCGAGTCAAGGCCGTGCTCAAAGATTGAGCCTAAACAGCTGGGCAAAGCACAGAGGCCCCAACGCCTACTTACAACAAAAGTCGCACTTAAAAGCCTCCAGGTCTGCCTAATTAGCTGCGGACCCATGAGGTTCCCGTAAAATACCAAAACCTGGATGCCTGGTCAAAAGCAATGCAGAAACGGATACGAAAGAGATAAAGCTTCAAGTTTTCTCTTATTTTATATACGCAAAATGCGCGCTCTCCATCTACAAACTTGCTCTACAGATATCAAATACAAAATTGAAAAACGACGGAATCTACGCTCCGCTACAAAAGGCTATGGCTTGCCAACCCCAGATTCGCTCTCTGTGACGGCTGCAAGAAGTAACCGAGTAGCACGCTCGTTCGCCCTTGCGCGAGCCAATTCCTCCGAGAGAACGAAGCCCCTAGTGCTGATCTCCTCGAGTACCTCTCTGCGGTATCTATAATGAACATACTCTTCGATCCTCTTCCCACAATCGAGGGACCGCTTCAACTCGGCCTAGTCATCAGCAGCGTCTTTCATATGAATCGCCATCTCCTGATCAGCACTGGCTCGACTCAATGATGCTTCAGCCCGAGCATCAGTTATCTCAGCCCTGACCTTTAAGAGATCGGTCTCGAGCATCACGATCATATCTACTTGAACTGAAGCATCATCACGAGCCAAACGATGTTGGACCTCAAAGGTGGGAACCTTGGCTGAGGCGCTTTTCTCCTCGAAAGCTTGAGCTTGCACCTGAACCCACCGCAAGTAATCCTGACGCGGGCGGCTTCGCCCAAGAGGTATTCGAAAGCCTCCGTCTTTTTCTCCAGCTGAGATGGGAAAAAAGGTAACCTTAAGGGTCAAAAGGAGCGAAGCGCGTACTATGAAAGGTTACCTGCTCCATCAAGTAGCTCACGTAATTCGAGCTCTGGTATGCCTCATATCGCCAATACATCAACTAAACCTCTTTCTCCTCGCTAAGGAGCATAAAGGACTCACCCTCATCCAGAGCTTCCCGAAGCCTGGCCCCTTGACGGAACAGTTCAGATCTGAGCCTATCAAAGGCCTGCAAAAGAAAAACTTGATAAAGAACGGAAGATGCGAAATACCGGGATGACTGCGCCGAAAACTCACCATCAAGTGAAGCTGGCGGACTTCCTCGAAGGCGGAGCACACTCCTATTGGTCCTTGCCCTCTGGCCCTGGGAGAACCAACTTCGGGCAAAGCATATTCACTCGGGGGAACCACCATCCTGGAATTAGACACTTTGGGAATAGTAGGCTCGGGCGATGCCCCCTCTTCGAAGGTACGGGCCCGTTGAGCCCCATTAAAAGCTCCACCACACTACGGGTACAAATCCCATTTATCGCCATCGTCCCTCAGCTCGTACGTCGATGACTCCTTCCCCACTTTGGAAGAGCACTGCCTCATCCCAAGGAACCGCCCGATACCTACAACGACAAAGCCGGTACAAAAGAAAGGGGAAAATGTCATCTCAAATATACAAAGGCCAAGGCAAAGGCAGCGTGTGCGCATACCTTGATATCTCGCTCCCTATATGATACAGAATACAGTTCGCCACCTATGCTCGTCGCAGGTCGAATGGATCAAAAACCTTTGGACCTAGTGGGCAGATCGAGAACTTTTCCCTGCGTCCATAAAGTTTCTACAAAAGGGAGAAGAACAATTGCTCAATTGATTTTTCGCTATAAGCAAAATCTGAGAAATCGCCAGACACTCGACTCACGTGCGTAATTCCATCCCTCTGGAAATGGAATAAGCTCTACGGGGATGATGTCAGCCGTCCATACCCGGACAAATCGACTGGCCCACTCCTGATCCCCATCTTCTTCATCGTCGATGACCAAAGGCGTGGATGAACGGTACTACAGGTTAGCAGGCCCCGGTGATGGAAGGGCCGGTACAACCTAATGAGGTGACTGAGCGTGAATTTAAGCCTAGCCTTCTCCGCAAAGGACTTTATCATCAGCACCACTTGCCAAAATGACGGATGTATCTGAGCCAAAGTAACCCGATACTTCAAGCAAAAATCAAGCACGACCCTATCAATGGGGCCAAATGCGAAAGGATATAGGTATACGCTCAAGAATCCATCAGCAGAATTCGTAGTACTCTCATCCGGGGAAATCCCCTGCAGCATTACCCACTCGCTCCATCCGCAGTATCTCCTCACCATCTCCAGATGTTCTTCTTTTATCAAAGACACGGTCTTTAGAGCAAACTCCCGCAGATCTTGAGTGTCGGGAGTGACACTCCCCACTCCTTGCCGGGCCGGCACTGAAGTAGTTGCCATGGCTATGGTAGAATTGACAAACTAAAGCAAGAACATGCGCCAACACCTTTTTGCGCCTGAATAAATGAAGAACCCTACGCTAAGGCGGAAGGGTAACTATCTAAAATAGGGAGGCCTTTTGAAGAAGCCGAAGACGCCCCACACATATGCGGGAAACAGCGACGATTCACCTATCCGGAGTGAGCCCCGTGGAGCCAACAACCTCGATATAGATCGATGGGGTGATACCCGACCCCAGAGGCATCCGCCGACGAGAAGCCAGGACTCAAGGAGTCAACCGTATTGTCTCTAGTTTCGATGCAGCATCCGATCGACCTCGAGGATCTCCGCCAAAAAAGAAGTCGAGATTCAGGAAACTTTCAACGCCATCACTCAACTCAAGGCGGTACCCGATCTCATGGTTTCCTTTTCTAAAAAGAAAAATAAGCATGCGAAGCTCCGATCACGAAGGATCCAGGAAGGCTCGAGATAGTGCCTGGGTACAGGAAACCTCTCAACAGAAATCTATCTCTTACGCTTTAAAAAGCTATCTGCATCAAGTTCAAAACACAGCCCCAGGTACCCAAAGCTGATCGTCGCTCAAGCCTCCAGGTCTGCCTAATTAGCTGCGGACCCATGAGGTTCCCGTAAAATACCAAAACCTGGATGCCTGGTCAAAAGCAATGCAGAAACGGATACGAAAGAGATAAAGCTTCAAGTTTTCTCTTATTTTATATACGCAAAATGCGCGCTCTCCATCTACAAACTTGCTCTACAGATATCAAATACAAAATTGAAAAACGACGGAATCTACGCTCCGCTACAAAAGGCTATGGCTTGCCAACCCCAGATTCGCTCTCTAAGGGCCCGATAGCCCGATAGCCCGCGTACTATCTCCATGCAACTCGAAGGGCCCGATAGCCCGAATCTATCAGATCAATTCAGGCTTGGTACGAGGTACGACGAGGGGCTCGAAAAAGAGCCATGTCAATCAGCAGAGGATCGGAAAGAACGCTCGCATCCGAGTTATATATCAGCGGTCAACAACAAAGGAAAACATTCGAAGACCTCAAAGGGCACAAGAGCATGCAATAAAAAGGCAAGAATCCAAAACAAAAGTCAAGGAAGTATATTCATATTCATAAAAATCCATATATAACGGCTCTCGAGGGGTCCTTACATACAATTACAAAAGCCTACAGAGGATCTCTACACCAAAAATGGAGGAACGGAAGGATGTACATGTGATGAAACCCGAGATCTCGGTCCATCCTAAAAAATCCATCTCCGGTATCAACATCCTCAAGCGCCGCCCCCTCGAGCACGCATCCTCGAGGGCGATTCCTTTTACCGCCGCTTCCTCTAGGTTCCCAACTCAATCCCCCGGGGGGTCCCCGCTGGGGAAAAAGATGAAGAAGAGGAAAAGGAGGGGATGCAGAGGAGACAGAGAATAGAGACATGACCCACCAAAGCCAAAGGTTGAAGATTCGGCGGGCCCCAGCCTCAACAACCGGTAGTGCCAATTTATCCCTTGGTAAAGGAAAAACCCAAGGGATGAAGTGTCGCACCAGGCCCAGGTAGGAGAGTGAGCAGCGATGCATAGTCCGAATGACTGCCTACGAAAGGGGAAGATCGACTCCCCATCCGACAGCATCTCGGGCCAACGATAACAACAACAACGAACATAACAATGACCACAACAACAACAAGAGCATAAAAATAGATCACGTATTTTTAGAATCCCATTTACAAATTTAATTTTTGTTACCATTTTCACGGCAAACAAGTAAAATCAGAGACGCCAAGTGGCCCAAACCTATACAGTCAAATCATTCGCAAAGGAATTATAACTTAGTATGCGAGTTTCACAACACGCACGGCCACGGGACCGAGGATTGTCATCAGATACGCGAAGAGGTAGCTCGACTGCTTAACAAAGGACATTTCCGGGAATTCCTTAGCGATCGAGCCAAAAATCAGTTCCAAGAAAGGGAAGCAACCAAGAAGAACGAGGCGAACTAGCCGTAACATGTCATCCACATGATCATGGAGGGCGCTGATGCCCCGCAGGAAGCCGTAATGAGAAGAACAAAAATATCCCTCACCACAGAAAAGCGGACTAGGGGATATATACCCGAAGACGCCCTCATGTTCAGTGAAGAGGACACCGAAACCTTATCTCAACCCCACCACGACGCACTGGTAATCTCCTTCCTTGTAAATTCTTTTCAAATAAAATGTGTACTCGTGGATCCAGGTAGCTCGGTTAATATTTTTAGGTAGAGGGTGGTAGAGCAGCTCGGATTGGTCAACCAAATCGTGCCCCCCACTCGGGTCCTCAATGTATTCAACATGGCAAGCAAAACAATGAAAGGAGAAATCATCCTCCCGGTTACTGTGGTCGGCACGACCCAAGACACCAAATTCCATGTCAGCGAAGGAGATATGAGGTATAACGCCTTATTCGGGTGGCCATGGATACATTGCATGAGATCAGTGCCATCCACCCTTCACCAAATGATAAAATTTCCAACAAAGGATGGAATTAAAACCGTCTATGGGGAACAACAAGCGGCGAGGGAAATGTTCGCAATACACAATGTGGTACCAACGTTCGTGCCTTCGCCCTCGACTAAAACAAAGGGCGAATCGGGCCTCACCCTCGATCGAACCTGACAAAATGAAGTACAGAACCATACTGCATCTTCGCCTCAGGAAATTGAAACAAATCAGCCCTCACGATTGTAACAAATCAATCTCTAGGCATCGCCATCATATCTCACTTCAAGGTATGACCATCTCCCTTTTTGTTTCGAATTTAGAACTAACCCTTATGCAGGTACTCGACTGGAGCTGTCAGAACACTAACACTACCCGAAAACTTTGAGGCTCTAAAAACGCACTTGTTGCTCTCTTTTCCTTTGACCGAGTTTTTGTCCCAAAAGAAGGGTTTTACTGGCAAGGTTTTTAACGAGGTAACGTCTGCGAGATACCTAAGGAAAACTCTGCAAATTCTCAAAACTTCTTTTGTAGACAACTTTGAATGGTGAGGGGCATTCCCCTAGAAAGCTACCTACTCGAAAAAGTCTTGAAATGCCAAATAGGGTTCCTGTAGGAAAGTAATGTACCAGGCCAAATGGTCGAACGAACCGTATCCATATAGCCAGGCTCCCATAGACAAATACGTGTACTATTGAACCGAGCAATCAAAGAATACCTTTTGTCAAATACACCTTCGCAAAGTAAGGTAGCAATTCCTTAGCCGAAAATATCCCGAACACTCGGGGACTGACGACAGCAATTCAACACTCAGACGGCCTCCTGGTTGAAACTCCGAAATCACAAAACCTTTAGGTAAGGCAATGCGGAAATTGCCAAGCATCACCAACATCAAGGGTACCTTGAGTACTCGGAGACTGTCGCCAGTCGCCACGAACTTAAAAACCCGAGGCCGTAAGACCCCGAGCGAGCAAACCTGGCCTAGCAAAGATCTATTCAACACAACGACATGTATTTACGCCAAGCAATCAAAAGGTATTTTTCACTAAAAGCATCTCGTACTCCAGAAGAAAGTCCATCCTTCTCACGGCAGGGATCCCTCTACCAAGTACGTCCCGAAATACTCAGAGACTTAGCGTCAACAATTTGGCACCTGCACAACCTTAGGGTCAGAATTCAGGACTCATAAGGCTCCAACAAGGCAATTTTGAGCTCACGAGTAACGGCCTTCGAGCCTAAACAAACTCGATGACTCGGAGATTGCCATCAATCGCCATTTACTAGAAAACCTGAGGCCGAAAGACCCCGAGCGGGCAGACTCGGTCTAGCCAGATCTATTTTTCGTAGCAACAAAAATTGCAAGACATCAACATGCATGAAAAAACTGTAAGACCTCAACAGGCATGAAAAAACTGTATGACCTCAACAGGCATGAAAAAACTCTAAGACCTCAATAGGCATGAAAAACTATAAGACCTTAACCGACATGAAAATTTTGTAAGACCTTACTACAATCATAAAACTCAATCCCGAAGTTTAGGCTATATGTCACATTTGTAAGACTCCCAAAAGGGCATAACCTTGATGTAGACGCCTAAACTATCACTCGGGATTAAAAAATGGCTCCGGCCAAACACACATGACTATGGTCGAAATGGTTGCACCAGCCAAATTAATGCGACTTGGGGATGCCCAACCGTCACTGACAAAATCACAGGCCATTACTTCGAATATACTTCGAAAAGAACCGGTTAAAACAGGATACCCTCAATAGGCAAACGAGCTTTGACCATGTCAACTCCAAATCACAAGGCTTCGAGCTACTCAGCCTACGAGCTAAACCTTCTGAGGTGCTCGAACATCGCCGCTAACGACTTAAAATTGAGGTTCGTCCCGAACCGATGACGGGTTAGGAAATATTATTTCAAAAAGACCTTAATGAGAGGAAAACAAAGCCTACAATATGCCCACGTGCAAAAGTGTAAGAGCCATTGTCTCCAGCCAAACGAGCCTCAGGGCCGCACACTAAAAGGTCGCAACAACCAACAGCTTAAGAGCCACTGTCGCCAGCTTGAAAATTGAAAACTTGAGGATTAAAATGAGCTTGATTCGTAACCCAATTAGGAGACCGGATCCAAAATAGTTAACTATACGTGCCTAAGGGCACAACATAAGAGACATCGTCGCCAGCTCTACGAAGCCTCAGGGCTACATACTTGAAAGGTCTCTTCGACCCGAGGCTTGAGAGCCATTGTCGCTCGCCCATGCAGGCACAAAAAACTTGAGGGATAATTAAAGCTCGATTGCAACACGACTCGGAGATTGAACCCAAAATAGTTAAAATACAAATGCCTAGGGTTAAGGCGTAAGAACCAATATCGGCCGCCTGTGCAGGCACAGGAAATTGAAGGTTAGGTAAGCTCAAGTTAATGATTGACTCAGAGACTTAGCCCGAAAGAGTTGGGCAAAGTAGAAGAGCTATAATGCTAGCTTGCACTAAAGGCCTCGTCTATCGAGCGTACAAAAGCCTCCGGGCCTGCCTGATGAGTTCCGGAGCCATATTACGAATCTAATGGTTCCTTCCAAACATCAAAACCAGCCCGTCTGGTCATAGGCAATGCAGAAAGAGATACAAAGGAGATAAAGCTTCAAGTTTTCTTTTTTACAAGCGCAAAAGGTGCATTCTCCATCTACAAACATGCTCTAGCAAATACAAAATGACAAAATCCATGCTGCGCTCTAGAAGGCTACGGCCTGCCAGCCCGAGCTCTGCTCTTCGTGACATCGGCAAGAAGTAACCAAGCATCACGCTCGTCTACCCTCACTCAAGCCAATTCTTCTAGGAGAACAAAACCCCTGGCGCTGATCTCTTCAAGCACCTCTCTTCGGGATCTACAACGAATGTAATCCTCGATCCTCTTCTCACGATCGAGGTCCAGCTCAAACGCGGCTCGGGCATCAGTAACATCCTTCAAATGAATCTCCATCTCCTCATTAGCCTTGGTCCGACTCAATACTGCTTCAGCCCAAGCATCGATTATTTCAATACTGACCTTCAAGAGATCACACTCAATCTTCGCGATCATATCCACTTGAATTGAAGCTTGAGTCTGCACTTGGGACCTCAGCTCACCACAAGCGTTCCTAACTCGGTCGGCTTCGCCCCTAAGGTACTCTAGAGCCTCCGTCTTTTCTGCAACTAAGATAAGCAAAAAGCCTAACCTTAAGGGTTAAAAAAATAAAACGTTTGCTACGAAGAGGTCACCTACCCTACCAAATAGCTCTCGTAATTCGAGCTCTGGTGTGCCTCATATCGCCAAAGCATGAACTCAACCACATTCTCCTTGCTAGGGAGCCTAAGGGACTTACCCTCATCCAAAGCTCTCCAAAGCCTGGTCCCATGATGGAACAACTCAGACCTGAGCCTATCAAAATCCTGTAGAAGGAAAACTTAATAAGGAAGGGAAGACACGAGATGCGGAAGAACTGTGTCGAAGCTCACCATAAAAAGAAGCCGGCGGACTCCCTCGAAGGCCGAGCACATTCTTGTTGGTCAAGCCCCCCCGGCCTTGGATGAACCAACCTCGGTTGAAGCACGATCACTTGGAAGAAACACCGCTCCGGAACCAAAAACTTCAGGAGCAGCAGGCTCGGGCGATATTCTCTTGCTAAAGACACAGACCCGTTTAGCCCCGCTAAAGGCTCTATCACACTGCGAGCACATATCCCATTTATCACCATCGTCTCCTGGATCGTAAGACGACAACTCCTCTCTCTCTCCGTCGAAGCAAAGCCTCGCCCCTAGGAGACCTTTCGATACCTACAACGCCCGTATAACCACTACAGAAGAAGGAAGGAAGACACATCTACTAAATCCACTCTCACTATAGGCAGAACTGGCAAAATACAGGGCACGCCACCTAAGAGTATTTCTCCATTTTCCAACAGATAATACAGGTTCCTAAGGTATAATACCAGCAGTCAGCACCCGAGCAAAATGACCTGTCCATGCACAGTCTCTGTGTCCCCGGTGACAGCGATCAAGGGCCTGATCGACTGGTACCATGGAATAAGCAAACCCCGATGATCCCAAAAATCGAGGGGAGCTTCCCCCCCTATCAGATTAATCCCGACATTGCCGCCATCACAGTCGCAAAGTTGAAAGACTAAAAGGCAAAAAGATGTAGAGGTGTGGTAATACCGAAAACATAGATTGGGAAATGGCAACTGCATGAGACAGGGTAACCCCTGAGAAGGCTAAAACGACCTCATGTTATATGTGGTAAGAGCGGAGAAGATTCGAAGTCAACCGAAGACACTAACCAATAGCACCCTCTTCAGCCTAGGGGAAGTACCCGATCTCGAAGACCTTCATTATAGTAAAGCGGCACTTCGGAGAGCCAACAACACCTTCACCAACACAAGGGTGGCACACGACTTCGAAGATCTCCATCAAAGGGGACCAGTCTATGAAGAGATAAGCATTTTCCAAATGTCGCCTGTACCAACCAGGCTCTGGGTGCTGTCCAGGATGGTCCGAGTGCGAGCGAGCCTTCGCTCAGGGACTGCTTTCAAGAAATCACAAGCATCCCCCGTCCACGGGTCCCCGAGCAAATTTCTTCTCAAAGGTTATTATGAGGCCCAAAAAAATTATCCTCATTCTCACGCAAAGTTAGGGTCCTGGCGACCCGAGGTTATTAGCCTTATTCCGGTTCAGTCCGAGGAACCGCAAAGGGCACTGCACGAAGCCGTTACCATCAACTAAAGGCTGGAAGGAATAATTGCATTCGGGTTTAGTATTAGGAACGACAAACAGGATCATGCGTTAGGAGCCACCGCTAACATAAAGAAATATAACAAGTATCAAAGGCAGGAGTCAAGAAAATATCTTTGTATTCGTAAATGTTTGCTTACAATGGCACTCGGGGGGTCCTTACATGTGATTAAAAAAGCCCGCAAGGGGATCTTTACATAGGAACAAAGAAGTACAAGGGTATGCATACAACAAAAGTCTAAGAATCTAGCCTATTCCCAAAGTACGACATCATCGACATTATCTCCTCAGGTGTGCAACCTCAAAGACAATATCTTCCAAGTGCGATCCCCTCGGGGACCTCAGCTCGACCCTCCCAGAATGGCATTTTCAAAAGTAAGGATATAGAAGAGGAAGGCGATGGAAAAGAGCAAAGTGACGAAGGAGAAGCTGCAAGAAAATAAGAAGTGGCTGGGTGAAAAATCAGGCTAGTATGAACTCCGCCAGTAATAGTACTATAAAGGCACTTCTTGAGACGTTTCCTCGGCCCGGGAGGCGACATCCAGTAGAGAGTGTTGCCATATCCTCAGGAATCCAAAGGGGGTGTAATGCGCCAAACCGAGGAAGGAGGGTGAGCAGTGGTGTATAATCCGAGCCCCCTCTTGAGCAGCGGTGCATAATCCAAGTATCTCCCTGGGTTGGAGAAAATAGGTCCTCTATTTCATCTCCCTGAGCCAACAGAGATAACAACAACAACAACAACTATAACAACAACGAACAACAATAACAATAGCATCACAGCAGCACAACTTCGTCGGACCGGAGAAGGTTCGGGAGTTGGGCCATAGCATGCATGACGTTGGCATAAGACCTTGAGGCCATGGGCCTCAAAAATGGTAATATGGTAAAGGATATAAATAGAGAGAAAGGAGGAAAGGATGGATATCGATGGATTCTTGGATAAAAAACTGATCATAAGAAGCCCCATTTATAGGGGGGAAGGGCAAAGTAATCGACGATGCCATTATCGCCCTTGAAAAGCGTAACAGTAGGCGCATTCAATGCGTTCATAGAAGCTGAATCGACGACAACATTATGACCCCGAAGAATGAGGAGTCACGACACGTCGGACAACCCTGAAAAAGCGAAAGGGTGAAATGCCTCAGCACTTGTAAAAGGGAATGCGCCATCAGCACGACGTCATTATGGGAGCCCATAAGTGGGTTGTTAAAATTATTTCTGATCGCCCCCTCTATGAAATGTGGAAACTATCTGTGTATGGTGAAATCGGAGGACCAATTTGTCATTGGCAAATTGCTTCAAGAGGTTGCCTCGGAGGCTCGGGACCTCGAGCCGGTTACTTCCCTCAAGATATGTCGATACCTAGCCAAGGATAATATCAGCCGAAACCCCGACAAATACGGGGAACCTCCGAATAGTGCATCCAGAGTCGATCAAGATTACCTAGGCAGCCTAGCATTGGCCTACGTATACGTCATGAAGCCGTTATCTGTCCCATCCATGAAGGGGAGTCGTTAACACCTTGTAAAGGAGAGCTCCAATTATTCTACACAATATTAATAAAATCTCTCTCTCTTTCTTCTCTCTAACTTACTCGCTCTTACTCGCTCGAGGCCACTCTTTTCACTTATTACTTTTGTATGCGGCGAAATCAGAGGGCTTAATTTCTTGATATCAAATCCACTTCGAAAGAATATCTCGAGACCCCAAGGACGTGGAGTTGCGACCGAGTCTCCTCCCTCGGGGCTCGTCGAGTCCTGACTCAAAGAAGACGAAGATCGAGGCTGGAACAAAAAGGGAAATTCCCAAGGCACACGGCTAAGTCTGACAGAGCTGGCCTACCTAGAGCCTGTGTTGAGGCGTCATATCTAGCCATCCTATGTCCATGATTTTATAATTAATGTATGTTGCACTATAACCGGATTCCCCTCCTATATAAAGGGAATTTACACCACTTTGTAATGGGCTGTTATTGGTCCAACTATTCTACACAAGATCAATAATATCTCTCTCTTTCTTCTCTCTAACTTACTCGCTCGAGGCCACTCTTAGCGTTTATCGCTTTCATACTTTTCTTCATTTATTGCTTGGTATTGGCCATAAAGAGCCTTCTTTAATTATATTCTAACTATTATCCCTCTCCCGGTTACGCCCAATAGCTCGAGCTCGAGCCGGATATCGACCCTGAGGCCCCTCATCGACCATTCCGAAGCCCGGGCGGCAAGCCCCTCGATTTAATTACTGTACCATTTTAGCTCATTTTTCATCATTAAACTTCACATTCTTAGCATCAACAGCTCTAACAACTAACATAAAAATAGTTTGGCGCCCACCGTGAGGCTAAAAATAATAGTGATTATTTTCTTGCTGGTTTCATTACATAACTGCAAGCTATCTTTCACACTTTTTCTTGTCCAAGATCTCTTGATTTCAGGTCGAAATGTCTGGCTCGGTAGATAGGGTTGAGAACGACTACCTCAAAAATCAAGGCGAAAACGGTGTGGATGTTCCAGTCGTTGGCGCGCCACCGCAGAACCCTAATAACGCACCTGGACCAATTCCAGTGAATGCGGGTTCGCAAGGCGTGCAGCAGGTCGACAAAACCTTACACACCGACGGAAGCATACAGCATGGAGACCAATAGAAAGCCCAAAAGACCCCGGCTCGAGAAGCACATGAAGTTAGTCTTCACGATATTTTTGAAATGTTGCAGGCACAACAGTTGCCCATCGCTTAGTTACAAAGCCATCCAAAAACTCCCAGCATAGTAGCGCCGGAAACAACTCCCCAGTCGAACAAGTGTCAGAGAGATCGAGCAATAACGGATCAGTAGCCGATCCCGCAATTATGAAAATGCTAGAGGACCTAGCCAAAAGGATTGAGTCAGGCAAGAAAATGATAGCAGCCAATGATAAGAAGGTCGATACTTACAACTTCAGAGTTGACCAAATCCCGGGCGCACCCCCGGTCATGAAGGGTGTAGATTTGTGGAAGTTCGTGCAACGGCTGGTCCCCGAGGAAGCGGCCTCAGAACCCATTCCAAAGAAGTTCAGAATGCTAGAACTCCCTGAGTACAATTGGACCTCATATGTCAACGAATACATCACTGCCTATACATGCGTGGTAAAAGGCGATGACCAAAAAGATGATGATATAAGGTACGTCTTATTGAAGAGGTTTAGGGAAACACTCTCGGAAGGGGCCATGATGTGGCATCATAACCTAGCGCCCAAACCCATAAACTCACTTACCATACCGGTAGATTCCTCCATAAAGGCACACGCCGGTGCCATCAAAGCAACAATAAGAGAGCTCGACACATCCAGGACCGAGCAAGGGAAAAATGAAATGCTACAAGAATACGCATCTCATTCCTAGATGGAACGAACGGGACTACCCCCGGTCTCGGATGACTGGGCGGTACAGGCCTTCACTCAAATCCTAAACAATCCAAGCCCGACGATTCCAAGGAATTTAAAACAAAACTTGATCGGGTACCTAGCCAAGATCTAATCGGATGCCCATATCCGGCACCAGTTGCAAACCAGGGTCCTGGATGACCATCCAGGAGCCCCCCTCGGGCTCAGCACACCCAAGCAGGCTCCTGGCAAAGAAACCAATGCCAAATAGAGAAAGGTACCGACCGTACGCCGTAGACAGGAAAAATGCCCCGAGAAGTAATCTACCTCGCAACGATTGTAGAATTGATCGAGGACAATATCCTCAAGGAATCATTAATAGATCCAGATTCGACGGGGACACAATGCCAGCAAGGGTGCCCTGCTCATCAAGATACAATTTCAACATTGTTGTATCGGACATTGTGTTCACCATCAGTAGAGCCGGGGACACAAGACGGCCCAGACCTATCCAGCAGAATCCCTCTCAGAGGAATCACAGCTTGGTGTGTGAACATCATAACACACACGACCACGGGGCCAAAAATGGCGACGAGCTTAGGAGGAAAATAGCCGAGCTACTCAATAAAAATCACCGCCAAAAAACTGTCGAATGATCAGGCTCGAGTTCAGTTTCGAGTGTCAAGCCCCCTTTTTCTCGCAAAATCGAGTTTGTGACATTTGGGAGGACAACTCGTTCCCTTTCAGGAATTGGGTTTGAAGTGAAGAGTCGCCACCTAATGATTTGAGTGCATTAGGACACTAGGGAAGGTTTGATTTGAACAACCAGAGATTGGGTAAGGGCTTGAAATTATCTCAAGGGGAAGGTGTTAGGCACCACACAAGATCCACTATTGTGGTTCCCGGCCAAGTTATTATTATGACTTTAGTGCAAATAACACATAGGCAAATAAATGCTTCAAATAAGAGGGGATTTTCACGTAATAAACAAAAGTAAGAAAAATGAACTAAAAGAGTTGAGTTTTTTAAAAGAAATGGTTTTAAAAGATTTAAAAGAAACAAAGAAAACAAAGGAAGAGGGGGGGGGGTCCTAGGTTGATTAATAAAATGGATCACCCCACACAACATCCGGTAATCACTCCTCAGTGAGGGGCTACATGTGATGTTATTGCGTGGTCATCATATCCATATCTACCCTTTCCCACCCTATTAAGGTATTAAAGCGCGAAATGGTCTCGTTCACTTATTGCATGCTATTACCCGCCCCAATCCTATAAGTCCCGGAGGCATTTAGGACTACTAATCCTAAAAGGAGGAGGTATTGCGCTTATTTGTGGTTTCAAAAGGTAAAATACTATGGCGACAAACAAAACACATATAGCAAGTTTGGGGAAAGCATATAAACAAATAAAAGGGCTCAAACAGACCTTCTTTAAACCAAAGAAAGCACATAATGTAGCATGACTTGCATGTACTGTTTAAGGTCTGATTAAAACTTAAAGGGTCGAGGCAGACTGATTTATTACATAGTTCAGATAAGAAGCTCGAATCAGGCCTGCCTGCTGGTTCTAGCATATAAAATATGATTCAGTTTATAAATTTTCACCCTATGGCTTGCCTAGGTGTTAGACGAAGAGCCTATAGGCATGATATCTACTGATTCCAGAAATAATGAAGTAAACATCAATACATACTGGTTTAAGAAAAAAAATCATTTGTTATTAAAGAAAGGCGAGTTTTAGCAAAATAGCACAAGTCATTTGTGACTGGTTTTAAACTTATAAGCAAATGAAGCGATTCAAATTTTATTAAAGCTCCTATAGGCATGCTTTCTATGTGTTGTTGATTTTGGACACTTTTACAAACATAGAAAGAGTGCAGAAATCCTATAGGCATGGAATCTAAATGATGTACTTCTCTTAAGCCTATGAACATGATATCTAGATAAACCTAGTTATTTAAGACCTATAAACAAGTTTGCCTAGTGACAGATGCATATGCAGGATTCAGATTTCCAGTTAACTCTAAGCATGGTATCTATATGAGAGATGCAAAAATTTAATTATAGGCAGGATATCCATATGAATGCAAAATTTTAGAAAACCATAGGAAGGATATCTATATGAGTGCAGAATTCCTTATAGGCATAGTATCTACATATGAAAGTGCACAATTTCTATAGGCAGGATATCTATGTGATATGTAGAGATCAGAAATTCCCTATGAGCATGATATCTACCCCTTTTACATACATAGTTATTCCCCCATTTTCCACTAGGCATCCACAATAGTTTATTACAAAGTTATTACAGTCCAGAAAATATAAAGTAAAGAAAATACATCAGAAGTTGAAAATTACAACCAAGGAGAGCCTGATTCAAACTTCCTGTCTGAAGTATGAAGTAAACCAACTCCAAAGATCATGTTTCAAAGCCTTTCTACCACTTGGGTGTGTCAGAGTTCCCTAAGAGTTTCATAAGAACTCTGGGCAGTGCTTACATCCAAATGTATCGCCATATTAAGCCAAAGTGCAGTGTGGAAGGGCCAACCCTCAGGTGTCCAAGTTCAGAGGGAACTCAAGGTCCCAAGGCAAGGCTCACAAGAGGGGGGGCAAAACTTAGATACTAGGAGAGAGTGCAAGTGCAGAATTCCGAAACGGGAAAAAGGGAAGGGAAACAGTACACATAGGGATATATGGTATGGGGGATTGCGAGAGCACAAGAAGAGCAGGGTGATGGGCATACCCGACAATGGGATGTGCTGGCACACCCTCCAGCCTGTTTAGAGGTTAAGACCCCTTGGTTCAAAGCTCAGTTCATGGACAACAACTCATATTGCCATGCCCTAAGCCACTATTTACAAACACATAGGGGTAATGGGGTAGGGAGCAAAGATTCACAACAGAAACAGGTAGTAGAACATAGGCATACTAAGCTAAATGTCGAACTCTAAAGAAAACAAAAAAGTAGACATGGATACAAAGACTGTAAGTAAACACATTGGAGTGATGTTGAAAATTAAATCAGGACATACAAGTTTCGAAGAAATAAGTAGAAAAAGCAGTAGTCTTGTAAAAGCCAAAGTGCAAACATGAAGACAAAATACTATAAGTGTGAGTTCATAAGAGATTGTGAAATTGTGAAGTCTGAAGTGTGTATTTTGTGAAAAGGGTCATGCCTTTTATAGTGTAGAAAGTAGGCATAAATAAGGTAAGAAAATAGTTTGAAAACTGATTGTTAATCAATTACACAAGGCTTCCCTTAATTAAGGGATTTAGATTCAAAACGAGTAAAACTATTTAAGGAAAGTAATTTAATAAACACTTTGTGTAAAGCATGAAATTGAGGGCAAATACATAAAGGTTATTTAAGGACAGGGTTTTGACAGTACACAGTTTGTGCAAATAAGGTAATGGAGTCAATTAACAGCCAGCAAATCACAAGGTCTGAAATTTGGTATGAATGAACCAAGTCAGAAAAGATGACGAAGGGTTTTACTTAAGTCGAGTAACATAGGAAATCAGTAAAAGATGGAAAGAAATCAATCAAGCTATACTCAGAATGAAGTTTGCACTAATTGCAAATTTGAAAACCATTTAGAGGAAATTCATCATATCTAAGGAGCACGTGAGCATGAAAGAAGACTGTCGTGTAAATCAGAAGAAAAAACCAGTGTAGAAGAGTTTAGCAAAAAGTTCAGCATTGTATGAAAATAAAGATGTCCATACTCAGTTCAGAGACTCAAAGTTAGTCTAAAAGAGTTAAGGGTTCTGAAATAAAACTCTAGTTCAATCAAACCTCGGCAGACCCCCGAAATTCTAGGGTTTCCACCTTGAATCAAGTACAGAGATGAGGAGGCAAGTAGTCAAATCGAAACATGTTTAGAGGTTTCAGAAAAGAATTGAAACTTCTAACATGCTTCTTCTAGCAACAAAACTCATTAATAACATGTAAATACAACAGAGGGGTTCAAGGCAAATAGAGTAAAAAAACTAATTGGAAATATGATAAGAAAATATTGATAAGAACAGTATAAGAAAGCATGCTTAAGAAGATCCTTTTAAAAGAAACTTAAACAAAGTTCAATAGAAGAAAAATAGTAAGAACACTTAAGAACACGGTACAAGAATACAGTAGGCGAAACATACGAGAACATAGTAGAAGAAAATAGCAAAACATAGTAAAAAAACATACAAGAACATAGTATAGAAAGCACAATCGAGGAACATACAAGAACGAAATATAGAAAGCACAGTAGAAGAACATACATGGTAGAAGGAAAACATAGAACATAGTAGAGGCAAATACACACAAAAGAAAAGGAAAAGAAAATCAGAGAAACACTTAAGCATTTTCAGAAAACCCTAAATCGTAAAAGAAAGACTTTGAAAAGTAGTTTTCGAAAAAAAAGTTAGGGAGATCGTTTGAAAACTCAAAGAGAGCACAAATACGCAATGGATCTAAAGATATAGAAGAAAACCTCGAAGGGTTAGGGTTTCAGAAGAACCCTAGAAATGAGAAAGGCTTTGAAAAATGTTACCGATCTGAGTCGGAGAGGTCAGAACCAGGCTCAAAACACCATGGTACGCCGGAGCAAGGCCGGCGATGACTCTGGAACCTTGAATCGGCAGAGGTTTGGCTGCAAACCTTCGAGTCTTGGCCTCGAATATTTAGGTATCAGGTGTGTAAGAGCAAATGGAGGTGAGTATAGGGCCCTTACAACTTGGGAAGCCATAGCTTCCGGTGGGTTTCAAGGTGGAAGATGATGAGAGGCGGCTAGGTTTAGGGAAGGTTCGAGAGAGGAGATGGGTTTTAGAGGCGGCGGGTGAATGAAAATGATTTCAGGGTTGGGGTGTTTGTGAATTAAAAAAGGAAAGGTAGAATCGTTTTGATCAACGGCCTAGATCAAAAGGGGAGCCAGGTGGGTTGGATAAACGGGTCAGGGGTCGGGTAATTTAGAATTGCAATTGGGTTTAATTGGGGGGTTGATTTGGGCTACAATTGAAATGAAGTTGGGCTAGTATTTAAATAGACACTTTTCCCTTTTTCATTTTATAAAAAATAGTAAATGATTTCTGGAAATAAATTAAAGGTACCAAACTAATTAATAATGTATATATATTAAATAAAAAATACTGGAATGAATTTTGTAATTATAAACACAATTAAATCTTACGATAGGCTGAAATTGCAATTATATGCAATTCAACTTTAAAAATACTAAATAAATTTGTAAAAATGTGTAAAAATTACCTTAACTATATTTTGGTATACATATGAGAATAAAGTATGTTAATCACCAAAATGATAATTTGAGGAATAATTATTGGTTTTTGTACTACTAAAATAGGGCAAGAAATTGATTTAAAAATCTTTAAAAATTAGGAAAAATACTAAAATATTTGGACACACTTATAAATACATACGTATGCTATTTTCAAAGTATTTTGCATTTATAAAAAAATATACAAGGAAAAATTGGGTATCAACAGCCTATTTACCCGGGAAGGATGAAAGAGTTATCGGGTAAAGATATGATGGACAATTTTGAACGAATGGAATGGTTTGAAGAATTTGACTGAGCTATGGCTCCTGAGCTGCCTACATATCCCTGGTCTTACAAGAATCAGGCCATATGTAGTTCAGAATCTATTGGCGGAATATGCCGATCGAGATTTTCCAAGACGGACGCGATATTTGGGTTAGGATGAATGGTTAAACTCTAATAGGGCTGCAGGAACTGGAGCGGGATTACTCATGCTGAAACGGTCATTGCTCGCCAGTTAACCTGCAAATGAACAATATGTTGTGTGGAAATTTAAACATGATGCAAGTTCCCATCGGACCATGAAATGTTGTCTTTGGACGGGTAGGATGACGTCCTCAGACCATGACGTCCTGGGCCATGAAGCGTATAATAAGGATTCTAAGGCCATAAAATAGTGCTCTCGGGCCATAAGAATGATGCCTCTGAACTATGACGCCTCTGAATAATGATATGCGAAAGATAAAAGGGGTCCTCAGGCCATGGCATGGCATTCTCGAACTATGAAAATGGTGCCTTCGAACAATGATGCCTTTGGATGATTTGGCGATCTTTCAGCCTTTGAGATGCAGTAAGTGGCGATCTTTCAGCTAGTGCAAATGTAAATAAGGTGCATCTTTCAGCCAATGCAAATGTAAATAAGGTGGAGATCTTTTAGCCAATGCAAATGTAAATAAGGTGGCGATCTTTCAGCCATACAAGATGTAAATAAAGTGGCGATCTTTCAGCCGATGCAAGGCATAAATGTAGTGGCGAACTTTCAGCCGATGCAAGATGTAAATAAAGTGACGATCTTTCAGCCGATGCAAGATGTTGATGAAATGGCGATCTTTCAGCCATGTAAGATGTAAATGAAGTGGCAATCTTTCAGCCATGCAAGATGTAAATGGAGTGGTAATCTTTCAGCCGATGCAAGATGTAAATGAAGTGGCGATCATTCAGCCATGCAAGATGGAGGTAGAGCTTAACCTCGAAAGGCAGAATGGTAGCCATATGTAATGCAGAGAATACAAATGGAGGTAGAGCTTAACCTCGGAAGGCAGAATGATAGCCTTATGCAATGCAGAGAATGTAGATGGAGACAGTGCTTAGTCACGTAAGGCAGAATGGTAGCCTTATGCAGGAAATAAAAATGGCAAATGGTAATAGAGTTTTCTTAGTTGATAGCGGATTGCGGTATCACGATTGCTGGGGATATTGTGCCTGCTGGTGATACTGTTGTGCAGATAGCAGTTGCGAGCAAGTGCAACGGTTCGGAGAGTTGTATTCTTGAACTTTGTGAGTGAGCGTATAGTATATTTGATGATTTTGCAACTCTAGTGCCTCCATCCAAAGAAAAATCGTGAGTTTGTAATGGGGGAAAGGTTAGTTCGTATCCCCGCTAGCTTTGCTTGACCTGCTCGACTTTGATCCAGCGATACCGTATATATCACTGGGTAGTGTTGCTAAACAAGGCAATTTTAGTAATAAACATGCATGATTTAGTAAAAGCATAACATAAGTACATAATTAAGAATAGTTTTCTTTAGATGAACCATCGACTGCGACATGGTTCAAGACATTGCAACTTCTCTTACTCCAGAATTTTGAGGGTCCTCAAAATTTTGCCCCAGTTTACTGGGCTGTTGCTTCTAACGGCTGTTAATGATAAATGGCTGGAATCGACTTCGGAATTTTGAGGGTCTTCTTCAAAATTCGGCCCCATTTTCCAATAGCGGGGGAAATAGAAATTTTGTTGAATTGTGACCGAACCCATAGGGCTGCCTACGTATCCCCTTTCAAAAAGGAATCAGGCCAGGCGTAGTTCAAATTACATCATATAAGGAGAGCAAAAGATTACACATAGTATTGCTTGACTGCGTATGAATTGATCGGCTTTGGCCAAACGTTTCCGTCCATTTCTGCAAGTATGAGGGCTCCTCCTTTCAGAACCTGGTGAACCATGTACGGACCCTGCTAGTTGGGAGAGAATTTTCCTTTGGCTTCATCTTGATGCGGAAAAATTTTCTTTAACACCAGCTACCCCGATGTGAATTGTCTCGGCTTGACTATTTTGTTGAAGGCTCTGGACATTCTGTTCTGATAGAGCTGACCGTGGTAAACTGCATTCATTCTCTTTCCGACTATAAGATCTTGTTGCTTGTAACGACTCTTCACCCATTTTGTGTCGTCGAGCTCTGCTTCTTGTATGATCCTTAAGGAAGGAATTTCTACCTCAGCGGGAATGACTACCTCTGTACCGTAGACCAACATATAGGGGGTTGCTTCTGTCGATGTGCGGACTGTGGTGCGGCATCCCAATAAAGCAAACGATAGCTTCTTGTACCACTGCTTATTCTTCTCTGTCATTTTCCTTAGTATCTTCTTGATATTCTTGTTGGCGGCCTCTATGGCTCCGTTCATCTGAGGTTTATAGGCTGTAGAATTCTTGTGATTGATCTTGAAGGTTTCACACATGAATTTCATCAAATCACTGTTGAGGTTGGACCCATTATCAGTAATGATTCACTCTGGAATTTCGAACTGACACACGATACGATCGCGGATGAAATCTGCCACGACTTTCTTAGTCACTGCCTTGTAAGATGTTGCTTCAACACATTTGGTGAAATAATCAATCGCTACTAGGATAAACATGTGCCCGTTTGATGCGGCAGGTTCGATTGGTCAGATAACATCCATTCCCCATGCGGTGAACGGCCATGGAGAGCTTGTTGCATTAAGCTCATTTGGAGCCACCTTTATCATGTCTGCATGTATCTGGCAGTGGTGGCACTTTCGGACATACTGGATGCAGTCTGTTTCCATAGTTATCAAAAAGTAACCAGCTCAGACTATTTTCTTTGCTAAAACAAAGCCATTCATATGTAGACCGCAGGTCCCTGCATGAATTTCCTCTAATAGTCTGGATGCTTCCTTTGCATCGACACACCTTAGTAATCCCAAATCAGGAGTCCTCCTGTATAGGATTCCTCCGTTGTGAAAGAAATTGTTGGATAACCTCCAAAGCATGCGCTTCTGAGTTGCGTTTGTGAGTTCTGGGTATTCTCTTTTTGCCAAGTATTCCTTGATATCATGAAACCAAGGCTTTCCGTTTGCTTCTTCTTCAACATGAGCACAGTAAGCGGGCTGATCATGGATCTTTACTGGAATGGGATCAATGAAATTCTTGTCTGGATGTTGTATCATGGATGATAGGGTAGCCAGTGCATCAGCGAATTCATTCTGGACCCTAGGAACGTGCTGGAATTTTGTCTTTGTGAACCTCTTTCTCAACTCCTGTACATGATGCAGATAATGGAGTATCTTGGCGTTCTTGGTCACCCATTCTACTCGGACCTGATGTATAAGCAAGTCTGAATCCCCAAATACTAGCAACTCTTGGATGTTCATGTCAATGGCCATCTTGAGCCCCAAGATGCAGGCTTCGTACTTGGCCATGTTGTTGGTGCACGGGAACCTGAGTTTGGCAGATACCGGATAATGCTGACCGGTATCTGACACTAGGACTGCTCCTATGCCAACTCCTTTGAAATTTTCTTCTCCATTGAAAAACATTCTCCAACCATCATAGGATTTTGCAATGTCTTCTCCTATGAATGATACCTCTTCATCAGGAAAATATGTTTTTAAGGGTTCGTATTCTCCATCCACGAGATTTTCAGCAAGGTGGTCTGCTAGTGCCTGTCCTTTGATTGCTTTTTGAATCACGTAGACAATGTCAAATTCACTTAAAAACATTTGCCTCTTGGCCAGCTTGCCAGTGGGCATGGGCTTCTGAAAGATGTACTTCAAGGGATCCATTCTTGATATGAGATATGTAGTATAGGCCTCAACTTATGAGCTACTCAAGTCAAAGCACAACAGGTGCGCTCTAACAGAGAATACCGAGACTCGTACAGGGTGAACTTCTTACTGAGGTAATAGATGGCCTGCTCTTTCCTCCCCATTTCATCATGCTGCCCCATAACACAACCGAACGCTCCATCCAATACTGCAAGGTAGTGTAATAGAGGTCTACCCGGCTCAGGCGGAACTAAGACTGGTGGTGTTGATAGGTATTCCTTGATTTTGTCGAAAGCTTTTTGGTAATCATCAGTCCATGTGGTAGCGACATCCTTCTTAAGCATCTTAAAGATCGGCTCACAGATGACCGTAGATTGTGCTATGAATCGGCTGATGTAGTTGAGTCTTCCCAGGAAGCTCAGTACGTCCTTCTTGTTCTTTAGCTGTGGTAGTTCTTGAATAGATTTGACCTTAGATGGATCCAGTTCTATCCCTCGGTGGCTCACAATGAACCCAAGTAGTTTTCCGGCAGGAACCCCAAATGCACATTTTGCGGGATTCAGTTTCATGTTGTATCTTCTAGGTCTGTTGAAGAACTTCCTCAAAATCTTCCATTTGGTCAGTGGCTTTCTTGGACTTCATGATGACATCATCTACATACACCTCTATCTCCTTGTGTATCATACCATGGAAGATAGTAGTCATGGACCTCATGTAGGTGGCCCCTGCATTCTTTAACCTGAATGGCATTATCTTGTAGCAGTACATCCCCCACGACATAATAAAAGCCGTTTTCTTATCATCTTCTTCGTCCATCCAGATCTGATGATATCCAGTGAAGCAATCTACAAATGATTGCAACTCATGTTTGGTGCAATTGTCGATCAGGATGTGTATGTTCGGCAAGGGAAAGTCGTCCTTTGGACTGGCCCGATTGAGATCCCGGTAGTCGACACAGACTCTGACCTACCCATACTTCTTCGACACCGACACAATATTGGCTAACCATGTTGGATATTCTACTACCCTGAGGACCTTAGCTTTGACCTGCTTAGTGACTTCTTCCATGATTTTCAGACTTATGTCGGGTTTAAACTTTCTGAGCTTCTTTTTTACCGGTGGATATGTCGGATCGGTTGGCAGTTTGTGGGCCACAATAGATGTGCTCAAACCAGTCATGTCATCATATGACCAGGCGAATATGTCCTCATATTCCTTAAGAAAATCTGTGTATTCTTCCTTTTCTGTTGGTCAGCAATGAACGTTGATCCGAGTTTCTTTGATATTTTCGGCATCTCCCAGGTTAACAATCTCGTTCTCATCCAGGTTGGACTTAGGTCTATTCTCAAAAATTTCAACCTCTTTAATAATCTCTTCCGGTATATCATCTTCCTCTGAATCTATGTCCGTTTGTTGTGTTGTCTCGTTGCATGTCACAGCCATTGGTTCATCAAGATAGGTAATAGTAATGTTGTATAAGTAAAGTAATGAGAGAAAATAATAAGAGTAAGATTTGTAAGGAAACCGAAATACTTTGATAAATTTCATAACTATTTTGAACATTGGAAGATCTTATTGCGAAAATTCAAAATGCGAAAGGAAAATCAACTAGTAAAAATAAAAGATAGTGCATGATTCTTTGTTCACCTTGCTACTCCGAGGCTTTCCGGGCTTTGGTGGTTCTGATAGTCCAATTGTTGAGGCATGATCCTCTACTCACTGCCTGTATGGAAGGGCCTTCTTCCCCTTCCTCCTCAAAAATGACACAACAATCCATGTCATCTTCTTCTAGGAACAAATTCCTCACTACTGCCAGTGCTTCCTCTTCTTTCGACCCATAGATAACATCGGCCGACTGGAATGTCTGCTCCAAATGCGGTATTGGCTGCTCCAGCGGTTAGTATGGGCCGTGCCATGATGGAGACCAGTTGTTAAATTCCTCCCAAGTATACTCGTATCCCAAACCGAAAGTAGTGCCATGTTTCTTCAGTTTGATTGTCTTGGCGATTCCTTGGAGGTTCTTGCCAAGTACCTTACTAGGCTCATATCCGCTCCAGTTCAATATGCTTTCAATTTTGTTCCCACCATTTGTCTTTGTCAACGACGTTGACTCACTCGATGTGGTTATAGGTTTCCCCGCCTATCTTTCTCCTTCCTCCAATTGCTAGGATGGTTTGGCGACTGTATATGGGATTGCTACGATCGTCGTGAATGATCACCTCTTGGTGGTTCCACTCATATTTCACCGCCTGATATAGTGTTGATGCTACGGCCCCAGCGGCATGAATCCACGGTCGTCCCAACAGCAAGTTGTAAGATGACAGCACGTCTATAACTTGTTGAACCAAGTAGGCCCAATTTGCAAACACAGGCTGATTTTCCCAATGGTGGATCTTTGGGAACCGTTGAAAGCTTTGACGTTGATGGACCCGTCCTTGATCTCATGAAGACCCTTTGCCAATGTTCTGTGTGTTACCAATGGACAAATATTAAGGCTGGACCCTCCATCAATCAGGACCCTAGTGATAAAATAATCTTCACATTGCACGGTGATGTGCAACGCTTTGTTGTGACTCAACCCTTCTGGTGGCAGCTCATCTTCATGAAAAGAGATCTTCTGACTTTCAAATACCTGCCCTACCTTGTTTGCCATTTCTCCTTCGGTGATGTTGCTTGGTATATAGGCCTCACTCAGCACCTTCAACAAGGCATTCTTATATATGTCGGAACTTTGCAGCAAAGCTGGGATAGAAATCTGTGACGCTGTTTTGTTCAGCTGATCAATGACTGAGTATTCCTTGGCTTGTATCTTTCTCCAAAGATCATCGGGCCCAGTTTCAGTGATGGTCGACCGAGCAAAGTCCTTCTTACTCGACTTAGCTAAATGCTCCGGAGTATAAACCCTGTCGGTTCTTGTCATACCCTGTGCCGCAACTGTTTCCCCGAATTTAACTTTCCCTTTCCTTCTCGCCTCGGCTGTGTAATCCTAAGGTATGGAATTTGTATGGAACGAGGTTACTGCCAACATTGTTACTAGGATGGGCACCTTTATTCTGAATGGGGCATGTATTTTGGAGGGTAAAACCGCAACTTCAAATTGTGCGGGTGCATTTGCTGGAGATCCAAACTCGACCTCAATTGGTGTTGGCGTCTTTATGGGGGGTAGTGCTTCAAACTCAAGTGGTACAAACATGTTTACCTCGGCATCCTCATAAGGCTGAGTCTGGACTACAATCAGATTGAGGGTAACTATTGGCTTCTTTGGTTCGTCACCTTCTGTGATTAAACTAATCGATCCTTTGGGATCTCAATCATCTTCTATTTCAATCATATGAACACCTCCACCCTTATGGTCCGACAGAGGGTTGTTGGAGATGTTCGGAGTAGGCTCCTTTGCTACAACGATCTTGTTATTTATCAGAGTCTGGATCTTATCTTTCAGAGAGCGACACTCATCAATGGTATATCCCTTCATGCCAGAATGGTATGCACAGGATTTATTTGGATTGACCCACTGAGAAGGGTTTTCAGCGGTTATAGTAGGGATAAGGGTGACATAACCAGCAGGTTTGAGCCTTTCGTACAGCTGACCGATCGGTTCAACAATGGTTGTATACTGTTTGGGGGGTCTGCGATCGAAATTTGGTTCAGGTCTAGGAAAGTTTTGACGTGTGGGAGGTGATTGATAGTGGGATGGCTGAACATTGTAGGCTTGGTAGACATGTGCGGATTGGGAATATCTGGGTGAAGTAGGTTGATATTTGGGAGGTGGGGGTGATTGGTAAGTAGGTGGTAGAGTTTGGTAAGAGGGTGAGGGTGCTTGGTAATTCGGGGTAGGCTGATATGTGAGTGGAGGTATCAGAGAGGCTTGGGACCTGATAGGGGATTTGGCTCTTTGTGCAACCATTACGACACCTACGTCCCTTTTCTTGGGCGTAGCACCAGACTGTAAAGCCTTATTGGTAGCTTGCAAGGCTTCAAAGTTCGTAACCATACAACTTTTGATGCCCTCTCTAATCCTTTCACCCATCTTGATAATGTCGAAAAATTTCTGGCTCTCAATCAACATCAGCCTTTCATAGTACTGCGGGTCTTGAGCCCAGACGAAAAACTTGTTCATTTGTTCTTCTTCTAAAGTAGGTCTCACCTTAGCAGCTTCTGATCTCCAGCGAGTGGCATACTCGCGGAATGTTTCCGTGGGCTTCTTCTTTATGTTCTGAATGTAGAACACATCTGGTGTATTTTTTGTGTTGAACCTGAACCTGTCCATAAAGTCAGACACCATACTCACCCAGTTGACCATTTCTTTGGGTCTTGGCTAATGTACCAAGATAGAGCATCTCCCTTCAGACTCCTCATGAAAAGCTTCATGCGAATCCTTTCATCTTTCCCTACTTCGACCAGCTTGTCGCAGTATGTTCTCAAGTGGACTCTAGGATCCCCTATACCATCAAATATTTTGAATTTAGGAGTTTTATACCCCTCGGGCAGTTCAACATCATGTTGTATGCAAAGATCTTCGTTGTTCAACCCTACAATCCCCTTACTTCCTTCGACACCCTGAATTCGACTAGTCAATTTCTTGAGTTCTGTAGCTAGGTTCCTGATGAGTGAGTCTTTATCATCAGACTCAGGTGTGTTTGAGACAGGTTGGATAGAGTGTGGCATGGTTTCCACATAGATGGGGGTGTTATGGTGGAAATGGTCATTTGTGGAATTCAGAGGTTTTGGGATGAGCAGTAGAGTACTGCTGGATGTGTCGCATGTATTGCAGTGGTGGTGAGGAGCGGGATAGTTTTGTAGTTTTGGGATGTTTTGTGGAGGCGTGGGGTTCTGAGCGTTTGGAAAATTGATATCTGGACTGGTGAGGGAAAATGACAAGTTTGCCAGATTTAGAACCTGATCAAGTTCCTCCTGAAATTTCAACAGTTTCTTCTCCAGTCGGGACGCACTTTCTTTGGAGACCTAAGCACCATGAGTGACCTCTACCCATTCAGTAGAGTTTTCATTTCTGGTGTTGTTCAAATCTTCCATCTTTCCTTTGTTCATGCTTCTGATAGGACTAGGAAGAGGAGTGGGTGGAGGGCCCTTTGATCTTGTGAAATATAATGACGATGCCAGAGTGCACAAACTAACCTTTGGGGAGGGGAGTAAATAAACAAAAAGCAAAAACAAAAAGGTAACAAGTCAGTGGGGATTATAAGAAAGTGTTGCGATATTTAAACACATAGTGCAAGAATATAAATCACGTCCTAATTTGGGATCCTCGTTGTGCCCGAGGTAGGCCTAGCGACAAATTCATTTGGAGAACATAGAATGTTAAATGACTCATTTCATTGATAAAAAGTAGACGAATCCCAAAACAACACTATAACAAGGAATAAAATGTCACTAGTGGCCATTGGCCTTATTACATTTCATAAAGTAAAAAGAACACTCCTATCTATTTGGTCCCAGAAGGACCTTCCCCAAACTCGGCATCTTTAGCTCCATCGAACAACTTCACTAGCTCGCGAAGTCCCAGTAGTAGGTAGGCTCTAGCCAGGTGTCCACCCTCGTTTCCTTCAACATTCTGGAAGTCCTCGATCCTCTTGAGAAACTTCCTTTCCAGCTCCACTAAACCTCGTTCCAGGTATCCTAATCGCTTGTTGGCACTGACAGCTATGTCTTTCCACTCTTCAATCAGTTTTTGGTGGGCTTCTTGAATCTCACAATGCTCGCTTTCATATTCCCAAATCCTCTTGTGTAGTTGGTTGTATTTGACCTGTGCTTCAGCCCTTTCATCGATGATTCTGTGACCTCGAACAAACCCGAGTTAGCCCAGACCGTTGTGATTATCCTCCAGCTAGCCTGAATAGTATGGGGTGTAGCCAGCATGGTATCTGTCTGGTTCGATAGTATCTCTTCCCATGATGATCTTGAAATGCTACATATGCTGAGCTCAACACTTATAAGGACTATCATCAGCTTGGAAGTCAACTCGGAAGTGACCCATCTTGTCGACCCTTGGTATAACCTGCTTCCTACCAGCATGTATCATAACTCGGAAAGGGACATAAGGGTAGGTTCCTCTCAAACCGATCAATATCAGAAATGGTGCGAACCTGGAACGGGCGATGAACTCTTCAGTAGGGAACTACTCAAACATCCATTGTATTTGATCCTCAGTTAGATTTTCAAACAGCTCCACCTACCCCTTGGCATCTTCGGGATGAGCAAACATGTTGGGCATGTAGTTCATTCGCCTTGGTTGATGGAAGGCTATATGATCGTCCCAGTCTCTACACTGAATCTCTTGCCGATATTCACCCCTTTGAAGATGCTCCATGAGCCAGAGCTGGAGTAGCAAGTTGCAGCCCTCGAGGTGTTGGGCTCCTCTTTGACACTTCTCCAAGGCTCAGTATATCTCTGCGATGATCATGGGCACTATGCTAAATGGTTGTCCACCAATTCCCTCCATCAAAGTTTTGGTGACCATGGCTAGCCTGGTGTGGATCCTTGCTTTCTTCATTGGAAACACTATCATCCCCAAGAAGCAGAACATGAAGACAAAGACCCTTCGGTGAATATTCCCCAACGATGTAGGGGCGAACTCATCCGGATAAGTATGGCAGGATTTGCTGTGATCGTATCTCTCGTACAAATAATCAAAGGGAATGTAAGACTCTTTCAAACATGTCAAGTCTGGATTCTTATTTAGGCCCATCATTTTGAGAAAACCTCTACCCTTGCGATTTTCCGGCATTAACAAACCCGGGGTCTCCCATGGTATACCAGCCAATCCTCCTATTTCCTATAGCATGGGTGTCATCTTAATCTCTCCGAAGCAAAACATAGACCTATCACAATCCCAGAACAGAGTAGTAGCTTCTACGATTTTGTTGTTGTGTTGGACCTCCAAGAGGGAAGGTAGATTTCCTAGGTATTTCCGGACAAGAGTCTGATCACTGGAATGAAGATCCTCCCACCAGCTTAGCAACCTTGGGTGGATGTTTGTGACCATGCCAAATCTGGGGGCTTCGTCATGTTTCTACAAGTCAAAAGGGTTAGGCCCTTACCCCCACCAGACTTCACTATTAAATACCAATAATTGGCATAAAGCATTTAGTTCTCCAAATAAATGCACAAAATGTGGTTATGTCCGTTTGGATTTTAGGGAAACCCAGTGGACTTTGGATAAGACTATCTTAAAGAGTCATTATGCGGACAACATAACTGCTTGGCTAGGTTTGGCCATGATGCATGTACAATTAAACAGAGTAAGGTCTCTATGGGGGTTTTGGACTGGTACCCTTGAGCGGACAACTCAAGAGGGAAAGGCACCAAACCGCCGACTACACCGTTGATCGACTAGTTTTACCGCAAATACGCCTTTGCCGGATTCAAAGGGTGATAATATCGGAAGAGTGCAACCACTCATTATAAGTGTTGCTATGGTATTTGTTTGGTACAAGTGGAATATGATGTTGGAAACATGCAATTAAAACAAGTTGTCACGTATTTGCACGTTCATAAAGTAATAATTACAATAATTTAAAATAGTAATAAAGAAGTTCAGTAAAGGAAAGTGGTGAAAGAAACAAGGGAAAGAAACAAGAGACAAGTTAGTTTTTGCAGTAGAAGAGGGAATTAAATGCTTAAAGGCATTAAGCAAATAAAGACATATAGAGAAGCGCAAAGTCACAATAATAGCCTGAAATGGTAAAAGCCTAATAGAAAATCCCCAGCAGAGTTGCCATGCTATTGCGCCCCCTTTTTCTCGCGAAATCGGGTTTATGACATTTGGGAGGACTACTCATTCCCTTTCGGGAATTGGGTTTAAAGTTAAGAGTCGTCACCTAATGATTTGAGTGCATTAGAACACTAGGGAAGGTTTGATTTGAACAACCAGAGATTGGGTAAGGGCTTGAAATCATCTCAAGGGGAAGGTGTTAGGCACCCCTCAAGATCCACTAGTGTGGTTCCCGGCCAAGTTATTATTATGACTTTAATGCAAATAACACATAGGCAAATAAAGGCTTCAAATAAGAGGGGATTTTCACGTAATAAACAAAAGTAAGAAAAATGAACTAACAGAGTTGAGTTTCTTAAAAGAAATGGTTTTAAAAGATTTAAAAGAAACAAAGAAAACAAATGAAGAGGGGGGGGGGGTTTCCTAGGTTGATTAATAAAATGGATCACCCCACACAACATCCGGTAATCACTCCTCAGTGAGGGGCTACACGTGATGTTATTGCGTGGTCATCATATCCATATCTACCCTTTCCCACCCTATTACGGTATTAAAGCGCAGAATGGTCTCGTTCACTTATTATATGCTATTACCCGCCCCAATCCTATCAGTACCGGAGGCATTTAGGACTACTAATCCTAAAAAGAGGAGGTATTGGGCTTATTTGTGGGTTCAAAAGGTAAAATACTAAGGCGACAAAGAAAACACATATAGCAAGTTTGGGAAAAGCATATAAACAAATAAAAGGGCTCAAACAGACCTCCTTTAAACAAAAGAAAGCACATAATGTAGCATGACTTGCATGTACTATTTAAGGTCTAATTAAAACTTAAAGGGTCGAGGCAGACTGATTTATTACATAGTTCAGATAAGAAGCTCGAATCACGTCTGCCTGCTGATTCTAGCATATAAAATCTGATTCAGTTTATATATTTTCACCCTATGGCTTGCCTAGGTGTTAGACGAAGACCCTATAGGCATGATATCTACTGATTACAGAAACAATGAAGTAAACATGAATACATTCTGGTTTAAGAAAAAAAATCCTTTGTTATTAAAGAAAGGCGAGTTTTAGCAAAAGAGCACAGATCATTTGTGACTGGTTTTAAACTTTTAAGCAAATGAAGTGGTTCAGATTCGATTAAAGTTCCTATAGGCATGCTTTCTATGTGTTGTCGATTTTGGACACTTTTACAGACATAGCAAGAGTGCAGAAATCCTATAGGCATGGCATCTAAATGTTGTACTTCGTTTAAGCCTATGAATATGGTATCTAGATGCAGTTAGTTATTTAAGCCCTATAAACATGTTTGCCTAGTGACATATGCATATGCAGGATTCAGATTTCCAGTTAACTACAAGCATGGTATCTATATGAGAGATGCGGGAATTTAACTATAGGCAGGATATCCATACGAATCCAAAATTTCAAAAAACCATAGGCAGGATATCTATATGGGTGCAGAATTCCTTATAGGCATAATATCCACATATGAAAGTGCAGAATTCCTATAGGCAGGATATCTATGTGATATGCAGAGATCAGAAATTCCCTATGAGCAGGATATCTACCCCTTTTACATATATAGTTATTCCCCCCTTTTTCCACTAGCCATCCCAATAGTTTATTACAATGTTATTACAGTCCAGAAAAAATAAAGTAAAGAAAATACATCAGAATTTGAAAATTACAACCAAGGAGAGCCTGATTCAATCTTCATGTCTAAAGTATGAAGTAAACCAACTCCAAAGATCATATTTCAAAGTCTTTCTACCACTTGGGTGTGTCAGAGTTCCCTAAGAGTTTCATAAGAACTCCAGGCAGTGCTTACATCCAAATGTATCGCCATATTAAGCCAAAGTGCAATGTGGAAGGGCCAACCCTCAAGTGTCCAAGTTCAGAGGGAACTCAAGGTCCCAAGGAAAGGCTCACAAGAGGGGAGGGGGAGAACTTAGAGACTAGGAGAGAGTGCAAGTGCAGAATTCTGAAAGGGGAAAAGTGAAGAGAAACAGTACACATAGGGAAATAGGGAATGGGGGATTGCGAGAGCACAAGAAGAGCAGGCTGATGGGCATACCCGGCAATGGATGTGCTGGCACACCCTCCAGCCTATTTAGAGGTTAAGACCCCATTGGTTAAAAGCTCAATTCATGGATAACAACTCATATTGCCATGCACTAAGCCACCATTTACAAACACATATGGGTAATGGGTTAGGGAGCAAAGATTCACAACAAAAACAGGCAGTAGAACATAGGCATACTAAGCTAAATGTCAAACTCTATAGAAAATAATAAATTTGACATGGATACAAAGACTGTAAGTAAACACATTGGGGTGATGTTTAAAATTAAATCAGGACATACCAGTTTTGAAGAAATAAGTAGAAAAGGCAGTAATCTTGTAAAAGCCAAAGTGCAAACAGGAAGACAAAATACTATAAGTGTGAGTTCAGAAGAGATTGTGAAATTGTGAAGTATGAAGTGTGTCTTTTGTGAAAAGGTTCGTGCCTTTTATAGTATAGAAAACATGCAGAAATAAGGTAAGAAAATAGTTTGAAAACTGATTGTCAATTAATTACACAAGGCTTCCCTTAATTAAGGGATTCAGATTCAAAATGAGTAAAAACATTTAAGGAAAGGAATTGAATAAACACTTTGTGTAAAGCGTGCAATTGAGGGCAAATACATAAAGGTTATTTAAGAACAGGGTTTTGACAGTACACGGTTTGTGCAAATAAGGTAAGGGAGTCAATTAACAGCCAGTAAATCACAAGGTCTGAGATTTGGTATGAATGAACTAAGTCAGAAAAGATGAAGAAAGGTTTTACTAAAGTTGAGCAACAGAGGAAATCAATAAAAGTTGGAAAGAAATCAATCAAGCTATATTAAGAAGGAATTTTGCACTAATTGCAAATTTGAAAACCATTTAGAGGAAAATTCATCATATATAAGGAGCATGTGAGCATAAAAGAAGACTGTCGTGTAAATCAGTAGAAAAATCTAGTGTAGAAGAGTTTAGCAAAAAGTTTAGCATTGTATGAAAACAAAGATATCCAAACTCTATTCAGAGACTCAAAGTCAGTCTGAAAGAGTTAAGGGTTCTAAAATAAAACCCTAGTTCAATCAAACCTCGGCAGAACCCCCAAATTCTAGGGTTTCCACCTTGAAGCAAGTACAGAGATGAGGAGGCAAGTAGTCGAATCGAAACATGTTTAGAGGTTTCAGAAAAGAACTGAAACTTCTAACATGCTTCTTCCAGCAACAGAACTCATGAATAGCATGTAAATACAGTAGAGGGGTTCAAGGCAAATAGAGTAAAGAAACTAATTCGAAACATGATGAGAAAAGACTGATAAGAACAGTAGAAGAAAGCATTCTTAAGAAGATACTTTTAAAAGAAATTTAAAAAAAGTTCAATAGAAGACAAAATAGTAAGAACACTTAAGAACACGGTAGAAGAATACAATACGCGAAACATACCAGAACATAGTAGAAGAAAATAACAGGACATATTAGAAAAACATACAAGAACATAGTATAAAAAGCACAGTAGAGGAACATACAAGAATGGAATATAGAGAGCACAGTAGAAGAACATACATGGTAGAAGGAAAACATAGAACACAATAGAGGAAAATACACACAAAAGAAAAGGAAAAGAAAGTCAGAGAAACACTTAAGCATTTTTAGAAAACCCTAAATCGTAAAAGAAAGACTTTGAAAAGTAATTTTCGAAAGAAAAGTAAGGGAGATCGTTTGAAAACCCAAAGAGAGCACAGATACACAACAGATCTAAAGAGATCGGAGAAAACCTCAAAGGATTAGGGTTTCATAAGAACCCTAGAAATGAGAAAGGCTTTGAAAAAGGTCATTGATCTGAGTCGTAGAGGTTAGAACCAGGCTCAAAACACCATGGTACGCCGGAGCAAGGACGGCGGTGACTATGGAACCTTGAATCGGTAGAGGACTGGGTGCAAACCTTCGAGGCCTGGCCTCAAATCTTCAGGTATCAGGTGTGTAAGAGCAATGGGAGGTGAGTATAGGACCGTCACAGCTTGGGAAGCCATGGTTTCCGGTGGGTTTCGAGGTGGAAGATGTTGAGAGGCAGCTAGGGTTAGGGAATGTTCGAGAGAGTTTGAGAGAGGAGAGGGGTGTCAGAGGCGCTGGGTGAATGAAAATGATTTTAGGGTTGGGGTGTTTGTGAATTAAAAAGGGAAAGGTAGAATCGTGGCCTTTGATCATTTTGATCAACGGTCTAGATCAAAAGGGGTGTCGGGCGGGTTGGATAAACGGGTGTAGGGTCGCGTAATTTAGAATTGCAATTGGGTTTAATTGGGGGGTTGATTTGGGCTACAATTTAAATGAAAAAGGGCTAGTATTTAAATAGCCACTTTTCACCTTTTCATTTTATAAAAAATAGTAAATGATTTCTGGAAATAAATTAATGGTACCAAACTAATTAATAATGTATAAATATTAAATAAAAATACTGGAATCAATTTTGTAATTATAAACACAATTAAATCTTACAAAAGGCTGAAATTGCAATTATATGCAATTTGGCTTTAAAAATATTAAATAAATTTGTAAAAATGTGTAAACATTACCTTAACTATATTTTGGTATAAATATGAGAATAAAATAAGTTAATCTCCAAAATGATAAGTTGATTTAAAAATCTTTAAAAAATTAGGAAAAATACTAAAATATTTGGACACACTTATATATGCATATATATGCTATTTTCAAAGTATTTTGCATTTATAAAAAAATATACAGGGAAAAATTGTGTATCAACACCGAGTAGGGAAGGCGGTCAGGAAGAATGAAGCAAATGGGCCGCAGCGTATTACCACAATAGTGGAGGAGCGACGACCCTTTCCAAGAAATTGTAAAAAGGAGAGAACAAATGCTCGTCACTAGAGAAAGGAGGATATGGGGATATATTATCGAGGAAACCCTCACATTCAGCAAAGAAGGCACCGAGGCCTTGTCTCGACCTCGTAGAAGCACTAGTAACTTTCTTCCTCACTCGATCCATTTTAAATAAAGTATGTGCTCATGAATTCAGGTGGCTCGATCAATGTTGTCGAAACGAGGGTGATAGGGAAGCTCGGACCGCCGGGTCAAATCACGCTCGCCTCTCGAATATTCGGCGGATTCCAAACCGAGATCGCAACGACAAGGAGAAAGACCATTCTCTCAATTCAGCATGACTAGCCCCGACCGGACCACCTAGTTCTGTATCATCAAAGGAGGCGCAAGGCATGGACACCTTATTCTGACAACCGCGGATGCACCACGTGAGGGCAGTACCGCCCCCTCTATTCGCCAAAATTATGAAATTCCACGCAAGCGACGGAATTAAAACTGTCGGCAGAAAGCAACATGCAGCAAGGGGAAAAGTCTGCATCACATAACGCATCGCTGATACCAATATCTCCACTCTCGAAAGAGTTGAAGGGTAAGCGAACCACATTTTCGGCCGAGCACTATTGAACACAGTGGTAGGTTGTACTAGAGTCCTTGCTCCACAATGGCAGGGACATATCGGACCTCGGAACATCACCTGCGCACCCCGCGGTAAGGTAAAACTACCCCTTCCTTCGTTATTTTACACTAATCTGTATGCAGACACCCGGCCAGGGCATCCTGAAATGTTAACTCTACCTGAATATCCCAGGCCTTAATACCACCCGTCGTGCTCTTTCCCCTAGACAAGACATCCACCCCAAAGAGGGTCTTGTCAGCAAGGTTCTTAGCGAAGCGACGTGCCTCCTAAGAAGGATTCAACAAGCCTACCGGACTTTCTTCGCAATCAACCCCGTATCGGGAAAGGACAGACGAGGTCCCAATGGGAAATGACGTACCAGGCCAAATGGTTGAACGAACCGTGTCCGCATGAGCCAAGCTTACGGCAACCCAATGGCATGTATTCATGCCAAGCAATTAAAGAATATCTTTCAGCATCTCGTACTCTAAAAAAGAAAATTTCGTCATGCTCACGGCAAGGATTCCCTCCGCCGAATACGTCCCGAAATACTCAGAGACTTAGAGTTAACAATATGGCACCCGCATGACCTCAGTGTCATAACTCTGGGCTCATAAGGCCCCAGCAAGGCAATTTTTAGCTCACGAATAATGGCCTTCAAGCCGAAGCAAACTCAATGACTTGGAAACTATTGTCAATCGCCATACACTGGAAACCCTGAGACCGTAAGACCCCGAGTGAGTAGACTAGGTCTAGCAAGATCTATTTTACATAGCAACAAAAACTGTAAGACCTCAACAGTCATAAAATTTTGTAAGACCTTACTACAGGCATAAAACTCAATCCCGAAGTTTAGACTATATGTCGCATTTGTAAGACCCCTGAAAGGGCATACCCTCGATGTTGACGCCTAAACTATTACTCAGGATCAAAAATGGCTCCGGCCAAACATATATGACTATGGTCAAAATGGATGCACCATCCAAATTAACACGAATCGGAGATGCCCGGCCGTCACTAACAAAATCCCAGGCCATTACTTCAAATCTACTTCGAAAAGAACCAGTTAAAACAGGCTACCCTTAATAGGCAAACGAGATTCCACCATGTCAGCTCCAAATCACAAGACTTCGAGCTATTCAACCTACGAGCTAAAACTTCCGAAGTGCTCGTAAATCACCTTTAATGACTTGAAATTGAGGTTCTTCCCGAACTGACGACGGGTTAGGCAAAATTATTTCAAAAAAGACCTTAACGAGAAGAAAACAAAGCCTACAATATACCCACGGGTAAAAGCGTAAAAGTCATTATTGCCAACCAAGCGAGCCTCAGGGCCGCACAATAAAAGGCCACAACGACCAACAGTGTAAGAGCCACTGTCGCCAGCTTTAACTGGTTTGCCTATTAAGGCCGCAACGACCAACAGCCTCAGGGATTAAAATGCGCTCAAGTCGTAACCCGATTCGGAGACCGGATCCAAAATAGTTAACTATACGTGCCAAAGGGCACAACGTAACAGCCATCATTGCCAGCTCCACGAAGCCTCAGGGCCACATACTTGAAAGGTCGCTTCGACCCGAGGCATAAGAGCCATTGTCGCCTGCCCATGCATGCATAAAAAACTTGAGGATCAATTAAAGCTCGAGTCGCAACACGACTCGGAGACTGAACCCATAATAGTTAAAATGCAAATGCCCAAGAGCAAGGCCTAAGAACCGTTATCATCCACCCATGCAGGCATAGGAGATTGAAGGTCAGGAAAGCTCGAGTCAACGCCAGACTCGGAGACTACATCCAAAACGGCTGGGCAAAGCACAAAAGCTCTAACGCATACTTGTGATAAAAGTCACACTTGACCGAGCATGAAAGAGCCTCTGAGCTTGTCTAATGAGCTTCAGATCCGTAGGGCTCCCGCCAAACGCCGAAACCAGCCTGCCTGGTCGAAAGATATGTAGAAATAGATAGAAGAGATAAAGCTTCAAGTTTTCTTTTATTTACATACGCAAAAGGTGTGTTCTCCATCTATAAACATGCTATGCGAATGTCAAATACACAATGGCAAAATGGCAAAATATATGCTCTGCTTCAGAAGGCTACGGCCTACCAGCCCCGGCTTCTCTCTCCGTGATGTCGGAAAGAAGTGATCGAGCATCATGCTCATCCGCCCTAGCTCGAGCCAACTCCTCCGAGAGAACGAAGCCCCTAGCGCCAATCTCTTTGTGTACCTCTCTTCGGGATCTATAATGAACATATTCCTCGATCCTCCTTTTACGATCAAGGGCCTGCTTCAACTCGGCTTGGGCATCAGTAGCGTCCTTCAAATGAATCTCCATCTCCTAATCAACCTTAGTCCGACTCAATGCTGCTTCAGCCCGAGCATCAATTATCTCAGCCCTGACCTTCGAAAGATCAGACCCGAGCTTTGTGATATGTCCACTTCAACTAAAGTGTTGTCACAAGCCAAGCGCAGTTGGGCCTCGAAGGCGGGAACTTTAGCCAAGGCACCCTTCTCCTCTAAAGCTTGAACCTGCGCCTGAGCCCTCAGTTCACCACAAGCATTCCTAACTCGGTCGGATTTGCCGCTATGGTACTCTAGAGCCTCCGTTTTTTTCTATAGCTAAGATAGCAAAGGGATTAACCTTCAGGGTCAAAAAGGCGAAATACGTACTACGAGAGGTTACCTTCTCCATCAAATAGCTCTCATAATTCGAGCTCTGGTGCACCTCATATCGCCAGTGCATTAACTCAACCTCCTTCTCCTTGCTGAGGATCCTAAGGGACTCACTCTTATCTAGGGATTTCTGAAGCCTATCCCCATGATGGAGTAGCTCAGACCTAAGCCTATTAAAGGCTTATAAAAGAAAAACTCGAAAAGGAAAGGAAGACATGAAATACAGAAGGACTACACCGAAACTCACCGCGAAGTGAAGCTGGCGGACTTCCTCGAAGGCCGAGCACACTCCTATTGGTCCAGCCCATCCGGCCCTGGAAGAACCAATCTTGGTCGAGGCATAATCACTCGGAAGAACCACCGTTCCAAAACCAAAGACTTCGGGAACAGTAGGCTCGGGCGATGTTCTCTCCTTGAAGACTCAGGCTCGTTTAGCCCTGCTCGGGAGTGTAAGTCCCTTTTACCACCATCGTCGCTTGGCTCGGAAGCCGACAACTCCTCCCCCTCTCCGGAGGAACATAGCCTCGCCCAAAAGGACCGCTCGATACCTGCGACAACAAAGCCAGTACAAAAGAAAGGGGAAAATGTCATCTCAAATATACATAGACAAAGGTAAAAGCAGCGTACGCGCATACCTTGGTATTTCACTTCCCACCTACCATGGGACACAGCTCGCCACTTACGCTCATCGCAAGTTGAATGGATTTCCAACATCCGGACCCAGCCGGGCAGATCGGGAACTTCTCCTGGTGTCCATTAAGTTGCTGCAGAAAAGGAAGAAACACAATTACTCAACTGGTTCTCACTAAAAGCAAATCTAAAGAAAGCACAAGACACTTCACGCACGCATGTAATTACATCCCTCGGGAAATGGCATAATCTCCACGGGGATAATGTCAGCCATTCGAACCCGGACGAATCGACTAACCCACGTTTGATCCTCATCTTCCTCATCATCAACAACAAAGGGCATGGACGAACGACACCACAAGGTTAGTAGGCCTCGATGATGAAAGGGCCTGTACAGCCTAACGAGGTGACTAAGCGTGAATTCAAGCATGGCCTTCTCTACAAAGAATCTCATCATCAGCACCACTCACCAAAATGACGGAAGTATCTACGCCAAAGTAACCCGATACTTCAAGAAGAAATCAAGCACGACCCTATCGAGGGGGCTTAGTGCGAAAGGGCATAAGTATACATTCAGAAATCCATCAGCTGAGTCTATAATACTCTTATCCGGGGAAAGTGCCTGCAACGCTACCCCCTCTCCCCATCCGCAGTATCCCCTTGCCATCTCCAGATGTTCCTCTCTTAACAAAGACATAGTCTTTAGAGTAAACTCCCGCAGATCCTGATCACTAGAATTGGAACTCTCCCCTCCTTGCTAGGCCGACCATGAAGTAGTTGCCATGGATACAATAGAATTGGCAGACGTAAGCAAGGGACTATACCAACACTTTTGCACTTAAGATAACGAAGGACCCGATGCCAAAGCGGAAGGATAGCTGTCTAATATAATGGGATCTCCCAAAGAAGCAAGAGCTACTCTACATATATATGGGAAACAGCAACGATTTGCCTATTTACGGTAAGCCCCGGGAGGCCAACGGCCTTGGTAGAAATCCCGGGGTGGTACCCTACCCAAAGGCCTCCATCGATAAGAAGTTAGGCTTTAAGGAACCAACTGCATCATCTCCAGTCCCGAGGTGATACCCGACCTCGGGGACCTCCATCGAGAAGAAGTCAGGCTTTGAAAAGCCTTCAACGACATCATAGAGCTCGAGGCGGTACCCGATCTCGTGGTTTTCCTTTGTAAAAATAAAAATAAGCACTTCAAGCTCTACCCACAAGGGTTCAACCGCAGAAAGTCGCCTAAATACGAGTAGCCCCTTCCTTAGAAGCCTGCCTGCAACACCTTAAAAAGTTATCTATGTGAAGTTCAAAGTAAACCCTCAGGTACCCGAAGCTGACCTTCGCTCAGGGTACCGCTCTCAAAAACTTTACATCTCAGTGCACTATCTCCATGCAACTCGAAGGGCCCGATGGCCCGAGTCCATCCGACCAATTCAGGCTTGGTCTGAGGTACGATAATGGGATCGGAAAAGATCCATGCTAATCAGCAAAAGATCGGAAAGAATGCTCACACCCAAGTTAGATATCAATGGTCAACAACAAATGAAAACACTCAAAAGCCTCGAAGAGCACAAGAACATACAATAATAGGGCAAGTATCAAAAATATGAATCAAAGAAGTATCTCCATATTCATGAATATTCATGTACAACGGCCCTCGAGGGGCCCTCTAATATGATTACAAAAGCCTACAGAGGATCTCTACACAATAATAGAGGAGTAGAGGGATGTGCATGTGATGAAAACCCGAGAACCCAGTCCATCCTCGAAGGTCCATCTCCGGTATCAGCATCCTCGAGCTCGCATCCTCGAAGGCAATTCCTTCAGCCACCATCTCTTCTAGGTTCCTAGCTCAATTCCGCGGAAGGGCCTCGCCGAGGGAAAAGATGAAGAAGAGGAAAAGGAGGGGATGCAGAGGAAGTAGAGAAAAGAGACATAGCCCGCAGAAGCCAAAGGTTGAAGACTCGGTGGGCCCCAGCCTCAATGACCGGTTGTGCCATTTTATCCCTTGGGAAAGGAAAAACCCAAGGATGAATGCCACACCAGGCCTGGGTAGGAGAGTTACAGCGGTGCATAGTCCGAATGATTGTCTACAAAATGGGATAATCGATTCCCCATCTATCGTCGTCTCGGGCCAATGGGGATAGCGACAGCAGATGCATTAACAACTATAGTAGCAATGGAACAACATAGTCGAGCTCTGGCAAAGGGCCTTGACATGGCCTATAGAAACAATGCCAATCAACCTTGAGGCCATAGACTCCGAACATGGTGATCAACAATAGAGGAAGATGATAAGAAGAAATGGGAGAATGAGCGGATGAAGGTACTTGGATAGAAAAACAATGCCAGAGCACCCCCATTTATAAGGGGTAATGACACGGTCATCAAGGCTTTGGAAGACTGACTGGGAAATGCAATTACTGCATTCCTGAAGAACCGAATTGACGGTGGTACTTTCACCTTGGAGAACGGGAATTGACAGTGCGTTGAATGATAAGTCCATGAGACATCCCAGTTGTCGCAAAAACTCGCGCCACAAGTTGCATCATCATGCAGTCAGGTGTCAGAATAATTTCCCATCGCTTTATTCTGGGAAACGCAGAGACTATCTGTATGCGGCGAAATCAGATGGCTTAATTTCTTGCTATCAAAGCCACTTCGGAAGAATATCTCGAGACCCCGAGGATGTGGAGTTGAAACCGAGTCCCCTCCCTAGGGGCACATTGAGGCCCGACTCAAAGAAGGCGAAGATCGAGGCTAGAACAAAAAGGGGAATTCCCAAGGCACTCGGCTATGTCTGACAGAGCTGACCTATCCAGAGCCTGTGTCGAGGCATCACATCTAGCCGTCTCATCTCCATGCTTTTATAATTAATGTATGTTGTACTATAACTGGATTCCCCTTCTATATAAAGGGAATTTACACCACTTTGTAATAGGCTGCTATTGCTCCAACTATTCTACACAAGATCAATAATATCTCGCTCTCTCTCTTTCTTCTCTCTAACTTACTTGCTCGAGGCCACTTTTAGCGTTTATCACTTTTATACTTGTTCTTCATTTATTGCTTGGTATTGGCCATAAAGAGCCTTCTTTAATTATATTCTAACTGTTATCCCTCTCCTGGTTACTCCCGATAGTTTGAGCTCGAGCCGGATATCGACCTCGAGGCCCCTCATCGACCATTTCGAAGCCCGGACGGCAAGCCCCTCAGTTTGATTATTGCCCCGTTTTAGCTTGTATCTCATCGTTAAACTTCACATTCTTAGCATCAACTGCTCTACCAACTAGCATAAAAATAGATCACATATTTTTAGAATCCCATTTACAAATTTAATTGTTGTTACCATTTTCCCGGTAAACAACTTTCATACTTGTTCTTCATTTATTGCTTGGTATTTGCCATAAAGATCCTTGTTTAATTATATTCTAATTAATATCCCTTCTCCGATTACCCCCTATATCTCGAGCTCGAGCTGGATATCGACCCTGAGGCCCTTCATCGATCAGTCCGAAGCCCGAGCAGCAAGCCCCTTGGCTTGATTACCGCCCCGTTTTAGCTTGTATCTCATCGTTAAACATCATAATCCTAGCATCAGCTACTCAAACAACTAGCATCAAAATAGATCACGTATTTTTAGAGTCCCATTTACAAATTTAATTATTTTACCATTTGCACGGTAAACAGCTAAGTTTTCAAAGTGTGAGTTTTGGTTGGGATCCGTTGCTTTCTTGGGTCATGTTGTATCAGCAGAGGGTATTCAGGTAGATCCAAAGAAGATAGAGGTAGTCAAGGACTGGCCTAAACCCATATCAGCTATAGAGATCCGGAGCTTCTTGGGTTTGGCAGGCTATTACCGTCGATTTGTGGAGGGGTTTTCATCTATAGCATCCCTATGACCAGGTTGACCTAAGAGGGTGCCAAGTTTAGGTGGTCGGACAAGTGTGAGGCGAGATTTTAGAAGCTCAAGACATCATTGACTACGGCATCAGTGCTCGTTTTACCTACATGTTCAAGGCCATATACATTTATTGTGACGCATCTCGTATTGGACTTGGTGTGTTGTTGATGTAGGATGGAAAGGTCATTGCCTATGCTTCGCGATAGTTGAAGATTCATGATAAGAATTATCCAGTTAATGATTTGGAGTTGATAGCCATTGTACACGCGCTAAAGATTTGGAGGCACTATTTATATGGCGTGTAAGGTGAGATGTTCACAGATCACAAGAGTTTGCAATACTTATTCAAGTAGAAGGAGCTAAATTTGAGGCAGAGGAGGTGGTTGGAGTTATTGAAAAACTATGATACTAGCATCTTATATCATCCAGGGAAGGCCAATGTGGTGGCCGATGCTTTGAGTAGGAAGTCAGTTAGTATGGGCAGTCTTTCGTATATTCCGGTCGGTGAGAGACCGCTTGCTTTGGATGTTTAGGCTTTGGCCAATCAGTTCGTGAGGTTGGATATCTATGAGCTCAACCGCATTTTAGCTTGCACAGTCGCTCGTTCTTCATTATTGAAGCGTATTCGAGATTGACAATATGATGATCCCCATTTATATGTCCTAAAGGACATGGTGCAGCACGGTGGTGCAAATCAGGTCATAGTTGGGGATGTCTAGAACCACCAAGGCTTGGTGGAGAGATTATTGTTTGGCTAGACCAGCTGGGTCACTAGCTTTGACTTGGGTTCAGTTTTCTCAGCTATTTCTGGAGAAGTTTATTCCTATCACTCAGAGGGAGAACTATCGGAGGTAGTCTGAGCATCTCTAGTAGGGTTCCATGACTGTTACTCAGTACGAGACCAGATTTATTGAATCACCCCATCATGCTCTTATTATACACCCCACTAAGAGAGAGAGAGAGAGAGATAGAGAGGAGGTTCATTGAGGGACTCGTTCAGCCTATTCGACATTAGATGGCTAAGGAGACGGGGAGAGAGATTTCCTTTTACGATGCAGCCAGTATTGCCAGGAGGGTTTAGATGGTTCTATCATAGGGGGTGGTCAAGGGTCTGACCAGAGGCCTCATCATTCAGGCAGATTCAGTGGTGCCTCGTCTGGAGGAAGGGATTCTTTTGTTAGAGGACATCCTCCTAGACCTTTTCAGTCAGCACTTCAGGTTTCTCACGGTGCTTCAGGTGGCCGTGGTTCTCATATACAGTATTCTTATCAACAATCCTACAATGCACCACAAGCTCCTATTAGTGCACCGTCACTATGAGGGATTGTTATAGTTGTGGAAATACGAGGCATATTGCTAGATTTTGCCCTCGAGCATCGAGCAACTCTCAGCATCAGGGTTCCCGTGCATAGTTCGGGCACCGAGTGTTCCATAGCCCGCTCAGCTAGCTAGAGGTGGAGGTAGAGGTGCTAAAGGTGGAGGTAGAGGTATTAGAGGTGGAGGTCAGGCCGCTAGAGGTGGAGGCCAGCCAGCAGCAGGCCATCCCAGAGATGTAGTTCAGAGTGGTGGGGCCCAACCCCGATGTTTTGCTCTTCCAACCAAGCCTGGGGTTGAGGCTTCCAATGCAGTTATCATAGGTACTATAATGGTTTGTAGTAGAGATTCTTAAGTTCTATTTGATCCAGGATCTACATACTCCTATGTGTCATCTTATTTTGCACCATATCTAGTCACGCCTAGTGATTCCTTGAGTGCTCTTGTATATGTGTCTACACCGGTGGGTGATTCTATTGTGGTAGATCGTGTCATCGTTCATGTATAGTCGTGATTGGGGGTTTTGAGACTCGTGTAGATTTGTTACTTTTGGATATGGTTTATTTTGATATCATATTAGGGATGGACTGGTTATCACCTTACCAAGCTATCTTGGACTGTCATGCCAAGACTGTGACCTTAACCTTGCTGGGGTTGCCTCGTTTAGAGTGGAGAGGGACTCCTGGTCATTCTACCTGTAGTATTATCTCATATATATGGCTCGAAAAATGGTCGAGAAGGGGTATTTGGCCTATTTGACATATGTTCGTGATTCTAGTGCTGAGTTTCCTTCTATGGATTCCATGCCTGTTGTTCGTGAGTTTCTTGAGTTTTTTCCTTCAGACCTGCTGGGTATACCACCTGACAGGGATATTGACTTTTGCATTGATTTGGCTCCGGGTACTCAGCCTATTTCTATTATGTAGTATCGTATGGCCTCGCCCTACTTGAATGAATTGAAGGAGCAGTTGCAAGACTTGCTTGATAAGGGCTTTATTAGACCTAGTGTCTTGCCTTGGGGTGCGCCGATGTTGTTTGTTAAGAAGAAGGATGGATCGATAGGAATATGTATAGATTACCAACAGTTGAACAAGGTTACAATCAAGAATAAATATCCATTGCCAATGATTGATAATTTGTTTGATCAACTTCAGGGTGCCATGGTATTTTCGAAGATTGACTTAAGATCTGGCTAGCATTAGTTGAGGATTAGGGCATCCGATTTCCCCTAAGACAACTTTCCGCCCTCGATACGGGAATTGTGAGTTCTTGGTGATGTCATTTGGGTTAACAAATTCCCCAGCAGCTTTCATGGATTTGATGAACCGAGTGTTGAAGGCATACGTGGATTCGTTCGTGATAGTCTTCATTGATGATATTTTGATTTATTCCCATAGCCGGGAGGAGCATGAGCAGCATCTGAGTGTTGTTCTTCATACTTTGAGAGATAGCCAGTTGTATGTTAAGTTTTTGAAGTGTGAGTTTTGGTTGGGATCCGTTGCTTTCTTGGGTCATGTTGTATTAGCGGAGGGTATTCAGCAGATCCAAAGAAGATAGAGGCAGTCAAGGACTGGCCTAGACCCGCATCAGCTACAGAGATCCGGAGCTTCATGGGTTTGGCGGGCTATTACCATCAGTTTGTGGAGGGGTTTTCATCAATAGCATCCCCTATGACCGGTTGACCCAGAAGGGTGCCCAGCTCAGGTAGTCGAACGAGTGTGAGGCGAGCTTTCAGAAGCTCAAGACATATTTGACTATGGTGCCATTGTTGGTTTTACCTACAGTTTCAGGGCTATATACAGCTTATTGTGATGCATCTCATATTGGACTTGGTGCGGTGTTGATGCAAGAGGCAATGTCATTGCGTATGCTTCCTGACGGTTGAAGATTCATGAGAAGAATTATCCAGTTAATGATTTGGAGTTGGCAGCCATTGTTCACACGCTAAAGATTTGAAGGCACTATTTATATGGAGTGTAATGTGAGGTGTTCACGGATCAAAAGAGTTTGCAATACTTATTCAAGCAGAAAGAGCTAAATTTGAGGCATAGGAGGTGGTTGGAGTTATTAAAAGACTACGATATAAGCATCTTATATCATCCGGGGAAGGCCAATATGGTAGCCGATGCTTTGATAGGAAATCAGTCAGTATGGGTAGTCTTGTGTATAATCTGGTCGGTGAGAGACCTCTTGCTTTAGATGTTCAGGCTTTTGCTAATAAGTTCGTGAGGTTGGATGTCTCTGAGCCCAACTGCGTATTAGCTTGCACAGTTGCTCGTTCTTCATTATTGGTGCGTATTCGAGATCGGCAGTATGATGATCCCCATTTGTGTGTCCTAAAGGACACGGTGTATCACAGTTGTGCCAAGAAGGTCATAGTTGTAGATGATGGAGTTTTGAGCATGCAAGGTCTTATATGTGTGCCTAATGTGGATGGTCTTCGTGAGTTAATTCTAGAGGAGGCCCATAGTTCCCGGTACTCTATTCATCCGAGCGCCGCTAAGATGTATCAAGATTTACGGCAGCATTATTGGTGGAGGAGGATTAAGAAGGATATTGTTGCGTATGTGGCTCGGTGTTTGAATTGTCAATAGCTAAAGTACGAGCATCAGAGACCTGGTGGTTTGTTTCAGAGGATTGAGCTTCCTAAGTGGAAGTGGGAGCGTATCGCTATGGACTTTGTTGTTGGACTCCCACGGACTCAGAGGAGGTTCGATGCAATGTGGGTTATTGTTGATAAGCTGACCAAATAAGCACATTTCATTCCTCTGGCAGTCTTTTATTCTTCTGAGAGGTTAGCTGAGATCTATATTTGGGAGATTGTTCGTCTTTATGGTGTGCTTGTGTCTATCATTTCTGATCGAGGTACGCAGTTTACCTCACTTGTCTGGAGGGTAGTACAGCGTGAGTTGGACACACGGGTCGAGTTGAGCATAGCATTTCATCCTCAGATAGACGGGCAGTCCGAGGGCACTATTCAGATTTTTGAGGATATGCTCTGAGCTTGTGTTATTGCCTTTGGAGGCTCGTGTGATTAGTGTTTGCCTTTAGCGGAGTTTGCCTACAACAACAGTTACCAGTCAAGCATTCAGATGGCTCCTTATGAGGCTTTATATATTAGGTGGTGTCGTTCACCAGTTGGATGGTTTGAGCAGCGAGAGGCTCGATTGTTGGGTACAGATCTAGTCCAGGATGCCTTGGACAAGGTCAGGATCATTCAGGATAGGCATCGTACAACTCTATCTAGGCAAAAGAGTTATGCTGACCATAAGGTGCGTGATGTGGCATTCATGGTCGGCAAGCGGGTGTTGCTTCGGGTGTCGCCTATGAAAGGCGTGATGAGATTTGGGAAGAAGGGAAAGCTTAGCCCTAATTTCATTGGCTCGTCTGAGATTCTTGATCGAGTGGGAGAGGTGGCTTACAGACTTGCATTGCCGACGAGTTTATCAGCCGTGCATCCAGTGTTTCATGTGTCCATGCTTCGGAAGTATCACGGCGATCCATCCCACGTGTTATACTTCAGCATTCTCCAGTTGGACAAGGACTTGTCCTATGAGGAGGAGCCAGTTGCTATTCTAGACCGGCAATTTCGTTAGATGAGGTCGAAGAGTTTTCTTTCTGTTCGTGTACAGTGGATAGGTCAGCCTATTGAGGCATCGACCTGGGAGTCCGAGTCCGATATGCGGAGCTGTTATCCCCATCTTTTCTCCGACTTAGGTACTTCCTTCTCATGTCTGTTCGAGGATGAACTGTTGTTTTAGAGGTGGAGAATGTGATCACCCAAAAGGTCATCACTTGTTTTGGAAATAAATTCTTTGTTCTGAGGCCTTAAAACCTCCTTTTGTCTCACCTCGGTTTGCATGTGCAGTCCGGGCGCGTTTCCAGAAAGCTTTTATGTAAAAACTAAGTGAAATAAGGAAATTTGTTTTTAAAATTAAATAAAGTTGACTTTGGTCAACATTCTTGGTAAACGGACCTAGGGTTCGTAGTAAAATTTTGGACTTGGGCACGTGCCCAAAATCGAATTCCGAGGTCCCAAGCCCGAGAAATGAATTGTTGAAGAAAATTGTTTAGCTGGAAATTTTAGGGTTCTTAGAAATTTGAATGTAGTTGAATTTGATGGTATCGGGCCTGTATTTTGGGTCTGGAGCCCGGTACAGGTCTTATATGGGATTTAAGTTGAGCCTGTAAAATTTGGTAAGAAACGGACTTGAAATGACATGAATCGGACCTTCAGTTGTTAAAATTTCAACTTAAGAGTTTATGAGATTTTTCTTTGATTTTGATGCTAAATTCGTAGTTATTGATGTTATTTTGATGATTTGATCGCACGAGCAAGTCCGGTATGATTTTTTTGGACTTGTGTGAATTTTTGGTTTGGAGCCTTAAGGTCTCGGGTGAGTTTTGGATAGGCCACAGACTGAAATTTTGATTTAGGAAATTGCTGGTGTGTTGCAGGTCTGCAGGCTTCGTAGGCTCGCAAATGCGAGCTCGCAAATGTGAAGATGGCCTGGGCAGGCCCTGATCGCAAATGCGGAGGGCCAGAGTCGCAAATGCGACGTATGCCTCACAAACGCGAATCCATCAGGATTTTTGAGAGGTCGCAAATGTGACAATTTCTTCGTAAATGCGAAGAAAGCAGACTTCTTAAGGATTTGCAATTGCGAACCCTGGTCGCAATTGCGACATTAGAGACCAGTTAATTGGAACTTAGACGCATTTTCATCCATTTTTCAAACCTTCTCAAAACCTAAACACCTCTGGGCGATTTTTCAAAGAAAACTACTCTTCCAAATCATTTGTAAGTCATTTCTAACTAATTTCTTTCAATCTAATCAATCTTTTTACATGATTTCAACTCAAAATCAAGGGTTTCATGGGGGAAATTGAGTGTTTTGGGTAGAACTTAGGATTTTAGAATTATGGGGATATGGACCTTGATTTGATGTCCGATTTCCAAACAAATTATATATTTGAGTTCGTGGGTGAATGGGTAATCGGGTTTTGGTTAGAACCTCGGGTTTTGACCATGTGGGCCCAGGGTCGATTTTTGACTTTTTGGGAAAATCTATTTTCATGCATTAGAATTGATTCATTTAGCACTTATTGATATAGTTAAGTAACTTTTGGCTAGATACAAGCGAATTGGTGGTGGAATCAAGAGGTAAAGTGGTAGTTGAGGCTTAAATTGTGTTCGTGGCATTAAGGTAAGTGTTTGGTCAAACCTTAGCTTGAGTGATTTGGAGTTGTGTCCTATTTGCTATTTGTTAGTTGTTGAGTACGACGTATAGGCAAGGTGACGAGTATCTATACGTTGGTGCAAGCATGCCCGTGAGTCTTATACTATGATTAATGTGACTCTGTTTTGTATTGTTCATGCCTTATGTGATGATTTCTATTGTTGAACAAGGCTTGTGGAAGTAATATTGGTATTTGAAAATTGAAGAGCGTTAGCTCAAGTTGAAAAATGATTTGTGGAAGTATTATTAGCAATTGAACATTATAGAGCATTGGCTCAAGTTATGAATTAAGTTGTGAGGTAAATGTGAAAAAGAGAAGAGGATTATGATATTGTCTCCCTTGCCGGTATGTTATTGTTTTTAAGGTTATCTCCCTTGCCGGGATGTTATTGCTTTTGATATTGTTTCCCTTGCCGGGATATGATGGTTGTACTAGTGTTCCCTTGCCCGGATTTTATTGATTTCCTTGTCCTTATTGCTCTATGATTGTTGTTTGGGTAAAGAAGAGTGTTAAAGCACGAACGGTGATATCGTGCATGATATTTGTGAGAGAGTGTTAAGGCACGAAGGGTGATGTCGTGCATGATAATTGTGAGAGAGTTTTAATGCACGAAAGGTGATGCCGTGCCGCACGATGTACAATCCCATGCCTTTATATGAGTGATAATGCACGAAGGATAATTCCGTCCCATGATTATATAAGGTAAAAGCATGAAGGGTGATGTCGTGCCGATTATATTGATTTTATGGTGAGGACGAGAGTAAAAGCACGATGGGTGATGCCGTCCACTGGTCTTTGATTTCCTGATTTCTACTTATAATTGAGTTATGGTGTTCTTCATATTTAACTATTGGTTTCTATTGCTACTTGTTGTCCCCCCCCCCCCCCAGCATGATTCCCCCTTCCTATCTTAATTGTAAAGTTTTTCCTTTATTTTCCCGTTGTATATGATTTAATTGCACAGGTTTATTTGGTAGTCTGGTCCTAGCCACGTCACTACTTCGCCGAGGTTTGGCTAGGCACTTACCAGCACATGGGGTCAGTTGTGCTGCTACTACACTCTGCACTCTTTTGTGTAGATCCTGGTACTGGAGCATACAGACCTTAGCTTGGGGTTGCTGCCTTCAGTCCATTTGGAGACCCAAGGTAGTCTTGCAGGCATCCGCAGGCCTTGGCGTGTCCTTCTATCCTTTCATTATGTTTCTTTTATGTATTTCATAGACGTCATTGTATTTATCTTTCAGACCCTTATTTATAGTATTCCTAGACAGTCTGTGAAATTGTGACACCAGTTCTGGGTAGTCTATGTTTAAGGATTTGTGTCGGTAATGTTTAAATGGTGATATTCTGTTCTTCCGCTTATTAAATTCCGCTGTTTACATAATGTTGGTTCATAATAGTTAAAGGATTAAAATGGAAAAAAGGTAAATAATACAGATGGTTGGCTTGCCTAACTTTCACTAGTATGTGCCATCACGACTTCCAAGGGTGGAAAATCCGGGTCGTGACAATACTACACTCTGCACTGTGTGCAGATCCCGGTGCTGCAACTTTTGGACCATAGTGAGCATGCTGCCTTCAATCCATCAGGCGACTCAAGGTAGGCATCTACAGGCTTTGGAATCTCATTCTATCTTTCCATACTGTTTCTTTTATGTATTTCAGAAACAGGTTTGTATTTATCTTTCAAACCCCTATTTGTAGTACTCCTAGACAGTATGTGAGATTGTGACACCTGTTCTGAGTTGCTTTTGTTTGTGGATTTTTATCAGTATTATTTTAAATTGTTATAATTCGTTCTTCGTCTTTATTATTTCTGCTTTTTATAAAATGTTAACTAACAATTGTTAAGGGATTAAAAATTTAAAAAAGGTTCAATAATTGGAATAATCGGTTTGCGTAGCTCTCACTATTAGGCGCCATCACGACTTTCGAGGGTGGGAAATCCAGGTTGTGACCAACTCCAGGTATGTTAAGGCTTGATTCCCTACGTGAATTATTATTATATCTTTTGTTCATGGGTCTTAGAAAAATATGTATTTGTTAAAGTTTTTCGGAAAGACATATTTATTTATATGGCATTCCGAGAAAATCTTATTAACGTAGTTCTTATGCATTTATATATTTACATTGGCAGATGACCATATGACATTATATACGCATATATATGTATATTATTTGTATATGGGATGTGGGAAAAAGGTTACGACGTTATATACGCACCACCACCTGATCAGCTGGTATACATTGATGATTTTTCCCACAATGGCCAAGATAATATGATGGGATGGCCTCAGAGGCTTGATGATATTATGAACCCACGTACTTATGCACGACATGATAAACATACGCATATTCATGACACTATAAATATTTCATGATTTATAGAGTTGTCCATACTTACAGGTTGAGTCATGTACTCTATATTTCTTCCATATCTTTTGTGCACTTAATTATGTGCCTTATATACTCGGTACATTATTCGTATTGACATCCCTTTTACTTGGGGATGTTGTATTTCATGCCCGTAGGTCCCGATAGATAGGTCGAGAGCCCTCCAACTAGGCTATCAGCTCAGCAGAAGATGTTGGTGCGCTCCATTTGCCTCGGGGTTGCTTGTTTGGTTAGTATGATTTAGACATGTATCGTTTGGTATGGTGGGATTCTGTCCCGACCTTTATGAAAGTTATGTATTCTTAGAGGCTTGTAGACATATGTCATGTACATAAAAGATTGTATGGCCTTGTCGGCCTATGATCAGTATACGAGTGGTTATTTTGGTCTTATAGGCCCGTATGTCTTATGAGTAAGGTACCGGGTGCTCATCGCGGCCCATCAGATTGGGTCATGACATATAGGATATGGGAAAAGGTTACAGCGTTATATATGCACCACCACCTGATTAGCTGGTATGCGTTGATGATTTGCCCACAGTGGCCTAAATGATATGATGGGATGCCCTCAAAGGCTTGATGATGTTATGAACACATGTACCTGTGCACGACATGACATTCATATGCATATGCATGACACTATAAATATTTCATGATTTGCAGAGTTATCCAGAGTTACATATCGAGTCTTTAACTCCATGTTTCTCTCATGTCTATTATTTATTGATTTTCATTCCTTACATACTCGGTACATTATTTGTACTGACATCCCTTTTGCCTGGGGACGTTGCATTTAATTCTCGCAGGTCCCGATAGATAGGTCGAGAGTTCTCCAAGTAGGCTATCAGCTTAGTGAAAGGTGTTGATGCGCTTCATTTGCTCCGGATTTGCTTATTTGGTCAGTATAATTTGAACCTGTATTAATTAGTATGGCTGAGCCTGTTGCGACCTTTATGGTATTGATCCACTCTTAGAGGCTTGTAAACAGATGTCATGTATATGAATGTTTGTGTGGCCCTGTCAGCCTATGTTTAGTGTATGAGTGATCATTTCGATCTTATAGGCCCGTATGTATTATGCATAAGTTGGTATTACATGTTTTTTCTAGTTATCTTACGACAGCCTTTCCGTCTCATTTACCAATGACAGCATGATACGAAAAGATACTTTATGTTAGTACTCAAATGAGTAAGGCACCGGGTGCCCGTCACGGCCTATCTATTTGGGTCGTGGCAAAAGTTGTATCAGAGCAATTTTGTCTTAGGGAGTCTACAAGCCATGTCTAGTAGAGTCTTGTTTATGGGTGTGTTGTGTACCACACTTATAAGCAGGAGGCTACAGGGCATTTAGGACTGTCACTCCTTCTTCTTACTCTAGATCGTGTGGTAGAGCTCAGTTGTAAGAACTCAATTTCCTAGACTCTATCTTATTCATAATGCGACGATGCCTGCATATAGAAAGACAGTTAGTAAGATATTGAATGCGGTTGTTGAAGAGTTGAGTCAGAGGAACTTGATTTTGCATCATGCTTATGATGAGTAAATGTAAGGTCTCCAGTAGATCATGTGTTTACTAAGACGAGTGAGCTTCTGGAAAAGGAGCTCTAAGGCATGAATATCTACCCACCCATATGGTAAAAAGCAACGAGAGATTCAGAAGGTTGATACTATTACACCCCATGTTTTCGTACGTAAAAGTATGCCATAAGCAAATTGGTGAAAGCTCGAAAATGAAATATTACATTCCGTATTTTCCGTACGTTAAAGTTTCATCGTAAGTTAATCGACTTAAGTTCGGGAATGAGATTATTTTAAGATTATAAGCATTTTATGTTATTTCAAACAAGTAATGAGTAAATTTCTGAAGGTGAGAAGGTAATCAAATCGAAGAAAAAGAATTTCGTCGAAGTATGACATTTTGGGATAAAATACGGCCCGAGCTAAAATACCCGGTATTTATGGAATAGTGCCATAGAAGGTACCACATGACCATTATAGTACGATATTTAAAGTGTGTTAAAAGTGCATAGTATTTTAAGCAAGTTGAGATAATTCTTAATTATGTAGATAATTGAGTAATTATAAATTTTTAGTGGGAGATAAATTAAGTAATTAAGCTAATTAAGTAATTATGCATAAAATGGATAAAGATAAGTTTTCCAAACGTGGCATCCAAAAAGTCACAAATAAATAACTCTTAATTTTATATGGTTAGGTGGCCATATAAGAGAATTAGGTGGCTAAGTCATCCTATGTGGGTCTCACACCCACCAAAATTTAAAAAGCCTCCTTGAATCACTTTAAAAAGTGTTGATGATCGCTGCCATACTTATCTTCACTATGCTTATCATGATTGTGAGTTTACTAGTCTTTGGTAGTTTGTACCATTCCCACGCCAATTCTTACAGGATCAAATTTATTAAGATGTTGGGTTATTTTCTCTATTTGGGATATAGTAGTGTTAACAACAACCAGGGGTACGTTTGATACGGGATCCTTGAGAAATAAAGGTTTGGCAGATGAGTGATACCATTCTATAAGCTGGGAAAGAGTTGTGGCCTTGTGCCGACAATTTTTGGTGGAATCAAAAGACGCTGCTTATGTCGCTGAGATACATCAATAGTGGTGTAATTTTTCTCAAAAATATTATAAGGATTTTCCCCTACTTCTATCCGCTGTTACATGTTTTGTCATAAATAACGTATGTTAGAGGGATTGTGAAGAGAATCAGCTCAGGTATGTTAAGGCTATCCCTTTTTTCTCTTTGGCATGATCTATACGACACAAGCGAAACGAGCAAATGCACAACTTTCATAAATTACTCTAGTTGTAGAAATGCTAGAGACGTGTATATTCTTATTCTCCCATGTGACATATTATTCTATCATCTGTTCAGGGGTCTGAAAAAATACATAAGTTGGCAAAGTTTATTTCATGATATTAAGCAGGAGCATAATGGTCTTATTACATACCGAGAGATTTTAATAACGTATTTCATATGCATTTCATGCATTTGTACATGCACATTGACCCATGACCAGATGGCGTTATATACGCGTATATATATGTATATGAGATATAGGAAAGGTTACGGCGTTATATACACACCACCACCTGATCTACTGGTATACGTTGATGATTTTGCTCATAGTGGCCGGGATGATATGATGGGATGCCCTGAGAGGCCTGATAATGTTATGAAAAATGTAACTATGCACGACATGACATTCATACGCATATGCATGACACTAATTATTTCATGAATTACAGAGTTATCCAGACTTACATGTTGAGTCATTTCCTGTATATTTCATCCATGTCTGTTATGTACTTATTTATGTGACTTACGTACTCGATACATTATTCGTATTGACGTCCCTTTTGCCTGGGGATGCTGATTTTCATGCCCGCAGGTCCTGATAGACAGGTCGAGAGTCCTTCTAGTAGGCTATCAGCTCAGCAAAAGATGTTGATGCGCTCCATTTGCTTCGGAGTAGCTTGTTTAGTTAGTATGATTTGGACGTGTATTGTTAGGTATGGTGGGACTCTGTCCCGACCTTTATGATATTACGTATTCTTAGAGGCTTGTAGACAGATATCATGTATACGGATATTTGTATGGCTTTGTCGACCTATGTTTTGAGTATATAAAGGATCATGTCGGCCTTATACACCCGTACGTCATATGTATAAGTTTGGATTACATGTTGGATCGTCCAATGTCGAGTATTTCTCCATGTTTTGATGCACTTATCTCACAATAGCCTCTCTGTCTCTTTTACCTTTGATTGTATGATACGAAAGATATATTACATAGGTACTCAGCTGAGTAAGGTATCATGTGCCCGTTGCGGCCCATCGATTTGGGTCGTGACAGATACAAGCTTCAACAAGTAAAAAGAGCAAGAAGAAGAAGGATACGAGACTCCCAGTTAATGAAGATTATCAGTATTTACAATTCAGGTAGAGGAATTGAAGCCTTTTGAGTTACATTCAACAATAACAAAAGTATGTACAATTGGCCAAACCCATCTCGTTTATGCCCTATGGGGGCTAACAAAAGTAGTATAAGAGAAGGACGGATATTAGGATCTGGCTGGGGTTAGAATGACCCAAAAAGGTGGATGGATTGTTTGCGTTAGTTGATATTTCCGAAGGGTATGACAAATGTGCTAATAGATCTCCTTGTGAGACACCCAAATGGTGCACTCTAGAATAATATAGCTAGATATGAATAGTCGAGTGTTCAAAAATAATTATTATTACAAAGATAGGCACTAGAAGCCTTGAAAGGACAAATATTACCTTAGTATGGCTTCCGTCCCTAGCAGAGAGAGAATGTTAGGTAACCCGAAGATCCAATGGATGGAGCAAGGGCAGCTAAAGACAAGAGAATGTTTTGTTGAAGTTTTCATAATAAAGTGATATACAATGTTAGCAGGGAAATAAGAAGAAAGTTAATGAAGCATTATAAGTAATATGCAATACATAGATGACAACGGTAGATAAAAATAATGATAGTATTACAGAGTCTATAGTCAAGTGAAGGAAAATACGAGAGGTGACATGCCTTGAGAAAACAAAAAAGTATATGCCATAAAGTCGTATCCTCATTTCGAGAAATGAGTCCGTGACTCCAACGCAACTACCAGGAGGAAAAGTTAAACCCCTGAATAATAGAAATCAGGATGGATTAGTGAACAAGATAAACTAAACATGAATTAGGGATCGAGTGATTTGATAATGGTTGCATCATGAGAATTTCAGATTGCATTCCAGCGATAATAGAATGGACAACAGAAGAAGATACATGACAAATTCAGAGAATGGTCATTCAGGAAGACACTTCCCTAAAGCATGCAATGTGAGCAAAATTAAGCATAAGGAACTGTATGTACCAGTTATACTAAGTGTCACCCTCGTGAGTAAGGAATTTCGTTATCCTTGGTGCAGACGGATTACCGCAAGGCGATTAAGGGTCATCGATGATGTGAAAAGACGCCAAAGATGAAGAGGTAATATACGTAGATCATTGTAGCACTAAATGTTAGTACTCCCCTAAACTTGGGAATATGGAATGATGTGGCATTAAGTCAGAATTATGTAGTTCTAGTAATTATGGAATGGTAAGGGAAGAATGTGATAAAAAGAAAAAAGGAATGAGATTGCACTCATCCAAATTCTACAAATATACTACGATTCCAAAACATTATGCAAGCACGATTGTATAATGACATAAAGAAGAAATGGTCATGTAACAATAGCTTCACTAAAATATTGTATACACTTAATAAGAAAGTGGCACCATCGTGGCTAATGAATGGGAAGTAAAGTCAAAAGTAATATTCCAGATCATATGAATTGCACGAAAATTTTGGCATGCATGGGAACCGAGATAAGTTAAGTATGCACGCAATAAAGGGGCAGAAAGACCAGGAAAAGTAAATTCTTACATTTAAAGAAAGTTGAGAAGGAACGAAAGGAATTACTTGATCGATGATCAAGAGTAGTTACTTTATGAATGCATTCAAGAGTTCGGAGTATTATCCATGCAGCATATATGTTGACAATGATACAACCTTAGAAGACTCCGCTATAAGTTAAAAGAAAGAATTGAGTTTAGGTCATAGACAAAGGATTGAATTGTTAGTAGATTGTATCATGGATATTCCATAGCGCCCATGAAAGGCTACACTAATAACTAATACCATGAGCGGCAGATCAAAAGATATCTTAAGCCTATATAAAGGTTGATTAGAAAGAAGAGGAAACTAAAGAGTTACATCAACTAAGTAAATCAAGAGTCTGATTGTTGGACCCAGAAAATTATAGAAATCATGATTGAGAACATTGTAGAATCACTCTTAATATCAGAGGTACAAGAGAGATAGTACAATAGCCATATTCTATAACGGCTCTACGATAAAGCTAGTTGGAAAAGTACCAACCTCATAAGAAGTAAATATGAAGCTCTTACAAGATTGTGTATGCACTAGAGGTGCAAATATTATAATAGAGCTTCAAGTCGTAGATGTGAATTATACCTATGTGGAAGAGAGGTCATGAAAGAAATAGAATATGTGATGCGAGATTTTATGTTATGTAAGGTAAAGGTGAACAACGTACGAGATACTTAAATGCAGAAGATTGTGAATAGTCCATACTTCGGATAGAAGGCTAGAAGCGCGGGGATTCAGTATCCAGGAAGGATAAGGTTGTCGTAGTGGCATATCTTCTAGCCTATGATTTCTAGGTATTGATAGGTCTAGTTAAAAGAGTAAAGAAGAGTTTGAGACGATGTGATGTCGCGCTTGACGTTCCAGAATAACATAAGGAAATCTATGGTACAAGTAAGTTGAAGGAAGGTCATGAGCAGTATAAATGGATATGTGTTGGTCGCAGGCTAAAGTATGGTAGAGCAACAAAGTTTTAGGAAGACATGAATAAGGATAAGGAAAGACAAGTGAGAAGGTGAAGAGAATGGATAAGTCCTCGGGATTAAGCCCATGAAAACAAGAGAGCTAATTATTTTCTCTAAGTTATAGAAAGCTCAGTATAGCCCAAATGAACTCAAACGAGTCTGAAACTAATAGCATTTAGAAGAGCGATGCAATGCTTCCTTGGTAATAGAATGAGGGTGTTATTGTGATAGATAAAGGATAATGTTTGGGCCTTTGATTGAGTAATGATTTGAAAAAAAACGGGGGATTTCATGAGTTGTAAGAGATTAGAATAATCCCCATAGGATGAATCACATTGGGATGCGATGAAATACGTTTATGGAAGCATGGTATCGTCCCCAGGTGGATCAGTCTAATCATTTCAGATGTTCCTCGATGAGACGTGAGCCCTAGTGGAAGTGTTACATAAGAGGTCAAGTTATAGGTATTAAGGCGAATCAACAACGGATGGGTAAAAGTTACAAAGTATGAGATGAGGTTAGACCATCATTCTTAAGATGAACAATAACGAGGAAGCATTAGAGGACATAGATTTACGCATATGGGATAAGCAACAAAAGTAACCTGGAGTTTGGTAGCAGACCTCAATAACGATAAATTGAGCTAAGAGTTATGGTATATTATAACCTACTTAGATGCAGTAAATTCATGCGAATAGATAATCGGGCATATGAAATAAGATATATCAATATTCATGAGTTCGACAAAGTACCGAGCGAAGATCTTCAGTATACCTATAGATGCCCAGAGGGACATCTTGTCAAGATCTGTATATGTTTACGAAGTGAGGACTAGAGATGGGCTAAAAGTTGGAGGAAATATGAGAAAAGAGTCGCATAGGCGAACTTACAAGTTAGAGTCGTACATTCTGCATGATATAAGGTAGCAAGAGTTATGAGATTGGAAGGATTCCGACCACAAGTCATGATGTGATAAAGGGGACTAAAGGGGGGAATGCCCTGGCCATTGGATTTATTAAAAGAACAGTTGCCGAGATGGAAAGAAGAGTACTAAAGTATTTGAAAGACATAGGTTATGAAAATGATAAGTGCATCAGTCAACATTCGAGGGCGAATGTTCCAAATGGGAGAATGATGTTACACCCCATATTTAAGCACGTGAAAGTACGCCATAATTAAATTGATATAAGCTCGGAAATGAGATGTTTCATCCTGCATTTTCGTACGTTAAAGTTTCGTCGTAAGTTAATCGACGTAAGCTTAGGAATGAGATTATTTGGAGGTTATAAGCATTATGTGATTTCAAAGAAGTGATAAGTAAATTAGTGAAGGTGAGAGGGTAAGCGAATCGAAGAAACAAAGCTTCATCGAAGTTTGATATTTTGGAATAAAATACGGTCCGAGCTATAATACCTGACATTTATGGACTAGTGCTATATAAGGTACTAGATGACCACGATAGTGAGGTGTACAAGGTATGTTAAAAATGAGCAGTATTTTATGAAATTTGAGATGATTCTTAATTATGTGGATAATTGGTTAATTATTGAATTAGTGGAAAATTACCAAGTTAATTAAGAAATTTGTAATTAATTAAGATTTTGGATAAACTCTTGAACATTACGTGGCAGCCAATAAAAAGCCCAAAGAATGACTCCTCATGTGCTACGCGGCATATTTAGAAGAGTTGGTGGCCACAAACCTCAAAGTTAAGGGATTATTATACATAAGTTAAGAGGAACATACATAAGCTTGCTAAAACTTACGGATGAAGCTCACAATTTCAAGAATCTCTTTACTACACTATAAGACTTCTAATTCATAAAGAAACTTGAATTAGGATTAAGCAAAATAACGGATTTTGAGCAAAATTTTCATACAAAGTTACACTGCATAAAAAATAATGGGATTTGCAATTCTAAGAGAGCACGGTACAATTTTTCTAAAGAAAATCATACGCATTTCCCCTACTTCGATTCACCATTACATGTTATCGTAATTGACGCGTGTTGGAAGGATTGTAAAAAGAATCGGCTCAGATATGTTAAGGCTATCCCTTCCTTTTTTTGGCATGATCTATACGATACAAACGAAACGAGCAAATTCACAATTTCTATAAATGACTCTATTCATAGAAATACTAGAGATGCTTATGTTCTTGATTCCCCATGTGTCATATTATTCTATCATTTGTTCATGGGTCTCAGAAAATATGTAAGTTGATAAAGTTTGTTTCATGATACTAATCAAAGGCATAATGGTCTTATGACACTCCGAAAGATTTTATTGAAGTACTTCTCATGCATTATATATATATGTATATATATATATATATATATATCTATGTATATGTGATATGGAAAAAGGTTATGACGTTATATACGCACCACCTGATTAGTTGGTATACGTTGATGATTTGCCCACAGTGGCCGAGATGATATGATGGGATGCCCTTAGAGGCTTGATGATGTTATGAACGTATATACCTATGCATGGTATGACATTTATACGCATATGCATGACATTATAAATATTAATGATTCACAAAGTTATTCAGATTATATGTTGAGTATTTTTCTTCATGTTTCTCTCATGTCTATTGTTTACTGATTTTCATTCCTTATATACTCAGTACCTTATTTGTAGTGACGTCCCTTTTGCCTGGGGACGCTGTGTTTCATGCTCGTAGATGATAGACATGTTGAGAGTCCTCCAAGTAGGCTATAAGCTCAGCGGAAAGTATTGGTGCACTCTGTTTGCTTCGGAGTTGCTTATTTGGTCAGTATAATTTGAACATGTATTAATTAGTATGGCGGGGCCTGTCCCGACCCTTAAGGTATTGATCCACTCTTAGAGGCTTGTAGACAGATGTCATGTATATGAAAGTTTGTATGGCCTTGTCGGCCTATGTTTAGTGTACGAGTGATCATTTTGGTCTTATAAGCTCGTATGTCTTATGTATAAGTTGGTTTTACATGTTTTATTCTAGTTATTCTATGGCAGCCTTTCCGTCACATTTACCAATGATAGCATGATACGAAAAGATACATTATGTTGGTACTCAGTAAGGCACCGGGTGCCCGTCGCAGTCCATCTATTTGGATCGTGACAAAAATCCATAACGTATAGAAAAAAAATGTAACACATAAAATATCCTCAAAGAATGAGGATATCAGAGAGTGTTTGAGTTAAAGTCCGGCCAAGTGCAGAAAAGAGCTCAACGTTTGATTTCTTTCTGAAAATTCCCGTGTCTCCATTTCTTTCTTTGACGAATTGAATCAACTTTATTTCAAATTTGAAAAATCACTACCACGTATATCCTTGTTGCGTGTTGGATTCTTCACCAAATGCCTTGTGCTTCTTCATCATATTTGGATTGTTTTTAGCGTTAACATTCATGGTATAATATTCTGTCCAATAATTTACTGCTTTTGGTTGTTATAGAACAGTACATATATCGAGTATGACTTTTCGTATTTCCATAAGAATAAGAAATATAATATTCCTTGATCTTACTCTAGATAAAAATACAAAGAATAGTAAATGTTTTAAATATTATATTTTGATATATTCAAGAGACTTTTTTTTCTTTCTTAATTTTTTAAAAATTATTTTTGTCGTATGGTGGCAGTGCCTTGTATAGATCAGAAAAATTTAATGCAGCAAAAAGGAGATTATACATACACAGGCCTCCAAATTAAAATACAGATATTCATTGAGATGAAAAAAATCATACTAGGTTTCACAAAAAAAATACTCATTCTTCTACTACTTACAAACTTAAGAATACTTCTGATGAAGTTATCCAACTCCGATAGGCACTAAATAAGAGTTCTTCACAACCCTGTGTCTGAAAGATGGTAAAACATCTCAAAGCTTGTGCATATAAATCTCTAAGATTAAAAATTATTATGTCATATTATTTACCCGTAAAACGGTACAGTTGAATTTATACGTGGTTTCTAGACAAGTAAACTAATTTGATTTTGAAATAATAAAATAATCGAAAAATTATGCAATAATTAGCCTTAAAATATAGACGAAACCGCAGAAGTGACAATTCCGGGAACAAGGTTTTCGGGCACAACAGTAGTGAAATTGAAAACCGAAAAAGTAAAAGTATATTAAGCTTTGTATAGACGGTAGTGTATGTTTGCCTGAAAATACCCCGTACAATGTTAACTGAGCACACTATTTATAACTATGTCTAGGGAAGGGAGTCCTAGGATCGTGCCCTTCTTTAATGTCAATTATGTGGGTCATTGATGAAGATGTAATGGTAAATATAAATGCCTGTATACGGCTAAAATCGGAGAGCACGATTTTATGATCATTATGATATCCCACAGCCCGTTTTCGAAAGGCCCAAGGCACAGTTCGAGGGCCGACCCCGAGGGTCCCATATGCTCGACCTTGGAGCAGAGTAAATCGACGGTTATGATGAACGAGTGGGAGATTCCCAAGGCACATGACTAAAGCTGACCGAGTCTATTAGGCTAAGTTCAAGCTCGTACCGTGGCATTAAATGGTTGTACCAGCCATATATCTTTGTAATAAATGCACTTGTACTATGTTGGGATTCCTCGTGGTATATAAAGGGGACCCTAGTCATTTTTTAACATAATAGATATTACTCACAACATTCAATACAAGAACATTCTATGCTCTTTAATTTAAACATATTCTTTTGATTTCACTACTTATATTTATTGCCGACATTTACTGTGTTCTATTAATTGTTCCTCATTTATTGATCATAAAGTGCCTTCACCAAAGCTCCCAAAATTGTTAGTCCTTCATCAGCTGCCCCATAGTGTAGTATCGACCTCGATCTCGAGGCCCCGTATAACAAGGCTCAAGGCCTTGATTCTCAGCTACTCGGTTTGCTTAAACATAGTGCTTTCAAGTTCTTATCTTATTTTTCAGTCTCATACCTAGAATTTATTGCCTAACAACTAGCATAAAAATATATCACGTATTTTTAGAACTACAAAATCAAATCTAATTGTATTTACCATTTTCAGGGTAACCAGTTTGGCACCCACCGTGGGCCTAAAAATAATAGTGATTATTTTCTTGCTGGTTTAAGACATAATGCAAGTTATCTGTCATGCTTTTTCTTGTCCGAGAATCTTTGATTTCAGGTCAAAATGTCTAACTTAGTGAATGCATATGAAAACAACGTCCTTGAGGATCATGGAGAGAATGGTGTAGTTGTTCCAATATTGGTATACCACCACGAAACCCTGAGGACACATTAGATTTCCTGCAAATGTGGTCTCACGCGATGCCCAACACGTCGATATAAGCTCCCACACTAACAGGAGCATACACCAAGGAGACCAACAAGAAGCTCAAAAAACCCCAGCTTGAGAGGAACAAGAGGTTAGCCTTCATATTATTTTTTAAATGTTACAGGCACAAAACCTGGCAATTTCTCAACTGCAAAGCCACCACAAAACCCCAAGTACAGCGACCCCGGAAATGGCCCCTCGAACCGAACATGTACTTGAATGGTCGAGCAACAACGGATCAGCAATCGACCCTGCTATTATGAAGATCCTCGAGGACCTTACAAAGAGAATTAAGTCAGGCGAAAAGATGATAGAAGCCAACGACAAAAATGTAGAGACCTACAACTCAAGAGTCGATCAGATCCCGGGTGCTCCCCCGATCCTGAAGGGTGTTGATTAAAAGAAATTCCTGCAAAAGCCATTCCCGTCAGGCGTGGCTCTGAAGCCCATCCCGAATGGTGTTACTTAACTTTCTTGCCTCAAAATGGCAAGTAGATTCTGTGGAGATCGAACCAAGGCTGGTTCAAATCTCCAACTTAATGTTGTTTCCATCTATGTTCATCAGCTTTCCTATGTGAGTACGAATATTTTCGTATCTTCCACTGACTCATACCTAACCTAAAGTTAGGGTTTTCAGTTCTTTCATTTGAACTGGATTTGGTTTAGCTTTAGTTTTTTCTAATGTTATTTTTCGTCTATATTCACTTTGTTACTCATAAAGCTGCCTATTTTTCGTTAAATCTTTTACTTACCTAAACTAGGGTTTTAACCTTGTTTAATCGAACCAGATTTGGTTCAAATCTTATCTTTTTTTTAATAACTCTCTATCTATATTCTTTTATTAAAATAAACAATCATTTGCCTTTATTGCTCTATCAATTTGTTTTTACTTAAAATTAGGGTTTTCAGATCTTGGCTGATTCTGTTATCTTTTAAAACTCCTATCTAGGTTCATTATTTGATATTGTGCTGATTTTATGGTTTGCCTTTTGAATATTCTCTTGTCTACCTTATTTTACTCTGCTGATTTTATAGATTACCCAAAATTATGGTTTTGAAATCTTTTACTGAGATTTTAATCTTTCCTTTCTTGTACGGTATTGATGTTTCCTTATTTTTCTCGATTTACCATGTTCTCATTATTTCCTTGCCGTATTTGATCTGGCATTTGATTGTTGATTGATTTTGTATAATACCTACCTTAGTCTAAGTAGTACTTGTTTGATGATTTTACCGCGTATTTGACTGAAATCTAATTGTTATCATCATTATTTGGGCTGAATGCCATATTTGGGCCTTGTGCCAACTATTTGAACCCTTCAGAGATTTTTACTGGTATTTCCTTACTGTTTTGACTTTATACTTGAACTCAGTCGTGTTATATTTCACTGTTGTTTTTGTACTCAGCCAGGTTTACTCTGTTTTAAAACTTATATGATATTTTAAATGATATTTTGGGCTGAGAAAATATTTTACTACTACCCGAGTGGCTTGTGAGGATTTTTGACTGAGTAAGGTTGAGGGCCTATGTTGTAAGGAGACATTTGTTACTGATTATGAGGCTGAGGGCCTGAGATATGTACGCCATGGGGTGGCTTGATTGATATGAGGCCGAGAGCCTAGTGATGATGCCACGAGGTGGCTTGATATTGTGCTTGGGCCGTAAGGGGCCCCTCTAGGAGTTTACACACCCCAGTGAGCGCGGATACCCATTGTGATGTGAGATTGGGACCGAGGGCTGGTATTGATCTGAGATGTTGCCCAAGGGGCGGTTTTGTTGATATAGTGCCCAAGTGGCGAACCTTTACGTGTTTATTTTTCCTTAATTGCCTGTAAATTATCTGCTTACTTGTTGAAGATTTTACTTATCTTTTAATTGGTTTACTGTTTTTAAATGGTTTTACTGCTTCATTATAGAATGCCTTGTGCCTTACGTATTTTCTTGCTTTCAGTCTTTATTTACATTTGTTACTCACTGAGTTGGAGTACTCAATTTACTTCCTACACCCTGTGTGCAGATTTAGGCGTTGCTGATCCTGCCAGTGCAAGTTGAGGGCTCCTTACAGACATTCGGAGTTCACAAGGTAGTTGCTTGGCGTCCGCAGTCACGTGTTTCTCCTCCTTATCATTTCTATCTCTTTTCAGACATTTGTACTAGCTTATAGACTTAGCAGACTTGTATTATGACTTATAGATGCTCATGACTAGTGACACCCCGATTAGGGCTGTGTTGGGTTGTACTTCCACATTTTATTGATATTACCTGCTACTTAGTATTATTAAATTATGTTTTAGACTATTTTCTCGTTGTTTAACTGTTTAACGTCGAATTGGGAATAGTTGGCTGGCCTTGTCATCACGAGAGGCACCATCACGACCGGGTCTAGGTTTAGGGTTGTGACAAGTCGGTATTAAAGCCTAGGTTACATAGGTCTCACGAGTCATGAGAACGTTTAGTAGAGTCTCACAGATCGGTATGGAGACGTCTGTATTTATCCTCGAGAGGCTGCAAAACCTTTAGGAAAAACTTATATTCTTGAAATTCTTATCATGTAAACTTGTTGATCCGAGAACTAAACTTTTGTTATTCTATTCTCTCACAGATGGTGAGGACACGCGCTACCGATCAGGATGGACGACCACCAGTACCACCAGCTGTGGCCACTAGAGGCCTAGGACGCGGGTCGTGGTCGTGGTAGGGGAAAAGTAGCTAGGGCAGCACCTTCAGATCCACTAGTTGCCCCAGTTCAAGATCATGTCCCTGTTATGGACGCTCTAGCACCACCAGCTCAAGCACCACCTATGCCCATTATGATTCCGAGTCTTTAGGAGGCCTTGGCTCAGATCTTATTAGTTTGCACTAGCCTAGCTCAGGCGGTTTCAGCCACTACAATCGTAGCTACTTCTCAGGCCGGGGGAGGCAATTAGACCCCCGCCGCTCGCACACCTGAGTAGGTCGTGCAGGGACTTCAGACACCGATGGCACATCTAGCCCAGCCGGTTGCAGCTGCTCAGGACTATATAGTTCCTGCTATGCCGGAGGATGAGCAACATAGGTTGGAGAGCTTTGGTAGACTGCAGCCTCCGACCTTCAATGGTGTAGAGGGTGAGGATGTCCAGGTCTTTTTGGACAAGTGTCAGCGGATGCTTTGTACAGTAGGTAGTTTGGAAACCAACGGGGTCGTTTTCACTATTTATCAGTTTTCAAGAGCTACTTTCACATGGTGGGAGGACTTTAAGAGGCGTAGGCCTGTTGGTGCAGCACCCCTTACCTGGCAGCAGTTCTTCGTTCTCTTTCTGGAGAAGTATGTGCCGTAGTCCCACAGAGAGGAAGTGCGTAAAGAGTTTGAGTGGTTGCATCAGGGAGAGATGACTATGATGTAGTACGATATGAGGTTCTCCGAGTTAGCTCGTCATGCTATCTGGTTGGTTCCGATAGATAGAGAGAGCATTAGGAGGTTTGTTGATGGTCTTACTTATTAGCTCTATTTTCTCATGACCAGGGAGAGGGTGACTGATGCTACATTCGAGGAGGTTGGGGATATTGCCCGTGAGACTGAGTCTGTTCGTCGCTAGGAGTGAGAGGAGAGGGAGGCCAAGAGGCCTCGAGGATCTGGTAGTTACAGTGGTACTTCTTCGAGTGGTCAGTTTCAGTACGACACAGGCCGTCCATTCAGGCATGCTCAGCCAGCTCGCCCAGGTTATTGTGGGATGTCATCAGGTCATGGTTCTCACAGTTCTCATCAGGGCCAGTCATCACTTAGTGACCTTCCCGCTCAGAGTTCGTCCCGTGCTCTCCATCAGTTCAGGGCTCTTCTATGGCAAGTGCATCTTCTTGTCACTTCGATGCGAGGAATTCCCTTCAGTCCCCTTCTCCAGCACTTGGGAGTTGTTATAAGTGTGGTGAGATGGGTCATATATGGATGCAGTGCCCTCGTCGTCTCGCGAGTTCATCTCAACAGAGTAGGCAGTCATCAGCTTAAGCGCCAGTTACTTCACCACCACCCGCCCAGCCAGCTAGGGGTAGAGGTTAGTTAGGTAGGGGTCTCCCTAGAGGGGGAGGTCGATCATGGGGTGGTCCGTCCAGTTTCTATGCACTTCCAGGCAGACCAGATGCTATTTCTTCAGATGCTGTCATTACCGGTATTGTTTCAGTCTGCCACAAAGATGCTTCTGTATTATTTGATCCCGATTCCATTTTTTCTTATGTGTCATCATACTTTGCTGGTTATTTTGGTATGCCCCGTGAGTTTCTTACTTTACTTGTCCATGTATCTACCCTAGTAGGCGATACTATTATTGTACATTGTGTGTACCGGTCATGTATGGTGACTATTGGGGGTCTGGAGACCCGAGTAGATATGTTATTATTAAGCATGGTGTATTTTGATGTCATTTTTGGTATGGATTGGTTATCTCCGTGTCATGCTATTCTGGACTATCATGCTAAGACAGTCATATTGGCTATACCGGGTGTGCCACGGATCGAGTGGCGAGGTGTGACCGATTATGTTACTAGTAGAGTTATCTCTTTCTTGAAGGCCCAACGTATGGTTGGGAAGGGTTGTCTTTCGTATCTAGCGTTTGTGAGGGATGTCAGTGCTGAGACTCCCAATATTGATTCAGTTCCAGTTGTGAGGGATTTTTCCGATGTGTTTCCTGTAGACCTGCTGGGCATGCCACTGGACAGGGATATTGATTTTGGTATTGACCTGGTGTCGGGCACTCAACCCATTTCTATTCCGACGTATCATATGGCACCAGTGGAGTTGAAGGAATTAAGGGAGCAGCTTCAGGAACTCCTTGATAAAGGGTTCATTCGGCCTAGTGTGTCACCTTGGGGTGTGGCGGTTCTGTTTGTGAAGAAGAACGATGGCATAATGAGGATGTGCATTGACTACAGGAAATTGAACAAGGTAAAAATTAAGAACAATTATCACTTGCCTCGCATTGATGATTTATTCGACCAACTTCAGGGAGCGAGAGTGTTCTCCAAGATTGATCTCCATTCAGGTTATCACTAGTTGAAGATCAGGGACTTAAATATTCCTAAGATGGCTTTCAGGACCCGATATGGTCATTATGAGTTCTTGGTAATGTTTTTTGAGCTGACTAATGGCCCAAAAACATTCTTGCATTTGATGAACAACATGTTTTGGCCTTATCTCGACTCATTTGTCATAGTCTTCATTGATGATATTCTGATGTATTCACGTAGTTAGGAGGATCACGCGGAGCATTTGAGAGTTATGTTGCAGAGATTGAGGGAGGAGAAGCTTTATGCAAAATTCTCCATGTGTGAGTTTTGGCTCAGTTCAATGGCTTTCTTAGGTCATGTGGTGTCCAATGAGGGTATTCAGGTTGATTTGAAGAAGATAGAGGTGGTTTAAAGTTGGCCCAGACCATCCTCAGCCACAGAGATTCGCAGCTTTCTTGGTTTGGCAAGCAATTATCGACGGTTTGTTCAAGGATTTTCAGCTATCGCATCGCCCTTGACCAAGTTGACTCAGAAGGGTGCTTCATTTGTATGGTCAGACGGGTGTGAGGAGAGTGTTCAAAAGCTCAAGACAGCTTTGACCACAGCTCCAGTGTTGGTTTTCCCATTAACTTCAGGTTCATATACTGTGTATTGTGATTCTTTGAGAGTTGGAATTGGGTGTGTGTTGATGCAGGGGGTAGAGTTATTGATTATTCTTTTCGTCAATTGAAGCCGCATGAGAAGAACTACCCCGTTCATAATTTGGAGTTGGCTGCCATAGTTCACGCGTTGAAGATTTGGAGGCATTACTTGTATGGTGTGTCTTCTGAGGTGTTTACTGATCATCGTAGCCTCCAACACTTGTTCAAATAGTAGGATCTTAATTTGAGGCAGCGGATATGGTTGGAGTTGCTTAAGGATTATGATATCGCCATATTGTATCATCCGGGAAAGGCCAATGTGATGGCCGATGCTTTGAGCTAAAAGGCGGTGAGTATGGGGAGTTTGGCATATATCCCAGTTGGGGAGAGACCTCTTGCAGTTGACGTTCAAGCATTGGCCAATCAGTTCGTGAGGTTAGATATTTCGGAGCCCAGTCGGGTATTGGCTTGTGTGGTTTCTTGGTCTTCCTTATATGATCGCATCAGAGAGCACCAGTATGATGATCCACATTTGCTTGTTCTTAAGGACAGAGTTCAGCATGATGATGCCAAAGATGTGACCATTGGTGATGATGGGGCGTTGAGGATGCAGGGCCGGATTTGTGTGCCTAATATTGATGGGCTTCGAGAGTTGATTCTAGATGAGGCCCATAGCTCGTGGTATTCCATTCATCCGGGTGCTGCAAAGATCTATCCAAATTTGAGGCAACACTATTGGTCGAGAAGAATGAAGAAGGTATTATAGGATTTGTATCTCAGTGCCTCAATTGTCAGTAGGTGAAATATGAGCATCAGAGACCAAGTGGCTTGCTTCAGCAAATGGATATTCCCGAGTGGAAGTGGGAGAGGATTACTATGGACTTTGTTGTTGGACTTCCACGGACTTTGAGGAAGTTTGATGCTATTTGGGTGGTTGTGGATCGGCTGACCAAGTCCATGCACTTCATTTCTTTGTGTACTACTTGTTCTTCAAAGCGGTTGGCAGAGATCTATATCCGGGAGATTGTTCGGTTCCATGGTGTTCCAGTTTCCATCATTTCAGATAGGGGCACTCAGTTTATATCGCAGTTTTGGAGGTCCGTGTAGCGAAAGTTGAGTACTCAAGTTGAGTTGAGCACAACATTTCATCCTCAGATGCACGGGCAGTCCGAGCGCACTATTTAGATATTGGAGGACATGTTGCGTGCTTGTGTCATTAATCTTGGAGGGTCATGGGATCAGTTTCTACCGCATGCAGAGTTTGCTTATAATAACAGCTACCAGTCGAGTATTCAGATGGCTCTATATGAGGCTCTGTATAGGAGGTGGTGTAGATTTCCAGTTGGTTGGTTTGAGCCCGGTGATGCTAGGTTATTAGGGACTGATTTGGTACAAGATGCTTTGGATAAGGTGAAGGTGATTCAGGAGAGGCTTCGTACAGTGCAGTCGAGGTAAAAGAGTTATGCTGGCAGGAAGGTTCGAGATGTGTCCTACATGGTTGGTGAGAAGGTTCTGTTGAAGGTTTCACCCATGAAGGGTGTTATGAGATTTGGGAAGAAAGGGAAATTGAGTCCGCGGTTCATTGGACCTTTTGAGTTGCTTCGAAGGATTGGGGAAGTGGCTTATGAGCTTGCTTTTCCACCTAACTTGTCGAGTGTGCATCTGGTATTTCATGTTTCTATGATCCAGAAGTATATTGGGGATCCTTCTCATGTTCTAGATTTCATCACGGTTCAATTGGATGGTGATTTGACTTATGATATGGAGCCAGCAGCTATTTTGGAGTGTCAGGTTCGAAAGTTGAGATCAAAGGATATAGCTTCAGTAAAAGTACAATGGAGAGGTTGGCCCATGGAGGAGGCTACCTGGGAGACTGAGCGGGAGATGCGAAGCAAATATCCTCACTTATTTGATGCTTCAAGTATGTTCCTTGACTTATTCAAGGACGAACGTTTGTTTAAGTTGGGGAGGATGTGACAAGCCGGCCAATCATCTCATGAGTTACCACTACATTTTTCCCATTTCTACTTCTTTATTCTTTGTGTATCCGTGTATATGTGGTATGGGTTGGTCGAATCGAATCCGGAATGATTTTGGTAAGGTTTGAGACACTTAGTCTATTTTAAGGAAGTTAAGTTGGAAAAGTCAACCGGATGTTGACTTATGTGTTAGAGGGCTCGGATGTGAGTTTCAGTGTTTCTATTAGTTTCGGAAGTTGATTTAGGACTTAGGAGTGTGATCGGAATGAGTATTGGAGGTTCGGAGTAGATTTAGGCTTGAATTGGCGAAGTTGATATTTTGGCGATTTCCAGTTGATAGGCGGGATTTTGATATAGGGGTCAAAATGGAATTCCAAGAGTTGCAGTAGTTTTGTTGTGTCATTTGGGATGTGTGTGCATAATTTCAAGTCATTCAGACGTGGTTTGGTTGGGTCTTTGATCGAAAGCGGAAATTGGAAGATTTTATAAAGTTTTTCTTGAATCCAATGTGTTTTGGTTGATTTGATGTTGTTTGAGGTGTTTTTGAAGATTTGGAACAAGTTTGAATAAGGTGTTAGGATATATTTGTGCTTTTGGTTGAGGTCCTGGGGGCCTCGGGGTGATTTCGGATGGTTAACGGAGAAGTTGGAATTTTGTTGCAGCTGCTGAATTTGCTGCTTCTGGTATTTCCGCATTTGCGGATTGGGGACCGCAGGTTCGATGAGGGAGGTCACAGAAGAGGAAAGTGCTGATGGAGTCAGGGACCGCAGAAGTGGTGAGATAGACCGCATCTGCAATGTCGCAGATGCGGATGAGGGATCGCAGATGCGAAAAATAGTGAGTCAAGTGATTTTCGCAGAAGCGGAGAAATAACCGCAAATGCGGTACCGCAGAAGCGGGTATTGGGCCGCAGATGAGAAAAGTTCTGGGAAGAAAGCATAAAATGTGGCCTTCGCGAATTCTGAGCTAATTTCACCATTTTTATCTCGGCTTGGGAGCTTTTTGAACGATTTGAAAGGGGGATTTCAAGGGAACTTCATTGAGGTAAGGAATTTGGACCTAAAACTCGTTCCTATGCTATTATTTCATGGATTAGAGCTAGAAATTATGGAAATTAAAGGTTAAAATTGGGGAAACTAGAGCTTAGAAACTTAGACATTTAATTGTGGATTTGAAGGACCATTTGGGGTCGGATTTCTGAACTTTGATATGTATGAACTCGTGGAGAGGTAAGGAATCTATTGATGTAAAAAATATTGAATTCCGAGATGTGGGCCCAGGGGTCGGATTTTGGTAATTTTAGGATTTGTGCCATTTATTAATTGTTTTCGCTTGGGTTTCGTTCCCTTAGCCTATTTTGACGTCCTCGTTCTGATTTGGGATAGATTCGATGCGAGCAGAGGCCAATTCGAGGGGCAAAGGCATCGCGAGCTAGAGATTTGACCGGTTCGAGGTGAGTAATGATTGTAAATGATGTTCTTAGGGTTTGAAGCCCCGGATTGCACATCGTAGTGCTATATTGAGGTGAGGCACATGCTTGATGACGAGCGTGAGGTCGTGCACTATTGGGGATTATGACTTGGTCCGTCCCGATTGATGATTTTACAGTGTATTTGACTGAAATCTATTTGTTATCATCATTATATGGGCTGAATGCCATATTTGGGCCTTGTGCCAACTATTTGAACCCTTCGAGAATTTTTACTGGTATTTCCTTACTGTTTTGACTTTATACTTGAACTAAGTCATGTTATATTTCACTATTTTTCGTACTCAGCCAGGTTTACTCTATTTTCAAACTTATATGATTTTTTAAATGATATTTTGGGATGAGAAACATGTTTTACTACTGCCCGAGTGGCTTGTGAGGATTTTGACTAAGTAAGGCCGAGGGTCTACGTTGTGAGGAGACATTTGTTACTGATTATGAGACCGAGGGCCTGAGAGATATATGCCACTATGTGGCTTGATTGATATGAGTCTGAGGGCCTACTGATGATGCCACGAGGTGGCTTGATATTGCGCTTGGGTCGTAAGGGGCCCCTCCAGGAGTCTGCACATTGCGAGTACCCATTATGATGTGAGATTGAGCCCGAGGGGCTGGTATTGATCTGAGATGTTGCCCGAGGGGCGGTTTTATTAATAAAGTCCCGAGGGCCTGTAAATTATCTGCTTACTTGTTGAAAAAGGATTTTACTTATCTTTTAACTGGTTTACTGTTCTTAAATGGTTTTACTACTTCATTATACAGTGCCTTGTGCCTTACGTGTTTTCTTGCTTTCACTCTTTATTTACATTTGTTACTCGCTGGTAGACATTCGGAGTTCACAAGGTAGATACTTTGCGTCCGTAGTCTCGTGTTTCTCCTCCTTATCATTTCTATCTCTTTTCAGACATTTGTACTAGCTTATAGACTTAGATGACTTGTGTTATGACTTATGTATTCTCATGACTAGTGACATCCCGATTAGGGCTGTGTTGGGTTGTACTTCCGTATTTTAATGATATTACCTGCTACTTAGTAGTATTAATTCATGTTTTAGACTGTTTTCTTATTGTTTAACTGTTTAACGTCGAATTGGGAATAGTTGGTTGGCCTTGTCATCACGAAAGGCGCCATAACGACCGGGTCTGGGTTTAGGGTTGTGACATTGAGTTACATTACTAACATGTTATTTTGTCTCCCCTTCCCTTTAGATTAATGCATTCCCTTATGTGTGTTTCAAAGCATGCATTGTCAATCACTTACTGTGTACTTACCATCTCATGAATCCCAAACCCATATCCCTTCTATGTGTTTATGCTCTTTCTGACTGGTTTGTGATTATGCTAGTATCAACTATTGCTGAGCATGTCCAAACCAGACCTAAAACCCTTGCTGGGGTTATGTATTTACAGTCAAATGTCTGTGTATCCACAAATCCCTTGTTCCCTTGTGTGACTACTAATTCTGTGTGTGATCCCATCTTAAGCTATTTGAGTTTTGTTTACTACTACAACTGCTTTCAATCATCTCTGTTACTGATTGCTTTCAAAAAATGGCTTGTCAGTCCAGTTTTAAACAAAACTCCTTTCAAACATGTGTTCTGCATTTTCACTATACTCTTAGAACACAGGTTCTGCCCCTTTTGTGTGAGCCTTGCTTTGGGACCCTTGAGCTCCCTTTGAACATGGACACGTGAAAGCTAGCCCTTCCACACTGCACTTACTCTATCTTGGTTATACAATCTAGGTGTGAGCACTGCCCGGGATCCCTTGAAGTCCTTAGGGAACTCTAACACACCCGGATATTAGAAATGCTATGGAACAACATGGGCACTTGAGGTGGTTTATTGCATAACTCAGAGAGGAAGTCCTAATTAGGCTTCCTATAGTGTAACTTCTTATTTTTATTTCTATTTATGTAATTCACTCACATGGTCTGTAATAATTTGTAAACAAGTATTGGGGTGGCTAGTGAAAAGGGATGAGATAAATATGCATGCTATAGTTGTTAAGGGTAGAAAACATGTTATTAGGTTTATGTTCCTAATTGCGCAATAGAAACCATGCTTAGGATTCATACATGCATTAGAAATCATGCCCCTTAGGTCTCATGTTTACTGTTTCAGCATGTGTACCCTTGCAAATCATGTGCTAGTAATTAGCACTTTACTATTATCTGCAATCCTGCCATATGCATTTAGAAATCCTGCTTTTTTTAGGAAATTCTGCAATCCTGCCATATGCATTTAGAAATCCTGCTCTAGGAATTCTGCATCATGAGTTGTATAGATACATCTTAGATACCATGTTCTAGGATCTTATTTGCACTTGCATTCACACTTAGTGTAAATTGCTGATTATAAAAGAGGTAAAACCAACTTCTCACTTGATTATCTCATTCAAATAACTGGTAAAAATCTATGCATTCGTATCAACTAGAACAACATGGTCTTAGGGTAAAAAATAATTTCTAAACTGGCTTTTAATAATTCTGAATAACTACTGTATATTGATTTAAGCCTAGGCAAGCCATAGGTAATGATCTTTAAATAAAACTAGGACTGCCTTTGTTTAATTGTCAACTGCTAAAATCAGTAGGCAAACCTGATTCAGACTTCTTTTCTGAGTCATGTAATAAATCTGGTTCTACTGTTATCAGTTAGATACCATGCTTTAGAATTCAAATATGGACCTTAATTGTGTATGAGTCATGCTGTCTATGTGCATTATTTGTGGAGGCATATCTAAGTCTTCTACTTGTTTTTTGTGTTTTCCCATTTAAATGCAGTCCTATTAGTTTTGTATGTCGCCTTAGTATTTTACATTTAAACCTGAGGGTCTGCCTAGAACCTCCTTATAGGATAGGAGTCCTAAATTCCTCTAGAACTGATAGGAAGGGACGAGTAACAACATGCAATAAGGGTCGAGACCAATCTTTGTTTTAATTACCTTCACGAAGGCGAGAAAGGGTAGAAATGGATATGATGACCGGTGCGCTAATACCACCTGCAGCCCCTCTTTTGAGGAGTGTCATACCGGGTATTGCATTGTTGTGATCCATATTACAAACAAACCTAGGACACCCCCTTTACATTCATAAGAATGCTTTAGATTGTAATTCTTTTCAAATTTCGCCTTTCGCTAATTGTTTTCTTTCAAACACTCGTGTATTTAAACTCAAATCCCCTACTATTTGAAGCCTACTTGTCTACTTGCTAGTTGCACAAATTAACAAAAACTGTCTGGCCGGGAACCACACTAGTGGATCTTGAGGGGTGCCTAACACCTTCCCCTTATGATAATTTTAAGCCCTTACCCTATCTCTGGTTACCAAAACGTAGTTATACATGAACCCTATAGGTGCCCTAACGCACCTTAAAATCGTTTGGTGGCGACTCTCCAAAATTGCAAAAACGCCTTCCCAAAAAGAAAGAATTGTCCCAACCATAATGTCATAAACTCGATTCCGCAGAAGGAAAAAGGGGGGCGCGACAGCATGGCGACTCTGCTGGGGATATTTAGGATTTTACCATCTCATACCGTTTTTGTGAATTTGTACCTCCCTATGTGCAATTATTTATTTAATTTCTTTAAGCGTTTAATTTCTTCTTCAAAAGCAAAACTGATATATCTTTCTTGTTTCCTTCCTTTATGACTGCTTTAAATTATAAACCTACTGTATTTATCGCTTTCTTAATGTGAAAATACATGTCAACATGATTTTAATTATTGCATGATCATGCTCAACGTCATACTCCACTCGTGCCAAACAAATACTATAGCAATGCTTGACGAGTGGTTGTGCCCTTCCTATATCGTTACCCCTAAATTCGGAAAGGCTTATTTGCGGTGAAACTAGTCGATCAGCGGTGCAGTCGACAATTTCATGTCTTCCCCTTTAGTTGTCCGCTCAAGGGTACCAGTCTAAAACCCCATAGAAACCTTACTCTATTTAAATTGTGCATGCATCATGGTCAAACCTAGGTGGATTAGTTATGTCGTCCACATAACGATCCTTTAAGATAGCCATGTCAAAAACGGACATCATCACGTTCTGTGCATTTATTTGGAGAAGTAAATGATTCATGTTAATTGTTGATATTAAATAGTTTCCCTCACTCTTACTAGACTGGTGGATGAGTCTTCCATCAAATGACCAAATCAATGAATGGAAAGAGAGGACCGTCAAATCCAGCAAAAAGCTGGAGTATCTGGAATACAGCCTGTTGGAATTGGAAGGAAAGGTGAGAAAGAGAGTCACCGATTGCCAGAACACCGAGGGAAAAGAAGGAGAACATTTGGCAAAGGCATTTTTACTGGTGAACCTAATCGAACTAGAGGATTTGATCAATAAGAACATTCATCCTGAGGAAGGTCCTTGTAGGCCCAAGTAGATAGGAGTTTACCTTTTTCGCTTTATGGATGTAATAAGGCCAATGGCCATTAGTGACTTTTATTTCTTGTTTATTTGGTATCGTTTTGGGATTCGTCTATTTCTATCAATAAAATGAGGCATTTAACATTCTAAGTTTTCCAAATCATTTTGTTGCTAGGCCTACCTCGGGCACAAAGAGGTTCCCAAATTAAGACATGCTTTACATTCCCAAGCTATGTGTTTAAATATTGCAATACTTTTTATAATCCTCACTAACTTGATTACCTTTTGTTTTTATTTCTGTTTTTATTCCCCTCTCCAAAGGTTAGTTCGTGCACTCTGGCATCATCATCTTATTTCACAAGATCCAAGGTCCCTCCACCCACTCTTCATCTTAGTCCCATTAAAAGCAAGATGGAAGATTTGAACAACATCAGGAAGGAAAACACAGTTGAACGGGTAGAGGCCACTGATGGCTAGGTTATTCGGGTTCCTAACGAGAATGTGTCACAACTTGAATAAAAACTGCTAAAATTCCAAGAAGAGCTCAATTAGGTCCGGAATCTGGCAAATCTGTCATTTTCCCACAACACATTAGATATCAACTACCCCAACACTCAAAACCCCACACCTCCTCAGAATATCCCAAAACAACAGAATCATCCCGCTCCTCACCATCACATTGCTCCACCAAAGAACCAATGCAACACCTTTCATACCTCAAACAACACTCCACTACTCATCCCAGAACCTCAAAACTCCACAAACGACCATTTCCACACCCACACACCAGGCCACCATAACACTCCTATCTACGTGGAGACCATGCCACACTCCACCCAACCTATCTCATGCACACCTGAGTCTGATTAGAAGGATCTACTTATTAGGAACTTGGTCGAGGAACTTAAGAAACTGACCAGACGGATTCAGGGCATTGAGGGAAGCAAAGAAATCGAGGGGCTGAACTCTGAGGATCTTTGCATACAGCCTGATGTCGAATTGCCCGAGGGGTACAAACCTCCTAAGTTTGAGATGTTTGATGGTACGGGTGATCCAAGGGTCCATTTGAGGACATATTGCGATAAGGTGGTTGGAGTAGGAAAGGATGAAAGGATCCGCGTGAAGCTGTTCATGAGGAGTCTGAAAGGAAATGCATTATCTTGGTACATAAGCCAAGATCCTAAGAAGTGGTCAAGCTGGGTAGGTATGGCATCTAACTTTATGGATAGATTCAGGTTTAATACAGATAATGCACCAGACGTGTTCTATATTTAGAATTTGAAGAAGAAGCCCACAGAGATATTTCGCGAGTATGCTACTCGCTGGAGGTCCGAAGCTGCTAAGGTCAGACCTGCCTTAGAAGAGGAGCAAATGAACAAGTTCTTTGTCCGGGCTCAGGACCCACAGTACTATGAACGACTGATGATGATTGAGAACCATAAGTTCTCCGACATTATCAAATTAGGTGAAAGAATCGAAGAAGGTATTAAAAGTGGTATGGTTACAAATTTCTAGGCCTTACAAGCTACAAATAAGGCTTTACAGTCCGGTGGTGTGTCCAAGAAAAGGGACGTAGGGGTCGTGATGGTTGCACAAAGGACCAAGTCTCCCCTCAAATACCAAACTTATCCAACACCTCCACTCACATTCCTGCCAACCCCAAATTACCAAGCACCCTCACCTTCATACCAAGCTCTGCCACCCACTTATCAGTCATTTCCATCTCCTACATATCAACCTACTTCACCCAAATACTCCCAATCTGCTCATGTCTACCAAACTTATAATGCTCAACCATCCCATTATCAATCACCCCCTGCATGCCAAAATTTCCCTAAACCCCGACCTAACTTTGATCGCAGACCTCCAAAACAATATACAGCCATTGATGAACCCATCGACCAGCTGTATGAGAGGATCAAAGCTGCTGGTTATGTCACCCCCATCCCTGCTGCAACCCCTGAGAATCCTTCTCAATGGGTTAACCCAAACAAGTCCTGTGCATACCACTCTGGCATGAAAGTGCATACCATCGATGAATGTCGTTCCTTGAAAGACAAGATACAATATTTGATTGATAACAAGATCATTGTGGCAAAGGAACCCGCTCCAAACGTCCGCACCAACCCTCTGCCAAACCATAAGGGTAGAGGTATCCACATGATTGAGGTAGAAGATGACTGGGATCCCGAGGGATCAATTGGGTTGATCAAAGAAGGTGATGACCCAAAGAAACGAACAATTACTCTCAATTCAATCATAGTCCAGATCCAACCGTCCGAGGACGCTGAGGTAAATATGTATGTACCTCTTGAGTTTGAAGAAACACCATATGCAAAGACACCGACACCAATTGAGGTTGAATTTGTGTCTCCGACAAATGCACCTGCACCATTTGAGGTTGCAGTCTTGCCACCCAAGGCACATGTTCTGTTCGGAGTGAGGAAAGCCGCGCCGATCCTAGTGTCGATGTCAACCATGACACCATTCTATACAAATGCCATACTTTGGGACTATACAGCCGAGGAAAGAAGGAAAGGCAAAGTCAGGATAGAAGAAACTGTCGCATCACAGGGTATGACAAGAACTGGTAGAGTCTGTACCCCTGAACATCTGGCTGAATAAAGCAAGCAGGCCTCCAATCGGCCACCCTCATTGAGACATGTCCGGACGACCTCTGGAGGAAAATACAAGCCAAGGAATATTCAGGCATCGACTAGTTAAACAAGACGCCAGCACAAATATGCATTCTCTCTTTGCTGCAAAATTCTGAAACACATAAGAATACTTTATTGAATGTGGTGAATGAAGCATACGTACCAAGTAACATCACTAGCGGGGAAGTGGCTAATATGGTAGGACAAGTTTTGGAAAGCCATAAGATCACCTTTCAAGAGGATGAGCTACCACTGAAGGGCTGGGGCACAACAAGGCACTGCACATCGCCGTGCAATGCGAAAATTATTTCATCACCAGAATCCTGATCCATTGAGGTTCTAGTCTTAAATTTGTCCGCTGGTAACACTCAAGAAGTTGGGTAAAGGGATGCATGAGATAAAAGATGGAGCAATCAATGTGAAAGCCTTCGATGGTTCTCAGAGGTCCACCATTGGCGAGATTATTCAATGCTTGCAGATGGGACCAACCTGGTTCGAAGTCGATTTCTAGGTGATAGACATACCAGCGTCTTACAACTTGCTGCTGGGACGGCCACTGATTCATGCTGTTGGGGCTGTAGCATCAATGCTGCATCAGGCAGTAAAGTTTTAATGGAATCACCAGGAAGTGATCATTCACGGTGATAGTAACAACCCTATATACAGTCGCCAGACCATTCCAGCAATCGAGGGAAGAAGGAAGCTCGGTGGAGAGACTTACCACCACATTGAACGGGTCAATGCTAAAGAGAAAGACAAATGGTGAGATAGTAAAACTGAGAGTATACTAAGTTGAAGTGAGTACGAACCTGGCAAAGGGCTCGACAACAACCTCCAAGGAATCTCTAAGCCCATAAAACTCAAGAAACATGGCACAACCTTCGGTCTAGGATATGAATACATCTGGGAAGAATTCAACAACTGGTCACCACCATGGCGCGATCCTTACTATCCACTGAAGTAGCCAATACCACATCTTGAGTAGACCTTCCAATAGGCCGACATTATTTATGGTTCAGACAAAGAAGAAGCACTTGCAGTAGTGCAGAACGTATTTTTAGAGGATAGTGATATGGACTGTTGTGTTATTCTCAAGGAGGAGGGGGACGAAGGCCCTTCCATATAGGCTGTCAGCAGAGGGACACATCTTAATAATTGGACCATCAAGACAACCAAAGCCCGACGAACCTTGGGGTAGCAAGGCTGAAACAAGAATCATTCACTATTTTTATTTACTAAATGATTTTCTTCTCGCATTTTTCAATAACATCTCCGATGTTCAAAATAATTATTTAATTTATCAAAAGAATTTTTGATTTTTTTATGAATTAATAATTATTGCTATCATTTTCTCTCCTTACTTTACCTATATAGCATTACTATTACTTATCTTGATGAACCGATGATTGTGACATGCAACGAGACAACGCAACAAATGGACATTGATTTAGAGGAAGATGACATACCTGACGAGATTGCCAAAGAAATTGAGAACTTTGAGAACAGACCTAAGCAAAACCTAGACAAGACCGAAATTGTCAACCTAGGAGATGCAGAAAACATCAAGGAAACACAAATCAGCATTCACCTACCGCCATCAGAAAAGAGAGATTACACAGAATTTATAAAGGAGTATGAGGAAATATTCGCCTGGCCGTATGATGACATGACTGGTCTGAGTATGTCTATTGTGGCTCACAAACTGTCAACAGATCCAATGTGTCCATCGGTAAAGCAAAAGCTTAAAAAGTTCAAGCCTGATGTGAGTTTAAAAATCAAAGAAGTAGTCACCAAGCAGGTCAAAGCTAAGGTTCTCAGGATAGTAGAATACCCTACATGGTTAGTCAACATTGTGCTAGTGAAGAAGAAGGATAGGAAGGTTAGAGTCTGTGTCGACTACTGAGATCTCAACCGGGCCAGTCCCAAAAATGACTTCCTTTTTCTAAATATACACCTCCTAATTGACAATTGCGCCAAGCATGAGCTACAGTCATTCATGGATTGCTTCGCTGGTTACCATCAGATCTGGATGGATGTGGAAAATGTTGAGAAAATGGCTTTCATTACGCTGTGGGGAGTTTACTGTTAAAAGATGATGCCATTCGACCTGAAGAATGTAGGGGCCACCTACATGAGGGCCATCACTACCATTTTCCATGATATGATACACAAGGAGATAGAGGTATATGTGGATGATGTTATTATCAAATCCAAGAATGCCACTGACCACATAGAAGATCTGAGGATGTTCTTCAATAGACTGCAGAGATACAACTTGAAACTAATCCCCGCAAAGTGCGCATTTGGAGTGCCTGCTGGGAAATTGCTTGGGTTTATTGTGAGCCGCCGAGGAATAGAACTGGACCTATAGAAAGTCAAAGCCATTCAAGAACTACCACTGCCAACAAGAATATCAAGAAGATATTGAGGAAAATGATAGAGAAGCATAGATAGTGGCACAAGAAGTTATCATTTGCTCTACTGGGGTATCGCACCACAGTCCACACGTCAACTCGGCCAACCCCCTGTATGCTGGTTTACGGTACAGAGGTTGTCATTCCTGCGGAGGTGGAAATTCCTTCCCTAAGGATCATACAAGAAGCTGAGCTCAACAACATAGAGTGGGTAAAAGGTCATTATGAGCAGCTAACCCTTATAGACGGAAAGAGAATGAATGCAGTCTGCCATGGCCAACTCTATCAGAATAGAATGTCCAGAGCCTTCAACAAAAGAGTCAAGCCAAGACAGTTTACACCGGGACAACTGGTGTTGAAGAAATTTTTTTCCCATTAAGATGAAGCCAAAGGGAAGTTCTCTCCCAATTGGAAGGGTCCATACATGGTTCACCGGGTTTTGATAGGAGGAGCCCTCATACTTGCATAAATGGACGGAGAAGTCTGGCCAAAGCCGATTAATTCAGATGAAGTCAAGCTTACTATGTGCAATCTCTACGTTTTCCTTATATGATGTAAATTGAACTACGCCTAACTTTATTCCCATTTAAGAGGGGATATGTAGGCAGCACTATGGGTTCGGTCACAATTCAATAAATTTTTTATTTCCCCACGCAATTGAAAACTAGGATAGAATTTTGTGGAGGACCCTCAAAATTCCGAAGTAACTTCAACCGATCACTGCACGAGCAACAGTCAAAAAGGTGAACCCATCGAACAGGGGCAGAATTTTGAGGAGGACCTTCAAAATTCCGTAGTAGGATAGGTTTTAATGTCCTGAATTGCGTCATAGTCGCCAATTCATCTAAAAGATATTTTTAATTATACATTTATGTCATACTTTTACAAAACCATACATGATTATTATTAAAATTGCTTTGTTTAGCAACGCTACCCCAATAACACAGACAGTATCACCAGATCAAAGCCGAACGAGTCAAGTAAGCTAACGGGGATACGAACTAACATTCCCCCTTACAAACTCACAATTTTTCTTTGCATGCAGGCACTGGGGTTGTGAAATCATTAAACATACTATACGCCCATGAAACAAACATTGTCCAAGAATACGAATCTCTGAACCGTTGCACTTGCCAACATTTGCTATCAGCACATGCTAGTGATGTCCCGTATGTCACAATGCTCTCAATAATCATGACGCCGCAATCTGCTATCATCTAAGAAAACTCTACTGTCATTTATTATTTTACTTCTTGCATAAGGCTACCATTCTGCCTTCCGAGACTAAACGATGTCTCCATCTGCATCTGCATTGCATAAGGCTACTATTTTGCCTTCGCAAACTAAACTATGTCTCCATCTGCATCTGCATTGCATAAGGCTACTATTCTGCGTTCCAATTTGCATAGGTTTACCATTCTACCTTTTGAGACTAAATGCTATCTCCATCCGCATCTGCATTGCATAAGGCTACCGTTCTACCTTCCAATACGAAACGTTGTTTCCATCTGCATTCTTGCATAAGGTTAATATTCTACCTTATGAGGTTAAGCTCTACCTCCGTCTGCATTCAAATCTTTGCATAAGGCTGTCATTCTGCCTTCTTAGGATAAGCTCTACCTCCAATTCTCTTCGAAACTAAGCACTATCTCAAGCACCATCTATCTCTCTTTTCTTACGAGCAAAGTTTTTCCCTTCAATTAGCAAGACTAAGCTCTGTCTTGTCTACATCATACTACTGCATCTTTCATGGGCTGAAATATCGCCAACTCATCCAAAGGTGTCATCTTTCGGAGGCACCATCTTCATAGCCCGAGAACACCATGTCATGGTCTGAGGATCTCTTTTAATCTTTTGCACTTCATTATTCAAAGCCCGAGAACTTCATTTCATGGCCTGCGAATCCTTTATCATACACTCATGGCCCAGGACATCAGGGTCTAATGACGTCATCCTCATCATCTGAAGACAACATTTGTGGACCAACAGGAATTTGCATCATGTTTAAAATTTATGCACAATATATGCTTGTATTGCTTATTTGCAGGTAAGATGGCGAGCAACGGCCATCATAACAGGAGCGATCCCGCTCCAGTTCCCGCAGCAATATCAAACCTAACCATTCCCGTAAATCGTCCACCCATCTGGCCCTAGATATTGCGCCCGTTCTTGAAATATCTTCATCGGTATACTCCTCCATTGGATCCCGAACTACATACGACCTGATTCCTGTAAAACCAGGGATATGTAGGCAGCTCAGAAGTCAGAGTGTAGCCTAAATCTCTTCAAACCATTTCGCTCGGTCAAAATTGGCCATCATATCTTTACCCGACAACTCTTTCATCTATCCCGGATAAAGAGGGGCAACTGTTGATACCCAATTTTTTCATATATATTTTTAATATGCAAAATACCTTCAAAATAGTATATATATGCATATATAAGCATGTCCAAAGGTTTTATTATTTTCCATAATTTTAAAAGGTTAAAATCAATTTATTTTCTCCCATTTTATCCATAAAATCCCTAATAATTATTTCCAAAATTATTATTTTGATAATTCATCTATTATATTTTTATATTTATGCCAAAATATGGTAAAATTAATTTTTACATATTTTTATAATTTTATTTAGTATTTTAAAGCTAAATTGCACAAAATTGCAATAATAGCCTTTTTAGATTTAATTATGTTTTATACGCATAAAATTGTATCATATATTTTTAAATTGTTAATTATGTATTATAAATCATATTAGCCCATTAAATTAGTTTTCATAAAACTATTTACTATTTTTTGTAATTTAAATAGTGCAAAAATGGCTATTTAACTTATAGCCAAATTGGCTTTCAATTATAGACCAAATCAAACCCCAAATTTCCAGCCCAATTTCAATTAAGAACCTACCCTAACCCAATTTAAATCCTACCCGACCCAGACCCCCTTTCATCCTGGACGTTGATCTCTCACAATCCGCTGCCCCTAAATCCCCTATCCTCTCCAACTCTCTCTAAAATCTAAAGCTAACCCTAGCCGCCGCCACCCAAACTAACCCTAATCCCTTCAATCCCCACTCAATCGATGGACTCCCATGGATGTTTGAGACGCATACTTGTCTCCTACGTCTCCTGGTTGCATGTTTCATGATTTTGTTGAAACATCTCGAAGAGATCTAGTCCAAATCTCGTTCAACTTCTACCCATGGTCTTCTATGATACTTTCCGACTATCCGCGGTGGTTCGAGTAAGGTCCATAGCTTTTCTGGCTGAAACCGGTAACGATCTAATGTTTTTCATCCTCTTTGGGTTCTTTGAAACCCTAGGTCTTGAGATTTTTTTTTACTTTTCTTTAGATCTGTCTCCGATCTAGGTGTATCTATGGGTTTTATCCGATCTTTTCTTCGTCTCTATTATTTTTTGAAAAAACCTAGCTATAAACCCTCTGATCTTTTTAGATCTGTAATGGATCTATGGGTTTCTTAAGGTTTTCACTTGTTTTCCTCAAGATGTTTCTCCAGTTTCAAACGGTTTCTTCATTTTCCAAACTAGGGTTTCAAAACCCTTTTTGCAAAAATGATTTCTTTTTTATTTTAGCAATTACTTTGATTTTTCAGCGTGTTTAAACATTACCTGAGTCTTTCCTTTTGCTCGATTTATTTTTTTTGTCAAGAAACCATAATACTTCTGGGTTCGATCTGAAGTTTGAATTTGTTTGCGGTGTGTTTGCATGACTATCATAAACATTTTGGGCTTTATGTGTGTTCTATATGCTCTTGTGCTTCCTGTTTTAATTTGTTCTTAAGGTTTCTTTGATTTTGTCCAAACCCGTGTTATTTATGGGTCTGACCATTTCTTTTATTGATCGCTCACATAATTTATGGTGATTCTGTATAATCTCCTTAAACCTACATCTTTGATTTTGTGTAATTCTGTACAGATTTTCTCGAAATTGCTTCCTAACTTTTGTGATACTTTCCTTGGTTAGTACTGATTCACTGTGATTTTCAATCTCCTCCGTGATTCTTTGAACGAATTTTCAGAATCAAATTTTACTCTGCCTTGTTTATGTGCACAAGTATGTTGAAACTATTTTGTACTAAGCCCTAATTACATGTTGCATGCTTTTGATATTCCTATTATGGTAAAATCAGTCTTACAAGCAACTTTTTCCTTATTTGATACAACTTGTACCCGTTTGAACTATGGCTCCTTAATTGAAGGAAGTCCGGGTCTTTAATTGATTCTGATTTGTATTATCTCTATAATTATGCTAAGTCAGTACTTATTACTTTATTTTCCTGTCTGTTTTCAAAAACTATAAATATTCTACCCTCTCTTTATCATAACACACGAACACTTAGTTCAGAACACACACATACACAATCAAACTCACTTTTCTTTCCCTACTACTTGTGCTACTGCTTGTCTAGCCGGCTAAAAGTCAAGGCAAGACTGGGGAATTATACCTGCTTTACTTTTCTACACTTTGCTTCCTTAACTGGTATGTCCTAGTTTAATTTTAAAGCCTCAACAACAACATGCTCCTCTTATTGTTTCAGTTTCTCTCATTTCTGGTCTACTTCAACTTGTGGTTTTGTTGTGTAACCTGTAATTGAATTACATTACTAACAATCTATTATGTCTCCCCTTCCCTTTAGATTAATGCATTCCCTTCTGCGTGTTTCAAAGCATGCCTTGTCAATCACTTACTGTGTACTTACCATCTCATGGATCCCAAACCCTATCCCTTCTATGTGTTTATGCACTTTCTCATTGGTTTGTGATTATGCCAGTATCAACTATTGCTGAGCATGTCCAAACCAGTCCTAAGACCCTTGCTGGGGTTATGTGTTTACAGTCAAATGTTTGTGTATCCCCAAATCCCTTGATCCCCTATGTGACTACTAATTCTGTGTGTGATCCCATCTTAAGGTGTTTGAGTTTTGTTTACTACTACAACTACTTTCAATCATCTCTGTTACTGATTGCTTTCAAAAAATGGACTTGTCAGTCTAGTTTTAAACAAACTCCTTTCAAACATGTGTTCTGAACTTTCACTATACTCTTAAAACACTAGGTTCTGCCCCTTTTGTGTGAGACTTGCTTTGGGACCCTTGAGCTCCCTGTAAACTTGGACACGTGAAAACTGACCCTTCTACACTACACTTAATTTGTCTTGGTTATACAATCCGGGTGTGAGCACTGCCCAAAATCCCTTGAGGTCCTTAGGGAACTCTGACACACCCGTATATGAGAAAGGCTATGGAACAATATGGGCACTTGAGGTGGTTTATTACATAACTCAGAGAGGAAGTCCTAAGCAGACTTCCTATAGTGTAACTTCTTATTTTCATTTCTATTTATGTAATTCACTCACATGGTCTGTAATAATTTGTAAACAAGTATTGGGGTGGCTAGTGAAAAGGGATGGGATAAATATGAATGATATAGTTGTTAAAGGTAGAAAACAAGTTATTAGGTTTATGTTCCTAATTGCGCAATAGAAACCATGGTTAGGATTCATACATGCATTCGAAATCATGCCCCTTAGGTCTCATGTTTACTGTTTCAGCATGTGTACCCTTGCAAATCATGTGCTAGTAATTAGCACTTTACTATTATCTGCAATCCTGCCATATGCATTTAGAAATCCTGCTTTTTTAGGAAATTCTGCAATCCTGCCATATGCATTTAGAAATCGTGCTCTAGGATTTCTGCATCATGAGTTTTATACATACATCTTAGATAACATGTTCTAGGATCTTATTTGCATTTGCATTCACACTTAGTGTAAATTGAGGATTATAAAAGAGGTAAAACTAGCTTCTCACTTGATTATCCCGTTCAAAATAACTGGTAATAATCTGTACATTCGTATCAACTAGAACAACATGCTCTTATGGTAAAAAATAATTTCTAAGCTGGCTTTTAATAATTCTGAATAACTACTGCATATTGCTTTAGACCTAGGCAAGCCTTAGGTAATGAACTTTAAATAAAACTGGTACTGCCTTTGTTTAATTGTCAACTGTTAAAATCAGTATGCAAACCTGATTCAGACTTCTTTTGTGAGTCATGTACTAAATCTGGTTCTGTTGTTATCACTTAGATACCATGCTTTAGAATTCAAATATGGACCTTAATTGGGTATGTGTCATGTTGTCGATGTGCATTATTTGTGGAGGCATATCTGAGCCTTTTAATTGTTTTCAGTGTTTTCCCCTTTAAATCCAGTCCTATATATTTTGTATGTCGCCTTAGTATTTTGCCTTTAAACCTGAGGGTTTGCCTAGAACCTCCTTAGAGGATAGGAGTCCTAAATTCCTCCGGGACTAATAGGAAGGGACGGGTAATAGCATGCAATAAGGGTCGAGACCAATCTTCGCTTTAATTACCTTCACGGGGCAGGAAAGGGTAGATATGGATATGACAACCGGTACGCTAATACCACGTGTAGCCCCTCTTTTGAGGAGTGTCATACCGGGTATTGCATAGATGTGATCCATATTATAAACAAACCTAGGACACCCCCTTTACATTCATAAGCATGCTATAGAATGTATTCTTTTAAAATTTCGCCTTTCGCTAATTGTTTTTTTCAAACACTCGTGTATTTAAACTCAAATCCCCTACTATTTGAGCCCTACTTGTCTACTTGCTAATTGCACAAATTAACAAAAATTTTCTGGCCGGAAACCACACTAGTAGATCCTGGCTGGTGCCTAACACCTTCCCATTAGGATAATTTCAAGCCGTTACCCTATCTCTGGTTACCAAAACATAGTTATAAATGAAATCTATAGGTGCCTTAACGCACCTTAAAATCGTTAGGTGGCGACTCTCCAAAATTGCAAAAACCCCTTCCCAAAAGGAAAGAGTTGTTCCAACAATAATGTCATAAACTCGATTCAGCGGAAGGAAAAAGGGGGCACGACAGGGATATCTTTATGCTCTTACCAAAGCAAACTTGTTTGTGAATTAGTCTTTAAGCATGCCTTTATTATTTTGTTAATACTTGCACACCCCTTTCACTTCCCATTCTATCTGAATTTATTTGCCTATCTTCATTCATTCATGATTTCCCTTCCATGTTTTATCACTTTTTACTATGAAAACTGACTTGTCTCCTTGTTTTTCTTTCTTAAATGTCTTTAAAATTATTAAATACCGCATTTTATCATTATTCATCATGCAAATATTTGACGACATGTTATTTTCTTTTGCATAACTACATGATCAACATCATATTCCACTCGTGCGTACTAATACTATAGCGACGCTTGATGAGTGTCTGTATACAGCGAAATCGGAGGGTCCAATTTCTCGTCACTAAGGCATTTCGGAGGATCATCTTGAGACCTCGGGGATGCGAGGTTGTGGTTGATCTCCCTCCCTCGATATTCGTTGATGCACGGCCTAACGAAAATGTTTGTCGCGGTCATGATGGGACTGGAGAGCTTCCTAGGCATGCAGCTAATACTGGCAGAGCTTGGTGTCATCTAGTTGTCCCATCCCCCTACTTTTGTAATTAATGCTTTTATAATATGTTGAAGTTCCTCTCCTATATAAAGGGGGTCCTTGACACTTTGTAAGGGTTCGGTCATTGCTCCAATTGCTCCACACGAAATATACAAGAACATTCTATTTGCTCCCTGACATATTCTCTTGATATTATTTCTTTCATTTGTTGTTTTAATACTTGTTCTTCATTTATTGCTTATCATTGGCAATAAAGAGCCTCCGTCAATCTTATTATAACTGTTACTCGCATAGCAAATGTCTTCGATAACTCGTAATCGTGCACTAGGAATCAACCTCGAGCCCTCGAATCGACAGGCTCGAGGCCCCGATAATTGGCCCGTCGGTTTGGCTATCACTTCACTCCTTTCTTTTATCTCGTTTCTAAACGTCACACACAACATCAACTGCTTAACAAACTAGCATAAAAATAGATCACGTATTTTTTGAGTCCCATCAACAAATTTAATTGTTATTACCACTTTCACGGTAAATTGTTTGGCGACCACCGTGGGGCTAAAAATAATAGTGATTATTTTCTTGCTGGTTTTACTACATAACACAAGTTATCTTTCACACTGTTTCTAGTCCAAGATTTTCGATTTCAGGTCAAAATGCCCAACTCGGTAAATGGAGATGAAAACAAAAATCTTGAGGACCGTTGGGAAAAAGGTGTGGCTATTCCAGGTGTTGTTGTGCCAACACAAAACCCTGGGAATAAACCGGAGCCAATCCACGTGGATGCGATTTCATGCGACGCCCAGTGCATCAACATAATCTCCCACACTGACAAGAGCATGTAGCGACGGGATCAACAAAAAGCACGGGAAACCCCAACTAGGGAAGAACATGAGGTTAGCCTTCATTTTATTTTTGAAATGTTACAGGAACAATAGCTAGATATCGCTCGGCTGCAAAGTCACCAGAAAACTCCTAGCACGGTAGCACCAGAGACAGCTCCCCCAACCGAACAGGTACTCGAGAGATCGAGTAACATCGGGTCGATAGGCGACCCTGCCATCGTAAAGATGCTCGAGGACCTCACCAAAAGGATCGAATCGGGTGAGAAATTGATAGAAGCCAACGACAAAAAGGTCAAAACCTAAAACTCTAGGTTCGACCGAATTTCGAGTGTGCCCCTGGTCCTGAAAGGTGTGGATTCAGAGAAGTTCATACAAAGGCCGTTCCCCGAGGAAGCAGCCCCAAAGTAGCCATAAAAGTAGCAACGAGGAAATGTGACGTGTTCAAGATCAAGCAGAGGGATAATGACATGTTGCAAGAGTTCGTTTCTCACTTCCAAACAAAACGAAAGGAATTACCACCGGTCTTTGACGACTGGGTGGTGTAGCCCTTCCCTGTTTTATCACTTTTAACTATGAAAACTGACTTGTCTCCTTGTTTTTGTTTTCTTAAATGTCTTTAGAATTATTAAATACCGCATTTTATCATTATTCATCATGCAAATACTTGAGAACATGTTATTTTCTTTTGCATAACTGCATGATCAACATCATATTCCACTCGTGCGTACTAATACTATAGCGGCGCTTGATGAGTGTCTGTATACGGCGAACTCGGAGGGTCCAATTTCTCGTCACTAAGGCATTTCGGGGCATCATCTCGAGACCTCTGGGCAACAAGGCTGTGGTTGATCTCCCTCCCTCGAGATTCATTGACGCCTGACCTAATGACAATGTTGGCCGCGGTCATGGTGGGACTGGAGAGCTCCCTAGGCATGCAGCTAATATTAGCAGAGCTTGGTGTCATCTAGTTCTATATTCCTCCAACTTTTGTAATTAATGCTTTTATAATATGTTGAATTTCCCCTCCTATATAAAGGGGGTCCTTGACACTTTGTAAGGGTTCGGTCATTGCTCCACACAAAATATACAAGAACATTATATTTGCTCTCTAACATATTCTCTAGATATTATTGCTTCCATTTGTTGTTTTCATACTTATTCTTCATTTGTTGCTTATCATTGGCCATAAAGAGCCTCTGTCAATCTTATTATAACTGTTAGTTGCATAGCAACTGTCTTCGATAGCTCGTAATGGATCCCCTAGAATCGACCTCGAGGCCCCGAATCGACAGGCTCATGTCCCCGATAATTGGCCCGTCGGTTTGGCTATCGCTTCACTCCTTTCTTTTATCTCGTTTCTAAACGTCAAATACAGAATCAACTGCTTAACGAACTAGCATAAAAATAGATCACGTTTTCTTAGAGTCCCATCAACAAATTTAATTGTTATTACCATTTTCACGGTAAACAATGTCCACGCTCTTCTAAGATCACCCTTTAAATTTGGAAAGGCTTATTTGCGGTAAAAGTAGTAAATTAGTGGTGCAGTTGACGGTTCTATACCTTTCCCTCTCAAGTTGTCCACTTGAGGGTATCGGTCTAGACTTCTATAGAAACCTCACTCTGATAATAACTGTACATGCATCATGATCAAACCTAGCATGGGTTAATATGTTGTCTACATAATTACCCTATAAGAAAACCTTGTCAAAAGTCCACTAGGATTTCCATAATCCCAACGGGCGCAACTACGATATGTGCATTAGTTGGAGAGATAAATGCCGACATGCTAATCATCAATGTGTAAGTAGTTGAATCTGGAGGGTGAAAGGGTCTAACTCTGTTTATTTTTGAAGAAAACGAGGAACGAAGTTCCCAGATTCGGCATGGTCCGAAGTATACCACCGTTATTGTTAGATTGGTGGGAAAACCTTTTGCCAAGCGACAAAAATCACGTGAAAAGGATTCTTGAAAACTTACCTTCCTTATTGGTCATCCAACCAAACAACATGCTAATTGAGGCTGCTACTATATTCTGGGATGGAGAAAGAGTTGTATTCCATTTTGGCAATATAGAAATTACTCCTCTTTTGGAGGAAATCAGAGAATTCACTTGATTACCATGGGATAGTCCTGGTTTACTAGTACCAAAAAACCGCACTACTAGGGGGTTTATGAAAATGATGGGTCTGAGAAAGAATGATGACTTGGAGTGCCTAAAGAAGTCCTACATACCCTTCGACTTCCTCAATGAATGATATTGGCACAAAAAATCTTACCGTATCTTTCATGATGAATTCTCCATCACTTCCCTAGGTTGGACTCATCGTAGGGTTTTTGTATTCATCGCCTGCTTTCTAGTTATGATAGTGTTTCCAAGACAAGGGGACATAATTCACACCAGGTTGGCCATGGTAACCAAAGCTTTAATGGAGGGAATTGAGGGACAAACCTATACTATTGTTCCAATGATTGTTGCAAGCATATACCAAGTTGTGGATCATTGCAAGAAAAGGTTCAAACATTTTGAGGGTTGTAACTTACTACTGTAGATTTGGTATATAGAACATCATCAGAGGGGCCAATACCGCTAAGAGTTTCCACGAAGACCATGGAACGATAACATAGCTTTCCACCATCATAAAATAATGACCTTCATCCCAGACAGATTTGCAAAGCCAGAGAATGCTATAGAATAGGCACAGTTTTTCAGCAATTTGACCGAGGACCAGGTTTACTGGATGTTCGAGTGGTTCCCTACTAATGAATTCATCATCAAATCCACGGATGTTCCGTATTTGGTATTGATTGGGTTAAGGGGAATACATCCCTATGTTCCTATCAGGGCCATGAGACAAGCTGGTAGAAAACAAGTCATACCACGAGTCTCCAAAATGAGTCATTACAGAGAAGATTTTTTGGATGATGCCATTCCATACAAATGTGAGGCCCAACACATGTGGCATTTGAAGATTATCATGGAAAAGGATACCATCAAGCCAGATCGATATCACGCAGGTCAATTGTACTTCTATCTATCATGGTTAGAAGATAACATAGCAGGAATAGTCGAGCTAGGGATTGGTGAAGGAAACAAAGTCATAGATGAGGTTGTTGAAGCACAAGTGAAGTCTGGAAGGCTACGTAAAAGAGTCCTTGAGTATGAATCCAGGCATATGGAACAACACAAGTTAGACATGGAGTCAATTAACAAGTGGAGGGAAATAGCAACAGGGTCGATAGAAAGGTTGGAATATTTGGAGCAGGGTCTAATGGAACTGGAAGGGAAGATGAGGAAAAGGGTTGTAGACTATCAGAATGTAGAAGGCAACGAGGGAGGACACCTAGCAAGGGGATACCTGTTGCTGAACATACACGACCTGTGGAATCTAATTGACGGAGCTAAGAAGGTCAAATATGAGGAAGAACCCTCTTGGACCAAGTAGATTAGGTTTATTTGTGTTGTGTCATTTTGGAATTCGAATGTAATAAGGCATATGCCATTAGTAAATCATTTAGTTATTGTCGTTTTTAGGATTGTATTATTTATTACATTAATGAAATGAGGCATTTATCGGCATTAAATCTCTCCAAATCTACTTGTCGCTAGGCTTACCTCGGGCACAACGAGGTTCCCCAAATTAGGACGCAGATTTACATCCCCGCAATACGAGTTTAAATATTGTAAATGCGTTTCAGAATCCTTAATGACTTGTTTACCTTTTTGCACTGTTCTTTATTTTGATTATTCCCATCCCTTAAGATTGGTTCGCACATACTGGTATCGTCAGCATATCACACCAGATCTAGAGGCCCATCACCTCCTCCTCCTCCAAGTAATCTGAAAGGCAAGGGAGAAGATAAGATGGATGATATGAGTGGTATCAGGAAAGAAAATGTTGCGCACATGGAAAATGTTGAAACTTCATACGGTCGGAGTACTCCGGCACAGAATGATTTGGTCATACGGGTGGAATAGAAAATACTAGAATTGCAAGGGGAACTTGAGTAGGTTTGCAACTTGGGATACCTCTCCCTCACCCTAAACGTCCCAGATCTTAACCAGCAAATTGCCCAAAACCCATCACCTCCTCTGCACATCATAGTACAGTTTATTCATCGCCATAGTCTTAATAGATGGGGATTCAAGCCTCAACATTTGTCCATTGACTACTCTAAAAAGGCTAGGTAAAGATTTCCATGACAAACGACTAGGGAGTATGACTGCGAAAGCATTTGATGGGTCTCAAATGGCCACGATTGGTGAAATCAACCTTTGTTTACAATTGGGCTCGACTTGGTTTGATGTTGAGTTTTAAGTATTAGACATATCTGCTACGTACAATCTTTTACTGGGACGACTTTGGATACATGCTGCTGGAGCTGTGGCTTCTACGGTACACCAGGTCGTGAACTTCTAATGGAACCATCATGAGGTAATCATTCACGGAGACGGAAGTAATTCCATTTACACCAGTCAAACTGTCCCGGTTGTTGAGAATAGAAGAAAGTCGGGTGGAGAAACTTATCACCGCATCGAGTGTCACAATGCAATTGAGAAAGATAAATGGTGGAGCAACAAAATTAAAAGCATACTAGCATGGTTAGGGTATGAACCCGGCAAAGGGCTTGGGAAGAAACTCTAGGGCATTACCAAATCGATACAGTTGAAACGTCATGGTACAATTTTTGTGCTCGGATATCAGTATGCATGGAAAGAATATGATGATTGGTCTACCCTATGGTGTGGTTCCTATTACCCTCTAGAGCAGCCAGTGACGCATCTGAGTTAGACCTTTCACCAGGCCGACACAATATGGGGATCTGAAGAGGAGGAAGTTTTGGCTGGGCTAAGGAACCTGTTTCTAGAAGACAAAGATATGGATTGCAATGTGATAGTTGAAGAGGAGGAGGAAGAAGGCCTTACCATTCAGACGGTGGAGAGGGGAGCATTTCTCAAGAATTGGACCGCCACGCCATCAAGGTCTAGACGAGTCCCGGAGTAGCATGGCTACTAATGCTATTTGAAAGAAAAAAACAAGTCTTTTAGAGCATTTAGTTGTTAAAATATATTCCTTTCAGTATTTTGTTTTGAAAAACATTGTTATGAAGTTATTCAGACGATATTTTGTTTAACATTTCAGCATTTATCAAATAATTTGTTGTTTTATTCTCGTTATCATTCATATCTTTCTTCTACAACATTACTATTTCTTACCCTAACAAACCAACGACTGTGACATGTAATGAGACAACGCAACCTAAGGATAGTGACTTGAAAGAAGAGGATGAGATACCTGAGGAATTTGTCAAAGAAATTGAGAATTTTGAGGACAAACCTAAGTCCAACCTGGACGAAACCGTGTCAATCAATTTGGGAGATTCTGAAACCATCAAAGAGACTCGCATAAGTATTCACCTGTTACCATCAGAAAAGAAAGAATACACTTATTTCATGAAAGAATATGAGGATATTTTTGCATGGTCATATGATGACATGAGCGGCCTTAGCACATCCATAGTAGCTCATAAGTTGCCTACCAATCCAATGTGTCTGCCTGTGAAGCAGAAACTAAGAAAGTTCAAATCAGACATGAGCCTAAAAATCATGGAAGAAGTCACTAAGAATATTAAATCCAAAGTCCTCAAGGTTGTTGAGTACCCAACCTGGTTAGCCAACATTGTACCGGTTCTGAAGAAACATGGGAAAGTCAGGGTCTGTGTCGACTATCCGGATTTAAACAAAGCAAGTCCCAAGGACGATTTCCCAGTGCCAAATATACTCATTCTGATCGACAATTGTGCCAAGCATGAACTCCAATCCTTTGTAGGTTGCTTCGTGGGTTATTATTAGATTTGGATGGATGAAGACGACGCAGAGAAAACAGCTTTCATTACACCATGGGGGTGTACTGCTACAAAATGATGCCATTCGGTCTGAAAAATGCTGGGGCCACCTATATGAGGGCCATGATGAGCATCTTCCATGATATGATACAAAAAGAAAAATAGGTATGTTTTGATGATGTCATCATCAAATCCAAGAGGGCCACAATTCACATAGCAAACCTTAGGAAGTTCTTTGACAGGCTACAGAAGTACAATTTAAAATAGAACCCTGCAAAATGTGCATTCGGGTTTCTTGCAGGAAAATTGTTGGGATTCATCGTCAGCCGCTGAGGAATCGAGTTGGACGTATCAAAATTTAAAGCTATCCAAGAGTTACAACCACCAAAGAGCAAGAAGGACGTGATGAGATTCCTGTGATGCCTCAATTACATCAGCCTCTTCATAGGACAGCCCACAGTAATATGTGAACCCATATTCAAAATGTTCAAGAAGGATGCTCAAACCAGTTGGACTGAAGATTGTGAAAGGGCTTTTAACAAAATTAAATAATATCTGTCCACGCCACCAGTCCTAGTCCCGCCAGAACCTGAGAGACCTTTGCTACTCTATTTGTCCGTACTAGATGGGGCTTTCGGTAGTGTTCTGGGACAATATTACGAGCCAAGAAGAAAGGAACAAGCCATATATTACTTGAGTAAAAAGTTCACACCTTATGAAGCACGGTATTCTCTGCCAGAACGCACTTGCTATGCTTTGACATGGATAGCTCAGAAATTGAGGCATTACTTCTGTGCCCATACTACATACCTCATATCAAGGATGGATCCTCTAAAGTACATCTTTCAGAAGCCTATGCCCACCGAGAAGTTAGCCAAGTGGCAAATATTGTTGAGTGAGCTCGATATCATCTGTGTAACTTAGAAGGCAGTCAAAGGAAAGCGTTGGCAGACCATCTTACTGAAAATCCTGTAGTAGGATAGTACGAACCACTAAAAATGTATTTTCCTGACAAAGAAGTGTCATTAGTAGGAGAGGACATTTCTGAAGCCTACGATAGTTGGAGAATGTTTTTCGACGGAGCCGCAAACTTCAAAGTAGTGAGTATTGGAGCGGTCTGGGTGTCAAAAATAGGTCAACATTATCCGGTACTGCAAATCTTAGGTTCTCATGTGCCAACAATATGACAGAATATGAGACTTGCATCAGGGGACTCAATTTGGCCATCGACATGAATATACTAGAGTTGCTGGTAATTGGTGATTCGGATCTTCTGGTACCTCAAGTTCAAGGAGAATGGGCTATGAAAAAAACTAAGATACTCAGAAACGCACACTGCGTAGGCTGTCCAATCATTTCTTCCAAAGCGGAGGAATTCTGTATATGAGAACACTTGATCTAGGACTATTAAGGTGTGTTGACACCAATGAATCTTCTAAATTGCTCGAGGAAATACACGCTGGAACATGCGGGCCACATATGAACGGTTTTGTACTAGCCAAAAAATACTCAGAGCTGGATATTTTTGGATGACTATGGAAACAGATTGCATCTGGCATGTCCAGAAATACCACCAATGCTAGATACATGCAGATATGATACGAGTGCTACCTAACGAACTCAATGCGACAAGTGCACCTTGGCGTTTTGGTGCTTGGGTAATGGATGTCATTGGTCCAATCGAACCCACTTCTTCAAATGGGCCCAGGTTCATTTTAGTGGCCATCGATTACTTCACACAATAGGTAGAGGCTGCATCTTACAAAGTTGTAACCAAGAAAGTCGTCACAGATTTTGTCAGGGATCGTATTGTTTGTTTGATTCGGGGTTTCCAAGTCTATCATCAATGACAATGCCGCAAATCTCAACAGTGATCTGATCAAAGCCATGTGTTAAACATTCAAAATCAAGCACAAAAATTCCAATGCATATAGGCCTCAAATTAACGGAGTCGTGAAAGCTGGCAACATGAACATCAAAAATATACTAAGTAAAATGGTAGAAAATCACAAGCAATGGAATGAGAAGTTACCATTTGCCTTATTGGGATATCGTACCAGAGTTCGCACATCAACTAGGGAAACTCCCTATTTGCTAGTTTACAGTACCGAAACTATCATTCCCGCCGAGGTAGAAATTCCTTCCTTAAGGATCATACAAGAAGTTGAACTCAGTGATACAGAATGGATAAGAAGCCTCTATGAGCAACTATCTCTCATAGATGGAAAAAGGATGAATGTAGTGTGTCATGGTCACTTTTATCAAAAGAGAATGTTCAAGGCTTTCAACAAAAGGGTCAAACCAAGACAATTCACACCGGGGCAACTAGTGTTGAAGCGAATCTTCCCACATCAAGATGAAGCAAAAGAAAAGTTTTCACCCAATTGGCAAGTGCCCTATATGGTTCACATGGTCAAGAGATACTATGTTTAGATTGTTTACATTTCTTCATCTGATGTAACTGAACTACGCTTGACCTGATTCCCGTTTAAGAGGGGATACGTAGGCAGCCCTGTGGATTCGGTCACATCTTAATAAAATCTTCATTTTCCACAACGAGAAACTGGGGCAGAATTTTGAGGAGGACCCTCAAAATTTCGGAGCAAGTCCAGCCGACGTCATCATGTGTAAGATAGTCAGAAAATCGGTAAAGCAACTATGGCAGAATTTTGAGAAGGATTCTCAAAATTCCGGAGCAGGTCCAACAAACTTCGTTACATGCAGAACGACCGAAGGATCATTTACTGAACTGGGGCAGAATTTTTAGGAGGTCCCTCAAAATTCTATAGCAAAGAAAGCCGTAATGTCCATAAAGTGTCACAATCATTAGTTCATCTAATTTACTTGATATTATATACCACTATGTTTCCTAAAATAACTCTATTTCATCAACTAAATGCATATTTTTCAAAAACGCTATTTCTATGGTAGCCATGTGTTACCTAGGGCAACACAAATAGTATTTCTAGAGCAAAGGAAAGCAAAACAAGCAGACAAAGGCATGAACAAACCTCCACTGCAAAACTCACAATTTTTCTTTGGATGGAGGAACGAGGAATAACCACAACTACATGCGCCTTAAAATCATTAACTTCATAACAACCGGACCGCCGAGCGCAAATACATCTCCAGCTAAGAAATATTCAGCTCCTATTTACTATTTGTCCATTGCATGAGACTAAGAATTGTCTCCTCCTTTTGCATGAGGCTAAGCCCTGCCTCCCTATTTGCATAAGGCTAAGCATTGCCTTCTCTTTGCATGAGACTAAGCCCTGTCTCAAATCTTGCATTAGGCTAAGCCCTACCTCCCCATTTGCATAGGTCTAAGCATTACCTTCTCTTTGCATGAGACTAAGCTCTGTCTTAAATCTTGCATGAGGCTAAGCCCTACCTCCCTATTTTCATGAGGCTAAGCATTGTCTTCTCTTTGCATGAGACTAAGCCCTGTCTTAAATCTTGCATGAGGCTAAGCCCTGCCTTCATATTTGCATAAGCCTAAGCATTGCCTTCTCTTTGCATGAGGCTAAGCCCTGCCTCCTCAATCACATAAGGCTAAGCCCTTGTTTACCGTGAAAATGGTAATAATAATTAAATTTAATTTAGTGGTTCTAAAAATACGTGATCTATTTTTATACTAGTTGTTAGCTAGTTGATGCTACGTGAAAGATTTAGAAACAAGATAAGAGCTTAAAAACGTGATGATAACCAAACCGAATCGGTGTTGATCGGGGCCTCGAGCTTGCCTATTTGAGGGCCTCGGGGTCGAGTCTGATGCTCGGTTGTGAGCTATTGAGGGTGTTCGATGGAGACTTTGTGGCATCGATTGTACAAGTTCGTGAAGAGGGCTGGACGAGTGGAATGAGGGAAAGCGGCTCGATCGACAAAAAAATAGTTACAAATAAATCAATGACGACTCTTTATGGCCAATAATAAGCAATAAGTGATGGACAATGAATGAAAGCAATGAATATAAGCAATAAATGGAATAATGAAATAGAGAGTAGAGAGAACATTCTAGTATATTTAGTATGGAGCAACAAATGTTTACAAAATGATAAGGATCCCCTTTATATAAGATTGGGAATCCCAAAATAGTACAAATGCATTAATTGCATAGATATGGGGCTGGTACAGCTATTAAATGCCTTGATTCGCCTTTTGGGCTAGTACACTAGACTTGACCTGCCATATGCACGTGCCTTGGGAACTCCACCTTGATCCGCCGACACTGGTAATTCACAATATTTGGGGACCGGTCATTAATTATACTATCTCGAAGTTGAACTGTCTTGAAGTCGAACTGTCTCGAAGTCGACCATTGAGAATTCTCAAAGTTGATCACTGGAAGCCCTTGAGATTCCTTGATGCCCGTGCAATCGAGCCATCGATTTCCACCATATATAGATAGTCCTCCGTTTCCGAGAACAAAGTGATAGGAAATGATTTTGACCTCCTACTCCATAAGCATCATCGCAATGACGTCAAACCATCAGAGCATTAAATGTCATACTTGAAAAAGCAACGCATGGGTCGCCGTCAAATACATCTATTGAAAAGCCCATGAACCGCTATTGGTTCATCCTTTCCGCTGCCCACACGACTCCTATAAATGTATCAATCGTTTGGTAATTCATACTTTCTCAACATATTCAAATTTTCAAGGTCAGACCCACCCCTTTACGCATTCTTTCTTCATACATTCTTGATCTTTTGCGTACTTTCTCAGAAAAGTTTTGCCACCATCATGGCTAGAACTTCCAAGACAGTTCCTCGAAAAGACGAGGCTTCCTCATCATCCCGAACATCTGAAGGAAAGCCCAAAGTGATACCCATCATTGAACAATGTACTCCCATCGGGTAGGACATGACAAAGGATTTTACCATCGACAAACCTTCATCTACACTGGGCCGATGCGAACACGTGTCTCGGTACATTAGCATTGTGACAGACATAAAAAATGTGAAGGAAGATTGTCGATGGGAGAGGCAACGCTGGTTGAGATTCCCCGTTCTAACGAGAGCATAACAGATCACAAAGTTGGCTTCCCTTATGTATATACTTACCCGTTCACTCTGGGCCCGGTCGATTATTCTAACCCTTCTTCCTCAGAGATAGATCCGGTTATTCTCATTTTCTGCGACAAGTACAAATGGACGCTTGGTGAAATCTATCTGTCTTTCTAGAGGTAGTCTACATGCTCTTCCACTTCTCCAATGGGGTCGAGGGCGAGACCTTTACCCTCGACCATTTATTCACATTATATATCCATTAATTTTATCGAGGTTTGATTAAGCTTTACCATCGGTCCAAAAAATCATTTTTCTCAAGCACCGATAAGGACAAGGATCGAGGGTGGATGAGAAGGTTCATCCGAGTGTGGACCTCGAACATCATCCCAGCCGGGAGGATGCCATTACCAGAGAAGTGGAATACACAACGTAAGTATTTTTCCTTCGAACGTGCTCTGTGTTCTTCTTACCTCTCTTCAAAAAAATGATTTCCCCTTGGTTTTTGCAGCTACCGCTTGGTACCCCGAAGCGATTCAGGATATGCCGGGATGAAATAGGCAGTTGGATACTTCGTTCCCGTATCTTGTCCGGTCTTGGCCCGACCTGGCTAAAACGAGGTCGGTGGCCAAGAATCATGGTAAAGTTCTTCTAACCACTTATATCTTAATCTTATGCTTCTCTTTCATATCCTTTATGCTAATAAACTTCGGCCGCTGTGTTTGCGCAGGCCTTGGCGATGGTGTGCAGATGAGACCACCTCCCGATGGCGAGGTAGAGATTCCAGAGCCCGCTAAGGGCAAGAAAAGTAAGAATAAGGTGGTTACTGATTCTCCTAAGGCAAAGAAACCAAAATTACGCAGGCCTCGAGCTGCCTCTAGGGCCTCGACTTCAGCTTCCGGAGCAAGTCCTTGAACTGGGGATGAATATGATGATGAGGGCCAGTACTATTTGGTATAGAGAACTAGGTTGGGTACGGGAGTCCCGCAGGTTCCCCGATCGGAGGTCGCTGAATCGGGAATGGCCGATTTGGATCGGTCCTATGAGATGAAGACCCTCGAGAATGGTGTGAATGTGGTCCCTAATTCCGTAACCGAATGTAGTGCAGCCCCTGCTGGGGAGACCATTGCTGATTGTCCCATAATGTGTGGGCCCAAAGCTTTCTTGGGGGTAGGAGTTGCCCCTTGGTGACATCGATTCACTGGATGGCCTTAATTTGGGCCATTAGTTCTCTTCTGGGGAGTTAAGGGACTCTCAGGACCTGAATGCTGCCAACGTGGGGGCTCCTCTCAAGGGAGGATGTGAAGTTTGCAACTTCCTTGATAACGTTGATGATGCCAGCGAGGACATTGATCTCGATGCTCCCCATGCTATTGAGGCAGCGGAGAAGTTCCAGCGACAGGTGATGGCGGTTCATGTATACCTTTTTTTAGTCTCAAGCATTTTCCTTATTTTTCTGACTGTTATGTGTTTCCATACACTAAGAAGATGTACGATCACACCCTCTCTAGGCTTCGAGAGGAGCTTCCATGCCTTGGAAAGGAACTCGAGAAACTCGCCAAGGGACTGCAGGACTCAGAGGCCTCCTCTGCCTGAAAGGAGATGGAGTTGGACAAAGTTCGAGCGAGTTTGGAGGGGGGGCTCAGAGAAAGGGCTGGCCTTGCGGAGCATGTAATTTGTTACTTGTAAATCCGTTCATTATTACCATAATTCAATGTTTGCTAACTTACCTTTTCTTTTGAAAATCAGGCAGAAGAATGGGAAGATCCTCGAGCTGAGGAAGCAAAATGAGGTACTGTCCTAGGAATTAACATTGACCTAGGGTCTTCTCCAAAATGCTCAAAAAGTGATTGTCGTTCTATCTACGGCCAAGTCCGAGGTCGAAGGAAAATTTGCTACTTATCTGAAGGATGCCGCCACTACGAATCAAATATCCCGAAGTATATCGGTAGAGGTCGAGCAAAAACTAATTCGGGTTATCGCTCATGCTAGTGCAAAGGTGAGGAGGCAAGCCTTCGAAGAAGCCAGTGCCAAAGGTACCGATCTCTCAACTGAGGTCGACAAGGCCTGAGAATCGGAGGAAAACTGGGAGGTCTTAGTTACTTTGGATGAAAGTCCCGGAGATGGTTCGGAGTGTAGTGGCGATGAAGAGTAGGCCGACGTCGTCTTTGCTTTTCTTCTTTCTTTTTGTGTATGTACTCCCGAGGAACCAAGTCTTGTAAAGACGCCACATGTAATTATATTTTTTGGCAATGCAAGGGAACCTTTCTGCTTCAAGTCTTTCCATTCTTTATATTCCATCGTCCTCGTGGAGTTAGCCTCCAAACTTTGATGTTGGCTCTTTGGAGCTCATACATGGAATAATCGGGGCCCCTAAGATCGGGTTCTACCTCAAAATTAGGTCGATAGCTCCTTTGGGGCTGATGCTTATGATAGAAGGAAAACATCGAGGTCTCGATACCTCCCAAATTTTGCGTGATAGCAACGACCATGCGACCTGATAATGGGACCCCGGGGTGGTCCTGCCAGTACATTTCCCAAAAAGGTGACATTATCATGGCCAGAATTAACTGGTCTTCTGTGTAGGCGAGCAGTCGGTGCCTGCCTTTATATATTCACTCGCTTACTTCTCAAATAAAGATTCTACTATTCTGAGTAACTATTACTTCCATAGAACTTTGTTCTTTGTGTTAATTCTACCGTTGTCTCAACACAAGCCTTTTCCCAAATCGTCATCCTCCTCTTCCTATTTTATCGTAACCATGACTGCTACATCGACATTCGCATATCAAAGAGAGGGGAGTTCTGCCTCTGTTCTATGTCCGGTCGGTGGTACACTGTTGGTACATGATGAGCAGGCCTCGAGGTGCTTTGTCTTGAGGAGAGAATTTACATTGGAGAGACCTCCCAACGTTTAAGGCCATCGAGAGCATGAATCGAGGTTCGTCTCCTCAATAAAGGAGGACCACATTGAGATTATTAGAAAAGAGTGCGGATGGGGAGAAGGAGTGGTACTGCAGGTACCTTCCCCGGAGGAGAGTATCATGACCCATGTTGAGGGGTTTTTGAGTGTGTATACACATCTTTTTACGTCGGGTCCCCCCGAAAGGGTCGTGCTTGAATTTTGTAAGAGATATTAGGTAACCCTAACGCAGGGTCACCTATCCCTTTGGGTGATAGTGATGGCGATAAGGTATTTTGCGGATCAGGCCAGGCTCGACTTCACTCTTAGCCATCTCATTAGGTTATATCGGTCGCTGCATTACCAGGGCTTCATTACTCTGCACCATCAATCCACTCGATCCCCTTCCATTAACGACGAAGAGGATGAGGACCGAGGGTGGATGAGCCAGTTCGTTTGAGCACGGACGGTCGATATTATCCCTGGAGAGTTTTTTTCATTTCCTGATAAATGGAAATTCACACGTAAGTGGCATACCTGTATCTTTATCGCTTTGTCCATAAAGGAGGCGGGCCCCATAAATGCATCATTCTATTTCATTCTTTGTATCGATTCCTTGGTTGCCGAACGAGGTCCCTAATCTAGCAGAATGGCCTCGCAAGTTGTCAACTTGTTTGAGCTATGATAAGCACAGGTGGTGAGACCTGTCCAAGGGGAGATGGGAGGCAAAACATCACAGTAGGCATTTAGTGGCCTATTTCCTCATAAAGCTACTTTTCCTTTTAGCGCACTAACTCTCCCTCCGTAGGTGTTGGAGATTTTTCAGAGATGAGGTCGTGCCCCCTAGGGGAGGAGTAGAGACTTCCAACCTTGAGGTCAAGGATCGACAATAAACGAAAAGAGTCTCCGAGGTCTGAGGATGGTTACGGCGGGGCGAGTCCTCTTCCGAGGTTCAAAAGAGGCGAGTCGGTCGATCTTCCGGCATCGCAGGCCTCTGTTTTTGAAATATCATTTCCTGTTCATGTCGAAGGTACTTCAAGGAACGAGGGTCATGCGGCACCCTCTTGTTTTTCTACGAAAGGTGCTTTGGGGTATAATAGGCCATCAGACAATAGCTCGGCCTTTGGTGAGGCTCAGCGGTTTGGTTCTATGGTAAGATTTAGTAGCCGGTATATGCTTATTTTGGTTTTGCGCCCTTCCTTTCTTATTTAATTTCCCTTTACACGACTTTGACAAGATTAAGTCCGAGCTGCTTAGCCATAAGGCCAGCCTGCGGAAATCTTTGAATAGGGAGAAATCCCATTGGCTCCTTTGTGCGAGGAAGGAAAGTGAGCTGGTATACCTACGATGTGAGGAGGATCGAAGTGGGAACTGGGATAGCCGTCTCGAAAGACAGGTAACCTATTTTTTGTGTTGATGTATGCTCCCCCTTTAAATTTCGGATATTAATGTTTTGATACTTCAGTTGGAGAGTAGAACGGAGGAGATAGAATGACTTTGGGGCGAAGTAGGCTGGGCCAAATGTGAGTTTAACGAGTTAAAGGCTCAGGTAAATGCCCAAGTTGCGGCCAATGAGGGTGTTTTGGCTAAGGCTTTTGCCCTTGAGGTGCAAGTCCAGAACGCCAATGCGAATAATACTGTCCGAGTGAATATGATCACAAAGCTCGAGTCCGAGCTTTTGAAGGTGAAGGCCGAGGTGGTGAAAGCCGGGCTGAGGATGTAATGAACCACACTAGGGCTGACCAGAAAATGGCGGCCTATTTGAAGGGTGCTGTCGATGCTAGAGCTTAGCTGAGGAAAGCTCTTGATCGTGGGAACAATAGTAAAGGGTACGTGAAGTGTAAATCTCGTAGCAAAACCCTCGAGGAAATTCATTCCAGGTGCTTTGACCTCTCGGAAGAGATCAAGCAGCCGAACGTAGAAGGATACGATGCTAAATTTCTTGTATCCGATGTTAAGGATGGCGAGGATGGGGCCGTTGGGCCATTGTCCCCAAAGAGGACGTATATTTCCTTTTCTATTTTTGTATTCCGTACTTTCAAAGTATGTTGTAAATGGATCTTGTATTTCTTTGCATGTATGTATATATAGGAGACCTCACAGTTTTATTTCTCCTCTGTTTCTTTTTGCCTTGATTTTATCCAGATGAATTGGTTCTAGAAGGAATCCTTAGATTCATGGTGCGGCCCTAAGGCTCATTAAGCTGGCCCGTGGGCTCTTACGCGCTTGGTCAATACAACCTTTTATTTTGGTGGTGGCGACAATTGCTTTTACGCTTTTGCTCTTAGGCATATTAAGTTAACTATTTTTGGTTTAGTCTCTGAATCAGGTTTTGACTCGAGCTCATTCGACCCTCAAGTTTTCGAATTTAGAACTGGCCCTTAAGCTCTTCCACCTTGGGTCAATGAGACCTTTTATGCGGGCTGTGATAGTGGCTCTTACGACTTGGGTCGATGCGACGTTTTATGTAGGATTTATTTTTCCCTCGTTAAGGACTTTTTGAAATAATGATTGCCTGACTCTTCGACGGTTTATTAAAAAAACGTCGATTGTGAGTTGTTATATGGCGTTCATCGAGCACCTATGAAGGTTTGACTGGGAGGTAGAGTATCTCGAAGCCAGTATTTAGGAGCTAACATGGTCGAAGCTCTTTGCCTACGTCTAGGGTAGCCTATTTAACTAGTTCTTTTCGAAGTATATTCGAAGTAATTGAAGGCCTGTGATTTATAGCGACAGTCAGGAGTCCCTGAGTCGCGTTAGTTTGGCTGGTACAACCTTATGACTAGAGTCACTTGTGTTTGGCCGAAGCCTTTAAGCCCCGAGTGAAGTAGTTTCGGCGTCTATATCGAGGTTATGCCTTTTTAGGGCTCTTACAAGTTTTATATATAGCCGAAACTTTGAGATCGTGTTTATGCCTTTAGTAAGGTCTTACAAGTTTTACATGCCTTTGAGGTCTTACAGTTTTGGATACTTGGTACAAGTATGGTTCAGGCCTTGCTTGAGGTCTTACAGATTTTGTTGTTGCCTTATATAGGTCTTACAAGACCGAGGCTGCACGCATGTGGCCTTATGGCCTCGGGTTTTGATAAGCCGATGGAGATGGCGATTGACGGTAGTCCCCGAGTCATCGAGGGTTTCTTGGCTCAGGAGCCATTACTTGTGAACTTGGTATTGCCTCATTGCGGGCTTGCGATTATGGAGTTCCGACCCGGAGGTCATGTAGCCTTGAGTTTTCGACGCCAGTTCCCTAGTGTTTGGGACGTTCTTGGCTCTAGATTTGTTTTGTGATCTCGTTGTTGCCTCATTGAGGGCTTACGAGTTAGGAACTCTGACCCAGGGTCATATTGTGTCGAGTTATTGACGTCAGTCCCCAAGTATTCGGGACGTTTTTTTTGCAAAATTACCGAGTTTCCATGAAACACAGAACGCTTTTGGGAAGTATTCTTTAATTATTTGGTAAAAATATACATGTCTTTATTGTTAAGGTCCGGGTTGTTCTATACGGGCACGGTTTGCTAGACCGTTTGGCCCGGTAGATTATTTTCCTATCGAGATCCTTCTTGGCGTATCTTGGCTTCTCTAATATGGTGACCTTCCGGGGGGATGCCCCCCAGTTTTTGAGGTTGATTGCAAAAGAAGCCTTGAATACTTTTTGGATCTTCCTTAGGTAGCATATATATGTTGCGTCGTTAAAAACCTTGCCAGTAAAACCCTTTTTGGGATAACAACTCGGTCTAAGGAAAAGAGTGCAACAGATGCTTTAAAACCTTAAGGTCTTTGAGATGGGTTAGCGCTTTGGCTGTCTCAGTTGGGTACCTACATAAAGGTGAGTACGAGATGTTACTTGAAAAGGGAGATGGTTGTACCTTAGTAGCGATGACGTTTTGAACCTCGGTAGGCCTTCAGTTATCTGCTAGAAGGACACGGTACGACACTTTGTTTGTTCATTCAGAGACAACCAAGAAGATGCCTTGTGATCACCGTGTTGAATCCGTTAAGGGTTAGAGGGGCGGGAATAATTTTGTCAAGCAGTCCAAGCTGTCTGTTGCCTTTGACCTGATATTATTGGCCGAGCTACCTGGATCCACAAGCACAAGTTTAATTTGAAATGTATCCACAAGAAAAGAGGTTACCAGTGCGTCGTTATGGAGCTAAGATAAAGCCTCGAGTTTACTTCTTCCTGGTGAGGGATGTTATCGTTCTCCTGACCCTGGGTTCCTACATGACACCGACACCTTAAAAGATCATATGAGTGACATGTTGCGACTCATTTGCTTCGTTCTTTTTGGTTGCCTCTCTTTCCTGGAGCTGATTTTTGGCTCAGTCACTGAGGAATTCCCGTAGGTGACCTTTATTGAGTAGTCGGGCTACCTCTTCCCGGAGTTGTCAGCTATCTTCGGTCCTGTGACCGTGTGTGTTGTGAAATTCACATACAAAGTTATGGTTCCTTTGTGAAGGATCCGATTGTACGGGCCTTGGCCACCTGGTGTCTTTGATTTTACTGATGAAAAACACGATGTCTGATACATCAACATTTAAGTTGTATTTCGACAGGCGACGTGCCTCTGTCGGCTCCATGTACCTATTGAACCCAACTCTGTTGACAAATTCCCAAGGATTCTGGCCTCGGTCCATTCTTCGATCAGTGCAGGGTATGTTATGTCTCAGGGCATTTTTCCGATCTTCGGTGTATGGCTGGTACCTTTCTTTGTTTGGCTTTGGCTCCTTTGCCAGAAACTTGCTTGGGTATACCGAGCCCAAGGGAGCTCCTAGTTGGTCGTCATCAACCCTGATCTTTGACTGCTGTTGGTTATGGACGTCCGACCAGGTCACAGCGGGATACTTTACCAAGTTCTATTTTAGCTGCCTTGAAGCGATCGAACTTCGTTCATTCATGCCTTGAGTGAAGGCATGTACTGCCCAGTTGTCTGAGACTGATGGTATTTCCATTTGTTCCATTTGAAAGCGAGATATAAACTCTCGCAGCATCTCGTTCTCCCTTTGCTTTATTTTGAAGACGTCAAACTTCCTTGTTGCTACTTTGATGGCACCGGCATGTGCCTTTATGAAGGAATATGACAGCATGGCAAATGAGTCTATAGAGTTAGAAGCTAGGTTGTGATACCACATCATGGCCCCTATCGAGAGTGTTTCCCCGAACTTCTTTAGCAAGACGGACTCGATCTCGTCGTCCTTTAGGTCGTTGCCTTTCACTGCACAAGTGTAAGCAATAACGTGCTCATTGGGGTCTGAGGTTCCATTGTATTTTGGAAGTTCTGGCATTCTGAACTTCTTTGGAATTGGTTTTGGAGCCGCTTCCTCTAGGAACGACCTTTGTATGAACTTCTTCGAATCCACACAAATCAGGATCGGGGTTGCACCCGAAATTTGGTTGACACTAGAGTTGTAGGTCTCGAATTTTCTGTCGTTGGCTTCTATATTCTTCTCGCCTGATTCAATCGTCTATGCCAGGTCCTCGAGGATCTTTACGATAGCAGGGTTAGCTACTGACCCATTGTTGCTTGATCTCTCTGGTACCTGCTCGGCTGGGGGAGCTGCCCTCGGTGCTATCGTGCTGGGAGTTTTCGGGTGACATTGCAGCTAAGAAATCACTAGTTGTTGTGCCTGCAACATTTCAAAAATAATGTGAAGGCTAATCTCTCGTTCTTCCCTAGACAGGGTATCCTGAGCTTCTTGTTGGCCTCGTTGGTGCACACTCCTATTAGTGTGGGAGTTTACATCGACGTGTTGAGCATCGTGTGAGACCGCGTCTATGGGAATCGGTTCTGGTGTGTTCTCAGGGTTTCGTTGTGGTACACCAACACCTAGAACTTCCACACCATTTTCCCCATGTTTCTCAAGATTGTTGTTCACTAAGTCAGAAATTTTGACCTGAAATCAAAGATCTTGGGCAAGAAAAAGTGTGAAAGATAACTTGCATTGCGTAGTTAAACCAGCAAGAAAATAATCACTATTATTCTTAGCCCCACGGTGGGCGCCAAACTGTTTATCGTGAAAATGGTAATAACAATTAAATTTAATTTAGTGGATCTAAAAATACGTGATTGATTTTTATGCTAGTTGTTAGGTAGTTGATGCTACGTGAATGATTTAGAAACGAGATAAGAGCAGAAAAATGAGATGATAACCAAACTGAATCACTATCGATCGGGGCCTCAAGCTTGCCTATATCGAGGGTCTCGGGGTCGAGTCTGATGCTTAGTTGTGAGATATCGATGGTGGTCGATGGAGACTAATAGTTACAAATAAATCAATGACGACTCTTTATAGCCAATAATAAGCAATAAGTTATGGACAATCAATGCAAGCAATGAATATATGCAATAAATTGAATAATGAAATCAAGAGAATGTGTTAGAGAGTAGAGAGAATGTTCTAGTATATTTAGTATGGAGCAAAAGATGTTTACAAAATGACAAGGATCCCCTTTATATAAGAGTGGGAATTCCAACATAGTACAAATGCATTAATTGCAAAGATATGGGGCATGTACAATCATTAAATGCCTTGATTCGCCTTTTGGTCTAGTCCACTAGGCTTGACCTACCATATGTACATTCCTTGGGAACTCCACCTTGATCCGTCGAGACTGGTAATTCATAATGTCTCGGGACAGATCATTAATTATATTGTCTTGAAGTTGAACTGTCTTGAAGTCAACCATTGAGAATTCTCGGAGTCAACCACTTTAAGCCCTCGAGATGCGTTGATGCCCGTGAAATCGAGCCGTCGATTTCCACTGTATACAGCCCAACCTCCACAATTTCATAAGGCTAAGCTCTGCCTTCCCATCGTAAAAGACTAAGCATTGTCTCCTCTATTAGCATGAGGCTAAGCCCTGCCTCCCAATTGCATAAGCCTAAGTTCTGCCCTTCTTTGTCCAATGACCGGATGTTACCCTATTTGAAACCTAGTACCATTTTGCCTTTTCGGGGCTAAGCTTTGTCTCGATCTTATACAAGACTAAGCTCTACCTTGTTTTCTTCATATGCATCACCATGTCTCTGTCCGAAGGCGTCATAGTCCAAAGGCATCATCCTCATAGTCTGAAGACACCATGTCATGGCCTGAGGATCTGTCAATATCGCACATCATTATTCAAAGCCGTCATGGTTCGGAGGCACCATTCTCATGGCCCGAGAACATCATCTCATGGCTTGCGAATCCTTTAGCTCATGATTCGTGGCCCAAGACGTCATGGTCTAAGGATGTCATCCCCACTATTCAAAGACAACTTTCATGGTCTATAGGGAATTTGCATCATGTTTAAATTCTCGTAGTAATCCATGTATATTTGCACACATCGTGTTTTAAGTTCTGCAAGTAATTTAGAAGTTAACTGTTCTTCAAATCGGAGCAACCTTCGCTCCGGTTTTCGCTCATACCATTCATACCCGGTTATTATTTCCGGACATAACCGACTCCCCATCAATTACTCGCCTTCACGCTATGACCATTCAGATATCTACCCTGCGATACATCCGTTACGCTTTAGATAAACATTCATAGCTCCACATAAACCCATCCAATACTATCCTTCCCAAAAAAACCCTTTCCAAAACATACGACTATTCCTATAACAATTCAATCGGTTTCATTCACCGTTGGGTGCAGAACTACACACAACTTGATTCTTGTAAAACCAAGGATATGTAGGAATCTCATAGACAAGGGTGCGGCCTATATTTTTCAAAACACCATATTCGATCAAAATCGGTCATCATTTCTTTATCCGACAATTCTTCCATCCTTCCCAGGTAAAGAGGAGCAGCTGTTGATACCCAATTTTTTCCTTACATATTTTGAATATGCATATATACCTTCAAAATAGTGCATGAACATCACCAAGTATTTTCCATAATTTTCTATAATTTTTAAAGGCTTCTAATCAATTTATTCCTGCATTATTTTATATAAATAATTATTAATTGCATCACAACTAATTTTATAATAATTTATTATCTAATTTTTCATCATTTGTATCCATATCAAGCTTTAAATAATTTTATATATATTTATTTTTTCATCTTTAGGCTAAAATTGCATATTTTCCAATAATAACCCATATATATGCATAATTACATTATTTACATAAAAAATAACCTTTTCTAATTTTATAATGTTAAGTAATAATTTTAAATTATTTTCATGTACAAGTGATATTTTTTTATTTATTAATTATTTTTTATAAATTATTTACTTATTTAATTGGGTATTTAAAATCTAGCCTTTTTGCTTAATTAATTTCGAACCTATACAATACCTATTAACCTAAACCCATTCCCGTTTAAAAACCTGACCCAATTCCTTTTCAAAATCACAGTCGTTGATCTCTGAAGATCAACGACTCACAACACCCCAACCCCTCTAACCCTAACCCATTTTCCACCTACCCACCGCCCTCAAACGCTCTCGTCTCCCTCCCCTTTCTCTTCTAAAACACTAGCATTGCACTCCTATTTCCCCCTTGATTCCTACCTATAAATGGAATCATTTGGTGATTCCCTACCTTATATAGCCCCCTTTCTTTACCGACTGCTCATTTTTAGTGTTACTTAACTTGATTGCCTCTAATGGCAAGTAGATTCTGTGGAGATCGAACCAAGGCTGGTTCAAATCTCCAACTTAATGTTGTTTCCATCTATGTTCATCAGCTTTCCTATGTGAGTACGCATATTTTCGTATCTTCAACTAACTCGTACCTAACCTAAAGTTAGGGTTTTCAGATCTTTGATTTGAACCGGATTTGGTTCAGCTTTATTTTGTTTTAATGTTATTTTTCATCTATATTCACTTTGTTACTCATAAATCTTCCTATTTTCCGTTAAATCGTTTACTTACCTAAAGTAGGGTTTTAACCTTCTTTAATCGAACCAGATTCTATTCAAATCTTATGTTTTCTTTAATAACTCTTTGTCTATGTTCTTTTATTAGAAGAAACGATCATTTGCCTTTATTTCTCTATCAATTTGTGTTTACTTAAAATTAGGGGTTTTTAGATCTTGGTCTGTCTAGGTTCATTATGTAATATTGTGCTGATTTTATGGTTTTCCTTTTGAATATTCTCTTGTCTACCTTATTTTACTCCACTGATTTTCTGGTTTACCCAAAATAAGTGTTTTGAAATCTTTTACTGAGATTTTAATATTTCCATTCTTGTATGGTACTGATGTTTCCTTATTTTGCTCGATTTACCATGTACTCATTATTTCCTTACCTTATTTGATCCGGCATTTGACTGTTGATTGATTCGGTATAATACCTACCTTAGTCTAAGTAGTACTTGCCCGATTACACACTATTATGTCCTGCTAATTGATTGAACTCGACTTCAAATTGATTCTAGAATTATTTTCATTCCTTATTTGTGTATGTTTGATTTATTCCATTATTTGTATGCCTAATTGAGTACTATTTAAACCCCTTCTCCTTCTCCCCTTTAGAGACAAACTCAAACTTTCATTCTCTCACTAAAAGAAACTTAAGCTCTCTTATTATGATTCTGCTCTAATTGTCTCCAGGTTTTGGCTAACTGAAAACCAAGGCCATGTTATTCTTGAACTTAACTACCGTGGCATATTTACTTGCTTTCTTACTTAACCGGTATACCCTAATCCCTTGTAATTTCATTCTCTATGCTTTGCTCGACTAGAATGTCTTAATTCCAAGTATGATTTTGTCATTTTTATGTAATTCTATGATCTCATCTAGTCCTGGAAGTGACACTGTTAACTTAGGACTAAGCTATTTTGAATAATACGAATCCTCCTATAAGTTAGCCTAATGTCTAAATTTGTTTCATGCACTATTTTTTAATCTTACACCTGTTCTAAACTTAGTATCCCTATAATACTATTAGCATGAAATTGGTTCAATAATGCTAACTCTAGTTTTAGTATGGTTACTTAATTCATGTGTCTGGCCAACTTAACTGTTTTGCCTAATTGCTTCTGTGATTGTCCTAGGTACTAGCATGAATATTTAGCTTAACTAGACTTTTAACTTACTTGACTTATTTGTTTGAGCATAACTTTGTTTGGTGCAGTTCTGCTTGCAACTCTATGTTTTACACCTTGTTTTCTTCTGAAATCAAACTGATTTTAAAACCTGACCTTACCTCTTTTTATGTACTGATCTAAAAACCCCCACTCTTAGTCTCTTAAGTTCTCAACCACTCCAGTGTGAGCACTGCTCAGGGTCCATATGAGACTCCTGCGAAATTTGACTCATGGGAGACTGGATTTCAATCTCTTATGAGTTATCTTCTGAATGTATGGTTCTGATGTGAGTATTTGGGCACTAGAAACCTGGTCCAAATGTGCTGTGGATGAGTCACTATGTTGTGTCTCAAAGTTGTTGTGGCTGGAAAGCCTGGTTCCCAGGTTTATTTGGGCCTAATGAAGGCTCCATACAGTGTCTCATTAGTATTATGTAATTCATTTGCTATTATTGTCTATAATAACAGATTTTGGGATATCTAGTAAAGCAGGGGGTTTTCTTATTTATTTTTTCTAAACTGGGTAGAAATCCTGCCTATTGGATTTAGTTATGCTGTCAATTCTGTTGATTTGGTAAAAACTATATGAGTTCTATACTATGCTTAGAAATCCTGCCTATAGGATTTTCATTGATAGTGTTAATTATGTGTTTGCATATTAGAAGTCTTGCCTATAAGGTTGGCATAAAAATGTATATTAGAAATCCTGCTCATAGGATCTATCAATCGAACAAATGTGTATTATCAATCATGCCTATATGACCTCAATGTTGATCTAACTATTTTCCTTTTGGTAACATGTACAATTTCTGCCCATGTTACTGCTCAATATATACCATGTCTATAGGACTAAAGCTGGTTTCAAATATAGAAATCATGCCTATTGGATTTAAACCAATTCAGTATTAGATATGATGCCTATAGGATTTAAATTAATTCAGAAGTAGATACCATTCCTATGTGATTTAAATCAATTCAGAAGTTGATACCATGCCTATTTGATTTAAATCAATTCATTATTAGATATCATGCCTATAGGATTCTATCAATTGGTTCTGAACATAATCGTCATGGTCATCACTTAGATGATATGCCTATAGGACTTAATAACAATTTTGGATTCTGTAAGCATGATGCATATTGTTTGAATACCCCCGCTATATCACTGAATAAAATAAGTAGGCAAATAATAGGTCCTAATACCCGCCTTAATGAAGTCACTTCTACATAACACTACTCTCCTATTTTCTCATATAGATATCATGTCTATAGGATTCTGCAGATTAACAAAACCTGCTAGTTAATTGCGTGCATTTGCTATTTATGTGCGGAGATTAACGTGAGCCCTTATTTATTTCATATTTGCAATGTCCTAACATGTTTTGTTTGCCGCTTAGTCTGTTACATTTTTGAGCAACCTAGGCTTAGTCTAGAACTATCCCAAATAGATGTCCTAATACCTCCAGGGCCATAGGTAAGGGACGGGTAGTGCACATATATGGATCGAACTAGAATCAATTAGAATGCTTTAGGTAACAACATAAAGATAGTTATCGGGTAGCATGAGATGATAGTTTGTGTCCGCTGAATAATATGTGTAACACCCCGAATCGAGGGAGTTACGAAGTATTATTTATGTTGCACAGTGTGATCCTTTAGGCTTAAAATTTTAGGACCCCCCATCCCTATTAAATATTCCGCTCTCTTCTTTATTAGACTAATTCATAAAATATGTTTGGCCTGGACCTAACCTTGTGAACCTCGAGGGTTGCCTAACACCATCCCCTCAAGGTAATTTTGAGCCCTTACCCGATCTTTGATGATGTAAACTAGTAACTTGAGTTATCTGCTCTAGGTGCCCTAACACACCTTAATCCGTTAGGTGGCGACCCTTTCAATTCCAAATCCCTACCCTCTCAAAAGGAGTTGTCCCAGAAATGTCGAAACCCGATTTTGTGAGAAAAGGGAGCACAACAAGAATCATGAGTAAAATGTTATAAATGTGTGATAACAGTAAATCAAAATATGATAGGATGATAGAGTGTATAGTCAAGTGAAGGAAAAGGCAAGAGGTGACAGACCTTGAGGCAATAAAAGAGTATAAGCCATTAAGTCATATACCCATTTTGAGAAATGAGTTGGTGACTCCAACGTGATTACTAGAAGGAAATGTTAGACCCCCAGAGTAATGGAAATCAGTATGGGCTAGTGAACAAGATAAGTTTAACATGAATTAGGGATCAAAAGATTTGATAATAGTCGGCATCATGAGAATTTCCGGAATCGTGTTCCGATAATAATAGAATGGACAATAGAAGAATATCCTTTAAAGTTCATTCAGGAAGACGCTTCCCTAAAGCAAGCACCGTGAGCAAAGTTAAGCTTAAGGGACTATGTGTGCTAGTTACACTAGGTGTCACCCTAGTGCGTAAGAACATCAGTTATCCTTGGTACATAAGGGTTACCGTAAGGCGAGTAAGTTGTCCGTGAAGAAGTGGAAAAAAACACCAAAGATGAAGAGGTTACTATGGAATAGTAAAGAAAGAAAGCAGTAAAAGAGGTGAAAGGAATGAGATTGCATTTATTCAGATCCTATAGATATGTTATGACTCCAGAACATTATGTAAGCACGACGCCGGGAAGAGGCAGTAAGGGTTCCCACACTAGATGTTATTAATAAATAAGTGCGAATGAACACTTGATACATAAGGCGCCAGTGCGAGGGTAAGTTAAGACAAAGGACATATCCCAAGAGAGATTACGCAAAATATAGATATGAGAATGGACCAACCATTAGCTAGTAGTTGATTCATGAATATGGCTAGATAAGAGGATACAAACAAATCAGTACTGTATACGGTCAAAATTGAGTATGATTTTGAAGGCTTAAATTGGGCTATAGGCCTGAGTTCGAGAGACTCAAAGTGGGTGTCGTATCCGGCTAAAGGACAACTAACTGGGGGAAGCTGATCGAGTGCCTGGTACGGACTGCATCAAGGGCAACATTATCTCAAAATCAATCAAGAAAGACCGGGAATTTCTCAAGGACACGTGGATCTGGGCATTAATTATAGTATAAGGGTTGTACGAAATGGTACAGGTCCGTACTAGGCCATTATACACCTATACCAATAGAATTCTTTACCTTGATGAGCAAGGTACTGTATTGGGGTTTTTTCCTCCGATATAAAGGGGACCCCAATCATTTTATAAAGGGATCAGATCATTCATTGGAATAGAAGATTCGTATTCTTTTCTCGTTTAGAGTGCTCTCCAATTATTCTTCAGCTTTATTGCCATTACATTATTGTTCATACTTTATTACTCTGAGCTGACCTCGTGGTCCATAGGTAGTCGTGCTCGAGGCTCCCTATAGTTCCAACAACCTCAACTTGGTTCTTTATTTCTTCTTACTTAAGCTCAATATTATTTATATAATCACTAGTATTAGAATATATCACGTATCTTTAAAACTACAAATTATCTTTAATTGTTACTCACATTTTTCGAGGTAAATAAGTATATTATGTAAGATAAATATAGTGAACCCCAACATAGTGAATTCAATCTCACAGATATGATGTCGTAATGCTTGAGAAATATTCAAATCTAATTTAGGGTAGTTAAAGGTACCGTATAAGTGTTATGGAAATAAAAGAAAGTTCCACAGGGGATACAGTAAAAATTTCAGTGTAGAAGTAACCTACGAGCATAAGAGAGCAGAGGTTAGTAACTAAGGATAGTTATAAGCGAGTAAGAACATCAAAAATTCCTTCTGGTATTCAATATAACAACACGCAACTTTACAAGAGCAAGAAGGTCTCCTTAAGTGCTACAAAGAAAGACTAGCTGAGGAAATAAAAAAAGAATGCTTCAACTTATGCATAATGACATGAAGAAGAAATGGTCTTATAACAATAGTCTCACAACAACATTGTATGTACTCCATAGGAAAGTGTCACATATTGTGGTTAATGAATGGGAAGAAGAAGAAAAAAACCAAAAGCGATATTTGAGATCATATGAGTTATAGGAAATAAGATAAGCCAAGTATACATACAACAAGTCGCAGACGACCAGGAAAAGCAGTTGCTTACATTTAAAGACAATTGAGAAGGCACGAAAGGAAATCTATGTCTCTAGTACCTTAAAGGAAGATTAAAAGTAATATAAACAGATATGTGTAGGTTGCAAGATAAAGTATCATAGAGTGACAAGATTTTAGGTAGATAGGAGTAAGGATAAGAAAAAGTGAGTGAGAAGATAACAAGATAAGAAGTTTTGAAGAATGACAAATGAACTTTGTCCTGGACCAGGTCCATCATGTGAAGCACTGTCATGATCAACCTACACATGTGAGATGCACGTGAATAAGATAAGTCCTATTGATCAAGCAGCAATATCTCCTGATCTGATCGAAAATGTTGCATATTGGATAAGGGGAGAAAGTCTCCTTATATGAAGAGACCACAATCCAACTAAAGAGAGTGTTAGAGTTTGATATCTTCAAGGGCTCAGCTACGCTAAAAGATCAGAAATTGAGTCCCAATCAAACTTTGATTTCAAACCTATTAAATGACAGTGATTGTTCTCTTTTACAGGTATTGCACAAATGGAGAAGCTAAACTAAATTGAAAGCAAAAGAGCGAGGAGATTTTGCAATCAATTTATGTGATATTTGAGTGTGCACTCTTGAAGCTACTTGAACGAGATAGAAGAACCAGTTCCATTCTGTTTTTTCTTATTCTAGGTCAATTGTAGTAGGTGGTTTAAAGTTGTACCATTAAGCTTTCATAGAAGCAATTGTATTTGGTACTTTGAATGTTCAAGTTATAAGCTAACTTGAAGTTGTCGTAACAGTTGAGGCTGTGTGCCACAACGGGATTAGAGTTAATCCTTAGGTTTACAAGTGTTTTTGTAAATGTTGTTTTATCTCAGTGATTTTAGTGGAAGTTTGGGAAAATCCCACTGAGTAGTAGGTCGTGGTTTTTTTACCTTCTGAGCTAGGTGTCTTCCATGTAAAAATCTTTGTGTTCTTTATTTTATGTACTTTTTATTCCACAAACAACAGTAGTTAGAACACCTAGAAGAACCAGGTTCTTCTAGAACAAAAATTTGGTACTGCACAAATGACCCCCCCCTCTTGTGTGGTATTGACGTTTAGAACATTAATTGGTATCAGAGCGGGTTATCCTTGAAGAAGCTAACACCTTACGGAAAGATCAACATGAGTGCAGCACCTGGGAATTGGGAAGGGCAATCCACTGCTAGGCCTCCACTTTTCAATGGTCAGTACTATTCTTGGGGGAAGAATAGGATGAGGGATCACATCATAGGATAAGACTATGAACTTTGGGACATAGTCACTGATGGTCCTCTAGCAACTGCTAAGAAGAATGCTGAAGGAGTGGATGTGCCAAAGACAAGAGCTGACTACACTACTGAAGACCTGAAGAAGTGGGAGAAGAATGTCAAGGCCAAGAAATGGCTTGTGTATGGATTAGGTCTAGTTGAGTATAGTAGAACTCAAAGTTGTACTACTGCTAAGGAAATCTGGGACACTTTGCAAGTGGGTCATGAAGGAACACCTCAAGTGAAGAGGTCCAGAGGAACACTGTTGTATTCTCAGTATGAGAATTTCACCATGAAGGAAGGAGAAACCATCCACGAGATGTATACAAGGTTCACCACACTGACAAATGAACTTAAGTCTCTTGGAAGGATTATTCTTGAAGAAGACAAAGTTGAGAAGATTTTGACAAAGGTTCTGCCAGTCTCGTGGGAAAGTAAAATCACTACTACTCAGGAATAAAAGAACATTGCTATCCTGAAGCTAGATGAACTAATTGGAAACCTTACTGCCTTTGAACTGAGAAGGCAAACCATGAAAATGGATGCACCAAAGAAGGAAAAAAGTCTGGCTCTTAGAATTGCTGAAGGTTCAGATCTAGAGGATGATGAAATGGCTATGATCACAAGAGATTTCAAAAAGTACCTGATGAGAGGAAAGGGTTCTTCAAGAGGTACAACCTTCAACAAACCAAAGGCTCCTAAGAAATAGACCAATAAGGGTTACTACAAGTGTGGTAAGACTGATCACATGATCAAGAATTGCCCTTAATGGGAAATTGAGTGGAAGAAGGAAAGGCCTAAACGAAGGAACATGAAGAAGGAACAGGTTCAACCAAAAAGGAACAAAGGATCAACAAAAGCTATGGTTACTGCCTGGGGAGAAGCATCAGATGATGACACAAAAGATGAAGCTAGAGATGAACAAGCACTCATGGCCATCGGAGAATCAGATGATGAACAAGCATTTATGGCCATCGGAGAATCAGATGATGAACAAGCGGTAAGTATTCTTCATCTCAAAGACAAGATTAAATTCCTATCTAAAGAAAGGTTGTCTGAGCTACTGCTAGACTTCATTGATGAGTCTGAGATAATTAACAATGAGAAGGAAGAGCTGTCTAGGGAATGTATGATCCTTAAAGCCAAGTGCAAAAATCTAGAGTATAGGGCTAATGAGAGTGAAAGTGAAAATACTAAGTTGAAGAACCAGGTTCTTGAACTTGACACCAGTGTCCTAGAATTTAGTTATGAGAATTTAAAACTGAAACTAGGAACAGGAAAGAAGAAAGCTGATCACACACATCTCACCCTAGAAGAAAACATAGGAAAAATGAAGGATGAGTTGTATAGGAAAGATGAGTAGATAAAAGTATTAAAAGAAGATCTAGGGAAGGTAAAACATGAACTAGACAAAACATACAAATGGAACAAGGCTTCTGATGCACTCTCCTAGCTACAAGAACATCATAGTAGCAACAAAAGAGGACTTGGTTATGGGACTCAAGAACCTAAATGGGATCCTAAAAGTGGACCCAAACTAGTTTGGGTTCCTAAGACTAACCCCTGATTTCTTTTTGCAGGTCCAAGTGAAGGGAAGCAGCCAAATATGGTACATGGATAGTGGCTGCTCAAAACAGATGATTGGAAGCAAGAACTAGTTCCTTTCACTTGAGGACCTAAGAGGAGGCGATGTCTCATTTGGAAATGGGAAGAAAGGTGAGATCATTGGGGTTGGAAAAGTAGGTAAGACAGACTCTCACTACATTCAAAATGTTTACTTGATAGATGGCTTGAAATACAGCCTGATCAGTGTGTCACAACTATGTGATAGAGGTAACCTTATGGCATTCACCTCTACTAAATGCTTTGTGATTAACCTTACCACTAACAAGATTGTTTTGAAGGGAAAAAGAGTTAACAATATATACATTGTAGATTTGTCTACTCTCTCACAAAATGAACTAAATTGCCTAAGTGTGCTGGATAATGATCCCCTCCTGAGGCACAAAAGACTTGGTCATGCCAGTTTGAATCAGCTAAACAAATTGGTTTCTAAGGACTTGGTAATAGGGCTACCTAACATCAAGTTCAAACAAGACAAAGTTTGTGAGGCCTGTGCAAGGGGGAAGCAGGTAAGATCATCTTTCAAAAGCAAGCAAATGGTAGGCACAACCAAGTCGTTAGAACTGGTCCATATGGATCTATGTGGTCCAATGAGAACCATGAGCAGATGAGGAGAGAAATATGTAATGGTACTTGTTGATGATTATTCTAGATTTACCTGGGTACTATTTCTAACATCTAAAGATGAAGCATTTGACATGTTCACTGCCTTTGTTAGAAAAACTCATAAACAATTAGGAAATCAACTTGCATCAATCAGGTTTGATCATGGAACTGAATTTGAAAATGCTATGTTTGCTGAATTTTGTGATGAAAATGGTATAGTTCATAACTTCTCTGCCCCTAGGACCCCTCATCAAAATGGAGTAGTTGAAAGAAAGAACAGGACTCTTGAAGACATGGCTAGGACTATGCTTCTTTCTAGTAAACTACCCCATAGCTTCTGGGCAGAGGTTGTAAACACTGCATGTTACATTATCAATAAATGCATGACTAGACCGCTTGTAGAGAAGACTCCCTATGAGTTACTTAAAGGGAGAAAACCAAATATATCCCATCTCAGGGCATTTGGATGCAAGTGCTTTGTGCACAATAATGGAAAAGACTCCCTAGGTAAGTTTGATCCCAGAAGTGATGAGGGAGTATTCTTGGGATATTTTTCACATAGAAAATCATATAAAGTGTTCAATAAAAGAGTTTTGTGTGTTGAAGAAAGTGTACATGTAATATTTGATGAAACTAACATTTTTTCTGAGAGACAGGAATATGAAGATCGATCCATTGGATTGGTAAAGGATTTGACTGAAGCCTAAGCACAAGTCAAAGTGGCACCAAAAGAAGGAACATGTGATGGAACATGTTCTTCCATCCAAAGCAACCTGACAGGGGGAACTAATCAAAGAGGAATTGAAATAAATCCCCTAAAAGAACATGTTCATGACCCTGTTCCTTAACAACAGAACATGGGAGAAACATCTAGCAGAAACCAGTTGGTTGTGAAACCTTACAAGTATCAAAGTTCTTATCCTATAGAGAACATTATCACTGATCCAACATCTTGAGTGAAAACTAGATCACAATTAAAGAATCTGTGTGCTTTTGATGCCTTTTTTTCTCTTACTGAACCTAAAAATATTGTTGAGGCTTCTGCAAGATGTAGATTGGGTGAATTCAATGCAAGATGAACTCAATCAGTTCGAAAGAAGTCAAGTTTGGCATCTAGTTCCAAGACCCAAGGACAGATCAGTTATTGGTACAAAATGGGTCTTCAGAAACAAACTTGATGAAGATGGAACAGTTACAAGAAACAAGGCAAGACTGGTGTTCCAAGGTTACAGCCAAGAGGAGGGCATAGATTATGATAAAACTTTTGCTCCAGTTGCAAGACTAGAGGTAATCAGACTCCTCATAGCCTTTGCAGCACACATGGAATTCACTCTTCATCAGATGGATGTCAAAAGTGCCTTCCTGAATGGCTACCTGAAAAAAGAAGTGTTTGTAAAACAACCTCTAGGGTTTGAGAGCAAAAAATGTCCTGAGCATGTGTATAAGTTATACAAGGCTCTCTAGGGACTCAAGCAGGCCCCAAGAGCATGGTATGAACGACTGTCCAAATTCCTACTGGAGCATGGTAACAAAAGAGGTAAACTTGAAAGTACCTTATTCTTAAGGAAAAAGTTAAGGATCTCCTCTTGTATCTTATTGCGAGTAGACTTGACTTTGTTTTCAGTGTAGGGCTTTGTGCTCGGTTTCAGGCAAATCCAAAATAGTCTCACTTGACTGATGTCAAGAGGATACTAAGATATCTGAAAGGCACCACTGATTTGTGTCTTTGGTACCCCAAAGGTAGTAATTTCAATCTAGTAGGATATGTTAATTCTGGTTATGCAGGTTTCCTAGTGGATAGGAAGAGCACCTCAGGTATGGCTCACTTTGTTTGTTCATGTCTTGCATCCTAGGCCACTAAAAAGCAAAATTCAATGGCCTTATCCACTGTTGAGGCTTAATATGTTGTTGTTGCATCTTGTTGTGCTCAATTGTTATGGATTAAATAACAGCTGGTAGATTTTGGCATTGAAGTTGGTTGCATTCATATATTCTGTGATAACACTAGTGATATAAGTATGACAAAGAACCATGTTTATCATAAGAGGACTAAGCACATAGATGTTAGACACCACATCTTAAGAGATAACTATGAGAAAGGATTGATCTACATAGAATTCTGTGCTACTGATAAGCAAATTGCTGACATCTTCACTAAAGCACTGAGTAGAGAAAACTTTGAGCGGAATAGGTTGGAATTAGGGATGATTAAGATCACCTAATAGGTATATATATATATATATATATATATATGGCTAGGAATTCTGAACCTGTTAAATATCTAGATTAATTCTTACTCAGCTTCATACTTTAATTAGTATACTCCTGTGACATGTGTATATATGACTCATTGATCTCTTACAACATTTTCTCTATTATGGCATTTGAAGCATGTTCAAGAGAGTTCTATATGAAGAGCCTGGTTCATCAGTATGGGTTCATATGAAAGCTCAGGTATGTTTTCTAAACTCTACACAATTAGAAAGATTAATAATTCAATCATGAGCAGAAGTCCTATACTTGTCAAATTCCTAGAAAATTCTATTCGTTGAGCATTGAACCAGTTCTGTCCATCTAGAACTCTAAACCGTGATTTTTGCCTAATATCTAGGCAAGCCAAATCTATCATTAAAATTCTGGAATTTCAGTTTGATTAGACTTCTATTTGACCCCTAAAAAAGTTGTCGTTACTTACTTAATGTCTAATTTGCTTTAAATGCACTCCACATCTCCAGTCATCTTCATTATTCTAAAACCGTCAAAAATTCCTCTTCAGTTCTAATTGCCCTCTTCTCCAAAATTCCCAAATTCTCTCAAGAAACGAAGAATCATGTCTAACCCACAAGATCATCCTGGCGCTCCTTCACCACCATCTCCCTCAAATTCATCTTCATCTACTCCACCCAGTGCATCTCCAAAACCTAGGTTTCTAAGGCAGAAAATGCTTTCTCGAAAAACCATAGCATCTGGGGCTCTGAGAAAGGTTTTAAATGAAAGGTTGAAAGCTAGCTAAGTGAAAGAAAGCCCAACTCCAAAGTCCGATTCTAGCTCTGAGTTCGAATCCTTTAAATCCGCGACTGAGAGAGATGGACATGGGTCTTTTGGCTCTGAAAAGACTCAAGAATCTCCTTTTAAGGTAAGTTCTCTGTGATTGAAAACTTAGAAACTAGGTTTGTTCTGGTTATACCTATTATGGATGTTGAGTTGCCTGAGATGAGTAGGAGTGGAGGTAAAAAGAAGTCTGAAAAAGAAAAAGTGAGGGAGGGTGCATGTGGTGAAGCGAGGGGAAAAGGGAAGGGAGCAGTTCTTGCTATATATGGGGTTGCACAATATAGGTTGGATGAGAGTGGCATATAGTCAGGGGAAAGTGGTTCTGGGGAAGCAGCTGAGGGGTTGGTTCATCTAAGCAAACAAAGTGATGAACCTGTTTCATCGACTAAAGAAACCGTGGCAGACCTGTTAAAAATGGTTGGGGCAAGTTATGACCCAAAGAAATGCAAAGCTACTACACCAAAAGCCCCAAATGTTCCCAAGCTATCCAAGAAAATAAAAACCTCATCCCCAACACCTACTGCCTTTTCAGTGCCTAGGGGTAGAGCCACAAGAAGTAGGGTAAAACAGAGTGAAGCTGATCTATAACATGCTTTAGAAAAAAAAAGAACAAGAAAAGCGATAAGGGAAAGGGAAAGGCTGCAGAATCCTCAAAGGCTATTGAGGAAGAAGAGATGGAACTGGTCCATCAAGAGAGGGGTACAACAGTAGAGGTTCCTACACCAAAGCCTAAGAAACCCAAAACTTCCTCCAAGAAGTCCTCTTCTGTGCCTGTAGCTACTGGACACACACTCGCCAAGAGGACAAGATCTGCAGTGAAAGCCAAACAAACCAAAGTTTCTGATGATGATTATTGGAGTGGAGAAGAAGAAGAAGAAGATGATGAATTTGAGAAGGAACAGGATAAGCTTGCCATTTTTGGCAGAAGAAAAATCTTAAAAAGTAGATTGTTGAAGGACCTGGTAGAACCTGGGATGATGAGATTGGTAGACTCATTGGGGGCTCAGGGATGGAAGGACATGGTCCTTCAGATAGAAAGTAGGCTATCTAGAAATGAGTTGATTGAATTTATGGCAAATGCTGCTAATAAGGATAGAGTTGTCAGTAGCTAGGTGTAGGGAGTTCAAGTGTAGTTTGATGCTGTGAAAACTGGGAGAGATTCTAGACATACCCTCTTAAGGGTTTGATGACTATACAAGGCAAAGGTGGCCATGCCTGGACTCCCTCTCCACTTCCCTTGAAATCACCAAAAGGTTCTGTGATTCAGAGAATGTGAATGAAGCCAGAGCTGTGCAGAAAAGTGAGATGAGGCCTCAACACAAGGTGGTGTTTGAGTTTGTCAACAAGTGCTTATTGCCAAGACAAGAGAGAAGGTACACTGCCAACTACATGGATCTGGTTCTTATGGAATGCTTGGAGAGAGGAAAGCAAATCAACTGGCCTGCCATCATAGTCAAACTGCTAGACAGGGTCATAAATGGTTCCAAAGCTCATGCTACCCCATATGGCTTCATACAAACCACAGTTCTGGACAGGCTCAATGTGCCTCTAAAGAAATGGGAAATGGCCTCGAGCAAATAACACTTTGGCATCAAAACCCTTCTTGCTTGTGACTATCTAGTAAATGTCATCCCAGTTGAACCTGGTTTATCCTTGAGGACACCCATCAACAGCAAGGTTAGGACTTTGGTTCAAGAATGTGCATCTAAGGATGCTGAAATTGATAGGCTTAAGGCTCGTGTGGTTGAAGTGGAAGCTAAGAGGGATGGTCTTAGAATTGAGCTTGCAAAATAAAAGGATAAGAATGATGGAATTCTTCAGAACATGCTGAATCTTCTCCAAACTCAACCCTCCAGTTCCTCCAAGCCGTAGGACTCCTAGTTTCTGTCTCCTGAACTAGTTCTAGTACCTCCAAGAGATTGTTAGTGGCAACATATCTCTTTTAATGACAACTGTTGTTTTCTTTTGTTCAATGATTATTCTGACCATGATAGTTTAAATATGTTTGTTTGATTACTGATGATTACACCATGATTGCACTTGCAGTTGCCCCAGTGGCCATGAGTACTTATTAAAATCTAAAATTCACACTGTGTATGCAACTTTTAGATGATGACAAAAGGGGGAAGAGATATTGTGCTGTACACATATTCTGAAAAAAGTGATATTTATAACTTAATTAACCTGGTCCTTGATAAAAATAAAATTTTCTAAGTTTAGTGTTAATGGTTAAGATGATTTCTTACAGGTTTTTTGATAAGTAAAAAGCACAGAGTTTATCATCATCAAAAAAGGGAAATTTGTTGGCCTAAGAACAGATGAAGTTTTGAAGAATGACAAATGAACTCAGTCCTGGACTAGGTCCATCTTGTGAAGCACTGTCATGATCAACCTATACATGTGAGATGCACGTGAAAGAGATAAGTCCTACTGATCAAGCAGCAATATCTCTTGATATGATCGAAAAGGTTGCATATTGGATAAGGGGAGAAAATCTCCTAATATGAAGAGACCACAATCCGAATAAAGAGAGTGTTAGAGTTTGATATCTTCAAGGAATCAACTACGATAAAAGATCAGAATTTATTCCCAATCAAACTCTTATTTCTAACCTATTAAATGACAATGATTTTTCTCTTTTATAGTTATTGCACAAACACAGAAGTTAAACTATATTGAAAGCAAAAGAGCGAGGCGTTTTTGCAAGCAATTTATGTGAGATTTGAGTGTGCACTCCTAAAGCTACTTGAACGAGATAGAAGAACCAGTTCCATTATGTTTTTTATTATTCTAGTTCAATTGTAGTAGGTGGTTTAAAGTTGTACCTTTCAGCTTTCATAGAAGCAATTGTATTAGGTACTTTGAGTGTTCAAGTTATAAGCTAACTTGAAGTTGTCGCAACAGTCGAGGTTGTGTGCCACAACGAGATTAGAGTTAATCCTTAGGTTTACAATGTGTTTTTTTAAATGCTGTTTTGGCTCAGTGATTTTAGTGAAAGTTTAGGAAAATCCTACTAAGTAGTAGGTCGTGGTTTTTTTCACCTTTTGAGCCAGGTGTTTTCCACGTAAAAATCTCTATGTTCTTTATTTTATGTACTTTTTATTCCCCAAACAGTACTAATTAGAACACCTAGAAGAACCAGGTTCTTCTAGAGCAAAAATTGGGTACCACACAAATCACCCCCCTATTATGTGGTATTGACGTTTAGAACATTACTATCAAAACAAAAGAGTTGATGGTTTTCATAAGTTATAGAAAGCTCAATATATCCCTAATGAATGTAAAAAAGTATAAGACTAGTAGCATTTAGAAGAGATGGAATGTTGCCCTGGTAGTAGAATAAGTTTGTAATAGTGATAGATAAGAGTTTGATGTTTAGGCCTTTGATTGAGTAATAATTTTATGAAAATGGATTTCATGAATTGCACGGGATTAGAATGTCCCCATAAGATGAATCACATTGGGATTCTATGAAATACAGTTATTGAAGTTTGGTATCTTCCTCGATGAGACATGAGCCCTAGTGATAATGTATGACGTAAGAGGTATCAACTTATTAAATAGATCAACATTAAGGTGAATCAATAATAGATGGATAAAAATTCTAAAGTATGATAGGAGATTGTGATGCCATTCTTTCGATGAACAAATATAAGGAAGCATTAAATGGCTTAGATTTATACATATATGATAAGCGATGATAGAGTAACCTGGAGTTGGGTAGCAGACCTCAGTAATCATAGTATAGTATGACCTACCTAGATGCAGTAAAGGCATATAAGGATCAATAACTAAGGCTATGAAACAAAATATAACAATAGTAGTAAGTTCGATAATGTACCGAGCGAAGAACTTAAGTACACCTATAGATGCCAGAGGGACAACTTGTCATAGTTCTGTATATGTTCACAAAGTGATGCCTAGAGATTGGCTAAAAACTGGAGGAAAAAGGAGAGAAGAGTCGCATAGGCACACATACAAGGACAAAGTTGTACAAGCTGCATGATAGAAGGTAGCAACAACTACGAGATTGAAAGAATTCTGACAACATGTAATGGTGTGAAAAAGAGGCCTAAAGGGAGGAATGCCCTGGCCTTTGGATTTATTCGCATAATAGTTGCCTAGATGTCAAGGATAGTATTAAAATATTCATAAGAACTGTGGGTTATGATACTAATAAGCGCATCAATCAGCATTCGAGGACGAATGTTCCAAAAGGGGAAATGATGTTACACCCTATGTTTTTGTACATGAGAGTACATCGTAAGACAATTGATGTAAGCTCAAAAATGAGATCATCTTTAAAAGTGCATAATGAGAGTTAATCATGTTACCGTGGAGGTTACGAATATTTAAGATCATGAATATCAAGTACGAAGAGAGTTGGAAGGCTTAGAAGCTAAGCTAATTGAAGAAAATAAGTTTCATCAAAAGTCGACAAGTTTGGAATGTTATAACATGTACTTTAGGGTGAGACTAGGGTTCTTAACATGATAAGGAGGTTAGGATATGATTTATTTTAGTCGTATGATATTCGTGTGCTACATTTTGAAGTCAAGCAAGTTGTGCAACAATAGGTGGCAAAGATCATCACAAGTTACATTCATAAATGTGCTGAAAATTTTGTCAAAATGGATTTGAGATTTTCTCCAAATATACTTGGAATTACGGGGCGATCTAGTTACACAATTCATATCTAGAGTCTAGTTTCTAACACATGTAACTATTTTTTGATATGACATCAGAGTAGAGAGATACTCGCGTTTTCCCGAGACTGCGCAAGCAGCTTCCATGGGACCCACGATATCGTTGTAAAACTTCAGCTTGTATTTAAGTCAATTTTATATTGTTTTAACTCATTTTTCTCGCTCAAAACAGTTCCTAAACCCTCACAAATATCTCCAAAGATTCCTCCATAATTCTAGGGTGAAAACCTAAGATACAAACATAAATCCAACGCAAGAAATCTCGTGGTGCTTTCTATATAGTAGTTCTTCATCTTGTAGGTGTTTTGGAGGGTTCTTCAATGTTAAGTAACCTTAGATTTCGTGATGATCTTTATGATTAAGCTAATAATCAGTCCCTCCTTCATATATATCAGAGTTTCGAAGTGAAATACAAGTGTTTACATACCAACTTGAACACAAAAGTTGATTTAAGAAGAGAATACAACTCTTATAGTGTTGTGGTGTGATTGATGGTTTTTGTGAGCTACACCACCTGGGTATTTCAAGTTGTATATACTTCCCAAGGCAATTATATCATGTTCTTGTTTGTTCTTAAGGTTAATCGTGTGTTGTTTGAGTTGTTTGAGTGAAAATCTACAAGATAGTAATTGATATGGCATAAGGAATCGTTATCTTTTTTTGTGGGCTGTGTTGAGGCTATATATATGGTTTGTTGTGGCTGGAAGTTATTATAAATAGTATGATTATGTTGTGGCTACTGTTGTTAAGATTATCTGTGTGCTAATTCATTGGATTGAAGAAGATAATATGAAAAATAAGAGGTTGACGATAAAGGTTAAGGTGCTAGGTGTGTGGACTAGTTTTGAAGATTATTCTTATGATGTTTATGCCTGAAAATGATATGGTAAACAAAAGTATGTTGTTATATAAGTTGTAGGTAGATTCATGGAAAAGGAATTGGACTAAATTATATTTTTTTAATTGTAAATCAAGCTTGCCGCTCAAAATGGTTGTTGAAGTAATCAAAGAGCTTATTGTAAATTATATTGTTGTATTTTGGATTGTTTGGTGACTTTTAGTAACTTATGAGATGTAGTAAAAATATGGGAGGTACTGTCCATTTTCTTGTAGAATATTGGTTTTGAATTATGAGACTTACAATGCTTATATGATGACGACGAAGTTGGGTTACTCATTGCAGACAGAAGAAGACCATATTGAGCTTGGTTGACGATTGGAGAGAAGATTTCAATGGTATGTTAAGGCTATCCCTTATTTGTTTTTGGAATCGGTCCATATGATGCCCTAAGAGGCTTGATGATGTTATGTAAACATAAACCTATGCATGATATGACATCTATACGCATATGCATGACATTATAAATGTCATGAGTCACATAACTATTTAGACTTACAGGTTGAGTTCTTTACTCTATGTTTCTTTCATGTCTTTTATACACTGCTTTCATGCCTTACATACTAGGTACTTTATTTGTACTGACGTCCCTTTTGCCTGGGGACATTTTTTTTCATGCCCGCATGTCCCGATAGACAGGTTGATAGTTGTCCTAGTAGGCTATCAGCTCAGCAGAAGGTGTTGGTGCGCTCCACTTACTCTGGAGTTGCCTATTTGGTCAGTATGATTTGGACATGTATTGGTATGGCGGGGCCCAGTCCCGTCCTTTGTGACGTTTATGTACTCTTAGAGGCTTGTAGATAGATGTCATGTATATGGATACCTGTATGGGCTTGGCGACTAATATTTTGAGTGTAGACATGATCATGTCAGCCTTATAGGCCCGTATGTCACATGTATAAGTTTCTATATAATGTTGGGCCATCCTATGTCTAGTATTCCCTTATGTTTTATTCTGTTTATCTCGTGGCGGCCTTTTGTCCCATTTACCCATAAAGGTATGATAAGAAAGATATATTACGCTGGTACTCAGTTGACTAAGGTACAGAGTGCGCATTGCGTCTCTGCAATTTGGTTCGTGACACCAATGGTGTGTAGCGTCGGCATTTATCACATTTTTGTACGATGTTTTTAGCATCATGTTCCTTGTAGGGCAAGTAATATCCTGCCCGTATCAACTTTATCTCCAAGGAATTTGCGCCTGAGTGGTTGCCGCAATCTGTTCGTGGACCTCTCTCATGACATAGTTAGCTTTGGATGCCCCTAAGCACCGGGCCAGCGGGCCTTGGAAAGATTTTCTATACAAGTGGCTTATCTTGAAGCTATATCCTGCTTCTTTGGCATGCAACGCCCATGATGCTTTAGGGTTTTTGGGAAACTTCCCATGCTCTAGATAATTGATAATCTAATTTCTCCAGTCCCAGACAAATTAGTCTAATTTACCTCTTAGTAACCATCCGCATCCAGGACTGAGTTCACCTGTTGTACTACCGTGCCAGACTCGTATACCTTTATTTTCATTGATGATCCTAAGTTCGCCAATGTATCTGCTTCTGTATTACTCACTCTTGGGATATGATTAATTGACCACTCCCGAAATTGCGCCAATAGAGCTTGGACCTTTATCACATATTGTTGTATGCGTTCTTCTTTAGTGTCAAAGATCATGTAGCCCTGATTTACCACTAGCTATGAGTAACATTTGATTTCGATGACCTCGGAGTAAAGTCCCCAGGCCAATTCGAGTCCTGCAGTCAAAGCTTCATACTCTACTTCATTGTTAGTTAAACGGACTGTTCATATAGCCTACCTTAGGGTTTCCCCCAAAGGCGTGATTAAGACTATTCCGATCTCGAACCCTTTTACGTTAGAAGCTCCGTATGTAAATAAGGTCCAAACCCTTGATGTCGATTCTGACACCATTACTGCTTCCTTGGTTACCACATGCAATAATCCCGGACTGAAATCAGCCACGAAGTTGGGCAGGACTTGTGACTTAATTGCAGTCCTTGGTATATATTCTATGTCGAATTCATTCATTTTGACGACCCATTTGGCTAATTATCCAGAGAGCTTGGGTTTATGGATAATTTTCCGCAAAGGAAAGTAGTCACTACGGCTATCATGTGGCATTGGAAGTAGGGCCTCAGATTCTGAGTGACTATTAGAGAGCTAAGGAAAGTTTCCCCAAATGTGGACAGCGAGTTTCTGCTCGCATTAAAAAATTTCTAACATAATAATTGGTAGATTTCGTACCTTCGTCCTCTCGAACTAATACCGAACTTACTACAACATTCAAGACCGCGAGCTAAACTAGCAACGTTTCACCGTATTTTGGTTTTGAGAGCAATTGAGGGCGACAAGTACTTTTTCAAATCCCTCAAAGCCTGTTGGCATTCTGGTGTCCATTAAAAATTATTTTTCTTTTTAAGCAGTGCGAAGAAGCGATGACATTTTATTGGCGATTGGCAAATGATCCTGCTCAAAGATGACAAACTTCCCGTGAGCCTTTGGACTTCCTTTACGTTCGTTATATGATCCCGGATGTCTTCTATGGCCTTGATTTTTATGGGGTTTATCTCAATTCCCCTTTGTGAGACCAGAAATCCTAGAAACTTACCAGAGCTAACCTTGAAAGCACATTTCTCGGTATTAAGTTTCATATTATGCTTCCTCAGGATGTCGAAAGTTTCTTGCAAATGTTTATGGTTATCACTTGATTCAAAGATTTAACGAGCATATCGTCTATATAAACTTCCAAAGGTTTTTCTATTTTATTTTCAAACATCCTGTTCACGAGGCATTGATAAGTGGTTCGACGTTTTTCATCCCGAAGGTCATCACATTCCGAAATTTGTTACAAATAAAACTTTTTTCCTAATCTTCCAGGTTCATCCTGATTTGGTTGTATTTGGAATAAGCATCGATGAAACTCATTAACTCGTTCCCGGTCATGGCATCAATCATTTGATCGATATTTTGCAATGGGAACGAGTCTTTCGAGAATGCCTTATTTAGATCTTTTTGTAATCTAACACATGTGAAATTTATGTTTCTTCTTGGGATCTAATACTAAATTAGCTAGCTAGTCCGGATATCTTACCTCTCGGTCTGTAAGGCCTCGTTAAAATTTCTTAATGATTTAAGATTTTAAAGTTCTACAGTGGTATTCGGGAATAACGTATTCGAGTAATTAATAATGGGGTGGAACCACATTATTTTAGAATGAAAAGTGTTTTGGAACATATCAAGGAGGTTTGTAAGTGGGGAGAAGTTACTTGGAAAGAGTTGGAAAGTTGAATTTTTGGAATATTCATAAGTTTGACTGGGAGATGACATTGACGTTACTAGGCTTGGATTTTGATTCCGAAAATTTGAATTGCTTCATTATGTCATTTATGTCTTTTGAGAAAAATTTGAAGTCAATCGAACATGATTTGATAGGTTTCAGCATCGAATATAGAAGTTCAAATTCGATAGTTTCATTTAAGATTGAATTGGGGTGTGATTTGTGTTTTTGGTGTTGTTTGATGTGATTTGAGGCATCGACTAAGTTTGTATGATATTTTTGGACTTTTTGGTATATTTTGTTGAGGTCCCTAGGGCCTCGGGTGGATTTTGGATGGTAAACGAAATTTAATTTGGATATTTCTAGGAGGTTTTGATGTTGTCTCTTAAAGAACAAAAGGCATCACATTAAGAAAATGAGCTCCAAATTCAGTTTTTATTAAATCACCAGATCCTTATGGAAATAACGGAGCCATAGCAAAAAGAATCATCGAATTCTGACATCGAATGAGAGAGTCATGCCTATTTTACGGCGACATAGAAATGATTTCCGATCGCCAACACCCAGGGTACCATGGGGTGCTATCACTGGTACTGGGTATCTTGAAGTTCTGGAACCAGCGCCGCAGAGAGCGTCCCATGCCACCTGTGGTGCCCGAAACATTATATACTTATTCCGGGGTTCATTTTTTCCTATTTCTCTTTGCCGAACTTTGGGGTTTTTCTTGTAAGGCCCCGGGAAATTTTTCCTAAAACCCAGAATTTCGTGGTGCCAAGTTACGATTTTGTGTTAGAGATTGTTGAAATTCTTCACGGCAAGCTTGCTAGCAGCAGTTCGGACTTTTTGGATTGATTAGTACGCTACAGAGTTAAGGGAAAGTGTTTTGAAGAAGTGTGTATTTCTGCGGCCAGTTATTCAGCCGCTTAATCACTCTACGGGCTACATTTTGGCCGCAGAGTGAGGCAGTCTTTTCGGCTAATTTTGAGGTCAGTTTCGCGGCCAATTATGTGATCGTATATCTATTTTGTGGGCCACACTTTGGTCGCATAATCGTCCTTCGACTTTTGCGAAGGGAGGTTCTGTGGCACATCATGCAACTGTAGAACAGGTCTACGAACCGTATAATGGCAGCAGACTGAAGCAGAAAATTCAGTTCCCTGAGGGCCACCTTTTGATGTTGTTTCACGGACCATATAGCCATTATGCGGTCGCAAATGCGGCCGCAGAACCCATTCCGGAGCTTCATTTTTGGGGTTTTAAAACCCGACCCAACTTTGTTAAATTAGATGTAAGGACCATTTTTAGCTTGTTTCTGATATCCTTAGAGAGAGAGAAAGAGAGTAGTATAGAGATAAGATGATCTTCATCAAATTTACTCTTCGATTCTTGCTTAACACCTTGAAGATTATCAAGAAAGCCACCTAGGACTTCTTTATAAGAGCTAATATTCCATTACTCAAACTCTTAATTTCAAAATTTAACTAGAATGGGCCATTAATAACGGTAACTTTTGGAGATGGAAGTGATTACCTTGCATGCATGTATTATTAAGGTAAGTGGGAAGTTTGTGAGTAAAATATGGAAAAGAATGGGGTGTGGGTTGGTGTAGTATTTCATAAAAGTGTCATGAAACATTAACACACACAATGTGTTTGATAGAATGCTCAAGTGAGCTAGAATTACGATCGTTTTCCTAATTTTGAGTTCAATTTTGCTATATTACTCAAATAGATATAAGTTGCTAAATTTCTTATCATCGCAAAGTTTTAAGAGGCTCAATTGAGGTATATATGGCTAAACCCCCTTCTTCTTAGAATCGAACCCCTGGTGTTCGTATAATTTGTGTAAGTCCCTAAAGTGATCATACAAGAATTGACTGCCCTAATGTGTTGTGTTGAAAGATTCATGTTCAATACATGCTCAAAATGTTTATCATGTGATCATTCCCTTTGAGATGTGTTTAAAAATGTAGAATATGTTTATAGAATGGTTAAGAATTCATGTCAAGTCGAATAAAGGTTGCTAGGCCAATTTGTATGAAAAGCCTATATGTGCTTAGGATATTCTAAGCCTTTTCCTTATGTGTGCAATTTCCTTACATGTTAGGCCTTATTAATGTTGATTATAATTTTATTGAACGTGTAAAAAGGAAACTTGAATTGTCAGATACGGCCAAATGCCAAGAACGACTTAATAAATGAGGCCACTTATGCCAATGTATTGAAAGATAGGAAAGAAATGTGAAGTGAGATTATTGATTGAAAGGATGATGTCTCAAGTGAGATGTCCTAGCTGGTCGGACCCTGATAGGACTCCATTCCGCACACATGGTGGTAATTGTGCTGGAAATGATGATTGGAATTGTGGATATGGTTGATGTCTCAATAAGGTGGCCTAGCCGATCGGGTCGAGATCGGACTCCGTGTAAGAACACGGTGGTATTGTGGATTGTGGCACATAGCTCTAAATATTACCAACCTAAGAAGATGGAAATTTACATAAGAACTTATGTGATCCTTACTTGATGCTTTAGTATTGTTTGAAGCTCTTATTATACATCATGACTGCCTCCCCTTTGTTTCATTGTTCATTCTATTAAGATGGTGTTTTAGCTTTACGTACCAGTACTATTCGACAGTACTAACGTCCCTTTTATCGGGGCCACTACATTGTTAAATGGATGTAGGTGGTTCCATAGCATACAGTGTTGATCACAGCTAGTGGTACATCATCAACATCTTTCCAGCAGACTTGGTGAGCCCCATTTCATCCCGGGGTCATATAGTGCATCTTTTGTTTATATGTTTACCACATTTTGAGGTTTAGCCTAGGCTTGTTGCTAGCATTATTATAGTTGTCTTTTGTATCTTTAGAGGCTCTTTAGACATTTATGTGGGTTGATGGGTGCTAGACATGCCAGGTGGATTATGATGTGTTTTGGACGCTTGTCCCACTAGATTGTAAAGTGTATGTATTTTGGAAACTTAAAAATGATGTACTAAAATGAAATGAATTATTAATGTTGTAAATATATGATACTTCTACTAATTAAACTAATGGAAACGCGCCACCTATTGGTCATAAGCGGGTTGGGTAGAAAGTATCTAACAGGCTTGCTCGACCGGGTACACTCGGTTGAGCTCCGGTTGTGCTCCTAGAGGTTGGGGCATGACCAACTTGGTATCAGAGCCTAAGGATTTAAAGTTTCCTAGGATGTCTCAAAGCCGTTTCTATTAGAGCCCTTCTTATCGGTGTGTTGTCGATCACATCTATAATTATGGGGCTACTTGGTGATTTAGGAATAATACCCTTCTTTATTGATATATATCGTGCGATAAAGCTGAATATGAGACTTTTCTCCTCTAACTCATGCATTGTTCTAACTTTAAGTAAATGGAACCTAAGAAAAAAACAAGAATTTGCCAAGAAGCCAATGCCACCCCAAGAGTGGCTATTGATTCTCTACTTGATGATGCGGGTAAGGATAATCCCCCGACTATTACACTGCTTGATTCTTCTACACCGGAACAGACTGCACTAGTTGCCACATCAACTAAGGGTGCAGCGATCCCTCCCACCGATATTCTCGTTCCACCTCTAGCCCTAGCTTCCGATTCTAGTACTTCTGATGGGGATCTTAGGGGAGCTATCCAAAGCTGACACAGTTAGTGGCTTCTCAGGCCCAAAGGTCATATGCTGCACCCACATCTTCTAGCCAACAAGAGGATTCTATGGGTTCTAGGGTGAACATGTTTCTCCAGTTAGATCCTCCAGTGTTCACAGGTAATGATCTCAAGGCAGACCCTCAGGATTTCATTGATAAGATGCATATGACTCTTCGAGTTATGCGCACTACTAAGATTGAGGGAGTGGAGTTGGCCGTCTATCGCCTGAAAGGGGTGTCATACTCATGGTTGTAGATGTTGGAGGATTCACGTGATGAGGGGAGTCCTCCGGTGAGGTTGAGTGAGTTTGTGGATGCTTTCATGAACCATTTCTTACAAGCCCGGACTAAGGCAGCCCATGCCACAGAGTTTGAGATCCTTAAACATGGTAATAGGAGTGTGTGGGAGTATCACATGGAGTTCGCGCGCCTGTCAATATATGCCATTCACATGATGCCCACCATCGAGGCCAAAGTGTGTCGGTTTCTGCAGGGCCTTATCCCTTTCGTTATTAATGAGGTTGGTACAACTACTTTAAATTCTTATATGAACTATGGAAAGATGGCGGCGTTTGCTCAAGCTCAGATAACCCCAAGTTGAAGAACATGATAGAGAGAGAAGGTAGCAGCAAGTCCCGATCCGCGGGCCATCCTAAAAATTCATTTGGTGGAGGAAGATTAGTCTTTAGGGGAGGATCGTCAAGACCATCTCAATCCCATGCTCAATATTCAGCCAGTGCACTGCAAGTAGGGCACAGTCAATAGAATGGGAGTCGTTTCAAGCCCAATTAGGGCAGCAGGGGACCCCAGCAGCAGGGCCGATTAGGAGGGAGATTTTAGCAGAAGCGGAGGCCCCCATGACCTGAAAATCCCATGCTCAATTAGTGGGATGATGCATTTCGGGATCTTCTACATAGACCTGACAATATGTTACGGATGCGGATTGAGGGGCCATATCCAGAGAGTGTCGTTCATTACCCCAGGGTGCAGGTAGGGGCACAATACATCTATCCAGTTCTGCATCATCTACATTTTCAGCACCCCCTCTAGCTCGTGGCACTCCAGCACCAGCAAGGCATGGTGCATCTTGGGGTGGTGCGCAAAGTTCAGTATGACCAAGTCGTTTCTATTCTATGAGTGGTCGCTAGAGTGCAGAGGCTTCTCTAGATGTTATCATTGGTATTCTGACTGTCCAATCTCATTATGTGTATGCTCTTATTGATCTTAGTTCCACCTTTTCCTATGTTACCCCTTATGTTTCTATGAAATTCTAGATATTACCGGAATTGCTTCATGAGTTGTTCAATGTATCTACTCCAGTTGGTGAGTCGGCCGTGCAGGTGTTATCACAGTATGTGGTTGGGATACCATGGCCGATCTCATTGAATTGGGGATGGTCGACTTTGATGTTATTATGGGGATGGATTGGCTTTATTCATGTTTCGCCAAGCTCGATTGCCGAACTAGGACTATGAGGCTCAAATTTCCTAATGAGCCAGTAGTTGAGTGGAAGGGGGATAATGTGGTGCCAAAAGGAAGTTTTATTTCTTACCTTAAGGCCAAGAAAATGATTAACACGGGGTGCATCTACCATTTGGTCTGGGTTACGAACATCGATGTTGAGGTACCTACACTCAAGTCTATGCCTGTTGGGAACGAATTTCCAGAGGTCTTTTCGGATGAGCACCCTCGGATTCCTACGGATAGGGAGATTTATTTTGGGATCGATATGAGGTGGAAGGTCCGTTTTGTGTAGGGATTGTGGCATTATTGTTACACCTCCACTAGCATATATTGGGATGAGGCAGCAAGGCCGCTTTATGTAGGGATTGTGGTATTGTGGTTACACCTTCACCCGCATACATTGGGGTGAGGCGGCATGGCCGCTTTGTGTAGGGATTGTAGTTTTGTGATTACACCTCCACCCGCATACCTTGGGGTGAGGCTTCAGAGCCACTTTGTGTAGAGTTTTTGCATTGTGATTGCAACACCTCCCACATACATTGGGGTGAGGCGGCAAGGCCGTTCTCTGTGAAGGTGGTTACAAAGGATCCATGTCTTAAAATATAAAAATGATATTGAAGGGTCTTAATAATTTTGCTATGGCTTTAAAGGCTACGTAAGCCTTTTATATGTTTCCATGATTCGTCATATTAATGTTGTATTTCCAAACCATTGAAGAGGTGTATTGTGTATGTGAATACTATGGACGGTCTATGAGACGCATATGTGTATAATATGATATGTGAACATTATGTACCACTTATGAAATGCATAGGTGTAAATAAGGAAGGGATGTGGATGGTCTATTTATATGCATTTTTCAACGCAGGCGATAGGTGCCACTTTCATTGGCCTTGTTTGTGTAACGACCCAAACCGATGGACCGCGACGTGCACCTGATGCCTTACTCAACCTAGTACCAACATATCGTATCTTCTCGTATCAAGCTAAAATAGGTAAATGAGACGCAAAGGCTGTCGTAGGATAACTAGAATAAAACATGTAGTACCAACTTATACATAAGACATACGGGCCTATAAGACCAAAATGATCACCCGTACACTGAATATAGGCCGACAAGGCCATACAATCTTTTACATACATGAGATATATCTACAAGCCTCTGAGAGTACATAAATGTCATAAAGGTTGGGTCAGGGCCTGCCATAGTAAACAATACAAAACAATACACATCCAAATCATACTGAGCAATAACCAACTCCGAAGCTAATAGAGCGTACCAACATCTTCTGCTGAGCTGATACCCAACTTGGAGGACTCTCGAACTGTCTATCGGGACCTGTGGGCATGAAACGCAGCATCCCCAAGCAAAAAGGGATGTCAGTACAAATAATGTACCGAGTATGTAAGGAATGAAAATCAGTAAATAATAGACATGAGAGAAACATGGAGTAAAAGACTCGATATATAACTCTGGATAACTCTGCAAATCATGAAATATTTATAGTGTCATGCATATGCATATGAATGTCATGTCGTGCATAGGTACATGTGTTCATAACATCATTAAGACTTTGAGGGAATCCCATCATATCATCTCGTCCACTATGGGCAAATCATCAACGTTACCAGCTGATCAAGTGGTCCTGCGTATAGAACATTGTAACCTTTTCCAATATCCCATATACATATACATATATACGCATATATAACGACATCTGGTCATGGGTCAATGTACATGTATAAATGAATTCAATGCATGAGAAGTACCTCAATAAAATGTCTCGGAACGTCATAAGACTATTATGACTTTGATTAATATCCTGAGGTAAACTTTATCAACTTACTTATTTTCTAAGACCCATGAATAGATTATAGAATATTAGGACACAAGGGGAATCACGAACATAGGCATTTATAGTATTTCTATGAGTAGAGTCATTTATGGAAGTTGTCGTTTCGTTTGTATCGTATGGATCATGCCAAAAAGAAAGAAGGGATAGCCTTAACATACCTGAGCCGATTCTCTTGACAATCCCTCTAACACACGTCAATTGCGATATCATGTAAAGGCAGATCGAAGTAGTTGAAAATCCGTATGACATTCTTGAGAAAGAATGCACCGTACTCTCTTAGAATCGTAAATCTCGTTGCTTTTACGTAGTATAACATCGAATAAAAGTCTTGGAAGCAAATTACATTGCCTAAGCATTGTAAAGGATTCACTATGAAATCTTGAATTCCATCTGTTACTATGTATTCATAATCATCTTAATTATTTGATTTTTGAGAGACCTTTTATATAGGTGGGTCAGGGCCCCACATTTTTGTTGACTTGGCCACAAAATCTTCAACATGTGCCACCTATCTACTTAGCAAACGAGTCACATTTTAGATTTTGAGTCACTTTCATTTGATGCCACGTTTGGGGCACCTTAGGCTTATCAAAGATTATTATTAATTATCCACTAATCTCTTGATTAACTTGTTAATCTCCCATCAACCAATAATTAACTAATTACCCACATAATTAAGAATTATCTGAAATTACTTAGAATACTACTAACTTTTAACACACTTTATACACCTTACTATCATGGTCATGTGGTACCTTGTATGTCATTAGTCCATAAATACGTGGTATTATAGCTTGGACCCTATTTTATCCCAAAATTGCCAAACTTTGACGGAACTCATTTTCTTCGATCTCTTACCCTCTCACCTACATGAATTAACTTATCACTTGTTAGAAATAGCGTAATACTAATAATCCAAAAATAAATATCATTACCCAACATACGTCGATTAACTTACGATGAAACGTTAACATATGAAAAGGCCAAATGTAACATCTAATTTCCAAGCTTCAATCAATTTACTTATGGCATACTTTCACATACGAAAACATGGGGCGAAACATCATCCGCCCCCCCCTCTGGAACATTCGTCCTTGAATGTTGACTGATGCATTTATCGTTTTCACAACCTATGTCTTCCGAATACTTTAATACTCTCCTTGTCATCTAGGAAACTCTTCTATGAATAAATCCAAAGTCCAAGGCATTCCCTCCTTTAGGCCTCTTTCTCATACCACGACTTGTTGTCGGAATCCTTCAAATCCCGTAACTTTTGTACATTGTATCATGCAACCTCGATGCTTTTGACCTTGTACGTGCGACTATGTGACTCTTCTCTTCTTCTTCCTCCAGTTTTTAGTCAATCGCTAGGCATTACTTGGTGAACATATACAGAGCTTGATAAGATGTCCCTCTAGGCATTTATGGGTATACTGAAGTTCTTCGCTCGGTACTTTGGTGAACTTATGAATATTGTCACACCTTATTTTATTGTTACTGAGGTCTGCTACCAAACTCTAGGTTACTCTCATTGCTTATATTATATGTGTAAGTCTAAGTCCTTTAATGCTTCCTCGTTACTGTTCATCTTAAGAATGTTGGCCTAATCTCATCTTATACTTTGTAACTTTTATCCATCCATTGTTCATTCACCTTAATGTTGATCTGCAATCTACTACTAATAACTTGGCATCTTATGTAACACTGCTGCTAGGTCTCGCGTCTCCTCGGGGAACATCTAAAATGATTAGACTGATCCACCTAGGGCGATACTATACTTCCATAACTGTATTTCATAGCATTCCAATGTGATACATCTTATAGGGGATATTCTAATCCTGTGCCGTCCATGAAATCCTTTTTTCAAATCATTACTCAATCGAAGGCCCAAACATCATCCTTAGACTCCCTCATTCTACTGTCAGGGCAGCATTCCATCTCTTCTAAATGTTACTAGCCTTAGACTCGTTTGAGTTCATTCAGGTTATACTGAGCTTTCTATAACTATCTCTGGATCATTGATCAAATAATTCCTTCCGTTCTTTCTCAGCTTTCTTGAAATGTAAGCAATTATTTTTTCCTGGTCTTTCTGCCCCCTTGTTGAGTACATAATTAGTTTATCTTAGTTCCCACATATGCTGGAAATTTTCGTGCAACTCATATGATCCCGAATATTACTTTTGATTTTACTTCTCGTTCATTAGCCACGATAGGTGCCATTTTCTTATAGACTGCATACAATTTTGTTGTGAGCTTGTTGTTATAAGGCCATTTCCTCTTTAGGTCACCGAGCTTAGGTGGAAGCCTTCTTCCTTAATTCCTCAGCTAGTCTTTCGTTGTAGTACTTAGGGAGGACCTTCTGACTATTGTAAAGCTGCGAGCTTATTACATCGTATAACCGATGGATTTTTTTTTGATGTCCTTCCTTGCTTATAATTATCCGTTGTTACTTACCTCCACGCCTTTGTGCTTGTAGGGTTGCTTCTGAGCTGATATTTTGATTTTTTTCCCAATGGCATTCTCTTTTATCTTTGTAACACTCATATGGTACCTTTAACTACCCTAACTCCTATCTGAATATTTCTCAAGTATTACAATGACATTACTGCGAGGCTGAATTCACTATATTGGATTTTACTACGTTTATCTTACAAGATCTATTGATTTGTCTGTAATCTCCTGTCTAGCCATAACTAGGCTCTTCCTGAATTAACTTCTAACTACTCGTTGGCCCATTCTCATATCAATATTCTGCGTAAATTTTCCTGGGTTATTTCCTTTGTCTTAACTTAGCTCTCGCACTGGCTCCTTATTTATCCATAACATCCCGGGCAGGAACCCTTACTTCGTTTCCTTAATTTCGTGCTTGAATAATGTTTTGGAATTGTAGCATATTTGTAGGATTTGAATAAGTGCAATCTCATCCCTTTCTCATTTTTATCGCACTCTTCCTTTACCATTCCATAGTTACTAGAACCACTTAATTCTGACTTAATGTCAAATCATTCCATATTCTCCCTTTAGTGGAGTACTAAGATTTAGTGCTACGATGATCTACGTATAGACTTTTTACCTCTTCATTTCTGGTATCTTTTCACATCAACGATGATCCTTACTTGCCTTGCAGTAATCTTTCTATACCAAGGATAACAAAATTTTCTTACTCGCGATGGTGACACTTAGTGTAACTGGTACATACAGTCCCTTAGGCTTAACTTTGCTCACATAGCTTGCTTTAGGGAAGCGTCTTCCTGAATGACCATTTTTTGAATTTCTTATTAATCTTCTTATGTTGTAAATTCTATCATCATCGGAATGCAATATGAAATTATCATGATGCCGACCATTACCAAATCACTCAGTCCCTTTCATGTTTAGTTTATCTTGTGCACCAATCTATACTGATTTCTATTACTCTGGGGTCTAACATTTCCCTATAGTAATCACATTAGAGTCACGAACTTCTTTTTTGAAATGAGGATATGAATTTATGGCTTATACTCTTTTTTTGTCTCAAGGCGCGTCCCCTCTCATCTTTTCCTTTACTTGACTATAGACACTATAATACTGTCATCTTTTTGATCTATCGTTGTCATCCACTTATCACATCTTACTATAATGCTTCATTAACTCTCTTCTTATTTCCCTTCTAACATTTATGCCTATCATTTTATTCTGAAAACACCAACAAGACATTCTTTTGCTTTTAGCTCCCCTTGCTCCATCCCCTGGCTTATCGGGTTTCCTAACATTCTCGCTCTACTAGGGATAGGAGCCATGCTAAGGTAATATTTATCCCTTCCAGGATTCCAGTGCCTGTCTTTGTAATTTATTTTTCTTTTAAATTGTAATATTCATATCTAGCTATAGTATTCTAGAGTGCATCATCTGAGTATCTTACAAGGAGATCTTTTAGCACATTTGAAATGTCCTTTCGAAATGTCAACTAACGCAAACAATCCCTTCATTATTTTGGGTTACTCTAACCCCAGCCTAATTCTGATATCTCCCCTTCTCTTAAAATATACATGTTAGCCCCCATAGGGCATAACTGAGATGCATGTTGCTGATAGTACATACCTTTGTTACTGTTGAAGGTAACTCAAAATGCTTATATCTCTCTTCATGAATTGTAAATAATGATCATCTTCACTAACTAGGTACCTCGTACCCTTCTTCATCTTTCTTTTTTTACTTGTTGAAATTTGTATCTATCTTCTGAATATCTCATTGTCTTTCACCATTGGGGTGAATATATATTCTTGGTTTATGGCTCTTTATCAAGAAGCTTACAGGTCTTAGTAAACACGTGTTCTGCTGAAGACCTCAAATTTATCCATCATAGGAATGATGCAAACTTGAGTTCCTCTAACTCAACACTTCCACAGCTATATTCTTACCCATTGTCCTTCTGGAGTAGTTATATTACAAATAACAGAATTTAGGAATTTGAATTTCTACGACTGAGCTCTACCAAACGATCTAGAGTAAGAAGAAAGAGTGATAGTCCTAAATGCCCTGTAGCCTCCTGCTTATAAGTGTGCTGTACAACACACCCATAAATAAGACTCTACTAGACACGACTTGTAGACTCCCTAGGATAGAACTACTATGATACCACTTTTGTCACGACCCAAACCGATAGGCCATGACAGGCACCCGGTACCTTACTCAACCGAGTACCAACATATTGTATCTTCTCGTATCATGCTAGCATAGCTAAATGAGATGGAAAGAATTTCGGAGGACAACTAGAATAAAACATGTAGTACCAACTTATACCTAAGACATAAGGGCCTATAAGACCAAAATAATCACTCGTACACTGAATATAGGTCAACAAGGCCATACAATCTTTTACGTACATGACATGTGTCTACAAGCCTCAAGAGTACATAAATAATATAAAATTGGGGCAGGGCCCTACATACTAAGCAATACAAGTTCAAATCATACTGACCAAATAAGGAACTCCGGAGCAAATGGAGTGCACCAATAGCTTCTGCTGAGCTGATAGCCTACTTGGAGGACTCTCAACCTGTCTATCGGGACCTATGGGCATGAGACGCATCATTCCCAGTCAAACGGGATGCCAGTACAATTAATGTACCGAGTATGTAAGGAATAAAAATCAATAAATAATAGACATGAGAGAAACATAGAGTAAACGACTCGACATGTAACTCTGGATAACTCTGCAAATCATGAAATACTTATAGTGCCATGCATATGCGTATAAATGTCATGTCTTGCATAGGTACATGTGTTCATAACATCATCATGCCTCTGAGGGCATCTCATTACATCATCTCGGCATATGTGGGCAGATCATCAATGTATACCAGCTGATCAAGTGGTGGTACGTATATAACACCGTAACCTTTTCCAATATCCCATATACATATACATATACATATATACGCGTATATAACTCCATTTGGTCATGGGTCAATGTAAATGTATAAATGAATGCAATGCATGAGAAGTACATCAATAAAATCTCTCAGAACGTCATAAGACCATTATGCCTTTGATTAATATCATGAAGTAAACTTTATCAAGAATAATAAGGGATAGACTTAACACACCTCATCCGATTCTATTGGCAATCCCTATAACACACGTCAATTGAAATAATACTTAACGGCGGATCGAAGTAGGGGAAAATCCGTATGACATTCTTGAGAAGGATTGCACCGTACTCCCTTAGAATCGCAAAATTCCATTGCTATTACGCAGTATAACATTGTATGAAAGTCTTTGAAGAAAATTGCATTGCCTAACCATTGTAAAGGATTCATTATGAAATCTTGAATTCCATCCATTACTATGTATTCATAATCCTCTTAATTATGTGAGTTTTGAGAGGCCTTTTATATAGGTGGGTGTGGGCCCCCGACTTTTGATGACTTGGCCACAAAATCCTCAACATGTGCCACCTATCCACTTAGCAAAAGACTCACATTTTAGATTTTTGAGACACTTCCATTTGCTGCCACGTTTGGGGCACATTAGGCTTATCTAAGATTATTATTAACTATCCACTAATCTCTTGATTAACTTGCTAATCTCCCATCAATCAATATTAACCAATTACCCACATAATTAAGAATGATCTCAAATTACTTAAGAAAATACTTACTTTTAACATGCTTTATATACCTTACTATCATGGTCATGTAGTACCTTGTATGTCACTAGTCCATAAATACGGGGTATTATAGCTTGGACCGTATTTTATCCCCAAATTGCCAAAATTCGACGGAACTCATTTTCTTTGATTCGCTTACTCTCTCACCTTCACGAATTAAATTATCACTTATTTGAAATATCGTAATACTTATAATCCCAAAATAAATCTCATTGCCGAACTTACATCGATTAACTTACCAAATAAACTTTAACGTATGAAAATGCGGAACGTAACCTCTCATTTCCGAGCTTCCATCAATTTACTTTTAGCGTACTTTCACATAAGAAAATATGTGGTGTAAAAGTTTGTACATGTTGGTTCAGTTATATTCTCTATTGTTCCACGTATAGTTCATATAGTTCAGTTGATCCTAAACGAGGTTAAGAATAATGCAAGTATAATAAGACTCAAAATGTGAAAATATGGAATATTTCGTAGTTATTGATGTACTTCGTATGCTTCTAATTTGAATTAGCCTAATTTTATATGTTTTTCTATTTTCCTTACAGGGTAGTACTATTATACATGTACTCACGTCCCTTTTGTCGGGGGCACTGCATCTTTTAAATTGATGCAGGTAGTTCCGCAGCAGGTGGTATTGATCAGTGATAGCAGTACACCCTCTCCTCAGCAGATAATGTTGAGCCCCACTACAGTTTCAATGGGTATTTGAGTGTAGTTTGTTTTATGTACTTAGGTATTCTTTGTCATAGAAGCTCCATGTACACTTGAATTTTATCGTGTAATTATGTTTACAGTTAATTATGAAGCTATGTACCCATCATGAGAAAGATTATAGGCCATTGAGCCAAATGTATTCAATATGAAAGTTAAGATCTAAATATGTTTTGATAAATCATGCATGAGTAATGATGTGAGGTTGATGTAATGTATGATTGTTCGACTGGGTTCACTCAGTTGAGCGCCGGTTGTGCTCCCTGATTTCGGTGCGTGACAGGATCGAATCGATATTAAGCAAGCAGGTTACCTCTTCTTTGACGAATTTATTCCTGGCTTCGGCAATAGGGAGTTTCTTTTTTCTTACCAGAGGTATGTTGGGATCCCGTCTTAACTTGTGCATGGCTACCTCCGTTGGGATGCCTATCATATCCTCATGCGACTATGCAAAACAATCGACTTTAGATTTAAGAAATTCAATAAAATCATACCTTAGTTCCGGGTGCAGTCCTGTCCCCAAGTGGAATTTCCTTTCTAGGAATTATTCCAATAAAGCAACTTGCTCTAGTTCTTTCGATATGGATTCCGTTGCATCCGTCTCTTCTGGTATTTGAAAATATCTCCGCACCTGATAATATTTTGACGCCTCTGTTACAGGGTTAACTTCTTCTAGTTTGGGAGTAGGTGTTGGTTCCTGTTATTGCTAAGCCGCATGTTCCTTTTCTTTGCTACTAAAGACCAAAATTGCATTCATCTCCCTTGCCTCTAGTTGATCACCCCTTGTCTGCTTGATTCCTTTGGGCGTTGGAAACTTCAGCAATTGGTGATATGTTGAGGGTACAACTTTCATCTCGTGTAACCATGGCCTTCCTCGGATGATATTGTATCCCATATCATCATCTATCACTTTGAAAAGAGTTGTTTTCATTACTCCTTCCACCTCCGTAAGCAATAAATCTCTACCTGGGTCGTCACGCTCGCTAGGTTGAATCTAGTGAGGAGCTTGGTGGCCGGAATAATGTTTCTGGTGAGTTTAGCTTGCTCCAATACACTCCATTGTATGGCATTAGCCGAGCACCCTGGATCTACTAGAACACGTTAAATCTTAGAATCTAACACATTTAAATAAATTACCAGTGCATCATTTTGTGGTAGCAATAACCCGTCTGTGTTTCTATAAAAGTGATATCGTCTTCCCGGAGCCTTTTACTATGAGTTATTGATACTTTCATCTTCGTAGTAGCCAAAACGTTGACCCCATTAATATCATTTCCTTCGAAGATCATATTGATTGTTTGACGTGGTGGTTCCTGTCCTGCTTTCAAGGGTTCCGCTTTCTCTCTATTACGACCATAATTGATCTTATCCCGGTCACTTAAGAACTCTCTTAGGTGACCATTTAACCCATGGTATTCACATCATAGTTGGTATCCCTCTGGCCGAAATCAGATCTTATTGGTCTCGGGAATCGTGCCTCTTTGACGTTTCTCATGGCTGACACCAATTCCACAATATTGACGTTGAAGTTGTATTTCGATAACTTGGGGTAAGAAGAATCTCATGACCCCGAAGTTTCTTTATCCTGCAATGATCTATTATTCCAACCACGATCGGTTCTTATATCAACATTGAGCTTTTCTGTTGTCCGGAAACCTCTGTCATGGCCTTCGGTCCGCTCGTAGGGCAAAAATCGGCCCCTCGAAGTCCACCTATCTGTGTCGTATTCATATTTTGATTTTTCTCTGTTCTTCTCCCGTCCCTTGGTTGACGAAGGAAATCCAACCTTATCATCCTCAATCCGTATTTTCGACTCGTACCGTTTGTGAAACTCTAGCAGGATTTCCCCTAATTTTTCTTTATCAACATAGATTCGATTTTGTGAGGAGATAAATTATTTCCCTTCACCGTTGTTGTGTAGGTGGAAATATGCTCTTCAGGGTCTGAAGTTTTGTCATACTTTGGTGCCTCAGGCATTTTGAACCGCTTCGGGACTAATTTTTGTGTCGCACTTGGCTTGTATGGAAATTGAGTATACTTCTTTGAGTCTTGGCCTTTCAGTACCGGTGGCGTGCTCGAGATTTGGTTCATGCGGGCGTTTACTTCCTCATAAAACGTAAAAGTTCATTCTTGAAAGGATCGTTCTCGTTATTGAGATTGAATCCGCTAGCCCCAGCCCCATCGGAGCCAACTTTACCCCTGGGAGTGTTGTTTTTGACCCTCTGCATTGTTTGGTTTTTGGAGAAACGGGAGGAATTGTATCTCGTATGTTTTTATTATTCGAAGCTCCCGACAGTGCCTGCTTTAACTCCGTCATAACCTTATCATGTCGCGTGAAATGGCCTAGAATGATCGCATGTTGCTCTTTTAAGACCCGTACCGCGTCAACGACATGCTCCTCATTAGCATCATTAGGAGTTGCCTCCCTAACCTATCGAGGATATTGCCTGTCATGCAACGGTATGGCGCCATTCCACTCATTGTGGGTGTCACTAATTGAGTCCTCGAAATACGGCCGATCTCCTCGAATCTCGGGGTTGTGTGTGTTGTTAACAATGTCATCTGCCATTTTTATGACTCTTTTTAAGACAAAATAATCAAAACACGTTAGTAAAAAAGGCAAGGGTTAATTTAATTGCACGGCTGTCTAGGCGCAATGGTGGGCGCCAAACCGTTTACCCGTAAAATAGTACAGTTGAAAAATAGTACACGTTATACGTGGTTTTTAGACAACTGAACTAATATGATCATAAAATAATAAAATAATTGAAAAATTATGCAATATTTAGCCTTAAAATGTAGAATAAACGGCGAAAGTAACAATTCCGGGAACAAGAGTAGTAAAATCGAAAAGTGAGAAAGTAAGAGTATATTGAGTTTTGTATAGAAGGTAGTGTAAGATTGCTAGAAAATTCCCCTTATAATTATAACTAAACTCACTATTTATAGCTATGTGATCACGCCCAACTATGCTTTATAAAAAAGAGTAAGCGGCCGTTGCAAATATAATCCTGTTTACAAGTTCGGAGTCGAAACCCACAAAGAACTAAGGCTTAGCTACGGTTGTTCAATATCGCTAAGAAACACAAGTCCAAACAATTTTCTATTTATAAAGATTATAATGTTTATTTTTATCTAATTAACTAACAAATACTAGAAAGTAGTAAAACTATCAATTAACAAGGATAAGGATTGGGGACAAGATTATGGAGGTCTAGAGTTAAGATTTTCCCTATTGTCGGAATCCTTTCCGCTACGTTTTCTATAAATTTGCCTAAGTTTTCTCTACCGATCATGAGCACTCTAACTGTCTCAACTCTCTCCCGAGTAATTACCACAATTTACTAGACATATTCTCCCGAATTACGCTAGTTGGCATTAATTACGGCTCACTCGGATCGCACCAAGGTTTCGTTATCCCTAATCCCACTTTTAAACCCTCCGTATTGATCCCTCATATATGTTAGGAGTGATGTTGTTCAACAACTACCAAAATATGCACTCTCTCTCGAGTAATACACACTAAATAGGCATAGTCGATTGATATCTCTTCAACCAACCACAATATAAACGCAGTTGAACAAATAAAGAAAAAGTTACAGCAAATCCATATTAACGTAATAGGAAAATCATCCTCCAATAGGTTTCATCAAAATCCTAGATAAAAAATTAGCTATTCATAAGTATGCAAAACTACAATACTAGAATTCATAACAAATAATAAAAATAGGAAGATGGAAGTGAAAAACTCGTAGAAGAATTCTCCGCTTTACTCCTAGAGGTCGAATCCCCTCTCAAATCTGTCCAATCTCAAGCTCCCTCTCAAAATTGATATTTAATGACTATTTATATATGTAGGGAAAAATCCTCAACTAAATAATCAAGTTCAAAACCAAATAGCAGACAAAATAGGCTTAAAACCCGAAACACGCGATGGACTGTGCGTTAGGCCTGCGGCGCCTGCTCTAACGCGAGATTTTTGGCTCGCGTCGCTTGATGCTTCTCTGCTTCAATTCATTTTGATTTATTCTGCCTACTTTCCCATCCTTTAACGTTTTCTTTTCCATTTCTTCTTATTTTTTTATTTCAATTCCTTTGCTTGTTTTATTTTGCCTTCCTTTAATTTGCTCACTTGGATCATTTACAAATTTTGTCTTCAATCATCACCCAATCATGTCATCATAATATTTTCCATCATCAAACAATCACGATCCATTCTTGTAGTGTATAATATACACATAAAATCTTTAGTTTGATCCTAATTTAGTCTTCAACGTACCTACACATAAAATAACTCAATTAAGCCCAAATATAGTATAGTTTAGCATTAAAGCACTTAAAAAATAAGGTAAATAATGTCCTAAAATATGAAATCATAGTCGAACATCAATACCCAATACTTAAACGTTGCTCGTCCTCGAGCAATGAAATTACACTTATAGACATGACCTTTTTAGGCAATTCTCCTAACTCATCACACCAAGAATCTTTAAAATAGACTAAGCACAAGGGTGTAACATCTTTACCTCAAGATTTGACTCACAAATACCATGCATTATTAGTAATTCATTCACTTAATATAACATAGAGGTCAATGACATTACCTTTTCATCATTAATCAAGTGCCCTCACACAACAAAAGAGAGTAGTTCCACACACAATAAAATTTAAGAATAATTAGGAACTCAAGATAGAAAGAATTTACTCACTCTCAGAAATAACATTCATATGCCACAAAAGATGCACCATAGGTTTTCCCATAGTGTATTACTCTACTAATCGAGCTCATTCAGTCTAGGATCAAGTAGGAATTTATTTGGTTATAATGTCGGCTACGGGTCGGGTAGGATACATTTGGATATAAGAGTGAGTACACCTCCCTAAGAACTTTAATACATATACTTTAACATTCAAACTCATACTTATGTCAAACCATAACTCCCCCTTCACATCAATGTATATTAACTCCATACTTCTTTAAGCACAATTACATCAAGAGTCACCACTATCTGGGAATATTTTTTTTCACATCAATACTACTATTTTTTTTCTTTTCTTTCCTTTTCAATTCTAGTGGCTCTTACTTTTTAGAACAGTGCATCATTCTCCTTATTTCATTACTTCCACTCAAAAGCAAAACCAACCACCCCACACTTTAACTTTTACAAAGTTCATAATAATTCAAGTGCTCATGAGAGGTGAAAAAATTCAAATAAATGGTTAACTCAAACAAAGGGGTAAAGCTTGTAATGTGGTTGCCAAAGAAACAGGATTACATGCTCAAAAGGGTTAACTACGATACATAACAATTAGGCAGGTAAAATATACATATATGGCTCAACAAAGAAACGCCTATATAACTTCCAAGACTAAACAAACTACTATTTCACTTTGCACACACGGGGGCAAGTTCTAGACATCAAATGTAATATACAGAATAACACAAAACCTTACACACACATGGCACATAACTCACTTAAGATTGGATTTATCAAGACACTTCAGTCAAAGCAGTTAAGCAAATTTTAAATTGTATACGGCTAAAATCACAGAGTTAGATTTTACAATCATTATGGCATTCCATAGCCCGTCTCTAGAAGGCTCGAGGCGTAGCTCGGGGTTTGACCACGAGGTTTCCCAACGTTTGACCTTGGGGCAGTACAAATCGGTGGCCATGATGAACGAGTGGGAGATTCCGAACGCAAGTGGTTAGAGTTGACCAAGTCCATAAGAATAGTATAAGTCTGTACTGTGGCATTAAACTGTTGTACCAGGCGCATATCTTTGTAATAAATGCATATGTACAATATTGGGATTCCATATCCTATATAAAAGGGGACCCTTATTATTTTTTACACACATGATATTCAATACAAAAACAAGAACATTTCTCTTCTCTCTAACTTAAACACTCTCTATTGTCTTTCTTTTGTTTTATAACATATATTTATTGTTTTTCATTGATTGTTATGCATTTATTACTCATCATTGGTCATAAAGAGACATCATTTAGACCATTAAAACTGTTAGTTCCCCATCGATCGGCCCCAGTCAAGCATTTAGCTCAACCCTGTGGCCCTACTTTGGCCAGCCCGAGACCTCGATCCACAACTACTTGGATTGGATAATAACGATGCTCTTTACTCTTACTTTACTTTCCTAACTCATACTTAGAATCTATTGCGTAACAACTAGCATAAAAATATACCACATATTTTTAGAAACACAAAATCAAATCTAATTGTAATTACCATTTTCGAGGTAAACAGTTTGGCACACCATGGGGCTAAAAATAATAGTGATTGTTTTCGTGCTAGTTTACTGAAAAACATAAGTTATTATTCACACTTTTTCTTACCCAGGAATCTTTGATTTCATGTTAAAATGTCCAACTCAGTAAATGCATATGAAAACGACGATCTTGAAGACCATGGAGAGAATGGTGTAGCTATTCCAGGCTTCGGTGTACCACCACAAAACCCTGAAGATGCACCAGAGCCAATACCCATGGATGTGGTCTCACACAATGCCCAACGCATCGATATAAGCTCCCACACTAATAGGAGTATACGCCAAGAAGACCAATGAGAAGCTCAGAAAACCCCAGTTTGGGAGGAACAAGAGGTTAGCCTTCACATCATTTTTGAAATGTTGCAGGCACAACAGCTAGCAATTGTTCAATTGCAAAGCCACAAAAAACTCCAAGAACAGCAGCACCGGAAATGGATCCTCGAGCTGAACAAGTACCTGAAAAATCGAGCAACAACGGGTCAGCAGTTGACCCCGCTATTATGAAGAAGCTTGAGAACCTCACAAAGATGATTAAGTCAGGCCAAAAGATGATAGAAGTTAATGACAAAAAGGTGGAGACCTACAATTCGAGGGTCGATCAGTCCTGGGTGCACCCCCGATCCTGAATAGTGTTGATTCAAAGAAATTCGTACAAAAGCCATTCCCATCAAGTGCGGGTCTGAAGCCCATTCTAAGAAATTCAGAATTCCCGATCTCCCGAATTACAACGAAACATCGGATCCCAACGAGCACACCACTTCTTACACTTGTGTCATAAAGGGAAATGACCTGAAGGACGACGAAATTGAATACGTCCTATTCGAGAAATTTGCGGAAACACTTTCAAAAGGGGCCATGATGTGGTATCACAACCTATCCCAGAATTCGATAGACTCAATCGCCATGCTAGAAGATTCTTTTATAAAGGCACATGCTAGTGCCGTCAAGGTCCCTACGAGGAAGTCTGACGTCTTCAAAATCAAACAGAGAGAAAATGATATGTTGTGGGAGTTTGTATCTCGCTTTCAATTGGAGCGAATGGAGTTACCACCAGTCTTCGATGACTGGGAAGTGCAGGCCTACACCAAAGGTTTGAATGAACAAAGGTCGGTAGCTTTGAAGCAGCTAAATCAGAACTTGGTCGAATATCTCGCTGTGACTTGGGCGGATGTCTACAACCGGTATCAATCAAAGATCAGGGTCAAGGAAGACCAACTGGGAGCCCCCTCGGGCTCAGTGTATCCTATCAGGCTCCTAGCAAAGGAGCCAAAGCCAAATAAGGAAAGGTACCAACCATACACTGAAGATCGAAGAAACACCCCAAGGTGTAACATACCCTGAAATGATTGAAGGGCAGACCGAGGTCAGAATCCTCGGGGACTCATGAGTAGAGCCTGATTCGATAGATACACAGGGCCGACGGAGGCACCTCGGTTATCTGAGTACAACTTCAATGTTGATGTTTCGAACATCGTATCAGCCATAGGTAAAATCAAAGACACCAGGTGGCCAAAACACGTACCATCAGATCCATCGCAAAGGAATCCTAACCCAACGTGCGAATTTCATGGCACACACGGTCATAGGACTGAAGACTGCAGACAGCTCTGAGAAGAAGTAGCCCGACTACTCAGCAAGGTGCATCTCCGAGAGTTCCTCAGCAACCGAACAAAAAATCAATTTCAGGAAAGAGAGGCGAACATCAAAAATGAAATAGAAGAACCACAACATGTCATCCAAATAATTGTTGGGGGAGTCGACATCCCATAGGAACCCATTGTCAAATGAACAAAAATATCTATCATCGAGGAAAAGTGAACTCAAGGTTACATAACCGAGGACATCGAGACCCTGTCTCAGCCTCACAATGATGCATTGGTAATTTTTTTTCTTGTGAATACATTTCAAATTAAATGTGTACTTGTGGATCTAGGTAGCTCGACCAACATTATCAGGTCGAGGGTGGTGGATCAGCTTGGACTAGTCAACCAGATCGTGCCCGCCTCTCGTGTCCTCAATGGATTCAACATGGCCAGCAAGACAACTAAAGGTGAAATCACCCTTTCGGTCAACGTTGTCGGCACAACCCTAAATGTCAAGTTTCATATCATCGAAGGAGACATGAGATACAATGCCTTCCTTTGAAATCCATGGATACACTGCATAAGACATGTGCCATCAACCCTTCATCAAATGATGAAGTTTGAAACAAAGGACGGAATAAAAACGGTATACGGGGAGCAACATTTTGTGAGAGAGATGTTCGCAGTGCACGATGTGGTACCGACATCGGCACCTTCAACATCGATGGAGCCAAAGGATAAGCAAACAGCAAAGTAGCAATCACGAGCTACATCCTCGGCTGCACCAGGGTGAACGAACCAGGGACCGTACCGCGTCCTCGGAGCAAGTAGTGGAAGAATATCGAGGCTTGACATGCCATCACAACTAAGGTATAACCGCTTCCCTTATTCACTTCTTACATTAACCTATGTGCAGGAGTCCAGTTAGAACAATCGATGCACTCTGCAGCTTGAAAACCTTAGGTTTTAAAGCATGCGTTGCACTCTTTTCCTTCGATCGGATTTTATCCCAAGCAGGGTTTTACTAGCAAGGTTTTTAACAAGGCAACATCTATATGCTACCTAATGAGAACTTAACAAGTATTAAAGGTTTCTCTTCAATCAACCTCAAACACTGGGGGGCAATCCCCCGGGAGATCACATTCTCAAAGAAATCAAGACAAGCCAAAGAGGGTCTCAATAGAAAAATGATGTATCAGGCCAAACAATCGAATGAACTGTATCCACATAGAATAATTCACTCTCGGCGAGGAAAATATGTATACTTGTGCCAAGTAATAAATGAATATTTTTCCATCAAAACACTTTGCCTTTCAAAGAAGTCCACTATTTTTACAAGAAACGGCCCAGGGCCAGGAATTTCCCGAGGACTCGGGGACTAGCGTCAAAAACTCAAAGCCATAAGATCTTCGGGTTGGATACTTTGAACTTGTAAGACCTCAACGAGGGAACATCAAAGTTTATGAAGAACGGCTCCAGAGCCAAAAATGCGCTCGATGTCTCGGGGACTGTCACCGACTGTCACCCATCGAGCTATCAAAAACTCGAGGCCATAGGGCTCTGTGCGGGCAAACTCAAGCTCATAAGACCTCCTTAAGGCAATACCAAATCTGTAAGACCTCAAGCAAGGCATGAATTATACTTGTTCCAAGTAACATATCTGTAAGACCTCAAGTAAGGCATGTTAGAATTTATAAGACCTTAAAAAAGGCATAATCATGATCTTAAAGTTAAGGCTATATATTCAAACTTGTAAGACACCTAAAAAGGCATACCCTCGATATATACGTCAAAGCTACATTACTCGGGGACTAAATGGCTATGGCCAAACACAATGACTACAGTCACAAGGCTCCGGACAAACTAACGCGACTCAGGGATGCCCGACCGTTGCCATAAAATCACAGGCCTTTAATTACTTCGAAAATACTTCAAAAACAACCGGTTAATCAGGCTTCCCTTGGCACAAGCAAAATATTTTCGATCATATCAGCTCCAAACAATAAAAAGACTTCGAAAAAATTCATCCATTGAGCGAAACCTCCCGAGGTACTCCTTTATCGTTACATAACAACTCACAATAGAGAATCTTATCGAACCGTCGAAGAGTCAGACGAATAGAAAAACTTCAAAAAGTCTTCAACGAGGGAAAAATAAAGCCTATGTTAAAGGTCATACCAACCAAACACATAAGAGCCACTGTCGCCATCTTAGATTAAAGGTCGTACCGACCAAACACATAAGAGCCACTATCGCCAGCTTATATTAGTGGACGTACCGACCCAACACGTAAGAGATTAAGCGCTAGCCTATGGTAAAGGTCGTGCCGACCCAATACACAAGAGCCTAAGCGCCATCCTATATTAGAGGTCGTGTCGACCCAACGCGTAAGAGCCAATGGGCCAGCCAAACAAGCCTCAGGGCTGGTTTATAAACCTAATGGTTGTTCCTCGAAGACAAGTTCACCTGGCTAATCATCGACAAACGTATAAATTCAAAACAAAAAAGACATACTCAGGCATAGAGAAATTCATGAAAGGAGAAATTTAGAAGGCTTCTTTTTATATGTATATGTGGAAAAATACAAAGCTTAATTTATACATGTTCTCTAAGAGCATCATCCACAGAATCAAAAAGAAATAGCCTAGTCTACTTCCCTCTCGAGGACTGCGGCACCATCAGCCCCTTCTTAATTATCTTTGGCATCGGATACGAGGAACTTATCGTCATATGCATTCGCCTTGGCCTGCTTTATCTCTTCCGAGAGATCGCAGCCCCTAGCGTGGATCTCCTCGAGGGTTTCCTTCTGGGATTTGCACTGGGCATACTCAATGCTTCTACTCTCCCGATCGGAAGCCTCTCTCAAGTCAGCTCGAGCGTCGGCAACGTCTTTTAAATAGACGACCACTTTCTTATCAACCTTAGGTCGAATTTCTTTTGCTTCAGCCCGAGCATCCACAACCACGACCTTCATCTTCAAAAGGTCGAACTCGAGACTTGCAATCCTACTTGTCTGAAATAAGCTGTATTCATGAGCGTTCCAAAGCTTCACCTCAAGGGCAATAGACTTAGCCAAAGCATTTTTCTTGGCCGCAACTTGGGCATCTATCTAAGCCCTTAGTTCGTCACACCCATACCTGGACTGGCCAACTTTGCCTCAAAGGCATTCCAGGCCCTCTATCTTTCTCTGCAACTGAAATATCAAAAGGATAATCTCCGAAGATAGGAGAAGAAACATATGCCCCCTCGAAACAAAGGTTACCTGTCTCTCGAGGTAGTATTTGTATTTCCAGCTTTGACTCACCTCGTATCGCAGGTATACTAACTCTTCTGGGATTTTATCACAAAGAAGCCTGAGGGATTTCTCCCCGTCCAGAGCTTCCCGCACCTAGCGTCACTGTGGAGCGGCTCGGACTTCAGCTTATCAAAAGCCTGTGAAAAAGAAGCTCAGTGAGAAAATGAAAATGCAAAACTGAAAAACCAACAAAGTCAACCAAAACTCACCGCAGAACAGAGTTGTTGAGCCTCCTAAAAAGTTTAGTGTGCATCTACTGGCCTGGTCTCATTGACCCCTACCGAATCTCTCTCAATGGGATATGATCGCTCAATACACCGCTTAATTTAGGTGGCCCCTGGCCTTGAACATCCCTCGGAGTACCTTCGATGGAAGAAGAAGATGGAGGTAAAGAAGGAACCATTTTCCCGTGGCCAGAAGCCTCGAGTGCTGCAGGCTCAGCTGATATATCTTATTTGAGCCTTCCTTTTGTTATTATTCCTTGGCCCCGAAGCAGATGACCCTTCCTCATCTCCGAGGGGACACGGTCTTACCTCAGGAAATTCTCCAATACCTACAGCGACTGAATTAATATACACAAAAGAAAGTACCTTTCAAAGAAAATAAACCACACAGCACGTACCGTGGTGTTTACCTCCCATATACCCTTAGACAGGTCTTGCCACTTACGCTTATCATAGGTCAAGCGAGCTACCAGCTTCCAAGTCCATTCTGCCAAGTCAGGGACCTCGTATAGCATCCAGGGGATTGCTGTACAAAGGAAAATGAAATTATCTTTACGGATTCCGCCTCCACTATGATCAAAAATGTTAAAAACACAAGTGTACCGCTTACGTGTGAAATTCCATTTTTCATGAAATGGAAGGAACTCCACAGGAATAATATCGATAGTCCGCACTCAAACAAATCGACTCATCCACCCGTGGAGCTCATTTTCTTCATCATCGGAAACAAAGGGACTGGTGGATCGACATCGTAAAGCCATAAGGCCTCGGTAATGAAAGGGCTGATACAATTTGATGAGATGGATAAGGGTTAACTCAAGACCGAATTCCTCTACAAAGAACCTCATCATCAATATTATCCTCTAGAACAACGGATGAACCTATGCCAGGGTAGCCCGATATCTTTGACAGAACTCGAGCATGACTCTATAGAGAGGGCCCAATGTTAAGGGGTACGTGTATACGTTCAAAAACCCTTCTACATGAGCCATTGTGTTCTCTTCCTGGGAAGGTGCCTGTAGTACCACATGTTCTCCCCATCTGCAGTCTCTCCTCACTGTCTTGAGGTGTCCCCCTCCTATTGATGAAGTGAACCTCGATGCATGCTCCGAATGGCCCTCAATATTAGGAGGTCTCGCTAAAGAAAAGTTCCTCCTAGAGACAAAACATCTCGAGGTTAGCTCGCCGAACGCCGACGATGTACCATCGACCAAGCAAGAAGTAGAGGCAGAATTCTCCTCTTCTTGGTGAGCGGGTTTGAGCGTATCAGCCATAACTATGGTGATACAAGAGAAGGTAAATGAAAACTCAGGCAAAATCTTTGAATTAAAATGATAAAAGAGCTAACGCAAGGAAGGAGAACTCTATAAAGAGGATAACTGCTCAAAGTAGCGGAATCGTCAAATAAGGGGAGTGCAAACTCATATATAGAGCGAGCGGCGATTGTCCGTCTACTTTGAAGGCCAATTAATTCTAACTAAGCCATTATCACTTTCAGGGAAGTGTACCAGCGGGACCATCTCGGTCAATTCATGTAAGGTCCCGGAAAATTTCTCTAAGTAATCTAGGATTTCGCGGTGCCACATAGGCTAGATATAATATTTAATGTTCTATTAACATGGTGGGCATTAATTGGATTTGGTAAATAACTGTACAAGTCTTATGGTAAGTAATTTGGGGCCCAAGAAAAGGCCTAAGCCTAAGTCACATTGGAAAATTTCATAATAGGCTAAGATTCCAACTGAGTTTGCACAAGATCACATTTTGAACAAGCGTATCTAAATATGTATAAATTTTTATTTATCGAACAACCTATCAAATAAAAGGTCTTTGATTCTAGTTTCCAGCGCTTCGAACCGTTCGTCTGTGAGGCCCTGTGAAAAATTTCCACCCTAAATCCAAAAGCTCATAGTGGCAATTAGGATCATTTGTTAGAGATGCATAAAATTCTTCGTGGATCGCAAACTCGCCGCAATTCAGACCTTTTTGAACTGATCTATGCTATAAAAAAGTCAAGAAATAATGTTTTCCAGAAAATGCGATTCTGCGGTCGAGAATGCGATCGCATATCAGGTATGCAGACCGCATAATCGCCGCAAAGTGAGTTAGTGTTTTGGTCAAATTTGAGGTTAAATATGCGGTCCATTATGCGATTGCATAACCGATATGCAACCACATAGTCGTCATACAATTTCCTTGGGATTTTGTAAGGAGCAGTTTTGCGGTGCATTATGCGACCGCAGAACGGGTATGCGGATCGTATTTCTGCCGCATACCCAGATAGAATGTTTATATTTTGGGAATACTTTTGCGGTCCATTATGCGGGCCGCATTTCCACTTTTCGATCGCAAATGCGATCGCAGACCTGACTCGGGGCTCATATTTTCTAAATTTTAAACCCGACCCCTTATCGATATATTCGGTGTTATAGCTCATTTTGAGCATATTTCCTGATGCTTTAAGAGAGAGAGAGAGTCCTAGAGAGGGAAGTGCTTCCCATCAAATTACTCCATTAAACCTTCCCAAATATTTGAAAATAATCAAGTGAGGGCACCTAAATCTTCATCCCAAGAGGTAAGATTTCATTACCTCGGCTCTTGTTCCTATGCTTAGCAATAAGGTATCACTAGTGAAGTAATTCATGGGTATAAAAATGAATTTCTTGCATGCATATCACACCATAGAATATTGGGAGGTAGTTAACTAAAAAGAAAGCAAGAGGGGTATAAAATGATAGAAATTTCTCTCAAAAGGGCCTAATATAACAATGCACCTTTAGTGTTTGATAGTATGCTCAAAACAAGCTAGAGTCTCAATCTCGTCTCTAATTCTCGGTTTAATTTGCAATTGTTACACAATAGATTGAAGTGCTAAAAGTTTCGGAATTTTGTAAGGAATAAGGAAAGTTTTATTGAAGTATGTATGGCTAAAACCCCGTCTTTTAGAAAGTGAGCTTCATCGGTGATTGTGTGGGCATGGCAAGATTAAAGTTGAATTGTAGCATTGCTTGTTATTTTATAACCTTATGTGTGTGAAAAATGTGTTCCAACATAATCAACGTGCTATCTTGACAGCTTGAAAGGGGCAAAGGTATGAATTATGTATTGGAAATGTTTAGACCTTAAATTGAGATTGCAGCTAAATATATTGTGCCATCTACGTGAAATCTTATCTATGTTTACAATTTAAATTGCTCTTGTGTACACCTACTGTCCTAACAGGCAAAGCTAATACTGAAAATTGGGAAAGATGTAAAATGCGGCCTAGTGCCAAGAATGATTTGATAAGTCATGGCCCCAAGTGCCTATGAAATGATATATATGAAATGAATTGATTTATGAGAAGGGAACAATGCCTTGATGAGGTGACCTAGCCGATTGGGTCGAGATCGTACTCCGCTCAAGATAGCGGTGGTATTGTGAACGAATTCCTGAAAAGAAGGAAAATGAGGTTGTGATTGAAGCATATGTCTCAAATGAGGCAACCTAGCTGATCGGGTCGAGATCGGACTCCGCTCAAGATAGCAGTGATATTGTGAACAAATAATGAATAGTGTGAAATGCCCCAAACTAAAAGCTATGGAAAAATGATGTGAAAGTTTTATGATTCTTTTATTTGATAATGTGGCGATCATTTAAAGTTTTGAGTTATACTTGTGATTTATTATTCTTGTATGAAAGTTCTTTCTAATTTGATGGTGTTTAGTTATACATACTAGTGCTATTCGATGGCACTAACGTCCCTTTTGTCGGGGGTGCTACATCTTTAAATGGATGTAGGCATTTCTATAGCAGGCAGTGTTAGTCGTAGCTAGTGCCGCATCATCCTTTCAGCTGACTTGGTGAGCCCCACTTCGTTACGGGGTCCTATTTCATGATTCATCATGTACTTTGTATTTGAGGTATAGTCGGAGCCTTGTTACCGGCATTTCCATGTTACATTACTCTTCAGTTGTGTTTAGAGGCTCTGTAGACAAGTTGTGGGTAGTGTCGGGTATTGGAATTAAAGTAGAAATATTGATGTTTGGCAAAGATTTACAAAACTTGTAATATTTTGATAATTATGATGTAAGCTGCTAATGGAAATGAAATGGACGTTGTTAATGAAATACTGACTAAATATGATTAATGGAGTCCATCTCCTATTTAATCATGAATTAGTTTGGGTAAAATGAAACCTAACAAGCTTGCTCAGTCGGGTTTACTCCGTTGAGCGCCGGTCGCGCTCCTCGGATTTTGGGGCGTGACAAACTTGGTATCAGAGCCTACGGTTTTAAAGTGTCCTAGGATGTCCCGGAGCCGTGTCTAGTAGAGTCCTTCTTATCGGTGTGTAGTCGACCACATCTATAAGTTCCAGGCTATTCGAACAATTAGGAATTTCACCCTTCCTTGATACTCCAATCGTGTGATAGAGCTCAAATTAGGGAGTTAGTTTTCTCTCCAAGCCTTACTCTCAAAATGAGTAATCATGATACCATATTCCGCGAGTTTGAAGTCATGAGAGGATAGTGATCCCACCATTGAGTTTGAGTGGATTGCCCAAGGACTTGTTAGGAGAATGTATTGAGATGTGGAGGGATTGGTAGAACCTATCGCTAAGAGGGGAGTGCCCTTATTCCTATTATTCTTACTGCACCACCAGATAATGTAGTATATTGGTATGTTACCGACGTGTGTTAGGGATGTGGACATGAGGGGCATCGATTAAGTTATTGCCTTATCAACCTAAAGTCACCAAGTAAGTCACTCCCTAGTATATCATTGTGAACAATAGAAAAATTTTACTCATTGCATGTGTACATACTCATTGAAGAATTCTCATAAACATGGTCTTAAAAAGGTGTGGAATAACAAAACATTGTATGTATCGACTCTTTGAACGAGACGCATTATTCGTGAATCCACTATATTACAAATCCTCTTATTTAAATTCTCGTGGAATTAAGTCATATAATTGTGTCCTTGAATGGAGTCATGGCTCTAGGATTAGCACATCCGACTTGCTTTCTTAAATTGTCAACAAGGGACTATATCCGATGAATTTCTTACAAAATCTTTTTATGGACAACATCTACTCATTTGTGCCTATGCATGCACCGTTTTTAAGTTTACCTATGTGGTGTCAAGTTCCATGTAAAGCATCCCAATATTGCAATCCTTCTCGAGTCACTCTTTTACTCAGTTGTGTGTATGGCTTATATGGTTTGAACAGTGAATCTACTCTCTTGTGTGTATCATCATAAAACCTTTTCTATGTCTAGTAACATAAGAGCATAACTTAACACCTATCACATGAGTGCATGTCAACCGAAATGGTCACCGTGTGCATAAAGTCTCTCTAAAAATTGAGATCCTCACCTCCCCGTCATAGGAAGATCTTGTGTCTCCATCTTAGTATAACTTTCATGTCCACTTGGGACATCCCGCAACAAGTAGCTCACTTTGTCCTAGTATTGTGGTTGCTCGTGACGTGGTCGTATATTGCAGTTGGGGGTTAATATAGCAGAAGCATGTCCAGCTTATAACAAATATTTATTTTCTCTTTACATCTCCACAACATGTGTTAATTGTGTTTTTAGTTAGTGAATTCATTGTGCTAGTTTCTCCAACACTTGTTCGATAACCATGAGATAACATATCCTTCTACGAGTCATTGTAACACTTCCTTTCTCGTAAGGACCCTTACTATGCTCTCCATCAAGACCAAACGCACCTTTAGATGTTATCTTATCATAGCACAATGTCTATTTCTCTTGTCTTTCTGTCTTTCATTAGTATCTAGGTATTCCTTAAGTCCAAACCCATGGGGAACTCATTATAAACATCTGCAAATCTTCCATGATCATTCTACACTATCTTGTTGGATTCCCACCTCACTTCAAGTTCATCAAGGGTTAATAGCATGCCGCAATTGCTGAGATTGAATAATCTCCTTTCGATAATGGATTATCTACTTATGTTCTAGTCCAACGATCCGCTTATCAGTCTAACTCGCACCTTTTGGATTTTGGGTTGACCAAGGAGAAATACACCTAGTAACACATTCATATGTCAAAGCTTTTCTCTCAGTCAAGTCTTATGGCATCTCCCAATGTGGCTTGTAATAGTTGGTTGTGTAGAAGTGTGTTGTAGTACTTTATTATTAAGTAGAGTTGCTAAACATAATTGGATTTAAGAATATTGGAGTTATACATCACGTGACTACATACAGAGATCTTCTTTCAAATATTTAGCTTCCTGTAATCGCTTTATATTACCACCATTCCTAGTGGTTACAATGTAAAGGTTACTTCCATAAGGCTCTCTTTCTTTCTTTTCATTTGTCTTGCATCATGTGTTGTTTACCTGTAATCTTCAATGCGATATTATCTCAGTGTCTCGACTAGTTATCCAACTATATGATCTGATTTAATTAACCTCACTTTTGTGTACTCTACAAGCGCCCTGAGAGTGGGTAAATTTCCCCTTTTCTAAAACTTCTAATGTCTTCAACTCTATTTAAGCTTGTCGATTCCAAACGGTGCTCTTAGTTGTGCCGCCTTACTATCTATTTCCATCTAGTAACTCTCCTCGTGAATCTAATTTTATGCCTTATGGCATCAAGGGTCGGGGTATGCTCCTTTTTGTTAGGATAAAAAGATATTGCTCGCACTCCTTATGAGATTTTCTCCTAAACAGTCATCTACCTGCTCTACTTATCCATGTGACTAGATATCTTAGGTTACTATTCTCCGATAAGTGCATCAAGACTTCTCACCCTTTCATAATTATTCATACGGTCACTTCGAGGCCTTATTCTATACCAGCTCGTAATGATTTTAAGAACTTTCTTGCCATTGTTGACGATTCTCTAGGACTACGAGGGCTTGTCTCATGGGTTTCAAAAGTAATGATTTGCCTTAAAGTTCAGACTTAAATTTCCATGATTTCAAACCAAAGTGTGTCCCCTTTTCCAAAAAGTCATGAATGGGTCGGATTTGATGAGGTTATGTGGCTCTCTGCTCACTCGACTTCTAGGAGTATTGACAACGTCATTGTCATGTATGGGAATTTTGCTACCTCTGGCATTCCACCGCCTTAGGAAGGGTTAGATTGTTCGAATTATGATAATCTCATAAGTAGATGACTTCTTTTCCATCCTCATGCGCTTGTGGCATAAAGTCCTTGTGTCGCTTATTGTTAGGAGTGAAAGCATATTCCACGTATTTCATTTGCGGCCTCAATCACACCCATGTTGCAAGAGTCTTACCATTTGAGCTCAACTACTTACCTTACACTCAGGGACACAACTGTTGCATCCTACTTGATCACCTCTTTAAAAATTTCAAGTTCACATACATGGTATCCACCTTATCTAAGAATATTAGTTACCACTATGCTTCATCTATCTGACAATTGATGTAGTCACCTGGATTAAACCATGTCAGCCTCATTAATATAAATCCTCGTGTCTCTTAGTATGTAACCTCATGAAATACTCTGCGCAACGTATAAATGGATTCCTGAATAATTCCATCCCAATCTTGAACTCTGTTGCTCCTTACTGTATTGGATCTATTTGGTATTGAAGTTTCAAACGTGTCAAAATCATCCTGTGATCACGTATATTCAATAGGTAATTTTATGGTCAATTTATTATATCACATCTTAGAGTAATCGTGAAGGTCACCACGAGTTTAGTTTAGGTGTTCACATAGAGATTTAGAATTCAAGAGGGTGAACCGGTTATTCTCGAAATTCTCCCCTGTAGAGGTTATGTGAGTTGATCATGAAGGGTGCATAAGCGCATTTCCCATTAGGTTGTACTAGGAGTATGATATTTCCCCATAGTTGTTCCTCATAAATTAGTGTTTTCATATGTCTATGTCTAAGAAGGTAGGTGGAGATCATTTGTGTATCATCCTGGTAAAAATTATTGAAGGTGAATGTTAATAGATAGTTAGCTTATGCGAGGTATCTAGCTGTCATACTTATTAGATAAGTTTGGAGGTTGGGGTTGTTTTCGTGAATTGGTTATGGAAGAGCCTATAAGTATAAGAGGCCATATTGAAGGCCAAGAGTATTGTGGAAATAAGGTATTTTCTCTTGATTGTATAACAGTTGGTTTTGATTTGAAAAGTACCTTCTAGGTGTTATGATTTAAAAATATGCAGTCCATGTCCAGGTATCATCATGATAATGCAGTGCTTGTAATGCTGAGGTTCATGTTATTAATATATACATTGTTATGCTTTGTCGAGATATAGATACGTTTTGGGTCAGGCTCTACTCTTCATTCGAGGACGAATGATCCTAAGGGGGGGAGAATGTAAGGCCCCGGAAAATTTCGCTAAGTAATTTAGGATTTCGTAGTGCCACATAGGCTAATTATAATATTTTATGTTTTATTAACATGGTGGGCATCAATTGGATTTGGTATATAAGTGTACAAGTCTTATGCTAAGTAATTTGGGGTCCAAGGAAAGGCCTAAGCCTAATTCACATTGGAAAATTTCATAATAGGCTAAGATTACAACTGAGTTTGCACAAGACCACACTTTGAACAAGTGTATCTAAATATGTATGTTTTATTTGACGAACAACCTATCGAATAAAAGGTCTTTGAGTCTTGTTTCCAACGCTTCAAACCATTCGTCTGTGAGGCCCCGTGAAATATTTCCACCCTAAACCCAAAAGCTGGTAGTGGAAATTAGGATTATGTGTTAGAGATGCGTAAAATTCTTTGTGGCTCGCAAGCTCGCCGCAGTTCATACCTTTTTGGACTGATCTATGCTATAAAAAGTTAAGAAATAATGTTTTCCAGAAAAATGCGATTATGCGGTCGAGAATGCGGTTGCATATTAGGTATGCGGACCGCATAATCGCCGCAAAGTGAGTCAGTATGTTGGTCAAATTTGAGGTTAAATATGCGGTTCATTATGCGATCGAATAATCGATATGCGGACCGCATAGTTGTCGCATAATGTCCTTGGGATTTTCTAAGGAGCAGTTCTGCGGTGCATTATGTGACCGCAGAACGGGTATGCGGACCGCATTTCTGCCGCATACCCAGACAAAATGTTCATATTTTGGGAACACTTTTGCGGTCCATTATGCGGGCCGCATTTCCACTTCGGGGTTCCAATTTTCTAAATTTTAAACCCGACCCCTTATCGATATATTCGGTGTTATAGCTCATTTTGAGCATATTTCCTGATGCTTTTAGGGAAAGATAAAGAGTCCTAGAGAGGGAAGTGCTTCCCATCAAATTACTCCATGAAACCTTGCTAAATCATTGAAGATAATCAAGTGAGGGCACCTAAATCTTCATCCCAAGAGGTAAGATTTCATTACCTCAGCTCTTGTTCCTATGCTTAGCAATAAGGGATCACTAGTGAAGTAATTCATGGGTATAAGAATGAATTTCTTGCATGCATATCACAACATAGAATATTGGGAGGTAGTGAACAAAAAAGAAAGCAAGAGGGGTATAAAATGATAGAAATTTCTCTCAAAAGGGCCTAAGATCACAATGCACCTTTAGTGTTTTATAGTATGCTCAAAACAAGCTAGAATCTCAATCCCGTCTCTAATTCTCAGTTTAATTTGTAATTCTTACATAATAGATTGAAGTGCTAAAAGTTCCGGAATTTTGTAAGCAATAAGAAAGCTTTATTGAGGTATGTATGGCTAAAACCCCGTCTTTTAGAAATTGAGCTTCATCGGTGATTGTGTGGGCATGGCAAGATTAAAGTTGAATTGTTGCATTGCTTGTTGTTTTACATGAGTTGGTGTTGTTACCTTATGTGTTTGAAAAATGTGATCCAACATAATCAACGTGCTATATTGACAGCTTGAAAGGGGCAAAGGTATGAATTATGTATTGTAAATGTTTAGACCTTAAATTGAGATTGCAGCTGAATATATTGTGCTATCTACGTGAAATCTTATCTATGTTTACAATTTAAACTGCTCTTCTGTACACCTACTATCCTAACTGGCAAAGCTAATACTGAAAATTAGGAACGATGTAAAATGCGGCCTAGTGCCAAGAATGATTTTATAAGTCATGGCCCCAAGTGCCAATGAAATGATATATGTGAAATGAATTGATTTATGAGAAGGGAACAATGCCTTGATGAGGCGACCTAGCTGATCGGGTCGAGATCGGAATCCGCTCAAGATAGCGGTGGTATTGGAAAGGTATTGTGAATGAATTCCGGAAAAGAAGGAAAATGAGACTGTGATTGAAGCATATATATCAAATGAGGCAACCTAGCCGATCGGGTCGAGATCGGACTCTGCTCAAGATAGTGGTGGTATTGTGAACAAATAATGAATAGTGTGAAATGCTCCAAAATAAAAGCTATGGGAAAATGATGTGAAAGTTGTATGATTCTTTTATTTGATAATGTGGTGATCGTTTAATGTTTTGAGTTATACTTGTGATTTCTTATTCCTGTATGAAAGTTCTTTCTAATTTGATGGTGTTTAGTTATACATACTAGTGCTATTCGATGGCACTAACGTCCCTTTTGCCGGGGGTGCTACCTCTTTAAATGGATGTAGGTGTTTCTATAGCAGGCAGTGTTGGTCGCAGCTAATGCCGCATAATCTTTTCAGTTGACTTGGTGAGCCCCACTTCGTTTCGGGGTCCTGTTTCATCTATTCATCATGTTCATTGTATTTGTGTTATAGCTGGAGCCTTGTTACCGGCATTTTAATGTTACATTACTCTTCAGTTGTGTTTAGAGGCTCCGTAGATAGGTTATGGGTAGTGTCGGGTATTGGAATTAAAGTAGAAATATTGATGTTTGGCAAAGATTTATAAAACTTGTAATATTTCGATAATTATGATGTAAGCTGCTAATGGAAATAAAATGGAAGTTGTTAATGAAATACTTATTAAATATGATTAATGGAGTCCATCTCCTATTTAATCATGAATTAGTTTGGGTAGAATGAAACCTAACAGGCTTGCTCAGTAGGGTTTACTCGATTGAGCACTGGACGCGCTCCTCGGATTTTGGGGCATGACACTTCATAACCGTGCCATACGAATGACTCTGTCATACAACATTCGAGGCGTCAAAGATTCCAATGTGAACCTAGCCTCTAGATGGTGCCCGATCTCGAGGATCTTTGTTACCATAACGATGGGCTCTAAGGAGCAATCGGCGTCAATCTAGCCTCGAGACGGTTCCCGATCTCGAGGATCTCTATTACTATAACTATGAGCTCTATGGCTCTATCCACATAAACCTAGCCTTGAGATGGTACCCAATTTCGAGGATCTCTGCTATTGCAAGTGCGGCCCATTCACCCGATTCTTTAGCCCAGGGGCCATCCGAGTTCGAGTGTATCCTCGCTCAGGGTCATCTATAATGCCTTAGGTCTATCTTCATTATAAGTTCAAAAGCGAGTTTTCGTGGCCGCCCAAGTTCAAGATGACTCTCGCTCGAGGACTATTTATAAAGCTTCAGGGGAATCTCTATTTTGAGCTCGAACCAACGCCTGCTCGACTATTAAGCCCAAAGGCTACCCGAGTTTGAGCTAATTGTCACTCGAGGATTATTCGTAAAGAACCAAAGCTACCTACATCTCAAAGTTCAATTTGAATGCTCTCTCAATTATTTTAAGCCCGAGGGCCACCCGAGTCCGAATGCATCCTCGCTTAGGAGCTATCTATAACGCCTTAAGGCTATCTTTATTTTAAGCTCAAGGCCAATTTTCGCTCAGTTGGAAGCCACTCGAGTTCAAGCAAACTATCACTCGGGGACTATGTGTCAGGCCTAAAATCTATCTTAAGCTTTCATATGATCAAGCAAACGCATCCCTCGAGGACTATCAATGGAGCCTAAAAAGTCCAAGCTCTATATTAAGGAAATTTGAGGCGCCGCTATCGCTCAATTCGAGCTCGGAAGTCCCGACAACCTAAGTTTGTTTCAGAATCGGTCCAGGCTTAGTCTGAGGGATGGCAAAGGGTTTTTAGGGAATACCATATTAACCTATCGAGAACCGAAGGAATCCCTATGTCTGGATCCAGTATTCGGATTGATTGATAAAGTCATATGCTTGGATTGTTCACAAACACATGCAAGAGGGAATCCAACATGTCAAAAGCAAATTGAAGAAACTTTTGTATTAATTAACCGACGATTACAATAGCCCACGAGGGGTTCTTACATAGAAACAAAGAAGCAAACAACATAAGTTTAATAGCCTAATCTACTTTCGAAGGTACATTCTCAAGCGACATCTACAAGAACCGTTTTCTCGGGGGCCCCATTTTGATATTCCGAACGACGTCTTCGAGAATCTCCTCCAAAGCAGCAATAGATGAGGAAAAGGTTGTAGCCTATAAAAGAACAAAAGCTTTTAACAAGCAGGGAAAATTATGGCTTGGGGAAAAATTTGGCGAGTAAGGGTCGCGCCAGCACTACTATTGGGAAGCCACTTCTTGAGACATTGCACCGGTGTAGGATGCAAAAGTTAGTAGATGACGCCACCTCACTCCATGGAAAGCAAAAGGAGTGAAGCGCCACACCAGGTTGAAGTTAAAAGAGATGGGCAGCAGTTCACGGTCCACATATCCTCCGATACGGTAATAATTTGGAGCCCCTCTATCATAATTTTGGGCCAGCAACAACAACAACAACAAACAAGTACGATCCCACTCAGAGGGGAAAAGTTCTGAAAAAGAGCCATGGCATAACTGGCAAATCTACTGCCGTGTGACCTTATGATCACGGGCTTGAACCATGGAAATTAGAGTTTGGAAGAGGATGAAGAGAAGAAAAGGGTTAAAGGTTGTTTACGAATGACTGGGTGGAATTTAGATTCAAGTAACCTCCCATTTATAGGAAGGGAGTAAGTAATCGACGGTGCAATCAATGCCTTTGGGAAACGTACCGACAGGCGCAATCAATGCTTTTTGGGAAATGGATCGGCAGTGATATCACCGCTTTTGGGGAAATAAATCGGCAGTGTATTGAATGCTTCTAGGAAGATGAACCGATGGGATGTTTCAGTCATCACAAAAGCTTATGTCATAAGAATGACATCATTATAAGAGGCTCGAGGAAGTCGATGTCAAAGTCGTTTCATATAATTCTATTCCAAGAAACGCAGGGACTATCTGTATACAGCTAAAATCAGAGAATCCGATTTAACGATCATTACGGTATTCCATAGCCCGTATCTAAAAGTATCGAGGCACAGCTAGCGGTTTGACCCCAAGGGTTCCCAACATTTGACATCGGGGTAGTACAAATTGGTGGCCATGATGAACGAGTGGGAGATTCCCAAGGAAAGTGGTTAGAGCTGAGAAAGTCCATAAGAATAGTACAAGTCCGTATTGTGGCATTACATGGTTGTACCAGCCGCATATCTTTGTAATAAATGCATACATACTATGTTGGGAATCCCCCCTCATATATAAAGGGGACCCTTGTAATTTTTACACACATGATATTTAATACAAAAACAAGAACATTTCTCTGCTCTCTAACTTAAACACTCTCTATTGTATTTCCTTTGATTTATAGCTTACATTTATTGTGTTTCATTGATTGTTTTTCATTTACTACTCATCATTGGTCATAAAGATCCATCATCAAGGCCCTTAGGACTGTTAGTTCCCCATCGATCGGCCCCAATCAAGCATTTAGCTTGACCCCGAGGCCCTGCTTAGGCCAGTCTGATGCCTCGATCCACAGCTATTTGGTTTGTATAATAACACTGCTCATTACTCTTAATTTACTTTCCTAAATAATATTTAGCATCTATTTCCTAACAACTAGCATAAAAACAAATCACATATTTTTTAGAACCACAAAATCAAATCTAATTGTAATTACCATTTTCGAGGTAAACAAAAATTATACAATTTAAGGTACTTATACAACAGTCAAAAACTGAGCCTAAGCGTCACAACCAATGTACTCACTATTCTCAAGGCATAACAAAGTCAAGAGATATCGCTGTAATTCAATACATCTCACACTGGCTCCTACTCCTAAAAAAGTAAAACTAACTACACTCGATTCAAACAAAACTCTTGGAAAAGAACCACAACACAAAGAAAAACCAATGGGGAATTACTACACTGCCTACAAAGAAAATCTTTTTATCTTTTTTTCTTTAGACTTAAATCCCTCAAGAAAATATTCTAGGATATCCATCGTCAGGAAAAGTCAAATCTTTTATGTTATTCGTTTTTCTAAAAAAATATTCAATTAAACTAACACAACTAAAATAGCATAGAAAGTCATCCAGACAATCTCGTCACCCCACACTTAAAATTGATGCACACCATACTAATAAGAGGGTAAAAGAAACTCCCTGGTAGGCCAATGTCCGAAGCACTATCAGTTCATGGGGTACTCAAACTTCTCACAGGCTTGGTCCTTCGTGCGGGTACCTCACACTTAGTTCCAACCATCTGGTTTGCTGTTGCATCCTTCCAATAGCTTTGCTTTCCATGCTCCTAGAAAATCAAAAATCGACACTACAAAAATAATACAATAATAAAAAATTATAATAATAAAAAAAAAACAAAAGAAAGCAGTAAAGTTGGGTTGCCTCCCAACAAGCACTTGATTTAACATTGCAGCACGACACGAATCACTTTTTGCCTCCACTTTGAACTTATAAATTGGACTCCTAGTTTTTTCTCTGCTCTGTGATCATGCTCCTGGGGTGGTGGAACGAATCTGACTGGTCCAATAAAGTAATGTGGTATTCTGCACTTCTTGGATTTGGATGTGATGTGTATTCCCGACATTCTAGCACGAAGAATTCCACAATGTGGGTATCTTTTTCCTTACCCCTTGACTCCTCAAGTGGCTCGGACGACTCTATTTCAATATTATCATCCAAACACAATGTGAAAAAATGCTTGGAGTGTGGACCAATGCGCTCAACTACATAAACATTGGGATTGTCAACATCCTTAACACTAATAACACTAGAGTCAACTAAGTATGTATCCTCAATATCCTTGGTTGACTCTAGTATCTCTTCTACGACATAGGCATCCTCAAAATCTAGTTCGCTTTATTGTTGGTGTTCTACTATAGCCTTCTCCTCTAGATCCTCCCCGTATTTTTTTTAAATCCTCCAGTATAATGGCAGTATCTGCAGCCAATTCATCCTCATATTGGCTACTATCCACAATGTCAACTTGTTGAGCTTTACAAGGTTCAATTAATTTATTTGATTGAGCCTCCATGTTGTGAATAGTTGCCTCTTGCCTTTGCATCTATCGTGGTTTCTCATCATATTATTCCACATGGAACTTTAATATATCTTTGATCTCCTTTAGGTTAGCTTCCCTAGGTTCTTTGTTCCTGCTATCCTCGCAAGAAAAGGTAGAACCATCATTGTAAGGGATTGGGGGAAGATAAGAAATATAAGCACAACCATGAAAGTTACCATCTTGACCACCAAACATATCACACATATTCCACACATAAGATCGAGTTGGTGCACATAACTCGCTCTTGGGAATATTTTGATAATTTTTTCCGTGGTGGTTTCCTCCACAATATCTATAAGAAGGATCAAAGTAGAATTACCAACATCAAAATTCTCATAATTCCAAGATGTCATGTCTCTCAAATAAAAAATATAAATTAAAAAAAATAATCAAATACAAGAAAACAAAAATAAAAGCTTAAACTTGCAACCTAGAAATATGTACACATATAGTTATACCATTAGTTCCCCGACAACGGTGCCAAAATTTGATCACGCCCAGCTATGCCTTATAAAAAGGACTAAGCGGTTGTTGCAAATATAATCCAGTTTACAAGTTCGGAGTCGAATCCCACAGAGAACTAAGGTTTAGCTATAGTTGTTTAATATCTCTAAGAAACACAAGTCCAAATAATTTCCTAATTATAAAGATTATAATGTTTATTTTTATCTAATTAACTAACAAATACTAGAAAGAAGTAAAACTATCAATTAACAAGGATACAGATTGGAGAAAAGATTATGGAGGTATAGAGTTATGATTTTCCCTATTGTCAAAATCCTTCCCGCTACGTTTTCTATAAATTTGCCTATGTTTTCTCTACCGATCATGAGCACTCTGACTGTCGTAACTCTCTCCTGAGTAATTACCACAATTTACTAGACAAAGTATCTTGAATTACGCAAGCTGGCATTAAGTACGGCTCACTCGGATCGTACCAAGGTTTCGTTATCCCTAATTCCACCTATAAACCCTCTGTATTGATCCCTCATATACTTTAGGAGTGATGTTGTTCAACAATTACCTAAATATGCACTCCCAGTCTAGTAATACACACTAAATAGTCACAGTAAATCGAGAGCTCTTCAACCAACCACAATATAAACGTAGTTGAACAAATAAAGAAAAAGCTACAGCAAATCTATATTAACATAACAGGAAAATTATCCTCCAATAGGTTCCATCAAAACCCTAAATAAAATATTAGCTATTCATAATAGTATGCAAAACTACAATACTAAAATTCATAACCAGTAATGAAAATAGGAAGACGGAAGTGAAAAACTCGTAGAAGAATTCTCCGCCTTGATCCTAGTGTGTTCTTGCCTCCTTAGGTCGAATCCCCTCTCAAATCTGTCCAATCTCGATCTCTCCCTCAAAATTCATGTTTAATGACTATTTATATATGTTGGGAAATAGTCTCGACAAAATAACCAAATCCAAAACCAAATAGGAGACAAAGTAGGCTTAAAACCTGAAACACGCGACAGACCATGCGTTAGGCCTGCGACACATGCTCTAACGCAAGAAGTTTGTCTCACGTCGCCTGATGCTTCTCTACTTCAATTAATTTTGATTTCTTCTTCCTACTTTCCCATCCTTTCACGTTTTCTTTTCTGTTTCTTCTTATTTTTTAGTTCAATTCCTTTGCTTTTTTATTTTTGTAACGACCCGACCGGTCGTTTCATGAGTTACTGATTTATTTTCCCCATTTCGACTTCGTATTGTCTTGTTCAGCTGTGTTATGTGTTATTGGGTTGGTTGACTGGAGTTCGGAGAGGTTTTGGTAAGGTTTGAGACACTTAGTCTATTTTGAGTAAGCTTAAGTTGGAAAAGTCAACTAGATGTTGACTTATGTGAAAAAGGGTTCGGATGTGAATTTCGATGGATCGAATAGCTTCGGGAGATTATTTGGGACTTAGGAGTGTGATCGGAACGTGTTTTGGAGGTCTGTAGTAGATTTAGGCTTGAAGTGTCGAAATTGGAATTTTGGCATTTTTTGGTTGATAGGTAAGATTTCAATATAGGGTTGGAATGGAATTCTGGGAGTTGCAGTAGGTCTGTTTTGTCATTTGGGATGTGTGTATGAAATTTTAGATTATTCGGACGTGGTTTGATAAACTTTTTGATTGAAAGCGTGATTTGGAAGTTTTGTAATTCTTAGGCTATAATCTGATGCAAATTTGGTATTTTGATGTTGTTTTGAGCGTTCCAAAGGTTCGAACAAGTTTTAATGATATTATGGGATATGTTGGCATATTTGGTTGAGGTCCCGGGGGCCTCAGGTCAGTTTCGAGTGGTTGAACGGATCATTTCAAGTTGAAAAGATTGCAGAAAAATTTGTTGTTGGTGTTGCAGGCTTTTGGCATTCGCATTCGCGAGTGGGCCCTCGCGTTCGTGAAGGGTTGGGATGTGAGGCAGGATTGTTGGCCTTCACGTTCATGATGTGGGTCCCACATTCGCAAAGGGATGGGTCTGTGTTCAACGCGTTGGCGATGGTGATGTCGCGTCCGCGAAGGGTTGAGGTTCTGAGGCATCGCGTTCGCGAGGGGTCATCGCGTTCGCGTAAGAGGATTTATGCTAAACTTAAGTTTGTGCTTCGCGAACGTGAGGCTTTGACTGCATTTGCGAAGAAGAATTTCAAATAGCTAGGCAGAATGATTTAAAAGGCCATATCTACGATTTTTAGCCTAAGTTTCACCATTGTTGGGCGATTTTAAAGCATTTTGAAGAGGATTGAAGAGGGAATCAAGGGGGAACACTTGGAGGTAAGAATTGTGGACTTAATACTCAATCCTAATATGTTTTCTACCTAATTAACTATGGAATTTGTAGAATTTAAGCCTAGTTATTGAAGAAAACTAGGGCTTGTAATTGGAGACCTAAAATTAAGGATTTGAGGAGTCATTTGTGGTTGGATTTTAGTGCTTTTGATATGTATGAACTCATGGGAGATAAGTAGTCTATTGATGTAATTTTTATCGAATTTCGAGACATGGTCCTGGCGGTCGTGTTTAGCTAATTTCGGGATTTGTGTTGTAAATTGATGACTTTCGAGTGGGCTTTGTTCCCTTAGCATATTTTGATGGTTATGTATTGATTTTTGTTAGATTTTGAGCATCTGGAGGCCGATTCAAGAGGCAAAGGCATCGCGATCTAGAGTTTGGATCGGATAAAGGTGAGTAATGATTGTAAATGTTGTTCTGAGGGTATGAAACCCCGGATTTCACATCGTTGTGCTATTTTGAGGTGACGCACACGCTAGATAACGAGCGTGGTGTCGTGTACCGTTGGGAATTGTGACTTAGTCTATCCCGTATGAGTGTTTTACCGCGTATATGATTTAAAACTATTTGCTGTCATCATGTTTTGGTCTAAATGCCATATTTGGGCCTCGTTCCAACTGTTTGGAACCTTAGGGAATTATTATTAATATTTCCTCACTATTTGACTTTATATTTGTACTTAGTCATGCTATATTCTACTGTTTTCATAACTCAGCCATGCTTACTCTTTTTTTACATCTTAAATGATATTTTTGGGTTGAGCATCATAGTTTACTATGTCCGAGTGGCTTTTAGAGATTTCTGACTGAGTAAGGCCAAGGGCCTGTGTTGTGAGGATTAATGTGGGACCAAGCTGCATGTCGCAATAGTATTGTACTGATTTATGATAATGAGGCCGAGGGTCTGAGTTGTTATGCCATGAGGTGGGTTGATATGAGGCCGAGAGCCTATTGATTATGCCACGAGATGGCTTGACATTGCGCTTGGGATGTAAGGGGCCCCTCCCGGAGTCTGTACACCCCCAGTGAGAGCGGGTACCCAGTGTGATATGTGATATAGCCTGAGGGTCTGAGATTGTTCCATGTTATTGCCCGAGGGCCTAATTCAGTTGATATTGTGCCCGAGGGGCTAGTGTATGTAGTTATATTTTCTCGTTGCTTTTCATTCACTTGTTTAAATGTTAAAAGATGCTTTAAAGAGGTTTTCATTGAACTAAGGTGTTTTTACGAATTTTCACTGTTTTTATTGCATTTTATTGATTTTTACTGCCACCTTGTAGCATATTGTTGTGATTTATGTGCTTTCTTATCGCTCAGTTGCCTTTACTTTTATTACTCACTGAGTTGGTGTACTCACATTACTCCCTGCACCTTGTGTGCAGATTCAGGAGCCTCGAGTCATGCCAATGAGGGTTGATTACTCCCAACAGGCCATTCGAAGTTCATAAGGTAGTTGCTCGACGTTCGCAGCCCAGTGTTTCTCCCTCCTATGTTACTTTTCCTTGTTCTAGTTCTATAATAGCCTATATAAACTTTTTAATACACTTAGACTATGTTAGAAGCTCATGACTGGTGACACCCCGATGTTGGGCTGTGTTGTTTCCGCATATTGTTCTATTCCACTTATATTTTGGGTTTTATAGCATGTTAATGACTTAAATTGCGTTATTATAACTATTAAATTAATATTGGGGGTTTCTGTTAGCTGGACTTATTTCACGATAGGCGCCATCATGACTGGGTGTGGATTTAGGGTCGTGACAAGTTGGTATAAGAGCCTAGGTTACATAGGGCTCATGAGTCATGAGCAGGTTTAGTAGAGTCTCGTGGATCGGTATGGAGATGTATGTATTTATCCTCGGGAGGCTGCAGAACCTTTAAGAAACTTCATATTCTTGACATTCTTATCGAGCGAATCTATTGATCCGACTACTAAACTTCTATTGTTCTATTCTCTCACATATGGTGAGGACACGTGCGACCAGTCAGGATGGACAACCACCAATACAACCAGCTGTGGACACTAAAGGACGAGGAAGCGATCAAGGTCATGGTAGGGGCAGGGTTTGGCCCGCACAGTAGCTAGGGCAGCACCTGCAGATCCATTAGCCGCCCTAGTTCAGGATCAGGTCCCAGTTGTGGATGCTCCAGCAGCACCAGCTCAGGCACCAGTTTTGATTCTAGGTCTTCAGGAGGACATGGCTCAGATTCTATTAGCATGCACTATCACAGTTCAGGCGGTCTCAATTACTACAGCCGCAGCTACTTTGCAGGCTGGGGAAGGCACTCTGACTCCCGCCGCTCGCACACCTGAGTAGGTCGTGCAGGGACTTCAGACACCGGGGACGCATCCAGCCCAAGCAGTTGCAACTGTTCAGGAATATGTAGCTCCTACTATGCTAGAGGACGAGCAGCGTCGATTGGAGAGGTTTGGTAGATATCAGCCTCCAACTTTCAATGGTGCAGAGGGCAAGGATGCCTAGGGTTTCTTTGATAAATGTCAGAGGATTCTTCGTACAATGGATATTCTGGAGACCAACGAGGTCACTTTTACTACTTTTCAGTTTTCTAGAGCCGCCTTCACTTGGTGGGAGGCTTATGAGAGGCGTAGGCCTGTTGGTGCAGCACCCCTTACCTGGCAGCAGTTCTCCGTTCTCTTTTTGGAAAAGTATGTGCCATAGTCTCGTAGAGAGGAGCTGCGCAGGCAGTTCGAGTAGTTACGTTAGGGAGATATAACTATGACACACTATGAGATAAAGTTTTCAGAGTTAGATCATCATGATATTTGGGTGGTTGCTACAGATAGAGAGAGGATCAAGAGGTTCGTTGATGGCATTACATATCAACTTTGTATTCTCATGACTAGGTAGAGAGTGTTTGGTGCTACTTATGAGAAGGTTGTTGACATTTCTCACAAGATTGAGTTAGTTTTTCATTAGGAATGATATGAGAGGGAGGCTAAGAGGCCTCAGGGATCTGGTAGTTATGGTGGTGCTTTTTCGAGAGGTCAATTTCAGCACAGTAGAGGCCGTCCATTCAGACATGCTTAGCCAGCTCGCCTAGGTTATCGTAGGGCATCATCAAGTCATGGTTCTAACAGTTCTCATCAGGGCCATTCATCACTCAGTGCCCTTCCATCCTAGAGTTCATCCTGTGCTCTATCAGTTCAGGGATCTTCTATGCTGGGCGTATCTGCTAATCATTCCGGTGCTTGGGGTTCCCTTCAGTCCCTGTCTCCAGTACCCGGGAGTTTCTATGAGTGTTGAGAGTTTGGTCATATGTGGAGGCAGTGTCCTCGTCATCTTGGGGGTTCATCTCAACAGAGGAGTCAACCATTGGCTTCAGCGCCAGTTACTTCACCACCACCCACCCATCCAGCTATGGGTGGAGGTCAGTCAGCTGGGGGTCGCTCTAGAGGGGGAGGTCGATCAGGAGGGGGACAGGCCCATTTCTATGCACTTCCAGCTAGACCCGATGTTATTGCTTTAGATGCTGTGATCACATGTATTGTCTTAGTCTTCCACAGGGATGCCTCTGTATTATTTGATCCTGGTTCCACTTTTTCTTATGTGTCATCATACTTTGCTCATTATTTGGATACGCCCCATGAGTCTCTTGTTTCGTCTGTTCATGTATCTACTCCGGTGGGCGATACTGTTGTAGTACACCATGTATACCGGTCATGTGTGGTGACTATTAGGGGTCTGGAGACCCGAGTGAATCTTTTGTTGTTATGTATGGTAGACTTTGATGTTATATTGGGCATGGATTGGCTATCTTCGTGTCGTGCTATTTTGCACTATCATGCTAAGACAGTGACTTTGGCTATGCCGGGTGTGCCACGGACTGAGTGGCGAGATTCGACTAATTATGTTCCCAGTATGGTAATCTCTTTCTTGAAGGCCCAGCGTATGGTTCAGAAGGGTTGTCTTTCTTACTTAGCCTTTGTGAGGGCAGTCGGTGGAGAGACTCGTAGTATTGATTCTGTTTCTGTTGTGAGGGATTTTCTCGATGTGTTTCCTGCAGACCTACCGGGCATGCCACCAGACATAGATATTGACTTTGGTATTGATCTAGTGTCGGGCACTCAACCCATTCCTATTCCAATGTATCGTATCGCACCAGCAGAGGTGAAGGAGTTAAATGAGCAGCTTCAGGAACTCCTTGATAAGGGGTTCATTTGGCCTAGTGTGTCGCCTTGGGGTAAGCCTATTCTATCTGTGAGGAATAAGGATGGCACTATGAGGATGTACATTGATTACAGGCAGTTGAACAAAGCAACAACAAAGAACAAGTATCATTTGCCTCGCATTGATAATTTATTCAACCAACTTCAGGGAGCCAGAGTGTTTTCCAATATTGATCTCCACTTAAGTTATCACCAATTAAAGATCAGGGACACGGATATTCCTAAGACAACTTTCAGGACCCGATATGGTCATTATGAGTTCCTGGTGATGTCTTTTGGACTGACCAATGCTCCCGTAGCATTCATGCATTTGATGATCAGCGTGTTTCGGCCTTATCTCGACTCGTTTGTCATAGATTTCATTGATGATATTCTGGTGTACTCGCGTAGTCAGGTGGAGCACACAGAGCATTTGAGAGTTGTGTTGCAGAGATTGAGAGATGAGAAGCTTTATGGGAAGTTCTCCAAGTTTGAGTTTTGTCTTAGTTCAGTGGCTTTCTTGGGGCACGTGGTCTCTAGTAAGGGTATTCAGGTGGATCTGAAGAAGATATAGGCGATTCAGAGTTGGGCCAAACCATCCTCAGCCATAGAAATCTGCAATTTTCTTGGTTTGGTGGGTTATTACCACTGTTTTGTTCGTGGATTTTCATCTATCGCATCGCTCTTGACCAAGTTGACTAAGAAGGGTGCTCCATTCATATGGTCGAGCAAGTGTGAGGAGAGCTTTCAAAAGCTCAAGACTGCCTTGACCATAGCTCTAGTGTTAGTTCTGCCACCAGCTTCAAGTTGATACACTGTGTATTGTGATGCTTCAAGAGTTGGTATTGGGTGTGTGTTGATGCTGGAGGGTAGAGTTATTGCTTATGCTTCTCGTCATTTGAAGCCCTATGAGAAGAACTACCCAGTTCATGATTTGGAGTTGGCTGCCATTATTCACGCGTTGAAGATTTGAAGGCATTATTTGTATGGTATTTCTTGTGAGGTATTCACAAATCATCGTATCCTCCAACAGTTGCTCAATCAGAAGGATCTCAATTTGAGGTAGCGGAGATGGTTGGAGTTGCTAAAGGATTATTATATTACTATTTTGTCCCATTCGGGGAAGGCCAATGTGGTGGTCGATGCCTTGAGTAGAAAGGCGTTGAGTATGGGGAGTTTGGCATATATTCCAGTTAGGGAGAGACCTCTTGCAATTGATGTTCAAGACTTAGCCAATTAGTTCGTGAGGTTGGATATTTCGGAGCCAGTCAGGTATTGGCATGTGTGATTTCTCGGTCTTCCTTATTTGATCGCATCAGAGAGTGTCAATATGATGATCCTCATTTTCTTGTCCTTAAGGACAGAGTTCAGCACGATGATTCTAGAGAGGTGACCATTAGTGATGTTGGGGTGTTGAGGATGCAGGGCCGGATAGGTATGCCCAATGTAGATGGGCTTCGGGAGTTGATTCTGTAGGAGGACCATAGCTCACGGTATTCCATTCATCCGGGTGCCGTGAAGATGTATCAGGATCTGAGAAAGCATTATTGGTTGAGGAGAATGAAGAAGGACATTGGGGGATTTGTAGCTCAGTGTCTCAATTATCAGCAGGTGAAATATGAGCATCAGAGACTGGGTGGCTTGCTTCAGCGGATGGATATTCCATAGTGGAAGTGGGAGCAGATCACCATGGACTTTGTAGTTGGGCTCCCATGGACTTTGAAGAAGTTTGATGCAATTTGGGTGATTGTGGATCGGCTGACCAAGTCCGCGCACTTCATTCCTGTGTGTACTACTTATTCTTCAGAGCGGTTGGTAGAGATCTATATCTGGGAGATTGTTCGTTTGCATGGTGTCCCAGTTTCCATCATTTCAGATAGGGGCACTCAGTTTACTTCACAATTTTGGAGGTTTGTGCAACGAGAGTTGGGTACTCAGGTTGAGTTGAGCACAACTTTTCACCCTCAAATGGACGGGCAGTCCGAGAGCACTATTCAGATATTGGAGGACATGTTGCGTGCTTGTGTCATTAATTTTGAAGGGTCATGGGATCATTTTCTATCGCTCGCAGAGTTTTCTTATAACAACGGTTACTAGTCGAGTATTTAGATGGCTCCATATAAGGTTTTGTATGGGAGGCGGTGTAGATCTCCAGCTGGTTGGTTTGAGCTGGGTGAGGCTAGGCTATTGGGTACAGACTTAGTGCAGGATGCCTTAGACAAGGTGAAGGTGATTCAGGAGAGGCTTCGTACAGCGCAGTCGAGACAAAAGAGTTATGCTGATAGGAAGGTTCAGGATGTGTCCTACATGGTTGGTAAAAAGGTTCTGTTGAAGGTTTCACCCATGAAGGGTGTTATGATATTTGGGAAGAAAGGTAAATTGAGTCCTCGGTTCATTGGGCCTTTTGAGGTACTTTGGAGGATTAGGGAGGTGGCTTATGAGCTTCCTTTGCCACCCAACTTGTCGAGTGTGCATCCGGTATTTCATGTTTCTATGCTCCGGAAGTATATTGGGGATCCGTCTCATGTTCTGGATTTTAACACAGTTCAGTTAGATGGTGTTTTGACTTATAATATGGAGACAGTGGCTATTTTGGAGCGTCAAGTTTGAAAGTTGAGATCAAAGGATATAGCTTCAGTGAAAGTGCAGTGGAGAAGTCGGCTCGTGAAGGAGCTACCTTGGAGACCGAGTGGGAGATGTGGAGAAGAAATCCTTACCTATTTGAGGCTTCAGGTATGTTTCTTGACCCATTCGAGGACGAACGTTTGTTTAAGAGGGGGAGGATGTAACGACCCGGCCAGTCGTTTCATGAGTTACCGCTCTATTTTCCCCATTTCTACTTCTTATTGTCTTATTCAGCTGTGTTATGTGTTATCGGGTTGCTTGGCTTGGGTTCGGAGAGGTTTTGGTAAGGTTTGAGACACTTAATCTCTTTTGAGTAAGCTTAAGTTGGAAAAGTCAACCGGATGTTGAGTTATGTGAAACATTGCTCGGATGTGAATTACGATGGCTCGGATAGCTTTGGGAGATGATTTTGGACTTAAGAGTGTGATTTGAATATGTTTTGGAGGTTCATAGTAGATTTAGGCTTGAATTGGCAAAATTGGAATTTTGGCGTTTTCCAGTTGATAAGTGAGATTTCGATCTACGGGTCGGAATGGAATTCCGAGAGTTACAGTAGGTCGGTTGTGTCATTTGGGATGTGTGTACAAAATTGCAGGTCATTCGGACGTGGTTTGATAGACTTTTTGATCGAAAGCGGAATTTAGAAGTTTTTAGAATTCTTAGGCTTGAATCCAATGCAAATTTAGTGTTTGATGTTGTTTTGAGAGTTCAGAAGGTTGGAACAAGTTTGAATGATGGTATGGTAAATGTTGGCATGTTTGTTTGAGGTCCCGAGGGCCTCGGGTGAGTTTCGGGTGGTTGAACGGATGATTTCAAGTTGAAAAGATTGCAGAAATATCTGATGTCGGTGTTGCAGGCTTTTCGCTTTCGCGTTCGCGAGTGAGCCCTCGTGTTCTCCAATGGTTGGGGTGTGAGGCAGGATTGTTGGCCTTTGCATTCGCAATGTGGGTCCAGGATTCGCGAAGGGATGGGTGTGTTCAACGCGTTCACAATGGTGATGCCGTGTCTGCGAAGGGTTGAGGTTCTGAGGCAATGCGTTCGCGAGGGGTCGTCGCATTCGCGTAAGTGGATTTCTGGTCAACTTAAGTTTGTGTTTCGCGAACGCGAGGCTTTAACCGCATTTGCGAAGAAGGATTTGAAATAGCTGGGCAAAATGATTTAAAAGGCCATATCTGCGATTTTTAGCCTAAGTTTCACCATTATTGGGCGATTTTAGAGCTTTTTGAAGAGGATTGAAGAGGGAATCAATGAGTAACACTTGGAGGTAAGAATTGTGGACTTAATACTCAATCCGAATGTGTTTTATCCCTAATTAACCATGGAATTTTTAGAATTTACGCCTAGATATTGAAGAAAACTAGGGCTTGTAATTGAAGACCTAAAATTAGGGATTTGAGGGGTCATTTGTGGTTGGATTTTGGTGTTTTTGATATGTATGAACTCGTGGGGAGTTAAGGAGTCTATTGATGTATTTTTTATCGGATTCCTAGATGTGGGTCCGGGGTTCATGTTTGAATAATTTTGGGATTTGTGTTGTAAATTGATTACTTTCGAGTGGGCTTTATTCCCTTAGCATATTTTGATGGTTATGTACTGATTTTGGTTATATTTGGAGCATCCGGAGGCCGATTCGAGAGGCAAAGGCATTGCGAGCTAGAGTTTGGACTGGATAAAGTTGATTAATGATTGTAAATGTTGTCCCGAGGGTATGAAACCCCGGATTTCACATCGTTGTGCTATTTTAAGGTGACGCACATGCTAGATGACGAGCGTGGAGTCGTGCATCGTTGGGGATTGTGAGTTAGTCCATCCCGTATGACTATTTTACCGCGTATTTGATTTAAAACTATTTGCTATCATCATGGTTTCGGTTAAATACCATATTTGTGCCTAGTGCCAACTGTTTGGACCCTTAGGGGATTATTACTATTATCTCCTCATTGTTTGACTTTATATTTGTACTTAGTCATGCTATATTCTATTATTTTCATAACCCAGGCATGTTTACTCTATTTTTACATCTTAAATGATATTTTTGGGCTGAGCATCATATTTTACTATGCCCGAGTGGCTTTTAGAGATTTCTGACTGAGTAGGGCCGAGGGCCTGTATTGTGAGGATTAATATGGGATCTGGTTGCACGCTGTAGCAAATTGTACTGATTTATGATTATGAGGCCGAGGGCCTTAGTTGTTATGCCACGGGGTGGCTTGATATGAGGCCGAGAGCCTATTGATTATGCCATGAGATGGCTTGACATTGCTCTTGAATCGTAAGGGGCCCCTCTCGGAGTCTGTACATCCCTAGTGAGCGCTGGTACCTAGTGTGATATGTGATATAGCCCGAGGGGCTGAGATTATTCCATGTTATTGCCCGAGTGACTGATTCTGTTGATATTGTGCCCGAGGGGCTGGTTGTATGTGTTTATATTTTCTAGTTGCTTTTCATTCACTTGTTTAATTGTTGAAAGATGTTTTAAAGAGGTTTTCACTGAACTAAGGCGTTTTTACGAGTTTTCACTGTTTTTATTGCATTGTATTGATTTTTACTACCTCCTTATAGCATTTTGCTATAATTTACGTGCTTTCTTATCGCTCAGCTGCATTTACTTTTATTACTCACTGAGTTGGCGTACTCACATTACTCCTTGCACCCTGTGTGCAGATTCAGGAGCCTCGGGTCACGTCAGTAAGGGTTGATTGCTCCCAGTAGGCCATTCGAAGTCCACTAGGTAGCTGCTCGGTGCTTGGAGCCCAGTGTTTCTCCCTCCTATGTTACTTTTCCTTGTTGTAGTTCTGTAATAGACTGTATAAACTTTTTCATACTCTTAGACTATGTTAGAAACTCATGACTGGTGACACCCCGATATCGGGCTGTGTTGTTTCCGCAAATTGTTCTATTCCACTTATATTTTGGGTTTTATAGCATGTTAACGACTTAAATTGCGTTATTATAACTGTTAAATTAATATTGGGGGTTTGTGTCGGCTGGTCTTGTTTCACGATAGGCACCATCACGATCGGGTCCAGAATTAGGATCGTGACAATTTTGCCTTCCTTTAATTTGCTCACTTGGATCATTTACAATTTTTGTCTTCAATTATCACCCAATCATGACATCATAATATTTTTCATCATCAAATAATCACGAGCCATTCTCGTAGTATATAAAATACACATAAAATCTTTACTTTGATCCCAATTTCGTCTTCAACGTACCTACACATAAAATAACTCAATTAAACCCAAATATATAGGGTCTTTGGCTAAGCTTTTAAGATGCTCAAACTAGCTTATAAGTACTTTTTGGCTTATCTACACGTTTGATAAAGTTAAAAGTGCTTGTAAGCTAAGTGCTTATTAGAGTCAAAAATATGCCAAAAGCCATAAGCTGGTCACCCCTAGCTTATGAATTTTTAGCTTATAAGAACTTTAAGTTTGACGAATATTTTTACTATTTTATCCTTAAAATATTCCTTTATAGAACAAAACTCCTATATTGCTACTCATTACCTTAAGTATTTTTTCATCCTAACACCCTCCCCCTCTCCCCCCCCCCCCCGCCCCCTCTTCAAGTCTGTAATTATCATTGACTATTTAAGATAAGCAAATTCTCTATTCCTTTGCATATTTATATCTATGTGATTGTCCATTAATCTTTGAATTGTATGTAATAAATGAGGACATATCAAATTTTTGGTGTATTGATTTCTAATATTGTGGTGATGAAGACAGTGTTTGTTTCTCTTCAAATATTTTGTCCTATTTAGATTTATGTTTTACTTAAAAACTTTTGTCAATTTATTAATTATTATAACTTATGATTATATGCTTATCATAAAATAAATTATATTTATCATAAAAATTATTTTATCTAAGCAAAGTTGTATCTAAAATAAAATAAAATATAGAATATTTTGTATTTGAATCGATATGGAATCTAAAAATTTGAAGAAATTACGCCCTTATGAGTGTAAACAGTTCTAATGTTATTTAAGTCATTTTAATACAAAAGAGCTTATCAGCACTTTTATCAAATACTGCAGTAACTTATTATCAATTTCAGCACTTGTGCCCAAACACATAACTGCTTATTTATTAAATAAATTTCAGCACTTAAAAGTGCTTTTCAGCACCTAATGCTTATCAACTAATCCAAACGGGCTCATAGTATAGTTTAGCATTAAAGCACTTAAAATGTAAGGTAAATAATGTCCTAAAATATGGAATTATAGCCGAACATCACTATGTCTAGGGAAGGGTGTCCTAGGATCGTGCCCTTCTTTAAAGTTAATTATTAGGGTCATTGATGAAGATATAACGGTAAATATAAATGTCAAATTTCCTGTAACAGGTCATCACTCTTAATACCGCAGAATATTCTTTATTAAATGCTACCGGGCATAGAGCATTTAACACACCTTTATGAACGTTATTCTTTCCGGTGACAAGGGGAACAACTACGTTCGGTCTCTGACCACCCCGTCTTAGGTACCACGTGTCTTTCCTTTGGATGACCACGTGTCATAACATATTTTTACCTTATACACATATCCTTTTGCTCCCAATTTTGCAATCTCATTAGCCAGTTGATTCCCTTCCATAAATAATGACTGAATTTAACATTGGTGGTACCTTGTTCAATCATCTTCTTTACTTTATTAACTGGTTGTAGATGACATGGTATATTTGCTTTCCCTTGCAACATCTAGATGATTAGTTTGGAGTCACATTCAAGAATGATATTGAAATATCCATTATTCAAGTACCAAATGAACTCCAAACAACGTTGCCTTTGCCTCTGAACAATTGTTTGTTCCATTATCTAATTGTTGTGAGAAATCCATCACTATATTAGTTTCGTGATCTCAGACTATGCCTTCTGATCCTGTTGTTCCATCATTAAAACTAATCCCATCTGTGTTCACTTTTATCCAGTTTATTGCAGGCTTCATCCACTTGACTGAAATGCTTTTTATTCTGGGAATAAGAGATACCATTCTGTCATAAATGTATTTTCATTGCATATTGTCTCTGACGGCACATTTTGGTTGAGAACCACCCATGTCAAATGAGTTGGAATGTAGTATTAAACTCTTGCAATAGAGATTCTATTATCTTCGTATCTAGCAGCACACATAACTTTTAAAAGCCCCCAACATATTATAATAGGAATTACTCTCATTAACAACCTCATTAACCTATTGTCGTTCTTAAACTCCACCATGAAGACAATATCGCAATAGTACTATAATCTTTCACCGGATGACTATTGGTTCACAAAAGGATTTTCATATTTTCATAGCCATTTCCCCAAAAATAAATGTATGCATCATGATTTCTTCTCGTAGTATTCTACATCAAGAGCATCTAGACACAATATGCTGACCAAACCTAATTATAGTGTCATCAAATGGCTGATTTCTTTTATTCAATCTCCACATAAAAAATAATATTTTAAAGGGCATAAATTATTCCAAATTTCCTTTTGAAAAGGTGTACAACTTTTAGTCCTTCTGATCAAATGCCAAGCAGACTGATGGTAAGCTCCATATAAATTGGAATGATATGTTTCCCTTTGCGATATGGTCCATTTGGATAAATAGAAACAACAACCTCTACAATAACATTACGTATAAAGCCTGCATAGTATATTTTTATAAGTTAGCGGTTGAATGCAAATTTCTTACCGAAAAGAAATCTATGCCTCAACAAAACATCCCTATTTTTGTAAAGTGGATCAAACATGCTGCTAACCATATTAAACTTAAAATAGATGGCTCCTTCAATAATAAAACATTCACATGTTACTTTGGTGGTTTATTTAGAGATAGCAATGTCATATGGGTGCTTGGATTCCAGGGGTCATCGCATGGTCTATCTCCCCTGCATGCTGAACTTATGGCATTAAAGAAAGGCCTACAACTTGCAAGGGAACAAGGTTTTACTAACATTGATGTGGAGACAGACTTTATGGACGTCATTCTATGTCTACAACATGATTACACACTGCTTAACAATATCATTCATGATTTTAGGTTATTGATGCACTAGGTGAAAGTTCAAACAGTGGAGCACAACTTCAGAGAGGCCAACAAACCAGCACACAAGCTGGCTAAGCATGCTCTTCGTATGAACAATGGCAAGGATCTCGGAACTATGCACTATCCACCACCTTTTGTAACTACCGTCTTAGCAACTGAAGCTACTACCTATCTAGTTAAGAATACTGGGAAAGATGCATGCACTAAGCTTGCATCTCTTGGAAACAAAAATGTCCTTCGTGACTTTTCAATATTACGTAATAGACAAGTAGGTAACGCCCCGTTGGGCGACTTTGACAATGTAGGTACTGCTTTATAACTATAATATAATAGACCCCTGCTTATCAAAAAAAAAGAAGAGACATTATGGTTAGAGATGTCAGTGCAGTCTTGTCCGGCCCAACCTAGCTCAATCCATACGGACTTTGGTATTTGACGGGCTAGGCTAGGATGGCCACTATTTTGATGGGCCTTAAAATAAGCAGCCCACCCTATCCCTACGTGGGTAACGGGCCCCCACGAGCCGACTCACCAATTTTAATAATTATTTTTTGTATTTTTAAAATTTAAGGTTTAACCTACATATATAGAGAGAGGGGGTTAGCAAATTGCTAAGGCTTGGATTGAAATCTGATACATAATTAGTACATCCTAAAAATCTTTGAAGCTGAGTTTTATCTAAAATTTTGGTCAGGAAATTTGTCAGCAAATTGTATAGATCTTTGAAAATGGACTATAGTTCCATGCTGAATATTGTGCCCAAAGAAATCGGATGCTGATTTGAAGAAGACTATATTTAGTTTTTGATAAAACTAATCTATTTTCTTTGATAACAGTAAAGAAAACCTTTAGATGTTTAAAATGTTGATCTATATTAGTAGAATATATATATATATATATATATACGCGCGCACACACACACACAAAAGTTTAAAAACATACTAGTTGTATAGAAATTTTCTGCAAAACTTAATAGCTTTTGCAGCTGTTCTAATAGATTTCTATAAAACACAAAAAATTAGGAAAATATTTCATTCATTAAAAGTCAATATTCATAACAAACTACTAAAAACTATTTCCAAGGTGCTCATAGCATATCCAACACCAACAAATCATCATCATCATCATCAAGCATATTTGAATCCTCTTATAAAACAAATGTTTCTTAACATTTTTATTTTCAACTATATCTATAATTATGTACAATGTTAATTAGTTAAACATTAAGAAATAACTAAAATTTTGAGAGAAAAACTATTTAAATTCACAAAAAATATTACTCGTTTGAGATTGGACTACTCTTCTTGTTATATTTACTGTCTATATTTTTTATATTTTTAATAAAATATGTTTATTAGCCCACGGACCAGGCCAGGCCAGCCTTGGTCAAGCCTCATTATCCACGGGCTTACTTTGGACGGTCTTAAAAGCCTCATTTTTAAATGGGCTCCAAAAATCATAGCCCAACTATTAAATCACAAGCTAGGTCGACCGGCCCAACAGGCTAAGCCTATATTGACGGCTCTAATTATGGTGGCTGATTCATTGTATATTATTCAAATTTGATTGAGAAATATTGATTTTAATATTTATTTTTATCTGATTGAGTACAAATATTTTTGGAATAATGATTGATTGAAAAGCTAAAAAAATTGTTTTAACTTTTGATATGTATTTTGGTAATTCAATTTTGAAATTAATGGCTTCTCACTTTTATATTAGTTGTGACGACCCGGTCGGTCGTCTTAAGAATTAATGTCCTAAACCCTTATTAATCGCTTTCCCCAAGTTTATTTCTGCTATTTTGATTTGTCGGGATATTAGGTTTTGAGTTTCGGAGAGTTTTGATACACTTAGTCCCTAAATGAGAGTTTAAGTGTTGGAAAGTTGACCGTAGTCGGAAAAGTGTGAAGACGACCTAGGAATGGAGTATCGATGGTTCGGTTAACTCCGTTGGGTGATTTCGGCTTAGGGGCATGTTCAAATTGTGTTTTGGAGGTCCGTAACTAATTTAGGCTTGAAATGCCGAAAGTTGAATTTTTTAAGTTTCCAGTTCGATAGTGAGATTTTGATCCGAAGGTCGGAATGGAATTCCGGAAGTTGGAGTAGCTCCGTAGTGTTTAATGTGACGTGTGTGCAAAATGTCAAGTCATTCTGACGAGGTTTGATAGACTTTTTGATCGAAAGGGTATTTTTTGAGTTTTTGAAATTCTTAGGCTTGAATCCGAAGGAAAATAGGTGTTTTGATGTTGTTTTGAGTGTTCCGAAGGTTGGAAAATGTTTGGAAGAAGTTATGGGATATGTTGGTAGGTTTGGTTGAGGTCCCCGGGCCTGAGGTGTGTTTCAGATGCCCAACGGGTCATTTTTGGAACTTAGAAAATTGCAAAAAATGTTGCAGCAGTCAGTTATGGTTTCCTTCTTCGCGTTCGTGAGTGGGGTCTTGCGTTCGCGAAGAGGAGCTGGGGCTGGCAAGGAAATTGTGCTTCAAGTTCGCAAAGTGTCTCCCGCATTCGGGAAGCTGGGAGTTCTATACCTACGCGTTTGTGATGGCTTCCACGCGTTCACATAGGAGGAGGGAGTTTTGAATCGCGTTCGCTTCCTGGGCTTCGCGTTCGCGATGAAGAAATATGGGTCCAAGTGTAATTGTGCTCCACGAATGCGAGGGGCCTTCCGCGTTCGCGAAGAAGGAATTAGCTGGGCACAATGTTTAAGTTTAAAATAGAGGATTTAACCATTTTTGTGAAAACTAGAGCTTGGGAGCACGGATTTGAGCGAGGTTTTGAGGGATTTTCAGAGATATCAATTGGGTAACGATTCCTTACTCCTTTTTTCTTGTAACCCATTAATCTAAACATGAATTCATCATTTAATTTCGGATTGGAGATGAAAATTGGGAAAAAGTTGGAAGAAAGTTATTAGACATAGAATTCGACTTTTGATTGGGAATTTCACTTTAAGTTTTGATAATTTTAGCATGCATGAACTCGTCAGAGTGAGAGGATTCTGAAAATATAAATTTTACCTGATTCCGAGACGTGGGTCCGAGTGGCGTTTTGGTCATTTTATCTAATTTCACATATAAGCTTAGAATTTCTTTGTAGAATCAGTTACTTGAAGTGTTATATACATTATGAAATTGAATTGAATAAATTTGGGCCATTTGGAGTCAAGTACTCGTGGCAAGAGCGTGGTTTCGGATTGATTTGAGCTGGTTCGAGGTAAATGGCTTGCCTAACCTTATGTGGGGGACTTTTCCCTTAGGATTTGGTATATTTGGTAATTGAGATGCCATGTACATGAGGTGACGAGTGCGTACTTGTGCTAATTGTTGGAAATTCGGTTTTCATTAAAGTAATTACTAGTATGTTTTCTTTCATATTTTTATTACTTGCACTATTAAGCTTGTTGTTAGCTTAGGAGAGCATGTCTAAGTGATTTAATTACTTTATTTGTTCAAATTGCTTTACTTGATTTCTGTGCAGCATACTAGGCTAGACTACCTCTTTGCCTTGATATTAAATTTGACATTTCTGAGTATTTTCTTGTTGCTGTTATGTATTTACATTCGGACTATGGATGTGGGATTCTGGTAACTCCCCCCCCTTGTCTGTTTACATTTGGGACTACAGATGTAGGATTCCAATAGATCCCCCTGCACAGTTATATGGAACTACGGTAATGCACCCGGTAGATTTGGGACTACGGAACGGGATTCCGGTACATCCCCGCGCACTATGAGTTGGGCTACGGGACGGGATACCGGGAGATCCATTGGATATGTATATTTAGGACTACAGGCCGCTATCTTGGGAGATCCCCGAATGTTTTACTACCCGACCGAGGTTAGGCTTGGCACTTACTGAGTACCGCTGTGATGTACTCATGCCCTTTCTATGCATGTTTTTCATGTGCAGATCCAGGTACTTTGACTCAGACTTACCATCCTTGAGGTGAGGCGATCCTTTGAAAAATTCGAGGTATATCTGTCGCGTCGGTAGACCGAGGAGTATCTCTATATTCTCTTTGTAGTTGCAACCCTTCTGTATTTACTTGTTTTAGACTTTTCTGAAGTTAGAGCACTATGTAGTATCCTTAGCTTGTGATTCATGGGTTTCCGGGTTTTGGAAATATTTATTGGTTGTGAGAGTTAAATATGGTGCATGCCGAGCGGCACTTTTAAACACTGTTTTATTGCTCCATTTCTGTTTTAAATTGTTTTATTTCAGCAAACTGGTTGATCTTCCGCAATTTAGGTTTACCTAGTCTTAGAGACTAGGTGCCGTCACGATGGTTCACGGAGGGCGAACCGAGTTACAAGTTGGTATTAGAGCTCTAGTTTCATAGGAGTCATGGATCACAAGACAGTTTATTAGAGTCTCGCTGATTGGTACGGAGACGTCTGTACTTATCTACGAGAGGCTATGTAACTATTCGGAAAATTCCACATTATTTGATTTCTTTATCGTGCAAGATTTTGATATCACAATTCTAAACTTCTGTCTTCTATTCTCTCAGAGATGGTGAGGAAACGTGCCACTCGAGATGATCAGGCACTCGCGCCCCCTACTGTAGTCGTTAGAGGCTGGGGCCGGGGTAGAGGCCGAGGACACGCATGTGGTGCGATCAGAGCACCTGCGCGAGATACTACTGAGGTACCACCAGCAGTTCCAGCCGGAGTCCATGCACCTAATACGCCTACTGCTACTAGAACTCCAGCTCTTCAGAAGACTCTGGCACAGTTCATGAGCATGTACACCACTTTGGCTTAGGTAGGGTTACTTCCCCTTGCTGCAGCTACGTCTCAGGCCGGGGGAGGAGCACAGATTCCCACTACCCGCACTCCTGAGCAGCGAGTACATGTTGAGTAGGTCCCTAAAATTATTCCTATACAGCCTGTAGTCCGAGATCAGACCGAGGATAGGGCAACAACTTCTGAGGATGAGCAGCTGAGGCTTGAGAGGTTCAAGACGTACAAGCCTTCGGTATTCAGTGGTCTAGTATTGGATGATGCTTTGGGATTTCTATATGAGTGTTACCGCATTCTCCATACCATGGGTATATCAGGATCGAGCGAGGTTTCCTTCACTACTTTTCAGCTACGAGGAGCCGCCTATGAGTGGTGGTGCACCTATGAGTTAGACAGTCCAGATGAGGCTTCTTCACTGATTTGGGCTCAGTTTTCAGATCTATTCCTAGGAGAGTATGTTCCTCAGAGCCTCAGGGACAGGTGGCATATAGATTTTGAGCATTTTCACCACGGTACTATGACTGTCTCAGAGTATGCAATCCGTTAAACTAGTTTGGCTAGACATGCACCAGCCTTGGTTTGTACTGTTCACGAGAGGGTTCGCCGGTTTATTGAGGGGTTTATTCCTAGCATCAGGTCTAGCATGGCTCGTGTCTATCAACAGGTGGTGAGTTTTTCTAGGAGGATTGAGGGTATGCATGCTAGGGAGAGAGAGGAGTGGGAGGCCAAGAGGTCTCGAGAGTCGGGCCATTACTCTGGTGCCCGTGCCCTTACTGCAGGTCATCATGATAGGGGTTATATGATTCGCCCTTTCATTGAGCTCTTCCAGTAGCCAGTGGTATTCCAGATCCCCCTAGGCCTTAGATGCCTTATTATGCACCTCTGGTATCTAGCGCACCTCCTGCGTGGGGTGCTTTCTAAGGTCAATCCAGCAGACTTCGATCGAGCCAGTCACAACCACCACATCCTCCCAGAGGTTATTTTGAGTGTGGTGACACACGCCATATGGTGAGGGATTGCCCTAGACTTGGGAGGGGTGCACTTCCATAGACTTCTCAGCTAGAACGTGTCCCACAAAGTTCTTAAGCTATGGTTACAGCTCCAGTTGCTACCCCACCTGCTCAGCCACCTAGAGGTGGAGGTCGTGGAGGTAGAGGTCACCCTAGAGGGGGAGGCCAGGCCCGATACTATGCCTTTACTGCTCGTACCAAGGCTATTGCCTCCGATTCTATCATTATAGGTTTTATACTGGTTTGTCACAGAGATGCATCGATTTTATTCGGTCCAGGCTCCACTTACTCTTATGTGTCTTCTTATTTAGCTCCGCATTTGGGTGTACCTTGGGATTCTTTGAGTTCCCCCTTTTATGTTTCTACTCATGTGGGAGATTCTCTTGTTGTGGACCGCATTTATCGGTCGTGTTTGGTTGCTCTAAGTGATTTTGAGACCAAAGTCGATTTATTGTTGCTCAGCATGGTAGATTTTGATATTATCTTGGGCATGGACTGGTTGTCGCCCCATTATTCTATTCTTGATTGTCACGCCAAAATCGTGACGCTGGCTATGCCAGGTGTGCCACATGTTGAGTGGAGGGTTACTTTAGATCACACTCCTAGTAGAGTTATTTCTTTCCTTAAAGCTCAACGCATAGTTGAGAAGGGGTATGACGTGTATTTAGCTTATGTGAGAGATGTCAGTATTGATACCCCTTTAGTTGATTCTGTCCTAGTAGTACGGGATTTTCCCGATGTGTTTCCAGCTGATCTTCCAGGCATGCCGCCTGATAGAGATATTGAGTTTGGCATTGATCTATTACCGGGCACTAAGCCCATTTCTATTCCTCCGTATTGTATGGCTCCTCCTGAGTTGGAGGAGTTGAAGGATCAGTTACAGGAATTGCTTGATAAAGGTTTTATTTGGCCCAGTGTATCACCTTGGGGTGCTCTTGTCTTATTTGTAAAGAAAAAGGATGGTTCTATGCGTATATGTGTTGATTATCGCCAGCTGAACAAGGTTACAATGAAGAACTGTTATCCTTTGCCTCGTACTAATGATCTATTTGACCAGCTTCAGAGCGCACAGGTGTTTTCTAAGATTGACTTGCACTCAGGTTACCATCAGTTGAAGATTCAGGAGCCAGGTATCCTGAAGACTGCTTTAAGGACTCGGTATGGTCATTACGAGTTCCTTGTTATGTCATTTGGGCTGACCAATGCCCCAACAGCCTTTATGCATTTGATGCACAGGGTGTTCCAGCCGTATTTTGACTCGTTTGTCATTGTCTTTATTGATGATATTCTTGTGTATTCCCGGAGTCAGGAAGATCATGAGCAGCACCTAAAGACTGTGCTTCAGACTATGAGAGAGAAGAAGTTATATGCTAAGTTCTCAAAATGTGAGTTTTGGATGGATTCCGTGGCATTCCTAGGCCATGTGGTATCGAGTGAGGGTATTCATGTGGATCCGAAGAAAATAGAGGCCATGTAGAGTTGGCCTAGACCATCCTCAGCTACAGAGATCCGTAGTTTCTTAGGCTTGGCGGGTTACTGCCGTCATTTTGTGGAGGGGTATTCATCAATTGCAATCCCCATGACCAGGTTGACCCGGAAGGATGTTCTGTTCCAGTAGACAAAGGAGTGTGAGGCGAGCTTTCAGAAGCTCAAGACAACTTTGACCATAGCCCTAATTTTGATACTGCCTACAGGTTTAGGGTCTTATACGGTTTATTGTGATGCCTCGAGGATTGGCCTTGGAGCGGTGTTGATGCAGGACGGTAGGGTGATTGCCTACGCGTCTAGATAGTTGAAGGTACATGAGAAGAATTACCCTTTCCATGACCTTGAGTTAGCTGCCATTGTTCACGTCCTGAAGATCTGGCATCATTATTTATACGGGGTTCCCTGTGAGATTTATACTGACCATCAGAGCATGCAGCACCTATTCAAGCAAAAGGATCTAAATTTGCGCCAGAGGAGGTGGATAGAGTTGCTAAAGGACTATGATATCAATATTTTGTATCACCCGAGCAAGGCCAATGTGGTGGCTGATGCTTTGAGTCACCGGGCAGAGACTTTGGGGAGTTTTCCTTATTTACCAGCATCAAACAGGCCTATGGCGATGGATGTGCAGGCCTTAGCCAGCCAGTTTGTGAGATTGGAACTTTCGCAGCCCTGTTGGGTTCTAGCTTGCGTGGTTTCTCGGTCTTTATAATTTGATCGTATCAGGGAGCGTCAGTATGATTACCCTCATTTGCTTGTCCTCAAGGACAAGGTTCAACACAGTGATTCCAAAGATGTGACTATTGGTGATTATAGGGTAAGGAGTATGCAGGGTCGGATTTGTGTACCCAATGTTAATAGGCTTCGGGAGTTGATTCTGGAGGAGGCCCACAGTTTGTGGTATTCCATTCATCCGGGTGCCGCGAATATGTATCAGGATTTGAGGCAGCACTATTGATGGAGGCGGATGAAGAAAGATATAGTAGGATTTCTGGCTCGGTGCCTCAACTGTCAGCAGGTGAAGTATGAGCACGAGAGAAAAGGTGGGTTGCTTCAGCAGATAGAGATTCCGTAGTGGAAGTGGGAGCGGATCACCATGGACTTTATAGTTGGGCTCCCATGGACTTTGAGAAAGTTCGATGCTATTTGGGTGATTCTGGATCGCCTGACCAAGTCCGCTCACTTTATTCCTATGTGTACTACTTATTCCTCGGAGTGGTTGCCGGAGATCTATATCCGGGAGATTGTTCATCTACATGGTATTCTGGTTTCCATCATTTAAAATAGAGGTACTCAGTTCACATCACGGTTCTGGAGGGCCATTCAGCATGAGTTAGGTACTCGAGGAGAGTTGAGTGCAACATTTCACCTTTAGACGGACGAACAGTCCGAGCGCACTATTCATATTCTTGAGGATATGCTTCGTGTGTGTGTGATTGAGTTTGAAGGGTCTTCGGATCAGTTCTTGCCATTGGCAGAGTTTGCATACAACAACAGTTATCAATCCAGCATTCAGATGGCACCGTATGAGGCTTTATATGGTAGGCGGTGTAGATCCCCGGTGGGTTGGTTTGAACTAGATGAGGCTAGACTATTGGGCATAGACTTAGTTTAGGATGCTTTGGAGAAGGTTAAGGTGATTTAGGATAGACTTCGTACAACCCAGTCCAGACAAAAGAGTTACGCGGACTGGAAGGTCCGTGATATTTCCTATATGGTTGGAGAGCGGGTCCTGCTTCGGGTTTCGCCTATGAAGGGCATTATGAGATTTGGGAAGAAAGGGAAGTTGAGTCCGAGGTTTATTGTCCCTTTTGAGATATTGAGGCATGTTGGGGAGGTTGCTTATGAGCTTACCTTACCTTCTATCTTGGCAGGAGTTCATCCGATATTTCAAGTTTTGATGCTCCGGAGGTATCACAGTGATACGTTGCACGTGTTGGATTTCAGTTCAGTCCAGTTGGACAAGGATCAATCATATGTTGAGGATCCAGTGGCAATATTGGACGGGCAGGTTAGGAAGTTGAGGTCAAAGAACATTACTTCGGTAAAGGTTCAGTGGTGGGGTCAGCTGGTCGAGGAGGCGACCTGGGAGACAGAGTAGGATATACGCAGCCGTTACCTTCATCTTTTTACTACTTTAGGTATGTCTCTATGCTCGATCGAGGACGAACGAATGTTTATGTGTAGGAGGATGTGACGACCCAGCTGGTCGTCTTAAGAATTAACACCCCGATCCCCTATTAACTTCTTTCCCCGAGTTTATTTCTGCTATTTTGATTTGCCAGGATGTTCGGTTTTGACTTTCAGAGTGTTTTGGGACACTTAGTCCCTAAATAAGAGCTTAAGTCTTGGAAAGTTGACCGTAGTTGGAATAGTGTGAAGATGGCCTCATAATGGAGTTCTGATGGTTATGTTAGCTCCGTTAGGTAATTTCGGGCTTAGGGGCATGTTCGGATTGTGTTTTGGAGGTTTGTAACTAATTTAGTCTTGAAATGCCGAAAGTTGAATTTTTTAAGTAACCGGTTCGATTGCTAGATTTTTATCCGAGGGTCGGAATGGAATTCTGGAGGTTGGAGTAGCTCCGTAGTGTTTAATGTGGCGCGTTTACAAAATTTCAGGTCATTCGGACGAGGTTTGATAGACTTTTTGATCAAAAGCATATTTTTAGAGTTTTTGTAATTCTTAGGCTTGAATCCGATGGAAAATATGTGTTTTGATGTTGTTTTGAGCGTTCCAAAGGTTGGAGCAAGTTTTAATGAAGTTATGGGATATATTGGTAGGTTGGTTGAGGTCCCGGGGGCCTCGGGAGTGTTTCGGATGCCCAATGGGTCTTTTTTGTAACGACTCGACCAGTCGTTTTGAGCTTTTGCACCTTTCTCGTCAGTTCTCGGGCATAACTTTCCCTGTGTGATGGATTATGACTTATGTAAATCATTGGTTTTGGTTTTCAGGGTAATCGGAATGAATTTGGAAGAACAGTTCTCAGTTTGAAGCTTGAAATTTGAAAAGTTTGACAAAGAATTGACTTGTTGGTATATGATCTTGGATCAGAATTTTTATTATTTGGTTTGATCCGTTAGGTGATTTGGGACTTAGGAGCTTGATTGGAATGCATTTTGGAAGTCCGTGTAAGGTTTAGAATTGAATTGGCGAAATTGAGATTTTGGCGTTTTTCGGTTGATAGGTAAGATTTTGATATAGGGGTCAGAATGGAATTCCAGAAGTTGCAGTATCTCCGTTGTGTTATTTGTAACGTGTGTGCAAAATTTTAAGTCATTCGGATGTGGTTTGGTTGGATTTTTGATCAAAAGCGTAATTTGGAAGTTCTTGAAATTCTTAGGCTTGAATCCGATGTGATTTTGGTGTTTTGATGTTGCTTTGAGGGTTCCGAAGGTTGCAACAAGTTTGAATGAGGTTATGGGATATGTTGGGATGTTTGTTTGAGGTCTCAAGGGCCTCGGGTGAGTTTCGGTTGGTCAATCGGACCATTGCATGTTGTTTGGAATTGCAGAAAATTGCTGAGCAGTGTTGTAGAGAAATGGCCTTCGCGTTCGCGAAGGGTTAGTTGGTGAAGGCTGGGAGTTAAGCCTTCGCGTTCGCGAGGAAGGCTACGCGTTCGCGAAGGGATGGATGTTTGGTCATCGCGTTCACGTAGAGTGGACCGCGTTCGCGTAGAGTAATTTGGTCAGCTGGACTTGAGGCAGTTTTATTCATCGCGTTCGCGAAGGTTTAGTCTAAGAAAGCATCGCGTTTCCAATAGGCAGGTCGTGATCGCAAAGAGGAAATTCTGGTCAAAGTTATTTTGTGCTTCGCGAACGCGAGGCTTTGACCGCGTTCGCGAAGAAGGATTTTAGGCCTGGGCAGAATGTTTAAATAGTCGTCTTGTCCATAATTTTGGGGTTTATTTCCACCATTTTGGTCATTGTTTGGAGCTTTTTGAAGAGGATTGATGAGGGATTCAAGGGGAATCACTTGGAGGTAAGATTTATGGACTTTATACTCAATTCTTATGTGAATTATACCTAATTAATCATGGAATTTAAGACTAATATTGAGGAACTAGGGCTTGCAATTGGAGACCTATAATTAGGGATTTGAGGGCCATTTGAGGTCTGATTTTGATGTTCTTTGTATGTATAGACTCGTGAGAGGATGAGGATTCTATTTATGTGACTTTTATTGGATTCCGAGACATGGGCCCGGGGGCCGGGTTTGAGCAATTTCGGAATTTTTGATGTAAATTGGATATTTTCGAATGGGCTTTGTTCCCATAGCATATATTAATAGTTATGTACTGATTATGGCTAGATTTGGAGCTTCCGGAGGTCGATTCGTGAGGGAAAAGGCATCGCGGGCTAGAGTTTGAACCGGATCGAGGTAAGTAATGATTGTAAATGTTGTCCTAAGGGTTTGAAACCCCGGATTTCACATTGTTGTGCTACTTTGAGGTGGCACACACGCTAGATGACAATCGTGGAGTCATGCACCGTTGGGGATTGAGACTTGGTCCGTCCCGTACTACTGTTAAGTCTCGTATTTAATTTGAAATCTTATGATATTCCATATTTTAGAGATTGATATTATATTTTGGGTTATATGCCATGTTTGGAGCCTTGTGCCGACCTGTTGAGACTCTTAGGGGCACTTTCACTATTTTTCCTCACTCATTTGTTTTGAAAGCATATCCTCAGTCATGTTTTACCTGTTTATTGTTTAAATATAGTTTTTTTCACTTTACTTCTTAAAATGTGAAAATTGTTTGGGCTGAGTTCCCTGTTTTACTAATGGTCCGAGTGATTGTGAGGTTGATGACTGAGATAGACCGAAGGTCTAATTGTGAGGTTAATGACTGAGAGAGGTAGAGGTCCTGGTTGTAAGGATTATATATTTATGGATCGGGCTACACGGCGCAACAATGTATAAAGATATGTATATGGATCGGGCTGCACACCGCAGCGATATGTTGGATCGGGCTGTACGTCGCAGCGATATAGCACTTCGGCTATAGGAGCCCCTCCGGAGTCTGCACACCCCCAGTGAGCGTAGTTGAATATATATATGGATCATGATGCATGCCACAACGGTTACTATATGGTACTTATTGAGTATAAGTTCTGAGTGTGAGCGCTGATTGATGAGAGTTGAGTCTCGAGTGACTGAGAGGCTTGCCCGAAGGGCCGCATACATATATGAGTGATGCTTCGCCCGAGGGGCTTGTGTTTATGTAATTGCTGTTTCCACTCCTCTTTATACTGAGCCTCTGTTAAAAATGTTGAACAAATGTTTTTAAACAACTTTCATTTAAGCTGGAGTTTTTATGAGATGTTCGGAATTCGATCACTGATTTGGCTTGGCTTTTTCCAGTGAGATTTTTATGTTATGAGGAATTTATGATTCCTTTTTTTGCCTGAGGGGCTGTATACGACCTATGTTTTGCCCGAGGGACCGATTATGGTTTTCATTTCTTTTATTATAAATGGCATTGAACCCCTACTGAAATCGTTGGAAAGCATTTTCAAATGATTTTTACCAAAGGCTGGATTTTAAATGAGACGATTGACTCGTATTCTGATTTGAAAGCCTATTGTGCTTAATGAGTTTGTCGTAAATGTGGATTCATCATTTCCTACTGCTCAGTCTTTATTTACTCTTATTACTTACTAGGTTGGAGTACTCACATTACTCCCTACACCTCGTGTGCAGATTCAGGTATTTCGGAACTCGGTAGCGGGTGTTGATTGCTCAGAAGCGGAGTCATCGGTGTTGGCAAGGTGCTGCATGACATTCGTAACATTCCTTTCCTTACCCTCATTTTCATTACTGTATTTAGTACATTTTTAGACTCTTGTTGTATTCATGCCTTGGTAGATGCTCATGACTAGTGACATTCCGATGTCGGGCTTGTGTAATTATTCCGCACTTTTATTTTAAATTTTCATCATGAGATTATTAGTTTATAAATGGTATAAAAAGCAACTTTTATTGGAAAAATGGTTGATTTGGGAGTTGTGTCGCCTGTCCTAGTTTCACGATAGGCGCTATCATGACCGGGTCGGTTTTGGGTCGTGACATTTTTGGAACATAGAAAATTGCAAAAAATATTGCAGCAGTCAGTTCTGGTTTCCTTCTTCGCATTCGTGAGTGGGGTCTTGCATTCGCGAAGAGGAGCTGGGGTTGGCAAGGAAATTGTGCTTTCACGTTCGCAAAGTGTCTCACGCGTTCGCGATGGCTTTCCCGCGTTCGCGTAGGAGGAGGAAGTTTTGAATCGCGTTCGCGTCCTGGGCATTGAGTTTGTGATGAAGAAATCTGGGTCCAAGTGTAATTTTTCTTCGCGAATGCCAGGGGCCTTCTGCGTTCTTAAAGAAGGAATTAGTTGGGTAGAATGTTTAAGTTCAAAATCGAGGGTTTAGCCATTTTTGTAAAAACTAGAGCTTGAGAGCTCGGATTTGAGCGAGGTTTTGAGGGCTTTTCAGATATATCAATTGGATAACGATTCCTTACTCCTTTTTTATTGTAACCCATTAATCTAAACATGAATTCATCATTTAATTTCGGATTGGAGATGAAAAATGGGGAAAAGTTGGAAGAAAGTTCTTAGACCTAAAATTCGACTTTTGATTGGGAATTTGACCTAAGATATGGTTAATTTTGGTATGCATGAACTCGTGAGGGTGTGAGGATTCTAAAAATATAAATTTTACCCGATTCCAAGATGTGGGCCCGAGGGGCGTTTTGGTTATTTTACCTAATTTCGCTTATTAGCTTAGAATTTCTTTGTAGAATCAGTTACTTGAAGTGTTATTTATATTATGCAATTGAATTGAATAGATTTGGGCAATTTGGGGTCGAGTACTCGTGGCAAGAGCATGGTTTCGGATTGATTTGAGCTGGTTCGAGGTAAGCGGCTTGCCTAACCTTGTGTGGGTGACTTTTCCCGTAGGATTTAGTATATTTGGTAATTGAGATGCCTTGTACGTGAGGTGACGAGTGAGTACTTGTGCTAATTGTTGGAAATCTGGTTTTCATTGAAGTAATTACTAGTATGTTTTCTTTTCTGTTTTTATTACTTGCACTATTAAGCCTGTTGTTAGCTTAGGAAAGCATGTCTAAGTGATTTAGTTGCTTTTTTTGTTCAAACTGCTTTACATTGATTCTGTGCAGCATACTAGGCTAGACTACCTCTTTGCCTTGATATGAAATTTGACATTTCTGAGTATTTTCCTGTTGTTGTTGTGTATTTATATTGGGATTACGGATGTGGGATTCCGGTAGCTCCCCCCCCCCCACTTGTCTATTTACATTTGGACTACGGATGTGAAATTCCAGTAGATCACCCTGCACAGTTATATGGAACTACGTGAATGCACCCGGTAGATTCCCCCAGTACTGGGTATTTACATTTAGGACTACGGAACGAGATTCCGATAGATGCCAACGCACTATGAGTTGGGCTACGGGACGGGATCCCGGGGGATCCATTGGATATGTATATTTGGGACTACAGGACGGTATCCTAGGAAATCCCCGATTGTTGTTTTTGTGCTAAGTTGTATTTCTTTTTGTGTTTACCTTGTCTCTGTAATAGTTGTTGTTGCCCTTTTATATCCTGTGTTACTTTTACTGCTGTATTTATTTATATTATTATGTTCTACACTGTCGAACTTTATATTTTATCTAACCTCAGTAGGGCCCTGACCTGCCTCGTCACTACCCGATCAAGGTTAGACTTGACACTTACTGAGTACCGGTGTGGTGTACTCATGCCCTTTCTGCGCATGTTTTCATGTGCAGATCAAGGTACTTCGACTCAGACTTAGCATCCTTGAGGCGAGGCGACCCTTCGGGGACTTCGAGGTATATCTGCCGCGTCCGCATACCGAGAAGTGTCTCTCTATTCTCTTTGTAGTTGCAACCCTTCTGTATTTGCTTGTTTTAGACTTTTCTGGAGTTAGAGCACTATGTAATATCCTTAGCTTGTGATTCATGGGTTTTCGGGTTTTGGGAATATGTATTGGTTTGAGAGTTAAATATGGTGCATGACGAGCGGCACTTTTAAACGTTGTTTTATTGCTCCATTTCTGTTTTAAATTGTTTTATTTCCGCAAACTGGTTTATCTTCCGCAATTTAGGCTTATCTAGTCGTAGAGACTAGGTGCCGTCATGATGGTTCACAGAGGGCGAACCGGGGTCGTGACATTAGTATAGTTAAATATAGATTACAACCAAAGTATCATAAAACTTGGAACAACTCAAAGTAGTAACAACCAGGGGCGTACGCAGGATTTTATACAAGCAAGGTCGACATTTTAAGAAGAGAACCATTAAATAAATTACTATAATAAGACAAAGCATTGGAACTAAGTAAAGAAATAAGGAGTTTAATTGAATCCCTTTCATTAGAATATTATATTGCATAATTGGAATAAAAATAAATATTTTTTGTTTTCTGTAAACAATCCCCTTGACATTAGAAAAAATTCTCGTAAAATAGTAAAGGTGTTCAAAATTTGCTATAGATTATTTGTTTAAATCTCAATTCTGACATTCTAAGAGTAAATATTTATATTCCAAGATTTGAAACAGTAAATTATTAACACTAGTCTCAATAGATATTAAGAAAATATACTTAAATTACTTTAGGGAAAAAAAATCTAATGGAAAATCATATGTGATGAGCCTTTCAAGGTTGTAGCTGGGAAAGGAGAGTGCGAAATTGGAATAGGATGTCATAACTAAGTTATAAAATGCATAAGCCAACAATATACCAAATATACTTTGTTTTACTAGTATAATGTTAAGAGCCCTTTAAAGGTAAACAAGAGGTTTTTATTTGTCAAAAATAAAAATAGCGCCTACACGTTTAGTCGAACCTGCACCATCTACATATCTGCATAGGAAAGAACAAGCACGACCACTAGACAGGAAGAGTTTCGCTTGTCAAGAAGTTTCATCTGAATTAATATTCTCTTTAATTCTTTTCATTCCATCAAATATAATTTTTGTAGAAACTTTCAGCGAAGCGATGTTGGATGACACCGCTTGTAATAATATAGATCTGCCCTTGGGAACAACCTTCGATAAAAGTTCTAAATTTGAAACAGTTTTGGTCATGCACAAAAAGGTTAATGTTTAGGTCCCATTTTCAAGAATCATTTTATTGGAGTTAGATTAAATTAAAAATCCAACTATATTAGTTGGCAATTAAGGCATAATAGATCAATTAATATAATATCCGAGAGGTTAGAATTAATTATGCACATCCACATAGAGTTGAAACTGACAAGCGCACAAAAAGGGGAAATAAAAGGTGTTTAATGAAAGTACTCATGCAGTGGCAATGTTAAAGAGGCAATGGTTTCAGGGTCATACAAGGTAAAAACCTTTTTTTTTTTAACATAACACACGGATATTATATATATATTACTAAGCAAAATTACATAGTCATGGCAGAAAGTTTGAGGGCACTAGCGTTATCCATGGATGTCAAATAGTTACAAACATTGCTAGATAAAGTTCTAATGCCATTACAAACTACATGTTTGTCCTTTGTAATTTCTTGCTCAACAAAAAAAAGGTGGACGTGCATGGTAATAACATATAGACGTTGAAACATTTTTGGTGGCTTGCTTGGCTAGTGTATGGGCCACCATATCTCCTTCTCTAAAATTATGCTTCAGCGTTTGGATCTTCAGCTGGTGCATTAGCTATCTGCATTCACAAACAACATTAGAATAGTTAGAGTTATTTTCATAAATGAGCTTAATAACCTCAGTGGAATCAGTTTCAATTTCTATCCTTGTGAAGTTCATGTCTCTTGATATATTTAACCCTTCTAGTATTGCTTGTAGCTCTGCATGGATGGAGAAATTGCTTTGCATGTTTTATGGAAGCCTACAATCCAATCACCTTTGTTGTTTCGAAAGACTCATCCAAGTCCTGCCCTGCTACTCTTGTTATCAAAAGCACCATCACAGTTTAATTTAATAAAGCCTTTGTCAGGCTTTATCCAACTAATTTCTACCTTGATTATTCTTTCCACAAAAGGATTTCTTTCATTGAAGAAAGTACATTCCCAAGATGCATGTATGGCCTTTCTTATGTCCAGGTTGTTATTTAAGTTGTTGATATTATTATTGTTCCTATTTTTCCATAGTTCCCATATACAATAGGGAAATATAGTAGTCCACTTTCCAGAATAATTGCAATTCCTAATGAAGAAATCTCTTAAGTTTTCTAGCAAGTTTTTATTATTCACAATAGCCAGAGGTGGTAAGCCCATTTTATCCTAAGAGTGCATTGAGATAGAACAACTAGTAAAGATATGATGTATGTCTTCAACTCCTGCTCTACAGATTGTACAGTTGGGATCAATATTGATACCTATTTTAGCTAAGTAGGCCCGACAAGAAATTCGGTTGTGCATGCATTGCCATAAAAAGAATTTAATTTTAATCGGGCAATGGAGTTCCCAAATCCATTTAAAGGATCTTGTGGTAGGGTCATATTCATGGATTAGTTTATAGCAAGACTTAGTCGAAAAGTTAATAAAAGATACTCTCAAAAATCCGTCGTCACTGTAGCTGTGAATAGTAGCGTTGTCACTATTCACGCACCATAAATCCGGCGTACGGCTGTGGAAAATCTCAAGATCGGTGTTAAAATAAGCTCCTAATCTTTGCGCACAATACCGAATTGGTTTCAACTTCAAACTCATAACCAACTGTTCCAGATCTACAAATTAATGTGGAATTTACTGTAGCTCACATGATTTGAGTTTTGAGCAGCCATGGCTGCCATCGTCTCTCCCCAGCTTCAAGTTGTATGAGAGCCCAATCCAAATCATAGTGAACATATCCCCAACAACAAGATTCAACAAACCTTTGCCTCTCTATTACTTACAAATAATTCTGCCTCAAACTCCACAAAATCGGTTTTAAAACCTGTCCAAATTGTCCATGGGAAACTTACAATACAATTCACAATGGAGGAAAGACAAAGTTTTGCTGTTGAAGAAGGACTGCATCAAGCAGTTGTGCTGAAGTTATCTCCAAGAGCGTCAGATTTGCATGTTCTAAGATGCTTACTGCCAAAAATACTAAGCATAAAAGGTCATTGCTTGATTGGTCATCTTGCCCCACGTCAACTCCTGTTAAGGTTGGATCAACCAGAGGATTTTGTCAATGCATTAGCTCGAGCAATAAATTATTTTTCGCACATTGGCAAACAACATCAGTATAGGGTCTTCCCTTGGACTGTTGGATACAATCCTAAAGAAGAAACATCAAAGGCTGCAGTTTGGATTTCATTACCAAACTTATCTCCAGATTTATTTGCTCGAAAATCACTGTTGTCAATAGCTACTTCAGTGGGTAAACCAATCGCTATCGACAAAGAAACACAGGTGAAATCTCAACCTAGCACTACTAGAGTTAAGGTTATTCTCGATCTCTTAGATAAACTGCCAATGCGTATATGTTTGCAGCATGTTGATAATGCATCTGGAAAGATTGTTGAGGTGTTTCAAGAAGTAATATATGATAACCTCCCAGATTGTTGTATCTATTGTAAACGGCAAGGCCATGTACAGGAGATGTGTCGTCTGATTTTAAAGAACAAGATCGACGATGCCGAAAATTCTGTCGATGACATGTCCAGTCTTGATAAATTAAAAGGAGATGTCAGGGACTTCCTTAATGCCAAAAGAGTTGGCCAGTTGGTGGATGATGTTGCAAAAGAATTTGGCAACTGTAATGTGACTGAAACAGCTAATGGAGAATTAAATAAGGCTAATGCTAGACAACAGAGATCTGCTGAAGGAATTTTTGATGTTAATCGAACAGGGTGAAATTCTATTCCTGGTGCAATTGTTCCAGTTGCTGAAGCCCTTGCTAGAGTTGCTCAGGACTTGAAGGCTGCAAAAAATACTGTGGTTGATCAAGATTTAGCTGGAAGTTCTAAAGGTTCAGCTTTTGAACCTGGGCTGATAGATGACAGCGCTTTAGCTGCAGCTGTTCGAGCAATCTTTGCCAAGAATAATGCAGCAGCAGCAGTGGTAGGACAAGTTGACAAAGCTGTAAAACGACCAGTTTCTATAGGTTCACAATTGGAGGCTAAGGTTGCATTGAATGCAACTGGTAATCGATCAACTGCTTGGGTTATTAAAGCTATTGCTGCACAAGTTGATCAAACTGAAAAACAAGTTGAGTTAATTGCTACTCCAGTGCAAAATGAGGAGCAGGAACTTGAAGATGTTGATGTTTTGGGAAGTGCAGCTGCAACAGGTTTTAAGGCAGGTGCTGGGCTCATTAATGGTGGACAGGAGACAACTAATAACTAGCAGATAGCAGGTGCAATGAAGAAGGGAACTGAGATAGTTGAAGCTCCTATGCAGGTACTCACGACTACAGTGAAATCTGATGCTGCTCATACACAAGTAACTGATGCTTTTAAGTCAGGTGCTCAAGGGGTGCAATAATCTAAGGGTGGTGACTTCACAGTAGTAAATCGATCAAACATGTCACCTAACAAAGAGAATTCTCGAGGTCGCACAAATCAGGTTATAGACGCAAACAACCTTAGGTGTTCTAACTCTTTTGATGTTTTGCTGAATGAAACTGCATTGGGGATGTTGAGATGAACATACAACAGGTTGATCATGATTTAATTTCAACAATTCGGCTTCCCAATTGTCTAGGCAGTGGAAAGTAACAACAGTCCATGAAGAACGCAGATGCCCGATCAAACGTCAAGGATCTTGCTCCTGTTCCTGTTGACGAGCAAGAGGCTGGGGCAGTACCTAATGCAGCCTCACTAACTTTAAAGATATCCAATCCAGATCTGGCCAAGATGGTAAAGGATGCTCAGGCAGCAATGTTCATAAACACAACTCCAAAGATCCACGCTCCATTGGTTACATTGAATACCACTGTTCATGACATTCCATCCTAGTCAATGGAATCGTTTGGTGAGAGAGATGGCGATTCTGGGCAGCAACCTTTATCTACTGGAAATAACCAACAGGTAGAGAAAAGTATGGCTGCAATATCTCAAGCAAACTTTGTAAATAAAATGCTTGATTCCAAGGAACAACAAGATGTGACGAGTGAATTTTTCCTTACTCGCAAAACATGGGTTGATCAACGTGAACATGCCTTGTCAACAACTGGTGATAGTAAAACTGTAACAGTTACAACGACTAGGCAGCAACAGCAACATACAACAACTGCATGTGATGTTAATACTAATCCTGGGCAGCAGCAGTCCAATGCAAACAAGACTGGGCAGAAGTAGTCCAATGCAAACACAACTGGGCAGCAGCAGTCTAATGCAAATATGACTGGAGCTGTAGTAATGGTAACTGATATACCTGCTATTTCGTTGGAGGACAAAAAGTTGCTGGATGCTTTGGGCAGTCCAAAATCACACAAAAGTGCATACTCATCATGCTTAAAAATGACCGGACTGAAGCTGAATTTTTCAGTGACAAACAGAAATGAACCAAGTAGTGCAAAGACACTGAAGAGGCATGAACCATTGTGGATGGTTATACAAGATGAAGCTAATCAAAAACTTGAGGCCAACTTACGCGTTGCCATCTCCGAAGAAGCAAAAGAGGATGACTTGATTGAATCTTGTCTGAAAGAGGCGGCTACAACTGGAGATTTCTCTTCTAACAAAACAAAAAAAAAGAAGGTGACTCAAGAAATAACACTCAGGCAACTCCCAATAAGAGCTGCAAAGAAAAAAGGGGTTGCCCCCTCCAAATCTATGAAGTCCAATAGATACGACAACAAATGAAGAACTTTGAAGATTATTTGAAGACAGTTAAAGAGGATTTTAAGGACGTTCAAATTGAAGAACTCACAAGTTTGATAAATGAGGGGCAAAATTCTAATTTCTACATTGTCTTAGTTTATCATTTTCAAAGCATCATCACTTGTAATAGCGTCATAGAGTGTGTTATAAACTCTATGGCGATCATAGAGTACTTGGTACTTTCAAATTCCTATTTTTTACATGTTTGCTAGAAGATGAGGCTTTCTCTTTGCCTCAATAGGATTGGTAAGGTAAGGTTTAGCACGGTTAGTGTTGTCTTGGTCCTATGCCTTTGGAAAAATATCCACACGGCTATGAGATTATATGCCCTCGTGAGACGTTGCCGGCAGCTACACCATAAATCCTCTACATGAGGCTGCCATCATAAAGCAAAGCGAGGCGCAGGGGAGTGATTATATAACCAAGACATATGGGTAACAATACCGGTGCTATTGTCCCCCTTATTTATACTTTTCCTAATTGTTGTATTTTTATTTTTCTTTTATTAATAAAAAATTAGCCCTAGGCGCTTGCCTAGCGGATTACCAAAATAAAATAAAATATGAAGTCCAAAACAGTAAGGCGAAAATTCTCTCCTTCTTTGTTCGCATCAAAGAAACGGTCTTTACTGCTATAAGAGCGCACCATCATAACATTAGTCAATCATTTATTCTTGGATGTATCCTAATTATGTAGTACAAATTTTATTGATTTTTCCAACGCCTTGTAAACCCTTGCATATTTCTCTCACAATTTTCAGTTGTCCCTCATCTTTCTTCCTTTTTATAAGAAACCTCCGAGCTTCCCCTTCTTTCCAGTATATTGTCGAACAACTTGATTATTCAACTCTTGATTTAACATCAAGCTTATCCATAAAGATACATACAGTATTTTTGGTACGGAGGAATTATTTTTAAAAAAAATATTCTCTTGAAAAATGAATAATTTTATCAATTATTTTGCGAAAATGTGTAAGTACCTCACAACTTATGACTGAAGTCCCAACTACCCTCTTATATTATTTTATAGTATAATTAATTGCACCCTAAAGGCTTAGGTGGCAAAGTGTGTATATATTACTCTCTCTAAAAGAGTGAGAAGCCAAAAAGATTTTAATATATTACTTTCTTACTTATATAAAAATTAAAAATATACATTGTTACTTTTTCTTCTCTGTCTTTTTCTTCTTCTCGTCCACTTCACCCGTGAACAACATACTGCACTCGCCGAAGACTTTTATGGCCTTCTTATTTAGTTACTTCAATTAGTCTTCTTCCTCTTTCTCTCCATCTCGAACACCAATCATACGTCCATAAAAAATTATACATTTTTAAAACAAAACCACTCAGATCTGGAAACATCCGTCACCAGAAAATCTTTTTTCTGTCGAAAAAAATGGAGTTTTTGAAATTGCAAACAAAAAGAAGCCTTTGCTTACCGAGCAAGCACACATATACTCACATAATTCACCATCACTCGCCTGTTATTAATAAGAGTGTTTAGCCTCAAAATCGAATAATAATTAAATTTGTGAGTGATTTCAAGGATACGTGGATTAATTTGACAGAAATCGATGAATTGAATTGTAATTAAAGAGAACAATGATAAAATAAATTCAAATCGGGCAAATTAAATAGTTATAGCCTTGAAAAAATGATTCTTACTTGAACTGGATGTAGTTCAAAAGATATCAGATACAAAAGAACAGTAGCTTACAGAAAAAAAATAGTATTTTTTGTTGGGATGCGTGTAACATGCCCCTTACAAATAGTCAGACCCCCTTTATATAGTAGGGGAGTTCCACTTTATGTACAATTCTATAAAATTTAAAAAATTCCATGATTTGCTAATTAGCCGGTTTCTCATTGGTATGTGCCGAGATTTTCGCCGTGATACCCGACTGGTTACGGATATTTAGCCTTCCGTTATTCGGCCCTGCAATGTTTCTTCGAGCTCAGTCGGGGTCAGGGTTAATTCCGGAGTCATGGGCTCGATATTCCCTAGAATGGGCATTCCGACCTCATACCTTGGTTCGACGGGACCCGGGGTCGTTCTTCAGCCCATCACGTTTCAATCCCGATCTGTCTTGCAATGATGGATCCCGATCTCGACCGTATACAAAGATCCACCATTTTTATGCCCCCACGATTACCGGTGATAGGAACCATCCAAACTGCCACCACCATAATACCCATCTAAAGGCCTCAAGCCTAGCTTAACAGCCAAAATAAATTGATCGGGGCCTAAAATTAGAGCATAGAGTAAAACTTTGTTGTCTAGTTTGGTGGTGATAAGAGTAGATGAAAAATAGAAAAGAAGAACGAAAAAATAAAGGAAAGAAAAGAAAAATAAATTTTTAATGAAATATACACTTGTCTAGGGCATGTAGTTTACCTCCCAGCAGAAATTTGGTTGTAGTATTTTAAGGGTGAATTTATTCTAGATTAAAATAGTTCGGGGGAGGGGAAGGTAATAGGACCCCCGAAAAGAAAAAGTGTATAGTTGGAACTTCGGTCATAGGTTGGGAGGTACTTATGCATTTTCCTAATTATTTTTTCATGTTTGGTTGTGAGTGAAAAACAATTCCGAAAATATTTATTTAGTGTTTGGGAATAATATTTTTTGAAAAAATATATAACTTAGGCAAGCACTATGGGGTGGGGTGTATAGCATAAAATTGGTTTATAATGGACGGTCGAATAGTAACTGATGGGTTTTCAATCTCTTTGCCTTATGTTTTGATGATCTAACAAACTTACTGTCAAGAACCAAATAGGGAACCGGACACACTTGGTACACATTACAAATGAACGAACTCCAGCTAATGTGAACTTAATGCTCTAAACGTCAATACTACACAAGAGGGGGGTGGGAGTGATTTGTGGGGTACCCAATTTTCGCTCTAGAAGAACCTGGTTCTTCTAGGTGTTCTAACTACTACTACTTGTGGAATAAAAAGTACATAAAATAAAAAACACAGAGATTTTTACGTGGAAAACACCTGGCTAAAAAGGTGAAAAAACCACGACCTACTACTCAGTAGGATTTTTCCAAACTTTCACTAAAATCACTGAGCCAAAACAATATTTACAAAAATACTTTGTAAACCTAAGGATTAACTCTAATCCCGTTGTGGCACACAACCTCAACTAGTACGACAACTTCAAGTTAGCTTATAACTTGAACACTCAAAGTACCTAATACAATTACTTCTATGAAAGCTGAAAGGTATAACTTTAAACTACCTACTACAATTGAACTAGAATAAGAAAAAACATAATGGAACTGGTTCTTCTATCTCGTTCAAGTAGCTTCAGGAGTGCACACTCTAATCTCACATAAATTGCTTGCAAAATCACCTCACTCTTTTGCTTTCAATTTTGTTTAACTTCTGCATTTGTGCAATACCTGTAAAAGAGAACAATCACTGTCATTTAATAGGTTAGAAATCAAAGTTTGATTGGGACTCAATTTCTGATCTTTTAGCGTAGTTGAGTCCTTGAAGATATCAAACTCTAATACTCTCTTTATTCGGATTGTGGTCTCTTCATATAAGGAGACTTTCTCCCCTTATCCAATATGCAACCTTTTCGATCAGATCAGAAAATATTGCTGCTTGATCAGTAGGACTTATCTCCTTCACGTGCATCTCACATGTGTAGGTTGATCATGACAGTGCTTCACAAGATGGACCTGGTCCATGACTGAGTTCATTTGTGATTCTTCAAAACTTCACCTGTTCTTGGGCCAATAAATTCTCCCTTTTTGATGATGACAAACTCTGTGTTTTTTATTGATCAAAAAACCTGTAAGAACTCAACTTAACCATCAACACTAAACTTAGAAAATTTTCTTTTAATCAAGGACCAGGTTAATTAGGTTATAAATATCACTTATTTCAGAATATGTGTAAAGCCCAATATCTCTTCCCCCTTTTGGCATCATCGAAAAGATACATACACAGTGTGAATTCCAGATTTTAATAAGTACTCATGGCCACTGGGACAACTGCAAGTGCAATCATGGTGTAATCATCATTAATCAAACAAACATATTTAAACTATCAAGGTAAGAATAATCATTGAACAAGAGAAAACAACAGTTGTCATTGAAAGAGATATGGTGCCACTAACAATCCACAAAAAGAAAGAAAAACATCCAAATCATGAGCAAAAAAAACCCAGAAAAATCCCTAATCTGGGTCACTGGGGTACTAGAACTAGTTCAGGAGACAGAAACTAGGAGTCCTAAGGCTTGGAGGAACTGGAGGGTTGAGTTTGGAGAAGATTAATCATGTTCTGAAGAATTCCATCATTCTTCTCCTTTTCTTTTGCAAGCTTAATTCTGAGACCATCCCTCTCAGCTTCCACTTCAACCAAACGAGCCTTGAGCCTAGCAATTTCAGCATCCTTAACTGCACATTCCTGAACCAAAGTCCTAACCTTGCTGTTGATGGGTGTCCTAAAGGATGAACTATTTTCAACTGGGATGGCATTAACTGGATAGTCACAAGCAAGAAGAGTTTTGATGACAAAGTGTTCTTTGTCCCCTAGAGTGGGATTTTCCACGTAAAATTTCTATGTCTTATTTACTTACTGTTTTATATTCTAAGTGGAAACTCATAGAGGACCAGGTACCCTATAGTTTGGTGGACTCATATAAACTAACAATTGGTATCAGAGCAGGTTCCTCCTATTAGGCTAACACCTAGGAAGGATCCGTAAGGCTGCTCCACAAAACTTTGAAGAAGGTCAATCTACGTACAGACCACCCAGGTTCAATGAGCAATATTATTGGTGGCGGAAGATAAAAATGCATGATTTTATCATGGCTGAAGATTCTAAATTGTGGGATGTCATATGTGATGGTCCTTACATCCTAACAAAGGCACTTAAAGTTGTGGTGAAAAATTTTCATGCCAAGAAAAGTTTGGTATGTGTAATACGACCTGATGAGTACAATAGAATTTCTGCTTGTGATACTGCAAAGGAGATATGGGAAGCTCTGCAAATAGCACATGAGGGAACCACACAAGTAAAGAAATCTAAGATTGATATGCTCACCACCGAGTATGAATTGTTTAGGATGAAAGACGATGAACCTATTCAAGATATGCACACAAGATTCACCTCTATCATAAATGATTTACACTCACTCGGTGAAATCATTCCTAGAAACAAGCTAGTGAGGAAAATTCTCAGTATCCTGCCAAGTACTTGGGAAAGCAAGGTGAATGCTATTACTAATGCAAAGGACCTGCAGGAGCTGACCGTTGACGAGCTGGTTGGAAATTTGAAGACCTACAAGATAAAGAGGATGATAGACAGTAAAAGAAGAGAACCAAAGAAAGAAAAGAACCTGGTACTCAAAGCTGAAAGCAATGACTCGAGTGAGGAGGACAGTGACATGGCTTACTTAACCAAAAGATTTTAGAAGATGGTCAGAAGAAATGGAGGAATACCGAAAAGGGGAAACTCCAGAAAACCAAATGACTATGATCTCTGCCATAAGTGTGGAAAGCCTGGTCACTTCATCAAAGACCGTCCTCTCATGAAGCAATAGTACTCCAAGTACAACACTGAGAAAGCAACAAAGAGGAACCCGGTTCCTGACAAGGACTTCAAGAGGAAGAGATCTGCTGACAATGTGGTGAAACATACTCTTGCAGCATGGGGAGACTCCTCTAGTGAGTCTGAAGATGAAACTGATGCATGTGACAACTCCATGATGGCAGTTAAAAGTGAGGAAAATGAATATGATTCAATATTTTCTTTGATGGCCCAATCAGATTATGATGAAGACGATAACAACAGTGAGGTAAATTTCAGGGATGTTCAGAAAAATATGAAATCCTGCTCTTCTAAGAAACTCATATCTTTAGCTAGTGTATTGGTTGATTCCTATCATAGTCTTGTGGAGGATAAGTACTTGACCTTAGAGCTAGGAGAAGCTGAACAAACTAGAGATGATCTGGTAGTGTGTGTAGTTGATCTGAAGGAAACCATTTGTGAGATGGAGAAAGAAAAATTTGTTTTAACCAAAAACATTGCTAACATAGAACATGAAAGAGATGACTTAGTGTTTGTAGCTGTTGACCATAAGGAAACGATTGAAAACTTTAGAAAAGAAAGAGAAGCTTTAATGAAGAGAGCGATTGAGATTGAGGAAGAAAGAGATGATCTCTTGGTAGTGATTGCAGACCTAAGGGAAAAAATAGAGGGACTAGGGACTGAGTCAAACCCTTGAAATTCTGGAAAAGAAAAAGTGGTAGCAAGTAAAGAAAACATTAGGCTTGAAAACGTGTTGAAGGCTGTGATAACTAGTCTGTGTGTTG